>NC_136294.1:7752047-9077047 GCF_964198595.1 Lampetra fluviatilis | reverse complement strand
ACGTCACTCCACATGGGGCACCCCTCCCCAATAACCATTAGCGGGTGACGTCACTCCACATGGGGCACCCCTCCCCAATAACCATTAGCAGGTGACGTCACTCCACATGGGGCAACCCCTCCCTCATTAATAATCATGAGCTGAACAATTTTTCTATTGAATATTTCAGATTTACTGTAATATACACCCGTGCTTGGGCGGGCACAACAAGTTTGTTGTTATTTTTCCCCGACCGCGGCTCAGATCAGTCAGTCACGAGGAGTGACGTCTTGACATGGCCATGGGCCCCACCCCTCCTCAACCTTCCGAAACTGCGCACTGACCAGCGTGGTGAAGTATGGTCAAACAACCCCCATCCATGGCAGACGCGGCGTGCAGTGGGCCTTCATCCAGCAGCGGATCGCTCATGACCTCCTAGAGCAGGGGTCGGCAACCTGCGGCTCCGGAGCCGCATGCGGCTCTTTTGAACCTTGACCGCGGCTCCGGGGCGGATGCTAGCGAGGGGAGGAGGCGCACTGTGACACCTGCTCTGGCGTTGCCGCTGCTGACAGGTCACCGCTCCGCTCCACACTGCCCGCCCGGTGACAGGCAATAACGTTGCCGTTGCTTTGTCACATGTTTGGAAGAAGTAAAAACCTTCCTGGGCAGCAAAGAGCTCACCTTTGTTGAGCTGGAACAGCCAGAGTGGCTGGAAAAATTACATTTTATGGTAGACATGACAGCACATCTAAACACGCTAAATACAACCCTTCAGGGGAAAGGAGGCACAGCCCTGCACATGCTGGAGGAGGTTTTGGCATTCGAGCGCAAGTTGACAGTGTTTGTCAAAGATTTACAGAGAGGTACACTGTCTCACTTTCCCTCTTTGAGAGAGTTCAAACAAAGTCATGATACGATAAATTTGGAATATTTCAAGTCTGCAATCACCACAATGCAAAGTTCGTTTGGGAAACGATTCTGTGAGTTCAGAGAGGAAAAAACGACATTATCCTTCCCTGTCACTCCCCTGGCGATCGATCCATCCCTATTGAATATGACTGCATTTGCAGGTGTAAGTCAACCTGATCTTGAGATGGAACTGGCCGATATAGCCGACAAAGATATATGGGTGTCCAAGTTCAAATGCTTGACCGCTACTCTTGAGGATGTTGCCCGTCAGAAGGCCATTCTGGCTCAGAATCATAAATGGAGTGATATTGAAAACCTTCCCAAACAGGACAAACTTGTATTCGAAACATGGAATGCCATCCCCAACACTTATATAAACATGAAAAAGTATGCATTTGGAGTCCTGTCGATCTTCGGCTCCACATATGTATGTGAGCAGGTCTTCTCCAACATGAACTATATTAAAAACAAACATCGATCACGCCTCACAGATGACAGCTTGCAAGCCTGTGTGAAAATGAAGGTGACGTCTTACAGCCCTGATGTGCAGACACTGTGCACTGAGGTTCAGGAGCAAAAATCCCATTAACCAGGTAATTTAGCTATTAATTTGCAAAAATATATTTTACATTGTTAAGTGAAAAAGTCCTTTTTTTATTCAGATTGACAGCTGACTGCACGATCCTGTATATAGCAATAAGGTAAGAAACAATATATGCAGTGTTATATTTGTTTTAAATGTTGCAATGGTTTTGCGGCTCCCAGTTTATTTTTTCCTTCGGAAACGGGTCCAAGTGGCTCTTTATGTCTTAAAGGTTGCAGACCCCTGTCCTAGAGGGTCGACAACCCAAGATGATAACAAACAGAGACAATTTGTGGAATTTGGTTTAAACAACAAAAAAAGTCAATATTTAAAGAGCCGCAATGCACTGCGGTGGTGGTGGTGGTGAAACACGAGACGGTGGTTCCTGACTGGTGATTAAAGGTCGGAACCGCATCCCATAACGCACGCGCCTCGTCACGGACGCGCATCGTCACGCACGCGCCTCGTCACGCACGCGCCTCGTCACGCACGCGCATCGTCACGCACGCGCATCGTCACGCACGCGCATCATCACGCACGCGCCTCATCACGCACGCGCCTCATCACGCACGCGCCTCATCACGCACGCGCCTCATCACGCACGCGCATCATCACGCACGCGGCCAGAGGCGGCGGCGGCGTTTGGGGCCGATCAAAGCTTCTCGTCGGCAATTATCCCTCGACCCGTGACACAATTACGAAGGAAATCAAATTTCACGGTGACGTTAGCATGGACGCAGCGACGAGGGTTCTGCGTGTGTGTACACACAGCACGAGTTAAGTGCGCACACGCACGAGCGCATATGCCCACGCGGTCACTCGGAGTTTGTTGCGGAACAAGCAAGGCACGTTCGGAGTGTGGGGAGCGGTGACGAGGAACCACTCGGGGAATAGTGAAACTTGAACCGGTCCCGGTTCGCCCCAACTCTATGTCGAACTTCTTTCGCGCCATACGTAGCCAACCGTGATAGTCGGAGGTTGACTCAGCCTGAGATGTGCACTTTGCGCGGTGTGTAAACAAGAGCACTTCGTAATAATAATAAACTGCATTTTGAGTGTGGAGCGTGTTTTCCCCCACACTCAAAGCACTGCACATTAAAACGTTTTGGCGTCATCTGGTCCAACCCATGTGAGACTAGGCTCTAAGGAAAGCTGTCTCGGGTGTGGACCAATCAACTTCAAGGACAGTGCATATATTATCAGAGTTATGTTTTTTGTTTGCATTATGACTGCAGGTATTGTGGTCTATGCAAACATGACTCCTTGTAAAAAAAAAGGTGTCAGTTTATTTGGCAGATAGAAGGGTAAAAAAAAAACAAATATATTTTTTTACTGGCAAATGAGGTTCCAATGGCATTTAAACGTTTTCAATATCATACGCACTCACAACTGACGATGTGGTGATTGTGGAATTCATATCGTGCGATATATCGTGGAATTCTAATATCGAGCAATAATGCAGGCATGAGCTAACATGACCTACCACCAGCCCGAAGCCTGACCCCAGCCCTATCCCCAGGCTAAACTGCAATGATTAATTTTATGCATCGATGTCCATGCCAAAGAAATACACCCATGCATGCGTCGCATAGCAACCCTTTTGCATGCCTTTAAATAATTATCATCGATCTGTATGATCACATATACTCTCCCGCAGATGTAGCTACAAAACAATTGTGCTTTAGTTAACCTGGTATGCATTGTGTAAAATAACTAAACTGTCGAAATGTAACAATAATAATAATAATATTCTTATATAACTAGTGTATTTAAGCTGGGTTGGAAGGGGAAGAGCGCCTTGACAAAAGAATTTGCATATCAAGAGGAATTTATTATATTTATGGGAAATGCAGATATGTGATTAGTACTACTTGTGAAATGCGTAGGAGGTGGGCGGGGGGTTTCAAAGTCATATTATGCCCGTGCATTATGCAGAATTAGCAGCAATTCACAAGGAGTACTAATCACATATCTGCATTTCCCGTAAATATGCAAAATTCCTCTTGATATGCAAAATCTTTTGTCAAGGCGCTCTTCCCCTCCCAACCCAGCTTAAATATACGCTCCAAGCGTGGTGGTGTTTCATTCAGACGCTGTCTCCTCGACAGACCTGGTCTTCAGCTGAGGACGGCTGCTTGCGTTGTGGCCGAAACGTCGTGAGAATTGTATTTTATTGTTTTATTTGTATAATTGTATTATTTCCCTTCTACGTGACTTTACCGAAAGAACCAAGAAGATGAATCCCTGCAGTCACGAAAGCTTTACATCGAAATTTAACTCGTGTAATTGCCCACCGTTGGACGGGTATATTCACGTTGTAAGCGATGCAGTGTTTCTCGACTGTGTCGATGACGCCATCCTCGGCTGTCTTTCTCTGTTCGATCAGCGTCTTCTTTCGTCTGCAGACTCTTCAGGATTCATCCGAATGAAGTTCTAAAATTACGGAATGTGACGTGCTGAATGCGATTCAAAATTTCTGGGAGTTATTTATTACAAAGCTGTAATAAGAGCCATTTGAGTTACCCTTTCTATCAGAAACAGAGTACAAAATATTTCAAAAAAATTGGTTTTCCAAACTTAAATTTTTCCTCAACTGTGAGAGTGAATAAAATAAATACAAACACCTGGTTCTCGACTTACGTTCGTTGCAAAACGTGCAATTTTTGTAGGAATGATTTAATTATTGTAAGTATCGACTTACCGGATTCTGTATTGATGTGAACACAAAATTAAACGACCGATTTATAAACAGTAAGGCTGGGATCGATGTTCACTAATTTTCGATAAAAATGTGAGCAGAAGGTCGCTTTTACCAACGTGAATCTGCACTGAGTTACACTAACTTACTGGGTTCTGAATTGCTGTGAATTAGAAAAAATAAATATTTGTTATTGATCGGAAGGCGAGAGGTTGGTGTTCGCAAATTTTCACAAAACTTCACTCTCAGTGCGAGCAAAAGGTCATCAAAGTAAAACTGCACCGAGTTCAAATTAAAAGCGGATTCCGCTTCTTGATTTCTATTCCACGTCCTAATAATAAACTATCGTCACGCACTAATTCACTGAGTGGACGAGTTAGTATTAGTCTGTAACGGTGGTGTGGCAAAACGCAAAGATAAAAGCGAGCAGTTTAACACGTAGGCTGTCGCGACAAATATTATTCATAATAAACGTTTTTGGGTTTAGATCGCGTTATATATAAATGTGTCGTAACCCTCCACCACCCGACACGGCCAATCAGCAAAACATAGTGTCACGTTGACAAAAGACAAATAGTTCACTACTTTAGCCCCACACCGGTGTGTTGAAGAGTGAATCCACAACATTTACAATTTTTGAGTTGTACGACGTTTCGCTGCTAATTACATCCAGCATCATCAGGCAATTCGCCCGAATTGTAAATGTTGTGGATTCACTCTTCAACACACCGATGGGCTAAAGCAGTGAACTATTTGTCTTATGTCAACGTGACACTTTTTTGCTGATTGGCCGTGTCGGGTGGTGGAGGGTCACGACACAAAATACCGTAGGGGGTCAAATGAACTTGCGTGATCACGATACACGCGGGGACCACCCCTCTGCACACTGCAGTGTGGAGTTTCCCGTGATTGACGTCCACTCAGAATGGCTGTCACCGCCGTACGGCGAGAGAGACCCACGGCTCCGCTGGCAGGCGACGAGGAGACGACCCCCCGCCGATTTGGAAAGCCACGACAAAGTTTACGTTTGAAAGCATTTTTTAGTAGATATTTTTAAAGTTCTAGATTTGAAGCTTTCGTGACTGCAAGTAGTCATATTGTTAGGTTTTTTTCGGTAAAGTCACGTAGGTAAAAACATTTACCTGAAGACGGAAGCTTGTGTTGCCTCCGAAACGTCGTGATTTTTATTTTATTTTTATTTTACTTTTCTTATTTAATTTTTTTACCTACGTGACTTTACCGAAAAAACCTAAGAATATTTTTGTAAGTTCATTTCACCGCTCGCTGTGCGAACCGGTGAAGTATGTCCATCTCTCGCTCGGCAAAGTGAGATGGGCGTGGTGGGTGGGGGGAGGAGGGAATTAGAACAAAGAATAAAACTCCACGTTACAAATTGTGTCTGGCTGCTTCGAGCGGCACTTTCGGTCAGTGCCTTCATATCGAGACCTCGGCAGCGCTGCCAGAGGGCAAGTCACGAAGCCGCCGTTCGAAGGGGCATCTGGCAGCAGCCACGAGAGGACGGCGAGTCGCACTTCAGTCGAACAAAGCTGCGCGCGCACGCAGACGAGGCCAGTCCGAAACCTTCTTGACTCACCTGGGAGGGGAGGAAGTTGTTGCGCAACTGCTCGCTCGGGTGTGCGCAAAGCAGTGGCACGCGTATTACTCGGGTCTTTCGGGTTAAATTTCGATCTAAAGCTTTCGTGACTGCAGGGATTCATCTTCTTGGTTCTTTCGGTAAAGTCACGTAGACGGGAAGTAATAAAATAATAAAAATAAAACATAATGAAATAATTCTCACGACGTTTCGGCCACAACGCAAGCAGCCGTCCTCAGGTGAAGACCAGGTCTGTCGGGGAGACAGCGTCTGAATGGGTTAGTCACGCAGATAGGTTCGAAGAAAATAATTTTTTTTAAAACTACGACGTTTCGATCACAACACAAGCGATCGTCAACAGGATCGTCATCAGGAGGATGATGATCGCTTGCGTTGTGATCGAAACGTCGGAGTTTTTTCTTTTTCTTTTTTTTTGTTATTTTCTTTGAACCTATCTACGCGACTTTACCGAAAGGCCCAAACAATATGAATTCCTTGCAGTCACGAAAGCTTCAAGTCCAGATTCAGTCGCACGCGGTTGAAGATTTGCGCGCTCTCGAGAGCGCAAACCGGTTACGCGTACCGCCGATGAGCGCGGCTGGTTACGCACGGCGCGCAACTAAGTTCAACTTTGCATGCGCGCACATGCACATTGCACAGGCTTACATGGCCGGGGTTGGTGGACCTCACGGAGATGGCGCAACAGTGGGCAGGGCTACATGGTATGAGGCGGTACACAGGAAGAGAAACACTGCCGAGGTGGACGTCCACTTGGAGACGGAGCGACGAAATCAGCTCGTGGGTGCAGGAGACGGATTGGGATCGGCCGTGTGAGATGGCGACGGTTGTTGACTATACGCAGCAATGGATGCGTCTGCAGGCGAAGTATGTGGTCTGGACCATTGCACTAAACGGGAATCTGGATAGATGAAGGATGGGGAGGGATGGAGGTAGGGGTGGGAGGGGGGCCTTGGAGGAAGGGAAGGTCGCAGCCTCAGACACTGCGCCCGGCTGCCCTGGAGACAGCGGACGTCGGAACCCCGTGGCTTGTGCAGAGACGCGTCTCGCCAGCCTCCACTCTCCCTCTCTCCCTACAGCACTCACCCCCTACAGCACTCACTCACTCACCCCCTCTAGCACTCACTCACTCACTCCAGCACTCACTCACACTCTCACTCACACTCTCACTCACCCCCTCCAGCACTCACTCACTCACCCCCTCTAGCACTCACTCACTCACTCCAGCACTCACTCACACTCTCACTCACACTTTCACTCACACTCTCACTCACCCCCTACAGCACTCACTCACTCCAGCACTCACTCACACTCTCACTCTCACTCACCCCCTCCAGCACTCACTCACCCCCTCTAGCACTCACTCACTCACTCCAGCACTCACTCACACTCACACTCTCACTCACTCCAGCACTCACCCCCTCCAGCACTCACCCCCTACAGCACTCACTCACTCACTCCAGCACTCACTCTCACTCACACTCTCCCTCCCTCCAGCACTCACTCACTCACTCCAGCACTCACTCACTCCAGCACTCACTCACTCCAGCACTCACTCCAGCACTCACTCCAGCACTCACACTCTCACTCACACTCTCACTCACTCCAGCACTCACTCTAGCACTCACACTCTCACTCACACTCTCACTCACACTCTCACTCACTCCAGCTCTCACTCCAGCACTCACTCACTCCAGCACTCACTCACACTCTCACTCACACTCTCACTCACACTCTCACTCACTCCAGCACTCACTCACACTCTCCCTACAGCACTCACCCCCTACAGCACTCACTCACTCACTCACTCACTCACTCACTCACTCACTCCAGCACTCACTCACTCCAGCACTCACTCACTCACACTCTCACTCACACTCTCACTCACACTCTCACTCACACTCTCACTCACACTCTCACTCACACTCTCACTCACACTCTCACTCACTCCAGCACTCACTCACTCCAGCACTCACTCACACTCTCACTCACACTCTCACTCACACTCTCACTCACACTCTCACTCACACTCTCACTCACACTCTCACTCACACTCTCACTCACACTCTCACTCACTCCAGCACTCACTCACTCACACTCTCACTCACACTCTCACTCACTCACACTCTCACTCACACTCTCACTCACACTCTCACTCACTCCAGCACTCACTCACACTCTCACTCACTCCAGCACTCACTCACACTCTCACTCACACTCTCACTCACACTCTCACTCACTCCAGCACTCACTCACTCCAGCACTCACTCACACTCTCACTCACACTCTCACTCACACTCTCACTCACACTCTCACTCACACTCTCACTCACACTCTCACTCACACTCTCACTCACACTCTCACTCACTCCAGCACTCACTCACTCACACTCTCACTCACACTCTCACTCACTCACACTCTCACTCACACTCTCACTCACACTCTCACTCACTCCAGCACTCACTCACACTCTCACTCACTCCAGCACTCACTCACACTCTCACTCACACTCTCACTCACACTCTCACTCACTCCAGCACTCACTCACACTCTCACTCACTCTAGCACTCACTCTCACTCACACTCACACTCTCACTCACTCCAGAACTCACTCACTCTAGCACTCACTCACCCCCTCCAGCACTCACTCCAGCACTCACTCCAGCACTCACTCACACTCTCACTCACACTCGCACTCACCCCCTCCAGCACTCACTCACTCACCCCCTCTAGCACTCACTCACTCACTCCAGCACTCACTCACACTCTCACTCACACTTTCACTCACACTCTCACTCACCCCCTACAGCACTCACTCACTCCAGCACTCACTCACTCCAGCACTCACTCACACTCTCACTCACACTCTCACTCACACTCGCACTCACTCCAGCACTCACTCCAGCACTCACTCACTCCAGCACTCACTCACACTCTCACTCACACTCTCACTCACACTCTCACTCACTCCAGCACTCACTCCAGCACTCACTCTAGCACTCACACTCTCACTCACACTCTCACTCACACTCTCACTCACTCCAGCACTCACTCCAGCACTCACTCACTCCAGCACTCACTCACACTCTCACTCACACTCTCACTCACACTCACACTCTCACTCACTCCAGCACTCACTCTAGCACTCACACTCTCACTCACACTCTCACTCACACTCTCACTCACTCCAGTACTCACTCCAGCACTCACTCACACTCTCACTCACACTCTCACTCACTCCAGCACTCACTCCAGCACTCACTCTAGCACTCACTCACACTCTCACTCACACTCTCACTCACACTCTCACTCACTCCAGCACTCACTCCAGCACTCACTCACTCCAGCACTCACTCACACTCTCACTCACACTCTCACTCACACTCACACTCTCACTCACTCCAGCACTCACTCTAGCACTCACACTCTCACTCACACTCTCACTCACTCCAGCACTCACTCCAGCACTCACTCACTCCAGCACTCACTCACACTCTCACTCACACTCTCACTCACACTCTCACTCACACTCTCACTCACTCCAGCACTCACTCACACTCTCACTCACTCCAGCACTCACTCACACTCTCACTCACACTCTCACTCACACTCTCACTCCAGCACTCACTCACACTCTCACTCACACTCTCACTCACTCCAGCACTCACTCACACTCTCACTCACTCCAGCACTCACTCACACACTCACTCACACTCTCACTCACACTCTCACTCACTCCAGCACTCACTCACACTCTCACTCACTCCAGCACTCACTCACACTCTCACTCACTCCAGCACTCACTCACACTCTCACTCACACTCTCACTCACCCCCTCCAGCACTCACTCACTCACCCCCTCTAGCACTCACTCACTCACTCCAGCACTCACTCACACTCACACTCTCACTCACTCCAGCACTCACCCCCTCCAGCACTCACCCCCTCCAGCACTCACTCACTCACTCCAGCACTCACTCTCACTCACACTCTCCCTCCCTCCAGCACTCACTCACTCACTCCAGCACTCACTCACTCCAGCACTCACTCACACTCTCACTCACACTCTCACTCTCACTCACACTCTCACTCACTCCAGCACTCACTCACACTCTCACTCACACTCTCACTCACACTCTCACTCACTCCAGCACTCACTCCAGCACTCACTCACTCCAGCACTCACTCACACTCTCACTCACACTCTCACTCACACTCACACTCTCACTCACTCCAGCACTCACTCCAGCACTCACTCACACTCTCACTCACACTCTCACTCACTCCAGCACTCACTCACACTCTCACTCACTCCAGCACTCACTCCAGCACTCACTCACTCCAGCACTCACTCACACTCTCACTCACACTCTCACTCACACTCACACTCTCACTCACTCCAGCACTCACTCTAGCACTCACACTCTCACTCACACTCTCACTCACACTCTCACTCACTCCAGCACTCACTCCAGCACTCACTCACTCCAGCACTCACTCACACTCTCACTCACACTCTCACTCACACTCACACTCTCACTCACTCCAGCACTCACTCCAGCACTCACTCACACTCTCACTCACACTCTCACTCACTCCAGCACTCACTCACACTCTCACTCACTCCAGCACTCACTCACACTCTCACTCTCACTCACACTCACTCCAGCACTCACTCACACTCTCACTCACTCCAGCACTCACTCACACTCTCACTCTCACTCTCACTCACACTCTCACTCACACTCTCACTCACTCCAGCACTCACTCACTCTAGCACTCACTCCAGCACTCACTCACACTCTCACTCTCACTCACTCCAGCACTCACTCACACTCTCACTCCAGCACTCACTCACACTCTCACTCTCACTCACTCCAGCACTCACTCACACTCTCACTCACACTCTCACTCACACTCTCACTCACTCCAGAACTCACTCACTCTAGCACTCACTCACCCCCTCCAGTACTCACTCCAGCACTCACTCACACTCTCACTCACACTCGCACTCACTCCAGCACTCACTCCAGCACTCACTCCAGCACTCACTCACACTCTCACTCACACTCTCACTCACACTCTCACTCACTCACACTCTCACTCACACTCTCACTCACTCCAGCACTCACTCCCTCACTCCCTCCAACACTCACTCCCACTCTCCCTGCAGCACTCTCTCTCTCTATCCCTTCGACCAGCACTCTCTCCCTCCCTCCCTCTCGACCACAGTCCGGACGTAATCCTTACCTCGCTGTCTGACACCGCTCACGCACTCACTCTCTCGCCCATCCACTCACCCACCGAATCACGCGGCTACTAATTCACCATTTCTCTCACTCACTCACGAGCACCTATGAAGGTCGGAACG
This sequence comes from Lampetra fluviatilis, assembly GCF_964198595.1. Classification (NCBI taxonomy): domain Eukaryota; kingdom Metazoa; phylum Chordata; class Hyperoartia; order Petromyzontiformes; family Petromyzontidae; genus Lampetra; species Lampetra fluviatilis. Next base: position 9,065,895 of record NC_136294.1, on the reverse strand, counting down.
GCACACGAGGGTGTTGGGTGGCCAGAGTCAATCCCGACCGCCTTTGTCTCCCGAGTGGTGATGTTCACACACCGCACCATACATTCACGACAAATGAACCTTGTGGCAGTACCCCGGGGTACCATAGCACCCCGGCTCTCGCATCATGTCCGTGATGCAGTCACTGTTCGCCTGTTGATGGTCGGCGATGCGGCAATCGACTCATCTCGACTCGAGCTATACACGATGCGCCACCACGCTGCGTGCCGCGAGCGTTCAGGGTTTCGGCGCAATCGTCCTCGCTGCGTTTCGACATCGCGGAGTGGCACCGCCGATTTCGCGTTGATTGGTACCCCAGTCGCGGAGTTAAGTAACACCCCTGGAAAAAAAAGCGTCCCAGAAACAAAATATTTAATTGCCTCGGCCGTTTTGTATTAGTTGGTCACCCCGGGGTACAGCCATAAGGATCAAAGACAAACTTCCCCCGGGTAGCCTTCACAGACTGTTAGGCCAAGTGCACTTAGCGAGTAGCAGCAGCACCTATGAAAAGCCGGCACGGGCACACGAGGGGGTGGGTGGCCAGCAACCACGCCCGGCCGTCTTTGTCTCCCGAGTATTTACACGCGCGCGCACACACAGACACACACACACACAGACACACACACACAGACACACACACAGACACACACACACACAGACACACACAGAGAGAGAGAGAAACGACTCCACAGCACGGCGCGGATGCCAGCCCGTCTCCCGGAGCGATGTCTCCTGGCCGGGGGAGCGGCGCGCATCGCCGCCACGTAATCCTGATGCGAGGCGGCGGCGGCGTCGTTCGTGATCTCGTGGGGTCCCGTGGGGTCCCGCAGCGAGAACCCCTCCACTGGGAGGGGAGGGGAGAGAGGGGGGGGGCTACTGGAGCGGGAGAGGGGGGGGCACAATCTCGGGCACACGGGACACGAGCCCCATCCAATGGCATCGTCCCAAATACAAGCATCTTTCGCAGACTGTAGATGCATCTTTCGCAGACTGTTGGGGCATCTTTCGCAGACTGTTGAGGCAACTTTCGCAGACTGTTGAGGCAACTTTCGCAGACTGTTGAGGCAACTTTCGCAGACTGTAGATGCATCTTTCACAGACTGTTGGGGCATCTTTCGCAGACTGTTGGGGCATCTTTCGTAGACTGTTGGGGCATCTTTCGCAGACTGTAGGTGCAAGTGCTGTTAGCGAGCGCCTATGAAGGCCGGCACGGCGCACGATGGTGGCTAACACCACGCCCGGCCGCCTTTGTCTCCCCAGTGGCGATGTTTACACACCGCAGCAGGTACACATTTGAGGCTGAGTCGACCTAGGGGATGACCAGGACCGCTTCAGATAATTATCGTCAAATCGGCCCGGAGACAAACGCAGAGACATCCACGGCCGTTTCTCGCACTGTGCGGTGGCCGCGCCTGTGATCCACAACTCTGGAGGCAAGGGGGTTGGTGGACCACGCAGAGGGCTCGTGCGACTTGCAGCGCTCTTCATCGCAGGGCCCATGGGCCACTGGCGGCACCTGGTGGCCTCTAGTGCGGCACCAGGTGGCCTTTAGTGCGGCACCAGGTGGCCTTCAGCCTGGCCCCTGGTGGCCTTTAGTGCGGCCCCTAGTGGCCTCTAGTGCGGCCCCTGGTGGCCTTTAGTGCAGCCCCTAGTGGCCTCTAGTGCGGCCCCTGGTGGCCTTTAGTGCAGCCCCTGGTGGCCTTCAGCCTGGCCCCTGGTCGCCTTTAGTGCGGCCCCTGGTGGCCTTTAGTGCGGCCCCTAGTGGCCTCTAGTGCGGCCCCTGGTGGCCTTTAGTGCGGCCCCTGGTGGCCTTCAGCCTGGCCCCTGGTCGCCTTTAGTGCGGCCCCTGGTGGCCTTTAGTGCCGCCCCTAGTGGCCTCTAGTGCGGCCCCTGGTGGCCTTTAGTGCGGCCCCCCAACAACACACAACGAGTGAAGACACCACCCCCTCCCACCCATCATCATCATCATCATCGTGCTGCTGTCAAACACTCAATGGTTTCAAAACGTGTGGCGGCACTCACACTGACGATGTCTTATCGGCGAGAATGCCACCCCCCACCCCACACCTCCCTACTCCCACCCCTTATGGAAATCAGTGAAGACCGCTGACCTAGAGCGTTAATCAGTTCGCGTTTACGTGTGGGGGGGGGGGGAGGGTTTCTCCGGGCGCTCCGGTTTCTTGCCACGCTGAAGCGACCCACTCGATTGTTGTTGTTGTTATTGTTGTTGTTATTGTTTACACCATTGGAACCTCATTTGCTAGTAAAAATATGATAATTGGTTTTTTACCCTTCTAAGGAGTCATGTTTGCATAGACCACAATACCTGCAGCCATAATGCAAACAAAAAACATAATTCTGATAATGTATGCACTGTCCTTAACGTTGATTGGTCCACACCCGAGACAGCTTTCCCTAGAGCCTAGTCTCACATGGTGTTGGATTGTTGCTATTGTTGTTATTGTTGCGTGAAGGAAGCTCGCAGAAAAAAATGGGTCTTGAGACTCCGCAAGATCTTCCGGAGAAATACTCGTAATGACCGCCGCACTTTGCGTGTCCCAAGATGGAGCACTCGTCTATCCCCCGCTAGACGAAGGCTTCCAACGGTCGCCACCATCCCTCGGTGCTGCAGTGTTCGCGGTCCGTCTCGCTTCCCGGGAGAGAGCTGGGCACGTCACTCCACCCCCGTGGTGGTCGTTTCAAGTTTCAAGTTTCATTTATTAGGTGTAGCCCTGTGAGCTATTCGACTCTTGAATCGGGTGCAACCGCAACAAACAAAAAAACAAAAACATGAATAAGAAAACATCTTAAAGTGAATATGTGACTGAGTGCAAACAGAAAATCCAAGAAAAGACAGCAAAATATTGCAGAAAAAGCACCGTAAAATCCAAGAAAAGACAGCAAAATATTGCAGAAAAAGCACCGTACACCAACACTGTGTGCAAAAATCCCAGTGGGATGCAAGTCAAACAACAACAACAACCACAAGACAATGTAGATTAAAGCCATCAGTCTAACTCTGTACTACAACAAACAAACATGGCCAAACCGAAAAACTTTTCAAAAATCACCAAAATAAAGCCATAAAAGCAATGAAACAGTGATCATAGGAACTGTGACCGAATTTTCACAATAAACGACGTCAACAACATGTACTACCAAACTCTGTATTACCAAACTCTGTATTACCAAACTCTGCAGGGGCTACAGTCGTCATCTCGGGCGCGTTCCTTCGCAGACAGAGACACACAGAGAGAGAGAGCTGCTAATCCATCATCACAATAAGTGTTGTCCGTCAATCCCTTAGAACGACGGGTCTTGCGTAAAACTGGCTTATCAGAGCACGTATTTCTCTTTCGGTCCGTCTCTCTCCCCCCCTCCCCTCTCTCTGTAATTGCCAGAACGCGTCTCGTCACGCTTTGCTATTTTGTGGATTTTCGTTCCACGTGGTTTTTTTTTACAGAGTCCACGTTTCCTATCCATATGGCTCTGGCCAGGTGATGCGCCCTTATTACAAACTTATTTCACCCACAGTCCCGGTAAACATGCCAATGTTGGACCAATGTTGGCTGTGCAGCTGCAGAGTCAAACTAAAACTCAACGAAACTATATTTTACTTTACCAGACATGGTCCGCTCAGCTATGTAGCTACTTTTCAGAAACGACCTGCCCAAAAATAATAACTTTATCATCACGTGAAAATGTATAGCAGCCAAATACTCCAACCGCATGTTGATTCTAAATGTAGAGGGGGAAACCCGGAGGACCCGGAGAAAAACCCACGCGACCACGGAGAGAGAGAGACACGCAAACTCCAAATATACAGCAGCAGGCGTCAGCGTCAGGATCGAACCCACGACCTCCTGTATACCAGGCGAGGTAGTTAACATCTCCTAGCCAGCGTGATGATGATGAGAGAGAGAAAGACATGCAAACTCCAAATATACAGCAGCAGGCGTCAGCGTCGGGATCGAACCCACGACCTCCTGTATACCAGGCGAGGTAGTTAACATCTCCTAGCCAGCGTGATGATGATGAGAGAGAGACACGCAAACTCCAAATATACAGCAGCAGGCGTCAGCGTCAGGATCGAACCCACGACCTCCTGCGTACCAGGCGAGGTAGTTAACATCTCCTAGCCAGCGTGATGATGATGAGAGAAAGAGAGATTGACACGCAAACTCCAAATATACAGCAGCAGGCGTCAGCGTCAGGATCGAACCCACGACCTGCTGTATACCAGGCGAGGTAGTTAACATCTCACCACCACCCAACCTGCAAGCTCTGTTCTTCCCGTCTCATCCCACTCGTGACGTTTTCACTGAGGGAGTGAATGCGGATACCCACCCCACCGTGTATTGGGGTCTTCCGTGTTGCCCCTACAGAAAGAACAGAAATAACATTCGCACTTAATTGATACTCAATGCCCTGGCATCGTCTGAGAGTGACCGCCGGTGTCACCGTCCATCACTGGGTGATGCGTAGCCGCAATGCAATGTACTACGAGTGGCGTGCACATCCCAACTCCTCTCCATCCAAGCACGCCGCGTTGCGCACTCTCTGGCGTTCGCTCGGTGTAGCTATTCGCTTCGCGACTCGCAGATGGCAGTGAGGCGGAGGTCGCAGGGCTCGTTCTGTTCAACGCAACGATTCGTTCGCTCTCCTGGTCAGGCGACGCACATTTGTTTTCTTAGGAACACGTGCGTGGCACTTGTTTTTTTATTTTATTATGCAGGTATTTCTTGTTACGCATCGCTCGTCCTCGTGGAACGTATGTACGTCAGACTTATTTCGCACCGTGCGTAGCCCACCGTGCTAGTCGGAGGTGCGCGGGAAGGACCACGAGCAGTTCTCGAGAAATGAGTTTTCAATCTCGTTTTTGCAACGATTGATTCTCGGGTTAGAAGCACAATGGCAAGAGGACAGACATTTGTATGTATATACTGTATACACACACACACCGTACGTGTACATCGATATAATGTAGATAATTGGGTATGATGTGTAATGTCCCTGGAGCTTTTCTCGATTTAAAGCTTTCGTGACTGCAGGGATTCATCTTCTTGGTTCTTTCGGTAAAGTCACGTAGAATGGAAATAATAAAATAATAAAAATAAAACATAATAAACTACATAGCATCTCTTCAGGTATCATTTCCATTCTACGTGACTTTACCGAAAGAACCAAGAAGATGAATCCCTGCAGTCACGAAAGCTTTAAATCGAAATTTAACCGCCACTACGGGGTGGGATTCCACAAAACTTGAAGATCCTTCAACAAACTCCGGGACAAGAAGGCTCAGCTAATCGAGTCTCTCGCCTTTCTGAAGAGATGCTATGCAGTTAATTATGTTTTATCTTTTATTATTTTATTATTTTATTACTTCCATTCTACGTGACTTTACCGAAAGAACCAAGAACATGTTCCTGGAGCTGTTGTATTGCTCCAGGCGGTGAACAGAGTTGCGTAGGGGTCGTGACGCCTGCTTGAAGCGTCAACACATTTGCGAGCGGGCGTGATGGATTTTTCAAACCCCTTTCACCTCCACTACACCACTCGCCCCACACTCTCCCTCTCTCTCTCTCACTCCCTCCCCTTCTCCGTGCGTCCCGTGTGTGATGATGATGATGATGGGTCACGGGCTCGGGTTAGGCTGCCAGAGAAATGCAAATAAATACTGATCACTCTCACCCAGAAGCCACGAAGCCCTCCCTCCCTCCCAGCCTGCCCGTGACGCGACCCCCTACCCCCCCCCCCCCCACCCCCGTACAGGGGTCATCCGCATTTGGCATAGACATGGGACAAAGGAGCAGCCCCGCAATTGCCTACCGCTCGCCGAAAGACCTCGACTGGAGGCATATCCTTGGCCTACTCTTTCCACGCCGGCCAAAGGTGTCGGAAGAGGTCAGAGTAGCGACACTTGACCCCACAGACCGCACGCGCAAATCGGCCGAGTGCCCATCGACGCCGCCGTCAAACGTCGAGTCTGTTCACCGCAACACGTCAAACGCGGAGAGAGACTTGTGCAGTGGCAGCTGGTTGCGATTGAGGGGACACTTTAGCCGTGGGCCATGCAACACTGCAGGCTCGGTGCTGGACGTCTGACTCAACTCGCTCGGCAAAGTGGCGTGCGGGCGCGTGACCCACGGACAACACGGATTCAAACCGACGCGCTCCTCCGCCCCGAGTGGTGAAGTATGGCCAAAAACAACCCCCGTCGTGGTGGCCGCAACGCGCTGACAGCCTGGCCAGCCCGAGTGGCTTTCATCGCTGGCGAATATCGCGGCCGGTCGACTCAGCCCTGAAGCGAGAGCACGCGGGAGGGTGTGATGAACACAACAACAACAACAACACTTGCCCCAACAGCACTTGCCCCAACAACACTTGCCCCAACAACACTTGCTCCAACAACACTTGCCCCAACAACACTTGCCCCAACAACACTTGCTCCAACAACACTTGCTCCAACAACACTTGCCCCAACAACACTTGCCCCAACAACACTTGCTCCAACAACACTTGCCCCAACAACACTTGCCCCAACAGCACTTGCCCCAACAACACTTGCCCCAACAACACTTGCCCCAACAACACTTGCCCCAACAACACTTGCCCCAACAACACTTGCTCCAACAACACTTGCTCCAACAACACTTGCCCCAACAACACTTGCTCCAACAACACTTGCTCCAACAACACTTGCCCCAACAACACTTGCCCCAACAACACTTGCCCCAACAACACTTGCTCCAACAACACTTGCCCCAACAACACTTGCCACCAACAACACTTGCCCCAACAACACTTGCTCCAACAACACTTGCTCCAACAGCACTTGCCCCAACAACACTTGCTCCAACAACACTTGCCCCAACAACACTTTCCCCAATAACACTTGCTCCAACAACACTTTCCCCAACAACACTTGCCCCAACAACACTTGCTCCAACAACACTTGCCCCAACAAGACTTGCCCCAACAACACTTGCCCCAACAACACTTGCCCCAACAACACTTGCTCCAACAACACTTGCCCCAACAACACTTGCCCCAACAACACTTGCCCCAACAACACTTTCCCCAACAACACTTGCTCCAACAACACTAGCCCCAACAACACTTGCCCCAACAACACTTTCCCCAACAACACTTGCTCCAACAACACTTGCCCCAACAACACTTGCCCCAACAACACTTGCCCCAACAACACTTGCCCCAACAGCACTTGCTCCAACAACACTTGCTCCAACAACACTTACCCCAACAACACTTGCTCCAACAACACTTGCTCCAACAACACTTGCCCCAACAACACTTGCCCCAATAGCACTTGCTCCAACAACACTTGCCCCAACAACACTTGCCCCAACAGCACTTGCTCCAACAACACTTGCACCAACAACACTTGCCCCAACAACACTTGCCCCAACAACACTTGCCCCAACAACACTTGCCCCAACAGCACTTGCTCCAACAACACTTGCCCCAACAACACTTGCCCCAACAACACTTGCCCCAACAACACTTTCCCCAACAACACTTGCCCCAACAGCACTTGCTCCAACAACACTTGCTCCAACAACACTTGCCCCAACAACACTTGCCCCAACAACACTTTCCCCAACAACACTTGCCCCAACAGCACTTGCTCCAACAACACTTGCCCCAACAACACTTGCTCCAACAACACTTGCCCCAACAACACTTGCTCCAACAACACTTGCCCCAACAACACTTGCCCCAACAACACTTACCCCAACAACACTTGCCCCAACAACACTTGCCCCAACAACACTTGCCCCAACAACACTTGCCCCAACAACACTTGCTCCAACAACACTTGCCCCAACAACACTTGCCCCAACAACACTTGCCCCAACAACACTTGCCCCAACAACACTTACCCCAACAACACTTGCCCCAACAACACTTGCCCCAACAACACTTGCCCCAGCAACACTTGCCCCAGCAACACTTGCCCCAACAACACTTGCCCCAACAACACTTGCCCCAGCAACACTTGCCCCAGCAACACTTGCCCCAACAACACTTGCCCCAACAACACTTGCCCCAACAACACTTGCCCCAGCAACACTTGCCCCAGCAACACTTGCTCCAACAACACTTGCCCCAACAACACTTGCCCCAGCAACACTTGCCCCAACAACACTTGCCCCAACAACACTTGCTCCAACAACACTTGCTCCAACAACACTTGCTCCAACAACACTTGCCCCAACAACACTTGCCCCAGCAACACTTGCCCCAACAACACTTGCCCCAGCAACACTTGCCCCAACAACACTTGCCCCAACAACACTTGCCCCAACAACACTTGCTCCAACAACACTTGCTCCAACAACACTTGCCCCAGCAACACTTGCCCCAACAACACTTGCCCCAGCAACACTTGCCCCAACAACACTTGCCCCAACAACACTTGCCCCAACAGCACTTGCCCCAACAACACTTGCCCCAACAACACTTGCCCCAGCAGCGTGTGGCAGTGCTGCACGGTGGAGGGTGGGAGGGAGGGGGGGGATCTTTGTCTTTGTCCCGCGGCCCTGTCGCTGGCAACGCCACGCGGTGCCGGGCGATCAGGAGGGAGCCCCCCATCAGCTCATTCTCCGCTGCCAATGAGCTGTGGCGCTGAGGCGCCCGACTCTCTTTGTGAGGCTGTCATGTCCCAGCGACCCCACGGGGAGTGCAACGAGGGGTCGGGCCGGGCCAGCCACAGTCCCCATCCCTCGCTGTCCACAGCGACCCCCCCTCCCCACCACCACCACCGCCACCACGAGCAGCCCCCGCTCACCCCCCTCGCCCCCCCTCGCCTCTCACCCTTCCCGTGAGCGCCAGGGCCGCTAATTTTCGAGGACGTGGGGAGAACGATTTTCTCCGTCGGGCGGAGCGAGTCCCCCGGTCCGTCCGTGGCTCTCTCGTTCTCTCTCTCTCGTTTTTTTTCAATTGCGGCGGAAGCTTCATTCTTCTGTAAATCACGATTTTTTTTTAAACAACAACAACAACAACGACAACAGCAGCGAACAACAACCACCCCCATCGGAGGTGGTTGTTGCCAGCGCCGAGGATGGAGGGAAAGTTTCGGAGTTTGCTGTTCACCCTCGAGAGCGTGGGGGGGGGGCGGTGGGCTTCGGCTATTAACGCTCGTCCAGGCGTGTTGGCCATGGTATACGCGCGTGTGTCTGTGCCAGTCCGTGAGAACACCTGAGACGCTTATCCCGAACCGGTCTTGGGCCTCCTCTAGGTCGACTCAGCCTCAAATGAGTACCTGCTGCGGTGTGTAAACATCGCCACGAGGGAGACTTGCCCCCAACAGTATGCGGAGGCTATACGGGTGACCTTTGTCTTTGTCGGCGAGGACGTGGCACAAAACAAGTAGGGGCTTGCACACAGAGCGGAGCCGTGGGATCGGTGGGAACTTGGGAAGGAGAGGATGGGCGGGGATGGCTGAGATGGATGGGATAGAGGCGTAGGGATTAGGTTGGGGAGATGAGAGGGGTGGGGAGATGAGAGGGGCGGGGAGATGAGAGGGGTGGGGAGATGGAGGGATGGGAGATGGAGGGATGGGAGATGGAGGGATGGGAGATGAGAGGGGTGGGGAGACGAGAGGGTGGGGAGATAGAGAGCAGTGGAGATGAGAGGGGAGATGAGAGGGGGTGGGAGATGAGAGGGGTGGGGAGATGAGAGGGGCGGGGAGATGAGAGGGGCGGGGAGATGAGAGGGGCGGGGAGATGAGAGGGGTGGGGAGATGGAGGGATGGGAGATGAGAGGGTGGGGAGATGGAGGGATGGGGAGATGAGAGGGGAGATGAGAGGGTGGGGAGATGGAGGGATGGGGAGATGAGAGGGGTGGGGAGATGGAGGGATGGGAGATGAGAGGGGTGGGGAGATGAGAGGGGCGGGGAGATGAGAGGGGTGGGGAGATGGAGGGATGGGAGATGAGAGGGTGGGGAGATGAGAGGGGGTGGGAGATGAGAGGGTGGGGAGATGAGTGGGTGGGATATGAGAGGGGTGGGGAGATGAGAGGGGCGGGGAGATGAGATGGTGGGGAGATGGAGGGATGGGAGATGAGAGGGTGGGGAGATGGAGGGATGGGGAGATGAGAGGGGAGATGAGAGGGTGGGGAGATGGAGGGATGGGGAGATGAGAGGGGCGGGGAGATGAGAGGGGTGGGGAGATGAGAGGGTGGGGAGATGGAGGGATGGGGAGATGAGAGGGTGGGGAGATGAGAGAGGTGGGGAGATGAGAGGGTGGGGAGATGAGAGGGGAGATGAGAGGGGGAGGGAGATGAGCGGGGAAGGGAGATGAGAGACGGGAGGGGGTGGGGGGGTGAAAGCGAGAAGAGAAACACGTGAATTCCACGTGTTCACGGGAGAGATCCTTACACCTGACACTGCTTAGCAAACACGAGCTTGGGTTTCCCTTTAACCAAAGCACCACCTCTCCCACCGCTCCCTCCCCATCACTCACACACACACACAGTGCTGTTAGCGAGCACCTATGAAGACTCGAACGGCACAAGAGGGAGTGGGTGGCCAGCACCACTCCCGGCCCCGTTTGTCTCCCCAGTGGCGATGTTTTTTTGTTCCCACCGAACCAGAGGCTGAGTCGACCTAGGAGAGGCCCAGGATCGGTTTAGATAATCGTCACCGGTGTTGGCCGTTAGCGGGAATTGAACTCGGGAGGCTGGGTTCGTAGCGCAAGCGCGCAAACCGCTGCACCACCGCTCCCCACACTGGCACACATACACACACACAGACGCACACAGACACACAAAGACACACACAGACACACAGGCACATAGGCACACACGCAGACGCACACAGCCACACACACGCAGACGCACACACACAGACACACACAGACGCGCACACAGACGCACACAGACACACAGACAGGCACACACAGGCACACACACACACACAGACACACACAGACACACGCAGACACACGCAGACGCACACACAGACACACGCAAACGCACACACAGGCACACACACAGACACACACACACAAACGCACACACAGACACACACACAGACACACACAGGCACACACACACACAGGCACACACACACAGACACACACAGACGCACACAGACACACACACACACACAATCACACGCAGACACACACACACAATCACACGCAGACACACACACACACAGACACACATAGACACACACGCAGACACACACAGAGACACACACACAGACACACACACACACAGATACACACAGACGCACACACACAGGCACACACACAGACGCACACACACAGACACACACACACACACACAGACACACACACACACACAGAGACACACACACACACAGACACCTCGCCCCAGGCTGAGACGGCCTCTCCGCGGGTCACGGTGTTGCAGGAGCCACTCAGCTCTGGAATGAAGATCCGCGCCCCCGCAGCGAGGGGGTCACCGCTAATAGCGGCGCCCACTCGGCACGACCCACGAGGACTCTTCCCGAGCGCACGGGCAGAGGGAGACACAGCGAGCGAGCGCAAAGAGAGTATATACGCTTAGGTTTTTCGGTAAAGTCACGTAAGGTAAAAATAAATAATAATAAAATAATAATAAAATAGATAATAATAGAAATAAATTACAGAAATAAAATTAATTTTGTAAAGCTATAAAACAATGTAGCAGTGATCATAGGAATTGTGGTTCAAATTTAACAATAAACGATTGACATTACATCTACGACCAAACTTTGCAGCCATAGCTGGCAGCATGAGTCACTCCATAACAGTATGAGTATCAGTAGGAGTATCAGTATGAGTATCAGTAGGAGTATCAGTAGGAGTATCAGCAGGAGTATCAGTATGAGTATCAGTAGGAGTATCAGCAGGAGTATCAGTAGGAGTATCAGTATGAGTATCAGTAGGAGTATCAGTATGAGTATCAGTAGGAGTATCAGTATGAGTATCAGTATGAGTATCAGTAGGAGTATCAGTATGAGTATCAGCAGGAGTATCAGTATGAGTATCAGTATGAGTATCAGTAGGAGTATCAGCAGGAGTATCAGTATGAGTATCAGTAGGAGTATCAGTAGGAGTATCAGTAGGAGTATCAGCAGGAGTATCAGTATGAGTATCAGTATGAGTATCAGTAGGAGTATCAGCAGGAGTATCAGTAGGAGTATCAGCAGGAGTATCAGTAGGAGTATCAGCAGGAGTATCAGTAGGAGTATCAGCATGAGTATCAGTAGGAGTATCAGCATGAGTATCAGTAGGAGTATCAGCATGAGTATCAGTATGAGTATCAGTAGGAGTATCAGTAGGAGTATCAGCATGAGTATCAGCAGGAGTATCAGCAGGAGTATCAGCAGGAGTATCAGTAGGAGTATCAGTAGGAGTATCAGCATGAGTATCAGTAGGAGTATCAGCATGAGTATCAGTAGGAGTATCAGCAGGAGTATCAGCAGGAGTATCAGCAGGAGTATCAGCAGGAGTATCAGTAGGAGTATCAGTATGAGTATCAGCAGGAGTATCAGTAGGAGTATCAGCAGGAGTATCAGTAGGAGTATCAGCAGGAGTATCAGCAGGAGTATCAGTAGGAGTATCAGTATGAGTATCAGTAGGAGTATCAGTAGGAGTATCAGTATGAGTATCAGCAGGAGTATCAGCAGGAGTATCAGTAGGAGTATCAGCAGGAGTATCAGCAGGAGTATCAGTAGGAGTATCAGTAGGAGTATCAGTAGGAGTATCAGTAGGAGTATCAGCAGGAGTATCAGCAAGAGTATCAGTAGGAGTATCAGCAGGAGTATCAGCAAGAGTATCAGTAGGAGTATCAGCAGGAGTATCAGCAGGAGTATCAGCAGGAGTATCAGCAGGAGTATCAGTAGGAGTATCAGCAGGAGTATCAGCAGGAGTATCAGTAGGAGTATCAGTAGGAGTATCAGCAGGAGTATCAGTAGGAGTATCAGCAGGAGTATCAGCAGGAGTATCAGTAGGAGTATCAGTAGGAGTATCAGCAGGAGTATCAGTAGAAGTATCAGTAGGAGTATCAGTATGAGTATCAGTAGGAGTATCAGTATGAGTATCAGTAGGAGTATCAGTATGAGTATCAGTAGGAGTATCAGTAGGAGTATCAGCAGGAGTATCAGTAGGAGTATCAGCAGGAGTATCAGTAGGAGTATCAGCAGGAGTATCAGTAGGAGTATCAGTAGGAGTATCAGCAGGAGTATCAGTAGGAGTATCAGTAGGAGTATCAGCAGGAGTATCAGTAGGAGTATCAGTAGGAGTATCAGCAGGAGTATCAGTAGGAGTATCAGCAGGAGTATCAGCAGGAGTATCAGCAGGAGTATCAGTAGGAGTATCAGCAGGAGTATCAGTAGGAGTATCAGTAGGAGTATCAGCAGGAGTATCAGTAGGAGTATCAGCAGGAGTATCAGCAGGAGTATCAGTAGGAGTATCAGCAGGAGTATCAGCAGGAGTATCAGCAGGAGTATCAGTATGAGTATCAGCAGGAGTATCAGTATGAGTATCAGCAGGAGTATCAGTAGGAGTATCAGTAGGAGTATCAGCAGGAGTATCAGTAGGAGTATCAGTATGAGTATCAGCAGGAGTATCAGTAGGAGTATCAGTAGGAGTATCAGCAGGAGTATCAGTAGGAGTATCAGCAGGAGTATCAGCAGGAGTATCAGCAGGAGTATCAGTAGGAGTATCAGTAGGAGTATCAAAAGTTTTCAATGACACAAGCCTTGCGTAGAATGCACTCGTGGCTGGTGGCGTAGCTGCCTAGTGGTGTTATTATTTTTTATTTTATTTTTATTTATTTTTACCTACGTGACTTTACCGAAGAAACCTAAGAGTATGAATCCTTGCAGTCACGAAAGCTTCAAATCTAGAACATGTCAGTGGTGGTGGCGGTGGTGCTGCTGCTGGGCTGTTGGTGGGGAGCGGTGGTGTCGTGGTTAGCGCTACGCCGCGCTACTAACTCGCTTTACCCGAGTTCGATTCCTGCTCTCGGCAAACAGCCGGTGACGATCATCTGAATCGCTTCTGGGCCTCACCTAGGTAGACTCAGCCTCAAATTAGTAACTGATGCGATGTGTAGTAAACATCGCCACAGGGGAGACAAAGGTGGCCGGGCGTGGTGTTGGCCACCCACCCCCTCGTGTGCCGTGCCGGCCTTCATAGGTGCTATTCGCTAACAGCACTTGCCCCAAAAGTCTGTTAAGGCTATACGGGGGGTCTTTGTGTCTTTGCTGGGCTGTTGAGAGAAGGTGGGGAGCTTTCAATTTATAAAATCTGAGTGATGTGACGTCACATTTCTCAAACCCTCCCTCCCTTCCTCGTCACACATCGTCACAAATGTCTGACCCCGCCTCCCCCCCCCCTTAGGTGCGTGACGTCATTCATGGACGGCCCCCAAGGGCAGGAAGATTGGGGTGAAATTAACAATTTGAAAAAAAATGAACGTGTCCGCGTGGCGAAGAGAAGGGCGTTTATACTCGTTTATAAAATCGGCGTGCATCATCACCGTACGCAGTCGACGGTGCTAATCGGAGGTGCAGGGGGAAGGGGAGAAAAAACACAAAAAAGCAGTTTTAAAGAAATTAGTTTTCAATCTGGGTTTAAAAGTGCATAGCTCCAGTGGCTTCCTATTATCGGAAGGCGAAGAAATAAAACATCGATAACGCTTCAGGTTTCCTCCCCATAGCTAGAAACATGCAGGGCCCCTTCCGGAAAATAGTCGTTCTTGTTATTGTAATGACGACTTGGCACACTTCTCTTGAGATGGCACTTTATTGAAGACGCGTTCACTTGACATCAGGCGGAGACCCCCACTGCAACAGCCCCGAGTCGCCCGCGCATCTCCCCCTTATATACCGACACGAGGCCACGCCCCCCTTCTCGATCCTTCTCGCGCACCGGCAGACTCCACGCCCCCTTCTCGAACATTCCCGTAGCCACCAGTCCCTTCGCACTCACAGCTGATTCCCCTGCTGTCATTACCTCCCGTGGCCACTATTGCAGTCGTACTCTCGGCTGACTTCCCTGTCAATACCTCCAGTGGCCACTAGTCCCCTCACACCGCATGCAAGCTCGATTGTCATTACATTAGCATATCCATTGTACAGGAAAGTAAAGTGGGCTTGGGCAGGAAACGCCGCTATAGAAAGACCGATGGAGATTAACGATGGCGTGGTAGCCAAAGGAGGGATTTTGTCACAGGCAGGAAGCTACTTGCTGTACTGCCTCCTAATCATCCCGGTGCCCCGTGGGTGACTACGTTCCATCTCTGCGTGACCCACCAACCCCTGGGTGGATTACATCACGAACGGGCAAGCACCGCCGCATCTTAACACGTGGGGCTCAAATTCATACCCATCGTCACCTTTCATCTCGCGAACAAATACCGTACTCCCTGGAATATAAGACGCACTTCCCCCCCCGAGCATGTACACTCATACCCCGGTTCACGTTGGGGATGCGTTCCTGAAAGGTGCCACGACGACGGATATCAAAATGACGTGAATCGAAGCGACTTACAGGGGAGGTGGTGGAGGCGAAGGCTGAGAGGTGACGGATAACGAGAAAGGCCGGATGATGCCGTCAGCGACGTAAGTGTGGGGTGACGCAAATCAGGCAGTGGTGTTGATAAAGTGACGACGTATTTACGAAGCGACGTGAAAGGGGGCAGACGTAAATCTGGGTACAACTGTATGATTACTATTTTATTATTTCTCTTCTACGTGACTTTACCGAAAGAACCAATAATATGAATCCCTGCAGTCACGAAAACTTTCAATCGAAATGTATGATTACTATGCAATGCAGTGGTTCTCAACCTTTGTTGTCTGCTGCTGTAACCCCCTTGTTGAATGTAGTTTCGACCCAGTAGCCCCCCACCCCCCACCCTTTGCCTGACCCAAACATGGTTGAGAAATAAATCTATGAATAATGAACGTCATTAATTTTGACCAATTATCCACTTTGTGAGGTCATCCTAACTAGCTAAGTAACTGCAAGCGAATTTTTTTGTTTTCCCCATGGACGCTTTGCACGCGTGGTTACTTTTGTAAACCAACATTGCTTACGATCAATGAGTTTCGAAGGGTCTGTGACGCCATTCGAACTTACCACGTGGATTCAAACGTCATCGGCAGTTACTTTACGTCGGCAGATTCATGCGCGATCATTCACCGACGACTCTCACGCACGATAGAATTTCGCGCATTTATAAATAACCTCGCCACGTAACTCAATGGGCCCCCCCCCCTACGGGATTGAGGGCGAGTAAGGTGGCCCTGGAGGGGAAACGTCCGGCCAGCAGCCTGGGCATCTTCCGCGCTCTGGTCGGAGCCAGGGTGTGTGGGCTGGAGTTCCGCCATGCGCGGCTGACCCACGCCGTGCCGGCCTTCAAGGAGCAGTGGGCGATGGAGGAGGCCGTGTGCTCGGTGGCAGATGACGGGGAGATCTGCATGGATATATAAGCTACCTGTCGGAGGCTGTTGGCCTGCGAGAAGGGCTGCGTGCAGAGCGAGCGAGCGAGCGAGAGAGAGCGAGAGGTGGGGCTTTACATAACGCAGAGGTTAAACATGTAAATTTAATTTTTTTTTAATTACGAAATGATGAACGAAACAAGGTGCCGAATACACCGAGCATCTTCTTGTTTCCACTGATCGTAGTAAAAAAAAATTAACCCGTAAAAACAAAGTTTTTCACTATAAATCCTTTATATGCGTGGCATCGGTTTTATTTTATTATTCATTTCTGTTTTTCTTGAGTAAGAGTTTCATTTTTATCACATTGGTATTTTAAATTAAATATGAATTATTTTTTTTCCTAAAAAGTGGAAAATTTTGGAAAAAAAATTTCACGAAAATAAATTGTCACGCACAACAAGTCTGTGTGCAAAATGTCAGCTCGATTGGATCACGGGAAGTGGGTTAGAAACGACCGAAAGATTTGCACGGTCGTAAGCGCGCAAGCAAGCAAGTGAACTTAATATCAAGGATTTAATAAAGGGTTTAAAAAGAGAACCACCTTCAGCCGTCGTCGTTGTGACGTCAGGGCCACGCGTCACCGTCCAGCGATGCCAAAGCGCCACCCAGTGTCTCTGCGCTTTTCCACACGCAGCCGATGTTGAGTTTTGTTCACTTTTCCACACGCAGCCGATGTTGAGTTTTGTTCACGGGAACGACTCAGCGCGACCGGCCCCACCACGGTGCCTCGCGCTCACCGATGATTCGCTTCGTGCGGCCGCCGATGTCGACGTCGACATGGAGACGGTGGCACCAAGACGATTGCGTCAGGCGTAGCGGAGAGCTTCTATTTTATTCGAGCGTATGGCAAGCGCCACGGTCGGTGGCGAGATGTTAACTACCTCGCCTCGTGCGCAGGAAGTCGTGGGTTTGATCCCGACCCTGACGCCTTCTGTATATTTGGAGTTGGCGCGTTCTCTCTCCACGTGATCGCGTGGATTTTTCTCCGGGTGCTCCGGTTTTTCCCATACGCGTTTAAAATAAAGGTTTTTTTTTTTGAATAAAGGTGTTTAGAGCATTTGGCTGCTCTGCGTTATTCCCGTTTGGCTGCTTTAACATTTACACGTGACCAGCCACTTTGTTGAGCTATCATTTGTGGCCAAGGTCGCTCCTGAAAAACGAGCTCTATAGGTCAGCGGACCTTAGCAGGTAAAACTAAAAGTTTAGTTTAAATGTCCAGGAGCTGAAGTCCAATGTCCGAGGCCTTCTGGCCACCACGAGATGGCTTCAGGAGAGAGTTCGTGTCGTTTCGCTCTTCCTCCTCCTCCTCCTCCATTGAAAAAGCACAGACCACGGGTTCAGTTCAGTCCATTTAATCGGTATAGCCCTGTGAGCCATGCGGCTCTTGAATCGGGTGCAACCGCAACAAACAAAAACATGAACAAGATTTACTGTGCGGTCCATAGTTTGTGTTGCACGGCCACAATCGCACTCTGCCTCGCGTCTTGACGTGTTCAAGTCACGGAGGAGCTGTGCGCATCGGCCCGTTGACGTGTTGACGTGTTGACGCGGTCGACGATTACGGGCAGTGTCTTCGAGGAATGTCAAAGCGAGGTGGTGTGACGTTTGGATTTCGAATGAGTTGGGAGTTTTTTTTCTGGACGTCCAGAGCGTATCGTTGGGGTTTATTTTTGTATTTTTCTGGACGTCCAGAGCGTATCGGTGGGGTTTTTTTTTTCTGGAGGTTCAGAGCGTATCGTTAGGCGTTTTTTTATTTTTCTGGAGGTTCAGAGCGTATCGTTGGGGTTTTATTTTTTATATTTTTCTGGAGGTTCAGAGCATATCGCTGGGGTTTTATTTTTTTATTTTTCTGGACGTCCAGAGTGTATCGTTGGGGTTTTTTTCTGGAGGTCCGGAGCGCATCGCTGGCTTTTTATTTGATTTTTCTGGACTTCCAAGAGCGCATCTCTCCGATGCCTCCTCCGTATTTATGAGAATTGGCCATCGAGTCGTTTTTTTAACGCCCCATCGTCCAGTCGGCGTGAACACAGTCGCCGGACACTTGGCCTGAAATATTTTTTATTTTACCGACGATAACTTGAACCGTGATGTTTGGAGAGAAAAATAATCCGACCGAGTTCACAAGTGGCACATAAACGGCTGCCAAAGATAAGTGTTGTTCAGAGTCCGAGGTTGCTTATGTTCTTTAATCCACACAGCTTGAGAATGTTAATGGGGGGCGGGCGTGCGGGGGTAGCAGCGTGCGCTGGTTGACACGAGGTTGCGCGGCTCGCCAACAGAGGGGGGGAGGAAGCGGCTTCAAGACACCTGCCGTAATTAGTAACTCCACACCTGGGAAATGCGGTTTGGCCGGGCCGCCTGGGCAACGCGAGACGATGATTGCCGATGGACGAAGATGAGAAATGAGGTGGGGGGAGGGGGGGGAGGTGGGGGGAGGGGGGGGAGGCGGGGGTCGGGGGTCAAGCCGCGCAACAAGAAGGCATGACGAAGAGACGGAAGATGAAGATGTCGGGAGGATATTCATATTCTTAGGTTTTTCTCGGTAAAGTCACGTAGGTAAAAAATTTAAATTAATAAAAGTAAAATAAAAATTAAATAACGACGTTTCGGAGGCAACACAAGCTTCCGTCTTCAGGTAGGAACCGTCACAGCACGATAGCTGTATCTCACTGTATCTCTCACTTGATGCAGCTATCGTGCTGTGACGGTTCCACCTGAAGACGGAAGCTTGAGTTGCCTCCGAAACGTCGCGATTTTTATTTTATTTGCATAAATTTTTTACCTACGTGACTTTACCGAAAAAAAAACCTAATAATATGAATCCTTGCAGTCACGAAAGCTTCAAATCTAGAATGTAGGGAGGGGGCGGGCTTCATCGTAAGCAGGTGTCGCCCCGTGAGCCGCGTTCATCCTCGGCGCAGTCCCTGCCTCGTGCGCTGCCTCGTGTCCAGTGCCACGCAGCGAGTCGCTCGGCGTTGTTGCCGTTTGGCAGATGATGGACGCAAACATTGTAAACGCGAAGGCATGCGCGTATCCGGCGTATGTAAACTAAACTGTTTGTTTAACACGTCGCAGGCTGTCCGCGACCAATATTATCCATAAGGTTTTTTTTCTCTTGGTTCGATCGCGTAAACCCACCAGACGCAGCCGATGCGTAAGGTTTGTCACGTAAACAAAACATGGCAAGACCCAAAGAGTATGGCAATTATTTTTTGTGGGTTTCATCTCCAACACACCGGTGTGTATAACTAGTAACTAATTGGCATGTTGTCTGAACGTGACAAACCTTACTACCGTAATTGGCTGTCGGGGTTAACGACACATTTATATATTTACGTGATCTAACAAAAAAAACCCTCTATTATGGATAAACTTTGTATTTTACCAGGTAAGGCACTCAGCCACATTCATAAGCTGCCTGGCTATCACAAAAGATAGCTCAGAGAAGTGTGGATCATCGTCATGTGGAATTAAACATGGGACAGGACGTTTGCCAATCCACTTCCGTACGCGGTGCCTCCCCGCACTGGCCACGAGTAGCGAGGGGTTATTCCGCCGTACTTGATAACACTAGAAATGTGTGGGATATGAAAGCCTCGGGGAGCATAGTGCAGTGCAACAATGCATTTTGCGGCACTGCACCCTGATGATAATGTAGCCCCACGGCCGCCTGCTTTGTGCACGGTGATTGCGCATGCAGATGGCTTGTCAAAAACTTACTTCCTCCACTGCTTCCTACAGGCAAGACCACGATGCTTGTTAAACAGGTGTTGTTTTATGCACCTGAATGTGATCTACGTAGAACTCCTTTTGCATGCACATCGCTAACCGCACTCATTGGTTGAGCAATTTTTTCAATCTAGATTTAAAAAGTGCACAGGCTCCAAGTGGCTTCCGAATATCGGAAGAGCGTTCCAGACGGCCGCAGAAGCGCATCTGAAAGCGCCGCGCGATGCCGTGGCCGCCGTCTTTGTTCGGTGGCGAGCAGCCGAAAGCCGCCGCTGCTGCGAGGATGACGACCGGAGGTCGCGGCGTGACGATGGTTGATGCAGGACGCACCAGGGTGGAGACAGAGAGGCAGGCCTAGGATGAGATGGATCCAAGTGATAATTGTTTTTTTTACCCTTTTATCTGACAACAAAATTGACACCTTTTTTACAAGGCGTCACGTTTGTATTGACCACAATACCTGCGGTAGGAATGCAAACGAAAAACACAACTCTGATAATGTATGCACTGTCCTTGAAATTGATTGGTCCACACCCGAGACAGCTTTTCTTAGAGCCTAGTCTCACATGGTTTAAACCAGATGACGCCAAAAGGCGCACAACTCAAAGACAATGCACCATCAGAGTATGAGAGCTCGGGGTAAGCATTTACATAGTGGTCAATGCAAACATGACTCCTTGTAAAAAAAGGTGTCAGTTTTGTTGCCAGATAAAAGGGTTAAAAAAAACAATTATCATATTTTGCTACTGGCAAAGGAGGTTCCAATGGTGGATCAAGTGGTAAGCGAGCATACGAAAGGAATGTGGGAGTAGACGTGGAGAGGGCAGAGCACAGGAGTGAGCAGAGAGCAGCAGGGGTGTGGACCGTCCACGAGTCGGGTGAAAACTGCCAGGTAGATGACCAACATTGTTCAGATTTTTTTTTTTAAACACACACACACACACACCTTTCAATCATACTAACAAAAAAGACAAAAACACATCACTGTTATATATACGATTCCATGTTGTATACTTTGACATGTGATTAATTACAGGCGCGAACATAAAACAGAAATTCACTGTATTCAACGTATTGGAAACGACTTCCATCGATTGCGCGTAACCGCGTCCCATTTCAAGTGCACATCAAACTCTCACCCTCACCCCCCCCACACACAGACTCGCCGCCGCACGGGCAGACGAGAAACCTCCTGGACACAGCGCGTTCAACTTCGGCAGCAAAGCACAAACAACTCCACGGGGCCTTACTGTGCAATAGAGGCCGGGACAGGTCACACACGCGCGCACACAACACACACGGGGGGAGGGCGGCAAACACCGAACACTTTCTAATGCCCACACTCGCGCACTCGATCCTCTCTCACTACCTTGATCCCGTAGTTCTTCAGCACTGGGGATTGGCGCTTTTTTTTTTACGCGATTGTTTGGTGTTTGGATGTCTAATGAATCTTGCCGCCTGTCATTTTACACGTTTGCGTCCAATATATGCTTTTTCAATTATCTTCGTAAAAGCTTTTGTCATCCGTCATCACGGCGACAAAGATTGTAGGTATAATGAGTTACAGGTCTGGTTTTCCTCAAACTAACAAATACAGGTCATGGATTTACGAGCGATCACCTGGAAATTCAGACAAATGCATATTTCCTGCATTGCATCACTTCATCGTCGTTGTGTTAATGCATTCCTCAATTTCAACAATCTTAATTTTGGCTTACTCCATCCAGGAAGCATTACACACAACCTTATGGATCTGGCAAAGGCGATTCCGTGCCAGTGCAAACCCATAAAGGAAGCGGTACACACTGGCTAAGATTTGGCAAGCAACACCGCCTACAACTAAACCATTGCTCTCCTAAGCCGGGTTCACGCGTGACCACGTGCCTAAGGCAGCGACGGAGCAAACTCAACAGGATGCAGCGGAGGCACCTACGGTTCAAGTAGTTCGACTTGAACCAGCCAACGCCGAGCGGGGCTCGCCCCAATTCTAACTAATGCTGCTGCTCAGAGTAACCCGAGAATCCCCAAGCACCACACACAGACACACACACACACATCACCGCCTGTGACCAAGTGAGAACCCATCTAACCCAAGTCCACTGGGCACTCTCAAAGTCCTCAACTTAATCTGGGGGGACAGCACATGTCAAATTTACACCTTCGAAGAAACACAAGTGTATACATTCAGTATACCACCCGTGTGTGTATACACACACACACACAAAGCTGTACGCATGCATGTACATACACTCATACGTACGCACAAAAAAGTACAGCGCAGACACGCGCGCACACACCGATTAAGCTTCTCCTCGAGCCCACAAACGACACTCAAAAGTGATCGGGGGCTCAAGCAGAGTCGGCCGAATGCGCCTCCTTCGCTCGGCCCATTTTCAGTGGCCATGGCTGGAGTGGCTGGAAACGTTTGCCAAAGTGACCGTTAAACCCAAATCGTGCCAATTCCGACGCGTTGATTCTCCACCAAGCTCCAATTATAATTGAGATACATTTCACTACTGTGGCGTAAAGCAGGCAAAACATTTGGCGGCTACTTATTCAAGTAAATATGCTTGGTTTTGTTTTGGCTAAATACTATTTCAATATCCGAGTTGTTATGACGATTGTTGTGCAGGTCAAAACGTGGCTCTGCACACTGCGTCCCGAATAAGGGGCCTTCCGCCTTCCCTTCCAAAGGCGTCTATAAATCCAGCGCCGTTGTGGCGACGTCCCACACAGGTTACGAGGGGGTTAAGGCAACAGCTACATTAAGCACCCACTATCTTGAGAACACTTCACAACACTAAATCGCTAGCCTCGTGTCCTTATAGACCAAAAACACGCGGTGCAGAGCGGGGCTTCCGTTCATGGTGCATCAGTGGGCACGGGAGGAATGGTGGAAGCAACTTGTGGAGCCGATCCTGTACACCAAAAATTGCAAAGCAGTCGTCGCTCAGCTTGACCGTTCAGGTGTGGCATTCTTCACCGCTGGTGTTGCCAAGACTTCAAAACCCTGGACCGTTTTACGGACAGCGGTCGCGAGTAGCAAATTTCATCGGTAAAAAATGAAGCCCACAAAAGACACGTCAGCCTAAATCAGTCATCGGCGACGCACAGACATCCCAACAGGACTGGTCGGCACACAAGGCGACCTTCCTTAAAGAATCTGGGTTGGTGGTTTTGACATCCACGGTAAAGGGAAATTAATACGGCACATGTTTAGTGGCACAGCTCCAGGCCATTCTGTTTGCAAGTGTTTCTTTAAAGCATCCGTCTGATCCCAGGGAGCACCCCTGGCACGCCCGCACACAGGACGACCGCACACAGGACTTCACCACAAACATGCACGAGGGGGAAGGGGGGGAAGAGAAGCTTTGAGCCAGCGCTTCCGAGACTCCGCACACATATTGGTAAACGACGGGCATGCGCGCACACGTAAACTATATTCTGCGCCTCCGCTGCCAAAACTCCCTTAGGCGTCATCGCTGCCTGCAGCTGGTACGACGCTCGGACAAAATCGACAATCCAGCAGAGCACCGGAAGTGGGCCAGGGCAGAGGTAGTGAAGAGCGGCCGTGAAGACGCGGAAGGCGGACGAACACGAGGGGTCCCCCCAAACGCAGCGGGCGGCGAAACAGCGGCGTCGCGGGTTGCGGCCGTGCGAGACCACGCTCTCGATAGCGGGGCAGGGGCGGCTACTTTGCGCCGGGGTGAAGCGCGGGAAAGTGGACCGAGGGGGGTCCTCATCTCATTCCTCGCGCACCATGGCGGCCCAACGCAAACCCGGCTACACCACGCGGCGGTGAAACACGGCGAGATCCGCACCGGATTCACCACGCGACCTTCGCTATTTCAACAACGCGCACAAGTACCGCGGCGCTGCTGTTACGTTTGAAAACGAAACCGGTTCCACGGTAGACGCAACTGTACCGAGCGATGTATGTTCTCTTTTGCTCACTTGATGCCATGCACAAGCTCCAAGGGACGTTGACGAAAAACTCGGCTTAGACACCCACGATGATATTGTTGGTACAATTCCCCGCAGTTTGTATCGTGAAAAAGGAAATGGCTTAGAAATGGCTTTTCTTGTCGGCTAGTGGAGGTTTTTTGTGTAAAAGGCTCATTACCAAAATGACGAGTTGGTATTGGCTGCAAGTAAACATGTGTGTCGGAGTGTAAGAATTAGACTCCTGCAACAGTCTGATGGAACATTTCAAAATCCGACAATTAAAACTTCAAATTGAAGTCGATCGGAAAAGGTTCTGGAAATTCGACAACTAAACTCAAGATTGAAGGAAGCAGATGATTGAACGTACACATAAGAGTCACATGTAAATATCTAACGACTCTTGATCTTTAATGTGTCCTATGTACAAGTTAGAAATAAAAGCCCGTGACATGACTGGGGATTCAATGCCTGCAAACAAACCGCTGTGCATCCGACCCCCGCCCCCGCCAAAGGTGACGGGCACCCAACGAATCAAGTACTCCCAACGAACGTTACGCTTCGTATATATGTACAAGTTCTACATACTTGAGTCCCATTGAGATTTAAAAAGTTGGGGCAGGACTCGATAAGAGTGATGCTGCAGACAAAAACCAGCTATGTACAACAACATTTTTTTTTTTTACACGCCCACCTCGACTGGACATCTGCGTAAACTGTTTACGTTTTTTTTTTTTTCTCGGCTCTAGAAACGACACGTGCGCGCGTTTGAACGAATCGTCGATTTCCACCACGGACGGACTTCACTTGCGGTCGTCGATGGTCTTGATGAACTCGATGGCGGCGGTGAACTGCATCCACCAGTACTGCTCCTCCCCGCTCAGTCGCTTCTCGTAGAAGTTGTTGATGTACTGCACCGTGGACAGCATGCACGGTGGATTGGCCTGTGCATAAAGGCAAACGATTCCCCCCCCCCACCCCGTAGAGCCATTATTATTCACACGCTGTTCGGGACAAGTACTGTTAGCGAGCACCTATGTTAGGGCGGCACTGCAGAAGTTGGGGCGCGTGGGGCGTGAGGGCGTGGGGGCGAGTGGAAGCGGCCCTACACCATGCCAGGCTGCCTTTGTCTCCCCGGTGTTTATGTTTACACGGTGCACAAAGCCACCTGTTGACACTATGCATGATTGCCTCTGGAATTTCATGGTCCCTCTGCGAGCCTTTTCCTTTTGCTTGAGGTGCAAGCGACCGTTGGCTTTTGCCTTCGCATTCTGTCTCCGGCTTGTTGTTTGCGGCAATATGCGGTTTAAAATAAAAGTCATTGTCAACGATTGTACAAACTTCTTACGGGTGAGGCTTGAAAGAACAGGAGTGTTTTTTGTTTTCTCACGCTTGCGTAAAAAGATATTTTAAAAAACATAACGTAATGGTTTTGGCAAACGTAATCAGTGCTGAAAATTTACCCACAGATCACGCAATTGCGATTAGACACAGCGGCACCGCCGACTACTGTGAAAACTTGGCAGGACCCTCCTGGAAGAGAGTCTTGAGACTCGGCGAGGCTTTCCCGGGTAAACATTCAGGGTAATAATAATATCTATAATTGTACGCATCACCGCCATGCGTGCAACTTGTGGATTTAGCGAGAGCGGCGGTGAGACGGGGAATCGGCGACGTTACGTTGTCGCAGTGGTCGGGACAGACTAAACTAAAACTAAACTACAAATAAACAAACCTATTTTTTATTTACTCATGGAGCTATATAGCTCGTATTCAGAAGCGACCTGGCCACAAATGATAGGTCAATAAAGTGTCTTCTCATGTGGAGATTTATAGCAGCCAAATACTCTTAAACGCGTGACGTTGTTTCTAAATGTGGAGGGAAAAATCGGAGGACCCGGAGAAAATTCCATGTGACCACGTGGAGAGAGAAAATGCCAAACTCCAAATATACAAGGGCATCGTCAGGGTCAGGCTCGAACCCACGACCTCCTGCGTACCAGGTGAGGTCGTTAACATCTCGCCACAGCGGCGCCCCCCTCTGAATGGTGGGGGGCAGGGAGAGAGCGACATGGAGTGGGGAAGCATTGCCACCTTGATGACGACGTAGACCAACACCGGGACGAAGTCGTCTGCTCCCGGCACCGAGTCTTCGTTGGCGAGACTCAGCAGGTTCATGATGGTCGAACATGTGCGCAAGATGCACTGCACCTTGTCTCTGGGTGTCTTGGGAGGACAATGCAGGTGGGAGACAAAGAAAAGTAAGAACCTTCCGGTCATCCGTGGACCGATTACCACTGGTCAACAAAAAAAGAAAAATTCTGGCCTGGACTTTTGCAGCTGTTGTAGACTAATTTCAGGGTGCCGATTCCAAATCTGATCTCAGATTTGCTCTATCACATCTCATTTTATGCTATCGGCATACCCCATTTTCATTGATTTTACCCGAAATGAACTCTGTCACTTATGATTGCAAGTTGTTGCGAGTCAGTGACTGCTTTAGTGTTAAAATATGGTGCTGTATTTTTAGGATAGTGTGTTTATCATTTTATGTAGATATCCACATTTATTTAATACTTTTCTTCTGCAGTTTTTATTGAAAATGCAATATTTGATATCTAAAAAACCTGACGTGATAGACAAAAACTGATGCCAGATTTGGAATCAGCACCTCAAAATTACCTTAAAACCGTTGGAATACCTTATGCCAGAAAAAGTGTGTTGACCAGTGTTATCTCGGTTTTCAGGTTCACTTTTGGCAAATAGAGAAACATCTTCACTTGCAAGCCGGTTTAATTATCAGCGGCTCCCTCACTTGTCGTGGGGCAAGCGACTCGGTGCCAAAGTGACCGTAAACACCTTGCAAAGTCTTGATCCCCCATTCTACGGGGTCAAACGATGCACACGTTTGCGTTGCTAAATAGACAAGTATTGCATTGTCCGTGTTTTTGTTTCATCTGGGCCACCGATCCCACCACCCATTGCCAATCCCTCCAATATCGAGAGTCGGTCATATTCTATAAACATGACAGCACCAATAGAAATTGGTGTCGGAACCCGGACTGAATCTCCGTTACACCAGCTGGGAATCAACATTCGGTTGCAGTAACAATGTGCTCCTGTTATAAACCTTGACCGTCTAGCTAGTATACTTTCTTATTATTTGTTTCGTTCGTATACATCTTGTACACTCCCTTCGCCTGAACGTAACAATAACATAAAACTTGTGTACATTTTTGCATGCACGGTAAAATAACCGACTTTTACCGAAGTGCAATTTCATGGGACTACCAGGAGCGAAAGAACCGATGCAGCGTCACATGACCTCGTGCGTGATTCAGAGCTACGATTAGCAAGAGCAGCGGCAACCAGGCATAGGTGAGCCAGCACTTGACAGTGAGCACCGATGAAGACCCTGCCAGCCTTATTCGGCGGCTACTAGCAGCACTTGCCCAACCAGTCTGTAAGGCTAAATGGATGCTCTTTGTCTTCTATTAAGAGCTTAGTGTGTGCTCTGTTCATGCCACTGCATTTAGCTGATGCTTCCTGTCGTGTCTCTTATGAACACACTCACTGCTCAGGACCCGTGTCTTGGGGTTAGACCAAACGGTGGCCGAGACATCTTGCGCTGTGCTGCAGTCTGGTGGATCCTAATGGGCTCCACGATTCACCAGACCCGCTTTGACTAACAATAGCGGAGAGAGAGAATATATTTTTACTTTTTACGATGTTTATTTGACCACGTAAGGCCCACCGAGCTATATAGCTTTTTCTGAAGCGACCTGGTCACAAATGATAGCTGAACGAAGTGGCTTGTCAACTGGAAATTTATAGCAGCCAAATACTCTAAATGGATGTTGATTCTAAATGTGGAGGGAAAAGGCGGAAGACCCAGATAAAAATCAAAGCGACCACGGGGAGAATATGCAAACTCCAAATGTACAAGGTTTCAGGGTCGAGATCAAACCCACGACTTCCTGCATACCAGGCGAAGAGTTAACATCTCGCCACCACGGCACCAGTAAATAAAGTACTAGCACCATCTATTGGAAGAAGTATTAGTTTAATGCATGGATTCTTATGCTTATCCACAAAAGGTGTTTTGCGATCCACATATTAGCCACTGCTGGCTGAGACCAACCTCATCAGTAACTGTGCTGCTGTGATGGTGTTGGAGGTATGAAAGTGACCCATCATAACAGCTGTTTAAATATTCTTGGTTCTTTTGGTAAAGTCACGTTGAAGAAAAATAATAATAATAATAAAATTCTCACGACGTTTCGATCGGAACACAAGCAATCATCATCAGGTGTCAAAACCACAGCAAGAAATTTTGACTTTACCAAAACAACCAAGAATATGAAGCTGTTTACATATTAAAACATTACAACTGCCTATGAACAAAGCACCTGGAATCTGCCCCAATCTCAGCGGATCATAGAAGCGAAGCAGGTTTCGGCCTGGATACCGCTTTGGATGAGCGAGTTTCCACGCACGGCGGAGATGTGCTACGTGGCAGTCAGCGGAGTGCAGTGCAGCAAATTTGAATGTTGTACTCTACTTCTTTGCCATCACATCTATACTCCCCGCCTTCACCAGCTTTGTGATGCACGTCAAACAACCCACATGGCATTGGGAGGCCTCATCCAGCAGTGGATTGAAAAAAAAATGCTGCCTAATGTAACAATACAATATCATTCAGCCGTACTGTTAAAAGTCACGTACATTAATTATTTACTGTGCTAATTACAGGATGTCATGTGTTAACCATGAGATGGGGACAACGTGCATGGTCCAAAAAGGTGTAAGGTGTGGGCCATTCTGCTCGTTATTCACATTGGGAACAAGACGCACACGTGGGAGTGAGGCGAAGATTGTCTTATACCTTGTAGGCACTGATGGTGCGGACTTCAGCTTGAGCGGACGGCCAGGGAGCCTCCTTCAAATAGACCTGCACGCCCCCACACAAATCACAACACACACGGATCCTCCCAGTTAACCTTCAACAGACTGTTGTTTACAAACACCGAATCAGGCTGGCACGGCACACAAGTTGGTGGGTGGCCAGCACCACACCCGGGTGTGCCTTTGTCTCCCCCAGTGCTAATGTTTATGCACCAGGCACTCATTTAAGGCTGAGTCAACCTTGGGGAGGCCCAAGACTGGTTCGGATATTCGTTACCGATGTTGGCTGCGAGCAGAAATTGAACTCAGGTTACCGGGTTTGTAACGCTGTGTGGTAACAACCACTGTGCCACCGCTCCACACGCACCAACAAAGACAAAGATCCCCCACTATAGCCTCAACAGACTGTAGGGGCAAGTGCTACTAGCGAGCACCTCTGAAAGCCAGAAGAACACAGGAGGAGGTGGGTGGCCAGCACCATGCCCGGCCGCCTTTGTCTCCCCAGTGGCGATGTTTACACACTGCTCCAGGTACTCATTTGAGGCAGAACCGACCCAGGGGAGGCCCAGAACCGGTTCAGATAAT
This sequence comes from Lampetra fluviatilis, assembly GCF_964198595.1. Lineage (NCBI taxonomy): Eukaryota > Metazoa > Chordata > Hyperoartia > Petromyzontiformes > Petromyzontidae > Lampetra > Lampetra fluviatilis. Next base: position 9,036,227 of record NC_136294.1, on the reverse strand, counting down.
CGTTACTGGCGTTGGCCGTAAGTGGGAATCGAACTCGGGTCGCCGGGTTCGTAGCCGCTTTCCATACCTACCACACACACGCATGCACGCAAGCACGCGTACCACACAACAGCAAAGGACAGTTGCAATTCCACTGCTGTGTTAGCATGCAGCTATCAAGATGGCACACGCGCACTCAAAGGACCACTGTATTACTCTCCACTGTGGTGTGCTCTAATTCTGCTGAGTTCACATTGTGAGGTGGTTCAGATGGGAATTTATCTTAAATGTGTATTGCAGACACTGTGTTGAAACGAACGCGATCAATACGCTGCATATTTGTCATGTTACTTCACCCAGACAGCCTCCCCACCCCATGAGGGTTGTAGGGGTTCTTTGACCATACTTCACCAAGCCGGTCAGTGGGAGTTGGCCAAAACATTAACGCTACTCCAATTGACAAGTTATTCAGGACACGTCTCTTGGCGGGTTACACACATTTGTTAAATGTTGTTTTTTTTACATAATAATGCCAGCGACAAACATTAAAACCTTTGCGGTTGACTAACATAATTAAGGAGAAGAAAAAAAAGTCGCACTGCAACCAATAATTAATTCCTGAGCTGCGTTTCAGTGGCTAGCCCCCCCATTCAACTGTCATCAGCTCCTTTATTAACGTCGGGGTCGCCAGTGAAATCCACTTCGTTTTTTTGTGTCGAGGCTGATGAAGTCGCCGACAGTCTGCTCCGACCGAAACCCCAAAACGTGTCGACCTTGGGTCAGAATCTCCAAGACTTTTCACAAATCTGGCTGCCGCCTGATGATGAAGCTAACTGTAATTACTGGCGAAGCGTCGTAGTCAGATGGTGAATGTTGTGGCTTTGCTCTCCAACACACCGGTGTTGCTGTACTAGTGACGAATTGGCACGTTCCGTTTACTTGACAAACCTTACTAATTGGCTGTGTCGGGTGGTGGCGGGTTTAACGACAAATTTATATTTACGCGATCCAACCCAAAAAAACCTGCATTATGGACTTATCTCTTTCTTTAATTTAGCCTCGCGCGTCTCCTCCGGATGGACTTTCGAAAAGTTGAATTCGAGCGCGTGACATCCCCACAGGTTGGGGCATCGAGGCCATCACCCCCCACCCTAAGCGTGGTTCTCAACGCCGATAGCACCCCCCCACGCCCCCTGCTGTTTTTCTGTCTCTCTCCTCTCCCCGTACCCATTGGTGCGTTGTGCCGGGCTCGTGTTCTTATCACAAGAAAAAAAAATTGAAAATAAATGTGCGCTTTATGCATTTCATTTTTTACTATCTAATGTATCTCTTGAATGTAATTTCTACTGAGCAAAGGGGAAATGTGGATGGTGACTTCACGGGTATCGGTAGCACGACGTAGCCGTTCTTCATCAGAATCTTTATTCATTCTGGCGGGATCTGATGGGCTGTGAAGCTCTTTTTCATAGATGTTCAATAGGGGCCTGGTCAGCAAGTTTCATCAACAAACAATACAAGATGGTATACAACAGTAAGACAGAGACAAGTTGAGTCACAAATAAATACATATAAACAAACACGGAAGTACCAATTGCACTCGAACATATATTCCTGCAGGTTTGTCAACATCAAAAGCAAGCGTGGGCAAGGCAGCAAAACAACGACGACAATTCAAGACCACACCAAGACAAGACATTGCACTTTAACAATAAACTATCAACACGTGGGTAAGATTGAACAGTTTCAAATCACAGTCGCAGGGAACATAATTCCATACGCTAGGAACGTCCTCAACCACGTAACAAGGACTACCAGAGCACAATGGTTACAGACACAACCAAGACGGAACAAGTACGCGGTGGAAAAGGTGACCTTACAAACACCCTTTCTTGCCACAATGGTAACCTCAAGTGTAACATACACACACACAAACAGCCGCAAGCACACAGACATTTTTAATCAGAGAATAATATAATTGTGGAAAAAATCTTGGCCTCCAATATCCATAATTTCCACAAGCGAGCGAGACGGGTGGGTGGGGGAGGGGTTGCTGTGCAGCAGGCAGGCAGGCGAGTGGATGAGCAGGAGCGCGTGGACGGGGTGAGCCGGTGAGCTGGGAAATCGGTGGGTGGGTGAATGGGTGGGTGACTGGGTGGGTGACTGGGTGGGTGGGTGGGTGAAGGGGTGGGTGGGTGTGTGAAGGGGTGGGTGAAGGGTTGGGTGAAGGGGTGGGTGGGTAGGTGAAGGGGTGGGTGGGTGAAGGGGTGAAGGGGTGAAGGGGTGGGTGGGTGGGTGGGTGAAGGGGTGAGTGGGTGAAGGAGTGGGTGAAGGGGTGGGTGGGTGGGTGAAGGGGTGGGTGGGTGAAGGGGTAGTTGGGTGGGTGGGTGAAGGGGTGGGTGAAGGGGCGGTTGGGTGGGTGGGTGAAGGGGTGGGTGGGTGTTTGGGTGAATGGGTCGGTGAATGGGTGAATGGGTGGGTGGGTGAGCAGGTGGATTGGCGAGTGAATGGGTGAATAAGCCAGTGAGTGAATGAGCTCATGAGAAGGTCAGTGGCTGAGTGGGTGGGTGGGTAAGCAGGGGAATTAATGAGCGAGTGGGTGGTCGAGTGGATGGGTGGGTGTTGGTGAGAGGGTCGGCAGTAGAGCGGGTGAGTGAGAGAGTCGGTGAGCCGGACGAGCGAGTTGCTCTCACCTCCGGGATGAGCAGTGCCCTGTGATTGGCCGACACCACACGGCACAGCCTCTGGATGTGTTCATGGAAGAGCCTGCGTGAGAGAGACGCTCCGAGTCAGCGGGTGAGGCTCCCACCTCGCGCTTGGCCAGGGGACATTCATGGTGGACGCAAGCTCAAGGGGTCAGGCTGTCTTGTGCTATCAGCCAACCTTAGGTGACGCAACGGAAAAAATGCTTTCTATTCGAGAAAAAAATATACACTTGCTGTTCATTGTTTCAGATGTGGAGGCCAGGTGAGTGGATCACACAGACGGAATCAAGACGTTGGCAAGGTGTCAACCAGTAGGAAGGCAAGTTAGTTGCTGCTGACCAAGATCTGTCAATTTAGGAGGCGCTAAACCCCATCCAAATACGTTGAAGCCCATGGAATGACACTATGCCCTGATGTGGGTTTTCTCCAGGTAGTCGTGATTTTCTGACACGTGTAAAATAATTAACATGGACATGGGAATACATCTCACACAAGGTTTTTAGGAAAATCGTGAAACACCGTAGTAGCTTTCGTAAGTAAATAAAGGACTTTTAACTTCATATAATTGAAACATCTATGACAAACTGCGGTGCATGAACATCAAACCACCGGGCCCTTTATTTAATGGGTATTGTAAAATAGTTGCTCCAACAGCTATTTTAGCATGTATGGTTTTTAACTATAGGTGCGGCATTTAATATTGCGACCTGGCCCCATAAAATATTTTAATTTGACAATTCCAATTCACACATGCACGAGCCCACACACGCGGGCGCAAAGGTGCGTGCGCGCACGCCCTCAACCAAAAACACACGCACACGTACAGCCCACCGCACACACGCACATCTAATACGAACCCTAATCAACCGCACACACCCCGAAGCGTACCGCACGCACATCTAAACACACCCACACTTACGGCCACACCCAGACACTACAAAGACAAAGATCCCCCGCATAGCCTTAACAGACTTTCCAGGCAAGTGCCGTTGATGAGCACCTATCTTCGGACGGCACGGCACCCGAGGGGGTGGGTGGCCAGCACCACGCCTGACCGCCTTTGTCTCCCCAGTGGCGAAGTTGACACACCACATAGGAACTCATTTGAAGCCACTAACCGCTACACTACCGCTCCCCGAGGCATTACGCATGCGCACGCACACACCCGCACGCGCGTAAGCAAGGACACGTAAGCACACGTCCTTTAACATGTTTGGATAAACAAAGCAACCGCTGACAAGAGCTGTGCTTTGGCCAAACCCACATCATACACGAGCAGCAGCAGCAAACATCATTGGGTTATGTACATGTTCAACTCTTTTGTCAATCCACTGCTGGAAGCAGGCCTTCTCCAGACCACGTCAGTCATGGGAGTTTTGTTTGACCGTACTTCACCATGCTGGTCAATGTGTGTTGTTGAGGGCAGGCAAAAGAGACGTAGGAGCATCATAGTACAGTACAACCGTGGAATGTGCTGCACTGCCCTCTAGTCAAACACCCTGTCGTGGCTCATTCCCCCTCCCTTGATGTTCAATGGAGCCATCGGCAAAACTTTCAAAAGATTGGCTGAAAAGGAATATTCGTCTCCAAGACAATACAAATTGAATTCATATGGCAGACATACGCGACTGCATCTCAAAAAACATGCACATATTAATATTATACGGAGAGGCTGTTTATAGGCCGCAGAAAGGTCTCCAGCCCGTGCTTCAACAGGAAGTCAACAGCACAGCTGGCTGGGCGAATATAGTTCGAGACTATGGAGCAGCAGAGGAGAAGGTGTGACCTCCCACTGAGCAAAGATTGAAAACAGAAAACCTTGACTTCAAACGCAGAGAGTACATTTTGGAGATGAATGGGAGGTGGAGAGTAAGAGTGAGATAAGTGGGTAGTAGTAACCTGGGAAAAGGTCAATGGAGGATGTTAAAGATGGTTAGGGCAATCTTGCAGTTAATTCAAGGCGGGCTTGGGAGCCACTGGGAGGATTTGAGAACTGTGGTCATGTCATCGCGTTAACATGTGCAGGTGCGGAGGAGTTTGGCCGGGGGCTTTGATGAGACATTGATTGTAAACTTCAGCCAAGATTTATATAATTTTTTACAAACTCCTGGCCCTAGATACCTGCACCACCCCCCGCCAACTCTCCTTCCCCCCACCCTTTCCCACAACCTCCCCCCCAACCCCCTGCTCACTGGTCGCGCATGATGTCGCCGTCCTGGTTGGGGTAGAAGGCGAGGCGGAAGATGCGGCTCATGATGCTGCGCTCGATGGCCACCTGCGCGTCCTGCAGCTGCTCCTCGCTCGCGTGCTGCCAGATCACGTCCTGCGCCATGGCGCCGTACAGCGACTGCAGGAAGTCCGACACCACCGCCGTCTTCTCGTCCGATGCCGTCAGACCCTTGAACTCTGCAGGTGCGGGTGGAGGGGGCGGTGGGTAATGGTGGCGGCGGTGGTAGTGGCGTGGATGGCAGCGATGTTGGAAGTGGTATTGATGGGAGTGGGTGGTGAATATGAACGTGGTGGTGGTTGTTGCGGCAGATTTGGTGAAGATAAGAGTTGGTGGAGGCATTGGAGGTGGTGATGTTGGTGGTGGGTGGGGTTGACAAGACGGTGGAGGTGGTGGGGATGGTTGTGGCGGAGGGTGTGAAGGCCATGGAAGCGGTAGTGATGGAGCACAGGGGATGTGTGGTGTTCACCGTTAATCACAGGAATTCATCAGTTAATTATTAATTCAGTCATTCATTCAGTAATTAATCTGGTTGTTCAATCACTGATTGATATATTCATTGAATTATGGAACATTGTTAGGGAACATACAGGGTAAAAGAATATATAAGCAAAATTATATGCTAAACATATCCACATATAAAAAAAATGCTTTCCAGACCAATATTATACAGCAGAATTTCTTTAAGCGAGCAAACTCTTGGACTGGTTGACCCTCTGACTCTCATCAACAGGGTCAGAGGCTCGTCAAACAAATGCTGCTGGATTATCAATCATGCGGTCAACCACCTCCTCATGCATTCGGTCGTTCGTTCCATCATTAATTGAATTCACGAGTTCACCCCCATTAATGATCCCTGTTCGTTCACGGGAGTCGTCAAATGCCGCCGGCAGCGCCGCTCACCATCGATGAAGGCGAGCACGCGGTCTTCGCGCCGCTCCAGGAAGAGGCGCACGCACACGGCGGTGAAGTAGCGCGTGGAGATGTCCTTGTCCCGCTGCACGCGCTGCAGCGTGCGCTCCAGGTGCGCCTGCGTCGCCTGCAGGCCCTGGCGGCAGCGCGTCAGGTACGCGATGTACGGCGCCCGCCGCCTGCGAGGTTGCGTGCAAACCCGACCGGCAAAAAAATTTGTATAACACTGGTCAACAAAAAAAGCAATTTTTTCTGGCCTGTTTTAGACTAATTTCAGGGTGCCGATTCCAAATCTCATCTCATTTTTATGCTATCGGCATACCCCATTTTCATTGATTTTACCCGAAATTAACTCTGTCACTTATGATTGCAAGTTGTTGCGAGTCAGTGACCGCTTTAGTGTTAAAATATGGTGCTGTATTTTTAGGATAGTGTGTTTATAATATCATTTTATGTAGATATCCACATTCATTTAATATTTTTCTTCTGCAGTTTTTATTGAAAATGCAATATTTGATATCTCAAAAAACCTGATGTGATAGACAAAAACTGATGCCAGATTTGGAATCAGCACTCCAAAATTACATTAAATCCGTTGGAATACCTTATGCCAGAAAAAGTGTGTTGACCAGTGTAATTATTCACCCATTTGTATATGGATATGGATGGATGGATAGATGGATGGGCAGGAACACGTGTAAGCCAAGCACAGACAGCAAGTAGGCACAGCTGGATAACAGACAAATGAGCACACAAACAGGGAGACGGGTAAGGTGGTGGGGTAGGCAGACAAACACAGCGGATAGGACTGCAGGCTGGTAGGCAAACAAGAGAAGTAAAAATAACACCGACAGGTAGACCATGTGGGGATACGAGGTACACAGACAAGACGCACAGAAAATCAAGCGGCGACACAAGACCAAAGTTAGGCAGATAGACAAAGTCGGGAAGGTACAAAGATGAGACAGAGAGTCACGCAGCCACAAAGACAGCAAGACACAGGCAGACAGGCGACCATGGAGGGGACAGACGAACGTAACCGCTCTTCCCTGCGGGCGGCCGCCACGCGTTGCTGGCCGGTCACCTGTAGTCGTCGTCGATGGCGGCCAGCAGCTTGCGGCAGGTGCGGTTGTCGAAGCGCGCCACGCAGCGCAGCGTCTCCTGCAGCTGCGCGATCTGGCTCTTGTCCTGCAGGTGGATGGCCTCGGCGAGCTGCACCTTCAGGAAGCACACGATCTCGTTGTCTGCAAAAGACACGGAGCGGGCCCAAGAGTTGTGCGTACCGCCAGGAGAGTGGGCGGACGATCAAGCGTGCAGGCAGTGCGAAGCCACGCCGGGGCCCGTGGGATGGAGGGGCCCCGGGCGCTGGGCTGTGACACGCGATGAATTGGTGGACGGGAGGGCCCCTTTCCGTTCCGAACAGCCGGGGGACCCTGTGCCGAACGTGCTACGGGCCACGACGTACCACAATGCTACTTTTTCATAACACATGCGCACACCCACACGCAGCAGTATTAATAATGCAGCCGCGTAGCAAAATGTTTTTGTTCTGCTTTCACGGTCATTATTAATGATAACTTCTTGAAACGTCTGTTCCACCCTTGCGTCTGGTTACGCTCCCGTAGAGCCGAGAAAATATTTAAAGACTGGGTCGCATTGGAAGCAAAATTATCTTTGGAAGGTTATAGGGTAGTGGCATTAGGCGGTTGACCTTAGAGGATAGACAGACGACACAATTTACAATGGTAAGAACCCACTGAGCAAGAGGTCTCAAAGGAAATCTGCGTATGATGACGATGATGCATCGGGTTAATCAACTTGACGATTGCAACAAAGTTCTTTGCTCCCTCTCGCATCAATCCATCCGTTTAAACGCATCTTGGTTTCCACAACCGCAGACTTTTCTAATACTGGAACATATATTCGTGGTGCTACGGTGATACACTGAATATATCATTGACATATATTGGTGTCAACTTTGCAACAGCTTTGGAGATACATCTCCAGGAATTGAAATGGGAAGGTTTGATGGTATCCGCAGCATTGGCGGCGATGACCTCCTGAACCCGATCCTGACCCTGACACCATTATATTTGGAGTTTGCATATCTCACTCCCTGTGGTCGTGTGGATTTTTCTTCAGGTCCTCCGATTTTCCCCTCCACATTTAGAAACAACGTGCGTTTAAGGTAGAGTAAAACCTTGGATTGAGAGCATAATTCGTTCCGGAAAAGTGTTTGTAATCCAAAGCACTCGCATATCAAAGCACTCGTTACATCAGTTGTGATCACGTGACGCTCGGCAGACAAAGCGTGTACACGTACTACTCGTACTGCAAGACCTCGCTCGTTTATCAAATTAATATTTATTTTTAAAAATTGCTCGTCTTGCAAAACACTCGCAGACCAAGTTACTCGCAATCAAAGGTTTTACTGTATTTGGCTACAATAAATGTTCACGTGATAAGCCACTTCGCCGAGCTATCATTTGTGGCCAGGTCGCTTCTGAAAAAGAGCTCTATAGCCCAAGCGGGGCTTACCTGGTAAAATAAAAAAAATGTATCTTCTTGGTTCTTTCGGTAAAGTAACGTAGAAGGGAAATAATAAAAATAAAACATAATAAAATTATTCTCACGACGTTTCGGCCACAACGCAAGCAGCCGTCCTCAGGTGAAGACCAGATCTGTCGGGGAGACAGCGTCTGAATTCAGACGGCTGCTTGCGTTGTGGCCGAAACGTCGTGAGAATTTTTTTATTGTTTTATTTTTATTATTTTATTATTTCCCTTCTACGTGACTTTACCAAAAGAACCAAGAAGATGAATCCCTGCAGTCACGAAAGCTTTAAATCGAAAAAAATGTAATTCAGTAGATTTACGGACGATGCAGTCGGCTGCGCAAGCACGCCGGACAGACCAATATCACCACCGTCACGGCCGCACTCCGGCACTCAAGACAGAGGAGTGCACTCAAGACGGCTCGCACGATGGTGCCGCTGACCTTCGGGGTCCAAGTGCTCGGCAGCCGGGAAGGGGCCGTTGCGCACAGCAGGTGCCGACAGTAGCGGAAAGGCCATGATGTCGGCCGAGCACAGCGCCAGACGCAACTTCTTCTTGGCATCTCTGATGATGACAACGACGATGGCCACGGGGACGGCGCCAACGAGTGGGGAGTTGCACAAAGAAGAATGGGCGGGGGAAAAAAAAAACCAACGTGCGTTCGCACAGATTCCGCAAACCAACGCTTTCTTACGTGATTTTGTCTTGGCAAGTGTTTAGTTAGCAACACGATGCCCGACGGCCACTTTGTGTCCGCACATCTGATGTTTACACACCATACCAAATCCGAGTTGACCTAGAAAGGCCCAGGACACGTTTTGATACCACCTGGCACTAATATAAGCCTTAGCCGGGATTAAACTTAAGTCACCAGGTTTGTAGTGCAGTGTGCCAAGCACTGTGTCACCACTCTCCATAAGATTACCCAATTTAGCGCAAGGCTCTGGGGAGAAATTAATCATATGTTTATGATAACGGATTAATCGGCAGGCACTTTTAAATGGACGATAGGCAGTTGGTTTCCAAAACACGATAAACTCGGCACAGTTCACACTCAGCGTGATACACTGATGACGAGTGATGATGATCATGATGCCACCAATACCATGAAATCCTGTGCTTCAAATACGTAAAGTCGAGTGTTAACATCATTTATTCCAATCATATGCAAATTCGACGCTAACTTACAATTTAATCGATTAATGGAAGCAAACATGAATATTGTAATTGCATCTCTACCACCACACACCAACACAACATGCAAAGACTCCCCCATTTAACCTTTAACAGTGAGCTCCTATGAAGGTTGGCACGATACATTACGGGGAGGGTGGCCAGCACCAGGCCCGACCACTGTCATCTCCCCAGTGACAATGTTTACACATCGCAGCAGGTCCTCATTTGAGGCCGAGTCAACCTAGGGGAAGGTCAGGACCGTTGGGATAATCGGCATTGGCCATGAACGGGAATGGAACTCGAGTTGCTGGGTTCGGAGCGCACCGCTGCACTATCGCACGAACACAGACAAAACACGCAAATATAAATATATATATACACAGAAAACACAGGAACACACACAAATGCAGACACACAAATGCACACGCACACGGCTGAATGGCACTTTGTGCAAGGGCGTCAGGGCACCTGAAGGTGAAGGAGGAGTGCCGAGGGAGGGCCGTCTGGCTCGCCGAGTCTGGGAGGTCGTCGGCCGAGAGGCTAAGCGCGCCCTCGTCACGGGGAGACTCTTGGAAAATGTCCCCGTCCGCCGCTGCCTCTGCACAACAAAGAGACGGATCTCGTTCACAAACTTCTACGGCAAAAGGTGCGCTCGGAGGTTCACACTCGCACACGTGGGTGGTTTAAGGACCTTGGGCTTAATCAAACGGCAACGGTCATAACCCAGCAGTTCTGATCTGACAGTAAATGATGTGATGTTGTAGTAACCAACCGTACGAGTTGTAAATCATTAGCATACGTCTGATCATGTGGATAGGTGTCACTGTGGTTTTGATTCACAATCTGAAGGTTACAAGTTCAAATCCTAGTCCGGGAATGACTCACCCCACGATTCGTCCAGGGTACCAATAATTTCAGTACCGTTTTGTGGGGAGCCAACCGTGATTGTGCAATGAAGAGACTGGAACCACCACTGGAAAGTTGAATTGTACACATTGGCTCAGGCCGATCAACAAAGACAAACGCTAACAGAGACAACTAGGCCAAGAAAGTAACTTTACCCGATTAAAAAATAAAGTATGACAAGCGAATCCGTGTCTTGTCTCATGGGTGGCGGAGCATATATTAGTTCTTGTGCAGGTGTCTCTCAATAAAGAGTGAGCCAAGCCTGAGTCGATCTAGCAGAGGCCCAGGATCGGTTCCGATATCACTCGCCACTGTTAGCCGTGGCCGGGAATGTAACTCAGTTCGCCGTGTCTGTAGCGCAGTGCGGTTAACCACGATGATACAACGACGACGACCGCCGTTCGCCACCAAGCGGCAGTGACGTCACCACGGCGCTATAAAGACAGATCCCCCGTATAGCCTTAACAGACTGTTTGGGCAAGTGCTGTTAGCGCGAACCTATGAGTGCCGACACGGCATACGAGGGGGTCGGTCTCCTGAGTGTTTTACATAATGCACCAGGTACTCATTTGAGGCTGAGTCGACCTAGGAGAGGCCCAGGACCGGTTTAGATAATCGTCACTGGTGTTGGCCGTGAGCGGGAACCGAACTCGGCTCGCCGGGTTAGTAGCGCAGCGTGCTAACCGCTACACTGCCACTCCCCACACACACACACACACCCATAGACATCGACACACCCACTCGCTCACTCAAGCAGATGCACACAGACACAGAGCACCCAGCCGGTACCGTTGTGCTGCTCCTCGCTGGGACTCGCCCGCTTGATTGCGCTGCGGTACTTGTCCAGGATGTCATCAGCGGCGAACGTCTGGGGGCCCACCACTGGCAGGGCCTGCATTGCCTCGTCTGAACAGGGAGGGCAGTACAACACGCACACAACATTAACCAAGACAAAGATCCACCGTGTAGCCTTTGACAGACTGCTGTCCACAAGTTCCCCCCGTACAGCTGTTCTATACGTGTTCACGGGAGAGATCCTCACACCTGACACTGCTTAGCAAACACGAGCTTGGGTTTCCCTTTGACCCATCACTCACAGACAGATAATTTCCTTTTAGCCACACACAGTTAGGGCAAGTGTTGTTCAAGAGCACCTATAAAGGCTGGCATAGCACATTAGGGGGGTAGTGTAGCCACAGCACCAATTCCGGCCACCTTTGTCTCCGCAGTGCTGATATTTACATGCCAAACCAAGTACTCATGTAAGGCCTCGTCAACCGAGGAGAGGCCTGAGACTGGTTCTGATAGTACTCGCCACTGATGCTTGCCATGGCCGAGAATTGAACTCGGGCCGCACCAACCACTATCCAGTGCTGCCCACACATGCATACACACACACATCGTATTCTTGAGATATGATCACACAAGATTCTTAAAAATTCTGAAGAGTATTCTATTGTGTGTATTATACGGTTCGCTGTTGTTTTGTTTTTGGGAGCAGCTACATCCCACAGAATTTGAACAGTGTCTTTGTGGTTTATCACACTGTGTGCGCTGTTGACCTGGCAATACGAGTTCGATTCCTGGCCACTGCTAACATCAGTTGGCGAGTGATATCTGGGAAATGGTGCTGGGCCCCTATCCTCTTCATTAACCTGCATTGACCACCATGGTAAAGTATGGTCAAACAATCCCCATGACCAATACAGGGTAGGCCTTCATCCGCGCAGTGGATTGATCATGGCTGCTGCTGCTGATAAATATTATGATTGTACTATAGAGCTAAATACGCAATTATCGGAATGTATTTTGGTTTTCACATGGACAGAGAACCCAACCATAAAAAAAAAACGATTGCACGGTATGAACGAGGCAGGACACAACATTCCAACAGATACACACAGTCTGACGTACGGATACAAAGTGTGTGTGGCAGACACAGACCATCCAAGCCAGACCAGACAGATCATCCGGTGTCGAACCTGGAATGGCCTGAAACCTGTTCTCCATGATCCCGTCCTCCCGCTCCCGGTCCTGCCGGTCTCTCTTCTTGAAGCTGATGGGGCCTGTCAGACGCCACAAACATCTCCGTCACAAACACAGGTCGAGCGCCACAATGCCGTTCACAGCACGCGCAACCGCACACGGCCAACGCGGGCGACGCATTTTCTTACAGCTCACACGTGATCCAGTTGCCACCGACAAACAAAAACTATGACCATGACATCAGGATGCCCGGTGACATTTGCCGAGGCCTCGCTGAAAGGACTCGTACACCGTTGAAACTGGTACGAGGCTGCCAAGTGTGAAATAAATGCAAATGGGTTGTTATTTCAACAGGTGAGAACCCACGGTGATGATGTATCTGAAAGGGTGGCCTGGCTCGACAACTGACAACTGTGCAGTGCATTTCACAACTAAACGCGTACAGAGCTGGGGAATCACAAAATAATTAATAGCACATTGTCACTGCATGCAAAGGCAGATCATAATAAGGTCCTAACAAGTGCATTCATTACACTGGATTAAAAAAGCAGGCTGCAAAATGAAATCAAATTAGGGAGAAATGCAAATGAAATCAAATGCACTCAAACTTTACAAGCTTGTCAGGGAAGCCCAGTTTTCAGGAGGATATGGCTAAGGGTCACCATCGACAAAGAGTTTATCAGCTCAATAGGCCTTGCCCAAACTAAACTAAATTGTTAACTGCAGAAGGGATGCCCCGTGCCTCCAGGTATGCACAGAATTGTGAGCGAATGGGCAGTCTACAAAACTGGTATCAACTTGTGCTGCCATGTAGCAGAATTGTGACTCCCCATATTTAGAGTGCAAGGGTTTTGAGCCTGACATGTTAAAAACTCGGGTGTCACATCTGTACTGATTGCTTTGAAAACAAATTTAGCCTGCGTAGATCACATACCTGTCAACCCCTTATCAGTGCCTACCTTATCAGACCTTATTAATCACCCCGTGCCCTTACACATCTCAACTTTCATCCATCACAAGGGAGAAACACAAACAAATAGACAAAAAAAATGTTACTAAAAACACGGGTTTTTTTGCCCTTATTAAAACGGCTGTACGCCGTATGGACCTGAAAACTCAATTTCCCTGTACAAGAATGCGGCTAAACCTTATGGGTTGACAGGTATGAGATCTCTCCGCCAGGATAGTGGGATGCACCCCGATTTAAAGCAGAGGTCGCAACGGTGAATGGAGCGACCTTCGCTGACAATCACTGCTAATCCACAGCACATACGGATCTCACAAAGGCGCCCGAGCTGATGGACGAAATGGAGTATCCTTTCACAGGAGGCTCTCCTCGAACTGACTGGATGCTCCGTTACCTTTCTGGATGGCCGACAGCTTCTTTTTCCACCACGGCTTGCTTTTGTCGGACTTCTCATCATCACTGTCCTTTCTGTCATCGGGCTGCCAGCACGAGACGACAACACAAGCCGGTATGCACAGGAATACTCGCGTACAAAAAACACACAACGCACTCACCCCTAACCTTTCCTTCCTGGGTATATAGGATGCAGCTGAGTGGCATCAACAACATCAGGATATTTTCTTGCTTTTATCTGCTTATTACAATGCAAATTATATTCTTGGTTCGTTCGGTAAAGTCACGTAGAAGGGAAACGATAAAATAATAAAAAATATAAAACAATAAAATTCTCACGTTTCGACTGCAACACAAGCAGTCGAAAATTCTCACGACGATTTTATTGTTTCCCCTTCTACGTGACTTTACCGAAAGAACCAAGAATATGAATCCCTGCAGTAACGAAAGCTTTAAATAAAAATGCAAATTATGTTTATCTGTATTTTATTATCCTATATGCGATCGTTTATGAATCCACTTCCGTGTCATCCATTGTTTAACCATACGTCCCCACGCTGGTCATTGTGAGTCAGTGAAAGAGGGGTAGAGGGAACAGTTTATATCTGACGCGTCACTGATCTTAGTCATGGTTGGGACCCCAAGTGAAGTTCACGAGCCACTATGCCACTGCTCCACCACTATACACCGTGTTATTACAGAATTTAATAGGCTACAGTCTCGGGAAATGGTCTTTCTTCAGTGTAGAGAGAAAACCGAGAGATTCAGAGCAGTCCACTTGTCAACTTGAACATTAAGGCCACACCGTGTGAAGTGCGAACTCAAATTTGTATGCATGTCTCTCTACCCCGCGAACTGCAAAGAAGACATTGAAAAGAAACGACGACACAAGGCACACGACGTCCCGGCCAAACGTCGCCTCGACATGCCAACGGCGGACGCACCTGGTCCGAAACAGCCGCGAAATGTCCCCCGTCGTCGTGCGGCGACTCGGAGGGCAACAAGCCGGCCATGTGACCTCCCGTGCCCGCCGACCCGGACGACGAACCGGACGCAGAGCCGACGCCCGGGCCGGACGGCTCGGCCACGCTGTTGCGAGCCTCGGAGCCGAGAGGGAGCTCTCGACCCAGCTCTTCCCGGCCACCGCCGCCGCTCGCTCCACCGCCACCGCCGCCACCACCGCCACGGCGGATGCCCCAGTTCGAGGAAGAGGCAGCCAACATGGCCTCGTCGCCTAGACAACAAAAAAAACACAAACATCGGAGTGTCTCCCTGCTCATACGAGTAAAGGATTGCGATCGTATGTGTTGGCCGCCGTCAACACGTGGTGGTGATTCCATATTCTTGTGGCCGGGAACAGTCTCCATCGGACAATATCATCCATATATGTAGGTTTTTTGGGTTAGATCGCATAAATATAAATGTGTCGTTAAACCCGCCAACACCCGACCACAGCCAATAGGCAAGGTTTGTAAATCCACAACATTTATTTGCTCTCCAGCACACCGGTGTGCTGTACTCGTAACGAATTGGCATGTTCTGTTTACGTGACAAACATTACTAATTGGCTGTGTCGGATGGTGGTGGGTTTAACGACACATTTATATTTTCGTGATCTAACCCAAAAAAAACTATATTATAGGGATGTCCATTGTTGTCGATTTTCCGAAATGTGGTGTGAACTTTCTGATAACTGGATGAATGATGGGCTGAGTTAACCCTGATTTGCTCTGATGTCCTATTACTATAGGTTTCAACAAGATTTTTACTTTATGAGTGAAGATGCTGATTCAGGGTTTTAATTTTCCACAACTGATAGAGCAACGGCATACATTAAAAATTGCTTTTACGCAATACTCTATTAAGACGAAATCTGACCCACGATTAATGTAAACACGTGTATATGAAGACAACGTTCATGAATCATCGCTGAGACCGTGAAATATGTAACACTAAACCAATTGATGCTCGCATCATTAACTAGAGCAACGTGGTGACGGCGGTGAGTATGCATGTATGTTGTACTGCTTTCGCACCGTAACGCAGCCAACCATGCTAATCGGAGGTGCCGGGGAGTGAGGTGTGGGTCTGCTACCGGCGAAAGTGGTGCGCTTGGTCCAGGCGTGGTGAAGGGCGCCCTCCTCCGAGTTGACGGGCCTTCGCGACCAACTCAGAGAGGGCCCAACCGCGTCCTCGCCACCCGGGGCCCTCCGAGCCGCGCTGGCCAATCCCTGGCCCAGAGGCGCTCCCAGACCTGCTGGGCGTGCGGGGCGTGAGTGCACGCGAGAGGCCAACAAGGCTAAGACAGCTTTCCATTGTGTACGTTTCCAGTGACGTCGGCAGGCAGGAGATGAGTTGCACATCACGCTGAAGATACGTGCAACAATTAGTGCATGCATGTAACAATCATCAATATATGCTACGTAAAATTACCGAATCTTTTTTATCTATTCCACCGGAAAAGGTGGGAGGGGGGGCTAAAGGGACAATGGGGAGGGGGGGGTAGATGAAGTTGACGGGGCAAAAGATGCAGAGGATTAGGATAAGGAAGTTTGGGGGAGATGCGAATGGAAGAGCGTGCGAAGCCACTGGCTGCTTCGTATTTCTGAATATTCATTGCAAAGGTTACATTACAGCTCATGGAACAAATGACGCAGAACTCATTTGCCAATACAAGGGAGATTTTTAAAGTTTACAAAGACGTCCTTTAAATGTTCAAATAAAATCATGCAAGAGGAATACTTTTAGTTGTGAATTTCTGCTACTTGGAACTGGAAACGTCGTGAGAGCCTGTTAATGATTATCTGTTGAACGTTGAGTGATGAATAATCCTAGTTATATATGCCACAAGTGTGCCAAACAAGTTGACGATGCATGCCTGTAATCCAGTGCTTTGAACGCGGGGTTGGTGGATCGTGTGGAGATTATTGCGCATGCAAGTCTCCCATCAGCAGTGCGTCGAGGTGGTCAATCTATCGTAGTAAAGCAAGTTCATTGCTGGGAGGCTATTTGTGCAGAGGTTGTTATCCCCCAAGTTTCCTCCAGATTACACCAGCTATTCAGACTCAAGTGAGACATTGCCAAGTAAATAAAGGACAAATTATTATGAATGAATGTGCGGCGGTGTGATTAAAGTGCGTCATCAAAAGGTCACGAGTTCAAATTCCATTCAGGAGTACAGTTCAATACGTGTACCATTTTGGGGAAAGCCACAAGCGGTCATGTTACAGAAAAACAGGCTCCGCCACAAGACTGTGGAATTTATAGCAATGGCTAAGGGCTGCTAATGGCAATACGCACCACCCCATGCTCATTTGAGCAGAGGCACTTTCACACAACTGATAAAAAAAATTTAAATAAGCAAATTAATTCGGCCCTAGTCTCCATGGGCTCTCGCTCGGTTACCAATAAAGGCAATCTCTCAGTCTGTCTGGCCGGGTTAACGTGCCCCGCTCCGTCTCGCTGGAACCGTCGCACGACCGATACGCCCACGTACTCGTGCTCCGCGGGTAGCCGTCGCGGCCAGGAGTCACGCCTGTCGCCTCCGAGCTGCGCGGCCGCACGAACTGCGTGAAGCGTTCCCGCACGGTCTGCGGCCGCTCGAACGCCGACTTCCACCCAAACGGCCTTTGCGCCGCAACCACCGCCGCCTGCTGTTGCTGCTGGTAGTGGTGATGGTGATGCTGGGGTGGCGATGGCGCCGCGGGGTGAGCCATCGCCGCCTGCGCAGCTGCAGCCGCATCCCCGTCGCCCTGCTGGTTATGCTGCGTCTGGAAGTGGACTTGCGTCTGTCCCGAGCCACCGTGCAGCTGGGGGGAGAAGTGCACCTGCGATGGCGTGAACTGGTAGGGCTGTTGCTGTTGTTGTTGCTGCTGCTGCACCTGCTGCGACGGTTGCAGTGGCGGCAGTGGCGGTGGCACGAAGCCACCGTAAGCGCCCGCTGCCCCACCAGAGGTGGCGGCGGCGGAAGGAGCGTCGCAGAAACCACCGGGCGCAGTCTGGTGCTGCCCCCCGTGCCCGGGCTGCCCGTCCCCCCCGCCGGCGTTGCAGGCTGCATCCGCGAGGAATGGCTCGGACGGGGATGGGTGCTCCGGGCGCGACACCTGGATCCTGGGCCGCACCACGGGTGGTCCTGTCACGTCACGACGGCACAAAGCACGGCGTTACAAAAAGGAAGACGCAGCCCAAGAAAGATGAGGAGCTATCGTCTGATGGATATGTATGTCGTCCGATAAGCATGTTACGGTGGCGCCAATTAGTTTGCTAAACTCAAGTTCTGGTGTGAACGATATTGTACCAAATTGTGTGTGCTAGAATGGATTAACTACGATTCATGCAAATATTGAATGAATGTTACTTTTAGGCAAACAAACTGTTTAAGTGAGAAATACAAAATGAGAAACACTACAGATGAGATGGTAAAATCCAAGACAAGAATCGATTCTTCAACAGAACACCTACCCTGAATTGTGGCAATTCATCCAATTGCTAGGAGGTGAATCTTATCATAAATAGGACCTAAAAATGTGTGTCCCAAGCTCTCCCAACACGCATTTCATACTTTGCAGCATCTGACTTATTTTAAAGTAAATTTTCTTTTTAACAAAGCTGCAAACTGGTTTGGGACAGGCCAGAACACCCAGGTGTAGTATTAGGATTATAATAGAGGAGTCGTTTGCGTTTGTTTAATGTCTTTATTGGGTCTCCATTGATGGCTTTATCCAGAGGACATCTCACGCGAGGGAATTCTAAAACTTTTTTCTTCTAGCGCAATGGAATAACGCTTTTCATTATCGAGTCCAGCTTTCCAAAAGTGCTCCATCCAACTCTAATTCACCTCTCTCTGTCACCAGTTCAGTTCCCGTCAGTAATAACCCTAAGCATACATAGTCCGCTTTGTTTTTTTAGTTGCGTCCATCCCTCTCACCGTCTGCCAAGTTGAGCGGATCAAATATGGAGAGGATGGACTCGATTTGGGATGAAGAAGAGGTCAGCTGCTGAGGACCTGCACACACAAGACAAAGATCCACCCCCCCCCCGTATAGCCTTAACACACTTTTAAGGCAAGTGCTGTACGCGACCACCGATGAAGGCTGGCAGAGAACATGAGGGGTGTTTCGATTTAAAGCTTTCGTGACTGCCGGGATTCATCTTCTTGGTTCTTTCGGTAAAGTCACGTAGAATGGAAATAATAAAAATAAAACATAATAAAATAATTCTCACGACGTTTCTCCTCGACAGACCTGTTCTCCACCTGAGGACGGCTGCTTGCCTTGTGGCTGAAACGTCGTGAGAATTATTTTATGTTTAATTTTTATTATTTTATTATTTCCATTCTACGTGACTTTACCGAAAGAACAAAGAAGAACATGAGGGGTGGTTGGCCAGTTCCACACCAAGCCGCCTGTGTTTCCCTAGTGATGTTTACACACCGCACCGGGTACTCATTTGAGCCCGAGCCGACCTAGGAGAGGCCCAAGACCCGGTCTTCAGATAATCGTCACCGGTGTTGGTGGCCGTGAGCGGGAATCGAACTCGGGTTGCGTTGGGTTCGTAGCGCCGCGTAGCGCTAACCGCTACACAACCCCTCCCCACTGTAACCTTCACCAACCCACCGACCAGCAACGTACGGTCAAAAAACCCCACAAACTTGTAGGACGTGGGGAGATCTGCATTCATGCAGCGGTGGATTGACAAGAGGGATTTACAACCAGTATCAGAGCAGAGATGTAACCGGGTCGTCGTCTTCTTTGGTACGGCTGACGTGGATGCGCAGAGCAACAACTACAATTTCACATTCAGGTGGTCAGGGCTAGATAAACGCATCAGGAGCAGCGGAGTGTATCGCTGCGATGTCTCTTTCGTATTTGTGGATCGGGCGTTGCGTCGTTATATGTAACCGAGTGACTGGCTCACGACAGTAGGTGGACAAAAAGTGAAGAATTTTGATAGCTGCTGCAGCTCCTTACTATTAAAATTCCTTCCCTCTATTACTGCTAACCCTACTCCCTCCCTTTGATGCTGCTAATCCTGCATACTGCATAATGCACGGGCATAATATGACTTTGAAACCCCCGCCACCTCCTACGCATTCCACAAGTAGTGACTAATCCCATATCTGCATTTCCCATAAATATGCTAAATTCCTCTTGATATGCAAATTCCTTTGTCAAGGCGCCGCTTCCCCCCTCCAACCCAGCTTAAAAATACGCTGCCAAGCATGGTGGTGCCCATTCAGACGCCGTCTTTCCGACAGACCTGTTCTTCACCTGAGGACGGCTGCTTGCGTTCTGGCCGAAACGTCGTGAGAATTATCTTATTATGATTTATTTTTATTATTTTATTATTTCCCTTCTACGTGACTTTACCGAAAGAACCAAGAAGAAAAAAACGTGAAGAGGCTGCAGAATGAAAGGACCGAGCACAAACGCACCGCGCCCAGCCTCCTCAGTCTCGGGGCTCGTCATCGAGTCTTTTCCCCCAAAGTCCGAGTCGCACTCCGAGCGCAGGTCCTCCGTCTTGTTGGGGTTGTCCTCCGAGGTGGCACTGATGCCTGAGACAGTCGACACGTTCGAACAAGCATTCAGCCCGTTTCGCTGGCTACTGAAGGGTTTGCGCTATAGCATCCAAAAACTGGTCACCACGATAAATTAACACCAGTGATGTTTTTTTTTTCATTCGCCTGACCCTAGCTCTGAAATATTGTTTCTCGGGAAGACAATGTATACATATATCTACTAACTAGTCAAAGAGATCACATCAGCATTTTGGCAGACCGCATTCCAACTGCCAAAATCGCTGTCCGTGGTGCTAACGTTACGAAAAAAACGCCACTTTTTCAAATTTTCTTGCTGTGTTTTTCACACCTGATGATGATTGCTTGTGTTGCAGTCGAAACGTCGTGGGAATTTTATTGTTTTATATTTTTATTACTTTATTGTTTCCCTTCTACGCGACTTTACCGAAAGAACCAAGAATATGAATCCCTGCAGTCACGAAAGCTTTAAATAACAATTTACACTGAAATTACTATTGAAATGTCGATTTCAGTTCCCAACTGGGAGTCAACTCATGCCATCATCCTTCCAAAGTGAAATAGGAATCTCTATATGGAATGTCAACAGAGTGGCTTTGCTCGTTCTGATGGTGATCCCATCTACTGCTCATGGATCCTGCCTACTCCTCTGCCAAAGCTGCCCACTCCGCCCTTTGCCTGAATCACAAGTAGAATTTGTATAACTGGGACCAAATCCCAATTTTCACCAGTGGTACAGGACACCGCGACAGCCTTTTCGACACTGAACTACTTCTGAAATGGAACCGATTTATTTGCCAAATCAAACTCTATATGATGGTTTATATTAAACACCCAGCTAAAGCGGGGTATTTGTCAGCTCTACCATTCAGCCGCTTGTAGAATGTAATTTCAAATGACAAATCTTTGCATCTTCAATGGCCTTACCCGAGACGACGCTGAGGCCAGGAGTGCTGGGCCTGGAGCTGACCTCCCGCACATCCGTGTCATCTGACACCGAGCCCAGGCCAGAACAGCTCTCCAGCTCCTGCAGCCGTTCCTCCTGTTTCAGCTCTGTCACCTCTGTGAGGAATACACAGGACAACAATAAAAGTGCTGTATGCAATAACCTTTGAAGACTGGCATGGCACACAAGTAGTGTGATGTGGCCAGCACCACACCAGGCTACTATTTGTCTCGACTGCTTATTAAACTGCACCAGGTACTCTTTTTTAGACCGAGGCGACCTAAGGGAGAGGCCCAGGCCTGGTTCCGATGCCACTCGCTACCGACGTTAGTTGTGGCCACTCGCCACATATTCATACACACATGTGCACACACGCTCATCCATGCAAGCGCGCATGGAAACACAAAATCATAGGCACGCACGGTCAAGTGCTGTCACACTAAAACTAAGCTCCTTGCCCGCAGCTCACATGAACTCTGTGCCGCCGGGCACCAGAAGTCGAATTTACCGAGGGGCTTCCAGTGCAGAGATCACGTGACTGGTGACGGGGGACGCCCAAAAGTGCCTGCCCCTCCGCCCTCGCAATAGATTTTTGCATTTAAAAAATAAACTTCTGACCCTGGGCACGGGAGAGGAGTTCATCCATACGGAGAATGACAACAGCAGGCCGAAGGTAAAACACAACAACAGCCGCCATTCACCACTAAGTGGTGACTTCACCACAATGCTTGGACCACGCGAGGTGCACTTTGAGGCCACGTGAAGCATCCAAGGCTTGCTGCGGAGAGGAGGTCACGGGACAGAGCCAGGTGCCATGGGTTGACCGACTGAGATGACTGGCGGATGCGCCCTACCGCGCCAGGTAAGACACACGCGTGTGCACACGCTCACGTTCACGCGTGCACGCGCTCACGTGCACGCTCACGCGTTCACGCGCACGCGTTCACGCGCACGCTCACGCTCACGCGTTCACGCGCACGCTCACGCGCTCACGCGCACGCGCTCACGCGCTCACGCGCTCACGCGCTCACGCGCTCACGCGCTCACGCGCTCACGCGCTCACGCGCTCACGCGCTCACGCGCTCACGCGCTCACGCGCTCACGCGCTCACGCGTTCACGCGTTCACGCTCACGCGTTCACGCGTTCACGCTCACGCGTTCACGCGTTCACGCTCACGCGTTCACGCTCACGCGTTCACGCTCACGCGTTCACGCTCACGCGTTCACGCTCACGCGTTCACGCTCACGCGTTCACGCTCACGCGTTCACGCTCACGCGTTCACGCTCACGCGTGCACGCTCACGCGTTCACGCTCACGCGTGCACGCTCACGCGTTCACGTGCACGCTCACGCGTTCACGTGCACGCTCACGCGTTCACGTGCACGCTCACGCGTTCACGTGCACGCTCACGCGTTCACGTGCACGCTCACGCGTTCACGTGCACGCTCACGCGTTCACGTGCACGCTCACGCGTTCACGTGCACGCTCACGCGTTCACGTGCACGCTCACGCGTTCACGTGTACGCGTTCACGTGCACGCTCACGCGTTCACGTGTACGCGTTCACGTGCACGCTCACGCGTTCACGTGTACGCGTTCACGTGCACGCTCACGCGTTCACGTGTACGCGTTCACGTGCACGCTCACGCGTTCACGTGTACGCGTTCACGTGCACGCTCACGCGTTCACGTGTACGCGTTCACGTGCACGCTCACGCGTTCACGTGCACGCGTTCACGTGCACGCTCACGCGTTCACGTGTACTCACCCGAGTCGCTGGCGAGCACCTCGACGCTCCACGCCTCGCTGGTCGTCTCCGACATGGCGGATCCCGTGCAGCGCTCCAGCAGCCCCGAGCCGGGCAGCCCCAGCAGGTTCCCGAGCATGCTGTCGGCTGCCGTGCCTGCACGCGCGCACCACCACCACCCCCCCCCCATCGCACTACGAGTCACACCTCCACCCGCTGACGAGAAACTCGACACGAGCGCACAGCTACGCGCACGTGTGTCACCGAGGTGTGATGTTACTTTAGACGAGCTCGGTTGGAATGTTAGACCCCACCCTCACGGTTCCCCCCCTACCTCTCCTCCCCTTCTCCCTTTCTTTCCTCCCACTATGCTTGTTATCTGTCCCCTTGTCCTTTCCCCCTCCCTCTATAAACGCTCATGTCCCCGCTCCAAGTCCCCACCTGGGTGGGGCAGTGAGCCCAGTTCTCCCCCCGTCACTGGGCCCTGTCGAGCTCGGGGCTGCTGTTCACGGAATTTCTGTTGCCCCCCCCCACCCAAGTGCATTTGGCGATCGGCGCTTAGTATCGGGCTCGCATTGAGTCAGTTCTGTAGGATAAGATCATATGACGTAATATGGCACAGTGCTCTGATATGTTAATTTCTGCTTTGCACAAAGCTTGAATGCGCCCAGTGACTTAATCTCAATCTGCTGAAACAATGACTATGCGATGTCAATAGCCTGCGTTGGTGAAACACAAAGATCCCCCTTATAGCGGTAACAGACTGTTGGAGCAAGTGCTGTTAGTGAGCACCTATGGAGGTCGGTACGGTACACGAGGGGGGTGGGTGGCAAGCACCACGTCCGACTGCATTTGTTTCCCCAGTGGCAATCTTTTACACACAGCACCAGGTACTCATTGAGGCCGAGTCAACCTAGGTGAGGCGCAGGACAGGTTCAGATAATAGCCACTTGTGTTCGCCATGAGCGGGAATTGAACTCCCACCAGTGAAACGCACACACGCACACACGAACGCACGCACACACTCGCTCGCTCACAACCAGAGTCACGCACTCACCGGCGATCTCCTGGAGCCGATCCTCGTCCGGGTTCGGGTCGAAGTCGCTGCCCACCACGTCGGTGCTCCACGTCTCGCTCACCGTCTCCGAGATGTCGCGGTCGTCTCCGAGCCCCATCATGTCGCGGATCTCAAACTTGCGCAACTTGTCGTCCAGGTTGTCCTGCGTCGTGGCTGCCGACAATGGGGAAGAGCAACGGAGAGGGGCGCGTCACCAATATCACCATCATCACGAAATTCACCAAAATTTGTCATCTCCCGAATTCCCTGCCATCTTCCGACCCATGCGGGTGGCACGTGAGTTGCTTGTTCATTCACTTGGTTATCCAGGAAATCCTCGACATCAGCTCCATTAGCCAGAATCGAAATATCAGAAACGGAATATTTATTTATACCGGAGAAATCTGATGAGCTATAAAGATATTTTTTCTTTACAGATGCCAGTAGCATCAGAGATCCACCACAACCACCAGGAAAAAATGACAGAGGTTGGAAACCACCACAAGCTCCACCATAGGATGAGATGCATTATGTGACATGCCCTTAATTTACCCAGGAAAGCCTGAAATAGACTTCTTCAGGAAGCTCTTGCTAGGGCAGGGGGTCGCCAAGCAACATAACAGGAGTCATTTTCTCTGTATTCGGTAAAAAAACTAAATATTTCGAGAGCCACATTGCATGTGAATACAAGAACCGCACGGGCACAACGATGTGCAAACGCTGCATTACAAATCATTGCTGGGGCTTTTAAACATTCACCATTTGTCAAACATAATTTGGAGGGCTTTTTTTGTTGTTGCAATTATAGTCTCGGGAGCTACGAACCAGCCCTCCAAAGAGCCGCATGCGGCTCCAGAGCGGCAGGTTTCGCCGACCCCTGCGCTCGGGAACGGGGGGGGGGGGGGGTAAGAGCGGCAGTGCTCACACCTTGCTCATGCTCCAGGAGATGCAGAGCAGCCGCGTCGCTGTTGGCCGAAGCGCCGGCTCCCAGCTCCGACACGGACTCGGCCTCCAGGTCGAGAGACGACACCGAGTTGGAGCGGTTCGACGGCCCTGAGGGGTCCGGGTATGCGCACGCGAACACGCCCGAGTTAAGGCCTGCTGCGGCGCTCCAACCGGCACACAACGCGGGGCAGGGAGACGGAGGGAAGGAGGGAAGGAGGGAAGGAGGGAGGGAGAAATAAACACGTGCGGTGCGTTAGGCTGTTGCAGCGATGGCAATGATGGGTGCGGTGCGGTACGGTCCGAATAAATAATTGTGCCCTAATAATCCGACGAACCAAAAATGTTGACAGAAACATGTGCACAAACGTAAATGATACATTCTAATGCGTGCAATTCGACAGCTGAAAATAAATGGCGTAAAACGAAATGAAATCGGACACCCCCACCAGCATTAGATACGATGTGTGTTGTCGGCTGCGGGAGTGAAATGCGTATCCGTCAGTGAACGTGAACGTCGGTGTGCGCATGTTAATACACGAGCAGACCTTCTTCCGTCAATCCCCCAACTGGATGACAGCCTCCCGACACCACATGGGGCTGCGAGGGTCATTTGACCGTATTTCATCGCGTGAGGCTAGCCGGGGCCGGTGAAGGCAGGGGGAGCAGATGTTGGGAGCTGTCTATAATACAACGGTGGATTTTCTCTGCGCTGCCTTCTGCTGACACTTTAGCCCTCGTAGCAGCCTACAACGCACGGCATTCAAACCCTTCAGACACCAACTAGGCTTAGGCCCGACCGAGTTTTCAAGATCCGAGGAGATTGCGGCGTGTTCCTAGCGACTTGGGTCGAATCTACAAAAACTATTTTTTAAAAATTACAAATATTGTCTCAAGAGGAAGGACAATAAAATGTTGTTGGCTGACCCCGGACACTCGAGAAAGATAACTTGCGTACATGAGAACGCATTAAGTTAGCAAACTTCAAAGTTTGAAGACCAAAGCAAAGACCTTGAGAGCATCACAGGGCATCAAAGTTGAAAGTTGTTTATGCGTTGCAGCGATGTGAAGATAAGCTGACGCACTGTGAGAAGAACTCGCAGCACCACGCTGTCTTCAAAACTGATGTTTCATGCTCTGACCCAGGCTCATTACTGCCCAAAGATTTGCCAGTAAAGGGCCAGACGCGGTCGCAGAGACGCGCTCCAGCATGCGAAATAAGGGGGGGGGGTGGGTTGAGAACCCGTTCTTGACGGATATAAATCCATGGTTCCCTACCGTCAGCACAACCGTTATTATGTTGATATACTCCAGAGCACGGGGCATGCGGCAGAAACCAGAGCCGCAGAAAACGATCAGTCAGTCATCCCCTAATGGCTGCTCGCGTCCATATATCTGCCTCGCCCAATGCTGTTCGGGCTTGTATCCCAGTTCTGTCTGCTGGAGACCCACTTAGCACTCCCTTCACAAAAAGAGACGGCTTTTGCCTGCAGGTTGAAAAATGAGAGCGCGGCTCGCCCGAAGGAAAAACCTTTGAGACTGTACAACGCTAAGTTCTCCGCTCCGATTGTCAACGCGGTGCGACGCGATTCCCTTATCCGCCTCCACCCCTTTTAGAGAACAAGCATCTCGCGAGCCAATGCTTTTGCTTTCAATTTAGATTGTTCACTCCAACACGGCGAGGTTCCGTTTCCGTGCGGGCAGCTGGAACTGCGGTGCAAGTCGTCCCGAGAGGTCGCCCCTACCTTCAGAGACGCCCTCCAGGTTGTCGGAGCACAGCGAGAAGCGCAGAGTCTTGTCGGGTTTGCCCTCGGCTTCCAGTTTACCCTCGTCCCCGCCGCCGTCCCCCTGGCTCCCGCCAACCACCTGCAGGGACAGCACCTGACAAGCGCATACCGAGATGGAAGGTGACGTGCAGGCACAGACTGTTGTAGAGGCTTGGCTATATATTGCCTACGTATAATAATGCCTGTTAATTATAGATTTGAAGCTTTCGTGACTGCGAGGATTCATATTCTTAGGTTTTTTCGGTAAAGTCACGTAGGTAAAAAATGTAAATTAATAAAAAGTAAAATAAAAATTAAATAAAAATCACGACGTTTCGGAGGCAACACAAGCTTCCGTCTTCAGGTGGAACCGTCACAGCACGATTGCTCTATCAAGTATCTTACTTGATACAGCAATCGTGCTGTGATGGTTCCACTTACTTGAAACAGCAATCGTGCTGTGACGGAAACTTGTGTTGCCTCCGAAACGCCGTAATTTTTATTTTATTTAACTTTTTATTAATTTTAATTTAAATTTTTTTACCTACGTGACTTTACCGAAAAAACCTAAGAATATAATAATGCCTGCACATATCACGGCTTCACTTGGTCCAATTTCGTTGCTCCAACTCTTCCTTAACTCCATTTTTAGTCTCTACCACTGGCCACCATCCCTTCGAGCAACGACTGGGGAGGCATTCATCTAGTAGTGGATCGATCGTGGCTGATGATATCATAAGGGGAGTGGTGGCGCCGTAGTTAGTGCACTGCATTAGAAACCTGGTGAGCTCGGTTCAATTAAATCAGTGGGGAGTGATATCCAAACCCTTTCTCCGGCCCATAATGTTCACCAAACCGTAATGACCAATGTAGTGAATTATGGTAAAAAAAAAACCCTCCATGACCAAAACAGAATGGGGAGAACTTTATCTGGCAATCAGCTGCCAAAGGACCATGGCTAGTTTTAAATATATATTTATAATGCATTTCTATGACATCATAGCTGTCCAAGCCTCCATGCACTGTGGATTATTCTGCCGTCTCTCTCATCGTCTTATTTTAACAGAAACAAACACCTTCACAAGCTACCCAAATTTTCGACGATAATTTCTAGACAACCTCAGCCAGTTTATTTCGGTTAAGGCACATATTTTTCTAAGAGGAACCTAAACTTTCAGACGAGCGTGGAAGGCTTGGTTTGAAATTGAGCAAATGAGCAGAGACTGCGCTTAGCTGGAATAAGGTCACATCGGCCACACACCAAATCCGCCACATTGTGAAAAACGAAAGATACATATTTAAACATCAGTGACTGGCCTAAGGTCACCAACTCACTATACTTGTGAAACCAATTTAATTGCATCTGCCCGAAACGAAAAACAGCATCCCAGCAATATTGGTGCAGTACTCTTACCTCCCGAACCACCCTTTCATCTCAGCCCAGTAGGTTTAGAAGTTTCACAAATCTACATGATCCACCAATTCAGTCCCCATTACTTTGCACCGACATGCGTGTGTAAAAACAAGCACACACAAAGACAAAGATCCCCTGTTTAACCTTAAAAGGCTGTTAGAAAAAGTGCTGTTAACGAGCACCTATGAAGGCCGGCGCGGCATATGAGGAGGTGGGTGGCCAACATCATTCCCGGCCGCCTTCGTCTCCCTAGTGGTGATGTTTAAACACCGCCACCAGGTAATAATTTGAGGCTGAGTCAACCTAATCGAGGCCCAGGACCGCTTCAGATAATCGTCACTCGTGTTGGCCGTGAGCGGGAATCGAACTCTGCTCGCCGTACTCGCAGCACCACCGTTCCCCACGATATCAGCGCGCACAAAGACACGCACGCACACACACAACCATGCACACACCTCATTTTCTGACATGAAGCCGGGCAGCACGTCCGAGCAACTGGCGCCCAGCGAGAGCACCAGCACCTCCTCCGGGACCTCCTCGGGGTAGCCGTCACCCGACGCCGCGTCGCCATCGCAGTCCTGGGGCTGCTGGCCCCCCGCGACGGATAGCCGGCCAAGACTGCGGCCAGCGGCTGGAGGAAATCGCGTCGCCATACAGGCACACAAATGACACGGTGCAAGGGCAGAGACGCCCGCTGAGCCTTGCAGACCGGATAGTACAGGGGTCAGCAACGTGCACCTCTGGAACCGCATGCGGCTGCTTCGTGGCGTTATTTATCAAGGACCATCTCTCGTATTCACAAGCCCTGCACCTCTTGAAATACTGAACTGTTCACCGAATTCGAAAACAAATTCTCCTGTTGATATTTTGGTTGCCGACCTCTGGGCTAATACAAAGAAACTATTACCAGCAACTCTTATCAGTGGCCCCAACCGATCCATGAAAGCGTCTATTATCTGTGGATGGATGCGTCTCATCAAGTGTGTTCTTGTCAGATGAGAAGACAGCACCACCCTAATAGACACAGACACGAGTCGTTTTACTGTTTCAATGGCAAGCGCCTATTGAGGTATGCAGCCTGGAAACACAAGGTGGTGGTATTGCCAACAAGAGGCATGCTTGGTCACCTTTCTGTCATTATCACCTCCCCACACCTGGTACTCATTCTAGGCAAAGTCGACATGGGGGAAGGCATCGACAAGGTTCAGGTACAGACTGGGTGGAAATTATTGTAGGACAGTGCACATAACACCACACCATCCAGCCTTTTAGTTCACAGCCAACTCCACCCCAACTGTTTCTATGCCAGGAGAGAGATACAGAAAACACTCATCCCATATCAAAAGAGCTACACGCTCAATGAGCACTTGGTCCTTTATTATTTATGACCTGGCAAGAGCACCGGTCGTTATACGAAACAATAAAAGATACGGGCCGTGTGAACGAGTGTCTAAAATTTACTTCGGTTCGGCTGTTGCATCTATTAGTCACCAAGGATGACGCATGTGATTCATGGAATTTAATACACGTTTGATAACGTACGAATGGTGAATACATTTCAGTGACATTGACCAATGCCCTATGAATCAAGAGACATTTTATTGAGACAACAAATCTATATTAGATAAGGCGAGGGCCTTTGGGTGGGAAGCATCAAGGGTTCTGCATTCTGCAGGTCAACAGATCTTAATCAAACCGAGGTGGCCCAATTTGACCCAATGGCCTTTTCACTGTAAACTTATTTCTCTGCGATAGAAATCCAAGTTGATGCATTTTCATCACTTTATGGGTCAATGCTTCTGCTCTTACAACAAAGTTATATTCTGTTAAAATTACCACGGGGAGACGCTCATCTTTTCACAGCATTAAGCCGGTGGCGTCAATTTCGCATTCCTATGACGATGGCCAATCAATCCACTGGACACCCACTGTTGACTCGCAACAATGTGGTTCACCAATTGCAATGTTTGGGTACTCTCTCTGGCTT
Source organism: Lampetra fluviatilis (assembly GCF_964198595.1). Taxonomy (NCBI): domain Eukaryota; kingdom Metazoa; phylum Chordata; class Hyperoartia; order Petromyzontiformes; family Petromyzontidae; genus Lampetra; species Lampetra fluviatilis. Next base: position 9,006,031 of record NC_136294.1, on the reverse strand, counting down.
CTTGATTTTCCTCTCACTGCTAAACATAAATAAATAAAAACATACCATGTTATTGGTATTGACCAACATATCCCAATTCTGAACAAAGACCTGCTAACTACTAAAGTTGGGATTACAGCTAGCTACATCACTCTACTCGCACTGCGAAAACCTGGCGTGATCTTCCTGAAAAAAAGTTTCTTGGGTAAACATGCCGAATTATGAAACGAATTAAAACTAACAACCTTCCAATTGAAAACCATGTGCTCTCAGTATTGCGGGAATATTCTTGGTGACTGGTCACCAACAGCCCTGTAGTAATACAAAACAGAACAAATAAAACAAAGCTTGCGCATACTCCAGGATCTAACATTTAATTTGTTTTTAGAAGTGTTTAATTGCCATTGTGGAAGGCAATAGGTTGCTGTGAGGTCCAAGTACATTTGCATATTCGCAAAGTGATTTGAGCTCTGTCTTTCATGTCTTCACGTTTTGAGCAACCAATTGATCAATTTGGCTGGTTTTCACACAGGCAAAGTCTGCAACAGCAACAAAACATTACGCTGTGTGTAAGTGGAACTTCTTTCGCACCGTACATAGCCAACCGTGCTAATCGGAGGTACGTTGAAGTTTCAGTCAAACCGAATCTCCTTTACAAGAGTTACAGTGCCTCTTCCCCATTGCTGGCTGACGGACGCACGGACGGACAGACGGACAGAGACAACCCACAAACGCTTTCCAACCTCGGTTGGAAAGCGCGAGCAGCAGAGATCCCTCACCGATCTGCAGCAGGTTCTTCTTGCTGGAGGGCGTGGTGGCGGGCGAGACGTGCGGCGTGGCAGACGGTGTGCACCCCTGGCTGCACAGGGCATGGCTGCTGCCTCCGCTGCTGGTGCCTCCGCCGGCGCCAAGTGGCGGCTGGGAAGGGAGGCGCGCGAGCAGGCTCTCCAGCCACGCGCGGTCGTCGTCCGCCAGCGAGTTCGCGGCCAGCACGGCGTGCAGGAAGCCGATCTAGGCCACCGCACCACCACCACCACCATCATCATCATGTGTAGCCACATACCGTAGATTATTCTATTCCTGCATGTATCACAGCCGGGTACTGAGAATAGTCGTGAATCGAGAGTGCTCCCAATGTCACCACCCGATGCACAAATGGCGCATCAAAGATTCGGCGGCTACGAATCCCAAACCATGGACCACATCGTAAACACTCCGCTGCTGTCTTCACTGCTTTAAAGGAGGAATGGAAGAGATTCACTCTGCTTGTGGACAGACAATTGAGTGGATAACAAAACGAAAATTACATCTTTAATCTGCTATCAACCCATATGAAAGAAGAAGTGCTCCCAAAAGGCCAGTTATCATCATCATCAACCTTGATCTTATCCACTGCTGTCACCTTCTCCTGCACCTCCGATTAGCACGGATGGCAACATACGGCGCAAAAAAAGTTCAACATAGACAGATACACCAACAGCAGCATCAGAGGTGGGTAATGATGCGGCGATTCAGCAATTGCAATACACTCTTGTCCTCGTAGTAAAGAATAACATGTGCATACGAATAGATTTTTTTTTATTCGTGAAAATTGTCTATCATGTGTATGAGGCCTCCCCTCCCCCTCTCTACCCAATGTGTTGGCGTGTGCAGCAGCAACCGCGTCCAAGCCGTCGTACTTTTTTTTTGGCCCCGCTCCCCCCCCTCCCCCTCCCGATGCGTTGTACTTAGCACTCCGTGCTGTCTTTGAGCCCCGCCCCCCTCCCTCCCGATACGTTCCATTCATTGGCTACCACATTCTGATGAGCTCCCCCACCCCCTCTCCTCCCCCCTTCAACTTGCTTATAAGGGATTACATCTTGAATCATTGCCTCACTTGATGCAGCTAATTCGGCTGTGACGGTCCCACCTGATGACGGAGACTTGTGTTGCCTCCGAAACGTCGTGATTTTTGTTTTATTTTATTTTCATTAATTTTGATGTTTTACCTACGTGACTTTACCGAAAAAAACCTAAGAATATGAATCCTTGCAGTCACGAAAGCTTCAAATCTAGAATTAATTGTAAGCGAGTTTCATTTATGCTCACATGCTAAATGAACGACACAGAACACGCCAGTCTCAACAAGACAGAAAAAACTCCACCTTAAAAGGCTGGAACGTTAAGAATGAGAGGGTCACCATCAGCCATAAATCCATCCACTGCTCGACGAAGGCCTTCAAGTCATTGCCATCTCTCATGATCATGCGATAAAACCATCCACACAGTTTTCTTGCACACAAGCCAATTTCATCGCTCCTCCGCAGTCAACATCCCCTGGGGTTCATTCCCTCCCTGGGCTGCCACTCTGCTATGAATCTCGACCAACAGCCATCATATCCCTTCTAGCGACATGTCCTGCCCAAGCCCACTTATTTTTATTAACACCATTGATAGGATGCCGCGAACTTGCATATGTTCTCAAATCCACGCGTTCCTCTTGCCGTCTCTCGATACAGTACAACGGTGAAAAAAAGTCGACGATTGAATAGAGTTGTGACAACTGCAGGGATGGGTCGGTGGGTGGGTGGGTGCGTGCATGCAAATCATTGCCGTGGCTAATCCCCATTACCACCAACATCATTCTCGGCACAGACACGTGCCATAGTGCTCCAGCTAATGAGCGATGTTGACAAAGAACGGCAGATGGCAGTCACTGCCATGCAAACCTCCACCAATGCCAAATGAAAAAAATCACGAGATGGCTTTGAGCGAGGCCGGGTCCCCTTTATTTAATCTGTCACACCCTATGAGTTGGCAAGACCGCAAAAACCTGACCACGCCGGTTTTGCCACAGCCGCCAATTGAACAGATTCAACAAACTGCGCATCCATTCAAACCATTGAATTTGACGTTTTTTCAACGACCCTCTTCAACTCCGGACGTACCATGCCCTGCAGCTGCCCCGCCGTGATGAACACTGTGGTCCTGCTCAGACCCTCCATGAGGTTGTAGCTGGACAGCGGAGGAGATTCCAGCACCCGCGCTCCAATGATCACGTCCACGAAGGACGACACACAACTCTGCACGCGCACAAGCAAACACAAAGATAACCCGATGTAGATTGGCAGACTGAGGAGACGAGGGTTGCTCTCGTGTGCACCTACTTCGGATACCACAGCACGCAATGGGGATGGTGTAGTTGGCACCGAATAAGGCCGTCTTTGCCTTTCCAGTTCTGATGTTGAACACATCTCACCAAGTTCAAGTTCATTTATTAGGTATAGCCCTGTGAGCCATTCGTCTCTTGAATCGGGTGCAACCGCAACAAAAACATGAACAAGAAAACATCTTCAAGTAACTATGTGACTAAGTGCAAACAGAAAATCCAGGAAAGAAAAGAAAAAATTCCAGAAAAAAGCACCATAGACCAACGCTGTGTGCAAAAATCCCAGTGGGATGCAAGGTACTCACTTTAAGCTGAATCGACCTAGGGGAGGCTCAGCTCAGATGCACATACCCACACCTGTCAACCCATACGGTGTACCCGTATTCTTGCGCAGAGAAATTTAGTTTTAAGGTCCATATAGCGCAAAGCCATTTCAATACAGCCAAAAAAATGTTTTGCCTATTTGTGTTTCTCCTGTGATAGGCCTTTGTAGTATGAACGTTGAGATGTATAAGGGCACGGGGTGACGAATCAGGTCTGAATTGGTCTGTAATAAGGTAGGCACTGATAAGGGGTTGACAGGTATGCATAACACTTGTTATTGGTTTTATAAGTGGCTGTCATTTATTTCCGGGTCCTCCGATTTTGCCCTCCACATTTAGAAAGATGCATTTACATTATTTGGCTGCTACTAAATTCCAATGCATGGTGATGATATGAGCCACTATAGGGGCTATCATGTGTGGCCAGATCACCTCTGAAAAATAGCTCGTCGCTCAGCGAGCTTTACCTGGTTAAAATAAAAACATCGTTTAGTTCCGAATATAACTCAAGATGACGGGTTCATAATACCAAGTGTCACGGCTCCTCGTACATAAACTCGCACGCAAAAGAAATATCGCACGCACCAAGGCCGTGACTGACAAAGACTGGCAAGGCAAATAAAGGTGGGCTCTCAAACCAGCACCACGCATACCCGGCTGCCCATCTCCCGAGTGCTGATGGTGACACCACCATCTTACTTGATACTTGTCTTGGGCCGAGCCAACCTTAGAGGTGCAGCAGGCTAGGTTCAGATTTCAATTTCCACCGATGTGCATTTCTGGAATTTTGAAAGGAAGCCAATGGGATCATTGCAAAGTGTGCCAACCGCTAAACCACACGAACATGCATGAACATAAATGCCACCCCCCCAAAAAAAGGGTAACCAGCTACTCGCTGTGTTAGCTGTCTACGAGGATCGGAAACCGGCTGGGTCTGCCACACGTCACGATGGTCGAAATTACTCTGCTGGATGCTCATTGGTCCAGTCACTGGCAGGAATTGCCACTCGGCGAGACAGGCAAAGGACTGCGTACCCGGTCAAACCTGCTGACGATGTTCTTCATGCGCGAGTCACTATCCTCACAGCCCAGCATGGCCAGCTGCTGCAAAACCTGCCCCACCTGAATCCAAAGATATGGCAAGACACAAGAGTGTGAAGTCACATCCCATCACGTCACAATATAAATTAAAGAGCATGCCCACCGCATGCGATCTTTGAATGTTACCCACTTGTATGTGTGGGTTTTCTCCAGGTAATCCAGTTTATTTTCACATGCATAACATTTATTCGAGAACCCGGCTACGCATCCAAATGCATCTTCCTGAGAATGAGTCTTGAGACCGACAGTGTTTTTTTTTTCCAGGCATTATTATTTCATATTACCGATTCATTAATCAACCGACTTAAAGAAAAATGCAACCCAAATAAACAAATAGCTCATTAACTTACAAGCACATACTTTCTAACAGGTCACTGTAATAAAATCAACACAAAACATCCTAATGTGACTTGAACATATTTTTCTCAATAACGAATCTTGAAACTTGTGTCAGTCAGCCTTATCTAAAATATAAGAGCCTGTTAATGTTTTGTTGTGTGTATTCTTTCAAAAAGAAATGTCTGAATCGTAATCATCATCATCGTCTTTGTCAATCATGAATCACATCAACGTGTTATTGTTAATGAAAAAAAATAAATCTTGACGTTTTGGCCAACTGGCATTAACTGAAAGCGGAGAGTAATTTACACATCAAATACTGCCCTGCAACAGTTTTGCCCCAGCGAAATCCTTTCGAGATGGGTACACCAGTATTCAGTGCTGCGGAGCGGTTCATGATGGCAATCGTGAGTAATGTTGCGACTGTAGCGAGCTAACCAGATTCATTATCAGCTGTGGCTTGGATACTAATGGAAGGTATCGATTGGTTCGTGCGATGTCATCTCCCCTCCCTTGATCAGTGGTTTTTTCTCAGAAGAGCACACGCGCCGCATCTGAATTCGGTGGCGTCTAAGCCGAACTTCAATTCGTAGAGGCACGTTTGGTGACCTTTCCAAAGGCACAGACGCATATGGAACCAGACACCCGCCTACTGCTGCCCGTGTTTATTTTTGGGAAGTGCGCTGCACGAGCCGTACCAAATATTTATTAGTGTTGGGGGAAAAACAATTAAATACCATTGCGAGCGGACTGTACATTAACTACGAGGCTTCCTGCAAACAGCACGGGAAGGTATCAGTCTCGGGACAGAATTTAGACGTACTCCGAGCCACAGCCAGCGAGGAAACGTGCCAAGACATCAGCAGTACAAAAAGTTTTTTTTTAAAGACAATTTTTCGCGTGGAAGTCACATCATAAAAGCAACCTCTTGGCACACCCCTTAAAAACAAAAATCAATGCTTTCGGAGTTAATGGAGCATCCTTCGACTGTCTGCCGACACGTCGGTGAGCTCTACCCAGTCGGGGGTCCGTGTTGGGCATACAAATAACCGTCGTCGGCCCGGGCAGGATGCGTTTAAGTTCGCAGACAGCCGTGTCAGCACAGCCGCGATGATGCAGCCGCGGATTGTGTGTGACGCTGCCCCGTAACACTTAACCAGTAATACGAGCCAGCATTGCATCATCAACTTGGCGCCGCGGTGGCGAGATGTTAATCCCTCGCCTGGTATGGAGGAGTCCGTGGGTTCGATCCAGGCCCTGTATATATTTGGAGTTTTGCATGTTCTCCCCGTGGTCGTGTGGATTTTTCTACAGTTTTTCCCTCCACATTTAGAAACGTGTTTTAGAGCATTTGGCTTCTATGATTTTTCACGTGATACGCCATGTCATTGAGCTATCATTTGTGGTCAGGTCGATACTGTAAAAGAGCTTTATTTCTCAGTAATGTAAAAAAAATATCTGAGCGACCAACTCTTACGAATAAGACGTTTAAAGAAGGTGTAAGAGTTCACCGAAACCATCACCACATTTGACTGTAAAATATAGTTTCTTTAATGTGAATTTAACAAACATCCAGGCAAGCCCGATAGCCAGAGCAAATAAACTCTGAATCTGAAGGCCTCAAGTCACTTGTTAACATTACTTAATTTGAATTTATCACCTCTGCAATGAGTGCCAATTTGTGGGAAGTCAACGCCTTTTGGTACATGTGTAGGGGTTATTACGGGAGAAACGGCGGACGAGAAACACAGGGGTGTCTGCACTCACACACACACGGGTGGTCACACCGACGTCCGCATCCGTGATCCCCCACGCCCCCGCCCCTCTGAGGGGATCCCTATAAAAGGCGGGGAGCCAGAGAGCTCGAGGCCAGTTCGACACGAAGCTGACCAGTGAAGATCGAAGACTCGGAGATTAGGCCCTGGGACTCCCCTGTCTCGCTGCCCTTGTCAGGGCCGAGCTGGGTAAGCCAGCGGCGCGGCCCAAGAGCTCCCGGACCTCTGCCCTTGTCAGGGCAAGGCCGGCTTAGCTGGTGCCGAGATCTGTGCTTGCCAGGGCCAGATCAGTCAGCCTCCCGTAGCCCACTAGAGGAGGACTGGGGAACAGGACAGAGGGCTTAGTACTAGGGTGGGTTTCCCATAGTACGGGTGAAGGGGCCGTTACCCCTTCAACTATTGTGCCTGTCACTGAGTTAATAAACAGAGTGTGCCTCAACTCCGACCTCGTCTCCTCGAACTTACTACACTTGGAGAGACTGCCCCCGACTAAGTATGTATGTATGTAGAACTTGTTCTTTGGGTCTTTCGGTAAAGTCACGTAGATAGGTTCAAAGAAAATAACAAAATAAACAAAAACTATGACGTTTCGATCGCAACACAAGCGGTCGTTTTCCTGATGACGACCGCTTGTGTTGCGCGATCGAATCGTCGTAGTTTTTTTGTTATTTTCTTTGAACCTATCTACGTGATTCTAGATTTGAAGCTTTTGTCACTGCAAGGATTCATATTCTTAGGTTTTTTCGGTAAAGTCACGTAGGTAAAAAATTAAAATTCATTAAAGTAAAATAAAAAATAAAACAAAAATCACGACGTTTCGGAGGCAACACAAGCTTCCGTCTTCAGGTGGAACCGTCACAGCACGATTGCTCCTAAACGTCGTGATTTATTTTACTTTTATTAATTTTAATTTTTTACCTACGTGACTTTACCGAAAGACCCAAAGAATATGAATTCCTGCAGTCACGAAAGCTTTAAGTCAAGATTTATGTTGAACTTTTCGCAAGGGTACGTAGAGCCAACCTTGGTAATCTAAGAGTTCCTTTGTTACTCTAAAGCATTTTCAAGTAGGATTGTGTTTGGTTTATATTAACATTCAAGCGGCATGGGGCATTACTCTTCTCCTGTTTGCAGCCCTGAGTCAGAAGCATAAATTACAAATTCTTATGCCGGGGTAACCACTGCTGGCATCATAATAGGCACGTAACCATTCACCACGTAACAAAACTGTTAAAATTATAATTATATATCAATCGTAGATTAAGAGAACAAGCCAGAATAAATGACACAATGCAAATGATGGTACCAAAAAAATATATTCTGCAATAAAAATGTGCACCATGATGATAATAATTCATCGAATTGGCAAGAGGGGTGAACTTGACACATGCATACTTCCTCCCACAAAGCAGAACTCAATAGATTTATCAAAATAAAACTCAATAATTTACATTCCTGAGTCAATCCACTACCGGATGAAGGCCTTATACCAAGCCGTGTCAGTCAAGGCTGTTGTGCAGCTTGGTGAATGAAGGGGGGGGGGGGTACCAGGACTAGTGGCCGCCACAGTGGAGAGATGTTAACTACCTCGGCTGCCATACAGGTTTGATCCCTACCTGGACTCTTCCTGTAAATTTGGAGTTTGCGTGTTCTCTCCGTGGTCACGTGGATTTTTCTCCGGGTTCCCCCGGTTTTTCCCTCCACATTTAGAAACGTGCGTTTAGAGAACTTGGCTCCACTAAATTTCCAGGTGAGAAGCCACTTCTCGTTGGGCTATCATTAGTGATAACGAGGTCGCTTCTGAACAAGAGCTAAAAAGCTCAGTGGGCCCAACCTTGTAAAATAAAAATCTTTTTAGCATTTCGATTTAAAGCTTTCGTGACTGCAGGGATTCATCTTCTTGGTTCTTTCGGTAAAGTCACGTAGAAGGGAAATAAAACAATTTAAAAAAAAAATGTATAATAAAAATTAAACATAATAAATTACTTTATTATATACATATATATATTTACAGAGTATTGTTCAATTTTTATTTAAAGCTTTCGTGACTGCAGGGATTCATATTCTTGGTTCTTTCGGTAAAGTCACGTAGAAGAGAAATAATGAAATATTTATATTACTATATATATAATAAAGTCACGAAGAAGGGAAATAATAAAATATTTATCTTATTTTATTATTTCCCTTCTACGTGACTTTACCGAAAGAACCAAGAAGATCGTTTTTAGTAGTCTTAAATAGTTCAGCACGTGAACCACATCAATCCATCGGAGGCACTCTCCGCTTACCTGCATAAGGTTGAATCTGGCCACCTCGTTGATGGGGGCATCGGTGATGACGCCGTACTGCTCGGGGTTCACCAGCGCCGGACAGATGAAGCAGGCGAGCAGCAGGTCCGTGCACACAGCCCGAGCCTCGCCGGGGCTCAGGCCTTCCGCACGTGCCAGCGTCACGTACGCCTGGACGAGGCGAATTCATGACCATCATTGCCTATCGCCATGATCGTTAAGCACCACTGTCATCGTTGTATAGATTCACATTCTCACTAAAGGATGACGCAACCCAAAAAAAACAACAGTTCTTATCTGCAGTGGATGCAATTTCAGGTCACCCAAAAGAAGCTTGTGGCTTCAATCATAAGAAACAATAACTGCAAGTTCAGCAGACACAAAGGCAGACGAGTTGACATGGACAAAACAAGCAGAGACATGCATACATGCAGAAAAACAAATAAAAAATACATCCTCTCTCTCTGCTGCTGCTGCTGGATGGCGTGCAGTACCTGCGAGGCGACCCAGCGCAGCACGGTGGGGAAGCAGTGCGTGCTGCGGCGCAGGCTGGACGCAAAGCGGTTCACCAGCGCTACCAGCCGCGTCACGTTCACCTCCACGGCCTCCAGCACGCGCGCCCGGAACTCGTCAGTGCCGCGCGGACCAAACAGGCGCTCCTGTCGCCGCGCGCGGGAGACGGGGGGGGAGAGGGCAGCAGTGGTGGTGAGGGGACGTGAGTCCACCTGTGTAGGCCTTTGAGTGTTATCCCTGTGTGCATCGCCTTGCTAGTTACTTGGTGCATGAATGGGTGACCGCCATGTATAAAAAAAAATAACCAGGCTATAGGCTGTTGGGATACGTGGTGGGTAGCATAGGGAAATGTAGCAATATCCATTATTGTACTGGATTTGCTATACTCCCGGATCGATGATAACCACAATCACCAACCCACATTGAGCAGTGTGGTTAAGTAAGGTCAAATAACCCCCACAAAACCTGCAAGGCTTGGTAAGGCTCTCATCTTGCAGTGGTTTGATAAGAGGGCTGTGCAAGTACAAACAGGTAATAAATTGAGCTCCGAAGTGCATTTACTCTAAAGGGTATTCTCTAGACTTCAAGAAACTCAAACATTCCAAGCACCCCACATAGACCAGTCACCAGAGGTTGAAGCTACAGTCGGTTTCAGCCTCACACACACTTTAAACGTCATATACCAAAGGGACAAGCACCGTTACAAAGTGTATCTAAATGGACATGGCACAGAATCCGATTGCTGGAACAAGCTTTAACATTTTACAGTGAGGATATGGGGATCTTACAGAGCTCAACGAAGTGAATGCGCGGAATGCAGTCGCGCCACCAACAGAATATATACGTGGAACAAAAGCCGCTGTAATCCGTCAACAACAAAGATAAAATTAAATAAATACGAATTACCGCTGCTTATCATTGCACTGGCAGCACGCATGTAATTAAAGTTGGAGGGTTGTTTTTTTCCTGAACTCACAATTACATTTGTAATAAAATCTTTCACCAACCTCAAAATACACTGCCACTAAAATCATGCTCAATGGCCAATTTGTGCAAATGTCAAACACACAATTTAGGTTTCCCGCTGATACATCACCAAGATGTTTTATCATGATCAACAACTCATTAAGGCCTGGAGTGTGTGTGTATAGGTGGAGTGTTCCAGATCTGATTGCCATCTCCTCCAAGTGCACCTCATTAGATGAACACTGCAGCTGATGAATCCTTTAAAAGTCCATTAATTTCGCTGGAATGGTTTCACCGAGTCTCAAGGTCTGTTTTCAGCAGACTGCCACGGTGGATGCTTATCCAATGAGCTACTTACTTTGCTGCCTTCTGCAGGCTACCTTGCAGCCCCTGCCCATGAAGCATTCTGCATGATCCACTAATTCTCTCTTGAGGCCGTGAGCCAATCACAGATGACATCCTGGGCTTAAATCCGCGTAGCAACCCTTGGTGGAAATTTTTACCTCATTTGCAAACGAGACAACGGTATCAGCCCTGTAACCGATGACAAAAATACCACCACATTCTATTTGGGATGCAGGAATGTGCAAGAACCCTCATGTGGGCAAGTGACGTGTCTCGAAAGAATCTCAGATCTAGTTCTACAATATCACCTGCCACGAGCCGTTCTCTTAACACGGGGAGTTACACTGCCCTGCCAGAATTCAAATGGAACACTTGGTCTCACAACGTGACATCGATCGAACAAACTGGGAGTTAAATTGGTAAAATACACTTTTACCTTATAAATATTTATAAAGCGCATTATTCCAAGACAATTTGCAGAAGTTATAATATTGTACGTAACATGATAGTGGTGGAGATAAAGAGTGGGGTTATTAAGAGTGGTGGTGCAGTTATGGTGACAGACTAGTATAACAGGTGGGCGTGGTTAAGGAGAGGTTGGGGTAGGCCTGGTTTTATCTGGGGGGCAGAGGCAGGGAGCATGATGGGCTAGGGCATGTGTTGGCAACCTGAGGCTCTTTAAGGATCGCTTCGCAGAGGTCGCAACCGGGTACCCGATACCCGTACCCTACCCGATTCCTGGGTAGCCGTTTGCAACCCTGGTGTGGCCAGGTACGGGTAGGCCGTGAGTCACTGGTGAGTAACCGTTTGTCACTCATTTCGGGTAGGGTACGGGTACGGGTAGGGAATGGGTACCTGTACCCGGCCGGGTACGGGTACCCATTTGCGACCCTGGTGCGGCCGGGTACGGGTACGGGTAAGAAATCAAAACCCGTTTGCGACCTCTGCCGCTTTGTGACGTTATTCACATGCATTTGAGCTCTTTAAAAAAATGTTTTACCGAATTCGAACAAAAATGAATCCCCTTGTGATTTTGTTTGCCAACCCCTGGGTTAGGGAGAAGAGGTGGGGTTGTAAAACGAAACAAACATAAAAACTAACACGGCTCACGACCAAAAAAGCCACGGCATTAGAAATAAAAAGTATCCCGCGAGTGCCGACACAGAGCCGGCGCAGACCTGCGTGTGGATCTCGAGGCGGTCGAGAAGCTTGGCCGGGTCGGTCTCGAGCCGGTCTTGGTCTTCGACGAGCAAACGCAGGATGGGCTCGCGCAGCGCCGCCGTCAGGAAGATCTTGGCGGCGGCCAGGCCATCGGAGAGCAGGCGGAAGAGCAGGCTGAAGGAGCAGGTGGCACGGCGGAGGAGGCGGCGCGGGGAGTCGCTCTGCTTGAGCGAGAACTCCATGAGGTAGCGCAGGACCTGCAGGCGCGAGAGCGTGGCGACCAGAAGCGTTGCCACGGCCGCATGTCAACAACTACATGAGATTAAGCTTTATTTATTTACATATTGACATGTCTGTTTTTTTTTACGTACAACCAGGTAAGGCCCACTGAGCTATATAGCTCTTTTCAGAAGCGACCTGCCCACAAATGACAGCCCAATTAAGTGGCTTATCATATAGCCAAACTCTAAATGTATGTTGCTTCAAATTCAGAGCACCCAGAGAAAAATCCAGGCGACCACGGGCAGAAAATGCAAACTCCAAATATAGACGCGTCAGGGTCAGGATCAAACGCACGACCATCTGCATACCTGGTGAGTGAGTTAACTTCTCACCACCGCGGCACCTGTTACGACTACGCTTACAACCAAACCACCCAGAATGCACCCTATCTCATCAGCAGAAGATAAGTTTGACTTTGCATAGTGATTGGATGGGCGACTACCATGCATAAATTGTGTTAGCTTATGCAGAGTTAAGTTTAATCTGAATGGAATGCAAAATCAAAATGTCATACGAACCAGAGCATGCATCCCATATTTATTGTGTGAATTCTATATTTGTCAGAGTAGCGGTCATAATGGTCAATTGTGTTCTATCCTGAACTTCCAATTCGGTCATGATATCCTTCCATAAATTTAAATCATCTCTCCAGCTGCAACATATAAACGTCAGAATAAATCAAACTTAAAATTAGCCGAAAATTCTAAATCATAAGTTTGGTTGCAACTAGATCAGCTAAAATAAAACCTCCAGCCATATGGTGATGGTGATGAGATAGTGAAAGCAGACCTCTGAGGTTAGGTCGACTGTTACAACTACAGGTTCAAACATCACACCGACGCCACTGTTACTTTATGGAGACTCACAACTCCAAATATACAGGCGTCAGGGTCGGGATCGAACTCGCAACCTCCTGCATACTTAGCGAGGTAGTTAACATCTTGTCACTGCATCACCCAAAGCTCTTCACTGGATATGAAAATGCAACACACTCCTGAAAAATGTTCCTATTCATCCATACAACGTTATCATCATCACAACCGTAAGAGCTATCAGTAGTAAAATAACCACGGTGGCAGCAGCGATATTTTCTCTGATTATCTATTGACCTTGGTTCTGTGTCTCCGCGTATAAAAGAAAATATATTTTAGTCCCCGGTTTATTGGCTTTCCAAAACCAATATTATCCTGCAGGGCAACCTCTTCGCCCTCTGGAAGAGGTCGAGGTGGAAAGATTGCCCTTTTTCAGAGGGCAACTTCTTCCAGATGGCAACGCAGTGGCGAGACGTTAACTACCTCGCCTGGTAAACGGGTCATAGGTTCGAGCCCGACCCTTACGCCTATATATATGGAGTTTGCATGCTTTCCCCATGGTCAAGCGCATTTTTCTTCGGATCCTCCGGTTTTTCCCTCCACATTTAGAAACATGCGTGTTGAGTATTTGGCTGCTATAAGTTTCCACATGTTAAGCCACTTCACTGGGCTATCATTTGTGGCCAGTCGCTTCTGAAAAAAAAGAGCTATATAGCCCACCCAGTGGGCTTAACCTGGTCAAATAAAAAGTTTCGTTTAGTTTTTACCTCCTCTTCAGTCAACCCACCTGCAGCAGGTAGGCCTCGTCCTGCGGGGTGATGCCGTTGCCGTAGAGAGCGGTGTACACGACCTGCAGCACCGTCGTGGTGCCCTCTAGGCCGAGCCGCTCGCCGCACACGAGGCACGAGGCGACGAGGCGTGGGGCCTCGCGCAGACGCGCCACGAGCTCGCCGTACATCCCCTCGTGCGAGCCCAGCCGCCGGTAGCCCTCCACAAACTGCGTGTCCTCCAGCACCTTGGCACGCTGGCAGCACTCGGTCGGAGATGCATCCGCACTGCAACGGCCGTGCAATGGTATCATGTTAGATAGGTGCAGTCGAGGTGGTGGTGGCGCTGATGGAGGTGATTGTGGCAATTGTGGTGATTGTGGTCACGATTAAACTATTTATATTTTACTAGGTAAGGCTCACTGAGCAATACAGCTCTTTTTCGGAAGCAACCTGGCCACAAGCGAAAGGTGGTGCTAATGATGGCATGGTAATCGTGAAAGATGCTAATGACTGATGATGGTGGTGGTGACAGCAATGGTGGTAATGTTGGCAATGGTGGTGGTTCTAATGGTTGTAATGGTGAGAACGAGGGAGCAGTGCGCTAACCACTGCGCTACCAACCCGGCGACCCAAGTTCGATTCCTACTCACAGCCAATATCGGTGATGATAATTATAATCGGAATCGGTCCTGGGCCTCCCCCAAGTTTAATCACCACCATTTTGGAGGCCAAGGCAGCCAGAAGTGGTGCTGGTCACCCACCCACTCTTCTGCAGTGCCGGCCTTCACAGGTGCCCGCAAACAGCACTTGCCCCAAAAGTCTGTTCAGGCTTTACAGGGGATCTTTGTCTTTGATGGTGAGATTGATGTCCGTGGTAGTGACTGGGATGGCGGTAATGGTGGTGATGATGAATTTGGTGGTGGTGGTGGTGATTGGAGACAATGGTAGGATCATGGTGGTGGTAATAAAGGTATGAATGTTGGTAATGGTTGAAGTGATGGTGCGGATGGTTTTAAGAATGATGATGTTTGTGGTGGCTATGATCAATATGACGGTGGAATGATGTATGCAGTGTTGATAGTAGTGGTGTCAATGTGGGTGGTTTAACAAGAGTGATGATGCTAATGGTGATAATGATGATCATGGTTATGATCATGGTAGTGATGGTAATGATGACTGTGGTGGCGGTGATCATGTGCAATAGTACTCCAGTTCCTGGGAGGTAGAGGGTAGGTGGATGATGCAGAGATCATTGTGTGCATGAAATAAAACACCTACTCAGCAGTGAAGTGGCATGAAGGAGGCAGCACATAAAACATGTTTCTGACAGCGCAGAGTTTGTCTACGAGTACGATTGGATTTTATCCACACAGCTCGGTTATCTCCACCCTCATGCATAGTCCCAATGAGGTGGCCAATAAAAGGCAGTACAGCAAGTTTGTTGCTGACTATCCGTGTGTCGCAGTGTTTAATAGCAACTGATCCCAGCCATATTAATTTCCTCTACTCTGTCAGGATCAACAACAAATATTGGCATCACATAACACTCATAAAAATGTTCACATTATATGTATTTATTAATTTCCCCCATCGAATTTCAAAGCCAGCTGAAGTAATGGGGTTAGGCACTGTGATCATCTACATATTCACATATTCCCGTCACGCTCATTTTGAAGTTATACAATACAGGTAGTCCTCTACTTACGATGGAGATGCGTTACGACGACCCCATCGTAAGTCGAAAATATCGTAAGTCGAAGATGGCCTAGCCTACCCAGGAGTCTTAAAGAATGGTGATAATTTAGCAAAACAGAGAAATTTACAGTACCGTACTGTATAAACTATATACTGTATGTATTTATTAATAACAATACTGTATTGCACAGTAAAATGTAAAGTAAAAAAACAAGCTAAATTCTTAGCCTACCTATATGAACTGCAATTTAATATAAATTTTTCAGGAAACAATCCCGGCAGCGTCCCAACGTACAATATGGTACCTCGTATGCTGCTGCGTTTGCCTGCCGCGCAAAATAAAAAATATTTTACAATTTTGTCATATCGCTATCGCCATCGTACGATTGAAATATCATAAGTCGGAACATCGTAACTCGGGGACTATTTGTACAGTTTCAAAGCGGCCCACTCTACAAATGATCTCACATGGTCTGTAACCTCCATTTAAAATAAGACGGCAGGCAGCACAGTTTGGAAAATTCTCCGTAAACATCAGCAAGCAGCGACAGAAATAAAATGTTCAATTACATGGAAACTGGCACAGCAGCGAGTGTGACGACCACAACTCTGCACCCAGCCACCCATTGTGTGAGCCCACACAGACAAAGATCCCCCATATAGCCTTAACAGACTGTAGGGGCAACTGCTGTTAGCGAGCACCAATGAAGGCCGGAACGGTACACGAGGGAGGTGGGTGGCCAGCACCACGCCCGACCGCCTTTGTCTCCCTAGTGGCAATGTTTACACACCGCACCAGGTACTCATTTGAAGCTGAGTCGACCTAGGGGAGGCCCGGGACCGGTTCAGATAATCGTCACTGGTGTTGGCCGTGAGCGGGAATCGAACCCGTGTCGCCAGGTTCATAGCTCCTCACACAATGCCACAAACAGCAGACCGTTCCATGGCAAAGTACCGCTACAAACAGCGGGGCAGTGCCAGTTGTTGTGTTACGAGAATACAATCTAACAAAACAGTGCGCATTAAGCGTAGCGGCCATGTGGATCAGGGTGCAGCCTTCATTTCATGAGGGTTACATCACAGAACGCTTGCTCTTGGCAAGAGAAAATGTGTCGTGTGAAAGGGGATTAAGAGCAGTTCTGATCCTACACGTTTCAAATTATGTTAAAATGCTTTAAGGTATTATTATGGGTTAAATAAGAGATTTGAGTTGAATAATCATTCAAATTATTTTAGGAGTCCTGCATCTTCAAATATTCCTGACGGACATCATTTGTTAATTTCACGGATTGCAAGTTCACAGTTACATTTTCGGCCCATCTGCAATACTAATGTGCTTAACTGGTACATCGCGCAGACCCACCGTGCCAAATTGTAAATCACATGCGAAAATGTACGCAACCCTTACCCCCCTCCACGAAATGGCATGAACCATTATGCGGCAGAAAACACATTTATTTGGTAAGCGCCATTTCCTTTTGGGGGGGGGGGGGGGGAGAAGGAACGGGCACCTTTCTCCTGCCGTCACTTTCCACCAGTCCTCCTCCACCCACGGAAGCACATCTCCCCTCATTACAGTTACAGCACTCGCTGGGGATTTTGCCGCGGCTTACGTAATGCTGTGCGCCACAGTTACAGTCCAAAAGGCAGCAGCCGGCGGAGGGTTTCTAACCCTGAAAGTCCTTGGGCTCAAAGAAGCACATGCGCAGTTTTAGAATATTTCGCTGGCATGCGCAAGCAGGCTTGTCCATCACCTTTCATTGGAATAAAATGCGCGCATTTATTTTTCAGCAGTGTGGTCCATCCAGCCCCGCTGCAGAGTACAGCCGCTGTGGCCTTTGCTTGAATAAGGGAGACCATATTTATAAAATAAATATAAATGTGCCTTCATTTCATACGCTCACGAAGTCGCAAGCACGTCACGTACAAGGACACAGTTCAGTGATTGTGCCGAACGGCAATCGCTTTGCGAGAGACGTGCAGCGGCACACGACAACAAAATAAAGCTGTTCGAATGCAACTGCTTGAGAGGAAATTGTGACGGGAGTGCACCAAAAATATTTACCAAGCATAAGAACTCTCATGGTGCTGAGATAAAAATTCAGAAGGGCTTTAACATTGGCACGCCAGACTCATAAGCAACCGCTTTATTTCATCTCGCGAGTAAAACAAATCTCAAGAGCTATTCGTAAGCCAACACAAATGGGTCACTCAAAGTCAGTTTTTATATGCACATCACGGTGAACATTCTTGATTGGAAGGTGGGAGGGGGAACAATAGTTTCTATGGGAGCAAGACAGTACGGACCTGCCATAAACCATTGATAACAGCTCATAAGGGATGTGCATTTTCCATGAGCAATGAGCAGCTTTCCAGCGTAGCGAAATGCACCGGATTATAAAACTACTTTTGAGACAGTAGCTGGAATGCAGCTACTGTGCAGCCTAGGACATGGCAGCGACATTCAACCTCACTGTCATTTAGTTTACTGGACATGAGCCCATTGAGATTATATTCTGTATAAAAAAAAACACCTGTGATTGCCTTCAACACCAATGCTAACCCCAACCCTAATTCCTAACTCTAACATCTAACCACAAATTTGAAACCTTATTGTCGACACTTAAAATTAACAGACCTCTAATCCTAAACACCGAAATGTGTCTCTTGCACCTATGCGATAATTAAGTCATAAACTTTATATATCTAACTATTAACTGATTAAATTTGGAATTTAATATAATCCTAATTTTAACCTCTAAAATTAGCCATGGCCTATGACCCCTCAATTCTAATCCCTACCCATAAAACTAGTTCTGACCTCTTAATTGTATCCTTCACTTCAAATGTAGGTCCTAACTTTAACCACTAGCAAAAACAATACTCCTAAGACTAACCCTGACCCCTAATCGGAACTAATTAACCCTGATCCCTAACAATTACTTTCCAACACTAACCATGACCTCTGACCCGTAACACAATTAACCTGTTAATCTGAACACTAACTTTTATCCTAACTCACAACCGTAACCCACACCCCTACATGCAGATAACCATTACTGTATAACCTCTAACACTAACGCGGACTCCTAAAGTCTAAACAATAACCTCAATCCAAAACTAAACCACTTTCCTCTAACTGCCCCCTAACTGCCCAATCCCCAATAACAAATCTAACCCATAACATTAAACCCTAACACCAAAACCATGCTTTCCCGGCCCAGCATGCGGCACACGCACCTGGTGAGGATGAGGCGGTCGAGGTTGATGCGCTGTTGCTTGCCGATCCACGCCGTGTGGTAGAGGCGCTCGGCAGTCTTGAGAACGTCGGCATTGAGACGCTGCAGGATCTGCCGCTCGGAGCTTACGTAGAGCCGCTCCTGCTTCAGCTGCTGCGACAGCGTGCTGATGTCCGGCTTCATCATGGCCAGCCGGGCCCGCCCTGCTCGCTCGTAGCTTCCTGAGCACGCAGGCAAATGTAGATTGACATTAAGAAGTGTCAGGGCTGAGTAGCTCAAGGGACTCATCGTGGTCGTGTCAGAACACTGACCCGGGTACTGCTGAGAGAGAGCCTGAGTTTGAATGCGGATTTAAGCCACTGTGATGAAACTTGACTTTCAAGTAGACCGAGTCGATGGGCTCAGGCAGATCGTCAAATACTGCGTCAAGAAAAAAGCCACCTCGTGAAATATATTTTATTGTTTAGAATGCACAACATCCGAGGACCGAACATTTTGGTTTCTCTTGCGATGAGCGAATTTACAAGGTGTTGTCAACGAGTAGTGTAATGAGAGGTCTATTGAAGTGACTTTGCAAGTACAACTGTTGTTAAACCACCTTGCTGCGTGATCCACTGACACGCTATGCCTGATGTGATGCTACGCTTGCTGCGAGTTCTACGTAAAATGTATTTCCTCTCTTGGTATGGCAATGATAGGCACGACTGGGATAAAATATGTAGACATGTAAAGGTGCATCTATTCATCAGTTAAACGTATACTCTATGCTTATATTCATGCTACGTGCATTGACACGTGTGTAAGAAACCGTAATTTTATTTGTATATGTTCTACTAAAGGTGCTAAAATCCCCAGAATGGCAAACCGATTCTTAAAATGAATCGTAACGCCTAATTGTAACAATTAATCAATATGATGCAAGTGGGGGAAATCATTATAAAAATATGCAATTTAAATATCCCCAAAATGTTTTATTTACCTAAGACTCAACAATTCTCAAGAAATGTCTTCAGGGATCGCAGCTTAGGTTGTTTGACTAATTTCTTTTGGGGGATGTTTACACGTGAGAAAGAAGCCCACAGTTTTCTCCCATCCAAGAAGGGTATTGTGTCCCAACGGTCTCTCACCTGCTTTTGAATATAGCAGTTCATTCATGCATCCATTGATTGACAAATGTAGATTCCAATAGCAGTGGTGGGCGGTATCATACAGCTGAATGGGTTCCATCAGGATGTCCCATGTCAACTGGGAGCCAAACACTGAACTGAATGTCGTTTTCAGAGAAAGCTCATTTATCCTGGAGGCTAAAACCAACAAGCCTTTTTTTAATCCAAACTGTCCACACAAACACAGGGCCAAGATTAGATTATGGCCACATTCTCAACCCATGGTTTTTGCAGGTGAAGGGCCTCTATTTTTATTTTAAAAAACATTCACTTAAACTTTCATGCTGGTTAAACAAGGTGCAAGATACAGATGGATGGCAACAATTAGACATTTTTTTTACCAGGTAAAAGCTCAATGAGAATGAAAATCTCCTTTCAAGGGAGGCCTGGCTGTAAATAAATACACACAAAGAGCAAACAAGTTCCAATGCATACACAAAAGCAAAAAGCAAATGTTTAAATTGCTACACAATTTACAGTACACATTAAATATCAACACTTGAATTGTATTCTCATAAATGATAACCTATGCTTTTGAAAAAAGTACTCCGCCAATCGCCTGTATCCCACGGTGTTCAACTGAAAACTGGGAAGATTGAGGCAATGCCAGATCATGAAACTTTCCCAAGAAATCAAACCTTGACTTGGCCCGGTACCTCGCCTAATTCCCCTGCATCGGTGTGATAACGTCTATAACAGGACGGCCAAACTTGGTAAACAAAAATCTTCATATCGACTACAACCACAAGACACATGGGACGGTCACACAGGGTTATCAGGCATCTGCTTCTCTCACGTTGGCTGCAGGGTTTTGCGTTTATAAATCTGCGGGTACACTCTGCAAGAACTCATGTCTGCCTCCCGCAGATTTTTTTCCCGTTACAAATAAAGCTATGTTGAAGAGGAAAAAAAATTAACCCGTAAAAACAAAGTTTTTCACTATAAATCCTTTATATGCGTGGCGGCTAGAGTCCTCTCGTCCTCTGGCTTGAGATGGCTGCCACCATTAAGCAATTGGTAATTAAATATAAAAAAAAATCGTACAAAGTGTAAAATTTTGGAAAAAAATTTTCACGAAAATACATTGTCACGCACAACGAGTCTGTGTGCAAAATGTCAGCTCGATTGGATCACGGGAAGTGGGTTAAAAAACGACCGAAAGATTTGCACGGTCATAAGCACGCAAGCAAGCAAGTGAACTTAATATAAAGGATTTAAAAATTAGCTGCGTCTATCAAGCTGCATGTGAACCGTCTGGGAGCTTCATGCAGGCACGAGCCGCAGGTTGCCCACACCTAGTATATCTTGCGAGGTTAATTCGTGCGTGCAACCCATCACCATCCCTAAACCATTCAATTTCCGCAAGATATCTGCACTGTCCTCCTTGGACACATTCACTCCTTTGGCTACCGCTCTATCGTGAGTCTCAACCACCGGCCTATCCTCCTTTGTAGCGAGGTGAGCAGCCCAAGAGAGCTTCCTGTTCTAAACGGCCAATATGATGTCTAACTTTCATATGTTCACTAATCCATGTGTTCATCTGACTTTTTCTTAACTCCACCATGGAGATGAATTGATGGAATCAGCTCGTGTGCATATGATAGATGGCTTGCTACATCGTAGGGCCATGAGAAATGGCGATGTTTTGCGGAGGCCTTATCCAGCAGTGGCTTGATCATGGCTGATGATGTTCTCATTACTCAAAGTCATTTTGCAAAAATAATTGCAATATTTGCATGCAATGGTAAAAAAAAAATGCATTGCCATATAATGTATGTTTGTGTTGTACAGGAAAGCTAAACATTTGAGTATGGTTTGTCTTATTCTCATGGGTGAGCATGCTATATGTAACATGAGATGTAAAGTAGAAGGCATGTCCTTTCAAGTACGTTCTGCATAGACATTCAAAGTGCTCGAGTTAACAGGTCATTTGAGAATGTGGCTGTTAACTTCACGACGGCGCAATATTCTGCAGTGCGTAAATACGTCACCAACTCAGAGGGCGATCAATCACAGACTGTGCTGGGCTCAAAACAGCCAACCTCAAATCCATCAGCTTTATAATCTGACATTCTTTCCATTGCTGGATGAATAACTCTCCATGTTGGTTTCTGCTATCTGGACAGTAATTAATCTTTAATCAGCTCATCTCTGACTTCCCTAATAGTGATCTCACAATGCCCATCTTCAATAAGGGTCCCCCACCCATTCTCCATAACACACAAATAGAAAATGCATCTCATAGCATTACCAATGCCTATGCCACCTATTCATAAAACTGTATCGCGGTGCTGTCCTGGATAGAAAGTCAGTTTTTTTTTCAGTGGTGATTTAGCATTCTGCAGCAAAGCTGGCAAAAGCCGTGTTTATTTTTGCACGCACTGTACGAATAAATTATCTTTTGAAAGCTGAAGATATTTAGATGAATGCGGTTGTCTCCTTGTATGGGGCTAACAATGCAGGTAGGCTTACAAACCATCACTTAGCAGATGTATCGTAGGGCTTACCAATGAGCACCTCAAGTGAACAAGTCCGATTAATGAGTGATTCTAAATGAGCCTCAAGACAGACTCATGAACTGCACAGAATGCACCTGACAAGGGCACTTTGGAAATCCAATTCAGCCTCAGATGAGTGAGAGTAGCATACAATTAATCCATGACACACTGCACTGCACTTGCAGATACACATATTTGCATACAACTTGCAGAGAAAACGCAGCTTCTCTCCTGCATGCAATTAACAAAATGATCTGTTCCAAATGTACTATCAATTTTGAATAGTGTTCCAAATATAAGTATTACAATATACATACAACATTTTTTAAATAGACAATTTTCAGCAAAAATAAATCACCGGTTCCTTTAACCAAGAGCAGAGTTTGTGATAAATTATACAATGTATACAATTTACAGATTACATCAACCAGGAAATATGCGTTTATATCCTATTATAAGACTGAGACTGCTCCATTAGAGAAGCCGTGTATGCATTAATCAAAAACAGCAACCAGCAACCCTGATGCCCTTCTGAAATTGACATGCATGCAGCTGGAATTTCAAAGGATGCATAAAATTGGACAGTACTGTAGGCAAGGGCCGTTTAGAACTGAATTCATAGGACCACCCATATGGTCAGCTTGTGTTTCAGCTGTGTGGTGCATTGTCGGACAAGCTCAGGCTGCAGTTACGCCCAGCAATACAAATGGCATGGACGTTCACGAGCTTTCAACTCAAATAGTTTTGGATGCATCTGACAAAAGTGCACCACGTGCAGTTTTGCCAAGATGACAGTGAAACGTCACACATTTGATTCAATACAGAGTACCAACTTTCTTCTTCTTGGTTCTTTCGGAAAAGTCACGTAGAAGGGAAGTAATAAAAATAATAAAAATAAAACATAATAAAACAATTCTCACGACGTTTCGGCTACAACGCAAGCAGCCGTCTTAAGGTGAAGAAATTCTTCACCTGAAGAAATTCTTCACCTGAAGACACCTGAAGACGGCTGCTTGCGTTGTAGCCGAAACGTCGTGAGAATTGTTTTATTATGTTTTATTTTTATTATTTTTATTACTTCCCTTCTACGTGACTTTACCGAAAGAACCAAGAAGATGAATCCCTGCAGTCACGAAAGCTTTAAATCGAAAAGTACCAACTTTATTTCCTTTAGAGTTACAATTTCCTCCTTACTGCCAAAACACAACATAATTTGTGCAAAAATAATAGCACTGAATACCAATTCCTGCACACGTAAGTGTGCAGGTTGCTGACAGTGTTAGGGCAGTATGGCGTATTGCCAAACTGTAGAATGATGTGTGCCCTCAAACGTCTGAAGCAATCCCTTAATGCACACCCTGTAGACACAAGAGCACCCAGAGAAATGAGTCATCCAAATTACATAGCTTCTCTATACAATTAAAAACAAACTTTAGCACATGACCCATGTACTGTATAGCTCTTTTATACACAACAATTCCACAGAACTGTCTGGCACTCAATATCATACAATGTTCTACGTTTATGTTGACCCTGTACTATTACTATGCTGTATTACTGTAATTTTTACTGAAAAAGTGACAGTTTCCATTCCTATAAATCATGGGTCTCCCTTTTTAAAAACGACCCATTGTGTGAATTACCTCTCTTAATTTAGAGGTTGAATATCAGGATTTGACAAAAGGGACATTAAGTTATAACATTCCGTTGTTTGTTAAGTCCATGAATAATTCTAAAATCTCCAATCTAAAAGCAATAAAACATTACGTTTTTGCATCTATGACAAAGAACAGCCGTATATAGCCTGAACATTGTTGGGGCAAATGCTGTTAGGGAGCACTTATGAAGGCCGCAACCGCACACGAAGGGGTGGGTGGCCAACACCACGCCCGATCACCTTTTCCTCCCGAATGGTGAGAAGTAGACCTAGCAGAGGCCCCAGGACCGGTTCAGAAAAATCACTGGTGTTGACCTTGAGCAGGAATCGAATTCGGTCGTTGTGCAGCAGGGCGAACCCGCTGCACTGCCGCTCCCCATATACATACAAACACAAAGATTCCCCCGTGTAGCCTTAAACTGCAGGAGCAAGTGACGTTATCGAGCACCCATATACATACAGTACATACACACACGCAAACAGTAAACAGTCGGCAAACATAATAACAATAAGCACAGTGGCTTGAACACAGAAATTACACCCTACAAGAGGCAATGGTTAACAAACTGATGATGATTATGGTCGTCAACTGTGGTGCAGATCGAAGCGTAACGGTACCGGGGATAGGACCCAGCACGTTTCCACAACTTGGCTCGAACCGCAAGAATGCAAGAGGGCGGCCCAGGCAGGAAAACTCGTGCAGGTCACGCGGCTCGGTCATGCGGTTAGGGGGTACACACCAAGGAAGTGTGAGAGAGTAACAACTGCGCACACACACACAGGTTTGCGGTGCCCATTGCAGTTTCCAATTAAACAGTGTCTATCTGGGGCACGAATCACTCCGGATAGCCTGTGTTCTCTGCAACCAAGTCGCGTCCTTCGATTTTATTAAACAAATACTGGCGATGCGGATGTAAGGCGATCAACAGAACAAGTTGGATCTTACATAAAAGTAGTGTTGCGATACTGTATACAGTACAGTATACACACGTGGAAGTCTGCATGCCGGCGAGCTTGCTTACAGAAAGCTGCCACTTCATTACAACTGTGATGTGTAGATAGATTGCACCTCGGTGTCTGCATCATGTATACACGATTATAATAGCCTCAGGTCTAAATACTTGACGTGGTTAAGCTATCAAGCGCGCTACATCATGACTCGAAGATGCACACTGGACACGCACACTACAGAACTTGGGTCTGGGTATTAAGGAACACAAGGGTTGCATAGCTCCTAAAAAACCGGTGGGTAAAAAGTTCTTAACAAGGCAAACGACACTTTTCCAACGCTAATTTACTTAACATAGTACACATTCTCAAAAGATGTTACACTCGCACGCACTGTATACTCCAAAGTCCTTCGGCTATTCAAATGTCATGAAACAAAACATCCATATTAAGATTCCACAACAAGATAATACTGCAAAATGGGACCTTTTTTGCCAGTATCTCACCCCGAGCTATAAATGCTCTGGTGGTGCAAAGTCTTTGTCATGTTCGCCTTTTGGCGTGGTTCTCTGCTTTGACACTGGTAGATGAAACGAGGCCCTAAAAAAGTCCGTCTCTGGTGTAGACCGATAAGTTTCAAAGACAATGCCATATATCATGTTCACCACAAAAGTCCTGTGTGTGGTTAATCCAGCCTTGATTCCTTGAAAGAGGTTTCTATTTGGTGTTTGGAACAGCTTAACACCACCTCCTGTTTTATTGCCAGCAAGGGTCAAACTTATTCCTGTTTTTTCATAGGATAATCCTCCCTTTTTATTAAGTCTTATCACATGTACTAAAACATAATGCCAGTCTAACGCAGCCTATACCTACACCTAAAAAAAGTTCCAATCTACACATTAAATCTTAATGTAAACATATTATTCCCTACTCTTAGGTTTTTTCGGTAGTCACGTAGGTAAAAATAAAAATAATAGAAATAATTATAGAAATAACATAATTGTGATTTATTATTTTATTTCTATTATTTTTATTATTTATTTTTATTTTTACCTACGTAACTTTACCGAAAAAACCTGAGTATGAATCCTTGCAGTCACGAAAGCTTCAAATCTAGCATTATATTATGCCCTATAGACTATAGTCAGGATGTGGAGGAATGTAACGACACTGTACATCGATCCGTATGCTCACGACACTTTGCATGGAATCAAAGTATAAGTGATGTATTATTTAACAGGTGTTCAGTCTTACGGGTGTACAACATCGCACTTGTGCTCATGCTTACGAAGGTGACCGAATTAACGCGACAATAAGAATAATAAGAGAACAAAGAATAAAGTCTATCGTCGAATGGCCCAGTCAGCGGAATCGATACACAGCGACGGCGCTGTATTTCACGCCCGCCCAAAACATCGTAAACAGTCAAATACGCTACATAGAAACATTCAATACCAAACGTCGATCAAGCCACGGCTTACCCCGTGCATTATACAAAAACGGAGATAAATCGTTCAGCAAATTAAACTCGCGGCCTCCATCAGGAGTCTTAAGGGATCTCGGCCACTGTTTTTGACACCGACCGCGGGTGGACGGCGCCTCCCCCCGCCGTCGAGATCGCGCCAATCGCGGCATCGCATCTAGGAAACCGCGAGGATTCACGCGGGGCGCTAAGGCCGCAAACAACCCCACCCCTCTCCCCTCTCCCCCGGGGCGAATCTTACAGCTGATAAAAGACCCGACGACGACGACAACGCTTTCGTGACGACTTACGAGTTTCGCTTGTCCGGGGGCAAATAGCAGAGACTGCGAGACACGGCGGCGTCCGACTACCGTCAGCACGCAGTTGCTGTTGTCATGCCGAGCGAGAGACGCACCTCAACTGTGACCATTGAAATCCCTAGCGCGCACAGGCGGGCCCGCTCGACAAATCGGGAGCCTCCTCCGATTGGTCGACGCGGCTCGTCTCGCGCGCCGAGTCAACCAATTGGGAGCGCGCGTATTGCCGCCCCCCCCGCCCACCCCGCCCCCCCCCGCCCACCCCGCCCCCCCACTAACCACAGAGTGCATTTTGGTTACATTGGCAAAGCTTTCAAATTTTGTATCTAACGTCCCAAAATATGTATTTGCAAAGCTTCCAAATTTTGTATCTAACATCCCAGTATAAGTAAATTATATATTTACACGATATTAGATGTATTGATAATCTGTATACTTTTGGGGGTTGGGTCACATCATTTTGGGTTAAGCCATATCATTATTACACACCCTAACCCAAAAATCAATTCATGAATCAATATTGACTGCGACTACGTTAAGATAAATTGATTTTGCTACCTTGCTTTAGTTTCCTTTCAAAATATCTGTATATTATATTATTTGGTTCATTTGGTAAATTCACGTAGATAGAAAACTAATTCTCTACCTAGGTGACTTTAACGAAAGAACCAAATAATATTAATTCCTGAAGTCACGAAAGTTTTAATTCCGTGTATATTATTCGAGCTGTAAGGAGAAACTCAGCTATTTAACATTATCAGCCACTTGTTTTCCCTCGCCACTGTGAAAAAGTTAGATTTCACACCAGCCAAAATATCACCCTTTACAGAAAAATGTATCTTATCCCTCATGATATGAGAGACCAATATGCATGTATGTTTAACTTATTTCACGTGGCCAGCCGTGCTAATCGGAGGTACAGATATCAGAGGTGCTAATATCGCGTATTCTTCTATCCCGCGGCGTTATGCACAAACATATTAAATTTGTCTGCAGGCGGGAAATAGCAGATAATAACAGATAATCAGAATATTTTGGCTCGCAACTTCTCCGAAACACGAAAAACCCAGATCATTTGATGCTGTCCCACATTGACTGTTGGGAAAATTCGTGGATTATGGCAGATAATTTGAATAGGGCCACCGGTAACATTGCGTTTTCAAAGACCATATTAGATGCGAATAACAGGAGTCACGAATTAAAGGGTAATGGATAAGAGGAGTTCTGTATCTAGCCACTCTCCTACGCATTTCACAAGTAGTACTAATCGCATATCTGCATTTCCCATAAATATGCTAAATTCCTCTTTATATGCAAATTATTTTGTCAAGACGCTCTTCGCCCCTCCATCCCAGCATAAATAGTCGCTCCAAGCCTGGAGCATGCCATTCAGACTCTGTCTACGTGACAGACCTGTTCTCCACCTGAAAACGGCTGCTTGCGTTGTGGCCGAAACGTCGTGAGAATTATTTTATTATGTTTTATTTTTATTATTTTATTACTTCCCTTCTACGTGACTTTACCGAAAGAACCAAGAAGAAGAAAAAACTGTAAAAGTGGTCAAATGCATGAGGGGAAATAAGGATTATAGGTCAAAGAAGGAATGCACCAATTCTAAACTAAACAGAATTCCATCAAGGACAGTAAAAGCCTTCAAATATGTGAATACGCAGCAATATTGCATGAATAATGACATTATTTTATTTAAATGGTCAAATATTTCGCAAACAAATATGAAAACTGAATGCAGTGGAAGTGATGTTGCAGATGGATATGAGGTCACTTTCTCAATCACAGTGGGCCTTCATCCAGTCGTGGTTTGATCATAGCTGATGACCATCGTGGAAGTGATGTCAAAACAGCTGAAACATCCAGATCTTCATTTCAGATCAATAACAAACAAAAAAACCTACCACCAAATAACCAGGTATGCGCCAGATCTCGTCAGATCTCGTAAGCCAAGCAGGTTTTGAGCCTCCATCATGTTTGGGTGGGCGAACCAACATCCATAACAAGTTGGCTGGCTAGAAATTATGGAGGCAGTGTAGCAAAATCAATTGTTGTATTGCACTACGTTCCCGATAATTACATTCACCGCCTTTCATCGACATACACCGAGCATCGTGAAGTACTCTTATTTTCAAATACTGTATAACCACCACGACCCAAAATACATGGGGGGTCTTATCCACCAGTGTATTGGCTGTACATGCACATGAGAACCTGCAAAATAACCTGCTATGTTATGCATACCACAAAAAAAAATCAGCGTCTTTGTTGAGAATGTGACAAAGTAAATTAGACAATATAGCATCTTCCCGTGTCTGTCCTTACACATAAAAAATATAAAAATGATAAACGCATTTTTTTACACTTCGTTCCAACCATAAGGGAGTTAGAAAGGCAGAAATGAACTTCGCACTGTATTCATTAAGGTGTGTTTTGTCACCTTCCACGAACCTGTTCATTGTTTATCCACGTGTCACTTGTTTTAAACCGTCACACCACCTGTTCTGCTGGGGTCATTCTTGCATGGCTTGTACCACCATAATGTAACATGTCACCCCTAAGGCCAGTGTATACATTAGGTCTGTCATGCGCCCACCACCTCGTGGGAGCAATGATTAAACAAGGCAGTGCCTGTGGTTATAAACAAACCGCCCTTATTCACATGCCTTGAAAAAGACTGCAAGGTTATAGAAGTGGTTACATGTGGATATTTTTAGTTATTAATTCGCTCTGTCTGTAATATGGGGGTCACGATTATTCTAGTCAAGAAGATGCAATTTCAATGCAATTTTCGAATAAAGCTGTATCACGATAAGAAATATACCCAAATTCAAAACCGGGAAAAGTGATAAAAGGTTATTAACCAAAACTCAAGATTAAAAACATAGCGCTAAATAGAAAAGCCTTTTTAAGTCAAAGCGATGACGTTATGACCCAATGTAACATAATTTTGTACGACTCATTATCGATAACGTTATTTATCATCAACGATGATCAATCCACTGCTGGATAAAGGCACCACCACACACTGCGGTCCTCCGATGCTAACAATCAATCCAACACCTCCACAGAAGCTGATTTTACTGCTGCTTGCATGGGTACCAATTCGTCATTGCTGTGTTCTTGACCATCAGTCATCATGCATGCATGCATTCTAGCAACGTGTCCTTCGCAAGCCCTGTAAGATCGGCAGTTCACCAGCAGTGACTCCAAACACGTCTGACTGGTGCAAAGGTTGCTGGAAACTGGTACTGAGTTTGCTTATCTTGAAACAATGCTGCTGAAATTATAAACTCCCAGTCCATGCAGCTGATGAGTTGTATAATACGGTACTTTAATTTTTACGTGGAGACAGATATGTGAAGGAGACATCTTTATATTTTTTTTACTTTCTTAAAGATGAATACAGTTTGTCTTTAACATGCATTTGAAATAAAATCCATTTGTCTCTCAATGCAATTCCAAACGTGCACCTCTCCATGCTTCCTTGAACACTTTTCAGACTTTCACACTTTATATTGTTTGCACACTTTCCATTTTTTGTAACATTAATATTCATCTTTCTTTTTCCACGTCATAGCAAGGGATACACATTCGTGAATGAAGCAATTACATACTGCCGAGGGCAAAAACCTGTTGGAAAGCTAGAATCCATTATATGCATTATTTATCTTCCTTGTTTAGATAAGTGTTTAACAACCCCCATAGGTGCTTTTAAAGGATACTACACTGCCGTTTTGTATAGTTTCAAAACAACATTTTATTCCCAGTGTTCATTTTAAATTATTAGTATGCCTCAAACAGGTCACCGATAAAAAACAGTACTATAAAGGATACATATTTTTGCCGTGAAAGCATACTATGCAATTTACTACACATTAACAGTGTGTACTGTAATACTAAAATTTTCTTCAGGTCCAGTGGCAGATCCAAAGAAGGGGGGCAATTTGGTTGATCAACCCCCGCCCTCTCGAACCCCCCAAAAGTTGATTGTTTACCAGATAAATACTTTGAATGTTTTTTTTATTTTACTAATGTAAGGTCCAATATAAAAACCTTGAAAATTCGGGACTGTCCCTCCCCTTCATAAGTTTCTAGATCCACCTCAATATAGGTCCAAGTGAATTTTGTCTAAATTGGACCTCACTCAATTTATTCATAACATCCATTTCATAGACCTGTATTCACATTCATTGTGGGTGTCCTCGCACCATGGGGATATGGAATTTACACCAATGGCCCAGAGCCATAAACAGAGATGGCTACAACCCAATTGCTCATTCGAGCGAAAACATTATTTGATAATGTTAATGTATGCACAATTGCATCTTATAGCAATACCTGGTACACATTCAAGGATGTGAATCCTTATTCTTTCCATGAATGCACTTGTAATAAAGTGTGTAATCATTTCTAAAATGTAAACTGAGTTCACTTCCTGGTCAAAGCTACCATCAGTAGCAAGTGATATCTGATCCAGTCCTGAACCCTCTTACTTCACCAATCCAGATCAGCATTGCAAAGAATGGTAAAACCAATCACCATGATTGACACACCACAAGGCTTTCATCCAACAGTAGATGTACAAAAGGGCTATAAACTATATTTTTATTTTAAAGGAAGTGGTGGTGCAGCAATTCACACAACATATTATAGAACTCAGTTTCTTTTTTATCTCATTTATTTGGTATAGCCCTGTGAGCCATTCGACTCTTGAATCGGGTGCAACTGCAACAAACAAAAAACAAAAACATGAACAAGAAAACATCTTAAAGTGACTATGCGCAAACAGAAAATTCCAGGAAAAAAACGGCAAAAATCTTCCAGAAAAAGCACCATATACCAACGCTGTGTGCAAAAATCCCAATGGGATGCAAGTCAAACAACAACAACCACAAGACAACTTAGATTAAAGCCATCAGTTATAACCTGAGTCTGACTCCTGGCAACAGCATCAGTGATTGGTGATATCTCAACTGCTCCTTTGCCCACCACCTTCAATTAACGCGAACCGAGGTGGTGAAGTATAGTCAAACAACCTCATGAAAAACACGGGACGGGGAATTCGTTATCAGCAGTGGATTGACAGAGCTCTTTATTATTGCGTGCAATTACCAGCCTCTGAAAGAAGACAAGTTGCAAAGAAGCCAAGAAGAAAGCACATTTTTAAACGTCATCAAAACTCGGACATTAATTTTCTTCACAGAGGAATGTTTAAGCTTGCAGGCGACAGCCTTTGGTAATCGATCTGAAGGCTCAGATGGCCATTGCTGGGGAATTTCCATCCTTTTCAATCAGCTGATTCTAAAAGTGGCCAGAGGGTGTCATGTAAAAGCGCACACCCCACGTGGCACAGCCACGCTCAGTGTGGGCCACCCAAAGCCAACACACCCATCCATCATCATACTCAAGGTCATCCCAAATATATATATTTTTAATACGTGTATTAATTAAAAGTACATAAAGCGAGATTAAGGGGCACCACAAGCTGTCTGTGCTAATTGTTAATAAATTGCAAATGTAATTGGGAGCTTTTTCTCATTTAAAAACTATTTCTTACCATATTTGAATGGGTTATTGGATTTTCCAGCACAGTATACATTTGGGCGCAAGTGATCTTGAGTTATATTGTACCTCATTTTAAAACGCATCAAAATCTTAATTTGTACATTCATACAATTTTGTTGGCTGACATTTAATATTGAGCACTTCTTCACTGACGTTTGATGTTTTCTTTTCACTTTGCCAAACCCATTTTTGAGGCTGTATACAGTACGTTATAAACTGTTTATTTATTAAACTAGCCTTTTGTCCGTCGAAGGACGGGTAGATTGCAGTAAATCCGAAACTTGGAAGCGAAAAAAAGACCACGACGTGATATTCATTGCATCCAATCGTGTGCAATTTGTAAGGCCGCGGAGACACAGACTTATTTCATTTAAAGGTTATAATCCCTTGTTCATCATGACGTCCTTTTTACTTTGATGTCTCAACAGCGTTACGGAGATCGCGTGACGTGAGGGTTCTGCCTTTGTAGTGAGGGTTGTAAGTTGACGCCGAGGAGGGGGGAGGAGGTGCCTCGCCCCCCCCCCATGTATTCATGCACATCACCTGTTCATGATTATTAATGAAGGGGGCTATTCTATGTGGAGTGACGTCACCTGCTCATGATTATTAATGAGGGGGGTTCTCCATGCGGAGTGACGTCACCCGCTCATGATTATTAATGAGGGGTGGGTCCATGTGGAGGACGTAACCTGTTCATGATTATTAATGAGGGGGGCTGGTCGACGTGGAGTGACGTCACGTACGTTGCACACAGACATTCTTGGGTAACACGCTTTGGTTCTTTCGGTAAAGTCACGTAGAAAGAAAAATACATTAAATAATAGCATACGACGTTTCGATTGCAACACAAGCAATCTTGGGTAACTATAGTAGTAAATGCATGGCTGTATCTTTGAAGGACTCAAGGGGTTTTAAAGCAACTGTCAGTTATAAAAGTATTTTATTGTCACTGTGTGGTGCCGGCCCCAGAGGGGCACGGCGTGCGATGTACTCACATAGCGGACATCACGTATGTAGCGACATCGTGAATGTCACCGAGTAATGCCGGCTCCAGCAAGGCACGGTGTGCGATGCACCGTCATCGCGGACACCCCGTAGGTGGGTGTAGTACCAGCCCTAGAGGGGGCTCGGTGAGCGCTGGGATAGCGCTCAGTGGCACCACGCGTGGCGTGCAGTGCTGACTCCTACAGCAGGGAATGTGAGAGTGTCAGTAATGGGATGAGGTTACCCTAGGCCAGGGGTGGGGAACGTCCGGCCCGCGGGCCGTGGAGGCCCGTGAAATCATTTGATCTGGCCCTGCCAAGGCAACCGCAGGTGGGACTCGAAATTCAATCAATCTAGGAGCAAACCTGGAAAAGCAGTTGTGAGTAGCAACATCATCAACACCAGCTAACATCACACGCCTCACCAAAGAGAAGTAGTTCCAGCCCATCACATTAGGGGTGAGTTAATTAAATGTTTGACCAAGTATAACAGGCTAATTTTTAAGTTGATCATTTTTTATGGCCCGTGAATGATGTTATACATATCCAAATGGCCCCTGGCAGAAAAAAGGTTCCCCACCCCTGCCCTAGGCCATGGCACTCTGGTTGACCCTGGAAGGCACGTGACCAGTAAGATCTACACAAGGGCCCCAGGTGGGGGCTAGGGGGTGGTCACGTGTCCTACGGGAAGGATCGAGAAACGACAAGAGGTTTCTCGAAGGTGGTCGTGGCCAAGGGCGGGGCCAGCCACAACCCAGCAGCATATAAACCGGGTCCACACAGGAACCGGGGTTCAGCATTGCTATCGTCATCTGAAGATCTCCAATCTATGTTCTACGTCCAAGAAGAAGTCACCAACATGTGGACAAGGACCCCAGCTAGGGTCCTGTCCATTGTAGCTACTCCCAGTAACTAGCGTAGTTAGCCTGGTGGTCCACCACCCTAGGTTATTTGGTAAAGGGGCAGTATCCCCTTTGTGTTATGTGTTGGTGTTAATAAATGTGTTGCCTCCAAGAAGTACGTCTGTGACTCCGTTGAATCCACTACACATGTATTTATCTCGTATTGCTGCATGCTTCGCAAATGTAACAACCCCTTTCTTTGGTGTACCACAGTTGGCTTGTGACCCAGGCCTCCCTTGTAATCCACTGCTGGATGAGAGCCCCCTACACCGATTTAAACACAGCTCAGCGCGCACGCTGCTGATCATGCAGTGCAGGCTGGCGAAGTCAAGGCGTATGGGGCCGTCCATAAATGACGTCACGCGATTTTGACGATTTTTGATCCCTCCCCGCCTTCGTCACAGGACGTCACAAAAAGTCAGACCCCCCCTCAAATATGACGTCACAAAGCTCTGTCCCCCCCCCTTAAAAATAAAACATGCTTCAAATCACTTTAAACTATTGCCATTGTAGTGCGTATTTAATGTGCCGCTGCACTTTGATATTGTAGCAGAAAACATTTATAAAAAACTATATTTAATTAAGTAGAACGTGTTGTCTATATTTATTAAAAGTTGCACATTTTGATGTGACGTCACATTTCTCACCCCCCCCCCCCCTCGTCACACATCATCACAAATGTCTGACCCCCCCCCCCGCCTAGGTGCATGACGTCATTTATGGACGGCCCCTATCGAGGTGTACCAATGCCACCGATTTTTCGCACTACCCTGAGACGTGACCTCAAATTACCTTTTGTTGCTAAGAACTGAAAATGCCGCTGGATATTTTTTTTGTGACAGGAGTCAAAGGTGTCGCAGAGATTACAGAAACAAAAGCAACTTTTCAAGCAGTCAAGCGGTAGGTAAGCTCCATAATACAGGTTTTGTGGAGGTTAGATCGAGTAAATGTCGTTAAACCCGCCACCACCCGACACAGCCAATTCGTAAGGTTTGTCACGTAAACAGAACATGCCAATTCGTTACTAGCACAGCAACACCGGTGTGTGTGTTGGAGAGCAAAGCCACGACATTTACAATCTGAGTACAACGTTTCGCCAGTAATTGCAACCAGCATCATCAGGCGACAGCCAGACTTGTAAGCTGTGTTCAGTCATTGCACCTCGTGGGTCTGTCCAATGGGTCAGAACAGACCGCACAACACACACAAAGTAACGACGCAATGCCCCGATCCACAAATACGAAGGAGACATCACAAGGGGCAATGTTTGTTGCGGTTGCACCCGACTTAAGAGCCGCATGGCTCACAGGGCTAGTACCAAATAAATTAATCGTGAAACGCTCCCCACGTGGTTACCATCCGGCTAGACCACCCGAAATGTGAAATTGCCATTTGTCGCTCTGCTCTGTGTCTACATCAGCCATACGAAAGGGCGAACAAGTCAAGTCCACCGTACAGCAATTGCAATGCAGCTTTTGCATTGCAATGCCCTTGTTGAGTGCATTGCAGCGAGAGAAGATGGGAGACGGTGGGGGGAGGGTCACTGCAGTCTCGTATGCAAATGAGGCTCTGACCCGCCGGAGCAGACGTCACGTGACCCCCGCGGAGCACTTCCCACAACGCACGCGCGCGCTTCGTCTCATTTACATATTGAAAGGGAGGGGTTGGGGGGCAATGGGGGCGGGGCGCGAACAACCCACGTGACGCGAGGAGGGGGTGGAGCTACTCATCCACCGCTGGGCAAATTTTAATGCCCCGCCCTCTCGCCGCTTCGATTCTCCGGCTCCGGTTGAAAAAGCCTCGCTCTGATTGGACAAAACTCACCCCCCCTGCCACCCCCCGGCGTGACGTCAAACTGTAACCTAATTGGACCAATCGCAGCGGGTCTTCCTAGAAGCACGCGGGGGGGATTGGTTATGAAGGGGGGGTTGACGGCGCCAACACCGCCTCTTGTGATTGGGTGTCGTGTTTGCGGGGGCCTTACGTCACGACCGCGCGTGCCTGCTCCACCAATCATGAGTTGCGTTATGTAAAGGCACCCCGCCCCCTGTTGGGGTCCTTGTGTTGAGAGAGGGGGGCGGGGTTAGCCGGTGTGGGGGGGAGGAGAAATAAAAAAAGTGGCGCCTCGCTCTCAAAGCCGCGTGCTACGATTGGCTCTGATCCGTTCTGACGTCACCTAAACGCGGTCCCACCGACCAATGGGAAGCGTCGTCTATCCACGTCGGCAATAACCGTCGCACCGATTCGTCGTTTGAAGCGAGTTGAGTGTCCGCGGGGAGGGGGGGGTCAAAAAAGCCCCCCCCTCCCACCCCCCCGGGGTTCGTCTCCGCCCCTTTGCCAAACCGTCACGCGCCCCTTTGAAAGCTCAACGGCCATTGGTCCAGCCGCCGAGCTCGCGGCGCCGCCGACCAATCGTGAGCCGAGTGACACGGAGTTGTCCGAGGGGCGGGGCTGGAGAGGGGGGAGGGGGGGCAGGGGGGGGGGGCTGCGAGGGGAGGGGCTTGGGAAGACGGCAATGATGATGGCGGACAGGGACAGTGGCAGCGAGCAGGGGGCGACGGGCAGCGGTGGTGGCGGCGGCCTTGTTGCCGGCACGGGCCCCGCGTCCTCATCGGGAGGCGGGATGATGATGCAGCAACAGCAGCAGGAGACGCAGGAGTTGGCGTCGAAGCGCGTCGACATCCAGAACAAGCGCTTTTACCTGGACGTGAAGCAGAACGCCAAGGGCCGCTTCCTCAAGATCGCCGAGGTTGGCGCGGGCGGCAGCAAGAGCCGCCTCACGCTCTCCATGTCCGTGGCCGTCGAGTTCCGAGACTACCTGGGCGACTTCATCGAGCACTACGCGCAGCTCGGGCCCAGCTCCGGCATGAGTGGAGGAGGAGGAGGAAGCGGAGGAGGCGGCGGCGGCAGCAGCAGCAGCGGCGGTATCGGAGGTGATTCGCTCCACCACCATCACCAATCCCACCACCACCAGCAGCAGCAGCTCCAGCAGCCTGACGAGCCACGCCGTGCCCTCAAGAGCGAGTTCCTGGTGAGGGAGAACAGAAAGTACTACATGGACCTCAAGGAGAACCAGCGCGGGCGATTCTTGCGCGTCCGCCAGACCGTGAGCCGGGGCCCCGGCCTGGGTGCCCAGGGCCAGACCATCGCCCTGCCGGCACAGGGGATGATCGAGTTCCGAGACGCGCTTGCCAAGCTCATCGATGACTTCGGCGTGGACGAGGAGCCCGCGGAGCTGCCAGAGGGCACGGCGGTGACGGTGGATAACAAGCGCTTCTTCTTCGACGTGGGCTCCAACAAGTACGGCGTGTTCATGCGTGTGAGCGAGGTGAAGCCCAGCTACCGCAACTCCATCACGGTGCCGCTCAAGGCGTGGGCCAAGTTCGGCGCCACGTTCAGCCGCTACGCCGACGAGATGCGCAAAATCCACGACAAGCAACGTGAGAAGAGAGCCGAGCATCTGCCCCAGGAGGAAGAGGAGGAGGCAGGCGATGATGATGGAGAGGAAGATTGACTCGGTGGTGACCGTGCCCCCCTGCCTCCATCCATTGTCTCGTCCCCACTTTCCGCCACCACCTCGCCCTCAATCTCCTCCACCACCACCTCGCCCTCAGCCTCCTCCACCACCACCCCACCACCCTCAGCATCACTCCTGGTTCACGCCGAAGTTTAAAGCCGCTACCCAGATGTGTACACCCACTCTGAGTTCACCACCACCAACCACCACCCTCGCGATTGTCAACTCCACCTACTTAAGCAGATGTAACCGGCTCTATCGTTAATGAATTAAACTCGCAATCTACTAAACTCGTCCTACTGTAAACCTACCCAGTTCCACTCGAAACCCACCTAACGCTAAACCCCTTACCCAACCCCTTCACGCTCTTAATCTCATGCAACCTTACACTCACCAAGTTTCCTCTACACTCGAAACTCACCGCGTGCTAAGTCCTAATTTCCTTCCACTAACCCCCCCCCCAGCTCCTTCCCACTCTTAACACCACCTCTCCAGAATTCCATCCAACTCTCAGACACTATAATCCCACAAATCACGAACTCGTCTAAGGTTACCTCCTGCTCAAAATCCATAACCCCACTGTAAACCCGCTCGACTTTAAACCTGTGTTGGGCGCTTTCCTATTCTAAACCCACCTTGTCATTCCACTCTAAATACATACAAAACCAAACCCACCCATCTCCAGACGAATTCAAAACATCTAACGAAACCTGCCCATGCCCTTTGAACTCAATGCTCACCCAATCCCACTCGAAATCTACCCATCCAGCATAACTCCAAACTCACCCACACAATCTAATCGCCTCCCCAACTCGCTGCCCCCAGAAATTCGCTTAGCCACAACATCAAATGCTGCTAACGCTAAACTCCAGCACGCGTTTCCAACATCGCGTGTCTTGTGTCATTCTTCTGCCCGCTTGTATCACCCCGATTCACTCTGTTAAGGTTGTCACTTTCTCACCCCTCTCGTCGATGGCACCCAACCTCTCAATACTGTATTACGAGTGCGTGTCTCCCTGCTTGTAACACCCTAGCACACTTCAACAACGAGCGTGCCTAATTCTCTCACTTCCCTCGTCACCTGTAATCCACCTCAATGTGTTGTCCCATATCCGCCCTCCTCAACCGCGACACCCCTTTACACCACCACTACAACTTTCCCAATGTCTCTCACTTTCTCTCCGACTGTCACTTTCCCCTCCCCTGCCCTTAACCTTGAGGCCGAAGATGGCTTTGTAGTCGGCCACCTTATTCGAGTCTAAGAAGCCGAAGTTGGCTTCGTATTAGGCTGCCGTTACCACCTTGTGCGAATGAGAGGCCAATTTGGCTTTTTATTCGGCCGCCTTGGACAAGACTGCAGTTGGCTCCTCAAGTCCGCCACCAAACCTTATTCTCATGCGAGGCACGGAAGCTGGCTTCTTATTTGGCACCTCAACCTTCGCTTGCAGAACAGGAGGCCCAATCTGCAGCTACATATTCGGAGAAGTCAAAAGGTCCAAATTTAACCCTTGGGGCTCTAAATGTAGCCAATTTTGTCCTCCGCTAAGACGCCGGCGTGTGACCTCTTGTTGGAATAAGTATTTGGCTGAATTAGAAGTCAACTTTGGCCTTTTTCCTCAACCCACGCTCCCTACCTCTCTCTCCCAGTGGAGAGGCTTTTTTCCCCCCTAAAGGCCCCATTACTTAACCTACCCAACACCCCCAAGGCACCCATACTTTCCCTTTTCCCAGGCCCCGCTTTGCCCCGGGACTGTTTAGCCTAGCAGATCCGTCATCACTTGAGTTTATTAAAGAAAAAAAATATATTAAGGAAATAACAAAAAAATATAAAAAAACGAAAAATTACACAAAAAAATGCCGGCACTTGAACTGTTCCAGACTTAGACTATTCAATTGATAGGTAAAACTACAACTCTCAACAGCCAGCAGCAGCGAATTTGATGAAAACCACTCGTAGAGCTGTAACCCACCCATCCATCTGCATTTAAATCAGTTGAAATATATATACAACAAAAAAATAGGTCATTGCAAAATGTGTATCCACCTCTGGTCTCTATATCCGCTGTCGAGAAAGCCACACACATCGGTAACAGCTGCTATATACTAAGTAAGACGTTGATAAGAACTGTTTTTCCTACTTGACGAAAAAGAAATATAACATTTCTTGTACTAAGCGTTTTATTTCCCTAAAATAAAATTTTGTACTGTAAATGTAAGAGCAATTGAATATTTGCAGATGAAAAGAGAGCATTAGATTATATACATAATTATATGTGTAATGGAGTCTACAATCGAGGCTTTTTTCCATTTGGAATGTAGCACAACAGAGATTGAGGAATATTTTAAAGGAAAATATTGCATAAAAGTTTGAAACTATTTTTAGTTTTGCATTAAAAAAACACAAAAAATTATAATTGCAGTCCATGGTCTAAATTTAAATGCAAAATAACCTCGAATACGCCGAGGCTTTCATTGACCGTAGGTTATGATTTGGATGGGGTGGATGCTCTATGACAGTCGTACCAATGCACAGTTAACCCCATCTGTCCAAAAAGCAACGGTGAACACAACACATTTCCCACGTCCGTAGAGAAAAAAAACAGATACAAAACAATTGGTTACGGTCATTTAGATGTCATTTTTTCCCCGCGAGGTGCACATCCCAATTGTGTCACGAATGAAAAGAGATGCAATATAATTTTTTTGTTGAACCCATCACAAGTTAGGAGTGCACTACTGGGTTGTTATTATGATTACGAGGGGAGGGGGGGTTATTTTGTTTTCTCCTAGGCAGTTAACTGGACCAGACTCGGGCTGCAATCGATTAATAAGCAGGGGGCAATCGGCTCGTTTCGTGCATTGACGCCGATTCGGCTTGCCACTGTGTTATAATATAATACAACCATGGTGCTAAATATGTTTGCATTAAAACGGCTGACAGGGACCACGGGTTGCTTTGGCAAAGCTTCAAGTGGCCTTTTTTTTTTGGGAGGTGGGGGGGGCATTGGTTTGGTGGTGCAGATGGCAACGACTGCATATAACGCCCACCCCCTGGTTGTTGACTGCCCCTGGGAGAGGTTGCATTTTGCTGTACTGCTTTTTGGTTGCATTGAGTAAGTAGAAGGTGGTTTTCTGCGGTTGTTTTTTTTTCATTTCGATTGTTTCGTTTGGAAAATTTGTACGGCTGATTGATGATGAGAGTGCATTGCATCCCCGACCTTTGTGTTACCGTGGGGTGATCTTGTGTGCGTACAGGTGTGTGACCATTAAACAACAAAAAAAAGCTTAAAAAAACAAAAAAGTATATAAAAGGTGGTTTCATAATCTAGTCCATTATTGTGATTCTTGTAATCCTGAAAGGCCCATGGAGAAGGCAGCAGTGGAAAGAAAGTTCTGATTATATGCTGCTATTTTTTATTAAAAAAGAATACACACCAAACCCTATTTTCGTCATCGGTCTGTGTGAGGCGCATGCACCTTCTGCAGTTTTCAACGCAAGCTGGACGTGCCTGTGTGTGAGCTAAGCAAAATTAAAAGGGGGAGATTATAATCAGTACTGTACAGCATTTTCGTGGTTTAACCCAAAGCTTCTTTTCCAACGCTTGTTAAAACTGTCGATGCTTTGAGTTCAAGTTGTTGAATGTGTGTTTCGTGCACTGGTGAAACCCACACAATGTGTTGTACCCTTGGCACTTTTTGGAAGAAAAGAAACCTTGACATGATCGCAAGTTTTTATATTTGTCTCGGATGAAGATAAATCATGGCGAGCAGAAGTGATTTTGAATTGGAAAATGATCATTAATTATTATATTGATTCGCATGATTAAAGATCCAGAGGGAAACATTACATTTGTTTTATACGAATATTGAAATCCTCGCGTAAAAATTACTGAATTGTTTTCATACCCTGGTAGTGATATTTCATTGGAAGTGACGCAATTTTAATGACTTTAATGTGCCGTTCATTGTGACCCGTTCATTTGTAACAGGGACTTTAAACCCTCGTTAATTTACAGTCGCTAAAACATTTCCAGTAATGAAATCAGCGCGTTGCATTCCTGCATCGTGTATTCAGCAGGAAATAGCTTGGAGCCAACGACTCCATTCTCTTTCCCTGTTCCTCTGGTCAAAATTGTTGGCATATTTTGTCGTCAAATATTTACAAGGCTGATAGCGGTTTAATTGAAAAACAAAATGATAACGTGGATCCTCACAGGCAAATTTCCGGCCGACGATGGCGTATGAGATTCGTCATAAGATGCTATTAATTTTGAAATGAATTCCCGATACAATTTCTTCTACTCGTCATATAAAACTAGGTATGGGAAAATGGATTGACCTAAGCCTGACTGTTAATGAAGCCCAGTGTGTTTATGCTAAAGCAGTACCACATTGCTCACACTGGTGTCATTGATTTCTGGTTCTGAAAAATAATTGTGCCGTTTTAGAACCAAGGGCTAACTCAAAAAGCACGAATGCAATCTAAAAAAAATGTCTGTCTCAAACCTTGGTAAACCTCTGCTGCTGCAAAAAAAAACCAGTGCACCTTGTCTGCTAGTTTAATTTTTTGTTCTAATAACGATAAGCCATGGAGCCTTTTCATCGGTAAATACTTTTGAAGTCAACCGTAATGACAATTGCTTTCTTGCAGGAAGTTGGTGCTTCTGTCGATGTCCTCTGCAGTCGGTTTTGTCCGCTGACCCCATTGTTCAATGTTGGCATAAGATATCGTATGTACATGCATACTTGCATCAAGGACTTCTGCATGTATCGTAAATATTGTGTTTTTACGACTTACAGACGTTTGGCCAGTCTTTGCAAAGATACAAACAAAATACACTGCACTGATAACCAATGTTACTGTCTTGCCGCTTTTTGTTTGAGTCAGGGAGAGCGTACGGAACCGGTGTATGCTGGCAAAGGGAGGCACAGCGGTGAGAAGGGCCCAACGTTTTCAGCTATATGAGCCTCCGCAAGGGCTCAGTGTGTGTCCCAGCCAGGGGCAGGGCGGGTGCGTCCAGGTTTGACCGTGGTTCACAGGCCCTGGACGTGAGTGCGCACACACGAGCAATTACAGCCTCAAGTGGGTCTCGCTGTGACCCTGTGGAAGTGCCAAAGCGGTCTTTTATTTCCCTTACAAGACGCACATGTATGCAAAATCTACAACGACGTGTACCAAATATATACGCATGCTGTACAGTATATTATCCAAGGAAGCCTCACTGAATTGCAAGACCCCCAGGAGGGTGTCGCTCAGGATATTACATTAAAATAAGTGCTATTGCACAACAGATTTAACGGTTTACATATGCGCGTCTTCAATAGTCGTTTCCCGACGAAGTGCGTTTGCATGGCATTCTTCTCCATTGGTAGCCCTGAGTCAGCAGTGGAAATTCCACATTCCAAAGATGAGGGCCAGTCTCCGTAGGTTGACTCCCGCTGTGCGTTAACGTGTGTCACTTGTTTCTTTTCGCACAGTCTGTCCGCTGTAATACGTAGACAACGTGCATGTCTCCCATACGCTATGTTTACGTGAAAGTCGCTCGTTGAGGAGGAACGGTGGCACAGAGGTTCGTACGCTGCGCTGCAAATTCCAGTGACCTAAGTTCAGTTCCCAGCAATGGTGCGCGCCCTTGGCGAGCGATATCCAAACCGGTCCTGGCACCCGCCAACTTTACCAAGCCGCACTCACTATTATGGTGAAGTATGGTCCAACACTACGGTACCTTAGAATTTACAATGTTGTGGATTTTACTCTCCAACACACTGCTGAACTAGTAACGAATTGCCACGTTCTGTTTACGTGACAACCCTTACCGATTGGCTGTCTCGGGTGCTGGCGGGTTTAACGACACATTTATATTTACGCGATTTAACCAAAAAAACTTATTGCGGATAATATTGGTCGCGAAAGCCTACATGTTAAATACAGTACCTATGACCAACATATGGGCAGCCTTTATCCAGCAGTGGATTTGCATATTGTTGAGAGATGTTCACAATCGCTCCGTGCTGTCGTTCCCAGGCACCGCAGTCATGAAATGCAGCGTCGTACCAAATTGCTGCAAATGCACTTCATTTATTCAGATCTTGGAAGCTAAGCAGACTTG
The DNA here is from genome assembly GCF_964198595.1 of Lampetra fluviatilis. NCBI lineage: Eukaryota > Metazoa > Chordata > Hyperoartia > Petromyzontiformes > Petromyzontidae > Lampetra > Lampetra fluviatilis. The sequence continues at coordinate 8,962,158 of NC_136294.1, read as the reverse complement.
AGGCTGGTTAGTACATGGATGGGTGATCACCAGGGCTTGGCAGGTGTTGTGGTGTCCAGGAGATGGCTGTGCTAAGCATCACTCCCTCAAATGTGTAGGTATTCTCCGGTTGCTCTGATTTCCGTCCACGTGAAGCAAAACGCCCGTTAACCAGTATTTATCGAAAGTTCCGATGCAGGACTCCCTCCCCCCTGGAAAAGTCTTGAATCTTGGCGAGGCTTTCTTGGGTACGTAAGGGGCATTGTGGATCGTCACAAAGGCTTTGGGAGCATCGTTTGCCACTGCATGATCGGTGCCGATGTGCCGTCGAGGCTCGCGCCGAGCAACGTTTACCTCCCGCGTTAAGTTTCAAGAAGTTATCCAACTCGGGGTTGGGGCTTTCTTGCACCGCAAGCGGCTGCCGTGCTCGTTGAAGGATATCGGCCGGGAATAAATTGCCGGGCTGGCGTTTGAGACTTGTGGCACCATCCCGTGCGTGCTAATTTTGCGTCGGGTTTCTCTCTGTTCCGCGGTCGAAATGCCTTGTAAAAACATCGACGAGGCATTCGACTGCATTTTGTCGTGACGTGGGCTGAGCCATCCGAGCTATGTTTACTATTTAGTCCACGTACACCATGAGAGGTTGCCTCTTTCTGCCGAGATTAGAGTATATATCTGGCCAGGGGAAACTTCCACCAGGCTACAACGAATTACTATTTATGAACAGAACATGTACACAATATTAATTTAGGAGCTTTCGTGACTGCAGGAATTATTCTTTGGTTCTTTTCGGTTAAGTCACGTCTAAAAATAAAATAATAAATTAAAATAAAATAACATATTACGACGTTTCGATTGCAACACAAGCAATCATCATCAGGCATAAAAGAAATAGCAACAAAAACCGAAAAGAACCAAAGAATGTACACAATAGAATAGTAATGGCATGAGAATATATTTTACTTTCATCATGTACATCCCTGTAGTGCATTCGTGGTCATGTTTGGTAATTACACATTACCCAAACACGTGTGTTATCTACTATGTATTAAATCATTTTTAAGTTTGACATTGTCTGATTAACATTTTTTTTAATTGTGAATATTAATACCGCAGTGTACATGGGTAATTGTACATGTAGCCTGTTCATGCAAATGACCTGAACTGACGTCTTCACAGCTCGGTGCACAAACTTGTGTACAGCTTGTCCCGTGATGTCAACGCATGGCGCTCTCATGCGCTGCAGAGGAGTCTTTAACATCTCCTTTACAGTCAACCGTGATGTCTGCGAGGGCCAGACATCTTTTAGCGGTCAGTGCGCCCTTCACTGGAACATTTCAAATTTGATTCCCACGACCTCCCAGTAATTTGTACAATGTAATCGCCAAAACGCGTCGCCATGGGCAGTGTACTCTTGAACTGCCGATGACAATCGTTTACAAGAAGCTCAATGGGATCTCACCTAGTTAAGGAAGTCATTTAATCGATAATGCCAGTAATACGAGAACGAGAAGCGAACCCATTTGACTTTTAGACTGCCGCCTAAGTAGCCAGTGTGCAAGTGCAAGTTAGAATTGATGTGTTTTTTTAATCGCACATTTACCCTACATTGTTTTCAGTTTCAAAGTCCACGTGATGATGTACTCTTTGATTCCACCAACTTGTTCAAGAAGTCTTGAGAGAAATACCTTTTAAAGTCACCGTTGGTTTTCAGCACTCGTCAAATTTCCGAGTTCATCTGTGCAGTAAAAAAAACAACAACCCCTAAAAACAACGTTCCTTCGCCCCGGCCAGCCAAAGATCCCAGTGAAGCCCAAAAACAAATCCTATATCTCCATTTGTTGAAGAGCCCTTCCCTGTGTGGCCTGTCTTCCCCGTGCTCATTAATCGAAATGTGACATCCGCAGCCGCCCATGCGAAGGTCAGGCCACGTCAGCCACTGGAAGCCAAGTTGCGCTGTGCATGGTCACCTCCTCGTACTGCGCCTGCAATTAGTGACTGCAATTAGTGACTGCCACTACCTACGACCATGTTGGGCACTGTTTGTAAGAGCTCATCAAACAGGGCTCTCGGCACGATTATCAGCGATCCATCATCTCGCTGATAGAAAATCAAATGGCGGTTACCCTACTAATCAAACGTGGACACTCGCTTAAGTGTTAACCCACAACAATGCACGGTGGTTTTTGGAAATTGGTCAAATGGACACGCGATCCCCATGGCTTGCTGTGCACAATGAGACTGTATTATGTCTAATTGAGGTGCGGTAATCGGTGACGAGTTCCATTCTGAGAGGTCGGCTTAAAATGAAAGCTCGCGCCGTGCTGATCCAGAGTAACTTGGGTGCAGGTCACTGTGGTTCAAGCGCCCCTCCAGTGACCGTGCGCAGGTTGCTTGTGCCACTGGCGTTGGGGTAACTCTGCATGCCTGCTGGTGCCTGTCCCTAGGCAAGCGTTGCACACAGAGGACGGTGCGAGTGGCCGTGACTCGAGCTTCGAGCGGTGCCAAAGAGGCCAAAGATTTCGAGCTCGCGACGACCTCGCAGGTGAAGGGACGTGCAAATGAGGTACTATGCCCCCCCCCCCCCTGCACGACGGAATGGTTTGGATTTAGAACCAGGGTGGAGAACCTACGGCACGGGTGCTGGAACTCTACCCGCCAATCCATAATCGGTGCATTTCTAATCCCACACCTCCGATTAGCGCAGTTGGCTACGTATGGTGCGAAAGAAGTTCAGCATAAATACACACGGTCCGTGGTCAGGTGAGGCCTACCACTTGGAAAAGGTCACTGCAAGCATCTTGGCGGCACTAATTGGGAACTACCATTAGCGGGGGATATATTTGACCTGGCGCCACTGTGTTTCTGATATTAGCGCGCTCGGTAACTGCTGCCATTGCCAGGACCTATTGCTGCAAGGATAAAAGTGACCGAGGCCTGTGATCATTTGTGGCCTGCCGAAGGTATTTGGAAGTCCGATTTGACCCTCTGGTTAGTATAATAATGTAAACGCCGCCACCGCGTACAAGTGTTGGGATGCAGAGGTGTACGATTTGCTTAGACGGAGCACGGTTCACAGGTCAATGGAATAAAAATTTGTGGTAAAACGACCGACTTTGCAAAAATAAATGTTTAAAATTTGTCAGTCATGCAAAGTCAACCACCTTCGTGGAAATGCATGGATTGTGCTGCAGTCCTTTCGAACGGGCTGGCTAAATGGGAGCAGCTTGGAGAGGTGTGGGATTCGTGCCTAATAGCCGTGCGAGAGATAGCAGGTCAAGTTATGTAACCCGAATACGAGCGCATTGCAGCGCCAAGCGGCATCTCGGCAAGCCGCGATGCCACTTGGCGTGTGCGCATTTTGTACCAGGGCACCGTGGGTGCAAAGCGTGGGCTCCCCCTGCATTGTGAAAACGTTTTGACAATGTGATATAAATATTTAGCGATTTTATTTAGTGGTACGTTTTGATCGTTCACGGAGTGTGTTACTCAATAGCTACTGTGAGTGTAACTGTTCGTATGCCTATTTAAACACGAGGGTCATCAGAAAACATTTTAAGAATATAATTCTCATAAGGCCCCATGACGTTATGCGCTGTCTCATTAGCTCTGCCTCCTCTCGCCACTCAATTCACGTGCTATGAGGATTGGGCATTGCCCGTAATGTCGCCTATTGTATATATATTTTTTGTTCAAGTAAATGTTTTATTGACGAATGTGTTTATTTTTTTGTTTACGTTGTGACAGTGACGTTAAGTGATCCTCGCTCACTCGAACGAATTGAAAAATGGTTTCAGTTATTCCGTGCGAAAAGGGGGATCTGTGAACGTTATTGACGGACATTTTTGTTTCATTCGAGTTTGCCTTTGAGCCCGTCATGAATGTGCATGCACGCACACACACACACAAAACAACAACACCAAAAAAAAAATCTGAAAAATCCACAATGTCATCAAAAAATGTAATCCTTGTGCATGTATGGTGTAGTCCAGGGTCATTGAAAGGCCTCATTGGCATGACAACGAGGGGAGCTGGTGGGAGGGGGATGGCAGGAGGAGGGAACAGTTAATAGTCCAATTTTAGTGCAGTTTTACACAAACTCATCCCATACGGTTATTTTATTTTGCTCAAACCTTCACGGCCTGTTTGCATGCTACTGCAATGCGAATAATCCAGGGGTGCCTCGCCTTGAGCAAGCCATCATCTCCCGGTGGCCAACGAGGTGGCAGTACAGCCAGTGGGTTTATGTGCCCATCTGTGTGGCCCTTGGAGAGTCACGGTCTCATATGCGTGGGGATTTCTCCGAGGACCCGGATTTTCGCCCCACATACAAAATACAGCTTAGTTGGCACTGGATAAATAGATTAACATTGCTATAGCTTCATTATTTTATTATTATCGCAAGTAAAGAGTTTTTTGCAGTTAACCGTTCTACAGCATTTGCGTTAAATCATGTCTTGCTCTGTGTTTGGCGAAAATAAAGTCACGTGGCTCTTGATCAAGATCCAGCCCAAAGCATTAAAATGACGTTCCAGTATTAAAACAAGCATAGCCGATGACATGCAAAGAGTCAATATTATCAATGGTATCCAAGGTAGAAGGAACTTTTGCGGCTCAGGTGAGAGAGGCTGTTTGGAATTGAGCAAGCGAGCAATCGACATTCTGCCAACAGTCCACGATATTTAGTTAGCAAAATCTTTCAAGAGAGAAAATATATTTGGGGTGGGGGGGGGGACAGGTGGAGCTCCCGGGCAGGGGATATAACTGTGACATTCCGTCCAGAAGTCCCTTTTATGGACTTCCTTGGCAAAGACACCTGTCTTTGAGAATCCCTTGCGAAAACACGTACAAGACTGCGCCTGCGAGCTAGCACGGCCATATACGATCCCTTGTGCAGTATCCAGCGTGAATATACATCTCGGGTAGGCACACTGTAGACGTGGTGCTGCTGGTGGTGGAGGCCTTGTGCTAATAAAATGGCAGTGCCGCTGCCGGCGTGAAGGCCACACCATTTGCCAAGTTCCTAGAAACCCCACGTAACCCAATCCCCTTGCCCTATTTTGCAGCCGCGAGCCTGCTACTAATACAGTGGACGTCTTGTTTACAGGATTGCAGGGCGTCTTATCCCCACGCAGCGGGCTGTGGCTTGCCACCACCTCCCCCCGTCCGCGGGGGGGCACCTGGGCAAGGAGGCCCTAACAGGGGCAGCACCAACAACAACAACCACTCAGTGGCGGTGATGTCACCACGGCGCTTTGTGCCAGGCTAGGTGGACTTTAAGGCCACGCGAAGTGGCATTGATGGCACCGGGCCTCACCGGCGAAGGGGCAGCCCCGACCAGAGCTGCGCTCTCCGCTTTGTGAAGTCATCGATTACCCAACCGATTATTCGGTGGCAAATACTCAACTGCATCGGGTGACGATGCATAATGATGCATGTTGAACTTCTATCGCACCGTACGTAGCCAACCGTGCTAAACGCAGATTGCGGGGAAGGACAACGCCATTGCCATCAACCGTGGGCGTAGCTTGTAGGAAGTTTCCCACCTTCGGCAGACAGGATGTTAATTAGGCCACCGTTTCTTTTAAAGAGCCTGAGAAATGGACCACGTTGCCGAATCGACCCGGCTCTCGCCCTGACACAGAGACCGTGGCTTTCCCTGGTGACGGCGGGCCGTGTTGTGTCCGTGTTGCGTCCCCCGCGTCATGTGTTTGAGAATTCGTGACCGACGGTGACGAGCGTGATTGCAATCCAGTAATTCTACTGGGGGCGGGGGGGGGGAGAGGTGGGGTTGGTGGTTCACACGGAGATTGCCATGCTCACAAGGCTCCCAACTCCTGCACGGAAATGTTTACGTCATGACGATCCTTGTGCCTGGACGAACAATGCATTGCCCGTTAGTTCAGCGTGCATTACATCTGAGTCTGGTATTTAAGTGACAGTTTGGCGGATTTTCAAGGGACTTTGTGTTTTACCTTTATACCTCATTTTACCATCCATCTGTTTCAAACATTATGCTTCCAATAATATGAAATAGCTTTATCGTTTGTAATCGGGTTTTTTTTTACATATATACATATTTTGACCCAAAGGGATGCGATTTAGTCTCAATGGGTTCTCACCTGATGTAAATTATGGATTCATTTGACTGAGAGATGAGCCTGCGGCAAATTGAATTAAATTATTAAGTTACACGGTACAGAAAGTAGGCTGTGCACCAGTTTGTGTGGCTTTAAAACACTTTCAAACTCAAGGTTCCCATTGTCAACCCACTATCACCTGGGAAAGCCAGTCTTTGCTGAGCTCTGTCCGTCTGTCTGGTGCAGTGGGGGGGGGGGGAGGTCATAATAATGTTTGTAAATACCATTAAGTATATGTGCACAACTTTAGGATAAAGCTGTGTTGCTGTTAGTTACTAACTCCATAGCGTAGGGGCCACATTGATTTATGGGTTGCCCAAAAACTTTCCCATTCAAACCAAAGTAGATGCCTTGTCGACCAACAGCAGCTGCACCACTTGCACACTCGATAGCTAACGCACTGACAGATCACAGGAAATAGATGCAGCTCAGAGACATAACATGGACTTAAACACGTAGGCTTTCGCAACCAATATTATTCATAATCAACGTTTTTGGGTTTAGATCGCGTTATTTATAAATGTGTCGTAACCCTCCACCACCCGACACAGCCAATCAGTAAAAAAGTGTCACGTTGACAAAAGACAAATAGTTCACTGCTTTAGCCCACCGGTGTGTTGAAGTGTGGAACCACAACATTTACAATTTGAGTACGACGTTTCGCTGGTAATTGCATCCAGCATCATCGGGCAATTCGCCAGAATGGCGTGACACTTTTTTACTGATTGGCCGTGTCGGGTGGTGGAGGGTTACGACACATTTATAAATAACGCGATCTAAACCCAAAAACGTTGATTATGAATAATACGGACTATTAAGAAGAGTGAGTATGGACAGGACACAACAATGGCCGATAGACAATACTTGTGATGGAATTGCAGACCAAGGAGAGAATGTGCGGAGGGGACGCCCCCAACGTGGAGATGGAGCGATGGCAACTCGGCCCAACTACTCGTGTAGCTCCCGTCCTTTTGCCCATAGCCCAGAGGTCGCAAACGGGTTTTGATTCCTTACCCGTACCCGGCCGCACCAGGGTCGCAAATGGGTACCCGTACCCGTACCCGGCCGGGTACGGGTAGCCGTTCCGTACCCTACCCGAAATGAGTGACAAACAGTGACTCACCAGTGACTCACGGCCTACCCGTACCCGTACCCGGCCACACCAGGGTCGCAAACGGTAGCCGGGTATCGGGTAGGGTACGGGTATCGGGTACCCGGTTGCGACCTCTGCCATAGCCGCGAGTCGAGTGAGTGGCCGGCAAATACAAGAGCGGCACAAAAATTCAGATTTTCACGTGGATCTGTAGGACACTGGAGGACAGCCTTTTCTTGAGAGTGGAACTTTTCCTTACCGTCCAGGACGTTTGGTCGCTTGACTTGTAAGAGCCCCTTTAAACACATGGTTGGATAGCATGTGTCAGTGCACAGTAGACATCCCTCTTTTAAGTTGTTTTTGCTGAATCTGCAGAGTGGCCATGCGGGCTGGTATGCCGCACACCCCAAATGGGCACAACAATCATTCTTGTCATTCTCTTTTGAGGTTGGGCGGATGAGGTTGTTTTTTTTTGTTTGTTTGACTCGTGGAAAGAGTGAGCCAAAAAGGCTAAGATGCTCTGGCCTACGTGGTTGCTCTTGAAGCGGTTGCTTCAGAACAAACTAAATAAATACGAACTTGCGCCCCCCCCCCTCCCACCATTACAAAAGTACCGTCTTGTTTGCAAAGGTGCGGGCGTAACGGGAGCGGGCGGCATGGCCGTGTCTCCAGTGAGGCTGGAGGTAGCCGTCGGCCAAAATTTAGCAGACGAACGGCTCCACAAGCTCTCTTCGGCGAGGAGCAAGCCCAAGTGGCCGTGCTGAGTCTGTCACCCGAAGGCGCGTTTGCACCTCCTAATGCATCGAGCCTCGAGGAGACACGCGACGGATCCGCGGGGCTCCGAAGCCAGCCCCTAATTTATTTCGTCAGAAGTTTTTTTTTGTCGTGGTGGCAACTTTTGGAATGTTGTAGGGGTTTTTAAATCCTTTATATTAAGTTCACTTGCTTGCTTGCTTGCGCGCTTACGACCGTGCAAATCTTTCCGTCGTTTTTTTACCCACTTCCCGTGATCCAATCGAGCTGACATTTTGCACACAGACTCGTTGTGTGTGACAATTTATTTTCGTGAAAAAATATTTCCAAAATGTTACACTTTCTAGAAGAAAAGAAATTATATGTAATTACCAATTGCTTAATGGTGGCAGGCAATCATCTGACCCATAGGTGGCAGCCATCTCAAGCCAGAGGACGAGAGGACTCTAGCCGCCACGCATATAAAGGATTTATAGTGAAAAACTTTGTTTTTACGGGTTAATTTTTTTTCTTTCTGTGTGGTGCATTTCAGAAGTGCTGCCCTCTGTTGGGTTCTTTGTGCCTCTATGTGACAGCCCCCCCCCCACGCACACTCTCCCAGAGAGGCTGGTCCTAACCCGGTGGTTCAGCAAAGGCAGCCGATAAAGACGCAGTGGCCAGGGCACTTGGCCGGCAATGCGGCCCAGCGGTGGCCGTTTCGACACTCGTTGCAGAGTTTCACGGTGCGAAACCAAGCAGCGGCCCGCATGATAACTGCGGGATGTAAGAGCCGTGATAATATTAAAAATTTTACTATTTTTTATTTTACCAGGTAAGGCCCACCGAGCTATTTAGCTCTAGTTTAGAAGCCATCTTGTCCACGAATGATAGCTCAACGAAGTGGCTTATCACCTGAATATGTATAGCAGCCAAATACTCTAAACGCATGTTGCTTCGAAATGTGGAGGGGAATAACCAGGGGACCCGGAGAAAAATCCCCACGACCACGGGGAGAGAACATGCAACCTCCATAGATACAGCAAGCGTCAGGGTTGGAATCGAACCCATGACCTCCTGTATACCAGGCGAGGTAGTTAACATCTCGCTACCGTGACTCATAATGCATAATAATAATAATATGCGCCGCCCACTTCATGGTGGTACGTTAAAGATCCCCTGACATTATTCGCAAGAGTAGGCCATTGCGCGAGCCGGCGTCAGGGTGCAAATTCACCGAATTCGAAAATGACACCGCAAAATCTTTTAACGATGATTGTACACAGCAGCAATCACCACTCGCGACTGGCAGACAAATGCCCCAGGTCACTCTTGCAAATGAGTCTCTATCCTGGTACCTTGAATTATCACCTGGTTTAACAAAATAAACTTGAACTGCTGTGCTGATGATCCTATTAATGGTTAAGACGAGTTATGCAGAAGTGGGAGCGGAGAATCGTCCTATTTGCGTTCGTCCGTGGATGAACCATGCCAGCCGTGGTCTCTCGTAAGCGCTAAATTAATTCTTTTGTCTGTGTTTTTGTTGTTGTGGATTAGGTTAATCACCCAGAAGTGATGGAAATTTCGTCATATCATCCGTGGGTAACATCAAGGATACCGGGAGTTGTTGGATCGACGCTGATTGTATGACGCACCAATAGCACACGCCACCTCACATCAATGTGTACGAGAGGAATTTCGCCGTAATGTTAATTGCTCGCATATATCCGAGGACTTCTGTGGAGCACGGTGGCTAACGCTTTGCGTTATGAACCTGGCGACCTGAGGTCAGTTCCGATCGTTTGCTAACGTACGTGGCGAGCGATGTGTGAACTGGTCCTGAAACCCCCTCGGATTTCATCAAACTCCATTGACCAGCGTGGTGAATAATCAACGTTTTTGGGTTTAGATTGCGTTATTTATAAATGTGTCGTAACCCTCCACCACCCGACACGGCCAATCAGTAAAAAAAAAGTGTCACGTTGACAAAAGACAAATAGTTCACTGCTTTAGCCCACCTGTGTGTTGAAGCGTGAAACCACAACATTTACAATTTTTGAGTACGACGTTTCGCTGGTAATTGCGTCCAGCATCATCGGGCAATTCGCCAGAATGGTGAAGTATAGTCCCGTTGTGGAGAGGCATTCATCAAGCCTTGGATTGGCTTCACAAATTGCTGAAATTTTGCTTATCATAGGATCTCGCCGAGCCCCTAAAACATTGCAAATTGTGGGCCCTGCCGGGGAGGTTTGGCCCATTGGCCCATTCGTGTTGGCGGCAAGGCTGACGTTAGGGGTTTGAGAGGGGGGGGGTGGGGAGCTATTTTGGGGGAGGGGGGTGCAAGGAGTGAAGACCAGGGCCTCGGCTCAGTCAGCTGTCATCGTACTCTTGCAAGGGCCCTGCCGCGCCTCCTGCGGCCCTCGCTCAGGGCTCTGCCCACCGCGTTTGTTTAGACCCAGCCACCTGTTCTCCCTTAATCCCCCACTGCCGCTCTCCCACCCCGCCCCACCCCACCCCCCCCTCCAATGCGCTCGTGTAGAGGGTCCACGGAGGGTTTTACTTCTCTGCGCTTCTTAAAAGGTGGCCCTCGGATTTCGTTTAAAATTACTCGCTCATTACTCAGTCATCGTGCTCCGTCGGCGTCGCAAGTAGCGGTGTTATACGGTGATTTGGTTGCGTCAAATTGAGTGTTTCTCTGCTCAAACAAGAAGTGCGGTGGCACTCATTTTGCTTCACTGGTAGCCACGAGCCAGAGGTTGAAATTCCACGTCGCTGTGACTGGGACCAGTCTATTCATATAAGACATTAAATTCTCACAAAGTTTCAGGACTTTTCACAAGGGATCTCATTTTAGATCTGTGTCTGACTGAGTACACCGAGGGGAGAGCCAGACCAGGCTCAAAGACGCTAATTGTGACGTGGCTCAGATACCACGTGCAAACTGGGCCACGATGTCGAGCGCAATCCACTCCCGTGGCCACTCTCCCCTGCGAACGTAGAGCTCCACGAACACGTGCACAATAATTCTAGATTTGAAGCTTTCGTGACTGCAAGGATTCATACTCTTAGTTTTTTCGGTAAAGTCACGTAGGTAAAAAATAAAATAATAAAAATCACGACGTTTCGGAGGCAACACAAGTCTCCGTCATCAGGTGGGACCGTCACAGCCAGATTTGCTGTATCATACATACGTCATACATACAGCAAATCTGGCTGTGACGGTCCCACCTGATGACGGAGACTTGTGTTGCCTCCGAAACGTCGTGATTTTTATTATTTTATTTTTTATTAATTTTAATTTAATTTTTTACCTACGTGGTAACTTTACCGAAAAAACTAAGAGTACGTGCACAATAACCGTCGATGATGCGCGTGCAACACGCGTAGCTAGTGTTCATTCCAGTTAATTCAGGACTCCTTGAGCACTACTGTTCGCAGATTTCCGAGCTCCGGGGAAACGTGGCAGCGCCTATAGCCTCATCGCAGAGAATTCATAGAATATTCTTAGGTTTTTTCGGTAAAGTCACGTAGGTAAAAGATTAAAATTAATAAAAAAATTAATAAAAATCACAACGTTTCGGAAGCAACACAAACTTCCGTCTTCAGGTGGAACAGTCACAGCACGATAAGCTTGTGTTGCTTCTGAAACGTTGTGATTTTTTTTATTTTACTTTTATTAATTTTAATTTTTTACCTACGTGACTTTACCGAAAAAACCTAAGAATATGAATCCTTGCAGTCACGAAAGCTTCAAATCTAGAATTCATAGAATGACAAATAGCAGGAATGCAGCGGGAAGTTCGCTCTTTGACTGTGGGTAGAGCAGCAGCATTTGTCCCGCACGTGTTCATTTTGCCCGATGCTCCCCTTAAACTGTGGCCATTGAGCAGGAAACTCAGAGCTCAAATAGGGGAACCGTGAGACCTCGCATGCTGCGTGCGTGCATACATAGATCCCTTTTGTCAATCCACTGTTGAATGAGGGCCTCCCCGCGCTGTTCGGCTCGTGAGGGTGAAATGTCCATACTTCACCACGTTGGTCGGCGCGGGTTAGTAATGGCAAGGAGAGCTCGAGTGGGGGAGCATACGAAGTACAGTACAACTGTAGCTTTTGTTTGTACCAACCCCTGCATCCCACCGCATAGCCCATCCAAGCAGTGGCCAGGCTATAAAAAAAATCCTGCTTAGCTTTTGTGGTCTGATGAGATTGGGGTTTTCCGGGTGATTTGTTTAAAGGAGCGATACGTGTTGAGAGAACGCGCGGCTCACGTGGTGCGTACAGGTTGGAGGTCAGTGTTTGTTGCCGAGCCACTTGGGTTTAAGGTGTAATTCTTACGGTCATGCTGACTTCTTTTTTTTAATGGCCAAAGCGAGGTCTGCCTTCAATTGCATCTTAAAGACCCCGTGACTCTTCCATTCAGAGAGCAGTCGATGATGCGCCAATTTGAAATTTAAATTCCATCCAAACTCTGAATTGGTTCCATAAAAAAAGTTCCCGTATAATTAATGCAAATATTGTATGCCCAATGCAAAACAATGCCATTGTTCACTGAGCCGATTACGTGAGGCACGTTCGTATTTAATGGCTCTATCTGTACATATGGGGGGCAGCAGTGGTGAGTTAGTGGACTCTGCAGTGAGCTTGATACAGGGCCACAGCTAACGTCACGTGTGGTGGGGTTAGGGGCCATCCATTCAGTACGTACGCATGGAGGGGGCACGGGGGGTTAACCCAAACGCGTACGCTTGCGGGGGATCTACTGATTATGTTGCGTACGCGTAGGAAACGGAGGGGGGGGGGGGAAGCCTCGATAATAATTTGTCTACATTGGCCTTAAAATGAGTTAGATACATCTGCTTTGTTCTTTCGGTAAAGTCACGTAGAAGGGAAGTAATAAAATAATAAAAATAAAACATAATAAAATAATTCTCACGACGTTTCGGCCACAATTATGTTTTATTTTTATTATTTTATTACTTCCCTTCTACGTGACTTTACCGAAAGAACCAAGAAGATGAATCCCTGCAGTCACGAAAGCTTTAAATCGAAAAATGAGTTAGATTGTCCGGCGGTGGACTATCTGTTTACTTAAACACGTTAATATTATTCATCCTTGATCGTTTCTGCGTGGATTAAACATGGGCCGTTCTATAGGATTCGGCGGGGGGGGGGGGTGTAAAAAGTCCGCGTGCGTACAGGGAAGGGGGGGGGTCAAGTTTTGACAGATTTTTACGTACCTACTAAATGGATGGCCCCTAAAAGTGTGGGTTACTCCCACCCCTTCCAATACGCGTGACCACGCGCGAAAGAGTTAGGCCACAATACCCTCCAGTGATCTCATCGAACGAAACAAACGGGACGGGCACAGAGGCGCAACGCTGTCACGTGCTCGCGTGAAATGCCGCCGCACGCTGTGTAGGCAGTCCTGGTGATCCTAGTGGCACAAGTAGCTACATGTGTAGAGAAGTTCCGACGGACGCACTCGAAGACGGAGGTAAGTTAAGGGCTTTCGCCAGGGTTTATTAAAGCTTATCAATATTACACACACAGCAGGGTACACATCTCCCAGGGGCTAGGGGGGTCCTACTCTGAGTCCGGGTCCCTGCCGGCTAGCTCCGGTCTCTCTCTCTCTCGTGTCGGATCGTGGACTCTGCCGACTCCACCGACACACACACAGACACACACAGACACACACCCAGACACACACAGCAACACAGACACACACAGACACACACACAGACACACACAAACACACACACAGACACACATAGCAACACAGACACACACAGACACACACACAGACACGCATCTCTACGGCTACCACCGGCTTCTCCCCAGACTCCCTATTCGATCCCTCTCTCTACCCCTGGTTCCCTCTTCACCCTGCTTAATCTACCCGTTCCCACAGTGACCCCGCTTACGTCACGGGGTATCCCTTAAGTGCCCTAGGAGACGTGACGTCATCGCACTGAACGGCACACCTGACGTCACGTCCCCATTTAACTCCTCTACACATATGTAGCTACGGGCCCCGCACTTTCAAGGGCCCCGAGCTAAATGCTTTCAAGCTATCAATTCCGGTTCGGTGATTCTTGCACTTGCTCTATGACTATAGTACTATACCGCCTTCAACTTTTATGAACGACTGGGTGTTTAAGGTGAACGATTTGTCGTATTAATGAAAACAATACAATTACTTTACCATGCAAGTCAAACAAATATGTTTTTACGTAATTTTGTAATTTAGAGCCAGAGGTGTGGACTCGAGTCATGTGACTTGGACTCGAGTCAGACTCGAGTCATGAATTTGATGACTTGCGACTCGACTTGGACTTGCATAACAATGACTTTGTCCCACCTATGAGATGTGGACTCGAGTCATGTGACTTGGACTCGAGTCAGACTCGAGTCATGAATTTGATGACTTGCGACTCGACTTGGACTTGCATAACAATGACTTTGTCCCACCTCTGTTTAGAGCCCCTTTAAAATATATGCTACAAGCCTCGCACGAGCTTAATCCGGCACTGGCTGTGTGTAGGTGTAGCCAAGGCGCCACTTTACGGAGCTTACGGACGCGCGCGCGCGCGTGCCCCCCCCCAATTTTTCGTGGCGGCGCCGAAAAATGTCACGAAGCCCGAAACGCAGCTGCTCGGACCAGTCGGTTATCGAGCGCGCCCGCAACTGCACGTGGCGCGCCGCTGAGGGCGGAGGGCAGCTGTTGCCTGGCGCACGCGAATTCCTGAATCCATCATCGGGAGAGAGCGCACGGGTCGAATGTGCGGGGTCTCGAGATTTATTCCCGATAGTAGTGGGACTCTCTCTGCCCCTGTTCAAGTCCAGGCTCATGTCTTCCCTTGTGGACTACTCACTGACTCTAGATTTTGAAGTTTTCGTGACTGCAAGGATTCATACTCTTTGTTTTTTTACTGGAGCGGTTACACCTGATGACGGAGGCTTGTGTTGCTTCCGAAACGTCGTGATTTAATTTAATTTATTTTAATTATTTTTTACTCACTGACTGCCTCTCCCTATATATATTTACGATGTACATCCCCCGCTTTGACGTCGTTTTCGCAAATACGTCTTCACTTTATGAAGACCTAATTGGCACCGACTCAACCCCCAGACTTACGTAGCCGACAGCATCACCAATCCGCCCTTTCTCATTATCCGTCGCTTCTCAGCCTTCGCCTCCACCACCTAACCCTGTAAATCACTTCGATTCACATCGTTTCGATTCAAGTCGTTTCGATTCACGTCGTTTCGACTCACGTCGTTTCGATATTCGTCATCGCGCCTTTACAGGAACGCATCCACGACGCAAACCGGGGTATGAGTTCACGCTGTTTCTGTACACGGTCTCGTCGACATCAGTTGCTGTTGAAGTACGATAAAAATCCGAATGTTATTGTGAGTGCAGTGAGCAGCGCACCACTCTGAGTCGGAGAAGGACCTCGGAAGATGGCATCGCAGAACTACTTACAAAGTCACATAAATATGCACCGTTATCCACGCTACAGGGACATCCTTTTTCTTGTCTACTTCTCAAATCAGTTTCAAATCTGTGCAACTAACAACCTATCATAATAAACATGATTCATAACGTGCGGATATTTCGCAAATTGGACGCAATGTTTAATCGAGGTGCTGAGCCGGAGCTCAAAGTTCATGATATGACTGCATAAACAGGTGAGGGCCTAAAGTGGGTGAGCACCTGAACGGGTGAGTGCCTGCACAGCTGAGACCCTGAACAGTTGAGACCTTGAACAGGTGTATAGCTTGAAGAGGTGAGAGCCGAAATACTTTTAATTTACTGAACAGTTGAAAGCCTAAATAGTTGAGAATCTGAACAGTTGAGACCCTGAACAGGTGTATAGCTTGAAGAGGTGACAGCCCAAATACTGTTTATTTCCTGAACAGTTGAAAGCCTAAATAGTTGAGAATCTGAACAGTTGAGACCCTGAACAGGTGTATAGCTTGAAGAGGTGAGAGCCGAAATACGTTTAATTGCCTGAACAGTTGAAAGCCTCAATAGTTGAGAATCTGAACAGTTGAGACCCTGAACAAGTGATGGCCTAAACAGTTGAGAGGCTCAAAAGTTGGGAGAATGAACGAAAATTAATTTTTATCCCAGAGAGGCAAAAAAACGTGCTAACCAATCTTAATTTTGGAGCTTTCGTGACTGCAGGAATTATTCTTTGGTTCTTTCGGTAAAGTCACGTATAAAGATAAAATAATAAATTAAATAATAGCATACGACGTTTCGATTGCAACACAAGCAATCATCATCAGACAGACATATAAGCAGACAGATATCTGCTAAGATATCTGTCTGCTTATATGTCTGTCTGTGGTTTTCTGGTTAGATTTTGTGTCGCTATTTCATTATACCTGATGATGATTGCTTGTGTTGCAATCGAAACGTCGTATGCTATTATTTAATTTATTATTTTATCTTTATACGTGACTTTACCGAAAGAACCAAAGAATAACGTGCTAACCGTCTCTTTTTCTTCTCAACAACGGGGCCACATTGCAAAAGGGCGATGTTTGTCTCGCCCATTTAAGTCAAGGTGTCAATCTGGGCCCCATAACATTTACCGAGCGCACTCTGCCCCATGATATTTGCGCCAAACTCTTGTACGGAAACCTCTCCCCGGTGACGTGGCCTCTTCCAGTGGGGCATTTTCTCTGAACGGCGGCGTGGCGGTTTGACAGGGCTAATCAAGGAAATGTCTCGTCATTTAAGTGGCGCGCATTGTTTGCAGCATTTTATTTCGTACATACCGCATCCGGAACACCTTGCAAAGACACAATTGTCAGCTGCTTGAAATAATTTATAACATTCAACTATTTATCCTTCTCGCTGTTGATCCAGTCACAAATCTACTGCTGGATGAAGTCCTCCGCGTGTCGTGTCGGTCATGGGCAGTTGTTTAACCATACTTCACCCTGCACGTATTGACGTGCACGGTGAAGTATGGTTAAACAACAGCATTGGCTGGTGGGTGAATCACGACGCCACCGGTGTTATCCGTGCCGGCAATCGACAACTCCGGTCATCGGGTTCATAATAGCGCAGCGTTCTAATCTCCACGCTTCCACTTCACCCTCGTCTATTAATAGGGCATTTTTAATCCTGCTGAAAGCCACGACCCAGCGATGAGAAACCACGGCGTTCATTGATTTATGCGGACTGGTCCACCACGTACGCCGTGTCCTGCACTCTTCTCAGCTGTCCACCCATCGCCCTGAATACCAGCTCCCTGTACTCAGCATCACTCAGGCATTTCCTTCCCTGCGATTCATTCACACAACTCGACGCTTCTTCCCCTGCCAACAAGAGCCCTCCTTCCCCCCCCCCACACCCAACCTCTCCACATTCTCTTCTTACTCATCTCTTGGGTTCAAATCGGTGCAGTGAATTGTACCACATTAGAGCATCGGGTTGTTTGTGCAGTCGCATCTGCGTGTGTGGGCGGCTGCAGCGCATTGACCCACGCACACGCGGCTGCGAGCCGGATTGTAACAAGGAGCAGCCCTGCAATTGCCGTGCTCACGCCGCTGCAGGCAGAGAGGCCTCCACGAGAGGGAGCTCTGGAGAGCACCCCCAGAGGGCATTGTGGCCTTCTCTTCTAGATTGGCCAGGAATCCAGGAAGAGGTAGGAAGTGCCCATACTTCACCGCCGTGAAAGATGACAGCTTTCCCGTAGCCCACTCCAAGTGGCAAATCGCGACGAATTCCATCAACTCGGCGACCGAACATTGATCATCGATCTTGCGGTCTCTAGAGAAACAATGCACCGCACCACAAGGCGACCTTTGGGTGGTAAGAGGCCGGGGGATTTAATAAATTTGCACCATTGTTTCGGTTGCCGCGCCGGGAGATTGACCTGGTGACCTCTGGGTCGCAAGTGCAGTGTGCTACCCCGCCACACCACGGCAGCATCCCCCAGGCCCGAGTTAAATTCCCAGCTATAGATAGCACCTGTGACTTTGTAATGTCCAAACCATGTCCTGGGAATCCTCCCCTAGGTCGACTGAGTCATAAATGGGTACCTGGTGCCGTGTCTGTATAGTGGCACACCACCGGCTCGCACCTCCGCTTCGCATGGTTGGCTATGTACGGTGCAAAAGAAGTCCAACATACAAACCCTTTCATGTGCAGTTACAAATGTATTAGGCAATCGATAAAAGGAACTCAGGCTGTAAGGCGGATATGTAGATCTTAAGCATGGAATTCAACGTCGGTCAATTTGCAGATTCCATAGTTTGTGTTTGAATGCGCGATGACCAGTATAGTAAAGTATGGTCAAACAACCCTCACTCCGGATAGGGCATGTGGCAAGGCAGCTTTCATCCAGCAGTGGATTGACAAGAGGGCTGTAAATGTGCAAAGTGTGATGACTGGATGCAGGCTCAGCGTCTCCCTCTCTGGTGGAATAGTCGGTTCGTTTATTTAAAGTAAAGGCCCTTTGAGCGAAGACGCTTTTTTATGAGCGGCCACCCCTGCCACAGCGGCTGATAGGAACGGCAAGGAGCACGTGACGTGGGCACGGAGAGTTCACGTGGGTTGCATCGAACAGAAGCGGGGGCATTTTATAAACGTGGCAATTTCCTTCCCCCCCACCCAAACCACCCAAACCAGCCTGAAATGTTGGAAGGGGAGTGAACAACTCACTTTTGTTTTTGATCTCACCACGAGGTAGTCAGTTCGTTGAACGCCTGTACGTGTTGAACCTGTGAAAAAATCAGGATAGGTTTTTTTACCCTTTTCTGGCAATAAAACAGGTGTTCAGATGTTCAAACACCAAATAGAAACATTTTGGAACGAATGTTTAACTTCATATTCTTGGTTCTTTCGGTAAAGTCACGTAGAATGGGAAATAATAAAATTAAACAATTACATTCTCACGACGTTTCGATATTGTTTTATTTTTATTATTGTATTATTTCCCTTCTACGTGATTTTACCGAAATAACCAAGAATATGAATCCCTGCAGTCACGAAAGCTTAAAATCGAAATGTTGAACTTCTTTCGCACCCTACGTAGCCAAGCCGTGCTAATCGGCGGTGCGGTGAAGGGGAATGCAACAATAGTCAACACAACGTAAATATTCACCCGGCGGAGGAGGAGGGAGCCAGTGATTAAATGACAGCTCGTGGCCAGGAGCGGGGCAGCTGCAGAAAGAGCTTCGGAGCAGCAAAAGCCAAACAAGTGGCAACAAAAAAATGAACCCGTAAAAACAAAGTTTTTCACTATAAATCCTTTATATGCGTGGCGGCTAGAGAGTCCTCTCGTCCTCTGGCTTGAGATGGCTGCCACCTATGGGTCAGATGATTGCCTGCCACCATTAAGCAATTGGTAATTAAATATAATTAATTTTTTCCTAAAAAGTGTCAAATTTTGGGAATTTTTTTTCACGAAAATAAATTGTCACGCACAACGAGTCTGTGTGCAAAATGTCAGCTCGATTGGATCACGGGAAGTGGGTTAAAAAACGACCGAAAGATTTGCACGGTCGTAAGCGCGCAAGCAAGCAAGCAAGTGAACTTAATATAAAGGATTTAAAAAATGGTCTAGAGCAGCGGTCTTCACGAATGTTCAGAGGTGGTGGGAGGAGAGGGTCACTTTCGCCGATAAGACATCGTCAGCGTGAGGGCCGCCACACATTTGAAACCATTGAGGGTTTGACAGCAGCACGATGAAGGTGATGATGGGTGGGGGTGGTGTCTTCATTCGTTGTGTTTCAAGTTTCATTTCAAGTTTCATTTATTAGGTATAGCCCGGTGAGCCATTCGGCTCTTGAATCGGGTGCAACCGCAACAAACAAAAAACCAAAAACATGAACAAGAAAACATTATTACGTTTTATTTTTATTATTTTATTATTTCCATTCTACGTGACTTTACCGAAAGAACCAAGAAGAAGAAGAAAACATCTTAAAGTGACTATGTGCAAACAGAAAATCCAAGAAAAGACAGCAAAATATTGCCATATTGTGTAATGTCAGGGGCCGCACTCAAGGCCACCAGGTGCCGTCAGTGGCTCGCGGGCCTTGCAGTGAAGAGCAGCGGCCTACAGCGTGGACGACGAGGACTGACGTGGCGTCCTGAAGCACAAACATCCGTCACCCAAGACGGCCCTCGTGTCGGGCTGCGATGTAGGCCACGCGGCCGTCTTCACGACGTTAGATTTTTTTTTACATCGATTTTGCTCATCAGCAGGGAATTATCGTATTGGCAGATACGTTTTTTTTGGCAAGATAAACAATTACTGTTTGCCTATTTGTAATAACGCAGTGCTGTAATTTTAACTTGTAATGCGCCGCACGGAGGTGCGAGGAACCACAGACGAATCAGTGAGCCCGTGCCAAATCCCCACCACAAAGCTCTGCAGTCCTCTATACATGAAGGTGTTACCAGCCGACGAATGACCGTTGACATGTGGGAGGACACCGGAGTACCCAGAGAAAAACCCACGCGTGCGAGGGCGAAACGCTCTATCCCATACAGACGACGCAAGTGGGAGTCCACACTTTGCTGCACCACCACCTCCTGGCGAGCCAGGGTATGGGCACCTTCTAGACGCTCACTGAATGAGAGCTTCACGTGTGCGTGTGATCCATCAACCCCTCCACTCTACAGTGCTCGACTGGATTAGAGGCGAGTGTGCAGGAGCTGGATGAATCATTGCATCGCGCAACTGCGAGAGACGGGTTGGAGAGGCCTTCATCCAGCAGTGGATTGACGTGGACGATGATGACCGATGTCGATTCTTGCACTCACAATACGTGCATTGAACGGTGCACGTACAATGTATGATTAAATTCGTAATATGCCGTTACATGGAGCAGACAAAACTGTCAAATGAGACAAAATAAGAAACAATACCAACGAGATGCCAACAATGAGACAAATATGACGATTCTTGGAATAAATCGTGACTATTACTGACTGGGGGCAGGGGTGGATCCATTTAAGACTCTAGTTTATTTAAGCCACATGTCAATGCCACTGCCTTAAATGGTTATATAATAGTATAATTTCTGAGATATGAAGGATTGCCCAAAAACATTGCCAATTATATTTCCTATTATGCAAAAGTTATTGACAAATGTGTTGTGGAGTTTTACTAATTTGTGCTTGTACACCACTGCGAATACAGCAGCATCACCAAACAATGTCCTGTTTAGGTGTTTTTTCTCCAATAATGGTCACGTGGGAATAACGTGGAATTTCCTTTTTAAAAAATATCAACTCAGTAAACAATTGACAGTAATCTTTCATAAGTGTCATATTTTATTCTCCTTGAATAATTTGCCAATTGTAACTACAGTATACAATGATGAACTATTCGATTAGTTCATTTTAGAGGTTCGACTACATTAGCTCCTGTGAAAGCGTGAGATGTATTATGACATCATGGGATCGCGACGGCTGGTGATGGCATGGAGGCGCATTCATCCAGCAGTGGATGGACCAGGGCTCATGATAAAAAGTACAGCTTGGAATTATTTTACTGTGTTAATCTCCCAATAAAATTGGTAGACAACGCTTACCTGTTCTGATCCTCAGTGTGTTGGTACGGATGGCAACACACTAACAGCGCGCTGTTACATTAATAAACACACTAGTGACACATCGCACGCGAGCAACCAACCCACTCACAAAATATGCAAATGGTACATTCACAGCACACACGAGGTCTCGCAGCCCATGCCACCTACCGTAAAATGGCCGTTAAGTCATCTCAGCAGTTCTCATCCCGTGACTCGCGCCTCCTTACCTTTCAAGGGGGTGCAGTCTGCAGCATCATACCTGTCAACCCATACGGCTTACCCGTATTCTTGTGCGGAGAAATCCGACTTTTCAGGTCCATTTGGCGTACAGCCGCTTCAATACGGGCAACCTTTGTCTTGTCAAATTTCTGTTTCTCCCTTGTGATTGGACTTGATAGGATGAACGTAAAGATGTATAAGGGGGCACGGTGAGACCAATAAGGTCTGAATTGGTCTGTAATAAGGTTGGCACCGATAAGAGGTTGCCAGGCATTGCAGCATGGACACCGTGCAGGAGAAATGTCGAACGTCGGCGCCAAAACGCGGCGACGAAACACCCCCCACAGCACGCAACATGAAACAAACGCCTTGACAACACCGCGAGAGAGGTGTGCGAGAGCGTACTCTGTGGTATTGTGGCTTTATTAACCTGGGCCGAGCGGGGGGGGGGGGGCAAGCGGCCCCAGTGGTCTGGATTAGTGGCGGGGGCCGCCATACCAGAAATGTTGAGAACCACTGACTTGGCGCCGTCTTCATGCCGACGCTTGCTTGACTTGACTGACCGGGGCACCGAATTGTTGTTGTTGTTGTGGGCACCGGTATTTATCTTGAATCTTCAAGAGTCTTATTGTAATTGGTAATTTATATTTTCATTTAAAGCTTTTGTGACTGCAGGGATTCATCTTCTTGGTTCTTTCGGTAAAGTCACGCAGACGGGAAATAATAAAAATAAAACATAAAATACAATTCTCACGACGTTTCGGCCACAACGCAAGCAGCCGTCCTCAGGTGAAGAACAGGGCTGTCGGAAAGACAGCATCCGAATTGGACGCTGTCTTTCCGACAGCCCTTCTACGTGACTTTACCGAAAGAACCAAGAAGATGGTAATTAATACCTAATTGAACTAAATATTTACTTGCAATGTGAAGTATAAAAGGCTAAATACAACAGGTATTTCATTTTAGCACTCCCGAAGGACCTGTGTAAATGAGCACGTGGCAGAGCGGAAAGAACATTTTTCAATAAATTAGATCAGAAGTGAAGTGGTTCACGATGTGTTTGCATGACTGCGCTAAAAACCTTGCTCTGGTTTCCTGTCAAATCCAGCATTAAGTACAATGCCATACTCTGTCATCTTTCAAGGTCAGTCAGCATACGTCTCCACTCTACTTAAACCTCTGCCCACGGAGAAGTGCCGTGTTCTTCAGAGCATGTCCCAAGATCTTTTTATCGTCTCCGCAACCAGGAACCGATCCTGGGCGAGTGGCGTTCCGCCGTAGCTATTCCTGTCATCTGCTCCACACACGAAGCATTCAAACTGCCTGAAGCTTCACGCTGACCACACGACGAACCACCAGCCTGCGCTCCGTGCCTGGACCAATCAACTTCAAGGACAGTGCATCTATTATCAGAGTTATGTTTTTTGTTTGCATTATGACTGCAGGTATTGTGGTCTATGCAAACATGACTCCTTGTAAAAAAGGTGTCAGTTTTGTTGCCAGATAGAAGGGTAAAAAAACAATTATCATATTTTTACTGGCAAATGAGGTTCCAACGGAGTTACTAATTGTTTATTATTTAACGGCTGTCGGTCTCGTGCGCTTTGCTGGCCTTGATATTACCCTCTCGTATGTGTTGTTTTTCTCTCTCCAAATTTCCTCCCACAAATGGTATTCACCAAACATCCCAATGCAGGCCCCTCCTGAAAAGACAGTCTTGGGACCTGGTGATGCTTTTCTGCGCACACAAAGGTCATTGCAATATCAGTAGTCCCCTAACACTGCTATGCCCCAGACATAACTTACAAAGTAAACACTTCACGAGTAAACTGCATTTATTAAATGCAATACAAACTAAACCACAGAACAAGACATGTACTGCAGCCGCAAACACAGTACATGTTACAATCATAACTTACATGGTACAACATTTGGACCAATCTTAAAGATTGGAGATTGAACATGATCTTTTTTTTTTCTATTTTTGTTTTTGCTCAGGCGACTTGTGTGCATCATGTGCATACACATGTTATCTCCTACAGTGCATTTCACACCTGATAAGATTATCATTTTTGTTTAAAGTGGCTCAAGCTCAGAATGCAAATCATTTAAAGTGACGCTAACGATGCTAATGTTAATCATAAAATAAACTGATAAAAATAACATTGTCTTTCATCATGCAGAACACCGGACCATCACGTTTGTGTGCCTGTCCTGGCATCGGATAAACCTTTGACGGTGAGAAAGCTGCTTTGTCAATACGAGATTCCTTGCTCAGTTTGTGTTTTAAAGCTTTCGTTCACATTGACTGGAAGCAGTGTTTTAGGAAATGATGCACCAGCCATCATTTTTTAAAGATGATTGCCACAGGCGTACTGTGCCAATCAATACGGCACGTTATATGTCTAAATCACGTCGCTCGTTGCCTTAAACGTGCTACTCTACGAACCGCAACAGAAACTATCGCAGCTGTTTTACTTTCACTCCTTTGGGCCTTGCTCTGGAGCAGCTTTAAGCTCTTGTTAGTCTTGACTTGACCGACCGCCACGTTGGCGATATGTTAACTACCTCGCCTGGTATACAGGAGGTCGTGGGGTTGATTCCGACCCTGACGCCTGCTGCATATTTGGAGTTTGCATTTTCTCCCCGTGCTTGCATGGATTTTTCTCCGGGTCCTCCGTTTTTCCCCTCCACAATTAGAATCAACATGCGTTTAGAGTATTTGGCTGCGATGAATTTCCACTTGATAAGCCGCTTCGTTGGGCTATAATTTGTGGCAAAGTCGCTTCTGAAAAAGAGCTATATACTAAAGTGGGCCTTACCTGGTAAAATAAAAAAAAAGTTTAGTTTAGAATAATCGAAAGGGCCACGGAGCCCACCCATTCGAACGATTGAAGCCTCATGCTTAGTCAAGTTATATGGGTGCAACGCCAAACATTTACTCTGATACTGCAAAACCAATTCCAGCCACTGGTATTACAATATTACCCCTGCTTTAAATATACTTTTTTTTAATCATGTGTGTTATCCACCAAGCCAATACGGTTTAATACACGTTCTCTTTCAGTTTTATAATTGATTGAAAATGCCACGATGCACACATGCACATTTAATGAGCCAATCAGACTAAGGCCTTTGTTTCAAATGTAATTTCACTCCTTAATCTGTGCTCTAGCTTAAGAAGGGAGGACCCTCCTGAAAAAGAGTCCAATGACTAAGTGTGGCTTCCTGGATAAATAATTTAACACAAAAACAAGAAGCGGATTAACACTTGCCATCATATTTAATTGAAAATTTTTATAACTGGAAATACGGGCCGACACAGAAAGCCGAGAACCAATGTGCCATGGGTCGTGGAAATGCTCGCGTCTGTAAGCCACTGACCTATTTCACCTTCAGGCCTAAACCTAACACAATTCAAGGCAACTAAGGCACATAACAGAAGAGAGGCTTAGACTTCGACAGAAAATCCATTGGGAAGGAAGAGTCTGTGGAGGAGGGACTCCGACAGGCAGCATCAAAGGGACCTGGTTAAAAAGGGAAGGCTGAGACCAGCGCTTCTCAACCTGCCTCAAGACAGCGAAGCTATTCGCGTCGCTTTCGCATTCCACAGGCCCAAGTACGGTGGGAAGTGCTGTGTGCAGTGATAAATGTGGAAGCAGTGGCATGCATTTAGGACTATACCAATGCTTGCGCTTTGAGGACCTCAATGTTTCTCGCACAACCACTGGTGCAGAGCAAGTAGGAGAGAGCGTGTATTTGGTTTCACACTTGTGTGTTTGGCTCAAGTAATACAGGGGTCTGAGGTTGAAAGGAACGATGGAGGGGAGGGGCTTGTGATGGAGGGGAGGGGCTTGTGATGGAGGGCCGTGTGCACAAAGGGAGGGGCTTATGAGCTCTTCTTGACCGTGATGACGAGCGGCCCAACGTTGTCTCCCGACGTCTCATTGTGTTTGTTGTGTGTCCCATCGCAGTAAGGGAACTGCAGAGGGTGGGCAGGCAAGGGCGACACAAGCAGGAACAAATGTGAGACACTACGGCTTAAGCTATTATGCAGAACCATTCCACGGTGATAACATGCTCGTTTGTGCTCCGTTTCGTTATCGACTCTATACGCAAGGGGCCAATGTACCTTTTCCAACGGAATGTTGTAGCTTTCCAGATTGGCAAGAAGCTCAAAGAACAAGTTAATAAAAATCCCTCTTATCGAATGTTTGTATTTTTTAATATACTAATATTGAACATGCACATGTGCAGCTCTTTCGTCAATCCACTGCTGGATCAGGACCTCCCCACGCTGTGCAGGTTATGGAGGTTAATTGATCATACATCATGCTGGCCAGTGTGGGAAAGAGGACAGGGAGCATAGACATTGGAGCTTAGTACAGTACAATGGATTTTTCTGCATTAGCCCCTGCTCAGAATATAGCCCCACAGTAGCTTACACTTGTTAATATGCATGGTGATCATCCATCCAAGTAATATCGAGGTTAAAATCTGCTTAGTTTCCGAAATCCGATGACACTGTGTGCATTGCTGGTGATTTAATCATAGGAATTATTTAAAAGTATATTAAGATATATTATATTAAGATATATAAATATGGATGCGTAAAGTTTTTTTTTACAAATAAACTTTATTTATTTATTTTACCACTGAGCCGTAAACTTATTTTTTCAGAAGCGACCTGGCCACAAATGATAGCTCAACGAGGTGGCTTATCGTGTGAAATTTACTCGCAGAGAAATACTCTCAATGCATTATTCTAAATGTGGAGGGAAAAACCGGAGGATCCAGAGAAAAATGCACACGACGGGCGTTCGGGTCGGGATCGAACCCACGACTTCCTGCACGCCAGGCGAGGGAGTTAACATCTTCGCCACCAAAGATCCTGTTCTTTAAGCTTCTGTACTACTCTTGAGCAAATGTAATGTTATAATTTGGTGATAAAAACAACTTCGAAGCAATCGTTTATCTGTCAAGGCAACTGCTCTGGGATGCTTCATAGCAAACCACAACGATACTTCTCAGCAGCCAAATGTACTACGAGGTTATCGTCAAGAGCGCTAAATTATAATACTGCTGGCGCTGGGTACACGTCCTTCCAAGAGTATCCTGTGTTTTAGAATAGACCGGCACTGCTTTGCAAACTTGTGAAATCTAAGCCCTATGTTTATACCTACCATACTCTCGGTAAAAAACAAGTCCTGAATATCAAGACATATTCCTGCAGGTGAAATGGTATTCCTAACCAACGCATAAGGATATGATGCACACTGTGGATATCCATATTTATTAATATACATCAGCCCTCTGGGGATTATTATTAAACTGGGGAATGTTACATTTAATTTGCCAATTACTCTAAAGTACGCATTTGAATCGGTTTTATCATTTATGGAATGTAAAATAGGTCATCTTGGAAAGGTGCTTTTCGACCCATGTCCATTGCTCTGCCAGTCTAACGCAGTTTCTGAATTAGAGTTTCACTCAAATTGGATATAAAAATCAGAATTTAATATTTTACCCTCGTAATTTTTATAAACAATCACGTTGTGCCTAAATCTATAACCAGGCTGACACCATCATCAAAGACTGCACAAAGAACCACCACATTAAATTAGATTTTTCGCTTAAATAAGTTTGACTACCATGCAACACACCTTTCTCGGTAACAGAACATGTGAGGAAGTCTGCCCCCTAGTGTGTCGCTAAAACAGTCGATTGAAGAAATCTTAATACTGTAACAATGCTTACATTTATAGAGTGTCTTTCATTGACGATCTCAAAGACACGGCAGCAAAGACTCAGCAAAAAAAATAACGATCATATCTGCTTCGGTTGGCCATTCTCTAGCACGCAGGGTTGATGCATCACCCTCAAACACGCGAGTTCTCAGCCGAGGTCGCAACCGGGTACCCGATACCCGTACCCTACCCGATACCCGGCTACCCGTACCCAGCCGGGTACGGGTAGCCGTTTGCGACCCTGGTGCGGCCGGGTACGGGTACCCATTTGCGACCCTGGTGCGGCCGGGTACGGGTAAGGAATCAAAACCCGTTTGCGACTTCTGGTTCTCAGACAGACGCAACACATCAACTTGTGACATGATGACAGCTGAAGTCAATAAATGCTTGACTGAAGAAAAAGAAACAGACACACACTCGAGTTGACCCTTCCCCACCGCCGCCGCGGCACCACACCTTCTTGGAGCGCCAGCACCGGCAGAACGCAGACTCGTTGCCCAGGTCGGACGTGTCCATGGCGTGCACCACCTTGGGGTTCTCCTTGTCGATGGAGGGGTTGATGCGGCAGCACGCCTTGGCGCAGCACCGCCCCGGGGGTGCGCGCCACGCGCGGTAAGCCAGCAGCCCCACGAGCGTGACGCCGCCAACCCCTGCGGCGATCTTGAGCCAGATGGAATCTGCCTCGGTGGGGAGAATCGTCGCAAAGTCAGCCGAACGCCGCTAATCAATGTATCTTTTGTTCTTGTGATTCATTTGCTTTCGGTAAAAGCTGCAAAGGATGTGGGCTCCCTGGTCTAACTTCACGTCAAGTGTGTGAGCCAATTATATTGGTCATGCTGCTGGTTCTAAGACTTAATTTCTAGGTGTGTAACGTTGCATCACGTGTATCAACTAAAATTGATTCTTATACACATAATACACGCGTGGAATCATGAGTGTGAGAATCGATTAGGACTTTTCGAGATTATATGGTGCTAGATTTAGGGGAATGCAGTAAACAAAACGTCACATGACACAAAAAAAAATACAATAAATGAAAAAAACGAGGAAGTACAATTTAAGAAAAATCACCTCTACACTATGAGATCTCTTTTACCAGTGGCAAAATATAGTAGTAGGTTTTTACCCTTTTAAACTGGTACAAAACTGACACCTTTATTCAAGGCATCATGTTTGCAATAACCACAACACAAGTAGTCATCTGGTCCAACACCAATGGGGACTAGGCTCTAAAGAAGACCGTCTCGAGTGTGGACCAATCAACTTCAAGGACAGTGCATATTATTATCATTATCAGAGTTGCTTCTTTTTGTTTGCTTTTTTGACTACTTGTGTTGTAGTTATTGCAAACATGATGCCTTGAATAAAGGTGTCAGTTTTGTACCAGTTTAAAAGGGTAAAAACCTACTACCAAAAATCACCTCTTCAATATAATCGCAACCCTGAACTTTGACAGTGTGTTGAATTGCTAGTGTGGGTTATGAATTACATACCCCTCTTTATAATCACTTTAAATGTTCATTGTTTGGTAGGAGTAGTGAATGGTATAGTACATGCTCATTATATCTGTCACATGGAGGCAAGTGGAAGTACAGCTTAACAGCTATTTAAATAAGCAGGTTGGCACATAACATGTTAAGTATTTTTTATCAGTCTTTTGTGCTTGTGTCGATTTATCAGCACGTGTAAATTTAGCCTCAATGTGTATGGTATGTATAACCATGAGCACCATCGTAAAGTACAAGCTTATTTCATTTAAACAGGTGACAATTGAACAAACCAGGATCGTCTCATTTGCAGGAGTGACCTGGACCACCAAAATGACAAAATCAAATCAAATAAAGTGCAACAATGAGGCAAATATAAATCAGAACTAAAACACAAGCACTATACTTCCACCACCACTGTGAAGCAAGAACAGATAGGGTCGTTTGCAGAGGTTAGTAACTCACTTTACATAGTTTTGCATGTCAAAAACTTCAGATAATTTGTTCCAACTGACTGAAGCATTTATTGCACACATGGTATAAATGTGATATATCCTAACAGAGACCACGCCACTGCACAGATTGTTTGGATTAGCATATAGTGTACCAATGTTTTTTTTTAAATCACATATGCAACGCACAGTCCCAAAAGGCCCAAACACCAAGTGCCCAGCAACAAACAGCACAATTGAAAGTGTAACGTATAAAAGTGAACACGCTTGTTGAGAATGTGCAAAGTTACAAGAACCGAAAAAAAGGGATCAAGTGCTGGAATTCCACAGGGCAGCACTACAAGGGAAGACGCAGAAAGATGAGTGCTGTGACCTTGCAATATGGTGGTTGAACACAGTGTGGGTGAGCCAACAGTCAGTCTGGCAGACCAAGTCCCCAACTAGGCCTCGGCAAGGTAAGGTAAAAGGTAAAAACAACGAGCCTACCTTTACCCTACCTGTTACCTTACCACAATACAATCACTCGACCCTTACATTTTACCCTTTAGCAAGGTAAGGTAAAAGGTCAAATCGTCAAATGCAACGAGCCTACCTTTACCCTTACCCCATACAAGTTACCCGATTACAGGGTAATTACTGGGGTACTACACATGAAAAAGGAATACAACAGGTAAATGCTAGGTAGAGCACTTTATTCATATAGAACACTCTCGATGATTCAAATTTTAAATGGAGGCGTACGGACTGCGCCAAGGAGCTTTTAGCGAGCAGTAAACAAGGTATTTACCGGGTAATACTTCGCGCTACCTTTACCCTACCGGGTAATTCTTCCGCGCTACCTTTACCCTACCCTTTACCTTACCCCTTGGCATGTTGACACCTTTAACCTTTACCCTTTTACCCGGTAAAAAGGGTAACTTACCTTACCTTGCCGAGGCCGATCCCCAACATTGGTGTGGGGGAAACAATTAGTACAGTTCACAGGAGCAGTAACCATGACAGTAGTGACATAACCCCAGAGGTCAATGTTGCCTTATCGGTTTTTCACTTCAGAAGCACCATTCACGTAAATGCAACGTGACAACATTTCCCGGTGGTGAAAATATAAGAGGAGTCAAAATGCTCTTCGTCATAATCAACCACGATCAAACCACTGCTGGATGAAGGCCACATGCACTTACACATTGAAAACATTCTCTCCCATACAAACACTAGCAAATTACAATTTGTACATTTAGGCCTTGCATATCCACGTAAATATTCAAAACCACTGTGAGCATAAACACATTCCAATTCCATCGACAAATGCAGAGAGAACACTTCTGCTATGCAACAAATGTGCTATTATGTTTGCGCTAATTCATACTCTTTATAAGCTCTGCCAACTAAATTAGTCCCTTATTACCCAAAGCACCATGGAATTGCTTTCTTTCAGAAACTTAACTCTAATATGCCAATTAACTCATGCTGAACAAACACATTCCAACAGTTATAATGCATATTCACATAGAATAGTTCAGTGGTAGAGCAAGTGGCTCGCAATCAGAATGTTGTGAATTCAATTCCTGGTTTGGGATTAACTCAGCCATAATCCCCCCACGATCGATAAAATTAGTACCAACTTGTGGTTAAAGTAACAGTGTTTGTCCGATAAATTGACTCGCCCCAACCATAGGAATACAGCATTTCCACCACTGGATTCAGGGCTGTAATGAGATAAGCACAACCTCACTTGTTAATTTGAGCAGGGAATCACTTTTTAGTATTTATGCAATAATTTAGATTGTACTCATCGATATCATTTGTCAAATTAAATCGAAGGTCCTGTGTAGGGTGGGGGGGTCTGCGTTGGGAGTATCTAGATGTGTTGGTGGGTAACCCAGATCCTCATACCTGGACTTTCCACCCTACCCGTCTCGGTCCCTCAATAGAGAAACCATGTAGCTCTCATTTTAACACGTAGGCTTTCGCGACCAATATTATTCATAATCAACGTTTTTGGGTTAGATCGCGTTATTTATAAATGTGTCGTAACCCTCCACCACCCGACACGGCCAATCAGCAAAAAAGTGTCAAGTTGACAAAAAGACAAGTAGTTCACTGCTTTAGCCCAAAATGTAAATGTTGTCGTTTCACGCTTCAACACACCGGTGGGCTAAAGTAGTGAACTATTTGTCTTTTGTCAACGTGACACTTTTTTGCTGATTGGCCGTGTCGGGTGGTGGAGGGTTACGACACATTTATAAATAACGCGATCTAACCCAAAAACGTTGATTATGAATGTAGCTCTCATGTTGTCCTATGAATACTGCTCTCATATCTGGAGGGGGGATGGGGAGGGTTCACCCAGTTCCCACCTCACTGTAATTGACAGAATTCAACGTAAAGCAGTGAGGTTAAATGACGATCAGGCATTCTAGATTTGAAGCTTTCGTGACTGCAATGATTCATACCCTTAATTTTTTTCGGTAAAGTCACGTAGGTAAAAAATAAAATAAAAAATAAAATAACAAATGAAAATTCTTTATTGAAAATTTTTTTTAATGAAAATAAAATAACTCAATTAAATCACGACGTTTCGGAGGCAACACAAGCTTCCTTCATTAGGTGTAAAAAGGCACAGCAACTTATTTTGCTGTGCCTTTTTACACCTGATGAAGGCAGCTTGTGTTGCCTCCGAAACGTCGTGATTTAATTGATTTATGTTCATTTATTATTATTTTATGTTTTACCTACGTGACTTTACCGAAAAAACCTAAGAGTATGATCAGGCACTCAATGTGGTCACATTTCACTCGTCGATTCCCCCACCCATGCTGAGGAAGCATGACTCGGGTCTACCAGAGCCGTTTCGTCTCGCACACAACGGCGTCACAATCACCAACACTGCAAGTCATTTAAACACGTCGTAAGGCTTTCGCGAACAATATAATCCATAATGCATGTTTTTTTTGTTGGGGTTAGATCGCGTAAATATGTGTCGTTAAACCCGCCACATCCAAATAGTGAAGGTTTGTCACGTAAACAGAACACGCCAATTCGTTACTAGTACAGCAACACCGGTGTGTTGGAGAACAAAGCCACACCATTTACAATCTAAGTACGACGTTTCGCCAGTAATTACAACAACCTTCATCACAAGCGATGTCATCACATCTACCCCTCTATTAAAGGAACGAAACTGGAGGATTTCTCCACAAATCTGTCTGTCGCCTGATGAAGCTAGTTGTAATCACTGGCGAAACGTCGTCCTCAAGATTGTAAATTAGGGGGCTTAGCTCTCCAACACAACGGCTAGTGCTGCACTAGTAACGAAATGACATGTTATGTGATCTAATTTAATGTGTCGGGTGGTGGCGGGTTTAACGACACATTTATAGACTGCAGGTCACGGCGCGTCTCGACTTTCGGCTCGTTCCCTCTTTCGGCTCGTTCCCTCGGCACTGATCCACTCTTTTTAATTCCCTCCCGTCGTCTCGTTGTCAAAACTTTCTGATAATCTTCTTAAATTCCACGAACGCGTTCACTGTTTAATCATTGCGGTTTTAATCGCGGGTTTGTTGCGTCTTGGCCCTATGCGCAACTACCGTGGCAAAAAGCTACACATATATTAGACACACACACACAGAACATCTCGATAGAGAATCCCTAGTAAGTAGCCAAAGACCCCACCGGGGATCCCGACCGTGACCTCCTACGCCGTCGCCCTCAACGGGGCGGGGATTCTAGGCAAGACCGAGGTCTCAGGCGCGGCCTAGTCGCGGCTTGACCCCTGTCCGAAGCCACTGCGCGGCACGACTCGGAACGCTGCGCCGCGACGAAGAGGAGGGGGGGCGGCGGCGACGTCCGCTGTGCTCACCTCGCAACGAATTCATGGCTCCGTCTCCTTCCCTGCCTCGGACGACGACGACGACGATGCGGCCGATGCTATCGCTGCTGCTGTCGCCCGGGGCTGAAGGACGCACGTCAATTGCTTCCCTCGCACGCGATTGGTCGACGAGAGCCACGCGTCAGAGCCTAGGGCAACGCTGATTGGTCCAACGAGCTGTTTGTTGATATCGGTGACGTCACGCGTCATTCGCCTTCAACGCAACCTCGGAGTTGGCGGGGATTGGCGGATAGAGGAATTTGGATCGGATTAGTGAGCACTCTAATTAACCCGCTTGAATGCATTCTAATTTTATTAATAAACATTACAGTTACCCCATGAAAATGCATTCAAATTGTATTAATAAATACCCCAGTTACCCCATGAAAATGCATTCAAATGTTATTAATAAACACTACAGTTACCCCATGAAAATGCATTCTAATTTTATTAATAAACACTACAGTTACCCCATAAGAATGCATTCTAATTTTATTAATAAACACTACAGTTACCCCATGAAAATGCATTCAAATTGTATTAATAAATACCCCAGTTACCCCATGAAAATGCATTCAAATGTTATTAATAAACACTACAGTTACCCCATGAAAATGCATTCTAATTTTATTAATAAACACTACAGTTACCCCATAAGAATGCATTCTAATTTTATTAATAAACACTACAGTTACCCCATGAAAATGCATTCAAATTGTATTAATAAATACCCCAGTTACCCCATGAAAATGCATTCAAATGTTATTAATAAACACTACAGTTACCCCATGAAAATGCATTCTAATTTTATTAATAAACACTACAGTTACCCCATAAGAATGCATTCTAATTTTAATAATAAACACTACAGTTACCCCATGAAAATGCATTCTAATTTTATTAATAAACACTACAGTTACCCCATAAGAATGCATTATAATTTTATTAATAAACACTACAGTTACCCCATGAAAATGCATTCTAATTTTATTAATAAACACTACAGTTACCCCATAAGAATGCATTCTAATTTTAATAATAAACACTACAGTTACCCCATGAAAATGCATTCTAATTTAATTAATAAACACTACAGTTACCCCATAAGAATGCATTCTAATTTTAATAATAAACACTATAGTTAGCCCATAAGAATGCATTCTAATGTTATTAATAAACACTACAGTTACCCCATAAGAATGCATTCTAATTTGATTAATAAATACTACAGTTACCCCATGAAAATGCATTCTAATTTTATTAATAAACGCTACAGTTACCCCATAAGAATGCATTCTAATTGTATTAATACACGCTACAGTTACCCCATAAGAATGCGTTCTAATGTTATTAATAAACACTACAGTTACCCCATAAGAATGCATTCTAATTTTATTAATAAATACACCAGTTACCCCATGAAAATGCATTATAATTGTATTAATAATCACTACAGTTACCCCATACAAATGCATTATAATTTGATTTATAAGCACTCCATTTACCCCATAAGAATGCATACTAATTTGATTAATAATAACTTTAGTAAAACAATAAGAATGCATTTTTATTGTATTAGTAAGCACTATTTTATTAATTGTTTATATTTAGTGACTTGCTTACCTTTTTTATATTTTGCACTCCTATCGTTTTTTTTATTGTTTGCTGTTGTTACTTGCTGACCTGCCCCATACTGGACATCTGTGAAAAAAGAGCTTCATAGCTCATCGGATTCCTCCAGTCTAAATCAAGATTCTGATTCTGACATTCTTGCACCTGACAATGACTGATGTTTAGAAGCTACTGTAGATGCCAATGTTGAGGTCTGCGAGCCACGATAAGGCTTCAGAAGAGAGCTGGTGTAGGTTTGCTATCCTTCCGTTGAAGAAGCGCAGAATCGAGCGGTTCACTACATGGCCAATATTTTGGGTTGCATGGACAAAATCGCACTGTGGCTTCATGAAGGAGATGTGCACATCGGCCTGTTGATGTTCTGATGTGAGTTGACGGTTCCACCACCTGTGTCTCCGCGGGGCAATGTCAAAGCCAGGAGGTGCAAAAGTTTGGGTTTCGAATGATGTGTTTATTTTGGACGTCCACGTTTTTCCACTCAGCATGCTTTCGGACTTGGGGGAGATTCTAGGATGGTGAACAGAAGGGGGACCAGGAGTTGAGTTTGGCGGCGAGGTACAATATTGAGGTCTTGGTTGATGATGGGAAGGTTTATTGTCATTGGTAAGAAAACATGTAAACACTCTCTTGCAGTTTGCGTGTCTGGGTAGATGTTTGGTGGCGAAACGTTCGCCAGAAGAGGGAGTCAGGGGATTGGTGCCGGTTTAAGTGTTCTGTGGTGCCACAGCGACGGGGCCGCTCTGCCGAGCCAGGGAGCCGCCCGGCTTCCACCACCGCACTGCCCCCCATCACCCCCCCACATAAGCACGCACCCGCACCCACGTAGGGCCTCGTGGTCGGGTCACCTACCCTGAGTTTTCACCCGAGGGCCCCCTCGGGGGGTTACCCCACGGTTTCTCAGGGCCAGGGAATTGGACAGGACCCTTCCCAGGCCAAGTAACACTGCGGCGCCGTGGGCGGATTTGAGATCGCACGACCACGGCGAGCTCAGAGAGCCCCGCAGTTAGAAACGCATACAAACACAAACACGGGTCAGCAGGGCAGATAGCTGGGATCAGGACCCGGGGCGACTGATTGGTCGAAAGGTCAAAGGCCGGCGGGATCGCAAAAGAGCGGGAAATCCTAGGCTCAGGATTGGTCGAGAGACCAAGGCGGTCGGGACGGGGGCGCCTAGCCTTTGATGTGAATAGTTTAAAAGAAAACGCAGGGGCAGTAGGGAAGTCTCTTCTTCTGGAGTTTTGACACGGAGTCAGCGACGAGGGAGTCATCGGGCGAGCCGCTAGATTGTCTGCAGGACGATCTGAGCGCCGCAAGGTCACCAAGAACTACAGACGGTATCGTATTACGCGCCTTACAACACCTCAGAGCGGAGAGTAGGATCCGTAGGAGAGGGTTAGTTCGGGGTAAGGACGAGTAGGAAAGCGGTTTAACAGAGAGCGCAGCATAGAATAGGGCTGCACGCCACCAGAGAGTGGGTTAGAAGTGCCTTGCTGGCCCGCACACACACACGGGTGGCTCGGTGGGTTAACAAGGGCTAATAAAATCTCGAGCGTAGTAACAAAACCGTGTTGTTGGGTGTTTTTGAACGTGGTATTAGCGTGCACTGCATTCGCGGATGTGTGGTCGTTGTATGCGTAAAGGCCGTGGTCTCTGTACGATTGTGCGGGTACGGAGGTGTGTGTGTTAACGCCCGGGGAGAGCACTTTTGTGTGTTGGCGTGCCTACGCAGCAGTGTGAGAGGAGAATCGTCCTTGTACGATACTTGTGTTGACGTGCACGCGCGAGTGCGGGAGGGGACGAGTCGTCGTGTCGGCGTGCGCCCCGCTCGCGTGTGCGAAACCGCGGTGCGCAGTGAAGCTGTTAGCTTTGTGCGAGCTTGCGTGTGCTCGTTACTTGCGTAAAGTGCGGCGCGGTGGTGGGCCCCTGACCCCCAACCCCGCGGCTCGAGCGCGTAATCGGCTGCGCATTGTTGTACGGTTTGTCTCGCGCGCACGGCGGCGGCAACTTGAGTCATTGTGTCGGCGTGTGCCCCGCTTACGTGTGCTCGTTACTTGCGTAAGCTCTCGGCGTGCGTAATCGGCGTACCCCAGGTGCGCGATCGTAACGTGAGCGGCCAGCGCGGCGCAGAGCGGCGCAAGAGTGGGTATCGCGTGTGGAGCTGTGTGTGGGTGTGCGTGTACGTAATTAACCATGCCTGCTACGCAGACCCGCGGTGGAGGGGAATCCTCGGGCGACGGCTCCCACACCATGGGTGAGGAACCTAGCAGCGGTTCGCTTAGCAGCGGGGGGGCGATTGATGATGTTAGCCCGGCCGTTAGCATTATCGAGGGAGGGATCTCGGGGGCTAGCGACCCCCACAGTTCCGGTTATGATGCGTATTTCGTAATCTAAGTGTGCATTTAGCAGTGTTGTGTAAGAGTTCCCGAACCAGGCTGGAGTAGAGTACTGCACTTTGCCACTGAGTGAATCAAGTGACAGAGTGGCAGTTCACAGCACATCAGCTGAAACGCGCCATGTTATTTGTAGCAGGAGGATTTTTCATTTGGGTTGATCACATATCTGTTCAATGTTGGACTTCAAGGACAGGCTGCTATCCAAGATAGTCCCAAGTATGTTTTTCAGTGGGGTCATAGCGCACTGTGCTACCTCAGGACACATCAAGGTTGACATTGTATGTATAATCGTTGATGTGAAGAGTACTTGTGGTGGTTTTGGAGGGCTTGGTTGGAGTTTTCAGCGATTGAAATATTCCTCACTTTAATACGTAATTCTGGCAAATCGCCTGATGAAGCTGGTTGTAATAACCAGCGAAACGTCGTTCTCAAATGGTAAATATTGTGGGTTTACTCTCCAAAACACCAGTGTGCTGAAGTAGTATCTAACTGGCACGTCTTGTTTACATGACAAACTTTACTAATTGGCTGTGTAGGGTGGTGGTGGGTTAACAACACATTTACATTTACGCGATCTACACCCAAAAAACCTGTATTATGAAATATATCTCCAATAACATTATAACAGCTGTCAGATTATTGGCAATGTTCTCTAGATTTGTGCCCTATGCAACAAGGGCTATGTCATATGCATGCCTGAACTTGCTAAATTATTTACATGGCAGGCCACATATGTATGTTGAATCATGACCGTGCTATTACTGGCCTATGAAGGGGGCGATTGTTCATACTTCTCTTGCGGCTGTGTGTTACCGGCGAGGTTGTACCCTTAAAGTATGCTTGCTAACCATGGCATCGAGTAAGTGAACGGCATCTGATGATTTGGGACAACTTCAGCAGCAGGCCAGGATGCCAAAAGTGTTGTAGGCAGCGGAGAGGGCAATCATTGCTGTACCAGATTTTTTATTTGTTGTTGACGCTGAAAACCGGCTTCTATGAGGATGGTGAAGGCAACGATCTGTTTGTAGCAGCAGCTACGGCCAGTTCGAAATCCGGCTCATTCAGGAGGCAGTTGGGGGTGGGTCGATAATGGGGCAAAGTTTGGCGAGCGTGGCACATTCCATCGGCTTGGAGGTGGAAAAGAAACAGAATTAATATCGTCATCTAGGCAAATGGACGTCGTTATTTCGAACCCAGACATGATCAGTAAGTGCTGTAGTTTCCCTATAAGAATGCATTATAATTTGGCCAATAGGCACTTTAGTAGTAAGCACTTTATAGCGCTTACAGCTCAAGTAGTAGTAAGTAAATTTGTGATTTGGTGGTAGAAGTAAGCACTTTAGTGCTTGTGATGGCACTTTAGTGCTTACGACTACCAAATCACTAAAGTGCACACTACTCCATGTGGTAAGCACTTTACATGGAATGGCTGTGCTGATCACTTCAACCAGAATTTGCCACGTTATAAAATTAAGCACAACTTACTCATTTGGGATTACAGTACATTGCAATCATATCCCATTCCTGGCAGATTAGTGCCCAAAATGGGACATTTTGGTCAGTATCAAAATAGGAAACAATAATATTAGGTTTTATCCTTTCCGGCAATAAACCAGGTGTTAAGATGTTCAAACATCAAATATAAACTTTTTGCACGGAATCATGTCTGCATTAACCACACGTACGGAACTGATTGTGTGTTTCAAAGACAATGCATCTAATATCGGAGCATGTTTGTTTGCGTGTTCATCACAAGCACGTGTGGTTAATGCAGGCATGATTCCTGGCAAAAGGTTTCTATTTGGTGTTTGAACATCTTAACACCTGATTTGAAGCTTTCGTGACTGCAGGAATCCATACTCTTTGGTTCATTCGGTAAAGTCACGTAGGTATAAAATAATAGATCACGACGTTTCGATCGCAACACAAGCAATCGTCATCAGGTGGGACAACCACAGCAAGAAAAAACGTTGTTTTTGCTGTCGTTGTCCCACCTAATGACGTGACTTTACCGAAAAAAACAAAGAGTTTCTTACACCTGTTTTATTACCAGAAAGGGTAAAACGTATTCTCATTTTTTTTCATAGATTATTGTCCGTTCGCACGCCAGGTGCCAAGTCACATTGTGCTCACATTGACAGCTGCCACTGTAGGTGCCTTTCAAGTGTTTCTAATACGTAGGTTATGGAAAGTGCATGCTCTGGCGTATAACGCGCGACTTCAAAGACAAATCACTATTAACCTATGCGAATACATCTGCATATCGATAAGTCGGCACTTTAGTCAATATGTGGAATGTTTTGTAATGCGATGAGTGAGCGCGTTCGCCAACCGATCACAAAGCATTGTACGTCACAATGGGACGTCACGCGTCATATCCGTGTTCATTCCGCAAAACAAAAATCGCACGTGGCGTGGAAGTTTGATAAGCACGACGAACGCGTCAAATTGTGCGAATGTAAATAATCCTAAAATACGACGTAAATATTCTCTAGTGTCCTTAAATCCGACAATCATGCTTTGTAGCCCAAACGTTTAAATACGACACAATCGAAACGTCGTGAGAATTTTATTGTTTTATATTTTTATTATTTTATTGTTTTATATTTTTATCATTTTATTGTTTCCCTTCTACGTGACTTTACCGAAAGAACCAAAAATAGGAATAATTAATTTTAAATCGTGAAAATTAATCGAATGGATATCACGCCCACGCGCTGCGGCATGGACGAATATGATTCCAAATGAATCGATTCCCGACGCGTTTTCGATTTCACGCGTGCGTGCCCGCCAACGGTAACGTTCGACACGCGGATCGATTTCTCACCACGAATCGCCGAATCACTTAATCACGTGGGTGGCCGTGCCCCGCAAATAGTGCGCGCGCGCGCGCCACCGCCCCCGCTTGGGATTGGGGGGGGAGGGAGCCCCGCACTATTTTCCCCGCGCGGAGGGACGCACGTCACGTGCGCGCGCGCGCGCGCTCGCCCCGCCCCCCCCGCCCACCACGACACACTCCCCCCCCCTCCGCCTTATAAAAGCGGGGGTGGAGTCCTCCGCGGCGGTGAAGCGTCCGGGCCAAATTCAAGCTCAAGAGGTTTTTTTTCTTCTTCTCTCGGTGACGCCGCGCTCGTGTCGGGCCGCGCGAACGCAGCGAGAATAATTTCCCTTCCGAACGCGACGGTTTAGAGAGGGAAACGTCGTCGTCTCGCGAGTTCTGTTGGCGTGAGCGAGAAAGAAGAACCGCGGGGGGTGGAGGAGAGAGAAAAAAATCATGGCTTTGAAGAGAATTCACAAGGTAATTTAAGAGCTTAATAAGGGGTGACGGCCGCCTCGACTAGTGTAGGCCTCTACTGTGGTGTTGGGGTGAGGGGAGAGGAGTGAGTGGAGAGGGGGGGAATGAAGAGGAATGAGTGGAGGAGGAGGGGGGGGAATGAAAAGGAGCAAAGAGAAGGAATGAGGGAAGGAGGAGATCGTGGCGACGAATGGGGAGGGAGGGGAGTGAGGGGGACGAGGTGAATGGTGACTTGGCACAAAGAGACGTGGGTATGAGGAACAAGCCGAAATGGGGTATGAATTAAGAGAATGATGAGCTTGGAATGAAGAGCAGGAAGGGTTTGTGTGTGTGTGGTAATGTTACTCGTGCGATTGCTGTGAGTCGTGTAAGAACGAAGTTTAATGATAAGGAACACGAGTGCGGTAGTGAAAGAGGAACCATGGGGGTGGGGGGTTAATTGAGGGAAGGAATTTGAGAGAACGACGTGAAGATCCTGGAACGACGTGGTAGGTACGAGGAAGCATGTTGAAGGATTAATAAAAAACGCGGATTTGGGGGGGTGGGACAACAATAGGAACCGAGTGAGGCGAGGGGGATTGCTAAATAATGACGAGCGGAATGAAATACCGGGATCCATGTTGCGCTCGGGTAGTAGTAATCCTGTGACGTTCCTGGATGACGGCTTCTTCCACTGTGCCCCCTACTCTCGCTCCCTTCATTGGTTCTCCTCCTCGTCTCCCTCATCGTCTCTTCTTACCCTTCCATCTCTCTACATCTCTTCTCTCCCCCCCCCCCCTGTCACGAGAGATTTTACACATCTGTACACGCACGGGTTCCGCATTGATGACGCCCCCATTATCGCGAGCGGGGATCGATTCTGCGTCTCCGTTCGTGAGTCCATCGATCTTCCCGATTCGTTCGCTAATTCGACGTCGTTCGATCGTTCTCTGGGTCAAGTTATTGGCGTGTTCTCTTGACAACACCCCCCCCCCCCCCTTACTCATTCTCTCGCTTATCCCACGACTCATTCGTCGGTTGGATTCGTTCAATCCGCATTCGTTCGCTCAGGTCGTTGACCCCAGTCATGTGCTGACTCACACGTTGACTTTTTTTAACTCTTTCGTGTGTAGCGAACTTGGTAATTCGCAGGTTACATTATATAATTACTCCTGAGTGGTTATATATCTTTAATTTAGAATTTCGTTCGTCCGTTCACCAATGGACGCATTCGCTCAGTCGCGTATACATTGTAAAGGTTTGCGTTCCCTTCGGTAATTAATTCACGTATCTTATTTTATGATTTGAGAAATTATGAAGGCGTTGGCGTATTCTTCGACTCATTGGTTAATTATCTCACTCGGTCAGGCAAACTCGGTACATTAACATTCAGCCGGCGTCAAGGCACGAACGGTGATTTAATTTGGCTCTCCGGCAAACCTAAAATAGTCCTGA
The DNA here is from genome assembly GCF_964198595.1 of Lampetra fluviatilis. NCBI lineage: Eukaryota > Metazoa > Chordata > Hyperoartia > Petromyzontiformes > Petromyzontidae > Lampetra > Lampetra fluviatilis. The sequence goes on along the minus strand of NC_136294.1, from coordinate 8,920,124 downwards.
TAAGTCATCATCGATGCGGTCTGTCCCTTATTTAGATGTGTTCGTGTCGAACGAGTTATGTGTGTGTGTGCGCGACTGTGTGTGCTGCACAGTGCATCATTGTGCACGATGGTGGTCGTAATAATGCCGGCTGTTGTCGTAAAGGAACGTGCTTGCAATTGGAATGGTTCCCATATGGCTAATGCCGCATTACTACGGGGATGAATTAAGCCCTTGGTTGGTGGTGGTGATGATGATGGTGATGATGTCACTGGTTATGCGAGTGCCGATTTTATGCTGATGGTGGTGAAGATGGTGGATGATGACGGTGGTGGAGATTGATGATGATGGTGGTGGTAATGACAGTTTCGTGGTGATGGTCTTTATAGTGGTATTGGCCGTTGTGCTGATGGTATTTGCGATATTCATATTCTTAGGTTTTTTCCTAAGCTGATGGTATTTGCGATAGTAATGGTTAATGGTTACAGACATAGTAATAACGTGATGGTTGTGGGTGTAATAATTATTTTGGTGATGGTGGTCGTTGTAGAACTTATGGTGATTGTCCTAGCGATTGTTGTGTTGGTAACGATGGTAAAAGATTGAGGATATGGTGGCCCAATGGTGATATTGATTAAGTGGTAGTTATAATAGTCGTATTGGTGATTTGTAATTTGTAGTGTTGTTATGATGGCAGAAACGATGGGTGTGGTGATGGGATCGTTGTGACGGTGGTAGTTATGCTTATGCCGTTTATGTTGATTGTACTGTACTTGTAGTGATGGGTGGTGTTGATGGTTGTGAATATCATGGTTTTGATGGTGGTGATATTGGTTCACGTTATTGAAGTCATGGCGATGATGTTGATTATAGTAGTCGTGGTGAGGGGTGTTTGTAGTGATCGTGACGATGGTTGACTCATGTTTTTCTCGTGACTCATGTAATTCCATCGTGAACTTGCCACATACTGAAAGCGCGTGCATTGGTTAATAGTACCATTTGGTGTCCTAAATACATTTCCAATCTATTTGTACCCTTTAGAATATCCATAAGTTGACCCTTTTGTACAAGTCAACATTCTGTATAAGGTAAACGTTTTGTTCGAGTTTCAAACGGTGCTGTCTGCACAGGCAAATTGTACATTGAACAGGTCCTCGTACACTCGATGCTGTGTAAAACCATGCACTCAACAATGCTGGGTTCTCATCCTTTACACGGTTACAGTGTTCCAGAACGGTGGAAAATCTTGCACGCACGCAGCGCGTTGTGCTATGCTGCAGTAGTTGCGGATGGCCATCCTTGTGAGCGAAAATGGCCACGGCCCCTTTTGCGTGACCCCCCCCCCCCCCAATGATAGTTTTGGTCGAAGTCGACTTGGCCACCCCGGGCGGGGGGGGGGGACCGTCGTCCGTGTCCTTAAAACGCAGTTTGGAAGGCCCGAAAAGGAAGTGACATCGCTTTGTGGCGTAAACAACAAAAAAACGTTTCAGCCGGGGCCCTCCGACGCTTCCGTCTGGGCGGCTTGCCTCGAGTTTCATAACGAGAACGAACTAAGTGTTTTGGTTGTGCCTTGCCCTTCGTGCCTCGGCCGTTCTTCCACAGGAAATGGCCGTGAGGCACACCACACATTACTCATGGTGGGGGTGGAGGTTTCTATGGCTGGTTGAGTGTGTGACGCACAATTGTATGTGGCCTGGCAGTTGAAGGGTTATGCATCGTCAGGTTGCGCATGACGCTTCTGAGAGGTGTGAATTTGGCACGTTATGCCGAGCAAGGGTGACACGATATTGCTATGTAGAGGCTACCGGCAGTCTCGTTACATCGTGTGTTTTCATTTTTTATTCTATAATTGGAACATGAGCACCTAATGTTACAAAAAACTGACTCGCATGCGAAACCAATTGTGCTTTTATGCTGACTAAAGATGAAGGTTGTTGACGTCATTGTGCCTGCAAGATAAAAAAAACTCAATACCTTTTTGGCTGCCGTGTCCGGTCTAGCTGCCATCTCTGCTTGTATCCAGCCAGCGAGTGAGCGTACAATTTTAAAATTTTACGGCACTGCGGTACAGCTGGACAAAACTGCCATGGGGCAGCCTTGTGAATTTGACATTGAAGTGAACTGCTTTGCCATCTGTAACATGCGGTGTCGGTCAATGGCTTGAGTGTTCAGTTTACAAGCAAAGATGCCTTAATTCAGTTTTGTGGAATTTATGCTGCGGACAATTGTTTCTGCTGAGCGGCTCCAAGCATGAAGTGTCAAACTGCCACAATAAGTATGGTGTGTCGTACACAATTCAAATTTGTTCAGGACATAATGTAACTGTTGGTGATGAAATGATCCTTATTGCGGTACCCCGGGGTACCAAATAATACAAAATGGCCGAGGCAATTAAATATTTAATTTCTGGGACACTATTTTTTCCAGGGGTGTTACTGAACTCCGCGACTGGGGTACCAATCAATCCGAAATCGGTGGTGCCACTCCGCAATGTCGAAACGCAGCGAGGACGATTGCGCTGAAACCCTGAACGCTCGCGGTATGCACCATAGTGCATCGTGTACAGCTCGTCGAGATGAGTCGATTGCCGCATTGCCGACCATCAACAGACAAAAAATAACCGGACATTATGCGAGAGCCGGGGTGGTACTATGGTACCGCTATAAGGTTCCAATGTTCATTGGCTCTACTGAAATTCAACACATTTGAGCGAGCATGTGGCAGTGGGCATTTGCACCAACAATTACGACGGTTTTGCGCATTTGGGAGCTTTACCCAAGCTTCGCTGTGCACACCCAACGTATTTGTTGTGTGAAATTTACAGCGAGTCTCTACTTACAAGTGAAATTGTATTCGCCATTTTTAGAAAACATGTGTTAAGTATCTGAATGTCAGGCCACTGTCCGTGCAAGCAGCGATCAAACATGCTCCACTCTTACACCAGCCCATCCACATTTTTAACCGAAGGCCTCCACACTGTACCTCCTTGCCGCAACAATGCGCGCAGAACTGCATTCCCGTTACACAGGTTTCGTTTTAAAGACTTACATTATTTTAAATCAATCGCTCCTGACGCGCGCCGTCTTCTTTAAGGAAGAAATACTCCTTGTGACAACGTTGGCTCCTTCTTTTCTGTCCACAGGAGTTGAACGACTTGGGGAGGGATCCTCCGGCACAGTGCTCTGCAGGACCCGTTGGCGACGACTGTGAGTCATTGAAACGTCTTTTATATGAGAAGCACAATCGAAATCTTTATTTATACTGGAGGAATCTGATGGGCTTTAAATCTCTTTTTGAACAGATGTCCAGTCGGGCCAGGTCAAAGTTACAACCACAAACAATACAAAATACGATAGGAGTGCAAAGTAGATGAAAGGTAAAAACAAATCGCTTTTAAAATCTATAAAAGTAAAACTAAACTCTTTTTTTGCATCTTACCAGGTGAAGCCCACTGAGCCACAAACTTATTTTTTTCGAAATGACTTGGCCACATGATGGCCAAACGAGGGTGGCTTATGTGGAACTCCACAGCAGCAAAATAATCTACGTAATTGCATATTTCTAAATAAAGATCTTGAACCTTACTCGACAGAAAAAAATCCATCAAACCTTGGACCCCCAATGATCACTACCTTTTATGATTGGTAACCAAAGTTGTATATCATGGCGTGTCCCTCCGCAAGCTGACGCGCACGAATCCTGATTGTGTGAATGCTTACCTAGGCTCTGCTGTGACACTCTGCCAAGGAATCCTCTAGGCCATTCTTCTGTAATGCATCTTTCATTCATTCATGAATGATGCCATCTTGTTTATGCCAAGAGATTTGTGTACGAGAGACTTTAATTTCCATTTGTCTTGGTCTCGCAAGAAACTGATTACTTTCATGGCAGTGCTGTATTGGCTTTTCAGTACTTGGTGCAAAGTACTTGATCAGGGCTAAAGCCTCGAGTGGTAGACATCAAGGCACATGCCCCACCCCCACTGCGCCACCTCGCCCACCCCCCCCTTCATCAATATAGCTGTAAAGCTATAGACGGAGAATTTTATAATAAGCAAATGGGCCCAAACAAGTCGGCTACTCGGGCAAAGTGTTTTACTGCGTTTGGTAACACCAAGTACAGTGCTGTACACTCTCACCGTGAATGCTTGTGATATGTATATGCATCCTTGATCCTGTACCCTGCAAATCTTGGCTAGGCTTCTGAACTTGACACTGCAGGGCACACATGAAAGGGATGGAGAATTTATCCCACCGTTGAAGCAAAATTGCTTTGAAAATGCGTTTCTTAAAATGACGAATGCTGCATATTTGGTAATAATCACGGACGCGCATGAAACGTGCTTTGTTGGTTGTACTGATTTACTTTTATACATTTTTCTAACGTTGCTGTTTAAACAAAGGTCGTTTTTTCCCCATCTTGGCAAATGAGCTCTTTTTTTAAAGAAACCTCATTTGATATATAAAAAGATATACAAGTAAAACTGTCAGTCTCACATCCTGGGAAGTGCATGTCTTATCTCTGGGGTAAAACGGCAATAAGAGTCAAACGTTGTGGTGGTTTTGTCCACGTTTGCAGAAAAACACGACAGTTGTTTTACATAAAGTAGGCCCGCATGGTGTGATGTGGCCATCGGTGTAACGTTGGCTTTGCCGAGTACGCCCTTGACGTGGCTGAGCTTGGGTAATCTGTCTCCACTTCTGGATACAACCACGTCGAGTGTTTTTTTTAAAGAAGACTGCGTTTGTGTTTTTCAATAGTTTTTTCTCGTGAGCAATGTTGGCAGCCGGGTACAGTTTTTACAAACTGCGCACTTGCGTGCATGATTATGGTATATAACTATATTTAATACTGACCTTTTAAGCACTGCTTTTTATAGTTTGAGGCGGATTTATGTTTGAGTAGACGGCCAAGATGGGAGTATTTTTGCTCTTGAATGGTGTGCTTTATAAATACCTGTTGCCACACTGCATTCAAGTATTACATAACACTTTATAAGCATGATGTATATACACCTTCAACGATGGTGTTAAAAATGTTTTGTAAAGCTCATTTGGATACGTCCGATCCCTTTGTTAGGTTCCTATATTTTCACGTATATTTTGTATTCTAGCTGTTATAATGTTATGACTCGTTTCTCTTTGCAGTGTTTCATTGGCAGGCCACCATTATGGGACCAGTAAGTCAATATTTAATGTAATGCACGACACTGTTAAAGGCTTAGCGTCACATGTTTGCAGATGGGCAATTCTGCCCGCGGAGTGTCCTGTGTTTGGTGGAGCTAGTGGAAAAAATAATCGTAAAGAGAACACTCACTGTTGCACCTGCGGAGCTGACTGGTTTATTGGTGTGAATCGTGCCTTAAGTTTTAAATGGGAAGGAAAACACGTACACATCTTAAGTATTACGTTCAAATGGTGCCAAAGGAAACACTATAAAGAGGTAAAACATTTACTTGTGATATTTGATGTAAAACGCACGTAAATTTAACAAGTACCTAACCATCATTCTAATTCCCTTTACCTTTTCATAAAGTACACCAAATTGAGATAGCTGTCGGTGAGTTTGTGCTGCACAAAGCTGAACAGGCCTAAACATGAAAGAGTACAGTGCAATTTCACTAATGTAATCCTGTCACAGCGTCTGTAATACAGTACGGAAAGTGTTTCGGTCGGTGTGTGTGAACGTGTGTGTGCGCAAATGTAATGACTCGGTTCATGTTTGTTTTTCATGTAGAATGACAGCCCATACCAAGGGGGCGTGTTCTTCCTTACCATTCACTTCCCAACAGACTATCCTTTCAAGCCTCCAAAGGTCGGTGTTTGTTTCCTAGGCTGTGCACAGCATTTGTTTTGAATGACTGGAATCCCACGGGGAAACAGAGATTTTGTGAGAATGTAAGCACTTTATATTTTTAGGGAGCTTTTACATTTGGCTAGCAAGACTAAAGTGAAGGGAACCTACTTTTAAGGCACTTTAGAAGATGCCTGTTGAGCTCGATAGTATTTCCCGTGAAAATATTGGTGACTCCTCAGGTTCTAGTAAGCTCGAGAGTATTTATAATCTCTGAAGTGGCGAGCCTCAACTGTAATGATATTTTAGAGGCACCTTTTTAGGATGTGTTCCTGTCCAATATGGAAATTCATGACCTAGTGGTGTAAATTCTAATGGTCTAAAAAAGTGAAAGATGAGATTTGACACAAACATAGTAGAGATTTCAGCTTAATAAGAACCTCTAAAAACCAAGCCTCTTCTTTTGGATCCCTGTATTGCAGAATAAAAAATAATCTTTGTTTTTTATTTGCACCTATGACATTTAGTCTAATGGTTATGAAGAGTGCTGGATCCAGATAGGACAGTCTTTCAAAACTGTACTTTTGTTTTGGTAAAAAAAAAAGCACAGGAAAGCCAATAGAAAGTAGGCAAAGCCCCCCCTATGCTTGTTATTAGCCATTACTATTAATCTGCTTGTTATTAGTCATTACTATTAATTGTATAAAAGCTGTTTTCACATTTGTGTTGCATACCTTCCTTACAGGCATAGTAAATGTAGAGCACAAAATATTAGATTGCATTCGGCAAAATATGGTTTTATTTACAAAGAATGTTTGGCTATGCTATGATGAAGAATGTTTATATATTCTTCATATTTTTATTGGGATTTCATTACTGTACAGGTAAACTGAATTGTGACAATTCATTCCTCGTACTAGGTTTGCTTTATTTCCTATGTCCATGGAGTGCCTGAAAATTGAAAGTTCACTGACATGTCTGTTTAGCTATGGCATGCAAACAATGCAGTAATTCAAGTTTCTCTCTTAAAAGTTGATCCGAAATGCTATGTTTACACCAACCTGAGCCTTGTTTATTTCCAGACTCTTGACAATACAATATTTATGGCAAGTCTGCCCTCTGAGTTTCTCACGTCTCTTGTTCTTGACAGGCCAGGTTCCCACAATGGAAACGGTGACTATTGAGACCGAGCCAGGCAGAGAGTGGTCTCTTGAGGCCCTTTTCAGTCGGGTCTCTCAATGCATTAACACTGGTGCACTGGAGTGCACTGTGCTAATGGCATCATTTTAGCGGGTAGACAAAAGCTTGGAAACACGGGCAGAATATTCTGCGTAAACACTGTAACAAGCTTTTCTCGAACCTCCATTGTGATGTTTGTTTTAGGAAACAAACGTGCTTTCAATAGCTGGTGTAAAATTGTTGAAGATAAAGTTTATAGAGTACGGTGACACGGCCAAGCGGGGGAGTGCATTCGCCACTTGTTCTAGAGGAATACTGTTCGAATCGGTGGTCGCCCTGATTATAACTGGGTATAACATGTGCCGATTGCTTAACAATAGACGTTAAAGATTTGTTGGTCATTTGCAACACTTGGCCATTGTGTGCCGGTGTCGAGGCCTGAATTTGCCACGTTTGAAAAACGACCCTTAAATTACGCAATTGTAATTATACGCAGAAATCATTTGACCCTACTGGCAGACTTTTGACCCAGGGTCAGTCTTGCAAATAACAACTCGTCTTGACTTCTCGCCTACTTAAATGAACTTGAACTTAACGTAACATTTTTAGTCCTAATAGGATTCCTATTTTTTTGTAATGTGTGAAGCGAAAATGTAAATGAATGAATAAACAAACTGAATATGATTGTCCAAATAGGTTTTGTTGTTTTGCAGCATTGCTTTCTAAATGGATATTTTGAGGGATGATTTAAAAGTGTTTTAATTTCGGAATTTTTTTAATGAAAACATGGGTTTCACAAATATAACCGCGCCTGTTTCCTTTTGTTGCTTAAAGTTCTTTATCTCGCGAAGCACATGGTCATACCAACCCCTCGCTAAACCGTATTAACGTTTGCGTCCAGTTTCCCATCATTGCAAGGACAATTTTAATCCAACTTTTTTGGGAAATGAACCACTTTTGTGGGCAAACATTTTGTTAAAAGCTGCTTTTCACAATTCACATTGTGAACTGTAAAACTTTACTCATAGGAATGGACAAAGTCCAAGATTATAGTGCTGGAAGAATACAGCAGGTGTGACTTGAGTAGTATTCACCTAGGCACACGCTGTCAGACACATGGCTCAAGGAGAATTGAGCAGAGTAAGTGTTCCCCTTGTTTTAAACTAATTTTTTATTTTACTAGATAAGGCCCACTCACCTATATGGCTATTGACTTAAAGTTTTCGTGACTGCAGGAATACATATTTTATGGGTCTTTCGATAAAGCCACATAGAACAATAGTAAAAATATCACGACGTTTCGATTGCAACACAAGCAATCGTCTTCAGGTGAGAGGAAGACCATGCTTGTGTTGCGATCGAAACGTCGTGATATTTTTATTATTTTTCTAATCTACGTGGCTTTACCGAAAGACCCATAGAACATATATAGCTCTTTTTCAGTAACGACCTGGTCACAAATGATAGCTCAACAAAGTGGATTACCATGTGGAAATTTATAGGAGCCAAATACTCTTAAACGCATGATTCTAAATGTCGAGGGAAAAACCGGAGAAAAATCCACGCGACCACACGCAAAATCCAAATATACAGGTGTCGGGATTGGGCTCGAACCCACGACCTCCTATATACCAGGCGAGGTAGTTAACCTCTCGCCACCGTGGCGCCCTCATGATGGCAGTGTTTATGGTGACCGTCGTATGTTGCAGGTCGCGTTCACAACGCGCATCTACCATCCGAACATCAACAGCAATGGTAGCATCTGCTTGGACATACTACGCTCGCAGTGGTCTCCAGCCCTCACCATATCCAAAGGTGAGTGGGTTGTCGAGTCGTCATAACCACGTGAGCTATGCACACGTCACTTCATCCCCACTGGTTTTAAATAACGTATTTCTTGCCAGTGCGGTCTCTTGCCCCTATTGTTGTGTGCTCCAAAGGCAATATGAACTGAGGGTTCAAGCTCAAACCGATTGTGTTACAGATCTAACTATTCTGATTCTGAAATGGTTGTGCAATGGGCAGTAGTAAAGTACGGTGTTTTGTAAGAAAGACAAATCATAGTATCAGCAGCAGTTCCGTGGACAGCTTCCCCACATCCTTGCAGACCACAGTCTGGGAACCACTGGCATTTAAGGAAGTGTTTGCATTTTGCCAAGTTAAGGGTAATCTCTTCTTACATCCAACATATTTCTGCATTGTGAACTTGATTGATTTAAAAAAAACAATTTTATTTAGAATCCCTTTTTGGTTAACGGTAGAGGAGCCGACATAGTTGGTACTGTTCCACTATACCATACACTAGCATTTCACAACCTTTCAAAGTTAGCAGCTGCTTGTCATAAGTAAATTATTTCCGCAATCGCCCTAATATTAACACGTGCATGCACATGAAACTCGCATACAAGCGCACAGCCATATACGCAGTTAAACATACACATGTTTCCCTTGCTAAAGGAGCATTGATGTACATATTTGGCTGGGTTCTTTTCATCACAGCTGAAAGAATCTGCCTACTTAGATGTGAAAATATGCTCAGACATGCAAATGCCAATGTATGAACACTTGCATACGCACATCTCCATACATTTGTGTATAAACAAAGATGCATGCACTTACACGAGCACACTTCCTACATAATTGCACTTGTATGTAAATATGCACACACAAAATAATACAAATACTTTACTTATCCGGGAAGCCACACCGAGTCGTACGACTCTTTCAGAAAAGAGCTGCATTGCTTTTTATTTTGCGGTGTTTTTGGCCATAAGGATGCAGCGGAGACACACACAAGAGAAACATGAGGCATGCAGGCATGAAAGAGACGCACGTAGACTGAAACACAAGGAAAGGAAACCCTCGCAACAACTTTGCCTTTGCTAGCCCCCTGGAGGTCATGACCCATTAATTTGTAAATGTGCCATTTAAAAAAAAATGTTACTTTGCAAAACACGTTCCTTTGGAGTGGGCAGGTAGGAACTTAACTTGGTTGGGCAGCGCATTCGTGCGATCCGTGTCACGCGGCGCAAGCTGCGTGGGGCGGCGCGTCACGTGGTGCTGAGCCCGCCTGAAGCGCTCTATGAAATACAAATCGAGGGCGTGGCTATGCACGACAGACAGACAAATAATCCCTGGTGGGTAGTGTGGAACTGTTCCTATCTGTATATATTTGTCATATCGTGTTGTACATGGCATTGCTTTTCGCATCATTGTAATTTCAGCCGGCTAAGAAATGTAATACCTGAACGGTTAGTTCACCGTTAGAAAATATTGCTTTCATTAGATTAACTTATTTGTATGAATTGTCACCTGCTGTGAACTGGCAAGTCCTCAATTGGATGCCGAAGCATTTGCACGGCATACGTTAGGTTGATGTAGCCCACTCCCACGCTTCTGTCTTAACATTGGCTCTGCTGCTCTTGTGGATTTCTGGTGGTTCTGATGCCGAGGCAGCTGGGGATGTGTTTGACGCATGGTAGCGCCTGCTGTGCTTTGCATTCGTGTACCGGTTGGCATCGCACCTGCGTGCCGTGCACCCGCACGCATCCGCTGCCTCGCGTGTCGCGTACACTCTGCTGGGAGTTGAACATTCCTCTCGTGCGTTGTTGTGTCTGTGCCCCGTGTAGTGCTGCTGTCCATCTGCTCGCTGCTGTGCGACCCCAACCCCGATGATCCTCTCGTGCCAGAGATAGCGCGCATCTACAAGACGGACCGAGAGAAGTGAGTGGCCTGCTTTTAAGAGCTTCCTGCTGCTGCATGGTGCCCTCTACCCTTGCCTCTTACACTAAGATCTACAAAAATCACAATAACCACATGCCAAAGAGGAAAAACATGTTGACCCAAAGGATTGTTTTGCAAAGCTTCTTTGTCTTGAGTGTTTATGATCTTGTTTGCATAATGTACAAGTGAAAAAATGAAACAACTGTGGCTACAAACACAACCATGAACCATTTAATTTTGTACTGCCCCAAATGTAAATTTGAAGGTTGTGGGTATATTTGCTATTCACCAACTTTGAGACCAAGCAGTTGAATGGCTCAATAACTTTGAACTGAATCTATAACAGTTCTTTATTGGCCATACGAAATCACATTCGTGTGAAGACTGCAGCATGGCAGTGCTGTAATGCGAGTCATCGCAGAACGAGTGCAGATTTTTTTTTTCATGGGCTCGTGTTAAGATTAAGAATGTACATACACGTCCAAAGTTGCTCACGAGTCTGCACTGAGACTGGGTGCCTATTTTTTTTATAGCCTCATTGCAGTGCTTTGATGCAAATATCGGGTTGTAACTGGTTATAGAAACAAATGTTTTACCAGATTTTCTATGCGATTCTCGTGTACCCGTGACCTGTTCTCGTCTCGTTCACAGGTACAATAAACTCGCCAGGGAATGGACGCAGAAGTATGCCATGTGACACAGCGGAGGGGAAACCTGGTGCTCCGTTTTATACGTCTGTTCTGCTTTTTGCCGCTCGGTTTTATTTTGTTTTGGTTTGGTTTTTTATTTTATTTTCTCCTGACCTGTGTGCACACCAATCCCTTCTGGCCCAGCACCTTCCCAGCCTCCATTTCATCACTTGGCACAAGTGCTTTATTTTAACTTTAATTTCTTCCTCCTTTTTTACCCCTCCTCCCTCCCCCCCCCTATGCAGTCCCCTCCTCCACCTTGTCCCGTTGTGTGTATAAACTCCTGCCCCCTCCTGTACATTTCTGTAATAAAAGAACAAAATTGTGAGATGTTTCTGTTGTAATATACTTGAGGTCTTGCTGTAGAAAACATAATAAAGCTAATAAATGAACACACAAATATACCGTGGTGGCCTGTTTGATTTCGTGTTCATTTGCCTGTGCAGTGCCAGCTGCTGTGTGCACGTATGTACACTATATTTGCATGTTTGTATGTCTGGAGAAGGCTCGTATGAAGGACCCTGCTGGGCAGTTGGGAGGCCGTCGACCCCAGCAACAATGGAGGGCAGAGGAGCGACACTCCCAACAACGAATGGAGTGCCGGGTGGCTGAAACACAGCAAGTTTGACTAGCAGGGGGGCACAGGTGTTGCATCGGCTAGTCATCTCAGTCCACCCGTGGTACCTGGGTCTGTCCCATGACCTGCCACGCGGGTGTTCGACACTTCACGTGGCCTTAATGTGCACAAGTGCTGGGAAGACGTCACTGCCACTTCCACGCTGTTAAAGATTGTTTTTATTAATTAAGTCGCTTTAAAATCCAGTCATGGTAAGCCTCTTACTCATTGGTAATTGGTGACCTAACATCGGTGACATTTCCTTTAAGTGTCGCTAACCAACGTCACCTTTTACCATGTAGTATTAAAGCCTTGGTTACTCATCTCCAGTCCTCATGGGGTGCAATCTTGTGTGTTTTTAGACCTCTTAAAATCACCAACCCTTTTACAGCTAAAAGCAGCTTTTTTTTAAAGTTACTTATTACATTTAGGGTTTGAGCACGTTATTGAGAGAGCAAAAACTGGAAGACACCGACCCGTGAGTTACCGAAGTTTTTAATGTATGGCTAAACTCGCTATGATCAACTAACTGCACTTGCGTAAATACAGTGCATACAGTATTTGCAATGTTATGGTCGATATAAACCGCCTTGTGCTATAGTGCAATATTTACTCTGGAGATGAGAGCTCGACGTTTTATGGGTAGCAAGGGACCAGAGTGCAGAAATGTTTGTCTCGTGGAGTTGCTGGGATGTTGTGAACTGAAGGCAGTGTTTATCACTCGTGTCTGCGACCACGTTAGGTTTTCATAACTACGCCAAATATTGATTTGAACAATGTCGATGTGTTGGTTAATTTTGTCAGCAAACCTGACGACCAAACGTGTGCTGCTTCACTTTTTTTGTTTACATTTGATGTACAGCGCTTTGAGATGGCCAATTTGAAAGGTGCTTTATAACACTTGAGTTTATTCATTATTACTATATATCTTGGTTCTTTCGGTAAAGTTACGTAGAAGGGAAATAATAAAATAAAACAATAAATTCTCACGACGTTTCGGACACCGCGCAAGCAGTCGCCCTCAGGTGAACAGGGCTGTCGGAAAGACAACGTCGTGAGAATTTTATTTCATTGTTTTATTTTTATTATTTTATTATTTCCCTTCTACGTGACTTTACCGAAATAACCAAGAAGATGAATCCCTGCAGTCACGAAAGCTTTAAATCGAAATATTACTATATACTTTGGAAGTGCGTTTCTAAAATATGTACAATCTGGTGGTTGTCTTGGAGACCTTCACAAGCCAATGTAAGCTCTATTAATAGATCACTGCATCTCGCCTTTTCTACGCGTCGATTTGTTTGGATCATATTTGTGCTGAAAATAACCGGACGAATTTGCTACCACTTCTCAGTGGCACTTATCTGTGGTGACCTTGCAGAGTGGTAGCGCATTTACGGCTTGTTGCAGAGCTTCACTCTTAGAGCCCAGCAACCACCCTGGTAAATACTATTAATTTTTATTATAAATACGTGCCGTCTGCTTCGCTGTGAACATTCAAGATCTCGTGACGTTATTTCAACCATGCTGGTGTCGGGAATTAACTTCGCCACATTTTGATAAACTCAATAGGAAAAAGCACGAGGCTAAATCGCCCCCTACTAGCAGGCAAATGCCCATTTGTCGGCATATCCTATATACACCTTGTCACATAGGGGCAGATGCCACTCGGTGTCCCCTTGGCTAGACTGCAGCATGCCATTGGGTGATTGATGAGAGAATGTACAGGTTTTGAGGGCTTTTAAGTGCGCTCTATATGCATATTTGAAAAAAGGAAATGATTTGATTCAATTATTACTTTCGGGAGACTCGTGAAGAAAAATGCAGATAATAGAATTAGCCCTTTTGTGAAATAAAAATACTGAATCGTCAATTTAGTACTTATGTAGTAGATTCAACTGAGTCGCAGACATACTTCTTAGAGGCAACACATTTATTACACCAAAGTAAAACACAAAGGGGTAGCTGTCCCCTTTACCAGATAACAGCCTCGGGTGGTGGACCACCCGGCTAAACTCCATGAACACACTGGGAGTTAGCTACACTGGACCGAACCTCGGTCTGGGTCCACGTGTTTGGAGACTTCGACTTAGAACGTAGATCTTCAGATGACGGTAGCAACGCTGAACCCTGGTCCCTGTGGGGGACCCGGCTTATATGCTCCCGGGTCTTGGCCGGCCCCGCCCTTGGCCACGCCCACCTTCGAGAGAGTCCTACCTCTCGACCCTTCCCGTAGGATCTTCGCCCCCCCCGCCCGTGACCACCCCCTAGCCCCCACCTGGGTCCCCATGTAGACTTTACCGGTCACGTGTCTACGGGGTCAACCAGAGTGCCATGGCCCAGGGTCACCCTGCCCCTGGGATGACACTCTGCCGCTCCCTGCGGTGGGAGTCGGCACTGCACGCCACGCGTGGTGCCACTGAGCGCTATCCCAGCGCTCACCAAGCTCTCACTAGGGCTGGTACTACACCCACCTACGGGGTGTTCGCGGTGACGGTGCATCGCACGCCGTGCTTTGCTGGAGTCGGCATTACAAAGTCACATTCACGATGTTGCTACGTACGTGATGTGAGTACATCGCACGCCGTGCCTCGCTCGAGCGAGCCGGCATTACACCGTGACATTCACGATGTCGCTACACTATTGAGAAGCCAATTCTAGTAGCTGTTCCATGGATTAATGTGTATTGTATAATCCACATGGTAACATGGGTTTTGCGAGTTGGGTACACGGATGAGTGCAGATAATACGTTTATGGATAAGGGGAGTTCCACTATTTAATAAGGAACTCACCAAGAGCAAATATTTGCTGAGGACAATACTCAAGGAAAACATTCTTTAAGAAATTGGCCAAATATCCCAAGTAAGACCACTGGAATAGCGCCAGTGAGCCCAATGCACTTTTATTGGTTTCCTAGAGTGAATTCAAACGAATTGATTATGCCAACAGATGTAACACTATAACTGTAACATATTTTAAGATCCTCAGGAGAGTAAGACGCACCCAAAACTTGTGCCCAGTGTCAATGAGAGGTATCCAAGCTGGTCACACACACATGCATTACCTACAAGATTACAAAACGCACCACCCAAAGGCTTGCTCTATAATACAGTAAAATTGGCGAATTTCATAATCTGAATACGGTAATAGTTTTTTTCGCATGGAAACCTCAATGAGTAAATATTATTCATATGGGTCCTGCATTTGATATGTTCGGCCAATGCCATTCTTTAATATTGACGAGTGTCGAATAAATGATGGATGGGCAGACCCAGTAGGAACAAGCACCCGAATAAAACGCCAACATTTGCACACAAGGGGTTAACATCCGAAGCTGCTCACAGATAGATTCAATAATCCACTGCTCTACGACTGCCACGTTTAAGCTACTTTGCTTTCTGTTGTATGAATTTGCTATTTTTTTTGTTTAAAAAAAATGGGGGTGCATGCTCAGTCGGCTTAGCACTCCCCTCCCACCGCTCTCACGTTACGACATCCACCCACGACTTCTGGTTCAGTTGTAGAGGTGGAGGGGCACGGCTCAACGACTCCATAAAAGCAAGTGTGTTGTTGGTGGTATTTATGTTCAAGGTGGCCGGCAAGGCAGTCAACGGTGTGGTTAAAGGAGGGCACTACCAGAACCGGCCCTAGACCTTTGGGGGCCCTAAGCAAAATTTGGTTGGAGGCCCCTTTGATGTATGATTTTTTTCACCCACTAGCTAGCAGTGACTCTAGGGGGCCCTCTGCTGGCCACGGGGCCCTTTGCAATTGCAAGGGTCGCTTATTGGCTGGGCCGGCTCTGGGCACTACCGTTCGTGAGCGAGAGAGACCAGCATCAGTGCCTCTAACGTTGTATGTGCGTGACTTTACGAACTCGGCAGTTTTAGTGAAACTAAACCAAAAAAAAGGGTAAAGGTGCATCCCTGTAATTTCTTTCTCACGCCGGTGCTGGCGGAAGGGCATCATCTACTGCAGGGGGCTCGAGATTGGAGCCGCTCTAGTGGACGCATCATCAGCCACGATCCATCCGCTGCTGGATGAAGGCATCCAATACCTGTTACCATCTCACACACCCCGGGATCGGTTCAAGATAATGATGCTTCGCCGTGAGTGGCAATCGAACGCAGCGGTGCGCGCTAACCACTGCGCGCTAACCACTGCGCCACCGCTCCCCCCCCCCCAACACACGCACTAAACTATACTAAACTATTTTTTTTCATTTTAGACCAGGCAAGGGCCCCAACTTGAGCTGTATGGCTATTTTTTCAGAAGCGACCCGGCTATCACAAATGATAAGCTCAACGAGGTGGACTTATCGTCGCGTCGAAGAAATTCGTAGCAGCCGAAATGATCGAAACGTGATGTTGATGCTCATGTGTGGAGGGGAAGACCCGGACAAAAGTCCACGCGACCACGGGGTGAGAGAGAAGAGAGAGAGAGAGCGAAGAACATCGCTCAGACTCCAAATATGCAGCGGGTGTCACAGTGGTCGGGGTGGAACCCACGGCCCTCCTGTGTACCGGGCGAGGTAGTCAACATCTCGCAACCACGGACCTTCAGGGCCCCACCGCTTCCAAGACGAACTGCGCTGGCAGGCAGCAGGAAGCGACGTTTCCCAACGAGAGTGGAAACGGGGGTGGGTGGGTGGGTGGAGGGAGGATTTTTTTGTGCTTTCCGTTTAAAGAGGAAGGGAGGGGAGGGATGAGGGATGGAGAGAGGGAGGGAGGGAGCAGGCGAGATTTGAGAGCATTGACGTGGGCAGTCGCCCTGTTAAGGAAGGCGGAAGGCAGCTTTGCTTGCTTGCTTGCTACCCTGTCCACTCGGAGCGTGGCTTAAACTGAAACTGTGAGCGGCACACACACAGAACACACACACCGCAATAAACGTCGGGCAGCAGCAGCAGCATCGTCTAATTGTCAAACGACGTCTTGACTCGGCACGTCACAAAGCAGGTAGGCGTGTTTCGAATTGTGTTTGGTCACAACAACACTCGGGCGTGTGAACAAAAGTGATTAACAATACATTTCGATTTAAAGCTTTCGTGACTGCAGGGATTCATCTTCTTGGTTCTTTCGGTAAAGTCACGTAGAAGCTGTCTTCCCGACGGACCTGTTCTTCACCTGAGGACGGCTGCTTGCGTTGTGGCCGAAACGTCGTGAGAATTATTTTATTATGTTTTATTTCTATTATTTTATTATTTCCCTTCTACGTGACTTTACCGAAAGAACCAAGAAGATGATTAACAATAGTTACGTTCTGTAAGCATGCCTTGCCAATGCTGCGCTGTACAAATACGATGTATAAGTTGTGTACTGCACAGAGTACGGTTATGTAACGCATCAGCTGTGTAATGGGGCAATACACAGAGGTGTGGACTCGAGTCATGTGACTTGGACTCGAGTCAGACTCGAGTCATGAATTTGATGACTTGCGACTCGACTTGGACTTGCATAACAATGACTTTGTCCCACCTATGAGATGTGGACTCGAGTCATGTGACTTGGACTCGAGTCAGACTCGAGTCATGAATTTGATGACTTGCGACTCGACTTGGACTTGCATAACAATGACTTTGTCCCACCTATGAGATGTGGACTCGAGTCATGTGACTTGGACTCGAGTCAGACTCGAGTCATGAATTTGATGACTTGCGACTCGACTTGGACTTGCATAACAATGACTTTGTCCCACCTATGAGATGTGGACTCGAGTCATGTGACTTGGACTCGAGTCAGACTCGAGTCATGAATTTGATGACTTGCGACTCGACTTGGACTTGCATAACAATGACTTTGTCCCACCTCTGGTAATACAGCACGAGTTGGTGTGCTGCGTTGGAGCGATACGGTGCTGTGTGCTGTGTGTGCTGGGTAGTTTGCTAAGCTTGGCAAGACGGAGTCGACTGGCAGTGTTCACTGGAGGGCAGCAGCTCTCTAGAATATTCTGTTGATCCCGCAGAGCAGTGCACTTGTGAACACTGAACACGTGGGCACGATTATTACACACAGTCTAAATTACACACACACATGCTGCACATACACAAACATACATTTATACACAGTGTGTTGTACGGGCATTACACACGCAGTTATAATACACAAAGTGTCTACACACCTACACTGCACATGCAAAAACAATGTCTATGCAATACTTGTACGTATACTGCACACAATTGTGATACAGTACACACGATATATACACAAAGTGTGTACGTACACTGCACAATTATTATACACAACACAAATCAGACATACACAATGTGTGTACATACACTGCACATATACTATATACACATACACAACATATACACATATATAAAATATACATGAACAATACAGTTATACACGATGTACATACATGCACACTACACAGTATATATACACATACTGCACATAAAACACACAGAAAATCCGCACATCCGATTAAACACGGTTTGCCACGTACGGTACAAAAGAAGTTCAACATACATACGTGCTCAATATGTTTTACCTTCAAGAGTGTAATGTGTAGTTCAAGTAACTTATAGGGGGAGTGGTGGTGCAGTGGTTAGCGCACTGTGAAACCCGGCACATTGATGAGTTCGATTCACCAGTGGCGAGTGATATCTGAAACCGGTCCTGGCGGTCCCCCCCCCCCCCTTCATCCCGAACCATGACCAGCGTGGTGAAGTATGTACATTATCAACATTATGACAGTATGTTGCATAGAAGGGATGATTATGGCCAGTGGTCGAGACTAACAACGGAGTTGCAGCCAACGTGCACGTGAGAACATCCACCGGGGAGATATAGCCGAGAAATCAACTCCTTTGATGGAAATCGACAGCTTTGGGTTTGCATTCATTCAGCAGTGGATTGATCATGGCTGATGATTATATATATGCCACCTATGTGCGCGCAATGTAACATTAATACCTTGTTGGGTGTTGGGAAATGAACAACATTCTGCCAATTGAATGAGGGCATTGAGTCGGGGCTATTTGGGCATGTGTGTGTGTGTTTCTTTGAGATCTTGTGGAAGGGAATGCCCCAGGTACACAGTGAAAAGTCTTGTCTCCTCTGTTTATTGGTTATAGGGGCATTCGCATAATTTCCACAAGTCCTCTTTCAGTTAGGGCAATGTGGATTTTTTTGTGGTCGTGCAAAATATGAAAAGGAATTTAGCCCATTAGGACATCCAAAACAGCTGGGACCAGCCTGAAAAATAGTTTTTTTTGGAAGGCTCAGCAAATATTTCATGAGCAATTTGTTAAATATCTCTGCCACTTCTGTTCAACCAAGAGTTATAATTGGGTGCACCAAAGTTAGTTTATTGGTAGATCCCATGTGGTGGGTTAAAACGCGGGTGACTCTCACATCTTCCAAGACGTCTGCCCAGCGTGGAAGAGTAGGCCAAATTGCCTTCTAGAGGGGCACATGGTCTATGAATTCCAAATGTGGCGCGTGTGTGATTGTGACAACATTTGGAGCTTTTTTTTATCCAGCAGTGGAAACGTACACTTACAGTAACATCAGCAAATACTACACCTTTGCTGACATTTTTGAAAAACCGCATAAGAAGTTGCACGTGTTCTTCAAGATCACCGTTTTTATCCGGCGGTGACGTTTTCAAGTTACAATTAGGTCTGGTACGCAGAGAACTTGGGCCATGGGCTTTGAAGTTGCAGTGGGCAAGTGTGGACGTGCAGGTCATCACATACACTCAGAGGGCCGAGACCCCCTCAGCCCCAACGCCCGTCCCCACAACGGTCTGGCACACAGAGAGTAGCAGACGCATTTTTTTGGCGATATTGGCCGCTGGCAGTGGCACACAAGCCCACATAATAAAACTGAACACATTGGTCAATAACACTGTGGCCTTGAATGAAAAAAATACAATGGGTGACGTTTCAAGCAACGGTCCTTCTTCATAGCACATACAGCAATAGCAAATAATTACGTAAAAACTGCCAGTCAACCTCCACTTAGTGGGAGGTCGCTCTTTCTCCTTTGCTGCCCACGCAATGTTATGATGATTTGCACTTATTAGGCACCTCTCGTGGAACTTTCTCTCCAGAAATCTTTACTGTTGACTCCCTGCCCCTGTTCAAGTCCAGGATAAAGAACTTGTATCTTCTGCCTATGACTGTTTATTTGGTAGAATGTTGTAACCGTCTACATGAAATGCAAGCTGCACTGCTTTAGTAGAACATCTAGAGATGCAGTTGTATTTAGGTACTTATATGAATATAAATTGTATTGTTTGTATCATCCCACTGGACGAATGAGCATTCCGTGGAGAGGCAGCTCCACCTATATTGGAAGGCAACGGTGGTTGCACTGAAAGGACTGGCCCCGGCTATATAAAAGAGCAATTGACACAATTGGCCCAAGGCCTCCAATAGAGATGGGCTTGTGTTTACAGTGTCTACAGACACAGCTGAGGTGTAGAGTCTCACATAGCTGAAATGTAGATCTGTCCCTTTTCTACTTAGCACTATACAAATGTAGCACAGACCACGTTTTTACTTCTGTAATTTACTGGGAACTTTTTTTTGGTTGCATGTGGACAATTGCCTAGCGTGTGCAGACAAGATGTGGTATCGGTTTTGTGTTGGTGCTGCGGTGTGGTGTGCCAATTGTGTATGTCCCCACTCCATTGGTGGACGTATAGAAACATCAAAGGCCATGTGGTCCAAACCACCATGTGCTCCACCGTCACGACACGGCCATAATTATTCTCATGAAAACACTTAACACCGTTGCCGTGGCCTGAAAGTGTAGCCTTATGTGTTTCCCTTGGCGTGGGTGGATAACAGTTAGGCAATGTTGGTGGATGGTTTTGGTGTAAGACCCCCCCCACACCCCCACAAGCAATTCGTGGGACTCGGGGGCCAGGGAGTGTAGGGAGTAGACTCGACTGCTTTCATACAACTTAGTAACATCAAGATATCGTGGCGATATCCGTGGATGCCACCACACCGCACCAACACTTTCGACTGCCAGAAACCACAAACTGGTGCACAGTAGGCACGCGAGACCTCCAAGATCTGTTCCAACATTAGCCCACTATGTGGTTTGAGGTCTTCTGTTTCTAATGAATACAATTTTTTTAATACTTGACATTTTTTTCTTTCATTGCGTATGTCCAATAACAGTATATATATCTTCTTGGTTCTTTTGATAAAGTCACGTAGAATGGAAATAATAAAATAACAAAAATAAAACATAATAAAATAATTCTCACGACGTTTCGGCCACAACGCAAGCAGCCGTCCTCAGGTGGAGAACAGGTCTGTCGAGAAAACAGAGTCTTGTTGTGGCCGAAACGTCGTGAGAATTATTTTATTATGTTTTAATTTTATTATTTTATTATTTCCATTCTACGTGACTTTACCGAAAGAACCAAGAGAAGATGAATCCCTGCAGTCACGAAAGCTTTAAATCGAAACAGTATATAAACTTATGCAGATCTCTATGGAAATGCCTTGAGCTCAGCATGCAGGTCATCTCTCAGAAGATGATTGTCCATGTCACGTCTGAAGAAGTAAACTCTGCCCTTAGCAGTAAGATCAAGGGGACATCTCCTGGATCAGATGGTATAACTATGGACATCATCAAAGAGTTGTGAACAATTGTTGGCACGAAATTACGTGTATGGTACCTGGGACAGACAAAACATCTACTCAAAAATAAATACCACAATCATAGATTAATGCCTCAATTATTCTGGTATCAAAAATGGCTGTAAAACTGTCTTTAAGAAGTATAGACCCCATTATCTTCTTATACTCATATAATAGTTTTGTTTCATTGAGATCATTGGGAACAATTACAGAAAGGCCCAGGCGGGGTTAGAAAATACAAATGTTAATCGTATTCTGGTAAGGCCTAATAATTGTTAATTACCAATGTGCCTAGACTTTTGTGTATTTACAAAAGAGCACTTGACTCGGTAGAAAATGATGCAGTCATCCAAATGCTCATAAATATACAGGGTGATTCAAAAATGTCTTAACACTTCTGAGAATTTGCAACAATACCACAAGAAATGTGCTTCCGGGCTCTGGAGACCACCTGGAGAAGATTCTGGGCACGCGTTGACAATGATGGCGAACAAGTGGAGACTCTTTGACTTTTTGAAGCTATTAACATTTACATTTGTTATCATGCGACAGTGTATTAGCAGTTAATTTTCCATTTAAAACGAAAGTCCTAGAAAGTATACTCTTTGGTTCTTTCGGTTAAGTCACGTAGGTAGAAAAATAAAATACCAAAAGAACCAAAGAGTATGGATTCCTGCAGTCACGAAAGCTTCTAATCCCATATAAGTGTTAGAACATTTTTGAAGCACCCTGTATATATATAAAAATTGCAGACAATCGCGGATAATAGGATGAATTTGCCGCGTGACTCAGAAAATGGAACAGCCACACGAAGATCGTTGTAAAATAGCAAAATATTTAAGGGGGAGTCAGACAGTGTGACACGTTTGCACTAAAGTTTATTCATAGCAAGATCAGAAAAATATTTCTTGAGCCTGTGCATACTGCTGGGTGGACAGAGGGTGTGGAGGGCATTTAAGAACCATGCCCCATTGTTTCATCTGGACTTGCTCAAAATGCAAGTCCGGTGTGGTAACCGTTAACGACCCCTGCAGCATCTCCTTCCATAGAATGGCGTGCAAATAAACACTCCACAAAAGGCCATTCGTGCTCACAGTGCCTCTTTAAGGGCTCTAAATGTCACTGCTGCCGTTCACCGAGCGGCTACGTCTGGATTTTTCTCGAGAAATTGGAAGCGGTAGCCTGTACATTGGCTTTGGCTCACATATGGCAAAGTTTGCCGGCCCAAGGGAGGGATGGAGGGAGGGAGGGAGGGGGGCTATGAGCTACGTGCGCTATAGAGCAAGTGGCGTGGGCTTGCTTCTTTCAGTGGGGGGGGGGGGCGTCGGAGGGCGATGCGACGTGGCAATTTTTTTTCCGCCTCGCTGGCCGTTTTCTCACTTCGACGGTGAACTTCAATTTCCATCGTCCTTCTTCCAAGCCCGAAAAAAATAAACGTCCCATTGTTGCATCGGGTTGGTTGTTTGGATTCTCTTCATCCGCGTAATTCTCTTCCGTGCCCCTTTCTTGCGGCACATCGACCGTTCTCATATCCCGTTCATCCACATTCTTCCGTCTCACCCCCCTCCCTTACTTTGACATTAAACGTACATTTCCATATCTGGCACGTTCTCGTCTGTCAAGAGTTCCAAGGGAGAGGTTATACCATGTGACCAGATGTGCGTGTGTGTGTGTGTCTGATCGTACGGTGGTTAGCCCACTCATCTATGTGTAGTGTTGTTCACCAACACGGAGGCACACACTCTGGACTGGGAGGCAACACTTTTACTGAACAACTTCCCTAGCAGGTAACACTGAACGTAACTCGGGTTCTGTAGCAGGTGATGTGGCTAATTACGTGAAGCCCCGGAGATGACGAGACGCGGGACCCAGGCTTGATTCCACAGACGAGCCAAGCTCTGGGCGTGGCCACGCCCCCTTCTAGACCTTTCGAGGAGGATCTCGGCCCAGCATCTCACGCGTCCTCCCGGGTTCACTCAGGCTACCACCAGGAGCAAGCCACCTAGGGCTAGCTGACATGCCGTACCCACTATGGCGCTAGAGGGAGGCTCCAGACACACAGCTGCACTCCTGTAACAGCAGCTGGCGCGAACACTCTAGTGACGACACCATTTATGTCGCTGCATATGAACTGAGAGACCGAAGTTTTTACTCCGGCCGCAGAGTAAAATTTGTTGCGCTTGGCCTTAAATAATTGCAATGTGCGATCGTCCGATCTGGGGAGACAAATGTGGTCGGGTGTGAGTCTACGGCCACGTGCACCGTACCAGCCCCGGTGCTCTCGTTAACTCGCTGCAGTTGATATATGGGAGGGTGAAGCGAGGTTCAAATACCAATCTTGATTTGAAGCTTTCGTGACTGCAGGAATCCACACTCTTTGGTTCTTGCGGTAAAGTCACGTAGTTGGAAATAAAATCAAACAAATCACGACGTTTCGATCGCAACACAAGCAATCGTCATCAGGTGCGACAACTACAGAAAGAAATTATCAGTTGCCACTGGTAATTGGCAACCTTGGTTCAAATCCAGGCCATGTGCATCGTGGCCTGGAATTGACATCACGCCAGAATATGCAGTGCATTGTACTTGTCAATAACAATGACATCATGGTCGGAAACTTTCACCGTCATGAAAAAACGACTTTCACGAGGAGTTATTTTTTTTGACACGTGCCATAATGTGTTTGGCATTTTCGCACTAAATCACGTCGCACTCTTGCCAATGTCGGCGTTTATCTAGTTTCTCCAGGTGATCGTGAATCACCGATGTACTTACTGTACGTGGAAATTCTTTCACACCGTACGTAGCCAACCGTGCGAATCGTTTGCCAACATATGTGCTCGTGGAATGCTGCTCAGCAATGAATAAAAATTTATTCCTCAGTTTCAGCTTATTTTGAATTACCCTGTGAGCCAATAAGCTCTTAGATCGGGTTTCACCAACAACAAAAACAACACCACCGCTTCTCCGACATACACAGCGAGTATGAGACTGGTATCAAATTGCTAACTTTGCCAATAATATATTTATATTTATTTTGCAAAGCATCTGCGCATTAATGTCAGTGACGTGATCATTTCACGTGAATGTCGCGACCGACGTGATACAGGGAAGCGGGCAGTGTGATGGAGACATCACATCGATGGAGACAGTGATTCATTGCATCCACTGCTTGTGGCAGTTCTACACAGTTACATTTGTGCAAGTCACCAACCGACTGGGATTTTTGCACGCAGCGTTGGTGTACGGTGCTTTTTCTGGAAGATTTTGCTGTTTTTTCATGGATTTTTCTGTTTGCGCATAGTCACTTTAAGATCTTCTTGGTTCTTTCGGTAAAGTCACGTAGAATTGAAATAATAAAATAATAAAAATAAAACATAATAAAATAATTCTCACGACGTTTCGGCCACGACGCAAGCAGCCGTCCTCAGGTGGAGAGCAGGTCTGTCTGTTTTATTTTTTATTATTTCATTATTTCCCTTCTACGTGACTTTACCGAAAGAACCAAGAAGATGAATCCCTGCAGTCACGAAAGCTTTACATCGAAATTCACTTTAAGATGTTTTCTTGTTCATGTTTTAGTTTTTTTGTTTGTTGCGGTTGCACCCGATTCAAGAGCCGAATGGCTCACAGGGCTATACCTAATAAATAAAACTGAAAACAGAATTTGGCCCCGCCGTAGAAATGTAGAATTCCATCGTGAGTGCAGCTCCAATTGGACATCGGTGCAAACAAACCTTCGTAGCTCATCGGCTTCCTCCAGTGTAAATAAATATTCTGATTCTTGGTTCTTTCGTTAAAGTCACGTAGAAGGAAAATAATAAAATAATAAAAATAAACCATAATAAAATACAATTCTCACAATAAAAATAAAACATAATAAAATACAATTCTCTTGTGAGAATTGTATTTTATTATGTTTTATTCTTATTATTTTATTATTTCCCTTCTACGTCACTTTACCGAAAGAACCAAGAAGATGAATCCCTGCAGTCACGAAAGCTTTAAATCGAAATTTTAATATTCTGACTCTAAAATATTCGGAGGCATCTCTCGTGCTAGTTTCACGCTGCGAGAAACTCGACGCTTTGACGTGGCTGCACGTGGCAGCAGTTGGGAGGCACAGGAGTCGGTGGATGGTGTCGATTGTTGTCGAGATCTCCAAGTCTGCTGGGATTTGAGGCTCGGGGAGATGGCAGTACATTCACCCAGCGGGTTCACGGACCCACGTGTGCATTCCTCGAGTGTTAGTCACTCGTATAAGCCTTGAGTTGTCTCCGTGCGCTCGTGTTTCCTCCCACGTAAAACACGCGCTCACACTCATTAAACATCCCAATGCAGGATCATCTTTAATCTTGAAACTTCGCGAGACTTTCTTGGGTAAACGATCATAATGCATTGAAACATTACGTCGATGCACTGCGCATGTTTTTGGTGGGTGGAGCGGCAATGCAGTGGTTAATTCCCTGCACTATGAAACCATCGACCCGAGTTCGATTCCAGCCACCAACCCACACGTGATCAAGCAACTTCCATTGCTGGCACGGCGTGGGTTGCGAAGGCTTTCATCCAGCAGTGGATCGACAAAAGGGGCTTTAACTTGTCATTACTCATCGTCGTCAGCCACGGCAAGAACCACGACTGGGTGAAATCTTCCCGAAGTTGCCCCGGCCACCTCTTGTGTGATACTGCGATGTAACAGTCCACTTCGAGCTACCTGCATGTTGACTGATTCCGTCGCTCCGTCTGCTTGTGGTGGTGCTAGTGGTGGTGGTGATGCGTCGATGACTGGTACCAGCAGTGTCAAGATCGGCCTCTGTGGAGGAGGCTCGTGAAGGACGCTGCTACTGGGCAGTTGGAGGCAGTCGCGCTCCAACAACGGAGGGGGGAGGAGCGACGCTCACAACAACGAGCGGAGCGCCGGGTGGCTACAGCACAGCAAGTTGGCACAGTAGGGGGGTACAGGTGTTTCAGCCAGTCATCTCAGTCATCTCAGTCAGTCGACCCGTGGCACCTGGGTTTGCCCCGTGACCTCCTGCCAGTGGGCGTTCGACACTTCACGTGGCCTCAAGGTGCACATAGCCTGGCACAAGCGTCGTGGTGAGGTCACCGCCACTTAGTGGCGAATTGCGGCGGTTGTTGTTGTTGTTGGTGGTGGTACGTCTCGATCAGTCACGTGCCTCGACCTCTCAATGATCGCTCTGTGACCCGCCCGCCATCTCACCTCTCTCCTGCGAGCTGCTCCCCTCAGCTCCCCCTCACCTGCCCGTTCACGTTCCGCGGTGGAGATAGAGAAATACGCCACGGAAGGAATGTGGCCTTGGGCTTGTGGAGAGGCGTGTGACACCGCTGCCGTCGTCGTCGTGAATCGAGGAGGAGGCGGAGGGAGGCCCCGGGGGTTTCGTTTAGTTCTGGGTTCACAGAGCTGGAGGAATGTGGAAGGGGAGAAGTGAGAAGGTGGAGCGGGGGGAGGACATGGGTGGAAAAAACCCTATTTTTCAAGCGGCAGGCATCGGGTTTTTTCTTTAATACAATTAAACCCGATTTCGGGGAATTAAAACCTGGTTTAATGAATACGAAACTCTGATCCAAGGCTTAGGCTGCTTCCTCGTCGGTGCTGCTAACGTACTCGGGGCCGTCGGGCATGGGGTAGTCGTAGAATGCGGCGGGCAGGTTGGTCTTGATGAACACGAGCTTCTCCTCCACATTCGTGGGCACAGCCAGTGAGTTCCTTCGCTTGGAATGGATGAAGCCCATCGTCGAGAAGTTGGCGGTTCTGCAATTAGAACCAATTAAACCGGATTTCTCCCAATCTCAGATGATCGGGTTTAATATAAAAAGACAATTAAACCCGATTGTAAAAAACCCGATTGTGCCACCCTTGGGGAGGGTGGTTGTCTGCTGCTCGTTTGAAAAGGCGGGGTCGGGGGGGGGTAAATGGGACATTTGTGCAGGGTCTAAAAACTTTTAGAGGGACCAATGGATAAAATGCACGTGACTTTTTTTTATCAGGAAAAAGGTAACGTTTTATTTATGCTATTGTTTAAATATGATTGTATGTATTCATATTATTTTCACATCGAGACATCTGCAAACCACAAGCAGGGAAGGCAGCCAGCACCAGTGCCAACAATTTACCAAACTCTGTGGTCCTGTATTGGGATATTTGGCCATCTCTATTAACCCTTTCCCATTCCGATGACGTACGTGTACGGCGTCGGTTCTTCCGATTCGATTCCGAACGGAATCGAATCGGAAATACAAGGCCACGCGGCAGGGCATGTGGCACAGTTTGGCGCCAGCGATTGTCGCGTGCGGTCGTGTCGCCTGGTTCGCTGCGATGAGCGCAGCACCACGTCTTTGAAAAACATCGGCGCGACACCTCTCTAAATAAAATTAACGCCGAGCCGCTCGCGCGTTCCCAGATTGGGCCGGTGAACGGGACACCATCCCTGCAACTTGCACACGTCTCTGAATGGGACAGGGTTAATTTACTGTTGATATATGCGGTGAGAAACTGGAGTGCCTGGAGAAAACCCACGCTAGCGAGGCGCAGAGGGGACACTCGATCACCGTACGGATGGATGTTAACCCGCTTGCTGTGTTGCCATCACACCCTGGCTGTGCGCCACGAGACAGTGACCTCGACAGCCACGGGCAGCGAGGGAGTTTCCATATGTGTGTGATCCACCAACTCGGTAATGAAGATGACGAAGTCCGTCTCTTGCCGTTGAGACTTTAAAGTCAGCGTTGGGCGAACTGAAAAGGCGCTTTTGGTAGGGCATCATGACATCGCCTGCAAGGAGGTGGTGGAACTTCACTGGCTTTTCTCGGTCATTTTTACACGTAGTCGGTTTTCGTGACCATAATAAAGGTTTTTGTGTGAGATCGCGTAAATTTAAATGTGTCGTTAAACCTGCCACCACCCGACACAGCCAATTAGTAAGGTTTGTCACGTAAACAAAACATGCCAATTCGTTACTAGTTCAGCACACCGGTGTGTTGGAGAGTAGACCCATCTAAAATTGTAGATGTTGTGGGTTTACTCTCCAACACACTGGTATGCTGTGTCGGGTGGTTGTGGGTTTAGCGACACGTACGGTGCGAACGAAGTTCAACATACGTACATAGACTCACACAGAGACCTATAGACTCACACAGAGAGCCCTAGTTTGTTGTCCTTCCCCCCGCACCTCCGATCAGAACGGTTGGCTTCGTACGGTGCGAAAGAAGTTCAACGCACATAGTGGAAATTGCCAAGCAGCAGCCATGAGCAGCACGTGATCGCAATGACAAACGCCTGCACGAGGATTCCGCTTTGAAAGTGTGCCCGCCTCGCGTTTCTCAAGGGACTTGAGCACAAATCCCGGTCTGAGATTGGCTCGGCCCAATCATCATTCTTCTGGGGGGGGCGATAAAAGAAGTACCGCTCTGCGGGAAGTCAACAGTGGTTATCCTATGGGAGAGACTGGTCATCTTATGTTACGTAAAAATAATTTATATAGCACCTTATTCAAGGCACTTTACACAGGACTTAACAATGGTGGAGATGAGCTGAATGAAATAGATGAGAGGGAGCAATTGGGGCAAATCTGTGATGTGTGAATTCGGAGAATGCAAAAATGATGGCAGTAAATGACGAATGGATTTAATTAATGGGGTTAATGATTGAAAGCCGTGTAATGAGAATATGAGGAGGGAAAAGTAACGGTGGCGGTTATGAGAGAGAGATTAAGGGGTCGTGCAATGCTCTGGGGAAAAGAAGTGAGTTTTGAGTGCGGAGCGGAAACCCATGAGCGAAGTTGACTGTTTAATGTGGAGGGGAAGTTTGTTCCGGCAAAGAGGGGCAAGAAGGGACATAGATCGACAGCGTGGATTGAGCACAAGGAGGAGGAGGTAGAGAGAGAGAGAGAGACGGCAAAGATTGAGAACGTAGTGGGCGAGAAGGCGACGCAGGAAGATACAAGCGTGGCAAGATACGGTGGCGAAAGACCATGAAGGGATTTGTCGACCAGGGTGGGGCAAATTGCATTTGGACGATCCTTGGAACTGTGTCATTCCTAATGAATTGCGTTGGCAACGTGAGAGTGTCAATGCAACTTCAGCCAACATTACCGCTGCATTTCTATGTAGACGCCCGTCCCCCAGGGCTGTGGTCTCCACCAAAGCAAAGTCGAATTTCCACGAGGCCACCAATCAAGGTGAATGTCACCCTGAGCTGGTTTGGGCAGGTAGACCTCGTGACAACGCGGTGGGGCGGCCCAGCCTTTCGTGTAAAAACGGAGACAATCACAACCGCAGCAAGGAGTCGTGAAAATTCTGACATTTCCCACACTTTGACCTTTTGATGATGACAGCGATGATGATGGTGATGGTTAGCAGCACTGGGACTGTGAGGGATGGCGTCAGCATGGCGACATAGTGAATAGAGAATTCAGCAGTGGCTAGACAATATATGTATGTTGAACTTCTTTTGCTCCGTACGTAGCCACGCGTGCTAATCGGAGGTGCAGATGGTGACTCCGATGACGGTGATAACGGCTGCGGTGGTGGCCCGTGACGATTTGAAAATGAGCTAATCGGAGTGTGTCGCTCGCACTGTTTCCTGCGCGGGACAGGGGTTGGGCCCCATCATGACGGCCAGCGGCGCCCTCCTCAAATGGCTTCTGTTGGCTGCGTTGGTGATGCAGCATGGCACGGCCGAGGTGTTCACGTCCATCGGTGAGATCCGGCCTTGGTGTGCCCACTCCACATTCTCTCGCCACGCGTGTTCAGGCCACGCTTGCAGGATGCACCTCGGCCACAATTGCGAAAGGGTGACCGAGGTCCGTGACGTCCGAGGCTGTACACACACCCACACACGTCTGTGACAGGATGTTTTTTAACGCTGTTTTCCATTTGTATTGTGTTCGCAGTACATTATGTAAATAATTTTAGTTTTTTTACTCTTGTAATATCCTGTAACCGCCGCCTGTTTTATTGCCAAACATGTATAAAACCTATTCCTTTTTTCTCGTACTTTGATATTGCCAAAACGTCCCATGATATAGCTGCTCACCCCGAGCTCTAAATGCTCTGACACATGCGTGGTCTTTGTACTGTTTGCCTTTTGGCTTTCTCTAGTCTGACACTGGTGAGACTAGGCCGTAAAGAAGGCTGTCTGTGGTGTAGACCAATCAGTTGCAAAGACAATGCCCATCTATTATCAGACCATGTGTGTTTGCATGTCCACCACAAGTCCTGTGTGTGGTTAATGCAGACTTGATTCCTTGCAAAAAGGTTTCTATTTGGTGTTTGAACATCTTAACACCTCCTGTTTTATTGCCAGAAAAGGTAAAACATCTTCTTATTTCAATCTTGATTTGAAGCTTTCGTGACTGCAGGAATCCATACTCTTTGGTTCTTTCGGTAAAGTAAAACACAGCAGGAGGACTGCTGACATAGGAACTCCTACGTCAGAGCAGTCCTCCTGCTGTTTGTTTCACACCTGATGACGGTTGCTTGTTGTTGCGATGGAAACGCCGTGATCTATTATATTTTTTCTACCTACGTGACTTTACCGAAAGAACCAAAGAGTATCTATTCTTATTTTTTCATACTTTCATACTGCCAAAAAGGTCCCGTGATATAACTGCAATTCCGCGTGGCTTGTGTTGTTGCTCTGTAGACCGGGAGATTGACGATTGATGATTTGGTCGCCGCGTTGATGGCATTCGTCGCGATTTCTCACTTGACAAGAGTGCGGCCTTATGAAGGCTGCCATCTTCCACTTCTGTGTGTGCAGTCATTAGTGACTACACTGAGGCCATCAACTCCCTACACGTGGCAACCCTGTTTATAATCGTGGGTGCCTGCCCAGATTCGGACCGAAAAATCTCAGCAGTTCCAGTCCCAGCACTCTGACCCTTGAGCCCCCTGGCAACCAGCAGCAGCTGTAGGCCGCCATGTTTAATGCAGCAGTGGTTGCTGCTGGGCCATCTCCAAACCCTGTTCTCCCAGGAGGCTGCGTGGGTTTGTTGTTGTTGTAACTTTCTGACCCGTCCCTACTGGACAGCTGTGAAAAAGATCTTCATAGCTCATCCCATTTCCCCAGGATAAATAACGATTCTGATTCTGTTTGTTGCCCGTAAAACTTGAGACGGAGATAAACCGCTTGCTTGACCCCGCGTCCACGGCACGCCGCTGCTTCCTCTAGCGCCCGCCCTTGCGTCGCCCTTCAGACATTAAAAGGTCGCACTCATTACACACAAAGTGCTCGCCGCAAATTAACCGCAATACCTCGCTGATCTCGTTTGTCAAGTAGCATAAACCATGACACAGGCTCCGGTCATCCTAGCAGCAGCGACTTTTGCCTTACCATTGAACACTGCATCGTGCATTTTCAGATACGCTTCTGCGGCTGTCTGGAACACTCTTCCTTCTGATGTTAGGAAGCCATTGGGAGCGATGCACTTTTAAATATAGATTGAAAACTCATCTCTTTCGAACTGCTTCTTGTGTTTAGTTTGTTGTCCTTTGCCCACACCTCCGCTTAGCACGATTGGCTCCGTACGGTGCAAAACAAGTTCAACATAAATACATACAAGCCGCTGTGACCTCCGACACGCATTCGATTTTAAAGATGGTGATTTCGATTGAGCAAGCGAGAGGGCCGGGGGGGGGAGGCACTGTCACTGTTGTTCGGCGCCACCGAATTGTCCATCGTCGCCACACGTGCTTGGCGCAGAATGCACTTCGTGCGAAAAATGCATGGCAGCATCCCTACATTTTGTATGTGGTGGATGTGTATTACTTAACTTATTCAGAATAATCAAAACGTCAGAACTCCCCGCGGCAAAGCGTTGTGTGCGTTGTGATCTGCCCGAGACCCCGCGGGGTCGGGGGGGGGGGGCGAATAAGCAGTCGAAAACTCGGGAGCGAGGAACAGCGCGTTAGCCCGCTGGCACTTACATTGCGGAAACAAATGGTGCTCGTAAGCTCGAGCCTCGATAAATTGTCCAGCTAAATATACAGGGTGTCCCAACGAGGCATAGTACGCCTTTTAGGATTTGTAATTAAGCAGCCGTTTTTGTGTTGGCTCAGTAAAACTACACGCACACGCTTACTGGACGGTGTCAACATGTCATCTTACACGCGTCTTTCCTCCAAACCTCCAAAGACAAAGATCCCCCCTATAGCCTGAACAGACTGTTTGGGGCAAGTGCTGTTGGCGAGCACCTATGAAGGCCGGCACGGCACATGAGGGGATGGGTGGCAAACACCACGCCGGGCCGCCTTTGTCTCCCCTGTGGCGATGTTTACACACCGCACCAGGTACTAATTTGAGGCTGAGTCGACCTAGGGGAGGCCCAGAAGCGATTGAGATAATCGTCACTGGCTGTTGGCCGTGAGCGGGAATCGCTAACCACGACACTACCGCTCCCCACAAAAACCTCCATACGCTAACACGCACGCACACGCTTCCTGGGCAGTATCAACATGCCATCTTGCACGCTTCTTTCCTCGAAATCTCCACGTGTCCGCCAGTGCTTTGGCGACGCTCGTCGTTACAGGGTTCCGGGAGTCCCAGGTGTTCGCCGGCATCTCGGTTGCGATTATTTCAAACACTTCTTCCATTACGTTTTAGCCCACGTCCCCTACGTGACCCATACCTGTTGCATGCAATGAGGGTACTTTCTCACCCAATTTGCGTGCACTGTGCTATGAGGATAACCCGATTCCAGCGAAGGAGGTCTTTGAGTCGATTTCCTGGGGACTGCTCATCATGACTGCTTTTCACACGGTCAACGGTTTCTCCACACGTGGTGTTTAGGGTTGGCACCTTTTTCACTGTAGAACAAAGGTAGACTTAAGAATAGGTTTTACCCTTTCTGGCAATAAAACAGGTGTTAAGATGTTCAAACACCAATTAGAAACCTCTTGAAAGGCATGTTTGCATAAACCACACTTACTCGTGGCAAAATATGCAAACACGTTAAAACCTACTCTGATCTTTCATCATTTTGGATACTGGCAAAAAGGTCCCATAAACCTCGACTTATTTCTCAGTCCGCCTCGGTCAGTCAATTCCTGTCAAATCCTGCCACCTGAACACGTGCCAAATCGCGGACTTGTTTGGGTCAAACCCAGACAGGTGGCAACCTCTTTCAAGGAGGGCCTTGCCAGCCATCATAAACAAACCACGTGTTCTTAAAATTACGATACCGGCCCAAAATCTCGCGGATAATCCTCCGATGACGGTTCTTCAGGGTGATGAAAAAAATAAGAATAGCCTTAACCCCTTTCTGGCAATAAAACAGGTGTGAAGATTTTCAAAACACCAAATAGACACTCCAATTGCAAGGCATCAATTCTGGATTAACCCCCACGTACTTGTGGCAAAACATGCAAGCAAACATGCACTGACGATATATTCGCATTGGCCTTGAAATCGATTCGTCGAGACTTTGACCGCGAGCTCCGCCTCGCTGTGTGCAGGTCACATGACCGACCTGCTGTACGTGGAGCAAGAGCTGCTCAGCTCGCTCGAAGAGCACATCGCCGAGCAAGAACTGCGGCTGCAGAGAGTGAAGCGGTACGTGTTTGTGAAGGGTTCATTATCGTGTTTTACTCGCCCCCACCCTTCCCGAGCAACGGAATAAACAAACGTTCGCATACATGTGTAGTAACGCTCACGACTCGTTCACACCGGAGTTGGAGGCACACTTGTTTATTTAACACCAACGTTGTGACATACACATTTGAGGGGGTATCGGCCCCCTCACCCGTCTATCTGAGGACACACCTCTCTAGCTAACCCTAGCCTGCCTCTGAGTCCTCCACTAATGGGCTAGGGGAGGCTATCTTGGCCCGACACTGGTCAGTCGGGCCCGGTACCCAGAGTCCAGACCAGCACTGGCTCTGGCTCTGGTACCACGCCACTGGCTCGAGCCTGCGCGGTCCTGATAAGGACGGCGTACCAGGGGGAGTCCAGGGCTCTATCTCAGACGTCTTCCGCCTCCTCTTCTTTAGCTAAACATCACTCCCGAGCCCTTCGATACAATCCCCTTTTATACCCAACCCCTCCCTGAGGGGTGGGGCCCCGGGGGATCATAACGACCGAATCGACCCCCCAGGGTGTCTGGCGCGGACGTCGCAGAGGGCACCTGCTTGTGCACACATGTAGCCCCGCCTACTGTGTTTGTTTACCATAGGCTGCCATGCATAACGGGCTCTCTCTCTAACACCCCTACATCACTCCCCCCCGCATAGCATGCAGCCGTCCCGGCTGCCAACATACAAAAATTTGACAATAAAGGTGCCTTCACCCCCTGACCGCGCGTGTGCCTCACTATTTTTTGAACAATAACAGGAACCAGAACAAGAACGCAACAACAAGATGAGAAACAACCCGACGCACCCCCCCGAATAAATACGAATTCCGTAAAAAAAACAGCTTATATACAACCAGCAGGGAACCCACCCCGCACACACAACAAACGGTGAACCCAGCATATGTACATCCGAGGAGCGGGAAACACACCATCCACACAACACCCAATAAACACAACAGCTATGTACACATTTTCCGGCCTCACAACAGTTTGCGCATTTTAGCGCGCGTCCTTGCAGCGGGCCCCTCACACGGGGTAACCCCGCGTGGCGGACCATCAGGTGGCGACTGTCCGTCTTGAGGTGAGCATTCCTCTGACTCCGCGTGACCCTCGGTATCCGCAGGAGGGGTGATCGGGCGTGAGCCCGTCACTCCTGATGCTCCTGAAGGTGGCACAGCCGGCAAGGCATCAGGTGAGAGCGACAGAGACGGACCCAGCAAGTCGGCCGACCCCCCACATGTTTGGCCACGCGCGTGTGAAGTGGGGTCGTGTACCGCAGCGAAGGGTTTTAATCTGGAGGGGTGCACGAACCATCGCCGCTTCCCCCACTTGATGCGCACGCACTGCGGACGTAACACCTCCACCACTTCCACAGGGCCCCGCCACGGCCGCACAAGTTTAGAGGAGGTTGCCAGTGGCACCTGGGGGCAGTGCAACCATGCCTTGTCCCCCGGCTTCCACTGCAGCATGTGCGCTCGACTCAATCTGAGGCGCTCATTTGCCTTCTGACGGAGGTCAGAGTTTTGCATTGCAGCATCCCGTGCCTCGGTCAATTTGTCCAGATTAAATTTAACGTGGTCAGCCAGATTAGTTTTTCCCTGCGGCACGGGGATCCGCAACTGGGCACGAACAGGCGGGTCTGGTTCTCGGCCGTACATGAGGTAAAAGGGAGAAAACCCCGTAGCCGCATGGGGTGCCATCCGGTACGCCGCCAAGACCCCCTGAATTTGTAGGTCCCAATCCGTTTGCGAGTCCGAAACTTGTTGTGATAACATGGACGAGATGGTGCGATGCAAACGTTCGACCATCCCGTCAGTTTGTGGGTGATATGGGGAGGTCCGAATTTTCTTTGTGCCCAGGAGATCGCAGACTTGTCTGAGTAGTTTACCGGAAAAATTTCTGCCCTGGTCGGTCAGCAGCCTCTCCGGAGCACCTTTGTCCAGGACATAACCCTGAACAAAGGCCTCCACGATGGCTGCTGCCGACTGGTTGGCCAAAGGCCAGGCCATAGGCCAGCGTGTAAAATACTCGACACCCGTCAACAAATATCTATTCCCTCTGGGGGTGGCGGGGAATGGTCCCAAAATGTCCAGAGCGACCAGCTCGTTTATCCTGGACACTTTGATCGATTGCAAGGGCGGGTTAGACTCCCGTGCCGGCGGTTTGCGTTGTGCACATTGAGGGCACGATCCCAACAAATCCCCCACATCCCTCGTCATGCCAGGCCAGTAAAAATCAAGTTGCAGCAAGGCGAGAGTCTTTTGGGTCCCCAGGTGTAGGAGGCGCTCATGAGCGGCCCATACCACCCTACCCCGCAACCCAGTAGGGACAACCAGCCGATGTCGACGTGACTTCCCGTCCCAATGCATTAGCAGACCTTGGCACCTTTCCCATGCGTCGGAACCACCACTTTTTCCCCCCGCCGCACCGCCAACGCGACGTCGCCACCCGAGGAGGGAGACATCCTCCATCTGGAGGCGCCCCCATTCAATGACGGGCAACCCCAACAGGGAATCTTTGCCCTGCTGTTCGATCGAATTAGGAACCATTGCATCGTCGTCGTTGGCGGCCGCCAAGACAGGTACCGATGTGTCCCCTGGAGGCCTGCAACGTCCAGACCCCAGGAGGCATGCACACTCGGAGGTGGTTGGCAAGCGTGACAGAGCGTCCGCGTTGGTGTGGCGAACGCCCTTACGGTATGTGGTTTGGAAATCGTAATCCTGGAGGACCTCCAACCATCGGGACAATTGTCCCGATGGCTGTTGAACCCTCAGGGCGTACTGCAGTGCCGCATGATCTGTGCGGACGGTGAAATGCCGACCGTACAGATATGGGCGATACTGTTGGACGAAATGGACAATTGCCAACAGTTCCCTACGGGTGACACAATACCGTTGCTCCGCTGGAGACAACACCCGACTGCCGTACGCAA
The DNA here is from genome assembly GCF_964198595.1 of Lampetra fluviatilis. Taxonomy (NCBI): domain Eukaryota; kingdom Metazoa; phylum Chordata; class Hyperoartia; order Petromyzontiformes; family Petromyzontidae; genus Lampetra; species Lampetra fluviatilis. Next base: position 8,883,015 of record NC_136294.1, on the reverse strand, counting down.
CCACATGTTCCACGCCGTCAACCACCTGGGAGAGCACGCCCCCAATACCCGTGTTGCTCGCATCGGTGTCGAGCAAGAACGGTTTTGAAAAATCAGGGTAAATCAGGGGAGGAGCGTTTACCAAAGCATCCCGAAGGGAGCAAAAAGCAGCCTCCTCCTCCTGACCCCAGCAAAACCGAACCCCTTTAGATGTTAAAGCATGTAGGGGTTTGGCGATAGTCGCAAAATTAGCGACGAAGCGTCTATAATACGACGCAAACCCAATAAAACTCCTAACCTCTCCCACTGAGGTGGGAGTCGGCCAGGAGCTTACACACTGCGTTTTGGCGGGATCGGTAGAAATACCTGAGCGCCCCACGATGTGCCCCAAATAACGCACCGACTCGCGTAACAAATGGCATTTTTGGGGCTTAAATTTCAAATTAGCAGCCCGCATCTTTAGGAAAACCGCCCGCAACCTCTGGAGATGTTCCTCAAAAGTTTTGCCAAAGACAATGACGTCATCCAAATAAATCAGGCACGACTCCCATTGCAATCCAGCCAAAACCAATTCCATCAACCGCTGGAAAGTTGCCGGCGCTGAGTGTAAGCCCATCGGCAACCGGTTGAATTGAAACAGGCCGTGCGGAGTACGGAAAGCAGTTTTAGGCTTTGAATGATCGTCCAGAGGAAGCTGCCAGAATCCCGAAAGTAAGTCCAATGTGGAGAAGAATCGCGCTCCCGCCAAGGCGTCAAGCGATTCGTCCATCCGTGGGAGCGGGTATGCGTCGGCAACCGTAATTTTATTAAGGCGCCGAAAGTCAACGCAAAACCGCAACGAACCGTCCTGCTTCTTAACCAGGACGATCGGCGCTCCCCAAGGGCTGTTGGAGGGAGAAATTATGTCGGCGGCTAGCATGTCATCAACAGCCGATTTGACATGGTCCTTTTCGGCGGGACTCAACCGAAAAGGATTTTGGCGTATTGGCGCGCTGTCACCCGTATCAATATGGTGACGCAGCAGATGAGTGCAGCCCAAATCGTATTTATCCCGACTGAAAACGTCGGAAAATTCCCTCAGTAGTGTCTTAAGACGTTGGCGCTCTAAATTTGACAGGTCCGTCGATCCCGCGCAAAGCGCCTCGAGCCACCCTTCATCGCTGTCTGAATGTGGTCGCGGTGCAGGGGCAGCGCCGACATGACTCGCGACGGGTTCCTCACAGGGCACCGGCGTTGCGTGAGCAAGCACGGTCCCCTGTGGGACCACCACCGTCTGCGAGCCCACATTGAGGACCGCGATGAAGGGTTCTCCATCCCCTCTCACTATGGTCTGGGCCGGGAGTAAATTAGGTCCACTGACCCCGGCCCTAGACGGTCCCAGCAAAACCCCTTGAGCCCCAATGCCCTTAGCGAAGGGCCGCCGAAGTCTCAAAGGAATTAACATTTGCGCCCCCGGAGGAACGCGCACCGTTCTATCTACGAACGCCGGCACCGTCGCGAACGCCGTCCGGCTCGTAGCGGGGGATGGCAAAAACGCCATGCGTCGGCCCGATGGGAGCTCAATGCATCCCTGGTCGATTAATATCCTAATCGGCATTTTGGCCAGGAAATCCGTCCCCAGCAGGCACGGAACCGCCAGCGAGGAGGAAACAAAAATCGGCCCAGATAATTTAATATCCCCGACACAAATTTGGGCTCGAATTTGTCCGATGATGCCAAGTGAACCCCCGTTAGCAGCAAAGAATGGCACATTAACAGGCATCAAAGGACGGCTCTGGGCAGGGAGAATGTTATAAATCAACTCCGAAATAATGGTCGCCGATGCTCCTGTATCGACCAGGATGCGCACCTCGACCCCATCGATGTGACCCACAACGGCCGACGACCCCGATGACGCGGCTACAACCCGATGGGCCAACACGGACCACTGGCTGGGTTCAATGTGAGTACCCAGAGCGGTGCGTGTTGGTGCCATGGTACGCGATATTTGCCCCCCCTTCGCTGCGGTGTTCGAGTGTGTGACGGGCGTGTGCGTGGGCCAAACATGAGGGGTGCCGCGACTCGCCGGATTATGATGGTGGAGCTTGTGACGAGGGCCGGCGTCCCGTTGAGGTGTCGTTCCGCGCTGCCGAGGAGAGCGGCACCCCGAGGCGACGTGGCCCCGGATGCCGCAGTTATAACAGCGTGGAAGCGCTGGTGGCGACGATGGACGTTGTAGACGGCTTGAACCGGCCCGGTCCTCCCGCGCTCCCGCTCCGTGCTGCCGTCGATGGTTGATGGCGCAAACCTCTTCCGCCGGGAGGGTGGCCGCAGCGACGGCGCGCCCGCTCGCCGCCTTGCTGGCCTTCCGTCGTTGAGAGGACAGGTTTGCGTGGAGGAGACGGGCCGCTTGGAGGGAGCACATCTCTGCATCGTCCTGTGCGACAATGACGATGTCTAAGTCGTCCGCCAGCAAAAGTATCTTCTCTGTCACTATGGCGTCGACACCCTCGTCATCCATTCGTGGAAAGGCCTCCTTCGCCAGTGCCAGGAGGCTTGTGCGGTACGCCAGGGGCGACTCCTTCGTCCCCCGCTGGCGATCGTAAAAGAGTTGGCGACAGTCCGATGGTGGACCATATACCGCCGACAGCACCTGCATCGCCTTCCGCAGCGTGGAGCGCCTCTCCTTCGAAGCCGATGTTAGAGTGGCGAGGGCGTCGCTGTCGAGAAGTGCTGGCAGCGCGCGGAGAGCCTCGGCGTCTGTCCACTGTGCCATCTCCTGGTGAGCGAGGAAGCGCCGCTGGAAGCCGCCCCAGTCGCCATCCTCGCCCACAAATTTCTTGAGTGGAGGTAGCCGCTGATGTAAGGCAGCGGCTGCAGAGGAAGAACGCACTCCCTCGTCCGCCTCACTGAACTCAGCGTCGGCACGAACCAGCGATGGCATCGCCGGTCGCACCCGTGGTGACGCGGCAGGCACTGTACTCCCGCCGTTGGACGCGATGCTTAGAGCGGCCACGCCCTCAACAGCAGCTGCGGCGATGGCGGGAGTTTCAAAATGTTGCTCCGTTGAAATGGCGGGAAGGCGCTGTGGTCGTTGGCTGCTGTCGCCTCGTGGCGGTCCCGCAGCCCCCAGCCGCGTGATGTTGTCGAGCATGGCGGCTGCGGCGTACAGCAGCTCGGCCAGCTTCGCGTGCGCCTGCCTCAGCCCCTCCGTCGACGGCTCCCCTTCCTCCAGCTGCTGTGGCGTGGATGCACCCAGCCCCGGCTGCTCGATGGCATCTTCAGCCATCTCGGGCCCTCCGACTGCAGCGGTGTCCTCCGCCCCTGGTACTCCGACTCGAGTCGTCCGGCGTGTATCCATGTTCGTACTTTGTTTCACTTCTGACGCCAGATGTAGTAACGCTCACGACTCGTTCACACCGGAGTTGGAGGCACACTTGTTTATTTAACACCAACGTTGTGACATACACATTTGAGGGGGTATCGGCCCCCTCACCCGTCTATCTGAGGACACACCTCTCTAGCTAACCCTAGCCTGCCTCTGAGTCCTCCACTAATGGGCTAGGGGAGGCTATCTTGGCCCGACACTGGTCAGTCGGGCCCGGTACCCAGAGTCCAGACCAGCACTGGCTCTGGCTCTGGTACCACGCCACTGGCTCGAGCCTGCGCGGTCCTGATAAGGACGGCGTACCAGGGGGAGTCCAGGGCTCTATCTCAGACGTCTTCCGCCTCCTCTTCTTTAGCTAAACATCACTCCCGAGCCCTTCGATACAATCCCCTTTTATACCCAACCCCTCCCTGAGGGGTGGGGCCCCGGGGGATCATAACGACCGAATCGACCCCCCAGGGTGTCTGGCGCGGACGTCGCAGAGGGCACCTGCTTGTGCACACATGTAGCCCCGCCTACTGTGTTTGTTTACCATAGGCTGCCATGCATAACGGGCTCTCTCTCTAACACCCCTACACATGTATTTTTCCACCCGGACCCATGTTACCGACATATTCCAATGTGTCCCTTTCTCAGTTTTTTTTGCGGTTCAGTTTGTTGTCCATCCCCCCCACACCGAAAGAGGTTCAACATATGTACGCACAGCCGGGGGATAAAGGGGAAGGGAGGGTGGCGGTGGAGAGGTGGTTTAGAAATTCTGCACTGAAGTTGACGACGCTGGCGGCAGCAAGGGGTTATTCCCTAATGGGGACAACATTTTTAGAAACTAGTCATTTCTCTTCTTGGTTCTTTCGGTAATGTCACGTAGAAGGGAAATAATAAAATAATAAAAATAACAATAAAACATAATAAAATACAATTCTCACGACGTTTCGGCCACAACGCAAGCAGCCGTCCACAGGTGACTTTACCGAAAGAACCAAGAAGATGAATCCCTGCAGTCACGAAAGCTTTAAATCGAAATTTAACTAGTCATTTGTTTCTTAACCCATAGCTAAAAGCTAAACTAAACTAGTTTTTTATTTACCAGATAAGGCCCACTGAACTATACAGCTCTTTTTCAGAAGCAACTTTGCCACAAAATGACAGCTCAACGAGAAGTGGCTGATCACGTGGACATTTATAGCAGCCAAAAGCTCTGAACGCGTGATGTTGATTCTCAATGTGGAGGGATAAACCTGGAGGATCCGGAGAAAAATCTACACGACCACTGGGAGAGCATATGAGATGCCCCAGCACTGTCAAAGAAAGGCAGTTGGAACAATGGTGCGAGGTAAATCCCCACCCCAGCCAGCCTCTATCCACCCAGCAGTTCAAACGTGTGCAGCACAGTCGATCGGCAGGTCGCGTGTGGTGCGTTAAAACGCGGCTTCTGCCGCATCTTCCAAATGTGGGTAAGTTTGTTGAACTTATTTCGCACCGTGCTAATCGGAGGTGGACAGGCGTGGAAGAGTAGGCCAAACTCCCTCTTGAGCAGCTGTCTAGAGCTCGTTCTGTTGGAGACCCCTTCCGCGAGCGGTGGCGTGAGCGGCCAAACCGCAGCGCGTTGGTCCTGCGTGCCTTGCAGGTGGAAGGAAATGAAAGAGGCGGAATCACACGTCGCCACTTCGGACCCCGAGGGCTTCTTGGGCAATCCCATCAACGCCTACCACACCATGCGCATGGGGCAGCGCTGGGCGGCGCTCGAGAACTTCCTGCAGGAGTCTGCAGAAGGTACCGGAGGATCTCCCTGGGCAAGGAGACGGGGGCTCTGCCTCGAGCTGGTTTGGGATTGCCGTTCGAGCGCCTGACTTGCCAACGTTGGGCCCGATCTCGTCAGATCTACGAAGCTCGGCAAGTAGCAAACGAGGCTCAAGCGCAGGCATGAGCCTCGTTTGGTGCTTGAATGGGACGCTGTCTGGGAATGCCACGTGTGTGTCGGCATGGACTGCAAGGTGGGCAGGAGAGGGCAGTACAGCGGTGGATTCTTGAATCTATCTTTGCAGAGTTTTGAGCGTCGCCCCTTGTAAGAGTGGGTTTTAGTTTTTTCTCTCCCGTTTTCTGCTCTATGCAGAATGCTCCTTAAAACGGATTTGCTTAGTCCGGCATCTCTACATAGGACCTGGCAAGGATTTCCTGGAAATAAAAATTATTATTTATATTGTGAGGGTTTTATATTATTATTATTATCACCGGCGATGTTCTAATTGTGATAGCGAGCTCGTGTGGAGACGGTGACACATCGTGGCGGCTTGGTAACAGTCAGTAGAGCGCTGCCAGTACTTGCTGTGGTGAGTTTCTACTGTGCGGTGTGTGGTTGACTGTGTGGTGTGGTCTGGATGACCGTGCTGTGCGCTTGACCGTGCTGTGTGATTGACCGTGCTGTGTGATTGACGTGCTGTGTGATTGACGTGCAGTGTTTTTGACCGTGATATGTGGTGTGGTTGACCGTACTGTGTGATTGACGTTCTGTGCGCTTGACCGTGCTGTGTGGTGCGGTTGTCCGAGCTGTGCGGTGCGGTTGACCGAGCAGTGTGGTTGACTGTGTGGTCTGGATGACCGTGTGGTTGACCGTGATATGTGTTATGGTTGACGTGCCATGTGGTTGACCGTGCCATGTGGTTGACTGAGCAGTGTGGTTGACTGTGTGGTCTGGATGACCGTGTGGTTGACCGTGATATGTGGGGTGGTTGACGTGCTGTGCGCTTGTCCATGCTGTGCGGTGCGGTTGACCGAGCAGTGTGGTTGACTGTGTGGTCTGGATGACCGTGCGCTTGACCGTGCTGTGCGGTGCGCTTGACCGTGCCGTGTGCCACCGTGCCTCACCGTGCCTCACCGTGCCTCACCGTGCCTCACCGTGCAGGCTTCGTGTCGCGGCTGGCCGAGCGGAGGGCGCTCTTCCCCAGCGATGAGGACCGTGTCGGGGCGGCGCGTGCGCTGCTGCGCCTGCAGGAGACCTACGCGCTCGACGCCGTGCTGCTGGCCTCGGGGAAACTGCCCGGTGAGTCCGGTCGCTCCGACCGCAGCTGCGCCCGGCACCGGAATGTTTCCTGTTCAGAGAAGACGAAGACCCAGCACACAAAGAGCTCGTGCCGATGCCGAACTGTGCACGTTGTTTGTTGAACTTCTTTCGCGCACCGTACGTGGCCAACCGCGCTAATCGGAGGTGCGGGGGGGGGGGGAAGAAAACAAACTAAAAACAAAAATCTATTCTAAAGAAATTAGATTTCAGTCTAGATTGGAAATTCCATAGCTCCAGTGGCTTCCTAATATCAGAAGGAAGAGCCTAGCTAGGCTGTGTGCGTTTTATAACGCTTTCCACCCACCTAAGTTTTAAAGTGTTCATGCGTGAGCTGTGATTGTCCGTCCATAACTTGGTGGGGGGCGGGGGCACTACAACTCTTGTAGTGATATAATCCAATAACAATGATACTTTAGTGGAAAATCGCGTTATCCTTGGGGACTTTATCCTTTTGAAAACCGATAAAAAAAAGAATCAAGTGTTGCCCAAAAGTTGTAGACTGAATCCAGAGAAAGAAAGGCGACTGTAATGGCAAAGGACTCTCCGAGGGTCTTTACCCATGGCACCCAAACCTGTCAACCCACACGGTTTACCCAGTATTCTTGTACAGGGAAATTGAGTTTTCAGGTCTACACGGCGTTCAGCCGTTTCAATACGGACACATTTTTTTGTCTATTTGTTTGTGTTTCTCCCTTGTGATGGGACTTTTTAGGATGAACGTTGAGATGTATAAGGGCACGGGGTGACCAATAAGGTCTGAATTGGTCTGTAATGAGGTAGGGCACTGATAAGGGGTTGACAGGTATGTGCACCTGGCAGTTCACCAGCATTCATTGAGACGCTGCGTGTGTGCTTGTACTTGACGCTGCTGAAATGATGCACTCCTAGAAGGCTGTGGGCCGACGGAGGGTTGTGTAAGATTTACTCTTTTTGATAATAGGGTTTTCCCCTTTTTTCTGGCAACAAAACAGCTGTGTTAAGATGTTAAAACACCAAACTGAAACCTTTTGCAAGGAATCATGTCTACATTAACCACAATTCTTGTGGTCAGAATGCAAACAAAAAACATACTCTGATAATATTTGCATTGTCCTTGAAACTGATTGGTCCACACCAGCGACAGCTTTCTTTGAGCCTCGTCTCAAAACGGTGTTAGACCAGAGGACGCCAAAAGGCGAGCACAGCACAAAGACAATGCACTATCAGAGTAATGAGAGCTCGGGGTGAGCATCTACATTATGGGACCTCCTTTGCCAGTACCAAAATATGAGAATAGAGTTTTCCCCTTTTTTCTTGCAACAGTTTGGTGTTTTAACATCTCAACACCTGTTTTGTTGCCAAAGAAAAATGGGAAAAACCTTTTATCATATTTTGGTACTGGCAAAGGAGGTCCCATGATTTACTCTTTTTGTTTAAAGATCTCTTTTGTTGTAGGTATCCTCCACAGCGACGATCGTGATTATTTCTAGTTTGTAAATGTTGTTCTAAGGGGCGTGCAATTTTCCCTCACGACCAAACTTATCAGGGAAGCCAATGAGTTAACTCGGTTCACTCATTACATATACATGTAAAAAACTATTCACTTTTTTGAAATTTGTTTGACTACAGTCTCTGATAACGTTGCTTAGTGTTCTATGACTGCTTAATTCTAAACTAAACAAATTTTTTTCTATGAAACAATGTTTTTTTATTTTACCAGGTAAGGCCCACTGAGCTGTACATCTCTTTTGCAAAATCAACCTGGCCACTAATGATAGCTCGACGAAGTGGCTTATCACGTGGACATGAATAGCAGCCAAATACTCGAAATGCATGTTTCTAAATGTGGAGGGAAAAACCGGAAGAACTCAAAGAAAAATCCACACGACCACGAAGAGAGAAACACGCAAACTTCAAATATACAGGGGTCAGGGTCGGGATAGAACACACGACCTCCTGCATACCACTTAATCACATATTCACTTTAAGATGTTTTTTGTTCATGTTTTTTGTTTGTTGCGGTTGCACCCGATTCAAGAGCCGAATGGCTCACAGGGCTATACCTAATTAATGAACTTGAACTTGAATTCTAGATTTGAAGCTTTCGTGACTGCAAGGATTCATACTCTTAGTTCTTTCGGTGAACTTGAACCACGGCGAGAGAGTTAACAGGCAGTCTCATTAATATCGTCTCATCGTGCTATACGATATCCTATCGACATCGCCGCGCTGTGGTAGGTCTTTGCAGTCATCGTCGGCCACCCATCCCGGTCTCTCCTGCCGCAGGCGTCCCGCTTGTCTCGGCCTCCGCTCTCTCCGCCGACGACTGCTTCTCGCTGGGCCGCCTCGCCTACTCGGAGGGCCGCTACGCCCGCGCCGAGCCGTGGCTGAGCCACGCCCTGAGGCAGCTGGACGCCGGGGCCCGGGAGGGAGTGGGGGACGAGGGCACGGTGGGAGCTTCGGACGTCCTCGACTACCTGAGCTACTCCGTGTACCAGCTCGGCGACGTGCAGAGAGCGCTGAACCTCACGCGGAGGCTCGCCACGCTCGGTACGCGAGCCCTGGCGTCCGTGGCGACGCAACCCCTTGCGCGGCGACTACCGAGAGGCCCATATACTCGCACGGAGACACCCACAGCAGTTTCACACAGTTACCCACAGACTCACAAGGAGACTCGCAGGCTCACACAGAGATCCACAGATTCATGTTGAGATTCACAGCCTCACACAGTTACCCACAGACTCACAAGGAGACTCGTAGGCCCACACAGTTACCCACAGACTCACAAGGAGACTCGCAGGCTCACACAGAGATCTACAGACTCACAAGGAGACCCACAGGCTCACATACAGATCCACAGATTCATGTTGAGACTCACAGCCTCACAGAGAAACCCATAGACTCACACAGACACCCATAGCCCCACACAGTTACCCACATACTCAGAAGAAGAAGACTCACAGGCTCCCATATATTCACACAGCGACCAATAGACTTCTCCTCGTGACCCAAAGACTCACCCAGAAACCCATTGGCTCACCTCCACATATTCAGCATGGAAAGTGCAGCCGTACATTGTGTGTGCAGCATCCTCCTGTACTGGATGGCACAGGGGAGTGCGTCGCACCTGCATCTGTTAATCTGGCTGCACGGGCACCGTGGGAGGTCACAGCCGGTAGCTGCTGGGGTCAAATGCAGCGGCATTCCCATCGCCGCTTACCCGGAGGTTGCCCATGGGTGTAAAACCGGATTTGCAACTCGCGTACCGAATCCATGCAGGTCCCGTTACTGTGGCCCTCGATGAGGAACGATTTCAGCGAATTACCTTCTCATGCCGGTACTGGGCGTAAAGGCCTCCTGCAGAGGGCAACGTTGGCCTACTCTTGCAGACTGGACAGACATCTTGGAGGAGGAGTGATTACTCACGCGCGTTGAGGAGAACGATCTCCCGACTGACCGTTTCACCGCACCCACGTCGCATCCACTCTGTGTCCAAACCACCACGCTGCCAGATCACAACACTGCAACTATTTTTGCATCTGTCCGGGCACTGCTCCACTTTGCAATAATTCTCTCCCATCGCCATTATAAACGTCGCTCACCTCGACATACGTGATAACTTTTTGCCCATTACAACTTTCATGGCGCTGTACGTTCTCTCCGTATGTTGCGTGTCATTCCTCGCCGTTTTGCCATCGGTGGCCATGACGTTTCTCCCAGACCCCGACCACCCACGAGCGCAGTCCAACCTGCACTTCTTCGAGTACGAGATGGCGCAGGCCGCGGCCGCGGACGAGGTGACGGCGGATGACGAGACGGAAGGGGAAGTTGCCGACGACGACGACGAGGAGGAGAACGCGACGGTCCCCGACGGCGTGGAGGGCCACCCCAAGGGCGACGGCTACTTCTCGGAGAAGGAAGAGTACGAGCTGCTGTGCCGCAGCGCCAGCGGCCTCATGGTAGGGGTCGCGAGGCCTCACGTGAAGGGCCCCCGCCGCCCCGCGCCGGAGGGTTGCGGCTGCGGCCTCTGTCATCGGTCCGCTTTTTGTCTTTAGGCCGGTGACCTTCGCTAGTTTTCAGAGGTGGGCGGCGGGGGGGCGCTTTCGCCGATAAGAAATCGTCAGTGTGAGGCCGCCACGCCGCCTGCAAGGGCTCTCTTCACATTTGTGTATTGTCAGGGGCCGCTCGAAAGGCCACCATCGGCCGCAAGTGGCCCGCGGGCCTTGCAATGAAGAACAATGCTTATGGGTGCATGCGAGTAGTGAATTGGTTTGGGATTTTGTCGATTTCAATATTTGTCAGTTTTATCCCGGCCGTGCTATTGGTGTCATGTCATGAGACCGAGAATCCATTATTCGAGATGAAGAAAGCATTCTTTGGTTTCATGGCCGGCAGACGTGGATATTATATCGAAGACTACATCTGAGATGTCTTCAAGTGACATCTGAGCCATCCAGTAGGGGGCAGCACGTTCCTAGCTGCCCTGCCACAAAGCGTTGGTGGCATGATAGCTATCAAAGCAATTCTGACTCCTTCTGGCTAAAATTTATCCAGAATTAGCGCAGAACCAAATGTATTAGTGACGTTTTCTTGGTGCACTCTTCGTGCACTGTTCACAGATCCTCAACTCGCTACACACGTGAGCTTGATTTAATCAAGGGCGGCTGTCTGGATTGCCAATCCATGATCTCAGAGGTGCCAGGTCATCACTCTGACGTCTGAGCCACCCAGCCACCTCAGTTTTTGGGAATTTATCACTGTGTAGTGTCGCCCGCAGGGATTTGCGACACGGATTGAGTTGTTTGACTGTTGCTCCACGGGTCTTGATTCTACAACTTATGAACACCACACTGTCTGGGTCCATGTCTCGAGCTGTGTCAGGCTGTGGGGCGGTGGTGATGTTTGCCCAAAGGCGACGGGAGAAGTGGAAGCTGCTTTGCGGCTGAGTGCTTTGCACGCTGTCAATGCGCTCCTTCATTGCTCGGCAGAACGTGACACGAACGCTCACCAACGCCCCAGGTCCGTGTCGGCCCACGAGGTCGGGTCCACAGCAACACGGCTTGTAAAATCGGCAACAGAGCAGGCAAAGTCTCGTGAAGACACATTTTGGTGACTTTGCCAAAGTCAGGGAGTTAGGAAGGAAAAAACAATATCTGGAGTTATGAAAGTGCGACAACATTTGTTTACTCATATTAAAGGTTTTTGGGTTAGATTGCGTAAGTATAAATGTGCGTAACCCTCCACCACCCGTCACAGCCAGTAAGGTATGTCACGTACACCAACCGTGCCAGTTAGTTACTATTTCAGCCCACCGGTGTGTTGAAGAGTAAATCCACAAAACTCGCAAAACTTGGGCGTTCACCCCAGAACTGCATTTCTGCCAACAAATGCCTGCCTCTGCTCCTGATGGAGCTCTCCGCTGCCCGTAGCTTCCAGGCCACACGGCGGTTCCTAAATTTGCTCCAATTTCAGGTTAACTTGGCACACATTCAGTCGGCACCAGAGGTCGCAACTGGGTACCCGATACCCGTACCCTACCCGATACCCGGCTACCCGTACCCGGCCAGGTACGGGTACCCATTTGCGACCCTGGTGCAGCCGGGTACGGGTACGGGTAGGCCGTGAGTCACTGGTGAGTAACCGTTTGTCACTCATTTCGGGTAGGGTACGGGTAGGTAACGGGTACCTGTTTGCGACCTCTGGTCGGCACAAAGATGTGACTTGTTTGTAATAATAACAATAACTTACAATCCTTTGCCAATCCACTGCTGGATGGAGCCCCCCCCCCCTCCCACACCGTGTTGGTCACGGTAGTTGTTTGACCGTACCTTTCCCCACCGCAGACCCCGCGCCGGCAGAGACGCCTCTCGTGCCGCTACTGGGACGGGCGGCGCCACCCGCTGCTCGTCCTCGCGCCGCTCATGGAGGAGGACGAGTGGGACCGACCCCGGATCGTCCGCTACCACGACATCGTCTCCGACGAGGAGATCCGCCACGTGAAGGAGCTCGCCAAGCCCCGGGTGAGCCGTCTCTGCCGCCCGTCGCACAGCGGATTGTGGACGCCGCCCCCCCGCGGCCGTGTCACGTCCCCCCGGCTTGTGCCAACGGGGATGGGTGAAGCCGATTGATGTGTGTGCACATACATTAGTAATCCGAATAGGCTTGTACCCTTTCTGGCAATAAAACAGGTGTTGAGGTGTACGTACGGGTCAAACCCAGACAGGTGGCAACCGTTTTCACGGAGGGCCTTGCCAGCTATCATTTGGTTCTTTATTAACACGCCACGTGTCCTTAAAATTACGATACCAGCCCAAAATCCTCCGACGGTACATCGAGATGATGAACAAAAATCAGAATAGGCTTTACACTCTCTGGAAATAGATACCTTTGCAAAGGCGTCAAGTCTGCATTAACCACACACACTTGCGGCAAAGCATGCAAACAGACACGCTCTGGTAATATTGGCGTTGTCTTTGAAGCTGATTGGCCTACACCAGAGACAGACTTCTTTATGGCCGTGTCTCACCAGTCTTTGACCAGAGAACGCCGAAAGGTGAGCAGTACAAAGACAAATGCACGCTTTGCCACAAAGTACGCGTGGTTCAACTGTTTTATCAACGCATGACGTAGGGGGTTATTTGACCATACTTCCCTACGCTGATCAGCGTGAGTTGGGGCAAGTGGGGAGGATAAATATGGCAGCATAGTAGTACAGTACAACAATGCAATGCTGTCTGCTGCCCACCATGTAACTTCGCAGCCTATAACATCTGGTTCTATGCACGCTGCATCACCCATTAAAGCACTGTCCAGGTTCAACCCTACTTCGCGTCTGAGATCTGGTGAGATTGGGTACATTCTGGGTGAATTGGTCGCAGGGGCATCTTGAAATGACATTTATCTCAATCAAAAGTATTTTTACCACACTGATTTTAAATGATTGTATCTAAAATGTGTGTTATGAACTGTGCTCATCTTCAGTGAAATCCATAATCAACGTTTTTGGGTTTAGATCGCGTTATTTATAAATGTGTCGTAACCCTCCACCACCCGACACGGCCAATCAGTAAAAATGTGTCACGTTGACAAAAGACAAATAGTTCACTGCTTTAGCCCACCGGTGTGTTGAAGCCACAACATTTACAATTTGAGTACGACGTTTCGCTGGTAATTGCATCCAGCATCATCGGGCAATTCGCCAGAATGGTGAATTGCCCGATGGAGTAAGATCCACATTCTTACGGCAGGGGCCATGCTCCACTGAGGGCAACCACTGATTACTGCTCACACAGCAGTACTCACTTTGTTGACCCTTTTAGGATGATGGGCTGAGGTGGCACATGACCCTGATACAAACCTGAAAGCGCATGGTTGTGAGCAAAGCACTCTAACCACAGCACCATCTGGCCGGTTAAAGTCTAACGCCCCATTTGACATGACATACCGGCTTGATCGATATTAATTACTGGCTAAATCGATATTAAATACTGGCTAAATGTATTCAAACGTAACATCGATTTTTTTCTCTCTCCAAGATTGTGATTGGTCACTGCTGACGCATGATGTAAAAATGTGGATTTTCTTTTTAAAAAGTGGAAACCCCCAGTTTTTATCGGAACTGACTTGTCATCCAGTGAAATATGAACAAATAGCACAACACTACAAAAACTTTCTTGGGGGAGTTTCCAAAACACTTAGTGCCAGCTCCCCCTGTACAGATGTTGTTCATGCTGATGCTTTAATCATTTCGTGGCTGACAAGTTACCCATTCTGCATACTTTTCTGAGAACGAGTTCCATAAATGACGGGTTAAAATGGATTACGGAATCGGAGTGGCAAAAACACGATTGACCCTTTTTTTTTGCTGCGGAGAAATCGCATTGATTTTAAACTCAACTCATTTTTAAATGCCTCTGTTTGGTTTCACTCGCGATTAGCACGGTTGGCTACGTACAGTGCTAAAGAAGTTTAGCACACGTGCGTACAGTCGTGACAATTTGGCAACGGACAAAATGAAACTGTTGGGGTGAAGCTCGCACGGGAACACAACATCATGAACGTGAGGTCAGCAGCTCTCGATGGGCAAACCCACGGGGGGCTCGTCATTTGTTAACCCATTCCATGCCGATTCGATTCAAGAATCGATGTCGTTTTTATCTCATTTGCGATGTGTGCCTCATATCTTCAGGCGATTGTTTTTTGTCATGCTATGCTAAAGGTACATTACAGTTGAAATTTGCAAATCGTCATCATTATCTGTCACTACACCGCTGGATGAAGGCCTCCCCACTCCGTTGGCACCCCCTTCACGGCCCCGCGATGCCGTGAGCCATCTCGCTCCTACGCCAGAACTGATCTCACGAGCCGCACTCTGCTTTTGGCTGCCATTCTGTCACCAGTCTCGTCCATCAGCCGTCATCAACGTTTGCTGTTATGTGTCCTGCCCAACCCCACTTATATTTAACTTGACAGTCAAAATGAACGCTCTCCGATTTGTCTTTTTGCCCAGACCCACGTTGGGCCCCTTTCTATCTTGGCATAATCCTACGAGCATGCCCCCTTCTTACGCTCCGTTGCAAACCTTTCCGCGATTGTTCCATTTTCTTTGTCACCATCGTCCACTTTTCTGATCCATTCAACGATAACAAGTTTGCACACTGTTTTCATACATTGTCAATAATTGATTGTAAGATGTTGAACTTGATGCATGTTTGACTTGATGATGATGACGATCCTGAGCCTCACAAATCAATTTTAATTAATACATTGCTAAATGCCCGGGAGTCATATAATAAGCCGCAGAAAGTGCATCTGATTATTGCAATACATTGGCAGATCGGCATGGAAAATCGGTTTTCCAAACTGGGTGTAAAAGGTTTGAAGCTTTCGTGACTGCAAGGATTCATATTCTTAGGTTTTTTCGGTGAAGTCACGTAGGTAAAAATTTTAAATTTAAATTAATAAAAGTAAAATTAAAATAAAAAATAATAAAAAATAAAAATCACGACGTTTCGGAAAAAACCTAAGAATATGGGTGTAAAAGGGTTCATCATCGTCAGCAATCGTCGATACCAGGGCTCGACAACCAAAATAACATGAAGAGCCATTTTTTTTTCATTCCGTAAAAAAACCACCAACCAATATTAGAAAAGCCGCAATGCACTGTGGCTGTGAATACGAGACGGTGGGTCCTCTATAAACAACGGTCACGTGGCAGTCCTTAAAGAGGTTGCCGAACCCTGGTCTATAGAGTGTTCTTCATCTGCAGACGACCGAGTGGTCTGGTACTAACTGTGTGTGCATGTCGACAATCCGTGTCACAATCCCTCCTTGCCCCCCACCACCACCACCACCACCACTTCGACATGGCCGCGCCTCTTTGATGCATCGCCTCTCCCCATCGCTTCCCCTCCTTGCCGCCACCGCTCGCTGCCCTTCTCTCCTCGGCCCTGTCCGTGACGGACAGCTGAAGAGGGCCACAGTGAGGAACCCACTGAGTGGGCAGCTAGAGACAGCCGGATACCGGGTGAGCAAGAGGTAAGCTGGAGGTCACGGTAAGCCCCCCCCCCCCATTCCCCCTTTTGCTACCTCAATCCCAGCCGCCACCTTCTCTTCCCGTCGAAGCAAAATTTTCAGGGCCGCTACCCTCCACAGCAATTCATCTCTGGCTTCGCCCGCCTCCCACAATCCCCTTGATGCTAATGACAGGTGATATGTAGTCGTTTAAGATATCGTGACAAAATTAATCACGCTTTTCCTGCTTTGCTTTGAACGTAGCAAAGCAGGTTTAGTGGCGATGTCCTGTTAATAATGTCACTTGGTGTTGTGGTGCTTTCAAATGTTCTTGGTTTCCCGGTCAGTCTTTCCCACCACTTTCATAACGAGCTATATTATTTTAAGAGTTTTGGCTGATGTTTATGAGGAGGGTGAGAGCCCATTGAGATTATACGTCTCTCTTTCAAGGGAGACCTGGGATTAAACACAGGAAATGTGATCGTAATTACACAACAAGAAACCACGAGGAACAAAAACATTGCAAACAGTAATTCGAGGCTATTCAGGTAATAATAGGTCTGAGCAATTCCAAAAATAACAACAGATTAACGTAATGATCTTAATTCTTCAAGAAAACAAATGTATTGCGCGTTACTTAAAATATTTTAAACGGCACCAATGTGGCATTTTAGTCGTGTTGTTTTCGTTTCAAACGCCTAATTTATTTTTTCAAATAATTATTTATTTTTTCAAGTAACAAACTTGAAAAATCCCTCTTTTTTCTTCCGACGACCGCGTAATGCTTCCCCGTTCCGCTGAAGCTCAACCCGTTTGATCTCGGTGGAGAGAAATAGAGAAACAAATAACTTTACCGATCAGTATCTGAGAAATGAAGTGGTGGGCCTGGAATCAGGGGGCACTTGTGGGAGGCGAGCAGGGAGGCAAGGGAGTGACACGAGACAGGAGGGCAGCAGCTGAGGTTGTCGATTTGTGATTGGTGTCATCCTGGCGAGGGGAGCGAGGGAGAGGTGTCAGGTAGAGGTGGGTTGGGGGGGGGGGTTGCTGGGGGCGGCTTCTGATTGGTTACTGTTCCCGCAGCTCAGTCGAGCGACAGTCTTCCACCCAATCACGGGGGAGCTGAGAACGACGAACAATCGAATCAGCAAAAGGTGGGTGACGGAACACGTGGGAATTGATGGACTCCGCATTTTGCGAGGATTTTGTCGCTCAACGCCCGTGGTAATGGCTACCTGTTTGGGGAATATCCAGAAATTGGCTTTGAAGATCCTGCGACGTGATGGTTCGCACGTTCGGGCCGTTGTTGTGCCGTTGGTGTCGCGACCTGAATCCTGACCTGAAAATTAGCCGCATTTTCCGGCGAGTTGCTTGCATGAATCGCGAAAAAACCCCTACTATTTACACAAATGCTTGAACTCATAACGGTCTTCCCTTTCAAGGGATGTGGTGATTCTCAATGGGCTCTCACTTGAAACAAAACATGCACTTCAGGCGTTCCAAATTGCATTTCTTAATTGAAATAATGATCAAGGATTGCAAAACATATACACGCAGTCGTGCATGATTAGCAATGCAGGAATCTGATCATCTTTTTTCAGGTCTACCCAGCATTGTTTTTCTTCAGTTTCGGCAAACGTCAGGTTGCTACATGCGATGTGTTAACCGGTAATTTAAAAAAAGTACTACCCTTTGTCGATCCACTGCTGGATGAGTGCACTCCCCAACGCTATCCATCACGGCCGTTGGCCCACTGTGCTCTCACCCCGTGCTGGCCGGTGTCGACTGGCGGATGGGAAGCACCTGGCCCAGGTTCGATGTTCATTGACAGCAACATTCGACGCAGCGAGGAATTCAACTCCCGTAGCCAGGCGCTTAGCGGGATGTGCTCACCACTGTATCACTGCTTCCCCCCCCACCACCAGGAGCCTCCAGCGTGGCAAATAATAAAAACTTTTTATATTTACAAATCAAAAACAAAAACGACCTAATTATAACAGAACCGGGCGACGTCATCTTTAAGGCAGGGGTAGGAATTGCTGTGGTTTCTGTAGAACGTCTTGATTACGTTTTGTTTGCGCGTGCCATAACGGGGCCAGTGTTTGTAGACTAAATAAAATCACCCCTTGTGAAAATACCACAATGCTGCCACGGTCTGCGGCTCAAAGTTGCGAGTGCCATGCGTGATGGCAATTCATGGGGGCAAACCCATGTTGCTCTCACCGTGACTAGGGCCACGATCGCCAACTCGTGGCAATACATCTCCTCACTATAATAAACAACGAGATCGTTGTCGTTTTAAGTGTGTGTTGCTTTTTCAACACAAAAATTGCTTCATACCAACAACCACTCTGAATTGAACTCGTGGGTTTTGACTTATAGTTCACAAGCCGTAGTTATGGAACGATATTTATTTATTATATACAAGGGGGAGGTGGGGGGGGTGAGTTATGGGGTAAATGCTAGAGTTGTGATCTCAACCCAAACCTAATCCTTCATCCTAACGGGCGTTGCCGAACCTTAACCTTCACGTCAACTCTTTGCGGCAATCCCCTTGCCCGTGGAGATGGAGCTATCGGCAATAATTCTAAGTTTTTTGGTGATAATGTGCTGGCAGTGGTGCACAAGCACAAATAACAAAAAAAACTCAACACGCCGGTCAATAGCAACGTGTACTTAAAAGCGAAAAGTATATATATCTTCTTGGTTCTTTCGGTAAAGTCACGTAGAAGGGAAATAATAAAATAATAAAAATAAAACATCATAAAATAATTCTCACGACGTTTCGGCCACAACACAAGCAGCCATCCTCAGGTGAAGACCAGGTCTGTCTCCTCTACGTGACTTTACCGAAAGAACCAAGAAGATGAATCCCTGCAGTCACAAAAGCTTTAAATCGAAAAGTATATATATGACAGGCGACACTTCAGGCAATGGCCTCTGCATGGCGTGTACAGTTTAATGTTTGCTATAAACTGTTGCCTAACAGTGGGTTGGGTTTTTTTGTTATTTCCAATAAAGTCTGCTCGTTGATTCCAAGAACACAGGATGAGATGTTACTATCCTTTGTGCAAGCACTTCCAAGAGTTCATGAACATTGAGCCTGGTGAAATTTGGGGAGCGCATCGTCAGTAGTGAACCTTTGGTTCCTAGGGTGTTTCGGCCTTTCACACTATACATTTAATTTAATTAATTATTTTATCTTTAGACGTGACTTAACCGAAAGAAACTATACACCCTCCCCAAAGGCGGCCAGCGACAGGGTGATCAATCCTACGCTTGCGTCCCATTCCCAATTAGTCATAGGAGTTGCCTTGTTGTAGATAGCCAACTGAATTTGTCCATTCAGGCATGACCTCTTTACCTTAACTTATGGATTCAACAACTGACCATTCATTTGGCACGCACAATAAAGTAGTTCACCCAGGAACACCTTACGGAGTCTCCAGATACTTGAACGAGGATCTTACGTAGGATGCTTTAACCAATTCAGTTACTTGTAAGTATTTTAGCGTACGAATACGTTGCGTGTGTGTCCGGATAAAGCCCATGCATACGAGAAAAGAACGCTCAAACTCAGCACTAATAGATCAGCAATCTCCCTGCTGCACCTGCCTGTCACGGGCACCACCTTGCCACCTTGTGTAGCCGGGGGAGTCTCGCACGAATGATCAGAGGGTGGCTAGACTATCCCCGTCTCCTGAGTTGGCTGATTACACTGGTCAACAAAATAAAATAATTTCTGGCCTGGACTTTTGCAGTTGTTTTAGACTAATTCCAAATCTGATCTCAGATTTGCTCTATCACATCTCATTTTTATGCTATCGGCATACCCCATTTTCATTAATTTTACCCGAAATTAACTCTGTCACTTATGATTGCAAGTTGTTGCGAGTCAGTGACTGCTTTAGTGTTAAAATATGGTGCTGTATTTTTAGGATAGTGTGTTTACAATATCATTTTATGTAGATATCCACATTTATTTAATATTTTTCTTCTGCAGTTTTTATTGAAAATGTTTTTTGATATCTCAACAACCTGATGTGATAGACAAAAACTGATGCCAGATTTGGAATCAGCACCCCAAAATTACATTAAAACCGTTGGAATACCTTATGACAGAAAAACTGTGTTGACCAGTGTTATTACATACACGCCTCTCCACTTTATCCGACCTCCAAACACCGATCCGGTTCCGTCGAAGCGTAGTTATTGTTTGTTTGTTGTAACGTGAAAAAATGTATTTATGGCTCATCGAATTCCTCCAGTTCGAATCAATGTTCTGATTCTGGAGGAGGTTAAGCGAGCGTGCGGGGTTTCTTGTCCCGCAGCGCGTGGTTGTCGGAAGACGAGAATGAAACGATTGCGCGGATCAACCGGAGGATAGGGGCGGCCACGGGGCTGAGCATGGAAACTGCCGAGGAACTGCAGGTAACTAACTGCCTCTTCCCCCACCCCCATGCCCCCCCCCCACACCCCACACTTATACTCCCTGCCCAGAAAGGTTTACACACCTTATAAGTGACTTCAGATAACAAATAATGTTGTGCAGGGTTAATTTTGTCCTTTGATCTCGATTTATACCTACGTGACTTTACCGAAAGAACCAAAGAGTTAAATTTCGATTTGAAGCTTTCGTGACTGCAGGGATTCATCTTCTTGGTTCTTTCGGTAAAGTCACGTAGAAGGGAAATAATAAAATAATACAAATAAAACGATGTGTAGACGTAAACTCACTTTGTTCGGCCTTCAGACCTCGCAGCCCTTGCTGCGCTGGTGGTATTAGTCCACGTTTAAGTCCGCTTCATTCTTTGCTGCGTCGATGAGTCCTCTTCTTCCCCGGGACCTCTCGATCCCTTGCCGCGTTGCTCTTTATATTCCCCGTGCAGCCTCCGTGACCTCTGCGGTCATTACTGAGCTGACCTTTTTAACCCTCGTTCTGTTGTTTTCGTTTGAGACATTTCCTCTTGATCTGTTGCTGCCTCGGTGCGTTTGTGTCGGTGACTAAGCTCCCCTGATGGCTCGCTGTGTTGTCAGGTGGCCAATTATGGAATGGGAGGGCAGTACGAGCCGCACTACGACTTTGCACGGGTGAGTTTTTACATTGTTGCCTCAGTTAATGCCAAATCAGCACTGAGCACGTGGATTATTGTCTGGAATTGAGACCGGTTCTCAAATCCAGTCTTGACTAGAGACTGAATTTCGGGACCATAATTTAAATTTTTTACCTACGTGACTTTACCGAAAAAAACCTAAGAATATGAATCCTTGCAGTCACGAAAGCTTAAAATCTAGAATTTTCGGGACCAGAGTCGAGAGTTACGTGTGTACGGGCAGCATTGGTGCAGTGTGCTTGGATACAAGCCCGATGCCTCGAGTTCGATTCCTGGCCCTGGCTAATGTAATTGGCGAGCGATGTCTGAACCGGTTTTGGGTAATGTCTAAGTCGATTCAGCCCTTAAATAATTAACCAGTGCACTGTGTAGATATTAGTACTGGGGAGACAAAGGTGGTCAGGGATGCTGCTGGCCATATCACCCGCTCGCGTGCCATACAGGCCTTCATGGGTACTCGCTAACAACACTTGCCCCAACTGTCTATGTAGGCTACACGGGGGATCTTTGTGGTTGTGTCCATGAATGCGATGGCAATGATTAAAAAGCAAATCTGATTGTGCGTTTAAATCAAATTATAATTACCGTACAAACGAACTTGGTAATGCTTGCCTTTAATCAGCCGATAAGTTTTCCATTTGGAATCCAAAAATAACCATGTTAATTGTTTTGTTTTTACTAAGGCACTCTGTTGACCATGGTCTGCAAGCACACGTAAAAAAAAATCACAAAATTTGTCCTTAACACTGCCTCATTAATATATAAAATAAATAAAACGGAGTAATTGTTTGTGTCTGTTCCACTGGGAAAGGCGGGGCTAGAGGGACCGAGGGGAGGGGCTGTGGGGGATAGATCAGGGCGAGCAGAGTGGCAAATGTTTTTACTGGCAAATGAGGTTCCAATGGTGCAAATGCTTCACCCCGAGCTCTCATACTCTGATGGTGCATTGTCTTTGAGTTGTGCGCCTATTGGCGTCATCTGGTCCAACACCATGTGAGACTAGGCTCTAAGAAAAGCTGTCTCGGGTGTGGACCAATCAACTTCAAGGACAGTGCAAACATTATCAGAGTTGTGTTTTTTGTTTGCATTACGACTGCAGGTATTGTGGTCTATGCAAAAATGACTCCTTGTAAAAAAGGTGTCAGTTTTGTTGCCAGATAAAAGGGTAAAAAAACAATTATCATATTTTTTATTCTGGCAAATGAGGTTCCAATGGTGCACATGCTTCACCCCGAGCTCTCATACTCTGATGGTGCATTGTCTTTGAGTTGTGCGCCTATTGGCGTCATCTGGTCCAACACCATGTGAGACTAGGCTCTAAGGAAAGCTGTCTCGGGTGTGGACCAATCAACTTCAAGGACAGTGCAAACATTATCAGAGTTGTGTTTTTTGTTTGCATTACGACTGCAGGTATTGTGGTCTATGCAAACATGACTCCTTGTAAAAAAAGGTGTCAGTTTTGTTGCCAGATAAAAGGGTAAAAAAACAATTATCATATTTTTTATTCTGGCAAATGAGGTTCCAATGGTGTAAATGCTTAACCCGAGCTCTCATACTCTGATGGTGCATTGTCTTTGAGTTGTGCGCCTATTGGCGTCATCTGGTCCAACACCATGTGAGACTAGGCTCTAAGGAAAGCAGTCTCGGGTGTGGACCAATCAACTTCAAGGACAGTGCATATATTATCAGAGTTATGTTTTTGTGTTTGCATTATGGCTGCAGGTATTTTGGTCTATGCAAACATGACTCCTTGTAAAAAGGTGTCAGTTTTGTTGCCAGATAGAAGGGTAAAAAAACAATTATCAAATGTTGAAAAGGCTAAGGGATGGGAGTTGGGGGCAGATGTGAATGAATAATAATCTACATTTGTAAGGCACATTCCATCCTTATATCCCAATGCGCCACTGGCTGCCCCTCGTAACGTACACATAACCATATTATGCTGGCGTTTCAGGCAATGAGTATAGAGAGAGAGAGAAGGGGACAGAAAGGTTGATTATATATTTGAATGAATTCACTTGTTTTTTTATTTCGTGCCCTACCACGTAACCAAATGCCTCTGCGCACGTATCCTTTAGGGTGCCTCAGCACCTAGCCTGGCTGGCTTTGGGCGTTAGTCGGCCAGTAGCGGGAAATATCTCCTTGTGAGTCATTTGTCATTTTTAAATCCTTTATATTAAGTTCGCTTGCTTGCGTGCTTGCTTGCTTGCGTGCGTGCTTGCTTGCTAGCGTGCTTGCTTGCTTGCGTGCTTGCTTGCGTGCTTGCTTGCTTGCGTGCTTGCTTGCTTGCGTGCTTGCTTGCTTGCGTGCTTGCTTGCTTACGACCGTGCAAATCTTTCGGTCGTTTTTTAACCCACTTCCCGTGATCCAATCGAGCTGACATTTTCCACACAGACTCGTTGTGCGTGACAATTAATGTTCGTGAAAATTTTTTTCCAAAATGTTACACTTTTTAGGACAAAAATATTATATTTAATTACCAATTGCTTAATTGTGCAATGCAATCATCTGACCCATAGGTGGCAGCCATCTCAAGCCAGAGGACGAGAGGACTCTAGCCGCCACGCATATAAAGGATTTATAGTGAAAAACTTTGTTTTTACGGATTATACTTGTTTATTTTTATAGCAAATTATAGAGATCATACTTTACAATGTCCTGCCCAGAGAAAGGTTTTACGAATGCTGACAGTTTTGAATTCACGTATGAACAGTTTTCCATGAGCAGACGTTAAGGAGCAAGTCAAAGATGTAGTGCGCTTACGTGAATTAAAATGGTGACTGCTAAATTATGGCATCACAAAAGCTGGCCAAATGTCACTGAAAATATGTCCATTCCACAGTGATTTTTATTAAATGGCAAAAAATATGTCAATTCCAAAACAAATTACCAACACGATATGAGCTCAGCAATGTTTAACACGCAGCTCCATGACTGGGCACAAAACACATTGTGCGCAACACATTAGCTCATCACATGACCTCCTTTGCCAGTAGCAAAATATGATAATTGGTTGTTTACCCTTCTATCTGGCAACAAAACTAACACTTTTTTTTACAAGGAGTCATGTTTGCATTGACCACAATACCTGCAGTCAGAATGCAAACAAAAAACACAACTCTGATAATGTATGCACTGTCCTTGAAATTGATTGGTCCACACCCGAGACAGTTTCCTTAGAGCCTAGTCTCACATGGTGCTGGACCAGATGACGCCAAAAGGCGCACAACTCAAGGACAATGCATATCACAGTATTACACAGTAATCGATGTAACATTCAAGTTGTGTTTTTTGCTTTTCCGCAATCTGGCCAATTATTATGATTAAATAATATCCGTTGTACGCGTGCAGTGTGCAAAAATAACCACATTGTAAAAGCTGTACGTAGATTCGGGCAAAGCACTGAGGTTTTAAGCACTTATTGACCGATAACGCCTTAATATAGAGAGGACTGCAGAGCTTGGGCAATTGTTGACGTCGGCTCGTCGTGTGGCTGCCTTCCTGCTTGTCTGTGGAACATCCTCGGTGCCTCCGGGTCGATCTCTCTGTCTCCCTACGAGAGTGAGCCAATGTTGTGTGCTGCGTTACAAGTTGAAATTATTCTAAATTATTGTGACGTGTGCTCTTAATTTTGCAGAGAATCCAGGACGCTAGATATGATGGGAAAGGAAACAGGGTGGCTACGTTCCTGATATATGTGAGTATACAATCGTATTTTTGTTTACCCAGGAAAGTCTCACTGAGCCTCAAGATACATTTTCGCAAGGGCCCTGAATTAGGGTGTTTGCCCATTTCTTTTAGATGTGTTTTTGCCTGTAGAATCAGATGCCTACTTGCTGTACTGCCTCCAACAGGCCTTGCAACTAGGCATCTCACAACCATAGTCAGTCTCTGCCTGACTATGGTTGTCAATAATTTTTTTATTAACTTTTTGGAATCGATTATTGATTGCTGAAGTTTTTAAATCGATAATCAAATCTAGTTCAAGAATTCGTTCGGATTGAAGCAAGTGGCAATCACGACGTTCAAACCGCATGGCTTGTTTGAATGTGATTGGTCAGCGGCATTCATCAACGAGCACATCAGTCACCGTGCGGTACGGTATAACATCATCATCATCATCGTCACGATCCACGGGCAGAGAGTCCGTAGGTGTCTCCTGCACGTGTCGTCATTTGTTGTTTTCACTTTCCTCTGTCTTGTGCCAATATGCTCAGGTAGTGGCCCAAGTCTATCTGGCACCAATCTCTTGTGATGTCGTCCTCAAGCCATTCTCTGTTAGGTCTTCAACTCTTTCCGGCTCCGTCCATTTTTCCAAACCACGCACTTTTAATTTTCCTGAAGTTGTGTCCATCCTACATACCGTATATGTCCATACGGTATAGCAAAGACAAAGTACAGATCCCTGGCACACGAGGGTGGGTGGCCAACACCGTGCCCGGCCGCCTTTGTCTCCCCGGTGCTGATGTTTATGCACTGCACTGGGTACTCATTTGAGGCTGAGGGTAGGCCCAGGAGCGGTTTAAATATTCTCCGCTGTTATTGGTCGTGAGCGGGAATCCAACTCTGGTCTCCAGGTTCGTAGCGCAGTGCGCTCACCGCTACACTACCGCTCCTCATAACAGACACAGAGACACACACAGACACGAGGCTAGACCTTTATATTAGTTGATGCCTTCCCGCAAACCCGATAATAATTTGTATTGTTTATGAACGCGATTATTGACAACGCTAAAACCCTTGAATTAACAAACCTAGGCGTGCAGTCATTACTATTCTTATTACTGCTCCTGTGACATTTCATTTGATGTCTTCCCAAAAGAATCCCCTTGTCCTCAGCTTGCACACAAGCAATCAAAGACAAAGATCCCCCGTACACACAAGCACACTCCCGCATGCATACTCCCATTGCATATACCACATAGACTGTTGGGGCAAGTGCTGTAACCAAGCACCTGTGCTTTTTATGCCACCCATGATTAACATTTATGCACCGCAACATGTATTTTTTTATTTGAAGAACACTGTCAGATTATCTTCTTGGTTCTTTCGGTAAAGTCACGTAGAAGGAAAATAATAAAATAATAAAAATAAAACATAATAAAATAATTCTCACGACGTTTCGGCCACAACGCAAGCAGCCGTCCTGATGTGAAGAACAGGTCTGTCGGAAAGACAGCGTCTGAATGTCTTTCCGACAGACCTGTTCTTCACCTGAGGACGGATGCTTGCGTTGTGGCCGAAACGTCATGAGAATTATTTTATTATGTTTATTTTTATTATTTTCCTTCTACGTGACTTTACCGAAAGAACCAAGAAGATGAATCCCTGCAGTCACGAAAGCTTTAAATCGAAATTTGCACATCATGTTTACACATCAGCACTGGATAGTGCTCGGATGGGCGCCCCCACTCATCAACCTGGTGATGTGTAGCCTGCTGCGGGGCTGGGCTGTCAGCAGAGGGCAGTGCCTCCAACATCTATTGCACGACTCTTTGGTTCTTTCGGTAAAGTCACGTAGAAAGAAAATACATTTGATAATAGAATACGACGTTTCAATTGCAACACAAGCAACCGTCATCAGGTAGAACTACATTTGAGAGAGAGACAAAACACAGACAGAGACACAGACACACAAGCATAGAGAGACAACACAGAGACACACACAGAGAGACAAAACACAGACACGGAGACACACAGACAGACACACAAGCAGAGAGAGACAACATTGACACACAGACACACAGACACACACACACATTGACATGCTAATTTCTCTGCTCCAGTAGCTGCCCCAGCAGACCCACCTCTCTCTCTCTGCCCACCCCACCCCCTCTCTCTATTTAAGGCCTCGACACAGAGACATTGGGTCTCTGTGTGTCTATGTTGTGTGTGTTTCTCTCTGTGTGTCTCTGTGTTGTCTTTCTCTGCTTGTGTCTGTGTGTCTATGTTGTGTGTCTCTCTCTGTGTGTCTCTGTGTTGTCTCTCTCTGCTTGTGTGTCTGGCTGTGTGTCAATGTTGTGTGTCTCTCTCTCTGTGTCTCTGTGTTGTCTCTGCTTGTGTGTCTGTCTGTGTGTCTATGTTGTGTGTCTCTCTCTGTGTGTCTGTGTTGTCTCTCTCTGCTTGTGTGTCTGTCTGTGTGTCTATGTTGTGTGTCTCTCTCTGTGTGTCTGTGTTGTCTCTCCTTGTGTGTCTGTCTGTGTGTCTATGTTGTGTGTTTCTCTCTGTGTGTCTCTGTGTTGTGTGTCTCTGTGTCTATGTTGTCTCTCTCTCCTTGTGTGTCTGTCTGTGTGTCTATGTTGTCTCTCTCTCTGCTTGTGTGTCTGTCTGTGTGTCTCCGTGTCTGTGTTTCGTCTCTCTCTCTCAAATTTAGTTCTACCTGATGACGGTTGCTTGTGTTGCAATCTAAACGTCGTACTCTATAATTTAATTTATTTTATTTCTACGTGACTTTACCGAAAGAACCAAAGAGTAATTCCTGCAGTCACGAAAGCTTCAAATCACCTATTGTACTATACCATGCTCCCAGCGTCTTGCGCTCCACCATATATGTATGTTGAACTTCTTTCGCACCGTACGTAGCCAAACGCGCTAATGGGAGGTGCGGGGGAAGGACAACAAACTAAACACAAAAAGCTGTTTTTTTTACAGAAATTAGTTTTCAGTCGAGATTTTAAAGTGCACAGATCCAGTGACTTCCTAATAAACCGACCCGAGCAGGGTGCTGAAGTAAAGTCGTCAACCCCCATGACCTACATGACGTCAGAGGTCGGAGGGGGTCCTTATCCACCAACAGTGGATTGCACGGTGGTTGAAGTTTATGACCATCGCCAAAGGGGCCGTCCATAAATGACGTCACGCACCTGGGTGGGGGGTGGTGTCAGACATTTGTGACGATGTGTGACGAGGGGGGGGGGGGTTGAGAAATGGAACTTCACATCAAAATGCGCAACTTTAAATAAATATAGACAACACGTTCTACTTAAATTTTGATTTAAAGCTTTCGTGACTGCAGGGATTCATATTCTTGGTTCTTTCGGTAAAGTCACGTAGAAGGGAAATACAAAAAAAAAATTGTTTTATATTTAATTATTTCCCTTCTACGTGACTTTACCGAAAGAAGCAAGAATACGTTCTACTTAATTAACTATACTTTTTAATAAAAATACGTTCTACTTAATTAAATATACTTTTTAACAATGTTTTCTCCTACAACATCAGAGTGCAGCGCCACATTAAATACGCACTACAATGACAATAGTTTAAAGCGATTTGAAGCATGTTTTATTTTCAAAGTGTAAATATGGTTGTGGGGGGAGGGGGCAGAGCTTTGTGACGTCATATTTGAGGGGGGGTCTGACTTTTTGTGACGCCGTGTGACAAGGGGGGAGAGGGGGGGTCAAAAATCGTAAAAAAATCGCGTGACGTCATTTATGACCATCGCCAAATGTCCAGAATGCACCGCCTGAATGTTTGCCCCGTGGCGTCCGTCATGGGGCAAATTGGACAGGAGGCCCTGGTCGGCTTGCACGAGACGGGTTGGGGGGGTCTCACCTTGCAGCCACATTCCTCTCCAGGGTTCCAGGCCTCGCTCTAATTGATGGGGGGGGGGGGGGCTGTGTTTGCTTAGACCCATGGGGATGCTTCCCGTGGACTTCCCACAGGGCTGGCATTACCCGACAGGCTCTTGTTTAAATCGACTGGAATGTTGATTTAATCCGCGGTGTTGTCACGAGGTCGCTTTCGCCGCTTTCAACATTCTCATTGTTTTTGTTTGTATGTTAGACCGCCTTAGAGCGTTACTCTTGGGTGCCTTCGATGAGCAAATTTCGTAAATTTCTCATTCCGCTGACCACAGGAAACCGCCGTCGACATAGACTGCCCATTGTACCCAGAGCCAGCACTGTCCTTGGCTGAGCGAAATTTCTCCGTCGATACACGTGCTGCCTGGAACATTCTCCCCCACTGCACACACACGCAGCAGCAGCAGCGGCGGCGGCAGCAGCAGAATCCAATCACCATCGTCAGCTCACGGCTCCCACCTGTGCAAGGCTCTCGCCGGTTCAGCCGCTCAGCTGTTCAGGCTGTCTCCTGTTCTGGCAATAAGCAGTGCTGGCTCTCACCAGTTCAGGCTCTGATCCATTCTGGCTCTCACCCGTTCAGGCTGTGACCCATTCTGACTCTCACCCGTTCAGGCTGTGACCCATTCTGGCTCTCACCCGTTCAGGCTGTGACCCATTCTGGCTCTCACCTGTTCAGGCCGTGACCCATTCTGGCTCTCACCCGTTCAGGCTGTGACCCATTCTGGTTCTCACCTGTTCAGGCTGTGACCCATTCTGGCTCTCACCCGTTCAGGCTGTGACCCATTCTGGCTCTCACCCGTTCAGGCTCTGACCCATTCTGGCTCTCACCCGTTCAGGCTCTGACCCATTCTGGCTCTGACCCGTTCAGGCTGTGACCCATTCTGGCTCTCACCCGTTCTGGCTGTGACCCATTCTGGCTCTCACCCGTTCTGGCTGTGACCCATTCTGGCTCTCACCCGTTCTGGCTGTGACCCATTCTGGTTCTCACCAGTTCAGGCTGTGACCCATTCTGGCTCTCACCAGTTCAGGCTCTGACCCATTCTGGCTCTCACCCGTTCAGGCTATGACCCATTCTGGCTCTCACCAGTTCAGGCTGTGACCCATTCTGGCTCTCACCCGTTCTGGCTGTGACCCATTCTGGCTCTCACCCGTTCAGGCTCTGACCCATTCTGGCTCTCACCAGTTCAGGCTGTGACCCATTCTGGCTCTCACCCGTTCAGGCTGTGACCCATTCTGGCTCTCACCCGTTCTGGCTGTGACCCATTCTGGCTCTCACCCGTTCAGGCTATGACCCATTCTGGCTCTCACCAGTTCAGGCTGTGACCCATTCTGGCTCTCACCCGTTCAGGCTCTGACCCATTCTGGCTCTGGCCCGTTCAGGCTGTGACCCATTTTGGCTCTCACCCGTTCTGGCTGTGACCCATTCTGGCTCTCACCCGTTCTGGCTGTGACCCATTCTGGCTCTCACCCGTTCTGGCTGTGACCCATTCTGGTTCTCACCAGTTCAGGCTGTGACCCATTCTGGCTCTCACCCGTTCAGGCTGTGACCCATTCTGGCTCTCACCAGTTCAGGCTGTGACCCATTCTGGCTCTCACCAGTTCAGGCTCTGACCCATTCTGGCTCTCACCCGTTCTGGTTCTGACTCGTTCAGGCTTAGGTATGGGAGACTTTGAGCTTTGGTTCAGCACCTCCGAGATCTTGATTGAACAACGTGTTTGATTCATGAAATATGCATGATATTCTTGGTTCTTTCGGTAAAGTCACGTAGCAGGAAAATAACTTTACCGAAAGAACCAAGAATATGAATCCCCGCAGTCACGAAAGCTTTAAATCAAAATGTGCATGAGTTAGAAATAATTTACTATCGTTATAAAAGTCGTGTAATTAAAACTACGAAAGTCAATCTCGTGTGTCTTGAGCTGTCGTTAATTTAAAAAAAGCCGAAAGAGAAGACTACTTTTAAAACGTGTATCAGTGATCAAGGTGCTTACGGTGGAAGTTAGCCCCTTTCGAACCAGTAGGTGGAGTAACACCAGCACTGCCACAGACTCTCATCCCTTAGCTTCCCTCTTGCAATCAAAAT
The DNA here is from genome assembly GCF_964198595.1 of Lampetra fluviatilis. Lineage (NCBI taxonomy): Eukaryota > Metazoa > Chordata > Hyperoartia > Petromyzontiformes > Petromyzontidae > Lampetra > Lampetra fluviatilis. Next base: position 8,852,338 of record NC_136294.1, on the reverse strand, counting down.
AAAATAGCCTCTTCTTTCCACACGACCTCGTTTTAGCGCGCGACATTCTTTTACTGTTTCGTGAGATGTTGCATCTCGGCGCTGTATACATGCACTCTTTATTGTGAAGAACCATCAGGCAAACTCCTCGCAACGGCTTTTGCCTATTGAACAAAGACGGTCACTGCATCGCGTGCTTTCAGTTAGGCTTCTGCGGCCGTCTGGAACGCTCTTCTGATATTCGGAAGCCGCTGGGAGCTGTGGACTTTTACAATCTAGGTGGAAAACTCATTTCTTTAGAACTGATTTTTGTGTTTAGTTTGTTGTCCTTCCCCCGCAACCTTCGATCAGCACGGTTGGCTCCGTGTGGTGCGAAAGAAGTTCAACATACATACGAACAATTCGTACAAGAGGGTCAAGAACCGCTTGTGTTTATTGCCGCAACGTGTGGCACCTGACGAGGTCTCGTTTCCCTGTCGCCTTCACAGATGAGCGAAGTGGCAGCTGGTGGAGCGACCGTCTTTCCAGGAGTTGGGGCGACGGTTTTGCCCAAAAAGGTGGGGAGTCGTTTTCATTTAACGCCCTACGCTTTCATGGCCGCTTGCAATCCGAAGTATGCGTTTTGTTGTTGTTGTTGTTGTTGTTTATGGTTTGGGGTTGTGCGTGGAGGATTTACTGGATGTCTGTGAAAAAAAACTTCATAGCTCATCGGATTCCTCCAGTCTAAATAAACATTCGGATTCTGATTAATTCATTCTCTCAAGCTGTCGCCCAGCGCTACCTACCGTGTGCGGGCATCTTCAGGGGTTGAATCCCACTTGGATTATTTACAATTGTGTTATGTACGAGTAATTAAGCGCGGCTGCTGTGCAACTACTTCATGCCAGAGGTCGCAACCGGGTACCCGATACCCGTACCCTACCCGATACCCGGCTACCCGTACCTGGCCGGGTACGGGTACGGGTAGCCGTTTGCGACCCTGGTGTGGCCGGGTACGGGTACGGGTAGTCCGTGAGTCACTGGTGAGTAACCGTTTGTCACTCATTTCGGGTAAGTTAAGGGTACGGGTAGGGTACGGGTACCCGTACCCGTACCCGGCTGGGTACGGGTACCCATTTGCGACCCTGGTGCGGCCGGGTACGGGTACGGGTAAGGAATCAAAACCCGTTTGCAACCTCTGCTTCATGCGTCACCGTCGCGCAAGCAGCAGCAGCATCAGCAGCTACCTTGTCAGCTCGCGCAGGGATTATGTAACCTGCCCCTGTCCCCGCCGGCTCGTGCATCTATTTCCATCTTCCGCTCCCAGCTGTGCGCGCTTCCTCCCCCTGGCTCCCCGCGCAGGCCCGATCGCCCGCAAGCGTTGGTGACACTATTGTAAAGCCTGACCGAGCGTGTTTTTTTTTGTTGTTGCTGCAACGAGCTTGTACTTTGTGGACGTACCAGGCGCGCTCGTTGGGAGCGCACGGGAATAGGAACGCGTCCATAGATTTAGTCACAGGTCTTGTGTAGCTCTTCGTGTTGTCGTCTTGGTTATTGACACTGTGCTTGTTTGTGTGTTTTTTGTTGTTGTTGTTCACACGTTGATGGTGATGGTGGTTGTGGTGCCGATGGTGGATTTCATTGTGCTGGTGATGGTTGTGGTTGATGGGTACTACGGTGGCTTTGGTGCTGGTGATGGTGATGCTGTTGGCGATGGTGCTGCTGGAAATGGTGCTGTAATGATGATGATGGTGGTGATTGTTCTGGTTGTGGTTGTGCTGACTGTGGTTGTGGTGTTGTCTGTGGCTGCGGTGCTGGATGTTGTTGTGGTGGGCTGTGGTGCTCGTTGCGGCTGCGCTGCCTGCGGTTGTGCTTGCTGTGGTTGTGGTGCTGACTCTGGTTCTGGTGGCTGTGGTTGTGGTGCTGACTCTGTTTCTGGTGGCTGTGGTGGTGGTGGTGCCTGTGGTTATGGTGTTGGTTCTGGTGGTTGTGGTTGTGGTGATGGTTCTGGTGGCTGTGGTTGTGGTGGTGCCTGTGGTTATGGTGTTGGTTCTGGTGGTTGTGGTTGTGGTGCTGTGTCTGGTTCTGATGGCTGTGGTTGTGGTGGTTGCTGTGGTTATGGTGTTTGGTTCTGGTGGCTGTGGTTGTGGTGCCGGCTGTGGCTGTGGTGGTGGTTGCTTGTTGGGCTCCCTCCCCGGGCTCGCACAGGGCTCGGCCGTGTTCTGGCACAACATGCTAGCGAGCGGCGAGGGCGACTACGACACGCGGCACGCCGCCTGTCCTGTGCTCGTGGGCAGCAAGTGGGGTGAGTCTCCCGCACCGCACGCACGCGCCACGCCACCGCGTCGCAGCCGCAGCCATACGCTCGTTTTCGCGTGATTCCTGCAAAGCCTCGCCGTCTGTGACGCCTCCTCCTCCTCTCTCCCCCCCGACAGTCGCCAACAAGTGGCTGCACGAGAGAGGCCAGGAATTCCGGCGGCCGTGTGGATTGACGGAGCTCGACTGAAAGCCGGCCGCTTGCTCGTCGCGCGCACGCACGCACGCACGCACGCACGCACGCACGCACGCACGCACGCACGCACGCACGCACGCGCGCGCCGCGCGCACGCACGCACGCACGCACGCACGCGCGCGCGCGCACGCACGCACGCACGCACGCACGCACGCACGCACGCACGCGCGCGCGCACGCACGCACGCACGCACGCACGCGCGCGCACGCACGCACGCACGCACGCACGCACGCACGCACGCACGCGCGCACGCACGCGCTGGATTACATCCTCGACACGGGACAACTCGGGATGGGAAGGGAACGAAACCGACCAAAACCAAAGAGCAAATTTCTCCTTGCACTTGCCACTTTTTCGATTTCCACCCTCCCCCTCCGTCTCTCCTCCTTCCGTTTCTTGTTGTTTTCCGTCGCCAATGTGCTACGGATGCCCGTTGCGCTGTGGAGCTTCGCGGGGTTTTACGGAAACCCCTCCCCTGCCGACGGAGAAGCCACGAGACGCGTCGTGGGACCGGACTGCCGTGGAACTTTGTGCTCAGCCCTCAGGGTCTCGTTCTGTGAAACTCGTCTCTACCCGCCCGCGGAGATGAGGGCCTCATGTCACTTTGCCCTCCCGATGCCACTTGTGTGTTTGCGATCAAATTGGTGCGCATGCGTTGCCGCAAAATGAATGGTTGCGTTTCGTCTTTTGACACGTTTCGCGCACCTCACACCGCCAGAATCTGTTCTCCGTCGCGTGGGCTATGTTTGTGCCTGTTTCGAGAGTTTAAAAACAATGTGTAACCGCTTTTGAATGTGAATATTTACCGTTAATATATTGCACCGCAATTCCCGGCCCATGTGCAAGTTATGGCTGTATCTGAATGTTGATGCAGCTCAGAAGGGAAGGACAATCCCTTTGGGGTTTAACCATCGTGAGCTAATGGGTATTTTTTGTTAATGGCAGGGTAAATGCCTGTAGCGTTCTCATTAATAATGAATATTTTAACGGTCATTTGTAACTCTTGCTTCTGCCGTCCATTTTACATGCTTCCTTTTGTTGAAAAAGGGGCCTTGATGATTCGGGCGCGGAATCTTTAGCGACCGCATTCAGTGTGCGTACGGTATTCGGCAGGAGCGTGTCTTTAAAGGGCACTGCTTTTGCTTTTAAAGTTTATAATTGACATGCAGGGAAGACTGCTAAATTACGATATCATGTCAGAACTGCATGCCTGATGGGCTGACTGCCAAATGACATTAAACCCCTGCATTGTTACACGATGGCGTGGTGTGGTACGTTAATGTCTTTCACCTTGAATACATGGAATGGGAGCAGTATTAATTGGCTGGGTATGTGCTTATACAATGTTAAAACCTAACATCGGTGAAAGTTATGCTATTTGCAGAGAAGTTCAACTGCCTCATTGCGAACGCGATGGCATTTCTCAATTTATTTTTTAAATAACATTTTTAAGAATATTATTTCTGCATGCTGTTACGATTAATCAATCGGAGTAATTGCTTTTTATTTTGTTTCTGGATCTTCTTCCAGGTAATTGTGAAACCACTGATGATACCATTAAACGATGACTGGTGCCTTTGCTAATGATTTGTTTTCTACAGGAAAATGCCAGCAAGAAGGTTTTATTGCACGGAATTAAAAACAACCGATACAGTCTTTTTTGTGCAACATCGCAACATCACAACAACGAGTTCAGGGACTTATCTGAAGTCAAAACAGACGGTTGCGCTGTGTTCGATGCATCCTAGAACATGCACAGCACGTTCCACTTGAAAATGAACTGAGTGTCTGAACGTGAGTGAACTTGCACGCAGTTATGCATAGTTACGTGAAGTTATTTTGTCAATAAACCCCAACTGCAGAACAAAAACTACAACTTACATTTGTATTTTACTCCCAATGTAATGCGCTGCTATTCAGTAATGCGCTGCTATTCAGTGCTACCACAAGCTCCAATTGAAATAAGCGTGGTCGTACGATTGATTGGTGCAGTCAAATCTTGACACTTTTTCGCTTTTGCGACCAATATTATCCATGATAGAGTTTTTTTTGGGCTAGATCGTGTAAATAGAAATCGGGCAGCAGACAGATTTCTGGCTGTCGTCTGATGAGGCTGGTTGCGATTACCGGCGAAACGTCACGGTTACGCGCATTGTCAATGTTGTGGGTTTACTCTCCAACACACCGGTGTACTGTACTTGTAATGAATTAGCACGTTTTTCGATTTAAAGCTTTCGTGACTGCAGGGATTCATCTTCTTGGTTCTTTCGGTAAAGTCACGTAGAAGGGAAGTAATAAAATAATAAAAATAAAACATAATAAAATAATTCTCACGACGTTTCAGCCACAACGCAAGCAGCCATCCTCAGGTGAAGAATGAAAAGAAACGTCGTGAGAATGATTTTATTATGTTTCATTTTTATTATTTTATTACTTCCCTTCTACGTGACTTTACCGAAAGAACCAAGAAGATTAGCACGTTTTGTTAACGTGACAAACCTTACTTCTTGGCTGTGTCAGGTTGTGGCGGGTTTAACGGAACATTTATATTTACGCGATCGAACACGGAAAAACCTCCTGGATGATACTGTAGGATTCAAAAATGTGCATTAGGTTGGTGCAACTGTTTGAATTCAGACCTTGGATCCATTAGACCACCTGCGATAACCTGTGCGCAATAGAGCCTTGGTGACGGGTGGAAAAAAAACAATTACAATGATTTAAATCCAACCTTGCTCCATCATTTCATGTTGAAGTAATTATTTTAATTTCCAAATTGCAACCAACTTATCCACGACGCGGTCGTGCGTGAATGCACCACATTCATCGTTTGTCATCGTTTGGGTGGGTTTTGGACAAACGCGACTTGTTGTTGTTATTGCCCTTCTGTTGTTTTTGCCTGTTAATGGGGGCCTCTGTGGGCTTGCATGCCCACGAGATGGAGTTTGAAGAAATGACGGTCCGATTTGTGTCAATAACACGACGCTGTTTGGGGTCATCGCGTGAAGACACTTTTATTTTGAACTCTCCCAACACCGAGCAGCGTACACCAGAAATACGGAGACATCCTGATGCGGTTTGTCTGGGCTTGACCACCTGCATGTGAAGTTGTTGTTGTTACTCAGCATCTACATCAGCAGCCATACGAAAGTCATGAAGCACACAGCAGCCCAGAATTTGACGTTACGTACCTACACGGAGGGGAATATATTAGCTACCCATGGCGGGGGGGGGGGGTCGCGAACGTTCAGTGGGAGTCTTATTGCAATGCACTGAACGTGTAAGATTGTCATTGGAAAATCTATAAAAGTAAAATACACTAATATTGTTCATCGAAGTTGCAGGTAAGAAACCATTACACGCATTCATAATTTACAGCCGATTGCTAATCCACTGCTGGATGAATAAACTCCCCCACCCCCTTGCTGTTCATGGGGATTTGACCATACTTCACCTCATGGGTCACTGGGTTGTTGAAGGGGGTAATCGCGGTTCAAATATCACTTGCTACTGACGTGATGCTAACCACAGCGCCACCTCTTGGGCGCTGCGGTGGCTAGGAGATGTTAACTACTTCGCCAGGTATACAGGAGGTCGTGGGTCCGACCCCGCATACTCTCCCCGTGGTCACGTGGGTTTTTCTCCGGGTCCTCCGGGTTTTGCCTCCACGTATAGAAACACGCGTTTAGGTTCTTTGGCTAATATCAATTTCCACACGATGATAGACCACTTTGTCGAGCTATTGTTTGTGGCGAAGTCACTTCTGAAAAAGAGCCATATAGCCCAGTGGGCCTTACTTGGTAATAAAAATTAAAATATTCTTACCGTGCGAAATAGATTACAGCGCTATACATTGAAATGAACAAACACACGGACAGCGCCAGTAATCATATAATTAAAAATGAACCGCCGAATATGAAGGGAATGCATAAATGTCAGCGTCATACGTTGAGCAAGTTGCATTTTTGGCATCGCTGGAGATGGGTCCAGTGGTCGTGCTGCCCGCACGCCACTGCAGGTCCCTGATCCAAGTTGGAGAAAAACGCGGAGCATGCAAACTGCTGTTGTGGTACGTCTCGGCCAGGGATCGGCAACCAAAAACACGAAGAAGCGAATTTTTTTTCGAATTCGGTAAAAAAAACAACCCTCGACTCCTGAATATTTAAAGAGCCACAAAGCACTGTGTGGTGAATACGAGACGGCGGTGGTCCTGAATTAATTAGCGTCATGAAACAGTCCTCCAGAGCCGCAGGTTGCCGAGCCCTGCCCATGGTAAACTGGACTTCCAGGGTAAACTGGACTCCCATGGTGAACTGGACTTCCATGGTAAACTGGACTCCCATGGTAAACTGGACTTCCATGGTGAACTGGACTTCCATGGTAAACTGGACTCCAATGGTGAACTGGACTTCCATGGTGAACTGGACTTCCATGGTAAACTGGACTCCCATGGTGAACTGGACTCCCATTGTAAACTGGACTCACGTGGTAAACTGGACTTCCATGGTGAACTGGACTTCCATGGTAAACTGGACTTCCATGGTGAACTGAACTCCCATGGTAAACTGGACTTCCATGGTGAACTGGACTTCCATGGTGAACTGGACTCCCATGGTGAACTGGACTCTCATGGTGAACTGGACTTCCATGGTGAACTGGACTCCCATGGTGAACTGGACTTCCATGGTGAACTGGCCTTCCATGGTAAACTGGCCTTCCATTGTGAACTGGCCTTCCATTGTGAACTGGCCTTCCATGGTAAACTAGACTCCCATGGTAAACTGGACCCCCATGGTGAACTGGACTTCCATAGTGAACTGGCCTTCCATGGTAAACTGGACTCCCATGGTGAACTGGCATTCCATGGTTTAATTGGACGTCCATGGTCAACCGGACTCCCATGGTAAACTGGACTTCCATGGTAAACTGAACTTCCATTGTCTTCCAAAATTACAAGAAGAGACATTTTTTTTCGAATTTCAAGAGCCGCCACTGCAGTCCTTAAAAAGTCACCGCATGCGGCCACGGAGCCAACATGTTTCAGACCCCGTGTTCTCGGCTAACGAGTCTCAATTGATTCAGCAGTCATACTGGCATAACAACGTCAGTACAAGCAACCTTCTTAACCACAAGCTTCACCGCAATCCCACCTCCCACAATAACCTAAAAAAATAACCTAACTCAGACCCATCACAACTTTCCTTAATTCAACCTACATCTTCTTATCAATCACAATCGCATCACTTTATTCTTATCAAAGTTCTTAATTCATACAATCTAACCTGTACCGCTTCGAGTTGCCCTCATTGAATCTCACTGTCTCGCCAATCCACCCCTCGCACTCCTAATTTCCTACTTCATCTTCTGAGACATTTTTGGAGTTCGATGTCCCCTCTCATTGTCGTTCACGCTTCACAGCATGACACGCTATCAATAAATCCCTTCCCCTTACACCAAATCTTCATCGACCAATTTTCTTCCTTAACTCACCTCTAAATCTTATTGCATCATCTTCACTACTTACTCATTCTCAGCCTCACCACTACCGAATCTCCACCTACACCCCATTCCCCCTATCCGATTTGCACAATCGACTCGTTACTGCCGTAGCGCGAACTCGACTCCAAGCCTACCAACGCGTTAACGCTAACCGATACCCACCACGCTCATTGGAAATCAAAAACACCACACATAACTAATACACATGATTAACAAGCATGTACAACCAGACGTAGACGACAGACTGAATCGAATAACTAATTATATTAAGAGGCTTGATGTTAAACTAGGTTGGAGCAGTGGTGCACTGTCATTTTAATCCGATACCTAATTAAATTCCCAGCCGAGCACTAATTACACTGGTCAACAAAAAAACGTTTTTTTTCTGGCCTGGACTTTTGCAGCTGTTTAAGACTAATTTCAGGGTGCTGATTCCAAATCTGATCTCAGATTTGCTCTATCACATATCATTTTTATGCTATCGGCATACCCCATTTTCATTGATTTTACCCGAAATTAACTCTGTTACTTATGATTGCAAGTTGTTGCGAGTCAGTGACTGCTTTAGTGTTAAAATATGGTGCTGTATTTTTAGGATAGTGTGTTTATAATATCATTTTATGTAGATATCCACATTCATTTAATATTTTTCTTCTGCAGTTTTTATTGAAAATGCAATATTTGATATCTCAAAAACCAGATTTGGAATCAGCACCCCAAAATTACCTTAAAACCGTTGGAATACCTTATGCCAGAAAAAGTGTGTTGACCAGTGCTATCCGAAGCGTTCCTGCCATCCACAAAAGCCACCACCTCCCCCGTCCTCCACTCCCTTCACTCCCCAGCACTGCCCAGCATGGCGAAGCATGTTTAAACAATCCCTATGACCGATACGGCACGGGGAGGCCGTCATCCAGCAGTGGATTGACAACGGGCTCTAAATTTCGATTTAAAGCTTTCGTGACTGCAGGGATTCATCTTCTTGGTTCTTTCGGTAAAGTCACGTAGAAGGAAATAATAAAATAATAAAACATAATAAAATAATTCTCACGACGTTTCGGCCACAACGCAAGCAGCCGTATTCAGGTGGAGAACAGGTCTGTGAGAGTGTGACCATAACTTTAACCCCATGTCGGCCAAGTCTCGGGCGATTCACCGGTGACTACGTTTGCTTCATGGTTCAGTTTCACACTGAACACAATCATCATTATTCAAAGCCAGCTGAGTGAGCATCGATTGAGACGTCTCTATCCTAACGAAAGACGCCGGTAGCAAACAAGGATTATAAAAAAAGTCACGAAATCCCAATGTCATTTGGGATTGCATGCCCATTGCAATGTCGGTCACAGGGGATGCTTGACCATACTTCACCACAGTGGTCAGTGCAGGTTGGTCAAGAGGGGATCAGGGCCGATTCTGTTATCACTCTGTACTGATGTTAACCAAGGCCAGGTTAACTAAGAATTGCACCACCGCTCCACCCAGTGATAGATATACTTTACATATCACATACATTTCAAACAAATATATTTTAAATGGTCTCACAGGTGTAGAGCTAATGAAAAAAAAAATTTAATCGAAAGTTTTGGCTGTATCTCCTGCTTTCTATGGTATACAGTGCATTACCATCGAGGTTAAGGATCACATTTTCACTCGACGTACAGGATGTGACGTTGAATTGAAGGTGCCCGATATGTACACACGTATGTTGAACTTCTTTCGCACCGTACGTAGCCAACCGTGCTAATCGGAGGTGCTCTATGAAGAATACTGGACATCTGTGAAAAAGAGCTTCATAGCTCATCGGATTCTGAATAAAAGGCAAAAAAAAAGAGTGTGCAAAGAAGCATGAAGAGGCGCATGCTTGGAATTACAATGAGAGCAAGGCGAACACATGGATCAGAGAACAAACGCACGTCAAGAGTCATCATGGTGACCATTAAGTGGGATTTGGCGGCCGATAGTGGAGATTAGCAACAGTGGCAGCCAAATGAGGTAATGTTTCGATTTAAAGCTTTCGTGACTGCAGGGATTCATCTTCTTGGTTCTTTCGGTAAAGTCACGTAGAAGGGAAGTAATAAAATAATAAAAATAAAACATAATAAAACAATTCTCACGACGTTTCGGCACAACGCAAGCAGCCGTCCTCAGGCGAAGAATGAGAACATTATCAAGCTAGGAGCTTATGTAGGTGTAGCGAGGAGGAGCGCCTTAACAAAAGAATGTGCATATGAAGAGGAATTTAGCATACCAATGGGCAATGAGTAGGAGGTGGGCGGAGGGGTTTCAAAGTCCCATTATGCCCATGCATTATGCAGGATAAACAGCACCACGGGGGGGCGCAAGGAACAACGTTAATAAAGGAAAGGAATGTTAATGATATGTAGCTGCATTTACCCAACAACCACGTAGAAAACCAAAGTAAAAACTACATAAAAAACTAAAATATAAACTGATACTTACTATACTCTACAATAAGCTGAGTTGCTAACAACAAATAATAACTTACAATTCTACGTCGTAAGAAGTATATAATATACTTCCATCTAAACTTTATTCTCTTAGCATATACAGTACTATATACTGCCATAGATAAACCCAACATCAAATTATATACTGTATTGCTGTAAACCACCCTATACTTTATACATTTTAATATAACACTATGTATTATTCAACTCACCCTAAAGTGTATCGAAATGGTTTATTACGTCCTTCCAATGATTGCTAAGCCTGAATCCATCTTCTCGGTTAAAATTGTCTCTGTGTTTGTATATGTGGATCGCCTCATGAACGAATCTCTCATGATAGCCAGATGGCTTGCAGAGAACCTCCGTCTTGGAGAAGTCAATGTCATGTGAGCCCACTGAGTTGTAACAGTGGTCTGCACGGCTGAGGTGTTTGTCCTACCGTGTTTTAGATCAGCTTTATGTTCACGAATGCGGTCTGAGACGTGTCGTTTGGTTTCCCCAATGTAGCTGCTACCACAGAGGCAACTTAGTTTGTAGACGCCAGGGTACTGTATGTCTGGAATCACATCTTTTACAGACGTACCAGATCACGGATTTGATGTACTGTGTTGAATCGGACCTGGATCTTGTGTTTAATCAGGATTTTGGAGATCTTTTTTGTGACCCCAGCAATGTAGGGTAAGGTGATGGTCTTGAAAGGCTCCTCAACAGGATCTTTCTTGAAAAAAAAAGATCTCCAAAATCCTGATTAAACACAAGATCCAGGTCCGATTCAACACAGTACATCAAATCCGTGATCTGGTACCGTCTGTAAAAGATGTGATTCCAGACATACAGTACCCTGGCGTCTACAAACTAAGTTGCCTCTGTGGTAGCAGCTACATTGGGGAAACCAAACGACACGTCTCAGACCGCATTCGTGAACATAAAGCTGATCTAAAACACGGTAGGACAAACACCTCAGCCGTGGCAGACCACTGTTACAACTCAGTGGGCTCACATGACATTGACTTCTCCAAGACGGAGGTTCTCTGCAAGCCATCTGGCTATCATGAGAGATTCGTTCATGAGGCGATCCACATATACAAACACAGAGACAATTTTAACCGAGAAGATGGATTCAGGCTTAGCAATCATTGGAAGGACGTAATAAACCATTTCGATACACATTAGGGTGAGTTGAATAATACATAGTGTTATATTAAAATGTATAAAGTATAGGGTGGTTTACAACAATACAGTATATAATTTAATGTTGGGTTTATCTATGGCAGTATATAGTACTGTATATGCTAAGAGAATAAAGTTTAGATGGAAGTATATTATATACTTCTTACGACGTAGAATTGTAAGTTATTATTTGTTGTTAGCAACTCAGCTTATTGTAGAGTATAGTAAGTATCAGTTTATATTTTAGTTTTTATGTAGTTTTTACTTTGGTTTTCTACGTGGTTGTTGGGTAAATGCAGCTACATATCATTAACATTCCTTTCCTTTATTAACGTTGTTCCTTGCGCCCCCCCGTGGTGCTGTTTATCCTGCATAATGCATGGGCATAATGGGACTTTGAAACCCCTCCGCCCACCTCCTACTCATTGCCCATTGGTATGCTAAATTCCTCTTCATATGCACATTCTTTTGTTAAGGCGCTCCTCCTCGCTACACCTACATAAGCTCCTAGCTTGATAATGTTCTCATTCTTCGCCTGAGGACGGCTGCTTGCGTTGTGGCCGAAACGTCGTGAGAATTGTTTTATTATGTTTTATTTTTATTATTTTATTACTTCCCTTCTACGTGACTTTACCGAAAGAACCAAGAAAATGAGGTAATGCTTCGGAGAGGACCTCAACCATGGAGATGGAGTGATTAAATAGTCTCGAGTGTGTGGTGGGGATTGTTGTGTCGCTGGACTGAGGGATGGCGGGGACTTTGGGTAGCCTTCATTCGGCAGCGGATTGATCATGGTTGAACATATAATTATTACAATGACATGCCGACTCTTATACAGATATAGGAACCACATTGATCCACATTGAGCTTTGCCAAGATTATCTTTCACAGCTGGTGGCTGAGTGACAGCAGTGCTACACCCAGGTGATTTTCTGCTGTGCACAGGATAATTACAGTGGTGCTTAGGCAAAAGTAACCTAAGCAGAAGATGAGGACCCCTAGAAAATTCAAGGGACCTCGGATTCGTGAAAAAAATTGACATGTACGAAATATCAGCTGGAATTCAGAGCCTAACAAACATTAAAAAGTAAATTAACATACAACGCGAATTCGTCTCTCATCTCTATCTTGTTTGTACATAAGAACTCCCATGTTATTCCTTTAGCCTCATCCCGTATCTGTCTCCTCTCATCGCATGACACATCAACAGTTTGTCCACATCTCTCTTATGTCGCTAAATCTCCAACTCACGAGGAGTTCATAAATTAAAAGGGGAGGGAGGGGGGCTGCCAATGTGCTAGCACAAGAGTCAGAAACCAAAATAACAATAGGAGGCATTTCATTAGAATTCAAGATCAGCAATGCATGCGAATACAAGACGGTCCTTAACAAATAACGTCACGGAGCCGTTTGTTTGCCGACCCCTGAGCTGAGCACCACCGTGGACCGTGCACATCAAAGGCACCCGTTGTAGGTGGTTGGGACCATTTATCTCTCAAGCCGAGGAGGTTCAGCCAGGAGCCACCTTAATGCCACGGCTGCAAACCACAGCGGCCCCGGCCGCCCCGCTACGCATTGCTCATCAGTGGCAATGCCACCCAGCCATACGCGAATACGTGTGTAGTGAGTCATTCAGAGACACTATTTAGGAGGCAATGTTTATTCTACACTTCACGCAACACCGTTACACACGGGACAGAATACACCGATTCTCACTCTTGTTATGCACAGGACCACAATACACCTATTTCTCTTGCATACGGGATAACTATAATCGGATCGGAGGAGGCAACGTGCTGCCTGACCCACGATGTCGTAGTCGGGGACGAAGACGTAGCACTTGGGTTCCACTTCACCTGCAGACAGCCCGGATCTGTGATCGGGGCTTCCCTTTAATCTCTCTCGGCGCGGCCCGGCTCCACCCTCGGCCGCGCCCTTCGTGCAGAATATTCCCCACGGTTCCAGGCTACACCGCACCTGTTCCCTCTCTGGCTCCGCCCTTAACCACGCCTCTTTCAGGAACTTTCTAGACGTTCTCAGCTAATCCCTCCGTACCCCCTCGTTCACCTTGCCGGGGTGATTCCCTGCGGCGCTAGTGGAGGCTGCAATCCCCTACTCTTGTCGGTAGGACTCATCAGGCTTACTTCTGCTCGCACCCAGTACCATGCCCCTAGTGGCTCACTGAATGGTACTGCGTGGTGTGTTAGCATCTGCGCCTGTTTCAACGGCACTTGGCGATACGCGCCGTAGTGATCCATTTAACATCACTACACGTGTACAAGTCTCATTCCACCCTCCAAGCTAAAACACATTTCTGAGTAGCAGCCATCAACATTACGTAAGCACTGCTTTAAAGATGATTTGCAACCCTTGCCACTGATATTTTGGTGGGTCGTGGTGGCGCGTTGATTAGAACACTTTTTTGAGATCCCGGCCACATGAGTTCAATTCCCGGCCATGGCTATATCGTAATCAGCTCTGCCTCGATGCTTACGCACCAACCTGCACCGACACACAGTGGGCAGGCTTGCCTCCATCCAGCAGTGGATTGGCAATGGGTGAAAAAATACATCTTCACCAGAGACGTCTGAAGTTTCCACTGCACGTGGGCACATAAACCCTTTTTGGAAATGGCCTGATCGTAGTCATAGGTACTGGGCACTTTGTGTCTTTGTGTGCGTGAGCGTGAGAAACGCAAAGCAGATGTTATGGGAACGATTTCTTTGTGGTGGTTCAGTTCACATTTGAAGAGGCACCTGCTATCTCTCTGCCTTGGGGCCCGAAGTCTAAAAAACAGGGGTCGAGTTTTAAAGAAATGAATGCCATCTGCAGCAGCCTTCCACACTGTAAACAAGATTATTGCTACCATTCCCAAAGCCCGGCCCTTTAATGTTGAGACGTTTGAAATAGTTACAGCTTTCGTTGGGATCAGGGCCAATAAAAGTTAGCTCTACGCATGTCCCCTCTTTCTCTTGTGTGATGTGGGGGGTGACATGGAGCATTTTCGGAAGACACATGACAAAGGGCCCTGTTGCATCTACAAAAGCCCCCCCACCCCACCCCTAAGGCTGTAAGGGTCAAGGAATTCAATGACCCCTTTTCTCTGATCGTCAGGTGGGGTACAATATGCAAACATAGGTGGGACTCTGTGCTTACACCGGCACGACTGGTTGGAGAGAATACAAAGCTAGCTAAAATTGCAGCTCCCTAGGGAGTGCTTTCACGTGGCATTTACACACTAGCCATGCTTGGTAAATGGAATGGAGTTGCATAAAAATGGCGTCTTTGTAATGCTCATCTCTATTCGTGGTCCTGAGCCTTTCAGTGGTGGACATTTCAAACCCCTACGGTGTGGACCAGTATACCTGTGAGCTGGCTACCGTCGACTTCACATGAAGTCATAGGTGAGCAACAATGGGCTGAGTTCACCCAACCTTGTCCTGGACTCAATCCAACTGTAATGTAAGTATGCTGAACTTCTTTCCCACCGTACATTGCTAACCGTGCTAATCGGAGGTGCGAGGGAAGGAAAACAAACTAAACACAAAAAGCATTTCTAAAGAAATTAGTTTTCAATCTAGTCAAGCACACGTTTTTATTTTAAAGCCACTTAACTATGTACAATGTGATGTTCAGTGCCACACGGAAAATACGCTTCAGGTCTTTGAATATAAGGGCATACATGAGGCCAGTAGGAATTGTGTGGCATGACAGAACAAGTTGGAAGGAGGTTGCAATGGGTGAGGCCACGTGTGCAAATCAAGAGGGAAGATTGCAGGCAGACAAACGAGTGACACCCAAATCGGTCGGTGACCACACGGAATATTTAAAGCCACAAAATGATAAAACTTTATGAACGTGGACTGAAGGACACATCGACGGTTACACATAAAATGGAGACGTGGGTGAGACTAGAGTGGTGCTTGGAATACGGCATTCAGATAGCGTCGATGAGCCAGACAAAAAATAACCAGACTCTTTATTTAGATCGTTCTGGAGGTGAGTCATAAAGTGTTTTTTTTTGTGTTCACAGATCTCCGGTGACCTCTGGATAAGCCAGGCAAGCTGTGGCGAAAGCACGAGCAAAGCCCCGGAGGTCAGGTAACCAATCGACTGAAACAACTAGCACATGGAAGGAAGCGATGGCGATGTGATGGAACGACTTTGCACACAGAATGGCAGGGTGGCGCAACATGTGCCCAAAAGTTATATTCCCGACTCAGGCACCGTTCTGTAAGAAGTTGCTATTTCTCTCTCTATATATTTCCCCCCGTTTCTACATGTGGGTTTTTTTTCCTCCAGGTTCTCTGCTTTCCCTCCTGTAAATACCCAAAAAAATCCAACTGGTATCGGGCAAATATCTCAACGCAGAAAAATAAATAGCGTAAAATAACTAAATGAGGTGTATACTTGAACATTGCCCCTTGCGAAAACTTGGCAGGGCTCTTCTGAAAAAAGTTTTGAGACCGCGCGGGGCTTTCCTGGCTAAGCAAGAGTAATAACAATAACACAATCAACAGCTGCCACACAAGACCGAACTGAACGGCATCACCGAGGCAATAAAACACGAGCTCACAACGAACGCAGTTGAATGGCTAAACATGGCATGCGTAGACACCAAATAATACCATTCGTATGCTCTTCCAAACATCAGTTTCTCATCTCTGCAAAGTCGTACGAAATGAGAATAGCACGGTTGGCTATGATAACCTCTTGACCGTGACCAATTTGGTGTCTAAACACCAACTGTGTACACATGGGACATTTAACCCCAACGCGTGCTAAGGTTTGTTGAGCGGTCACGGTGTTGAGAATCGATGAGCTGCTCCCGTCATGCACAGGTAGTCGTCGTAATTGTAGCAGTGTGCAGTAACTGTGCTGTTACCCATCATTACCGCTACAATATGTGGGGTAGAGGCAAGTGGAGGCAGGGGGTTTTAAGAACGCACCAACCAAACATCACGCGAACTCCGCTCATCCTCGCAGCGCCTTTTGACTGCTCGCACATCGAACAAAGACCGTGGCGATCGCATTCAGATGCGCGTCTGGAACGTTCTTCCTTCCGATATTAGGGAGCCACTGGAGCTGTGCACTTTTAAATCGTCCAGATTGAAAACTCATTTGTTTAGAATTACTTTTTGTGTTTTAGTTTGATGTACTGCCCCCCGCACCTCCGATTCGCACGGTTGGCTACGTTGAACGCATCATGGGACCTACTTTGCCAGTACCAAAATATGAGAATAGGTGTTCCCCTTTTTTCTGGCAACAAAACAGGTGTTGAGATGTTAAAACACCAAACTGAAACCCTTTGCAAGGAATCATGTCTGCATTAACCACGATACTTGTGGTCAGAATGCTGACTAAAAAAAACTCCTAATATATGCAGTAATTCTAGATTTGAAGCTTTCGTGACTGCAAGGATTCATACTCAAGTTTTTTTCGGTAAAGTCACGTAGGTAAAATAAATAAATGAAAATGGATTATCTTTCATGATTTTTTTTATTTTCTTATTTTTTACCTACGTGACTTTACCGAAAAAAACCCAACAGTAATATATGCAGTCTTTGAAACTGATTGGGCCACACCAGACAGCTTTTATTCTCAAAACGGTGTTAGACCAGAGGACGCCAAAAGGCGTACAGCACAAAGATAACGCACTATCAAGAGTATAATGCATTTCTTATCAGAGTATGTTTTTTTGTTTGCATTCTGACCACAAGCATTGTGGTTAATGCAGACATGATTCCTTGCAAAAGGTTTCAGTTTGGTGTTTTAACATCTCAACACCTGTTTAGTTGCCAGAAAAAACGTGGATTCAAATTTTTCGTGTGCGAAACACTCACAATGACGTTCCCTTCGTTTCTCCGTGAAAGGTGACGTTATCTATTGTTAAGATAACTTTGATGTGCCACAAACAGGTAACCGGTGTTTTCTCCATGCCGCACCGTGAAGTGTCGAAGACTTGCTGGAAGGCTACGGGACAAGACCCAGGTGCCGTGGGTTTGACTGAGATGATTGGCAGATGCACCAAATGTGTGCTCCCCACTGTGCCAATTCATGCGTTTTAACCGCCCAGCGTTCCGCCAGTTGTTGTGAGCGTGGTTCCTCCCGGCGTTCCGCTAGTTGTTGTGAGCGTGGTTCCATGCGTTTTATCCGCCTGGCGTTCCGCTAGTTGTTGTGAGCGTGGTTCCTCTTGCTCTCAGCAGTTGCTGGAAGGGCGACTGCCTCCCAACTCCACAGCAGCGTCCTTCACGAACCTCCTCCACCGAGACTGCTGGCACCACAAGTCGCCGACAACTACACTCAGCTCCCACATCCTTTTGTACCACATCAGTCCGTCTCTTCTCTAGCCCGTGCCGCGCCAGTTTTAGCCCCCCCTCCTCCTCTATCTGGCCGAACAGAAGCTGCGATGGCTGGGCACGCAGGGGTGGCCGGGCCGGGCCACGCGTGGTGTTGCTGACAACACTTACAGATTTCGATTTAAAGCTTTCGTGACTGCAGTGATTCATCTTCTTGGTTCTTTCGGTAAAGTCACGTAGAATGGAAATAATAAAATAATTTTCACGACGTTTCGGCCACAACGCAAGCAGCCGTCCTCAGGTGGAGAACAGGTCTGTCGAGAACTTACAGAGGTCCAAACCCACGTGGCCCAACAAAACAAGAAAGCACCACGCCCTGCGACGAAACCCAAGAATCGCAACACCCCCCCCCCACCGGAAACACCCCCCCCGTGTCCCCTCAACAGGAAGTGACGTCACGACGAGTTGTTGAGGGGGGGGGGCTAGGGGATGGGGGGGGCTAGGGGATGAGGGGGGGGGCACTGTGGAAGAGGAGGCGGAGGTGACGGCTGCGGTGCGAACTTCGCTGAGCGGCAGGAGAGAGAAACAAAAAGTTGATTTCGCCTTCGACTCGGCTCCGTCTCGCACGAAGCTCGGCGTCTCCCCGGCTTCGGGAGTGTGGTGCAGCGGCCTGTCAAGGCGGGCGGGCTGGCGGGCTGGTTGGCTGCGAGGACGGGCACGAACGAACAATGGTAAAGCGTCGCCCCGTGTGTTGAGTGTTGCTGTGCGTTAGGAGCTGCGTCGATGATGCGGCCCTTGTGGTGGTGGTGGTGTTGTGGTGGTGTTGTGGTGGTGGTGTTGTTGGTTGTGGTGTTGTGGTGGTGGTGTTGTGGTGGTGGTGGTGTTGTGGTGGTGGTGTTGGGGTGGTGTTGTTGGGGGGGGTGGTGGTGGTGTTGGGGTGGTGGTGGTGGTGGTGTTGTGTTGGTGGTGGTGTTGGGGGGGTGGTGGTGGTGTTGGGGTGGTGGTGTTGGGGTGGTGGTGGTGTTGTGTTGGTGGTGGTGTTGGGGTGGTGTTGTTGGTTGTGGTGGTGGTGTTGGGGGGGTGGTGGTGTTGGGGGGGGTGGTGTTGGGGTGGTGTTGTTGGTTGTGGTGGTGGTGTTGGGGGGGTGGTGGTGTTGGGGGTGGCGGTGGTGTTGGGGGGGGTGGTGTTGGGGTGGTGTTGTTGGTTGTGGTGGTGGTGTTGGGGGGGTGGTGGGGTGGTGGTGTGGGGGTGGTGGTGGTGTTGGGGGGGGTTGTGGTGGGGTGGTGTTGGGGTTGGTATTGGGGATGGCGGTGGTGTTGGGGGTGGTGTTGTGGTGGTGTGTGTTGGGGGTGGTGGTGGTGTTGGGGGTGGTGGTGGTGTTGGGGGTGGTGGTGGTGTTGGGGTGGTGTTGGGGGTCTTTGCGTTGAATTTATTTTCTTTTAACCGCTCGCGATCCACGCGGAATATTTTTTGTTGTTTGCTACAAATCGTCAATAACTCTTTTGGGGTCGAACCCTTTGTTACCCGATCGGTTTTGTTGTTATTCTAAGAAAACCCGGCCAGGCATCGTGGGCTAAATAATTTGGTGCTACTGTTACATTTGTTTAAATAAACACACGCATTTTTTCAAAAATCTTTCTTTGTAATCGCAATGGTTGTGGTGCATCGATGTGCAACGCTTGATCGCTACGAACACCGCCACGGTGAGTGAGTGTTTGAGTGTTTGTGTGTTTACATTGGGCGACAACAACAACAACAACATCGTCGATCAGCAGCCACAGAGTAAAACGAACCCCGCTCGCGTTAATCGGAATACTTATTCATACCGGAGAAATCCGATGAGCTAAAAAGCTCTATCACCCCCCCCCCCCCACTTCACGCACAACAACAACCACCACCAACACCGGAATTGACTTAAATTTTGACTTAAAACTTTCGTGACTGCACGAATCCATATTCTTCGTTCTTTCGGTGAAGTCAAGTAGATAGAAAATAAAAAATAAAATTATAAATCAGGCGGATGAAGACCGCTTGTGTTGCGATCGAAACGTCGTGGGGTTTTTGCTTTTCTTTGTTTATTTCAATTTATTTTTTATTTACGTGATTTTACCGAAAGAACTGATAATACCTTAATTGACTGCCTGTACCTGTCCAGAGTCACTGCTGCACAGACGCCAAACTCATTATCGCCGTGACGGCAGCGTGGGCTGCGTAGATCCCATACATGTCAACCCCTTATCAGTGCCCTACCTTATTACAGACCAATTCAGACCTTTTTGGATGCCCCTTATAACATCTCAACGTCCCATCACAAGGCAGAAACGCAAAGAAATCGACGGCTGCTTGCGTTGTGGCCGAAACATCGTGAGAATTAAATTGTATTGTTTTATTTTTATTATTTTATTATTTCCCTTCTACGTGACTTTACCGAAAGAACCAAGAATATGAATCCCTGCAGTCACGAAAGCTTTAAATCGAAAAATAGACAATCGTTTTAGTTCTTGCCCGTATTCAAACGGCCCCAAAAACGCAATTTCCCTGTACAAGAATACGGGGTAAACCTTGGGTTGACACGGTATGATGTCGTGTCAAGAGTAACATAGTGGGGGGGGGTTCCTCCCGCCCCCTCTCCCCACTCCGATATTTTACTTGCAATCGTATTTATGACGGTGTGATAAGAACAAGTATTGTCGATGGACTTGGAGCAAGGGACACGTCGCTCGAACGTCTTACGGCCGCGCCACGGGTCGTGACGAATGGCGATAGGGGGCCCACCGTGGAGACGGAGCGTGTAAAATAGGCCCCCTATTTTGTGTTGGGAGATAGACGCAGTGGTGATGATGCGTGTCACAGAACGTGAGAGATGGTGACGACTTGTGTGTGGTGCCCTTCATCCAGCAGTGGATATACATTATCTGTTGCCTTAAACAGTTGATTGTGGCGAGACGTTAATAGCTGCTTTGAAATGTATGAAATATGTTGAACTACGAATGTATGTTGAACCCACCACCTTTAAAACAGTCTGCATCAGCAGCAGGCCATGCGTTCACACCTGATGAAGGACGCTTGTGTTGCGCCCGAAACGTCGTGATTTAATTGAGTTGTTTTCATTTATTTTATTTTTACCGACGTGACTTTACCGAAAATACAAAAGAGTATGAATCCTTGCAGTCACAAAAGCTTCAAATCTAGAACACCACCTTCCCTCATCGGGGAGGAGGGGAGGTGGTGGGTGTGTAATGCACGTATACAGTACTTATATAAAGAACATTACACATGCGATCAGAATAGCAGGCATATTACTTGCTGGGTTATACTACTGGGTATTCATTCGTTCAAGTGTGTTGTCTCTGGCACACTACAACTCCTATCTTCATGCCCCGTTTAAGCGAAGCTCCTGTCTGGATCATATGAAGGGACATTATTATATTTCTTGCGTGGGTGGCATAGTTGGTTAAAAGTGCCGGCTTAAAATCGGAAGGTCGCAAGTTCAGATCGACTGACCCATTGACCTCCTCTACGATGCCAATTTGGATGAGTTACCACTTTGTGGGAAGTCAGCGACGGTCATACGGCGAGGTTGAACCCGGCTTAGAAATGTGGAATTCCCACGACTGACAGAGATGAGAATCTCCACCCCCACCCCCGTCTGTTTGAGAAACACTGACTTTGAGAGAGTTGAGTTTTTTGTTGTTTAACTTTGGTGTTGCTTCAAATGCTAGAATCAGGTATATTATTCAGCTTCCAGCACTCTGAGTGAAATGTTACACATCACGCCGTACATCGGAGAGCGTTATAGAGCACAACTCGGGAAAACAACTGGGAAAACCTACGCAGCAAAAGCGGCTGTCGATCCTATGAATGCCGTGCTTGTGGTGGCCCTCGTTGTGCCACCGCTTTGAGGATCATTGTCTGAAATAAAGGACTCTTTGTTATAAATGTTGGGTTTCTTGGTTGTGCTCTTGAAGGCCCCCCCCATTTGTCGGACCAACATGGGGTGGGCAGGTTTATTTTGGAGTCTGCAGCAGATAACCCTCCGTAGATTCTTGAAGGATAGCCGAGGTTTTCCTGCATGGAAGTTAATTCTAGATTTGAAGCTTTCGTGACCGCAAAGGATTCATACTCCTTGGTTTTTTCGGTAAAGTCACAAAATGTAATAAAACACATTTTTTCATTAAAATTTGTACTTACGTGACTTTACCGAAAAAAACAAAGAGTCTGCATGGAAGTTATTGATAATTGCCTACCCCCCACCCCACCTTGTTTGTAAGCTTATCAGGCACTACTAAGGTTTGCTAGATGTTCCAGGCTTGGAAGTGTACTTGGCAGAGGTAAAAATTAATTATGTTTTGTTTTCATCGGTTGCAAAGATTATGAAATGTAACGCATTGCATCATGCAGTGTTTAAAAGCACCAACGAATGTTCGTTTGACGATGAATGTGAAATTCTGTATGGAATTTAACTGACCTCACGAGAAATGTGAAACGTGATTTGGTGACGCTGCTTTGGCAGTCAATAACGCCGTGGCAGTAAAAAAATAATACATGACATTGGCGACGTTTCGTGCAGTGGCCATTCGTAGCACATGGCGAGATATATTCGCTCGGTTTTGATTTGCGTGGAACCAAACGAGTCTTGCCTGGGCGTGTGCCGCGCCATCATTTGGCGCGTTGCATTATTACGTTTGTGATGGACAGTTTACTTAAAAGTCTTTGAGCACTTTAGCCGAATCCTAAGAATCCCCGAGTGTGGGTGTGGTTGAGGACTACACGTTCTATTAAGTGACGCGTAAGCTGTGTTGCATGCGGCCACGTAAGTGCCCCACTCTTCTTCGCAGTATTGTGAACACCTGGCACTTCTTCTGTAAACTGTTAGCGTCTGGCTAAATCGACGTCCCAACAAAGATGCTCATTCGGTTGTTTCTCAGAAGTTTCCCCCTCGCTTCTTCTCATCTCTTGTCACATGACGCTAACGCAAAGCGAATGGTTGGGCGTTAACAGTGTGTTCGTTGGACTGCTGACTGTAAAACAAGCGACGAGAGAGAGAGACCCTTTGTATCTGTGTCCTCAGCGATCTGTCGTTACGCGACTCAGGAAAGGAAGCAGATGTTGCTCGAATCAAAGGAAATCGGCTTCTTGTTGTTCTTGTTGGATTTGTTCTGACCTTGGTGAGCAATTACAGCACCGGGCGTGTGGTGCTGCACGGCATTTTCGCAGCATTTTAGAGTAAAATCATTACTCACAAATGTCGTGCCGATGTTGTGTGATACTGAGGTTGCTTTGCTGCTCAGTTGCTACTATATCGGCTGTTACAATTGTTTCGTTTCGTTCACTGCAGTCACCACCTTTACGGAAATGCCTGCAATGTTCCCTGGCTTCTAACCTTTGATGCCGGCTTTAACTTCACCGTTCGCGAACGTAGATTATGTTTTGTTAAACATTGTATTATTAACACGGTAGCTCGTTTGCCATTGGGGTGACGACGACTTTTAGCTAAGGTCTACTTACAAGATCTACCAACGTCCGGTCACTTTGATTGCAGCTGGGCGAATTTATAAATAGACGACATGCAATGCTTCGCAGAAATTAATGCGACACACTTAATAAAATGTGTCACTGCCGCATGAAATCAAATTGCAAGTCCACTTTTTTCGTTGTACTGTCACCTTCAGAAATAGCGCCTGTTCGGTTGGTGGATTTTATATTTGTTACTTATTACTAACAGAAGACATTTGGGCTAATATTTGCACGCCGAAGACACTTTCGTTTGGACCAAGGTTAAATATTGGGCGTCTGTTGTGGTGTTTCTACCGTGGCCACCAGACGCGCCTCATTGTATGACGATGAGCAGAGAGTAGGAAAATAATTAGCATGGTGGCCATCCGTCTTGCTGCTGATACTGACCTTTTAAATTCCTTTCATGCTATGCAGTATTGCAATCGCGTGAGCATGAGCTTGATCGCTTCATAAGGGCACCTACCCCCCCCCAAATCACACATGGATATGGCTTGCATGTTTTGGATACTGTATGGCCACGAACGTACTCTCGCGTTCATGAGATCGCGCTGTTAAACCCCATATCAGCATCCAAAACAAAAAAAAGAGAACATAAATAAACGTTGGTTACTCCAAAAACAATGGGTGGACACACAGTACCCGCTCATTGTTTAGAATCGAGGGGGGGTGTACACGGAAACTGGAAGAAACTGCGTATTCCCTGTGGGAGCAGCAGTTAATGTAAGCTAGCAGGCGACTTTATTCGCAGTGGCTTCCCATTGGCTCCACGTTGCGAATCGCGTCGTTTAAAACTGTGAAAATGCTGTGGAACGCTTGGAAATCTGCATTGACAACCGGTGCCAAATGCCATCAACGACGTGTCATCTGGTGTGCGTGGTGGATGCGTCGTGACGAGGCTACGTGACACACTGTAATGTGCACGGTGTGCATATCCGGGCTGTGTGTCGACACTGTTGTCTGCGCGTCATGCTTCATGGGTTTTTGGAGTGTCACTTTATGTTGCCAAGAACATGTTTCATTTTACGCGCGTGCCTTTCTGCATTCATGTCTTTGATGTGATCGTGTCGTTCACGGTTCCATGTTTGGTCAATTATTATTTGTAGACACCATGAACTTTAAACGGGAACTGTATTTGGCACTTTAGGTGTTTTGAGCATGCTTTTTTATTTAAAGGTGAGCGTTCAGGACTAACCGGCCTGTTTTATTCTCTTTTTTACCAGGGCTTAACTCACTCCGGCCATAGGATGAGGAAACGTGAGTGATGAAGAAAATTGTGACGGTGACATCACCTTGACCCGTTGGGTCGGATGTGGAAACACTGATTTGTCACAGCAAACGCAGGAACGCTTCACATCAGCGTAACGTCAACACGGAGGCGATCCATTTAAAGTGGATGCGACGCAGCCTCGACAACCACGGGAGCGCATTTTATTCTTCTTTCTTAGTATTCAGAATAAAAGGGAGAAGGAAAACAAGCACACACGCGCACAAAATCATCGTCCCCGCGACATGCTGGGCTGCTGCCAACGCCTGGGCGTTTCGTCGCAAGAGCTCTCCCACGAGGGACCTTGAGAGTGAGAGAGAAGCGGCTTGCAGAGCGAGCGGCGGGGACCGAGGCGGCAGGCATCGGTCGCGATGTCTTCTTACGAGACGGGCGCTCTGCGCCGCGGGGCGCTGGGCAAGCGCAGCGTCTACCAAGCGGCACCCGACAAGGGGCTCGTCAACGAGCCTGGCCAGAACAGCTGCTTTCTCAACAGCGCCGTGCAGGTAAAAGCCGGGCACAGAAGAAGACTCATGCTGGCGGCTCAGCGGGGTCGGCTGCTCACGCGGGTGTTGTGTGTTTGTCGATGGGGCGATGGTGTAGGGCTGTGTGAGAAAGGTGATTCTTACTTAGATTTTGTCTGCAGAATTTTTTTTTTTTACACAGAGGTCCGCGCTGATTTGAATGCTCTTCAAGGATTTTAATTCTGCGTAATGAACACGTTTTCAAATTGGTTAATTGTGTTATATGATTGCGATTCTTCGCAATCATATTTTTCGTTATATTTGTATGTATCTACGCCATATTTAAAGTGTATCTGATCAGCGCACAAAACATGCAGTATTTCTGGTTTATTACGGCTGCATTCTTTCAGTAGAAATATGAAGGAAGTTTTGGAGACAGTGGAATGTTGGTGGGGGTTGTCATTGTTGCTGACATTCTTCAAAGTCATGCTTTATTTTTTAATGTGGACTGTTAACCAATATGTCAGATTGAGTAGTATGCAATTGCCATACGTTTACACATGATACTTTCGCAAATATTTTGTTCGGTTAACACTCTTTACTTACCATCGCTCTAAATGTGGTAATTACATGTTGTATAGAGTGTTATTTGAATTAAACCAGGTATTTTTGTTGTATTAAACTATATTGTACATTAACGTACAATAAAGAAACGGTATACAGTTACATCCGTAATTGCGTACGTGCGATTATACTGAAGCTTTTTTCCTTCCGAGTATAATAGTGATCTGAAATGTTTACAAGCCTTTAAACCCAGTGAGGGATTACACGGATTCAGGTTTTTCCAGTTTTTTTTGGCTCAAACAATGGCTTTGCCTGGTGAGACCTCTACACCATTTTGGAGCTTGACTCTGCCTCGAGTTTCTCGGGCGAAAGCCTTCTTGGCCGTTCATTAGAACGCCAACGAATCAAACGGTCATTTAAAATGAAGTCTTTTATAAGATCGTTATAACACGTAGGGTATACATCCAAATTACCTAGCTGCCAACGTGAGCAGCCTAATTGACGTGGCTGTTCTTCCTTTAATTTATTTTTTTGATTTAGAAGACACCGTTTCTGCTGTAAAAAAGCGGCTCTGCCCTGTAATGCCAAAAGCAGGAAAAGGCAGAACAAACGCTGGAAGTTGACTGTTGCGCCGCCGATTCGCCCGTTCCACCCATGCTCGGGCTTTTTCGTGCGGTGGCTTTTTCGCTAACGGGCGGCCGTCCATTTCCTCTGTGCCCCTTCCTGCCGCTCAAGGTGCTGTGGCATTTGGATGTTTTTCGGCGAAGTTTTCGGCAGCTGACTCAGCATCAGTGCCTCGGGGAGGCCTGCGTCTTCTGCGCCCTGAAGGTAATGTTGTGCCCCGTGCCGTACCCAACGCTCCAGCTTCTTCCCCCCCCCGACTCCCGATCGGGACAGTCTGTTATCCTATAACACAGTTGTTGCGTTCTTGATGAACACCGCGTTAATAAAAAATTTGAATATATAATATAGGGTAAAGCACAGTTCGTGGTAACTCGTGAGGAACCTGTATTACGGCCGAATAAATACGGAGGTGCGTGGGAAGCATCCAGAACCATCCAGAAGCATCCAGCAGCATCCCACCTTGTGTGATGCTACTCCGAGGCAGCTGTACAACCGCTTTTTCCTACTCGCGTGACGGAGTTCTGTTCACTGCATCGCATTATATCCAATTCGCATCCGCGTTATAAAAAAATTGTTCCCGAATACATTCATTGCGTTATATCCAATTCATGTTATGAAATCACACGTTATAGGAGAACAGACCATATCACTAAAACTCAGTCAGGCAACACACTCCATTATTGTTTAGAAGTGTAAATCTGACTGCTCCCCCTACATCGCACAGCAGGGTAGCACTCTAAGGGAGTGTGGTTTCATGTCTGACAAAACAAATATAAGATGATCGAAACTTAAACTGGACCCCTGGCAATAGAGCGTCTACAGGGTGGGGTGGAAGTTAATATACCAATGTTTTAAAGCTTTAATACAATTTAGGGTCAAGGTTTGATTCAGGATTTGATTCTGTTTTCTCTCATTTTCACCATATCCTTTTCATTGTGTTGTATAACTTCATACGCTTTAGTTTATTCCTATTTGGCTAAATGTAACAGCATAGATCATAATGTATTCTTTCATGCACAATTCGATACATGTATCCGGAGCGGGAGAATCGATTATTCATCTGAATCTGATTCGTTATGTGTCCATTGTCTTGAGTGTCATAGTGGAGGTGGATTTCATTGCTGCGCACATTGGTGTCGATTATTTTCTAATTCAAATAATAATTGTAAACTTTCATATGACCGTTCCTATAGAAATTCGATATAAAGTCACATTTTGCTGTTATCAGAGATAGCATGTTCTAAAATATGAATGTTACGTGATTTACAAGTCTATTTAATGTTGAAATCAAACTGAGATGCTGCAATAAGGACACGTGGATCAAAAGTATATATATAAATATCGTGAGACGTCGTACCGGCTGTTAAGGAAAGTAAGTGGGTTTAGATAGGCATGACATGTGATCTAAATGCCTAATTGGCTGATGGACGAGACTGGAGATGGCGCATACACAGTAAAGGCAAAACCTCGTCTTGGAGGACAACCACCACGGAAGATGGGGCAATGGGATGAGCTCACGTGCAGGAGTGAGATGGATTGTGGCATCGTCGGCACTGTAAGGGGGATGGTGACTGTGTGGAGGCCAGAGGTCGCAACTGGGTACCCGATACCCGTACCCTACCCGATACCCGGCTACCCGTACCCGGCCGGGTACGGGTACCCATTTGCGACCCTGGTGCGGCCGGGTACGGGTAAGGAATCAAAACCCGTTTGCGACCTCTGATGGAGGCCTTCATCTAGCGATGGATAGGCAATATCTGCTGCTGATGATTTGGTTTGATCCAGCATGACTGAAACTCTACCTGCTCTCATATTCATTCATTATATTGACGTTGGCTTTCAAATATCAAATGCTTCTTTAAGGTAGCACAATAATGTGAGTGCTATTCGCCTGTAGGGCATTCGGGCCAGTCTTTATACACTGACTAGTACTTTTCAGGGGAGAGGCGGGTTTGCCATTGTGCAGTGCTGTGCATTCTCGTTTGAGGGGGAGGAAGGGAGGGATATTGTTGCATGTAAACACTGTTGTGCTTGAGTGAAGTCTTGCGTTGAAAGGCACAGGTCTATGAATGTTAAACAAGTGTTTATTAGACACAAGCCAAGGGGACCCTTGCTACCATTAACAAAACACAGCCTGTTAGCCAAAAGTCTTGCTCCATTTCCCTAAAATAACTTACCGAGCCACCAGTTCGAGAGAATGTTCAGAACGAATTTGCTTACATACTTCACCGTGTTGTTACAGTTAGGCGGGCATGCTCGATTGCGAGAGCCGGAGATTGTAAATTTAACACGAGTAACTTTATTCCATTTCCTGTCTGCTCGGGCAGTAAATCTGTCACTCGACGATGGTACAATATGCACACGCTCAAGTCGGCACGAAAAATCGTGGCCATTTGCAGCACAGTGTGTTACTTCTTATAATGTTTGACTGTTTGGCTTATGATGTTTGGCTCTGAGAATGTAGTACAATAATAATGCCCATTTATTTAGCCAAGAAAGGTTGACCGAGTCTAAAGACTCGCCTGCATTGGGATATCTGTGAGTTGAATTTTTGAGAATTTGGCATTTCAGAGGTAACTGGCATACGGAGCGAAAACTAATATGTGAGCGGATAACACTAACACCTGCACAGATAGATGCAGTTCACAGAGGTGTACCAAATACATGGAACGTATGAGGACAGCCCATTGCTGTCATGCTATATCCTGGCCACCTCAAAAAACAAATATATATGCCTAGAATACCTGGGTATGCACTGGTGGTCACCCATTTAAGTATAAACAAGGCTCAAGCCCTCCTCAGCGTCTGAGTTGAGAAGAGATCAGGTGCATTCAGGAAAAGGAGAGTGGCTTAATTTTATTATCATCACATCATCAGAATCGGCGTGCGATTTTATCTATCTGCTGTTGGATGAAGGCTTCCCCATGGTGTCACCATCTATCATGGTCCTACAATGTCACATTCCATCTCGCTCCTACACATGAACTAATTTCATGCCTTCTAGCGATGCTTCGTTGGGTTCTCTAATTTATCTACCATTCCATCAACAGCGTTACATAATCAGCCTCTTTGCATTTTGTCCTGATAAGACTTAATGCGTTTTTTTAAAACTGTAATTTTAACCGTCAAACTATTACGTTAACTACATTTCCGACAACATAGCTTTGCCGTGTCAAACGTTTATTGTTGTGTTTAAATGGAGAGCAGCGAGGCTTGTTTACGCGACGCACAAAATGGATGTTTATTTCAAGACGAGTTGAGTGGGATTTTGTTTTCCACTGTCTTGCCCTTGTGCAACCAAAGCAAATCTTTTGAGCTGCGATAATCCTGCATTGTGTGTGTCTCTGTGTAACGTAAGCTTCCCTCAGTGGGTATTCATTTACATTTCACCTCTCCTGCCACGCTTAGTTTTTCCCACACGACCAATGAATAATGAACTGTCCTGGGGTCGAAATTAATACACACACCCCCTTTTAAAGGGTCAGATGGATCCAATGCGATTTGAGATTCTATGCCTTGATGCAGACATTAGGTAAAAAAACATGACGCTTGCAGGCAATTGTGTGATATAAAACGATCAAGCATCCCCAGACTATCTTTCTTGATTTCAGGCACTGCAGGTTGTAAATCAGGACAGAATCCTGATTTACGACCTGCAGCCACCAGTGGCACACTTATCATGTTTTAGTTGAGATTGTACACTATGATGAAAGACCATTGCCTGAAACGTCGCCTTTTTATTTTAAAGCCACAGTGTTATTGATTAATCTGTTGTTGTTATTTGTGCTTCTGCATCACTGCCAATGCAGTTGGCACCCATTTAATTTCCATCGTATTCAGATCTGAGCTGAGTGTGTGTGGGTGGCTGGTTGAGCAACTGGACACAGCGAGATGAGGGATGGGTGTGCACTGCTGTCTGTGTGTGCTGGCTTGTGCCAGTGTGCGTGCGGTGGAAGGGGTGATAGCACGCCCGGAATGCGGCTCCTTGCGTTCCTGCGAGAGCCCAGTGATGATACAATCCATGTGTTTTACGGCTCCGGCCATGCTGCTTAAAAACAATACCAGTTGCAAAGGGCACATGGAGGAATCTCATTTTGTCCGTTGTTATTGTGACAGGAACGTGTCCTCGAGCTAAGCCACGCCTAATACAATGTCTTGTTCATATGCTGCGTGGTTTGTCACATTTGTGGGCAGTTAAGATCATTCTTGATGGAAAGTTTAAAAGCGTAAGCCGGCCCCGTGTATTTTGTTGTCGTGCGAAATCTGCTTGGCAACGGCATTTGGAATTAATGGTTCATTGTAAAATAGAAAATAATTCCACGAACAATAGCAGTTGTTATTAGTCATGCAGAGCGGGGTTTAGGGTGGGTTGTGACTTCATTGTCATTAGTTGCAGTTTGTTGAATACTCGATGTCCTTCAGAAAACAATTGCGTGCCCTCAGTCAGAAATGTCCTCATTGGCCTCGTGAAAGTGAACTTCATACCTATGTTTAATGTTCAATCTCAGAAATTTTCAGGGCCCTACGTGATTTCCACTAGTGATCTCAAGAGTCTTTGGGCACTGTAGAAAACCTTGTGCAAAAGAGATGTTTCCAACATTTTAAGTCAAGGTGTTGGAAGGAGTTACATTTTCTTTACTTTCTTCCAATTCTTGGCATGACTAAGCCAGATTGGTGAGCTCCAAATAGACGGTTGTACAAAGCGGCATTTGGCAACAACAGGTTTCGAAAAAATGTAGGTGAACAAATTGAATCAATGACGTAATTTCAGAGGTAAACATAACACGTCGTTTGCCAGTGTTACAGCAACTGTGCACCCAGAACCTGTTTTAAATAATCCAGGCACCCCAATGCATCTTGTCTTGTCACATGCACACACCTGCTTGTCATCAGCTGTATAATGGCTCACATTCTGCCCAGCCTTAGTGTCAGTCGATAGGATAAGCTCATCCACCTCGAGAGGAAAGTGTCCATTGTATTTGGTGGTCTGTGAGATCACTTGATTGTACCCATCTAATCTTGTGTCTGGGATTCGAGTTGCCTTCACAGTCTACTCGCAGCACAACATTGTTGAATTCAGGTCGCACTCGTGTTTTGGACATCTGAAATTGTATCTGTTTATGGTATTTTAACTCATCTCATTTAATGAAGATAACAACTCAAGAATAGTAGGGTTGAAAAATCTGTTATATTCATAATTAAAACCAAAAAACTCTTAAAATACGTCATTGCTATTTTGGGAGCATGATCGTCTAGATATGGGACATATTTGTTGTATTGTCTAACTATTTGCAATACTCAAATCACATGGACTTACAATTCCTATAGTTCAATTTCGATTTAAAGCTTTCGTGACTGCAGGGATTCATCTTCTTGGTTCTTTCGGTAAAGTCACGTAGAAGGGAAGTAATAAAATAATAAAAATAAAACATGTTTTATTATGTTTTATTTTTATTATTTTATTACTTCCCTTCTACGTGACTTTACCGAAAGAACCAAGAAGATCCTATAGTTCAATGAAAAATCACGAGTCTCTAACTAGGATGCCTTACTGGTGCAACATGATGGTGATGTGCTGCAATAAACTGGACCACACGTTACAATACAAAATGTACAAAAACACACATTACATAGCTGTGAGAACAAATGGTTATCTTTATAACTTGGCAAGGCTCTTGAGTTGTTTTTGTTAGCATTCATATATAGAACACATTTTCGATAAGAAATATCAGTGTCCTCATAAATGCTTTACCGTCTTTGCATACCAGTTTTACCATGCAATGTGTTGTTATTGCCTCCCAGCATCCCGTCAGCATTGTACCAACACCTGCAGGACATCTGTAATAGCAGCGCATTGCACAACCACGCTGCGATAAGATATTACTCACACACATCCCCAGAAATGTAATCTTTGCCGCATTACGTGGGCTATTGGCCATTGAAAGCCTCTGTACCTTGAGCTGTGGGTAGTGTTGGATAGACATTTCGTATAAATTAGTCATCACCTAATGTTTAAGAGTGTTTAAGATGTTACACAGACTGCTGTTCGTGTTTGTCAAGTAAAGACCAAGCGAGCATATTTAGTCACAAAATGTTATAACGGACAGACAAGGGTGGAGTTGCGGTGAAGTGGTTAGCAAGCTGCGCTATGAACCCGGAAACCTGCGTTTTAATTCTGGCCACGGCTTCCATCGGTGGCGAGTGACATCTGAGCTGGTCCCTGGGCTTCCCTCTTCACCAACCCGCACTGACCAATGTGGCGACGTCTACAGCATCACAGAGTTTCACATTACATTGCGTTTAAAGGCAGCCACATCAATAGACATTGTAGTGCGGATGTATTTATTTCCTTGAGAGGAATAGACACACCGTAGGAAAATATGTGTTTTAAAGAGTGTGTTGTTGTGTTATTTTGGTTTGGTGGCTCTTGCTAGGCTTTTACGATCTAATAAAGCACTCACTATTGGTGGTCTCTTGAGTGTGGACTTGGGCAGGGAGTTGGCAGCACAAATGGCAGCGGGAAAGTAATTCCAGATTTAGAGAGGGAAGTAGAGAACGAGTGGCACCCCCACCAACTCGGCAAAGGTTGACTGGAAGCTTCAACTGAAAGCCTTGGTTGCTGGAGTGGAGAGTGCATGGATGGGAAATGAGCGAGATGAGAGGTGAGGAAAATTCCATTTATGGAGGATCTCGATATAATGTCGGGTGTGATCTTTAAATTTATCGAAGGTTGGATTTGGAGCCAGTGGGAGAGTTATTGCAGATGTCAGTTTTGTTGCCAGATAGAAGGGTAAAAAACCAATTATCATTTTTTTACTGGCAAATGAGGTTCCAATGGAGTATTGGGGTTCTTGAAGTATGGTCAAACAATCCACATGACTGACGTGGTGAAGCTAGGCTTCCATGCAGCAGTGTATTGGCAAGGTTCTGTGCACATGTGAAAGTGTACAAATTACAGTCACATCCCAAAATGTTCTCGTGTATAATAGGTATTGGGAACATGCTTACGAGGGGATGAGCGTTATCAGGAAAAGTAAATGATGTGCTATGTACGATCGCACAGAAAGGAAAAGTGGAAAGTGTGTACCCTGGACTTGAACAAAAGGAGTAATGAGAAATATAAGATTCAGGGAAAGTTTGTAAATATTTTCGCCCCCTCCTCTCTACTTTGAAGAAGAGTCATTTCCTGAAGCTTTAGCCTACTATTTATTTCTGTGAAATTGCTCGGATAATGATGAATGTGGTGAGTTTTTAATTTGTGTAAACATTATTTACATTTTTTTATCAATTCATGCAAACGTTACCGGTAAGCGATGCTGAACAAAGGGACAGACAATACACCAGATAATACACGTGAGACAAATAGAATCCTGTCTTTGAGCTGAACCATAAATCCTGTTTTGTTACACTTTAACTTGTCGCAGTGAGACATTGGGTGAATCATTCCACGCGCAACTAACAATGATTATAGTCTGTAAGCTCCATTATCACCTGACGGGGTAGAGCGTCTCCTCCTCCCTCCAGTGTAATCAGCGGTCCTGTGACTGCTGGCTGTGTTTTTTTTGCGATGCTGCTGCTGCTGCAGGCGCTCTTCTCCCAGTTTGAGAGCAGCCAGCGTGACGTGCTCACGTCGGACGAGCTGCGGCGAGCGCTGGCCGAGACCTTCCGTGAGGAGCAGCGCTTTCAACTCGGCCTCATGGACGACGCGGCTGAGTGCTTTGTGAGTCAACCTCCCCCCCCCCGGCCGGCTTTTCAGCTTCGTGGACGATGTCGCTTGCACCCGTCAGTTCTCACGCCTATAAACTGTCAGGTTTTTATTTAGTTTTTCAGAAGTGACCTGGTCGCAAATGATTGCACAATAAAGTGTTTTTTTTATCATATGTCAATTTATAGCAGACAAGTAACTTTAAACGCAGGTTTATTCTTATTGTGGAGGGAAAACCCGGAGAAAAATCCACGCCAGTGCATACGTTCGAACACTTGCAGGCGGGCAGGCATAAGCTCACATGCTCAACGTGTGTGTTTGTGTGTTCATATATATGCATGTTTCCATACGCGTATTTCTTTGTAGAGTTGAATACTCTAACAAACTGGAGGCTACTTTAATGGATGGGCTTCCCAGCGTGTTACACCTGCGCATGCTCGTTTTATAGGGGAAATTCTGGCAGCCCAATTGGCACATTGCAGAGCAGTGCAGATTATCAAAAGACGCGCCGTATCTTTTTATTAAATCTCATGATGCTGTGCAGGATTACTCGTCCAGTGTAATTATATTAATGAGCTCGGCGTGTGCACACCACGTGGGTTATTAAGTTTGTTTTCGTACGACACAATTTACTGCCCTTACCGATGTTGAATTGCCTGGATTGGCTGCTCGTGTAACCTTTTCACATATTTCAACAGGAAAGGTTATATGAATGGAAAATGTGTGGCAGAGGTGTGTTTGCTTGAACAAAAAGGGTCCTCTTATCCTGTTCCAACTCTGACACCACTTCAACATACTTTTAAGTACGTTGCAATAATACCGTAGCTATAGGATTTCACATTCTTGAGTCGTGGCAGCAAATTCCAGTTCGCCGATTTTTCGCGCGGGAATTCCTCGTTTCTTTTTCGGCTAAAAATAATTTAAGTATTTTTTTTGCGACTCTCGTGAATTATGGTGCACGTTCCAAAATGAAGCTGCCCAGTTTAAACACTTGTGTTGTAATTGAGTAACGGCAATTGACATTCGATCTGTCCGGGACATTTGGGTATCAACTGTACAGCCACCCCTTGTACTCGCTCACTGCAGCCCCGTTGCGTTAAATCAACGTCAGGCGGCTGCTCAAAAGGAAAATCAATATTGTGCTACACCTCAAACACTTTCCACCTCATTTGTTACACAAGCAGCCGATTGAAATCCGCCTTGATTAACAAAATAAACCACCCCTCTTTTTCGAGAGTTGAATTTGAAGAATTTAGTGCCGCTCATGTTCAAACGTATGCAGGTGCTGGCTGACTTGGAAACTTAGGAAAAAACCGTGAAAGTGGCTCGGTGATGGTCGAAGGGGCCAATAGATCTCACGTCCCATTGTACCGTGAAACCACTCGCCTGCTCCACATTGGCTTAAAGAAAGCTTTTCAAAACATGCTTAGCTAAATCAACATGAAAGTGCCAAGGTGTTTTGAACAGTGTGTCATTGTTTTCTTTTGGTTTGGTGGCTCTGCTAGCCTTTTATGATCTACTAAAGCACAATCTATTGGCGTTCGCTTTTTACCGTGACTCACGTGTGTGCACGATGACTTATACGAGAGAAGGATGAGCGTTGCTTGCAGGGTTGTGATTCATCCTGTGGTATAAATCGGTAGCCTTGCTTAAAGAAGCAGCTTTCTTTTGAAAATAAAGTACAATCATTTCAATCGAATACAGATGGTAAATGACTAATGAGTTCAGTGTCTTATTATTCGACAGTGTCATTTGGAAAGTAACGTCCCATCTTAGTAAGCAGTGTCCCACTTTAGCAAGTAGTGTTAGTAAATCCAGGATTTAGTGTAAAGTAAATGTTACTCTTTGGACTACACAATGGGCAGTTTTGTTTTACATTGGTGAGTCACCTAAGCAAATAAAGTTTAAAGAGTAAATGAAGGTCGGTAACTAATGCCTATAGCAAGATCCTGTTTGCTTTAGACACTGCTTCACTGCTAGATAAAGTCAGTGACATCATGCGAATCAAACCGGAAAACACAGTTTTAACACAGTTGGCGATTTTAACAAGTGATTAAATGCAGTCAAACAATGAACCACGAATGTGATTATCCTTTACTTAATCAACAGCTGGGAGTGCAGAAACGTGTGATTGAAAGAATGCGCTCAAGCAATTAAAAGAATAACCATTCAAGCATTTAATACAAATGCCTTTCTTTTGTCTTTCACTTAATCATCGGTATAAAAGAGCAAAAGCATTGCTTTAAAGAATAACATCGGACACCACTTGAATGTTGCCCGAGCTGCACAATCGCATCAGTGTTTTGTGTAATTGCAAGGTGACAATGAGCCGGCCCCGAGGCTTTGTTCCGCACTGTAGATGTGAACTCTGCAGAACATGCATTTCCTTTTGAAACTAAAACCAGCAAAGCTCTACAGAGAGCAGGGTCGTGTTTGTGAGTCACATTATGGTGACGTGCACTTGTTCATTACCGTAATGCGCTTGCACATTACCATAATGCGGCTCACAAACATGACCCCCCTGCTCCCTCTATACCTTTGTAATGCAATTAATGTACGTATGCATGCGTGTGTGTACACAGTCGTGGGGAGCGGTGGTGCAGTGGTTAGTACGTTGAACTCGTGGTCAACACCAGTGACGAATATCTGAACCGGTTTAGGGCTTCCCCTAGGTCAACTCACCCCAAAATGAGTACCTGGTGCTTTCTGGCCTGCCGGCCTTCATCGGTGCTGGCCCACAGCACTTGCCCCTACAGTCTGTTCAGGCTATACGGGGGGTGGGGGGGGGTGGATCTTTGTCTTTGTACACAGTCATAGATTGTGAATGTTTTAGCTGACTAATTTTTTTCCATTGCCCAGGAGAACCTGATGATGTGGCTGCATCGTCAAGTGGCTGGCGAGGGCCACGAGGATGTGTGCACGTCCACCAATTGTATCCCGCACCAGAAGTTCGCCATCGCGCTGTTTGAACAGGTGCGTGAACTAAGCGTGCAACGATCAACCTCATCTTCTCCAGATTTGAAGCTTTTGTGACTGCAATGATTCATATTCTTAGGTTTTTTCGGTAAAGTCACTTAGGTAAAAAATTAAAATTAAAAAGAGCAAAATAAAAATAAAATAAAAATCACGACGTTTCGGAGGCAACACAAGCTTCCGTCTTCAGGAGGAACCGTCACAGTACGACTGCTGCATCAAGTAAGAGAAATTCCAAGAAAACAGTCCTTGTATATATACTGGTTGAGGGTGGGAGGAGCCATTGTGAGGTTCGGTGTGGCTGAAGCACGCTGTTAGGAATGAGCCTTTGTTGTGTCGGCTGGTTGAAATGGGAGGTTCCAAGAGTTGTTAAGGTGCAGCTGATGTAAAGGTGCGGTTGCTGTACATGGGACTGAGCCTTTGTTGGAAGCTTGTGTTGCCTCCGAAACGTCGTGATTTTTATTTTATGTTTATTTTACTTTTATTAATTTTAATTTTTTACCTACGTGACTTTACCGATTAAAACCTAAGAATATACTCATCTTCTCCCCCAGGCAATTAAATTTGGGGTAATTTTTTTTTAAATGTAAGAATCGGTACTCGCGTCACTTTGTCTGTCCTTTCTTACCTAGACAGTCTCATTCCATTAAGCCAAAGCTTATTTTGTGTGTATCATCATCATCATCATCACACGTTATCTGTTCTCTGCTAGATGAAGGCTTCCCCAAGCAGTTGCCACACCTCATGGTCTCGTGGTGCAGCAATCCTTTTTGCTCCTGCGCGACAGCTGATCCCCTCACTCTTTGGCCTATTCCCTCTGAGAGTTGCCACTCACTCCATCGTCGCTCCTAACGATCGGCCGTCATCCATTCCAGTGACATGTGCTGCCCAAGTCTGCTTTTCTTCACAGTCAATACATCTACAATTTGTATTTGTTCTTTGCTCCACGTTATTCCTCTTTTACTGCAATCCTAGAATGCACCCCTTCATGCGTCGTTGCGTACTTTTCAGATTTTGTACATTTTCTTTGCCATTGCCCACGTGTCTGATGATCCATAGGTAATCGTGAGGAATGGGTGGTGATCATAAACATTTCTTAATTTATTTCGGTAAATTGAATTTTTGTTTTGCTTTTCTTGATCGGTCTCAGTTTCCCAACGGTGTTAAATGAGTATCTGATTTGGCATAGAAAAACATCAGCAATGGAGAGACAAAGGTGGCCAAGCGTGGTGCTAGTGGTGCTAGCCTTTGCCGACACATCTTTTCCTCGTGTGTCACTGTGACCTTGTTGGGTGGTCGCTGAGAGCACTTGGCCTAAATAGTTTGACAAGAAGGGGGATGTTTCTCTTTGTAAATAGATTTTTAAAGGGACTGTTTGATGTTGCTGAAGTTTTGACCCCTCCCCCACCACCCGTTTGGATGTGTTCAGTGTTTATGTACCCACTGGACTTGTGTTATTGCGTTTCGCCTTATAAATTGGAACAATTGAACATCTAATTTGTGCTGATACGTGGGTACTATTGTTCTGTGGAACATATTATAACAATACATGTGACATTCATTGGTGTTATTCCATGAGCATGAAAGTGTGACCCTTCCGTGACCTTGGCAGCTATATTTTTCAAGTGCTTGTTGGCACGAGTCCATGACTAACACATTGTGGGAGTGACTGGCAACTGTGCTTTGATAAGTGCACGATCTAGAACTAGCTGGCCTCTGGAGGAAAGTTCAGGATTCCCCATTGCGTGACAACAGGAGCTTGTGTGCTGAACGCCACCAAGACTGTGCAATAGTAGAGAGGTATGCACAGGATTCTAGATATGAAGCTTTAGTGATTGCAAGGATTCATACTCTGGTTTTTTTGGTAAAGTCACGTAGGTAAAAATAAAATAAATGAAAACTCAATTAAATCACGACGTTTTGGGTGCAACTATATAATTCCTCATCACAGCCATCTCTTAGACACACTTAAGCGGTTGTGCTTTCGCTACGTTGTCCCCACCTGAAGAAGGATGCTTGTGTTGCGCTCGAAACGTCGTGATTTAATTTAGTTGTTTTCATTTATTTTATTTTTTATCTACGTGACTTTACCGAAAAAACCAAAGAGTATGCACAGAGGAGTTGTGTTGATTGTATTGGTGTGCTATTTTTGGTAATGCAACTACATCTGATTTCTGTGAAGCTTCACCGTTTACTATCATATAGAATGAGTTTGGTAACTGGGGTAATGTGGAAATGTTGAACTTGGTCAATTTACCCACAAGTTTGCTGATTGCGTGAGCCCAATTGGGCTTGTTGTAGTGGCAGAGCATTAGACATTTAATTGTTTTATATTTTTTAATTTTATTTATTTTATTGTTTCCCTTCTAAGTGACTTTACCGAAAGAACCAAGAATATGAATCCCTGCAGTCACGAAAGCTTTACATCAAAATTATAACAACTGTTGACCTTGCAGTGTGAAAGCTGGAAAATTATTAACGCGTGACCTTCAGTAATAAAAAAAAATTGCCCAATTAAGAGATTAAAACCTCTCGAAGCAGGCTTGCATGGGGGAAAGCCATTACGGTTGTTTGAGATGTCGCTATACTATAAATAATCAAATTCTGCATAATTATTGACGTTAAATTGTGTTTACACGTGATTAACACAGCACATTTAATTATCATGTAATTAGTAAATACCAACTAAATATTTACAATTGAATATGAACTCTTTGAAAGCACTGAAGAAAGCCACTGTACAGTTTAAGTCACTTACCGTCAACATAAGCAGAGGTGGAAGGCTGAATCTTTGAACGCCAAGAAGCAGAGGCTGAGTCTAATCGGCTTGAGTTTATTTGTAAAATGAATATAAATCTATAATTCTCGCAAGAGAAAGGGAGCCCTGGCAAAGCACATGGATGAGTGCAGCTTTTGAGCATTTGGTGCACCAATTCCATACAACAGATAGATACAGAATGTGTATATAACTATAGAATTGCAAGTTAATAATTATATTTACTGTATTGAATTGTCTGGGATAGCGTTTTACACTTGCAAGTCTCAATAAACAAATATAGAATTTCCTGTTCAATCTGTGCATCGCGCTCTACATCTAACCCTGGGCAGCTTAATTATCGCACAGTGTTCCGATTGGAGTTTTTTGGCGAATAAAAAAATAGGGATGAATATTTTTAGCATTTCTGGCTTATGCTGAATTCTCGCTTATCCGAGTTTGGCTTCAAAAGGTTTTTTCGTCTATCCATGATGTTTATTTTCTGATGTGGAACCTTAAAACAATCCTAGAAAAATAAAGGCCAGTTGGCAAGTCCACATTTACCAGATATCCCCTGGCCAAATAAGTTCAACCTCTGTCCTGTGTTTTTCTTCTTCTATGGTGCCCATGTAAAATAATGACATGTTAAATACACATGACCTTGCTTGTTTGCACACCTCCACGACATTAGACCTATTTAGCACAAAGCAGAACAGTGTCTCACCATTGAGCTGCCAGCTGCTGCGAAAGGCACATCTCAGGCAATCGTGGGTTTATAAGAGCGAGGCGAGTGCGCAGCATCTCTCACTTGCACAATCAATGTCCCTGACCCCGGATCTGTCGGGGAGCACCCCCGGCTCGTGGGACCGGCGTGCAATTTCCGCTTCGCGCCTGTCACTCAATGAAAGTCCCCTTCTCCGAGTCAAGGATGCCGAATCGGGAGCATCGCAGTGTGCGTGAGCGCGAATAAATAAATAAGAGGGGTGAGTAAATGAACATCGCCGGAGCGTTTCCCCATCGTGTCAATATGGTCGTGTGTGTGTGTTGTGTCCCGCAGTGCGTTTGCAGGCGCTGCGGAGCCACTTCAGACCCCTTGCCTTTCATCCAAATGGTTCACTACGTCTCCACAAGCGCGCTCTGGTGAGAATCTGAACGCCGGCTGATGTTCGTAGTGTCGGGCTGAAGAGTTGTGTGCTCTCAATGAATGTCTTGTTTCTTACTGCACTGGACACAGACGCCATGGCGTTTACCGTGTCAATGCCAGGGTTTCCACTTCCATACAAATTTCCTCCAAATCCCTCTTGAGTTTCTCGATTGAGCTGTAGTCTTAAGGGAGGGAGGAAGGAAGTGGTGATGAGGTTTTGTGGCAACAGCAGCATTGACTCTGATGACCTCTTAACCTTACATATATGAAGACAAAGATCTACCATATAGCCTTAGCATACTGTTGGGACAAGGGCTGTTAGCGAGTGCCTGTGAAGGTCAACATGGTGCACAAGGGTGTGGATGGCCAGTGCACCAGGTACTCATTTAAAGCTGTGTCGACCTAGGGGGAGGCTCAGGACCGGTTCAGATATCTGCCACTGATTTTGCCCGGGAGCAGGAATCGAAGTTGGGTCACCGGGTTCATAGTGCAGTGCGCTCATTGTTAAACTACCGTTTCCCCCAACCATTACATACACACACATGCTGTAGATACACAAACATTATAACCAGGTGAGCGCCCTTGAAAGTAAACATCCAATTTGCCAAGGAGAAGCTTGGTTAAACACTACGGTACAAAATATCTCGGTGCAACAAAAACAAACGAGCCAACCATTAAAAATAAAGATAATATTTTTTTTAAAGCAAAATAAAAGTATTTTATACTATACATAATATACTAGAAAAATCACAAGAATTTTTTAAGTTCTACATTTTACACAAGTTTCAAATAATTAACTACCATAATATGTTATCTGGTTTTGATAAGTTTATCCAATTATGATTGCATGATTCACACTTGGCAAACCTCGTGTCTTCTAATCCAAACTCCAAGACGTATCTTTGCGTTGAACAAACTCTTAATCGGCCATTTCAAATTCTATCCTATTATGCATACACTGTATTTTAGTTAGTTGTGCAAACGTGTACTCTTCATAAAGTCATTCAGCATCACAAAATAGACTTAATGGTACATGTAATTACTGATCAAATTCCAAAGTTGTGTTTAAGATTTTTGCATTTTTCCTTGCGTGACACTGATCCACTGTTCGTGTCGTCCTGATTAAATCTCCCTCATTGTGACTAATAAATATCTTTAGATTAAAAACATTATTCACAATAGCTTGACACGCAGTATTTTTTTTATAATGTTACCCTTGCAAATCATGTAATCCTTGCAAAATGTTTCATGGGTCTGCCCAATGAAAACATTTTGCATGCCAGGCAGCTGGATTTATACATTCAATTACATACAAACATACATTGATTGCCAGCTCAACCTTGTAGACCAGCAGGGAATGTGTTGTTAGCATCTGTTATGGCAAGCATGGAATTCCATGAGGTAGTGTGACCAGCACACACCTCAAACTGCCTTTTCCCCACCATTATTAATATTTACACACTGCAATATGTACTCTTAATTTTAAGAACACTGTCAGATCATGTAGATTGTGACCAGGATCGTAGGGTAGTGTGTAATCCAAAATGCCACTGCTTTCCGCACACAAAGATAAATATCCCCATATGGCCTTTAACAGATTGTAGGGGGCAAGTGTTGTTAGCGAGCACCTATAAAGGCCGGCAAGGCACACGAGGGAGTGGGTGGCCAGCACCATGCCTGGCTGCCTTTGTCTCGTCCAAGTGCCGATCTTTAGACACATCACCGGTACTTATTTGAGGCTGAGTCGACCCAGGGAAGGCCCAGGACCGGTTCAGATAATTGCCACCGGTTTCGAAGTGCAACGCACTGACCGCTGCACCACCGCTGCACCACCGCTCCCCACTTTCCGCCCACACACGCAGACACGATGCAGGACCACATCACTACCCTTGGGGGTGAGCGATCAAGGCAGCGACCTAGAGCTGTAAGGGTTGGGAAAACATTGTATGAGTACTGTATGATTTGTACCATGAAGTACTCGGTACTCATGCTCGTCCTGCTGCTGTTCCCAGTGTACTCATACTCGTGGTGCTGCTCCTCTTCCCAGTGTGACAGCGGAGAGGGCGAGTGACAGGGCTGATCAGTCGAGCTGCGGATCGTTTGGGAAGTTGCTGAGAGAGGCCAGCGGGAGTGGCGACCTGCGCAGTTGCCCGGTACGGCACGCCATGCACACGAGCGCTCGCTTACAGACACACGCTCCTTTCCCCCCCCACCGCTGCCACCCCCAACAACAATCCTCCCCTTATTATTGCAGCTGTTCAGCATAACATCTTGCCTCGTATTAACCACATCGTCATGATGTTTTTTTACATTTTTTTTATTCGGTGTTTATTTTATCGGTCTTCATTTGATGTCTTCTCGTTTGGCTGCCATCTGTAAACACGCACAATTATTTTTTTTTAATCAAATTCACAGATTCATTTTAAATAAGCCATATATGCACTGTCAAATATTCAATACATTCCCTCCGTTTCAGCTGTTGATGCTCGAGGACCTTGTATGTGTCAGGCACAGCCTTAGGATTTATACAAACACGCGGGTGCAATTTTAATGATTCATGCAGACAACTGCGCAGAGCCGAACGAATCCCCCGCTCCACCCCGTATGCTGAAGCCGCCACCACTACCCTGGGTTGCTGTGCAGCTGCATCATCCCCGACATACTCTGAATGTCGTTCCACTTTTACCTTAATCACCATGCCCACTTTGTTTTTTCTTACAAAAAAAAATACCCCACGACACGATTATTTTTTGCCGCCGCCGCCTAAGGCGACGTACTTTACTTCGGAGCGTGTCGCGATACTGTGTTTGTCCGTGGCGTGCAGATTGGCTCGTAAAGCTTCGGTTGGCAACTATCGCCGTGATGTGTCACGTGTTTTTTTTAATATCAGCTACCCTTGGGCGTGTTCTGCCTCTCCCTCTTCCTTTCTGCCGTAACTTTTTCCATTCCTTCTGTGCGTGAAACTGCTGCCAACAGCTGTGGTGGGTGCCACATGCGATGATCGCTGTGCTCAGTGTCTTCGCACGTGTCTTTATTTTCCCACGAGTGATTTTATCAAATATGCTTAGGACGAGGATAAGGGTGGTATTGTGGGTGTAGCGATAATGTTTTCTTTATGTTGTCTTTTAATATACAGGGTACGATACCGTTAAATCGGAGTGTTTGGAAAGGGCTTTGATGTACTCGTGACGCTTGTTTGTTGTTACTTAATGTATCATATTACCGTGACATGAAATCACATTTCAAGGCAGTTCGTGTCTGCCTCTTTGAAAGATGTGCTACTTTTTCAAACGGTTTTACTCTGAAGAAATACATTTTCTTATAATTAACGAATTTCCTTAATTCATAACGTTGTTAAAACACCAAAATGACAGCCATACAATTGTATCATAAACAATCATGCTTCTTGGTGACATTAGCATTTGCACTAAACAGGTGGGGTGGAATGGTAGCACAGAGGTGTGCACACTGCACTACCCATCCAGTGACCTGGGTTCGATTCCCGGTCACGCCTAACATCAGTGGCGAGCGATATATGAACAGTTCCTAGGCTTCCACGTCACCAACGCTCACAAAAACACTTCGTGGCGAATTTTCTTTAAACCATCCCACGACCGAAACGGAGTGGAGAGGCCTTCATCCAGCACTGGAGTAACAAGGGG
The DNA here is from genome assembly GCF_964198595.1 of Lampetra fluviatilis. Classification (NCBI taxonomy): domain Eukaryota; kingdom Metazoa; phylum Chordata; class Hyperoartia; order Petromyzontiformes; family Petromyzontidae; genus Lampetra; species Lampetra fluviatilis. The sequence goes on along the minus strand of NC_136294.1, from coordinate 8,807,760 downwards.
CTGTAAATACATGTCAATATTATCCGTGGTGAAAACAGATGCAAGGCGGCAGCACATTGTAAAATAATTTCCACCGCTGAAGTTGGGGGCAGGGTGAGTTAAGGGGGCTGATCGTTGCTCGAATTGTGCACACGTGCAGAAACAGGCAGGCGTGCATTCTCATTCGCTCTTTGCCCTCCCCGCTTGCCGTGTATCGCGTGCTCGTTGATTTGACTCGGCGTTGTCACGTTTTGTCACCCGCCGCCCATGATGCGATTGAAGGCCGAGTGCGGGGAGATGCAGCGAATCCGCAAGGTCCTGATGAACCAGCCCCAGGTGGTGGCGGTGGGGCTGGTGTGGGACTCAGAGCAATCGCACCAAGCTGCCGACATCTTGCACATCATCGGCACGTGCCTCTACCTCCCAGATGTATGGCGACTTGCACACGCGCGGTCACGCGATTTATGGTCAATGATTAATAAGTGATGAAAAATGTGTGTCGTTAACCCTCCACCACCTGACACAGCCACATAATAAATGTGTCGCTTGAACAGACGCGCCAATTTATTACGGGTGTGATGTGTTCAATGTCTGCTCACAAGGGAGCAGAAACTGGCAGGAATGATACTTATAGCTTGGTGTATTCACATAATTTAAGTTTTTTTAATCAGAGTTAATTAGTTGTACAAGATGGTTCTAATACATTGTTAAATATGTTAATGTAAGCTATACTTTATGCAGAAAAACTGGTTCGTCATATCCATTAGTTATTCTAAATGGTTAGTTAATTACGTGTTAAGTTACGGTCTTTAGTCCACTCCTTGACAGACATTGACCAAGCAAGACTCCATGAGACACTCTCTGATTAATAAATAACTTGCATACCCTTTATCATTCATTGTAAAATGAGCTTTTTTTTCTCTTTGTTACCCATTGCAAAATTACAAAGTAAAAAAAAAGTATTGTGTGGAAGTTACCTTGATCAGCTGCATTATGCGTGGGGTGATTGGTCATTGTGAAAAGCTGGACTGTGAGGTGTGGCCCCACGGATTGGTGTTGAGTAAGTGCGGAACTCCACAGAAACAACCGGCTGCTGGGAGGTTTTGCGATTGATTCGGTCACACATGTGACACGATCCTCAATACGTTTTGCCCAATCACACCTCATCCTCCAGCAATTGGCCACACCCCTCTGGAAACCCGCAGTGCCTTGAAGGTTATACAGTTTGGAACGTGATGCTAAATGAAGCTCCAGCACCATTTCTGATCAATATTTCCTTTTTTGCCATTCTGTTCGTCTGCTGCCATGCCTATCCACAGACGCACGGTTCAGTTTTCAGGTTAAACGCGCATTGATCAATGTACGGGCGCTTGTATTGTTTTTATAAAGCTCAGCGAGAGTTCCGTAGCCACGGGTTGCGTGTGCGGCGAGCCGTTTGGACTGCAACGCTCGCACCTACAATGCGACTGCCTGCTCCCTTTCCTGCGTGATGGGTACAGCTGTACTACCGCGTGACGGATGAACGGGCCAAGGCGTCCGAGCTGTCCCTGGTGGGAATGGTGTGCTACTACGGCAAGCACTACTCGTCCTTCGTCTACCACACTCACAAGCGCCGCTGGTGTTACTTTGACGATGCGCAAGTTAAGGAGGTAAAGCGTTGTAATTTTTAGTCGATTGTTTAAAAATAATAATGATGCCTTGGTTTTCAAACCGTTGCAGTGTGTTGTTTCAAGGTGGTGTGTTTTCACCGTTCAGGGTGAGCACGCGGATTAGTCTGCACATGTCCGATGCTGAACCGCCAAAGCATTCGCTTGATTTTTACAGGCTGCTCGCCCGTAATTAACAAATATCCTTGCAAGCGAGCTAGTGGATGTCGTTCACTTGCTCACTTGTCAACACTCCCCTCCCACTCCTGGATGAAAAGCAGGCTATGTTTTGCTCAATCCTGGCCAGCTGGCTCAAAAACTTGATAAATTAAACCTCCCAGAGCACGCCCACACCCCGTCAAGAACGCACTTTCTTGTGTGAACCCGTTCGCTCGTTTTCAGGTCGGATCTCACTGGAAGGACGTGGTGAGCAAGTGCGTCCAGAGCCACTACCAGCCCTTGCTGCTGCTCTACTCACACCCGGACGCCACTCCCCTCGGAGGCTCGGCGCACAAGGGCGAGAGCTCGGGGCCTGGCCCCGTTGGAATCTACTCTGACAGCGAGGATTCTGGTAATTGCTTTGTGAGCACCCGGTCACTCACGCACCCACTCATGAATTAATGATTTTAGCGTAACGATCCCGGCGTACCAAATAATCTTTACGCCCAATTTACCCTGCAGGGTTTTTGGAGCTTTAACAGGTCATGAGCATGTTGACCTGAATTTCAAGGTCAAACATTCACAAATGTGATGAATATATAAAAAAAATCTTCTAATGGCCAGTTATTACAACTACGCCTACAACCAGACAATTGCAATCATTATGAGCCTTTGTCCCAAAAAAAATCTCAGGAGTGTCTGGCTTTGGAATAAACGGCTACTTCATTAATAATTCATTCACAAATGGAAGGAAACCTGGTAAGTCGTGTGCATGTGATATGCATGTTAAGTGACCTCATTTAAAATTACCACAGAGGTACATCAGCAACATACTTGTGCTGTACTGTCACAAACAGATCACCGCCCATCCATCGCGTAAATTCCTAACGTGCCTTTTTGTGCTCGGCAGGACTGGTGCCTTCAATTCTCAGCGATTCCCGAACGGATTCGTCCAACGACGGACGGGGGCCCAAGTCTGAGACGGGGCCGCCGCCACCCCCGCGACGCACGCACGTCCTCGGCTTCGACGTGATCCGCGTGCCCGCGATGAACGACGTGAGCCGGGGCGAGCCTCCCCCTGTGGCCACCAACGGTTCTTCCTGGGCCGGGAGGCCCAGGGCGGACGACGCGAGGGTGGATGCTCCGCACGAGGCGGGGCGGCTCGGGGTCGTGACCCCGCCCGCCGCGCGCGACCCTCCGGAGGCATCCGAACCGCTGTCCTCTCCTTCCGCCGGAAGCGACCTGGCGGACGGTCGGTTTCCACCTCGCCTGTCGTCCGGGAGGAGGCAGAAGGATGCCAAGGGCAAGCGGCGGCGGCAGGAGGACCTGAACGTGGACAGCGTGTTCAGCGACGGCGGTGCCGGCGAGGCGTGGGGGGAGGCCGGCGAGCGCGGGGATGGCGGCACCGGTGGCGGGCAGCGCTCTGGACGGAGCCCGCGCAAGCGCGATGCTGCCAAGACGCCGTCGTCTGGATCGGAGCGGCGCGACAGGGACGGCTCGGCCGATAGCGGGAGACGGAGCAAATCTGTGGAGAGGTAGCGTGAAATCATTTGATTCTGCCAGATCTCTGCTGTCTGTGGGCTGATTGTTGTGGTGGCTCGTATTAATGCAGTATCGTTACTATTAATGCATACAGTATATTTAATATTGGTAACATTTATAAAAATGACAAATGTAACAACGTCATACGCGTCGATGCTCTCAAGGATACCCATTGAAACTTATTTTCAGAGTCTCACGGCCGTGCAATGGATTGTCATGTTTTATGTTTACCCGAAAATCAGGCCTATTTATTTCAGTGCACCGGCAGCTGCTGATGGTTCCGGTCTTCTGTAAGGATCAGATCCAAAAGTGTTGTCTTTACTTACAGTAACGTCTCCTTCTTTTCTCCAAAAACACTCGCCCTTGCCTGCTGTGCCTGAGTGTTTTGGATTTTCCTCTCAGTATCTTGGGGTTCGCTCTAAGTTTCTTGGATTCCTATTTTAATTTCTTGGGTTTTCTCCAATGTTTTTCAATAGGGGTCTCACTGATTTTTTTTTTTTACCCTTTGGGGTGAACATGTACGCGACATGACAAGACACTGTGGAGGAGTGTGGGAGGGAGCCACATGTTGTAGAAAAGTGAATGGAAGTTTGGAGAGATGTGTGTCAAACATGAAGAGGTGGCAGCAATGCATTTTGAGTCGATATGGGCAGTGAGGGGGTGGGGAGGGTCCAGACACAACAGGGACTTGATCCGTAAATGAATGTGTATCACATGAAGAAAGCATGGTGAGTCTGCTGAATTGGCAGAAGTATGAACAGGAAAGTGGAGATTATAATGGATGCAGATCGCTGACTCTTTTAGGGAGAAAGCTACATTTGCTTTTTTCCAACTTGTCCTTCCCCCGCACCTCCGGATCACACGGTTGGCTAATTACGAAAGAAGTTCAACATACATGCATGTCTACTTTTCTTACTCGTGTTAGCACAATAATTTGGTGAAATTTCATACTCTGAACAAATATGAAAGAACGATTTGAAGCCTCCATCAACAACCGTGCAAAACGTGCTTCATCATCATGAGTCTCCAATCCCAGACACGACCTGGGTTGGTTGTTAGACATCTCTCCATACTTTGATATCTTTCCATCTTGTATCTAAATCACTGTACAGTCCTTTTTATCAATAATAAAAATGAAACATAGTAAAATATAAGATATTCTTTATTTTTATTATTTTATTATTTCCCTTCTACGTGACTTTACCAAAAGAACCAAGAACACTTAAATATTGTTAATTTGTTTCAATCCGCTCTCCTATTACATCCCGTGGTTGCCCAGCTGTCATTTAAAGGCATGATGCTGGTGTCCACAAGCGTGCAAGCCTAATGCGATAGGCAAAGAAAAACGCAAATTTTCGCTTCACACGGTTACATTGCCATGCTCTTCCGTTGCAGGTCCCTGGATTCGGCACGGAGCCGGGAATCCAGCCCCCTGGCTAACGGAGTCGTCAAGTCTGGTCATCGCTCTCGCCGACTGTACAAGCCACACGCCCTGCTGGGTGAGCTTCCTCCCTGTGTACTTTGCCCTCTGGGAATACAAAGCACAAATGCCTTGCATTGTGTTGTCAAACTCTGTGACTTCAGAGTTTCACGCCCCATTCTATTTTCACAGTTTGGTGACTCTGTGTAATGTGACGGTGTTTAATTGAACGTCCTGGATGGATTAGTGTTGTGGTTATAAACGCGAACAATGGCTGTGAGATTGATAGAGATCTTAAGACTGGTGCTGTGTCAATGTGACATGGTGGCGTGAGGTGGGGGTGTCGTAAATCCCCAGTTTCTGGCCGGAATAACTTGTTTGTTCTGCCTTTGTTAATATGAGCCAGGGTTGCATATACAACAGGCCTGTTCACTCTCCTGATAGTACACACTGGATTGCTAGAGAGCACTGACACAAGGACATTTACATACTTAAAAATTACATGTCGGTTGCAGTGGTTAGTGCACTGTGCTATGAACTCCATGACTTGACTTTGATTAACAGCCGTAGCTAGCTAACATCAATGGTGAGCGGTATCTGAACTGCCCTGGCCCCCGCCGCTAGCCTTCTGTAATCTGCCCTGGTCAGAGTGGGGAAGTATGCTCAAACAAGCCCAGTCCTCCGATGCTGCATGAGGAGGGCTTCTTTGGATTAACAAACGGCTCAAAATTATTATTATTGTTACGTTTAGCGCTTGAACATTAGTTGCGCTAGAATAATGGCCTCTGATTACTTGATAAATGTGAATGTAAGTAAGATCCGACTTTCATTAAATTGGTTATTTTATCAACACGACTTCATGAGTACATATATTGGGCTGAATTGCTTTGGTAATTGTATTTGGGTCATCGGTGACAAACTATTTAACTTTTTTATTTGACTAGGTAAGGCCGACTGTGCTATATAGCTATTTTTCAGAAGCGACCTGCCCACAAATGATGGCTCAAAAAGTGGCTTATCACGTGCAAATTTAGTGCATCCAAATACTGTAAAAGTATGTTTCTAAATGTTGATGGAAAAACCGGTGGACCCGGAGAAAAATCCACGCGACCGCAGGGAGAACATACAAACTCGACATAAACACGCGTCAGGGTTTGGATCGAACCCACGAGCTCCTCCATACCAGGCGAGGAAGTGAACATCTCGCCAACAAAGAAGCTAACTGGAAAACATCACACAATCTGCGCGGCAGTTTAATACAAATTATTATTGTGAAGCCAGTTGGAAATAAATGGATCAGACAGGCAAGGGGGAAGTCCTGCTGTGCTTGCTGGCTTGCATTAACTGGTCTGCAGTAAGGCCGTGGGTTCATCCTGAGCCTGGCCAAGGAGTGTGTCTCTCAAATGGCAAGTAAAATTACGGGGAGGTTTTTTTTATTCGGCAAATCTAACTTGTGGATACCAACACGAAGCCTCCCTCTCTCACCTGTCCAGTAACAACAGTTTTTAGAGCACATTTTAGTCGCAATTTGTGCGTGATAGAGTATTTATTTCATAAAACTAGAGTTAAACAAAGAAAAGGAAGTGGTTATTTATATGAAAAAACTTTTTGTTCTTTTTAAGTTAAACTAACTGTTAAAATAATATTTAAAGAATATTACCGTTTCCTCTTCCACCCTGGTCTACAAAGATGTGTGCAAATTAAGAGCATACTGTAAGAATGTTAAGAAGTGTTTAGCCTTTCAGCATAAGCATGTTATTGACCGTTTTAGGTAATTTCATTCAATAAACGCCTGTCAATCTGCTCGGAGCTAATTCATGACGATGTATACACGCTTGCATGAAAGAAATAAACATGCACAGTGACAGACCACACCAAGTTGAATTTAGCCGATGTGCCCATTCTAAACACTGAAGTCCGTCCATTCCTAAGTAGGTGGGCAAGGGGGTGACTCCTTGGGGCTTATAATGACGTGTCCACAAAAAAACGCAACTCGTACAAACTGTTATGGTCCTGGAGCCTGAGTTCAGAATGACTTGCATAGTCCTAGAAACGACACAAGTCTGGTTAAAGATAACACTTCTCATAACCAATGATGAAACTTTGTGGTTTGATTGGCTTGTGAGAAAAGAATTGTCAATAATCTTTTGTAAATAATTTAGCCAAGACCCGGCTGAGGTGACTGCTTTAGAAGGGCATCAAGTGAATCTCTCGCTTGTCTGAATAGCTCGAGAGAGAATGCAGTCTACCAAGTGAAAAAAGTCACTTTTTATTTGTTGCATGATTTTTGCGTCTTTGAATCTAGAGTGAAAATGCTTTGTGTGATAACACATCATTTCCGCAATTGAGAGACAATTTTTTTTTAATGGTAAAACAAAAAGTTAGGTTACATTATGTTTTGGTGGCTGCAGGGTTAACACAATATTGGAGCACTTAGCTGGCACTGATAAGATCCTGAGGTGAAATTCTGATCGCCATCTGTGGATATGAAAAATTCCATCATAGATTGTGAGCATAATTTGGGTAATAACAAAGCTATTCCAGCTTTCATGATGCAGATCTGTTTTTATGTAGATATTTATGGAAATACCTCTAGCAAAATTTACATATTCTGCTCTGAGTGCAATTTTTTTTTATTGATACCACTTCAGCAATAGTTATCTGATGTTATCTTACAGGCCATATTCCTTAACGCCGTGTTATTATTGTTGTTATACACTGCTCACTGCAATTGTTTCCGAAGGGAAAGTTCTTTCGAACATGACCACCACAAGCACGGTTGGAACATGATTATTAAAACAAAAAGCAAAACTCGTGAAACTAAATAAGACCCCACGGTGTGCTTGTGTGCGCGCAGGACTCGAGTCGGATAGCTGGGAGCAGGAATCGGTGCGCAGCGAGCTGGACGAGTTGGAGCACCAGGCCACGTTGCGGGCGCGTGAGCACGAGCAGAAGCGCGCGCGCGGAGCGATGGGCTCCGGGGAGAAGTTCAACCCCAACCCGTCCAAGATCCTCGACCTGGACAACCTCATGCCCAGGGGTGCGTGCGTGCGTGCTTGCCCGGTGTGGCGACATCGGCACCAGGGTTGCTGTGATACGGCGGTATACTGTGCAATGTTGTAATATGGTCTGCGGTAATGGTGTAACCCGGTTTGCTAAGTGTTTTATTTCGATTTAAAGCTTTGGTGACTGCAGGGATTCATCTTCTTGGTTCTTTCGGTAAAGTCACGTAGAATGGAAATAATAAAAATAAAACATAATAAAATAAAATAATAAAAAATCATAAAATATATTATATAATTTTATGTTTTATTTTTATTATTTCCATTCTACGTGACTTTACCGAAAGAACCAAGAAGTGTTTTATTATTATTTCCACCTTTGTTGACCCAGGAAAGCCACACTGAGTCTCACGATTCTTTTTCAAGAGGATTCTGCCAAGATTTAGTAGGAGGCAGTGATGATTGCTATGTTTATTCCAGTAGTGGTTTGTGGATTTTATGTGTGATGTTTATTCATGATGCAGGAACACAATGCCCTAATTTTGCGAATTACGTAACGGGATCTTTATTTTTCCATTGTGAAACAGACGGCGTGCAATTGATATGATTAATACTCTCACAGTATTAAACAAGCGGCTCATGTGCTACCATTAGACGCTCTCACCCCTATCACTATGATACGCTTATCATTGCTCATTTTATGTTTGTATTAATAATTGATTTTCCTGATAAAAAATATTAATGAAATAACAGACACAGTTAAGTTATAAATAAATAGCAAATGCCAATTAAGTGAGCGCTTTGCAAAACATTTTGCTGGAAAAATTAGATCAATGTTATTTGAGTTAATTAATTTGTTTCTCAAGTGACTACACGCATGTGCGTGCTACGGGCATTCAAGATTGAATGATGAAACCTTTTACCCATAGCACACCACCAGAAGGGGAGTAGAGCGAGAAGGAAGAAGCAAGCACAGTGAGCTGCACGGAGCAGATGACTGTTTTCAGAAGGGTTGGGGAGACGGGAGGGGCCCAGAGTGGGGTTGGCCACGCAGAAGTCACGTGATTTACTGGAGGCTTGAGTTGATTCAGATATATATTGGAAGGCTTATGGCTGGCTCATATTGAGTGAACAAGCAGTGGAAAAACATTTGAGTATTATTTCTTTGTACCGGAAGTACAGCGCTAAGCACACGTAATATAGTAAACATACATGAAGCTAATTGAAATTGTTGGGAAACTAATCATGTAATAATCAACTTATAAAAATTTCTATTGCAACTCGTAGTTAGGAATTACTGTGTAAACATACATGCATTAGACGTAAAACATGTAATACACTATTTAAATGCACAACAGGCACGTAATTATACACGCCTATCACTATACAAAATACTAGCTTCACCAAGAACTGACCTCTATTATGGGGAGGCACAATGCATGGTTTACAATTTCATATTAATTTAAACATAGTGGGAGTAATGGGAGTGCATTCCACAGCGATAGTCAACTCGCCAAATGATTCCACCCCCATCTTACCGCCGGCAAGAGGGAGTGACGGAAAGGACACAGACTTAAAAATACAAACACTTTCCCTTTACTCATGCCTACGCTGACAAAGCCGTCACACATGTGCACCATGTAACACCGAGAAACCGCAGCACGCCATCTCAAGTTGTTGGGCGGCAGATGCACAGACGACAGCCGCACGGAGCCAGAGAAACTCCTGCTTTCACTGCCGCTGTTAGGGCACGCTTAATACGTGTGCTCTCTTACCTCGTGGGTCAACCCAAGATAGACGTAACATATTATATTCTCCTCCGCCAACAGCTGTCTTGTCAGCATGCGGGTAATTTGTTGCAGTGTGCAAATTATGCAGTACACATTTTTTTAGTTTCATATTTATAAAGACAGCCTCTGTGTGTATGCAAAAAACAGCATTTCCTGAAGTCCATTATCGTCCCATTGCCTTAGGTCACCATCAAAATACTTTTGAACATCTTGTGAACAACTAAGCAGTGATGCAGTGAGAGACAACTTTGGATTAGTTTGATCCCAATTAGGACTCGTCTGCACAGTAGTCACCAATGCTCACTGCATCGAAGTCTGCCTTTTGAAAACCTTGTCATAATGGGGTTTTTATAATTTAAAGATTTGAATATTGCAACAATGAAGCAAAGTGTGGAGTCGCGAGTCAGACCATCAGCCACGTGATCTAACACTGCACGTGTCGCCGATGCGCCGGCTATATCACTGATATTTACCAAACCTCCACAGAGGCTATTGAATGGCTTCGTAACCTCGATGCGCACACGTACGTAATGTTACAAATTTCACCTCGTCATGCGAAAGAAGAATTGCAACAGACTTTTGAGTTGAGTAGTGAGGGCACTGGTAGATGTCTTGGCGCGGGCTTATTCAGCCGTATACTCTCTAGCATAAGTATGCATGAGCAATTCAATTCAAAAACAATTTTAATTGTCATGATTGTTAGGGTGGCGATTCTGTTTAATAATAGATTCTGTTTCAACTCGTATTGTTGAATTCATGTTGTTTCTCGTTTGTTTTGTCTCGTACAATTTTGTTCGCTCCGTTAGCGTGGCGTAAGCATACACTTGCCATAAACAGTGGGTAATGTGTGTGTACATGCACGATTTGCTGTATGTATAGTTGGGATGAGAATCGATTTTAAGTGAAAGATTTGCATCGATATGTCAAGTTCGAATACAAATGTATGAAAATATTGTGTTGTGCCTGCTAATTCTGACCAGTTTTAGGAACAAAATAAAAAAATGTTGTACATGCTCGTATATTTTGCATTGTTGTATAATTAGTTAACAGATGGGGCTTCAAAAAATAAGTCTAGCTTTAGTTTGCTGTCATCTTGTAAGCTTTATTTTCTCATATGGAACCTTCTTGTATATTTATCCTCCTTTTAATTGCTATGTTTCCCAGTTCTCTCGGCATTTAAAATATAAGTATTTATCCTACCACTCGTTCTGTCATCAAGTGGGCTATTACAGAGGGCTGCTCGATATCCAACACTGCCTCGCTTTCCTCCCGACATTTTTGGCAGATCGCCCTGGTATGCGTGTAGACCATGACGATATGCACAGCTGTAAAATACTCGCAGCTGAACATTTAGTCACAGTTGCTTGTCTCGCTTGGAGAGGGGCAGCGAACCGGGTTGGTTCTACTTTTCGCGATAAAATAACTAACACCAAATTTCGGCACCGCACACTTGCTGTGTACGTCGACTTCACGAGCAGAGAGAGCCGGGTGGATCGAAAGGCTGCCTCTCGCTGCCTAACTCGCGGAGGAATTCGATTCGAGCCGCTTGCGTTCGAATCCCACAATGTACAAGCGTGTTGGACTCGACAAAGAAAATGTGTTCTTTGGAGGAGACGAGCGGTCGGTGCGATCCAGTGCTTCGTAACCACTGGGACAATGTTTAGACCATTGCCTACGTATCGATAGTTCAATGTTAATGTGCAGCTTTATTGAGGGACTACTGTGCGGCATTATCTTGGTGTGGGTCTGGGACTGTTTTGCTGCTGTATTTGCTGCCTTGCCCATTCTTGATCAATCGGACTCATTTAAAGAATGCATGCATTATTTATTTATATTTAGTGCCTTGCTTACCATTTTCTCTATTTTGCACTGCTATCGTTTTGTATTATTTGTTGTGGCAACTCGCTGACCTGCCCCATACTGGACATCTGTGCAAAAGAGCTTCACAGCTCATCGGATTCTTCTTGCAGTCTAAATAAAGATTCTTATCTTCTGATCTGACGCATCCCCACCCCCTGCTCCTCGCTGCCGGGTCACCCACAGACGCGCGAGACCGAACGACCACTGCGCTGCTGGCGGAGTCGAAGGCCCTGCAGGAGCAGTCGGAGCTCCTGGAGCGCGAGGGAGACCACGCCGCCGCGCTCTGCCACTGCAACGAGGCGATCGGTGAGACGGCAGGCGGCAGGCAGCCTTCACTTCTTTAGCGGTTTTCTATGTTAGTCATAGTCTGAGTCGGTGATTCAGCGATTGACTCGTAATTGTTTGATTGCATATCCCCTCCCACACCCCCCTTTCCAATGTTATCAGTTCAGCCAAACAGTTTAACTCTTACATATCTAGTCAATTACCATTTGCTGCAGGACATTGTGATGTCTAATAATGTAACTAAACCATCTTAGATTCCACGTGTCAGTTTTACTGTCATTCGATGAACATGACTTTCTGTGGCAGAGCAAGTGGGGACGTTCTGCCCTGCGTGTGAAACAGAGGTCACGTTGAAGGGAAACTCACGAGGGAGCTCTGCGGGATCCACTTCTGTGGGCTCTCCTCGGAGGGTCGCACTGCTCTGCGAGTGCTCCGAATGGATTTCTCGTTTCATAACATGACACCGAGAAAGCCCGATTGGGATATACTTTAGAAAATGTATTTGTTTTAACTCCCTTGTTATGAAAGCCCTTCAGCCGGTGTGTGCATTTGTGGGGAGGCGGCATTTTCACAGCCTTCTCATTTTTGTGTGTGTGTGCTCATGTTCGCACAACACGTGAATCCGCGCAGCCAAGCTGAAGCAGGTGACAGCCAAGGGCGAGGAGAGAACGCGGGCGCTGGCGCAGCTGAGGCAGCGTGAGTGTGCGGAGCGCGCGCGCCACCTGCACGCCGCCCTCTCGTCGCCAAGGGAGCCAGTGCCACCACCAATGCCAGCGCCATCTACAGCGCCGTCGTCGTCAAGAAAACAAGAACCCTGGGCACCCCCTGCCATCACCGTCACCACGGCCACCCCGCTACCTACGCCCACACAGCAGCAGCAGCCGGCGCCGCCTCCGCCTCCAAAACCCGAGCGGCTGTCGCCCGTCCCTCCTCCCGAGCAACCCCGGCAGCAGCCGCAGCGTGTGGATCAAAGCGCGCCCGTACGTGTACCGTGTTCTTTGTCGCGTTCCGTACACGCAAGTGGAAAATTTGTTATCCACTTTGGGCATTGAGTCGCTTTGTCCTGTTTCGCGATGCTGTTTCTATTACGTGTGAGTCGGGATCCTTAATTAGTTTGAACAAGATGAGATTTGCTTTGGTTGTATGCGTTGTCATGTCATTGCCCAAGTGATGCTGTGTCATGTGCGTTGTAACGCTTGATGGAATAAGTCAACTCGTATGTGCCCCGTGCAGAGTGAGGAGCCTCGGGTGAGCGATGAACAAAGCGTCTTCGCCGAAGCCCAGAATCTTCCACCAGGAGCCGAGCGTTTATCTCCAAGGGCCCATTACTCAGCCGGCGATGATTGGCAATCTCTCGAGTCGCCTCGTCTTGACGATCGGAATTGGCAGCCCAAGGAAGTTGCTGAAAATGCTCGTGAGCCTTCCCCCAAGCAGCCCTCTCCAAACCCCATGAGCTTCTTGGAGCAAGGAAGGCAAACCTTTTCCATCGAGTCACACTGTGCACCAGCAGCCGAAACGTCGTGGAGTAAACCTGGCCTCCAGGCACAAGGGGAACAGCCTTCGGGTTCAATACACGATAACCAAAACCTACCGGCAAAAGCATTGCCTGATAGAATCCCTCCAAAGCCTCCACCCAAGCCTACCAAGACCAACAGCGTCATGTCATTTCTGTCGAACATTGCTGCTGACTTGCCAAGAAAGTCCGATTCGGAGAAGGCCGCTGCATCGACGGTGGAAAGCTCGCACAATCGGATGCAGAAACCCCCGCCTCAGGAGCATCTCCATCCGCCGCTTGCCCCCAAACCGTCTGCGGAGAAAACACCGCCGTCGTTGCTGCAGAAGGAGGAGGGTGGAATGGAGCAGCCCCCGGAGAGCGCTCCGCCCCAGAAGTCCAAGAAAACGAGCAAGTGGGAGGCGCTGTTTGGGAAGCTCGGCAACGAGAAGGAGCAGGAGATGAGGAAGCAGCGTGAGATGGAGCTGGACTCGGTGCGGGCCCGCACCGCCGAGGTGCCCGACTCGCAGAGCACGCCGAGCGCAGCGACGGCACAACCCGGCAGAGACGGGCCCAGCAGTAGCGGCGGCAATAACGGGAGCAGTAGCAGCAGCAGCAGCGGTGCCGTGAATGCCCCCAGCAGACCTGTCGCGCAACCGAGAGAACCGGAGAGAAACGAGCCGGAGGACGAGCATAGCCCCGGGGAGCTCGGAGCCACGGGCGAGCGGCGGGCTGAGCGGGTATCGGCGCGACAGTGGACCGTGCCGGAACACTTTGTTTGGGAGGAGTACGATTCCGGCATGGACACGGGGAGGGCAGCAACGTCCCCACAAAGTGAGGCATATGGTGCAAGTCCCAGAGAAGGAGGCTTTAATTGGCCACCTGCTGTGCAGAGGACGGCCAATAGGGATGTGCCAGAAGAGGGTGGCAACCAAACAGGTACTTAGAATGTTCTGTGTCGTCTCTGTTTATAAGTTTAGATTTTTCACTCCTCCAGTTCCAGTTTGGTAATCCCAAGTTTACAATGAAAAAGAGAATGATGGTCTCAATGTCTCTCTTGCAAAAGAGGCTATTTTGTTTCATGCATCTCAATGGGGTTATTGTAACTCCTGGTGAAATAAAGGATACCAATTGACTAATGGGGTATCACCTTCGTCATGAATAAAATTAGAAAATTACTACTAAATACCATTCTGCCTTTATGACAGTAATGTAGTTATGTACATACGTAAGAGTGTTTGGGCTTGAACACTTGCGTTGGCATTAGTATAAAAGCGAAAGCCGTTTTGCCTTATGACTCGTTCATGATTTCAAAATATTAAACCAAATTACGTAGTAGAAAAAAAAGTGTTCACCTATTAGGCATTGTTAACATACATTTATTAACTTTTTGTTCCGAGGCCTATTTCATTGAGCATCCAGGTTGGAAGGGTGGACCGGTGGACTAATGTGCACGCATGCATGCATTCACGATTCCTCGACATCATATTTACCACGGCTGGAGTTGCCTTGACCTCAAAATCCTGTGGTTACCGTGAATTTAACGCTCTTCATCACCGCGGTGGTTTCGTTCAACGGCGGTTACAAACCACATCCACCTTCGTGATAAAAACGGAGCCCCCCCCCCCCGACCGCTCTTGTCGCCATAGTGGGCATGTCGGCGATGGCCACGGCTCGGCAGCTGCACCCCCCGGGCTTCTCGGACCGCAGCCCGTCATCGACTCGCGGGCAACCGCATGCCCCGACAGCCGAGCCGGAGAGAAGGAGACCGCCACCCGCTACGGAGCCTCGCACGGTGCTGCCTCCGCGGGGGGTGGTGAGTGTCTCCCCACGACGACGGGACGGGACGGATCGCTTTGTTGGTTGTGTTGAGAGCGCCAATGTTCCCGTTATCTTAAGTACTCAACTGGCTTATTCGTTTGCCTGTGCGAGTAAACGGGCTTGCATTGTCAGTGGTTGGGCAAAATCTCATGGGAGGCGAGGATGAGCTGGGATTGGTGACATCATCGGCATTTCGACTTGGAATATCTTGCTGAATTCTGTGGATTAGAGATTCGTCATTAGAAACCTCATTCATGTTTACCAACCGATATTCACGTGTGTGTGTGTATTTAGCACGTGTTACTTATTGCATTTCCTTGTACAGGCTGTAAACTGCATGTAATTTATATTTAACATTTGAATCGCGATTGACTGCGTATGCGTGAACTTTAAGCTTCGAGAAAGTTTAGAAAGGGTTTTTGTTTTGACTTGTGTTGTGAATTTCCAATCCTGTTTTCAGCTTCATGATAACCATTCACAAATCTCACATAGCAGTGCGTTCCGCGTGTCGGAGGATGGTCAGCAGAAGAGCTGTATTTCAGGACATGAAATAACTTTTTACCCTTAGCACAGTAGAATGTGCACTTTCCCATTCATTAGATTGTCACGTGACAGTAAAACTGAAATTTGTATTTCTAAGAGTTTTTTTTGTTACAAAGTTCAAAGCAAAATTCAATATCATGGGTTTTTTGTGTACATATATTGGTAACCGGGTAAAGGTCACCAACACCTGAAAAGCCAGTGTAATTACGAGCTACGACTGCATGCATTCAAACCTAGTATCTCAGCATTGTTGCTTCAGTTCTCTAACCTCTGAGCCACTTGGATACCTCTGAAAAAGTTATTCATATTTAGGTTCATGGGAATCAAACAAATATTGATGGAGTGATATTAAAAAGAATGTCATATATCTTACTTCACATGCTTGAATTGTGAGCGAGCGCGTTTTCAAGTGCAGTCCTTTTAAAGCACTTGCTGTGCAGTTTTCCACATCGACCAATCTCCTACTTTCACAAATGGACCGCTTATCAGTTGTCGGTTCTGAGTTGGGGTAAATATATCACCCGGGCGCCTGCGTCAGGGAAAGCTGGAGGCATCGGGCGGGTGGGTGGGGCGCGGTGGCCTATTTCAATAATGTTGCTTCGGGGGTGGGCGGTGGGGGTGGGCGCTGGTTGGCACTAACCTGCGGGTGACTTTGCTTGGCGCACGTGCAGCTGCAGCAGCAGCAGCCGCCGCCCGGGCACTCCGCGGTCGACGGCAGCGGTGGCCGCCTGCGGGAGCAGCAGGACGATTCCTACGCCGCCGAGAATCTCCGCAAACTCTCGCTGCACTTCCACAGCAGGCCACCAGCCGACGGGCAGCCCACACCTCGCCACGTCGCCAGCCCGGTGTGTGTTTGGTGGGGGGGGCGGTCTCGGCTTGTTTATCGTGACGCCGCAGCCGGGTGGCCGAGTGGCGGGCAGTTGGCATGGCCGCCATTGAGTCTATTTGCGCAGGTATTTTCTTTGGGGGAATAACCAACTTGGGGCTCCCAGATACAAAGTGTTAACGTTAGTTCTAGATTTGAAGCTTTCGTGACTGCAAGGATTCATATTCGTAGGTTTTTTTCGGTAAAGTCACGTAGGTAAAACATTAAAATTAATAAAAGTAAAATAAAATAAAATTATTTTATTTTACTTTTATTAATTTTAATGTTATTTTACTAATAAAATAAAATTATTTTATTTTACTTTTATTAATTTTTATGTTTTACCTACGTGACTTTACCGAAAAAAACCTACGTGACTTACCGAAAAAACCTAAGAATATGTTAACGTTAGTTCAGGGCCATGTGATCGATCCTGTGTACAATTCGTGCCTCTGGATCTTGATGATTAATTGAACCACCGACGGGCAGTAAATCATATCTATTAGTTATACTGCCTTGGAGTTATCTAGTTTAAATAACGAAGGTGGAGAGTTTTTCATATTTGCTTGTACACCACTGACAAACCATTGCATTTAATTTGAATTTGAATACCAAATAATATTTTCATTGTGTTCTGGTGTTACCCCAATTTTATATTACTCAAACAGACACAAACATTTTTATCGTCCTAAGTTTTTCCTGTCTAGTGATTGGAAATGTGGCAGTGATTGATTGCCGAACAGTCTTGCGGTGGAAATGTTCGTGTATAAAATTTCACCCATTGCCTTAATGGCACGGGCTTTTGTTGCTCTGTGTTTTTATTGGTGGCGATGATCAAACTCCAATCATTTGCAAAGCGGAGTTTGCTCTAATAAATCTCCCCAGAGAGTAATAAAGGGTTTTAAGGAGGCACCATTCGTTAAAATACATTTTAAAAGAAAAAAAGTTATTTCTAAATGCACTGCTTGTGGGTCTATTATTTCTGTAAAACCTGTTTTCATGTATTCATCTTATACATTTATGCCGTTATAATTATTCTAAAAAAACGCCCTTCCTTGGTGTTTCATTTTACATGGGTGGTGCTTGATACATTATGTTAATTCAAATCGAGTATTTTTGTGTGTGGTTGGGAAAGTGGAGTTGTCAGAGAAAAAACCCATAAAGAGATAACTTAAAACCCTCAACTAGATCCGTAACTCCACTTCCACATGCTGCCAGGCCACCTCATTGCCAATACTCAATCCACAAATCCTGTCTGCAAATCTTTGCACCTAATGGTTAACTGCGGTATCTTATCACTGCACGCCGTTGCATCATCTCTTTAAACCCAATGGGTCGCTGCCGCCCGTTGACGACCTTTGCCCCCGTCCCTTGGCGCAGGTCAAACCGCAGGGCCCCGGTGGCTCGCGTGACCTTGCCGGTGGCGCGGCGAGCAGACCCGCGGGGCCGGGCATGGCTCACCGGATGGTGCCGGCAGACGACGGCGCTTCCGCTGGGCAGCGCTTGCACGTCCTGCCGGCGCAGTGGGAGGCGCCTCGCGATAGAGTCCCAGGTAGGTGGAATCCGCCGGTCGCGTCGACTCTTAATAAACCCAACGTGCCCTTGTCGTTGGGGAGGTGTGAACGGCACATTCGATTCAGGCGGTATAGACGTGCATGCAGTTTGCACGTATCTCTGTTCTAATCGAATGTTAGTAAACTGTCGTGTGTGTGCGTCAAACTCTTCTTAACTGTTACATCATTGCATGCCTCTTTCTTGATAAACTTTTTGTTATTAGAGCTAGTGCACTGTTACTTGTAAGCCCACCCTTTGCATGCGAGGTTTTTTTGTCATTTACGTGCTCTCGTGCCTTGTTAGTAAACCAATTGCGATGTTTTGTTATTGAAAACACTTCACACTGAAGGGCAAGCGCAGAGGAGCATGGTAAACCCATAGTTTTCAACCACTGGAGCTGCTGGCTAGCTACCGGCGCTGCAAATTCGTCAGGTGTGGTAAAGTCTGTACATTGAGCCTCTAACAGATTGTGCTTTACGATGCATGTGCATTGCTTGTGGTGGTGGTGGCGGTGATTGAGGTGATGATTCTAATGATGGGGGTGATAACAATGAGAGCCGTTTATGGCATCAGTAATGGTGGTTACAGTACGCTAGTGACGGTGATCGAAATAATTAAATTTGGATCCAGAATATTTTCTCAGGATGGAGAACTACTAACCGATGGGATTGTTCATGTTCTCATTCACAATCGATTGCTGTTGTGCATCTAATCCTCAAGAAAATATGAATCTCAAATGTTTTACGAGGATCCAGCAATGATCTGGAGGATCATTCGTTTGCTTATTCTCAATGCGTCCATGAATGCCAAATCCTGAAACAGTAGTGGGCCTGGTTCACATTTTTGCAAATTTTCCCCTCTGTAGGTTTTATGGCGTAAAATGTCTCTCCATCGCAATGGCTCAACAAAGCAAATTTTGTTTCCATTTTGTCAAGATGTGAATCTGGCCCAAAGTGTTTATTAAAATTGTGAAACAATTCAATTCTCTGTGTGTTCATCGATCTTAATATACATACATATATTGAAAATATATAAATAAAAAGGTACTGGTTTATAATGGGTACCGGCTGTACTACGTCCTCGTACCCAACTGATGCATCTGGGTTTTTAACGAGCGCACGTACATTCATCTGACTCTGCGCAGACAGTAACGAGGATCGCAGAGCGCCACATGGGGGTCGCCATGCCTTGCCCGAAGACACGCTTCCCGCCGGGCCGCTGAGCCACGACACGTGGATGCCGGACGTCAACGTCGACCGCTCCCCTGCCAAGCGCTCCCTCTCCACCCCAGTGCTGTCGCCCACCGCCGATGACGTGGGAGCGTACGGCGTGACGTACACGCAGGAAGGCGGCGCGTCTCACGCTTACGATTACGCGCCTCGGGCTTCGCCGGGCGGCGGCGGCGGGGGCGGTCGTGTTCCTCCATCGTTGGCCGGCTATGGCAACGTGCGTGCCGCCCCCCCGGGTAGGGAGGGACAGGCACCGCGCTCGGCCGTCCCGTTTGTCCCGCACAGCGAGTCTCTGCCAGGGAGAATGAGCGCGAACCACGCAGACAACTACGCCGACTACCGGCAGCAGCCGCCGAGCCAGCGGGCGGGCCCGGGGGGGGAGGCAAGCACGCAGCCCTCGCCGACGTACAGTGTCGGGCGCGTGTCGCAGGTGCGCCCCGTCGACGCCGCCGAGATGCGCGCCCGTGTCCTCGACCACTACTACGCCACGCGCACACTGGGGCGCGGCTCTCGCCAGGTGCCTCCGTCACCCACGCAGGCGCATGGGCGCATCTACGAGTACGATGACTCCCCCCCGCAGGCTTCCCCCACGTCGCCGTGCAGCCTCGGCGGAGTCTCGCCCAGGGCCTGGCGCGGGGAGTTTGCCTACCCCGGCAGGGACGTCGTGCACGTCGGTGGCCAGGCCCAGCAGAAAGTGCCGGGGCAAGCAATGTCGGGCCGCGGGGGGGGATTCACCGATGGTTCGGAGTGGTCGACGGCGGTTGTGCGTTCGCGGCAAGACGTCCCTCCAAGCTCCGCACGTTTAGAGTTGCCGCACCACGGTTATAACAACACCAGCAGCAGCACCCTCCCGCGCAGCATTCCGCAGACTCCATCCAGGCAGGACATGCGACTGGAGGCCAGGTCTCTGCCGCGTGAGGTAGCCTCGTCCCTAAGCCTCTCCTCGCTTCTTCTAAACAACCACCACCAGCGCCAGCAATACAAGCATCAGCAGCCCCAGCCCTCGACGCGGAGCCCCTCGCTTGGTGCGCATGCCCTCGCTGTGCTGGAGAGGAGAAGCCGCGAGCAGCAGCTCGTGGCCCGGCGTGAAGTGCCCCCGAGTGGCAAGCCGCTTGTCCTGTCACCCACTGACGGTTTGGCACGCGGCCCCGGGCGAATGGACGTGCCCCCCGACCGGGAGTCGCTCCTGATGTCGCCGCTCGCCGATTTCCCCAGGAGCTGGCGGTTGCCGGCACGCGTGGACGTGCCTCCGGACGAGGACTCTCTCCGTGCGCTCGCGGCGACGTCATCGCCCCCCGTACAGCCGCGCTACGCCGAGCTGGGCCACAGGCACCCGGCGTTTTCGTACGATGAGGAGTGGGCGCGAGTGTCGGCCACACTGCCATCTCGTGGACGGCGAAACGCGTCGGATAGCGGCGCTTACGCCGATACGGTTTCCTACGCCGACCCTTACGCGTACTCTGGCCCGGCCAGTGCCGGTGCTGCCGAATTCCGGCAAGGTGTCATGCCGGGATCGCTGTCCTCGGCCAGCCTGATTGAGTCCGCCAAGCTTGCCTACCCACGTCGCTGAAAGGCACAGCGCAGCAGCCTTTTGGGTTGTGCTTAATACACAATTCAATGTTTTTTCATTGCTTTGGCTTTGTTACATTTTCGAGCCCAAGTCGCTTCCTGTAATAGGATTCAACTTGGTTTGGCAGTGCGCGTGCATTTCATTTATCTGAATTGGCCAACTTCCGCCACAAAAACTGCTGGCCTTGTCAAAGATAATGTAACCTATTGCAAGTTTCTGTTCATGATGATGCCACTTCATGTGCTGTGCACATTTCCGTGGCTTCCTGATGTTACCCTTTACGTTGCAAAGTTCCATTGAAATGTCAGTAGTGGGAAGATTCTTTTCCAGTTTTTGAGGCTGCCTTACTCTGTTGAATCCT
This sequence comes from Lampetra fluviatilis, assembly GCF_964198595.1. Classification (NCBI taxonomy): domain Eukaryota; kingdom Metazoa; phylum Chordata; class Hyperoartia; order Petromyzontiformes; family Petromyzontidae; genus Lampetra; species Lampetra fluviatilis. Next base: position 8,786,642 of record NC_136294.1, on the reverse strand, counting down.
CATTTGGATGTATTACTTTGATTTGCTTTGTAAACTAATGTGGTTTTCCGAATGCTGCGCTCCATTGAATAGAATGCCGTAGTTTTCCTACCACAACATTTACAAACACTATGAATACCATGCTGCCCTCATTACTGTTGCGAAATGCAAAATCCACTACGTGTCACGTTGGAGTGGTCGGCTGTTTAAAGGAGAGTTGTGGTCACTTTGTTTCGTACGGTTTTACGTTTTTTTACACTTACTTTTTGATGGGTGTTAGCATGTAATACTGTATTTTCTATGTACATCTCCAAACAATATTTTTACATTGGCGTATATGAAATGTATTGCATACACGTAAAGCTTAATATGCTGATTATTAGTGAGCTTCATTTTCAGCAACGTAGCAGAGTGTTTACGAAAACTTCTATCTTGTATTTGACTTAGTTGCACAACATTTTTTATGCGCTTTGGTGTCTTGTCAAGGCAAAACTTTTTCAGTATTTCAGCAGCAACAAACAAAACGTGTATGCACGCATACGAGCCAAAGGAAATCGCGTCGTTGATTTAACGGATGCAAGCCTTTATGCAGACTCAAGCGGGATGCAAGTGATGCCGAGGTTCAAACTGTTATCCTGTCATCGCACACAAAAGCCCTGAAGTTGCTGTGTATATTTTTGTCAAATGTCTGTCACCTTGCAGAGGGGGGGGGGGGGCATGTGGCTGTAATTGTTTTTGTTGTTGTTGTCGTGCAGCCGAGTGACACACCTGAAAACCCAAGTGGAATTGCAATCGTGGATACAGCCCCATTGGGCAATTCGAGTACCACCTTTCAGGTCCACACAATGCCGATGGGCCTTTTAAGTAAGCTCATCCATGCAGGGAGAAATCGGTTCAAGGATCACGTAGCCCAAACATTAAACGGCCCTCATTTCACAGATATCCACTGAGGCCTGTATGGTTCCGGCTTGTCAGACTCACGTGTGCTGCGATGTCACGGTTCTAGTCACATGACCGGCCGAAGCATCGTCTTCCTGTTGGAAGCGCTTTGTTCTGTTTTGTGCTGCGTCTTTAAAAGTGATGATGGTCCTGGTCGCATGTCAACTGAACAGACAGTGAGGGGCACCGGTTCCATATAAATGGCGTTGTTTCACCGTTCTCACGGCTTCAACCGTTTACACACACACACACCGAGTTCAGCTGTGAATCCACCACAAGTGCCGATGTTGCAGACTGGTGACTTGTTCGCAATGAGGACTTGAAAATAAATCTGCGCGAGTTTAATGGACAATAATAATAATAGTGGGGTGGGATTGGGGGTGGGGGGTGGGGGAGACGCATTGAAACGACACTCAGGCTTCAGATTGAGATGAAGACTTTCATTGTGATGTAATATCTTTATTCTGTGGAATTCTTGTTCCTTGTTATGTAGATATAATTGTTTTAGATATTTACATGTCAAAAGTTACGTGTACGGATTTGATGATGTGTCAGTTGACACAAGGTTAGCAAATGGAACATTTACTGGAATTAGCTGAAAATCTGTGGCTATATTGTCAATAATATTACCCGTTGACCACTGTGTGACAAGTTGCTACATTTCTCTGCGTCCACACTGTTTTCTTGTTCCGATAGAACGTTAACGGTCAGCATTCAATTTTGTGAATTTCAATTACACCACTGGAATGAAATGGCTTGTGTGGGATGTGTGTGGGATGTCCAGTCGTTGGTCCTGCGAATGTTCTACGTGCGAGGGAAAAGATTGGCACGCATGGAATGATCACGGCAGTGCGGCCTTTGCACGAAGTGAACGTACGTGATTGCATAAGAGGGAGTTCAAGTGTCAGTGTTGGTTGATCTTGTATTGGTCTGTGATTAAGGGAGTCTTGTATAATTGCGCCGTCTGATGGATGGTCCATATTGATGCTGTTTCGATGCCACAGGATTTATAGACCGAGTGGTTTTACTGCTCATGTTGGGAGGTGTTTTTGTTTGCCCAGCAGCCTTGCGGACACACTGGGAGGGGTGGTGGACAAGGGAATTATTTTAGCAGGCGATTGGAAAGTGGTAAAGTCCACCTTCATTATGCTCATGGTGGAATTGTAGAAAATGATCAGCCAAGTAGTTTAATCTACATATGGGCTATCGAACCTTACACTTCTCAGCCACAACACTGGACCGGCCATTCTGCTTGTGCATTGGTCAGGGTTTGGGCTTTGCCTAAATCCTCTTACTGTGCCGCTTCATTGCTTTGCAACGTTTGTTCATGAAGGCTACATGCTGATTTTACATGGAGGTTTTTGCATCATTCACCACCTCCAACAAACATTTTCTTGGTGCAACACTGATTCGTTGCTAGAATTGGCTCACGGCACGTTTTGCCTGCCCTGAGAAAGATGCTCGTTTGCATGTATTCCCCATTGTAACGTGGGGTATGTTATGTTTTGCAATATATAATTTACTTAAACAGTAATAGTACACGACAATCCCATGCAGCTTTGAAACCAAATACTGGATTAAAGTTTTGTTACCTGCTTTTTTTTGCCCCCTTCATAAATGTTTTCGTATTTTTAGTTAGTATTGTTATAACACCACTGTTTTGTTGCCTATTTTATAAAACATTTTTTAAGTCCTAGTTGCTTTGAGTCGGATATTTTTTGCTATACAATTATTTGAATTGTGCGGTTTACTTTGTGCCGTTTTTTTATAGTCTGAGAAGTGTAACGGCTATAACGTGATGCTGAAACAAAACTAAAAAAAACATTCTCTGCGGTGGTAAAAAAAAAACTGGATGCTCTGCTCTTCGCCTTGTTACACCACACTGCGTCACTTTGTGTCAGACCCACGGAGCGCCGAATTGTGGCAATTGGCGTGTTTCTCCTTCATGTTGGAAACAAGGACCACGTGCGGCACAACACGTGGTGCTCCGCCACACCGCGCGTCTTTCAGCGACACTTGCACAAGAAGTCGCATATGGGTTTTGATTCCTTACCCGTACCCGGCCGCACCAGGGTCGCAAACGGGTACCCGTACCCGGCCGTACCCGTACCCTACCCGTACCCGGCCGGGTACGGGTAGGGTACGGGTACCTGATTACGACCTCTGGGATGAAGCCATGTTGCAGGCGCGGGTGGGTTGATTCTAGGAACTTGAAATGTGAGAAGAGACAAGACGTTGGGAAATGAGTGACAAACGGTGACTCACCAGTGACTCACGGCCTACCCGTACCCGGCCGCACCAGGGTTGCAAACGGGTACCCGGTTGCGATCTCTGACTTGCACAGATCCGCATCGCTGTCCTGAAGGAGTGGTTTGAAATCCACCGGAATTTTCCCCCCTTTTGGCACAATCTGGAAACGCAGGCAGTTTCGTAAGACTGGTGTACACGTACAGCTTGTTTATATATTTTTTGTTGCTTAAAACCATTTTGGATTATTCCATGAACCACATGCCTACTCGGCATTTTTTAAATATGTTCTTGAAGTAATTTTCCATTCCTACATGTGTAGCAGTGGTGTGTGTAGTCGGCTGCAGTTGAAGAGGGGGGGGGGGGGTAATTGAATGCTTTCAAGTGATGGTGCAGTGGCAAATCCTGCTTCATCATCTGCTACACAGGCCCCGGTAATGATGTGCACACGTTTCCAACACTACCTAAAGCGGTAACATACACAAGACCCTGCAGCGTTAATGGTCATCTTTTAAAATTTGCCAGAGGCGGTTGCATTAAATGCATTTATAAGCACGTGCGTGCGCGTGTTTTGCGTGCAATGTCATACCGAGCACAGACGCGTAGCTGACCTGCATTCTTTGGTGACCTTCAGATGGTGGAAAATCTTCAGTTTTACGTCCAATGGCCATGGAACAAAGATTAATCATTGAGCCATTGAAGCAATGAAACTGTAAAACTACACTCCCTCCATAACTGGAAGTGAAATTGGCAAATAATCTCTTCCACACTTAAAACGAGTTAAACTTTTTTTGCAAAAAAGAGAAAATGTGATTGTTGGTTGACCCAAATATTGCTCTGTGGCTGTAGTGAATTGATTTATTTGGTTAGGCAGTTTTCAAGTTGGACGTGATTTTTTTTAATCATCTGATTTTCATTATGTATTCACTGATAAGGTGCATTTGTAGAATTTAGAACTGTATATATGTAGTTTAAAGCATTGTTTCCACTAAAAGAATAGGTTTTCCCCGTTTTTATGGCAACAAAACAGTTGTTCAGATGTTAAAGCACCAAACTGAACCTTTTGCAAGGAATCGTGTCTGCATTAACCACATACTTGTGGTGAAAATACAAACAAAAAACATGCTCTGACAGTATATGCATTGTTCTAGATTTGAAGTTTTCGTGACTGCAGGGATCCATAACTCTTTGGTTCTTTCGGTAAAGTCACGTAGGTAGAAAATTTATTTCATTTTATATGCATTGTCTTTGAAACTGATTGGTCCACACCAGAGACGGCTTTCTTTAGAGCCTAGTCTCAAACGGTGTTAGACCAGAGGAGTAACACCGTGAACCAATCGATTTCAAAGACAAGGCATTTCCTGTCAGAGCATGCTTTTAGTTTGTATTATCACAAGTATTGTGGTTAATGTAGACATGATTCCGTGCAAAAGGTTTCAGTTTGGTTTTTTAACATCTTAACACCTGTTTTGTTGCTAGAAAAAAAGGGGAAAACCTATTCTTATATTTTGACACTGGCAAAGGAGGTCCCATGACATGGTTTCCACTGTTACAATTTTTGGAAAGTCAATATTTAGTACAAAATATTTGACCCAACTGTGTATGTTAATGGAACTTTTTGGTGACCTGAATTTAATAATCACATGACCAACATCGACATAGCCACATGGCAGACCAGGATAATGGAAATGTTTTGTTTATGTCATCAAATAAAAATTCTCGTTTTCATTATAGTACAAGTGTTTACTAGTTCCCCATGTGATTTTCCGATTCCTATTGGAGATGCCATATTCGTTTTTATTTATTTGTTTTTTTTTACTGTTGCTAAATGAAATAGCAGTCGTGAGAACAAAAGTGATGGTTATGACTTGTGTAGGCGGTGTGATGTCATGACTAACCAGCTGGTTTGGTAAGCCTCACTCATCTGGCAGAGGAGTTAGAAAAACACTTCTGTGGCAATTTGACAAGGTGGTGTAGTATATAGCACTCGACTGAACCTTTGACATTCTACATGTCGTCTTTTAACGTCTACTTTAGCAACGCTTTATATTATTTAATACGTAAATAAAAAGCTGTCATTAATCTTTTCCCAGTCTGCGGATTTCTCGTTTGCAATAGAACATGAAGTGAGCATGAGATAAGTGTGAATTGCGCAGAACTCGAGCTTGCCGCGTGCTAACTTTGGCCTTTCGTCCCATTGCTGTGCCGCCTCCATGGACATTCGAGATACAGTTGATGCGTAGCCCAAGTTTACAACCCTTGCGTTTATGATGGCAATGCCTTGCGAAGGTTGTGGGGTGGAAGTGCAAGACTGGAACTATTCGGGAAGTATAATGCAAGCCAACACACATCCGGGATTTATACCTCTGCGGGGAGTGGGGGGCGGGGAGTGTCTGTTCAACACATGCCACCATCACCACGCATTCAGCAGCCTGTCCAGCCATTGCCTCTGTCAAAGTGTTTGTTACAGCAGAAGCGTTCTAGATCTGGATAGTGGTGGTAGTGACTAACAGCTGTTGAGTGTTTTAAACGGCTTTGATTGTACACAAGCACTACAATATCACCACGTCTGCCATTAACGCTGTCATGTAAGGATTATTAAGATGTATAATTGGCTAAAGGCCCTTCTGAGTAACTAGACACCTCCCCATGTGTCTCCACATAGACATGTCAGTATTTTTACACAACCCCCATCAGCTGCACATCTTTTTGGGAATGCATCTTATCGGCGGCATTAGTTCAATACGAGCAAACTGCTCCGGTTTCAACATGAATTGTCTCCCTCCTCGGATTAAACCGCAGCTTCTGACGAGATGCAACCGCAGAAGGGCCGTGTGGGTGACGGATTGTGCGGAAAATATTCACATGGAAAGATGTGGAGGAGTGATCTCTACCACGTTATTAACATTCTCCACAACAGTGCGTGACGATGATTCTGGGCCAAGTGATGAGAGACGCTTGCCAGAAGCGGTACACAGTACTCGCGTAACTGGTGGTAACACGAAAGTGGCGAGTGCTTGTGTGGTCTGTGGTTGTACACACCGCTACCACCGCAGAACCCCGCAATTTGACATCGATACAGTTTCTATACAGCAATTATAAAAAAATTACGTGGCATGACAATTGAAATGAAGAATTGGGTTATTGTAAGTAGTGGTGTACTTTTGATGACTGCAAAAACAAGAGGGTTGGGAAGGAGGGGTTTGGGATAGGGCCTGGTTGTGTCTGGTGGGGGGGGGAGGGTGCTGAACAATGAGGCATCGTTGTCTTGGGAAGAGCCACTGCAGCCTTTGGCCATCGCTGCGTATCTGGAGAATACCCTCCTCCGTATTCTGCTGACACGGAGGCAATCTGTTTGGTAGGTTTGTAACCACCAGCGCAGAAGTCTATAACATTGCCAGTCAAGCCTAACATTGCAAAACACTGCTCCTTCACCCTCAGATATGATGCTGTGGCTTCCAATAATGTTCCGAATGTAATCGATATTAGTCGACTCAATGATCTGGTAAATAGGGGCAGCAACAAAAAACACGTGGAAAATGCAAAAAAATTGTAAATGATGTGATGCAAAAATGTGTTTACCTGCGTAGAATAGCGATGACGATGTATAATCTACCCTCTTGTTTTTACTGCTTATATTTGCTATGTATGCCGAAGTTGTGCAAGCAAATTTGCCCATCAGCTGCCAAAACCTTCGCTTCACGATTATAGTATGTTTACGTGTGTCAAAATGCACACGGTTAGTCAAAAACTCAAAAATATCTGCCCCTCTGGCTAATTGAGAGTTGACTATTTTTGGTTGAGAGAGGTAGCCTTTGAGTCTCAACATCCAGATTAAAATCAACGGTTGGGCCAAATGATTCTCATGGCGGTACCCCGGGGTACCAAATAATACAAAACAGGCGAGGCAATTAAACACATTCCTGCGGAGGGAGCTGGTAGGAACGTTGGGTTGCTCGGTCAATGGCCAGGGTCAACCGCGGCGTGGTGTATTCAGCAAATATGCCCGACTGTGAGGGCGGGCACAAGCCGGCGTGAGTAGGTTAAACGTTGAGGTTTATAAGGGCACCACGGGGTGACCAGCCCCTCCCCACCCAGCCCCACCCCCTCCCCACCCTCCCCACCCAGCCCCTCCCCGCCCTCCCCACCCAGCCCCACCCTCCCCACTCAGCCCCACCCTCCCCACCCAGCCCCTCCCTGCACGACGGACGGACGGACAAAATAATCCCCCGTGGGCTGGTGTAACCAGGTTTCTCCCAGTAATATTTAGTTTCTGGGACGCAATTTTTTCCAGGGGTGTTCCCTAACTCCGCGACTGGGGTACCAATTAATCCGAAATCGGTGGTGCCACTCCGCGATGTCGAAACGCAGCGAGGACGATTGCGCCGAAACCCTGAACGCTCGCACGCAGCGTAGTGGTGCATCGTGTACAGCTCGTCGAGATGAGTCGATTGCCGCATCGCCGACCATCAACAGACTAAACATGACTGCATCACGGACATGATGCGAGGGGGTGCCGCCAAAAGGTTCAAATGCTGCTTGCAGTGCCAGACTTGGGAGCGCATGATCAGCTATTTGTCGCGATTTGATCTCAACCCTTCCATCTAATTCTGCACACACACAAACACCACCTAACTTGTGCCTAGAGCGTCGTAGTTGTTACCGCCTTTTATATTTGCGAGTTCAGAGATTGCTCCGGTGCCCCGATTGGGTGTTTTTGGGGTAGGCTGGGCAGGTGCGTCTCTTTGTGGGGAGCGGTGGTGTAGCGGTTAGCGCGCTGCGCTATGATGAACCCGGCGTCCCGAGTTTGATTCCTGCTCACGGCCAACATCGGTGACGAATATCTGAACCGGTCTTTGGCCTCCTTCCCTAGGTCGACTCAGCCTCAAATGAGTACCTGGTGCGTTGTGTAAACATCGCCACTGGGGAGACAAAGGCGGCCGGGCGTGGTGCTGGCCACCCACCCCCTCCGTGTGCCGTTCCAGCCTTCATAGGTGCACGCAAACAACACTTGCTCCAAGTCTGATAAGGCTATACGTAATATGTGAAATCGCCTTTCAAACCACTTTAACTTCGAGTGCATTTGAAACATTGCTTTATTTTGTGAATCGGCGATACATTTGCCCCCCTTCTATCTATTTAGACAGGTTTACGAAAAAACTCCACTACTGATGAACGCAATGTTTACGGAGTTTCCTATTCGGCCCGGGGCGACGGAAACTTTGCAAGAATCACTGCGGTACTGTGACGATGCCCTCGATGATTTTCGTAACCTCATGGTTGAACTGGATGAACAGTTTCAGAACCACTAAGTTATCTACCTTATTTGCATCGAGGCTTGTTTTGGAAAAATAATAATCGGAGTCTGCTGACCGTTTCCATGTGCTGCCCCCCCCTTACGAGATAAAGTCATTGCTCCCGAATTAAACTCCGCAATGGTTGATATTAAATCACTCGAGCAGCCCTCGTGTGCGTGAACAGACAGGCTCTTGTGTATCCACAATTATATTCTTAAAAAAAATGCCATTTGGAACCAAATTCCTCGTAAATGTGTGAAAAGTGACGTTTATGATTGCTCGGACTGCTCTGCTTATCTTCTTGGTTCTTTCGGTAAAGTCACGTAGAAGGGAAATAATAAAATAATAAAACATAATAAAATAATTCTCACGACGTTTCGGCCACAACGCAAGCAGCCGTGCTCTGATTCTGTCACTGCGGTTGGGCTCTATCCCACTTTCAAAGTTCTCGTCACTGCGGTGACATCACAACGGCGCTCCTGTAATTGTTAAACGATTAGAAGAACAATAATGAACTAAGATTAAATCCTGTGCGAGGACGGGTCGTGTGATGATCAAGAAACTGGTTAAAGGCCCTTCTGGAAACAAGGCCTGTAGGGCAGGTCCGCCGGTTGAGCTAAATTTAAAATTGTTTTACGTTTCCAGATGCATTGTATGGGGAGGGGGGGAAGCATCGCTTTGTTTATTTTTGAACATCCAATAAAATGTATTGAGCACAAGTGAACGTGTTTGTCTTTTGTTATATATGTAATCACATTGAATGGTCTTTACCGATGCTGTCGTGTGCAAGCACATTTGCCATCAGCTGCCAAACTTTCGCTTCACGCTTACGATGTCTAAAAAATGCACTTTAGGTACACATACTGCCTTTTATGTTCTGTAAGAATGTATGTCCATATTCGGTGAGTGTGAGCATCTCCGTCCTCTTGTGTTTAACGGTGGTGGCTTAAACCGCACGTGTCCACACAATGATTTAAAGGAAGGGGGGGGGGCACGCAATGCCAACCGCATTTGCCAATGCATGGCGTAAAGAATCTGAGGCTACATGGCTGAAGAAGTGTATATTTGATATTCTCCAGCATAGTGCTTGGTCAGACTTCATTGCTGAAGATTCAATGGCAACACAAAGCACGTGTGTGTCGGCATGTCGTTATCTCTACAGTTGTCAACATTCGGTGTTTTGCGTATTCAATTGCACTCTCGCAGATCTGACTGAGAAATTTGGATAGTCTTTTCACATGTTCTCACTTGCTGCTTCAATTAAATTCCTGACTAAAATCGGCGATCAAACTAAGTACAATACAGTAAAGAAATCAGAACGAAAGAAAAATCACAACTCACATGAGGAATCAAAATATTGCGAAACGATATGAACGTTAAATCAAAGCTTAACTTTAAATTCGCTGCAGCACAATCAGTTTGGGCAAATTCCCTCCAGATAGATCATCGCATAAACTACAAAACTACGCAGCAGACGCATTAAACATTAAGCAGCTATAGGTTGACTAGTGTGTAAACAAACAAGGACCTATGTCAAGAGCAACTGCAGCTGAAGCTGTAAAGAATTGATGGCTCGGCATCAATTTGTGATTCAGGTGTGAGAGTAACCAAGGACGCGTGTGAAGCGATGGAATTCCAGGTCCTTGGGGCATTAACAGAGTGAGTGGGAATCGGGTGAGTTATTGTTGCTCGGTACAGTGCGCGTTTGTGCTGTGGGGCATTGAATAAACTCCGCTGGATAGGTGAGGGGCTTGCGTTGAGTAAGCACTGAAGATGAACTTGGCCCAATGAATCTTCCCACCGAGGGTGAATGCCGGTCTTGGAATAAAGATCACAGTGTTGAGTGGAGTAGTTTGTAAGATAAAGCATACGGTGGAATGAAAGAGGGGATTGAGAAAATACGAAGTAGCTTTAGAGGTCGACTTGTACGCCAGCAGTCTTGGAGAGGCATTGAGGAGTCAGTGGCTATCAAATGTTTCTGTGTAGAAGATGGTAAACCGGATTTGTTTCGATACGAAGCCCCGAGTTTCTTAATTTGTATTCATTTTTTTAATATGAGATTTTAAGTTGACATGATAATTCAGCCAGATGCCAAGATACTTTTGTGAACATTTAACATTTTTTTGTGTTGCGCACAGCGGTTATGAAGAAAGTACATAGGCTTTGAGCTGTAACTAGAGTTGTCACTCATAACCATCACACTGGACAACTGTGAAACAGAGCTTCACAGCTCATCGGATTCCTCCAGTCGACAACCACGATAAAGATTCTGACATTTTTTGTGTTTTCGCATTCAGGTGGACCTTCAAACCTATTAAGTTTTTGAAACGGTGCTTGAGTCATCTTGTAATTTAGTCGTACAATATCTGAGGAAGATCCTTGCCATATCTAAGGATGATGCAACAAATACAATCATTGGCTTCAATGCCGCACATCTGCAAAACCCAACACCTGACATGACCAAGTACTCGTCACTTCCATCGATTGATCCTTAGCATCTGCACGTACGCCAGAATCATGAACACCACCGTCATCACTGCCAGTGCCAGCTGATTCTGCCAGAAGCCCCACAAGCTGTAGTCGATGCCTTGTTGCTCCAGGAATTTTGATCCGCTCATGCTACGACACAGAAGCACATGTGACTTTTGGTTAGACCAGGGGTCGGCAACCAAAATAACAAGAAGAGCCATTTCTTTCCAATTCGGTACAAAATTCAGTATTTCTGTGGCATTAGAAACCCTTCACCACGTTGCTCAAGAGCCAAAATTACTTAGGGCTTTTGATTTTATACTGCTCTATAATGGTTGACGATACGCTCGCTCTATGATACATCTTCTAGGTCATTAAGAACAGCATTTCTTTGTGCATTACTACCAGTCATGGGCAGAAATTTAAAGTGTTTTGTTCGTATTAACTTTGATTTAGCTTTACAATTTGTATATGTCACATTTAAAATACTCTAACTGAACTGACCCAGACGAATAACAATGGAGTGTGTGTGGCATCAGGCATTGGTGGTGGTAAATAATACAGCGAAGGAACTGAGTATACCATTGGAACCTCATTTGCCAGTAAAAATATGATAATTGGTTTTTTACCCTTCTATCTGGCAACAAAACTGACACCTTTTTACAACGAGTCATGTCAACTTCAAGGACAGTGCACATTATCAGAGTTATGTCTTTTGTTTGTATTATGACTGCAGGTATTGCGGTCTATGCAAACATGACTCCTTGTAAAAAGGTGTCAGTTTTGTTGCCAGATAGAAGGGTAAAAAACCAATTATCGAACTGAGTATACTAAGAAAGGCTCCCAAAACTATAACGGTCCTGGACGTCCATCAAACTTATTGAGGCCCTGCACGCGCTCACCAGGTGGGTGAGTGGTGAGGCCGGGACCGGTGATGTATGACGTTTATATGCTTGTGTGCATACTCACCAGGTCATGTTCCTGCAATACTGCACGTCCTTCATTTCGTTTATTGACAGCGCCTGGAAGGAGATGAAGGAGACGTGTGATCTACCACGTGGTTGATACATAGCCATTACCATTACCTGGGATGTCGGAGATCGGGTTCGATCCCGACCCTGACGCCTGTATATTTGGAGTTTGCATGTTCTCCATGTGGTCGTGTGGATTTTCTTCTGGGTCCCCCACATTTTCCCTCCACATAAAAAAACACGCGTCGTTTTAGAGTATTTGGCTGCTATAAATTTCCACGTAAATTAGCCACTTCGTTAAGCTATCATTTGTGGGCCATGTCGTTTGTGAAAATGAGCTGTATAGCTCAGTGGGCCTAACCTGGTAAAATTAAAAAAAAAGTTTAGTTTTATGAAAATATTCAGTTCGCCCATTCTTTATACTTGTTTATTTATTTCCAATGACAGTATCAGATCAGCGATGGTTCGTGCACTGCGCTACAATCCCATCGACTTGCGTTTTATTTTCGGCCAAGCGCCACGTAAGTGACGAGTGGCATTTAAACTTGCCCTGGGTTTCCCTCAGGTCAACTCAGCCTTAATGGAGCAGCTGGCACGGTCCGTAAAGATTGACACTGGGGTGAAAAAGTCGGTCGGGAACGATGTTGGCCACAGCACTTCTGCGCGTGCCCCGTCGCCCTTTAACGAGTGCTCGCTAACGGTATCTGCCTCTGCGCTGTACAAAGACACACCGACGGCCTTGTGCCAAAGATGACGGTTCTGTCCTGGGTCAACTCACGTTCATGCCGTAGCGGAAGATGCTCACATACTTGATCCAGGACAGCCAGTCCAGCATGGTGTTAAGGTTCACGAGGAACCCACCAAACACCTGCAGTGACCACGCAATGCGTTACCAGCAATCAGATTACGCACTACCAGGCCTCTTTCACACTTGAAGGCCGATTAAAGCCCCGTTGGCTGATGTACAAATACGTCACTTTACCTTTACGTGACGAAACAGACCTGTGTCTGTTTATTTGTTATTTTATCACTCAATGTGGAATCGGCCAAACATTCCAGGCAGGCCTCTCGTGAGAAGGAGTCTTGAGACTCGGTGAGGGTGAATGAAAAACTGAGCAGGGTCCACAATTTCAGACCTACATTTCAGATGCATTATAGATGTGGGTAATTATTAGAATAAATCGAGTGGCTTTTTACTTGGGAACAGTGGGTCAACCAGTTAGGGCTACAATTCTGGCAGATGTAATTTTGTCAACTTTTTTTGATATCATTTATATTTCTAGAGCGCCATCACTCAAGGCGCTTGACGTAGCTTACACAACGGTGACAATGGAATGATTTAGCCGTGCAGGGGTGTCCATACAAGGATTGAGGAATGAGTGACAGCGATAGAGCGGTACTTAGGGATTATGTAAGGGTAGGGGAGGGACGTGAATGAGTGGAGGGGCGAGGGGAGGGAAGAGAATGGGCAATAGAGAAGAGGTGAGGCTGTGAGAGGAATGGAAGGAGATTAAGGAGGGGGGCTGCTTAATGTACAGGGGAAGTGTTGAGTCTATAGGCAGTGCTGATTCTATGGGCAGTGCTGAGTCTATGGGCAGTGTGAGTCTATGGGCAGTGCTGAGTCTATGGGCAGTGTTGAGTCTATGGGCAGTGCTGAGTCTATGGGCAGCGCTGAATCTATGGGCAGCGCTGAGTCTATGGGCAGTGCTGAGTCTATGGGCAGTGCTGAGTCTATGGGCAGTGCTGAGTCTATGGGCAGTGTTGAGTCTATGGGCAGTGTTGAGTCTATGGGCAGTGCTGAGTCTATGAGCAGTGCTGAGTCTATGGGCAGTCTGAGTCTATGGGCAGTGCTGAGTCTATGGGCAGTGTTGAGGCTATGGGCAGCATTGAGTCTATGGGCAGCGCTGAGTCTATGGGCAGCGCTGAGTCTATGGGCAGCGCTGAGTCTATGGGCGGTGCTGAGTCTATGGGCAGTGTTGAGTCTATGGGCAGTGTTGAGTCTATGGGCAGTGCTGAGTCTATGGGCAGTGTTGAGTCTATGGGCAGTGTTGAGTCTATGGGCAGTGTTGAGTCTATGGGCAGTGTTGAGTCTATGGGCAGTGTTGAGTCTATGGGCAGTGCTGAGTCTATGGGCAGTGCTGAGTCTATGGGCAGTGTTGAGTCTATGGGCAGTGTTGAGGCTATGGGCAGCGTTGAGTCGATGGGCAGTGCTGAGTCTATGGGCAGTGTTGAGTCTATGGGCAGTATGAGTCTATGGGCAGTGCTGAGTCTATGGGCAGTGCTGAGTCTATGGGCAGTGTTGAGTCTATGGGCAGTGTTGAGTCTATGTGCAGTGTTGAGTCTATGGGCAGTGCTGCTCAATGTACAGGGGAAGTTTTTTTTTTTTTCCAGTGGAGGGATGCAAGGAGGGAGAAGGACCGAAAAGAAGATTGTGCAAATGGGGTGCTGGTGGTTTGACGCCGATTATGATCGAAGGTACGACTGATGTAAGATGCAGAGCAGCAAACTAAAATGTCACATTCAGGTGGTCAAGCCAGATAACCGCATCAGGAGCAGCGGGAGTGTATCGCTGTGAGGTTTTCCTTCGTACTTGTGGATCGGGCATTGCATCGTTAAATCGGCCATACGAAAGAAGAGGACCAAAGGTGCGGTGAGATGATGTGAAACGGTGGACGAATGGGGGACGCACGCTCGGCTCAAGCGATGGGTGCTGAGTGTAGAAGTGAGAGTAGAGGGCGCCTTCTGCCAATGTGCCTCCCAGAGCCTCACGCCCTCCAGATGAGAAGGAAGAAAACGGTGACGTTCTCGCCACCGTGTGGAAACTAGGGCGCACTGACTCTTGAATCCATGCTGGGATGGCGATGGTGCATTACATTTTTTGCGCATGTGTCAAACCATTAACTTATTCCAAAAACCACGTTTTCAAAACTTATAGACTGCTACCTTCAAAATGGCACCCTGTGTATTAGCAGGGTTGATTTTGAAATTGTGAAGATGAGATTGCCTATTGGGTGGAACGGCCGACTGTTCACTCCGAATGGGACTTGGTTTCTGTTGGGTTAGGCCGTGTAGAAGTGTGTGTCGTCATCTTCCTCCACCCGACAGCCGATTAATAAAAGTGTCACGTGAATCAAACGTGGCTTAAATTAAATTCCTGCTTCAGCAGCGCCAACGGTGTGTTGGAGAATAATCTCACAACATCGAATTGGGTACGACGTTTCGCTGCAGATTATTGGAGCTCAGACCTCGAGATCTCAGAGCTTGAGATCCGAGCTCCTTTTAACTTGAAAATGCTGAATTTTATCTCCAACGAAACGCTGAACGCATGTAAATGTTGCGTGGATCGCTCTGTGTGTTCATATCATACGTAGCCAACCGTGCTAATCGGAGGGGCTCTCCAACAACAACAACACCAGTGATGCTGCTGAAGCAGTATTAATTTTAGCTACGTTCGATTCACGCGACACTTTTTATTAAATCGGCCATGTCGGGTGGAGGAATGTTGACGACACAACACATGTTTTTACGCCATCCTAACCCAACAGAAACATCGGTCATGAAAGCCAACGTGTAAAATGAGGACTCCACACTGCACACAGGGGGTGGGAGTGCCCTCGTGGCTATGCCTAACCATCATGAAGACGTAGGGGATGGCGATGAGGGCGTTGGCGACGGCGAAGATGCTGACGCTGGCCGACACGAGGAAGGCGAGGCTGACTGCCGCCAGGCTCGTGAGCACGAGCGTGAGCGCAAAGAGGAAGAACGCCACCACGTCCAGCCGCAGCCCTGCCGAGCGTGCAACGGCACCGGTGAACGCGGGCACGTGGCGCTGCATCGTCATCGTCACCGGCGTCGTCACCGCCAATGCAATCGCCGTCATCATCAGTAGCAGCAGCAGCAGCATTAGGATCAACAACATCAACGGCAGCAGCATGATCAGCAGCAGCAGGAGCAACAGTAGGATCGTCAACATCATCATCATCAGCAGCAGCATTAGGATCAACAACATCAACGGCAGCAGCATGATCAGCAGCAGCAGCAGGAGCAACAGTAGGATCGTCAACATCATCATCAGCAGCAGCAGTATTAGAATCAACAAAATCATCAACAGCAGCAATACCATGGTCGTGATTGTCAGCAGCAACAATAGCAGTAGCAATAGTAGAATCGTATTCTTGGTTCTTTCGGTAAAGTCACGTAGAAGGTAAATAATAAAGTAAGACATTTTTATTATTTTATTATTTCCCTTCTACATGACTTTACCGAAAGAACCAAGAATATGAATCCCTGCAGTCATGAAAGCTTTAAATCAAAACTAGCATAAGTACCCGGCGTTGCCCGGGTGAAAAATATATTTCTTAATAACCTTACATATATACACACCCTCACCACTGACCACTCACCCTCACCATTCACCCTCACCACTCTCCCTCACCACTCTCCCTCACCACTCATCCTCACCAATCACACCCTCACCAATCACCACTCACCACTCACCCTCAACACTCACCCTCACCACTCACCACTCACCCTCACCATTCACCCTCACCACTCTCCCTCACCACTCTCCCTCACCACTCATCCTCACCAATCACACCCTCACCAATCATCACTCACCCTCAACACTCACCCTCACCACTCACCCTCACCACTCACCCTCAACACTCACCCTCACCACTCACCACTCACCCTCACCATTCACCCTCACCACTCTCCCTCACCACTCTCCCTCACCACTCATCCTCACCAATCACACCCTCACCAATCACCACTCACCACTCACCCTCAACACTCACCCTCACCACTCACCACTCACCCTCACCATTCACCCTCACCACTCTCCCTCACCACTCATCCTCACCAATCACACCCTCACCAATCATCACTCACCCTCAACACTCACCCTCACCACTCACCCTCACCACTCACCCTCACCACTCAACCTCCCCTCACCACTCACTAATCACCACTCACAATCGCCACTCACAACTGCCCTCACCATTATATTTTTGCCCCAGTCAACGCCGGATATTTCCTATTCGTAGCAGTTTATATCAACTCTATAAGCAACTTATATAAAACAGGAAGCACGATCCTAAAGTAATTTACAACCTTCGATTAGTCCTTTGTGCGATTCAAAGAATCGATTCCTGGCATGTTGGGGGTTTACATTTTGAATGATAGAGTTTCATTTTCATTGTTATTTTATTTTTTTATTTTTTCAGGAGTTTTTAATTACATTTTTTCCCCGGTCAACGCCGGATATTTGCCGTTCGTAGCAGTTTATATCGACTTTAACCAACTTATAGTAAACGGGAATCGTCCGAATCTAAAGGAAACTACAACCTTCGATTCCTTTGCGCGATTCAGAGAATCGATTCTTGGCGCGTCGGGTTTAAAAGTAATTACACAGTTGTTTTTTCATTGGTATGTAATGTTTGAAAGTTTTCATAAGATTTTAAATGTATTTTCCCCCCGGGCAACGCTGGGTATATCGAGTTTATACCACAAATGCGTGCGCATATTTTTAACGGGAATTAAAAATGGCGTCCACCCGGCAGCGAATGCGTCGCTACCCGTTGCCAGGGGAAACCGCCGTCCAATGAAACTGCGTATGGTCCGGCGACACACAGACACACACACAGACAGACAGACAGATTTGCGATTTTATATATATAGATAGTAGAATCGTCAACATCATCAGCAACAATAATTACCACCAAGACCATAATTAATAACACTATCATGAATCACTATCAATATACAGCCATCTTTAACAATGCTTATATGGAGGTGACTAGCGCTATGGCATCATCATTGTCATCATCAGTAGAAGCACCATCATTTAAAAGAAGAAATTCCCATTACCGTCATCGTCATCGTGGTGTCAGACGTTGAGTCGTGTCGGTATTTGTACAGGAGTGAGCACAGATCCCATCATCATCAGGCTGTCCATCTGTCGTGGACATTTTTCTCTCCCTGTGTTTCTCTGCTCGGTCTTGGTTTGTAGACAGTGCAATTTGCATTACTAATGCTTTCCCTGCTTTTACTTTCCCATTTGTATTATTTTACTTCCTATTCAGATACAAAAACATGTATTCACGCCTACATTTGGGCCTGCTTAGTTATCGACCTCATTGTGCTCTCCTGGCATTTCCCCTCCCCCTACCCCCACTAACTACATCGCCTAGTATACAGGAGGTCCTGGGTTCGATCCCGACCCTGACACCTGCATATTTGGAGATTGCGTGTTCTCCCCATGGTCGCGTGGATTTTTATCCAGGTCCTCCGGTTTTTCCCTCCACATTTAGAATCAACATGTGCTTGCCGGAGTATTTGGCTGCGATACATTTCCACGTGATAATAATCCACTTCGTTTAGCTGTCATTTGTGATAGCCAGGTCGCTTCTGAAAAAGAGCTAGACAGCTCACGTGGGCCTTACCTGGTAAAATAAAAATTGTTTAGTTGTATAACTGGGTGACATCCCGGGGCCTCACCTGGCATTGTGGGAATCGCCACACGCAATGCACCACTTCGTTGGTGACGCATTGCATCATGGGAGTCTTCCACGGGGCCTTGCTGCCACTGCTGTTGCATTGCAGCGCGGTAACTCTCATTGGGTTTGGCCGCTACGACACCGCTTCAGCCTGGGATGGCGGTTGGTGGGGATGGAATGTGGTGACTGGTTGGGATTTCGGGACAGCAGACTGGGCCAGCCACCTCTGCTGTGCCGTGTTCTTCGACATTCCAAGGGAGACTTTGCTGATGTGCAGGTGAGCGTGGCTGTCACGCTCCCGTGTGCATGCTGTCGTTCTGCCCCCAGTGACTTTGATGTCGTTCATTCGCTCCTCATTTTTAATCCTTTCTATTTCCACCCACTGCAATTCTTTTTGTCCTGGTGATGTTCTGTATTTTCCTGATTTTTGAGTTTCTACTAAATGCAAATCCAGATCGATATTTAAAAAGCGATAATTTCCCTCCAACAAGTCTCGAGCCAGTGGGTAAAAAAACATGTCACATTCCCATGGCTGAAAAACCAACCTCTCATGAGGACACTCTCCACCATGCATGACGATAAAGACGTCACTTACCGATCATGAAGTAAGAAATTGCGGCGAAGATGACAATGGGCACGATGCGGTTGGGCAGCAGGTCGGCAAACACCTTGGAGAGGAAGTACGCCGAGGTGCGGTAATACCCACTCGAGCTCTCGTGCCTGCGGAGGAAGTACCCTCAACGTAAGCCGCGATTGTCCAGTCCCCGTCCCCCTCGCACACAGTGCATGTACGTACCTATGTTGAACTTCTTTCGTACCGTACGTAGCCAACCATGCCACTCAGCGGGGGAACTCGTTCTGGTCGAACGTTAACATTTCGAAGCAAGTGATACCCAGACATGGCAGTTGCCTCCACGGAACCCAGCTCGATGTCTACTCAAGCGGTGGCGACCCCATTGCCCACGTGCCGAACACGGCCCGTGACTTCATTTCATACGGCACGTGACCACGTAAGGGCTTCCTCTCAAAAACGGCCCTTGCGAACGATATTTTTCCACCACTGCAAGCAGTGCCTTGGCCATACTGACCAGGTTCAAAGGACCTCAGGACTTCAGAGTGGTGCCGACTCAAAGGATCTCAGATTCCGCATTGGAACAATTGCTTTATAAGACCCTCCCAACCTTGATTCGGTAACTAGAAACACTTATTTTAATGTGTACAGTCACTGCTGTCACTGCGAGGCCCCCTTGAGGCATGTGTGTCAAAGTGTGACCTGCCCAATGTATTTAAACGTCCTATCTGGCGATCGGTAAGGGAAATGTTCCCCCAAAAAAGGAGGTGGGGAGTGCAGTGGGGACTGGAGGGGTTGTTGGTGTGAAACTCACATGAAGAGGACCCGCTCATAGAGGAAGAGCTCCACGGCCGACAGGTTCGCAAACACCAGGTTGATGATGAGGAAGAAAAACACTCCCATCCTGCACATACAATTCCACCAGCATTAACATCATCAATAACGTTAATTCTACCACCACCATTATTATCACCAACACTGCAATATCTGATGATGGCTTGGGCGGTCCTTCGTCCAGCAGTGGATTGATCACGGTTGACGACGTTGGGGGGGGGTCGTTGAGACTTCGGCTTGGCTGTAAGACACCCACCTGTTCTGGATGGCGGCTGGAGGCTCGTCCGATATCTGCCAGTAGATGAGGCCCACGAGGACTGCGAAGAGGGTGTTGATGAAGTACTGCATGAACGAGGTCTGCGGATTCCTCAGCATGTTCTTCACGGTCCGTCCACACACGATGTACAGCTGGGCACACGGGGAGCAAGCAGAATCTCACCTCCCACTCTAGCCCATGCCTCGGCAGCCCTGTGGGCTACTTGCCATCATTACACACGAAGTGCTTGCCTCAAATAAACCACAATACCTTGCTGATCTCGTCAAGGAGCATAAACCATCGAACAAAAGACTGCATTGCACATCTTCTTGGTTCTTTCAGGCAAGTCACGTAGAAGGGAAATAATAAAATAATAAAAATAAAACATAATAAAATCATTCTCACGACATTTCGGCCACAATGCAAGCAGCCGTCCTCAGGTGAAGAAAGAACCAAGAAGATGAATCCCTGCAGTCACGAAAGCTTTAAATCGAAATTTAACTGCATTGCACACTTTCAGATGCGCTTCTGCAGCTGTCTGGAATGCTCTTCCTTCCGATATTAGGAAATTACTGGAGCTATGCACTTTTAAATCGAGATTGAAAACTCATTTCTTTAAAACTGCTTTTTGTCTTTAGTTTGCTGTCCTTCCCCCGCACCTCCGATGAGCATGGTTGACTACGTACGGTGCGAAATAAGTTCTACATACATATATTCTCGGTCAGCAACCTCGCTTCCGAGTCCATAGACCCACGGTTGTAATTCGACCCTCACCCATTGGTAATGCACCCCGGCAGCACAGCTGTCAAAAGAGAGATGTGCTCACTTGCCGATTCACGCCGACTAAAAGAGTCCTGTGGTGTTGCTTGCAAGAGTAGGTCGTTGAGTGCCGGTGATGTGGCAACATTCGGATGAATGTGCACAATTGATAAGTTCCATAGAAATTCAATCAAATTTGTGTTTATAACACGCCTATACGTGATGGTATATCGAGGCACTGTAGGAAATTGTGTCAAGTGCCAAGAGAGGAATTTGTTTCAATGTCAAGATGTCATTCAGCGACTTTATAATTAATCGTTTGAAGCTTTTGTGACTGCAGGAATCCATACTCTTTGGTTTTTTAGGTAAAGTCACGTAGGTAGAAAATAAAATAAATTACGACGTTTCGGGCGCAACACAAACGTCCGTCATCAGGTGGGAAAGCATGGTCCGCTGCTGATAATTTATAATTAATGCTGCAATGATGATGCTCTAAATCATGGGACCTCCTTTGCCAGTACCAAAATATGAGAATAGGTTTTCCCCTTTTTTCTGGCAACAAAACAGGTGTTAAGATGTTAAAACACCAAACTGAAACCTTTTACAATGAATCATGTCTGCATTAACCACAATTCTTGTGGTCAGAATGCAAAAAAAAACATACTCTGATAATCTATGCATTCTCTTTGAAACTGATTGGTCCACATTAGAGACAGCTTTCTTTCGAGCCTAGTCTCAAACGGTGTTAGACCAGAGGACGCCAAAAGGCATACAGCATTTTGACCACAAGTATTGTGGTTAACGCAGACATGATTCCTTGTAAAAGGTTTCAGTTTGGTGTTTTAACATCTTAACACAGCTGTTTTGTTGCCAGAAAAAAGGGGAAAACCTATTCTCAATGTTGATGATTTTAACCAGTTTCTACTTCCTGAATTAACGTTGGAAATCGATAACTGCACTGAACTGATGTGTCATGAAGAAGGGCCAATGCCCAAAGTGGTGCCTATGAAATGCATTTGCTTTTAAGTCAGTGTTATTGACGAATGTGTTGAGATTTTGCACAGAGCTGAAAGAAAATCCTTACACGCCAAACAAGTAATGTGTAATCTTTGCTGCCAGCAATAAAGACAAAAGTTTAGTTTATGTAGCAATCAATATAATCAAAAATGGTTATCCTATGGAGACTCAGCACTGCCATAGGAATATAGAATATTCACTTTTAGCTTGGAGATCATCACCACCAAGTATTCATTTGAGCAGGGAGACACCATGGAATATAGTCACAACCAACACAATCTTTCCCATGGTGGTGAGATGTTAACTACCTCGTCTGGTATACAGGGGGTCGTGGGTTCGATCCCGACCCTGATGCCTGCTGTATATTTGGAGTTTGGTCTCCCCGTGGTTGTGTGGATTTTTCTCCGAGTCCTCCGGTTTTTCCCTCCACATGTTGAAACGTGCGTTTAGAGTATATGGCTACTATAAATGTCCACGTGATAAGCCACTTCGTTGAGCTATCATTTGGGGCCTGGTCGCTTCTGAAAAAGAGCTACATAGCTCAGTGGGCCTTATCTGGTAAAAAAAAAATTCTAGTTTAGTTTTACATTTTTCTTCTTGGTTCTTTCGGTAAAGTCACGTAGAAGGGAAATTATAAAATGATAAAAATAAAACATAATAAAATACAATTCTCACGACGTTTCGGCCACAACGCAAGCAGCCGTCCTCAGGTGAAGAACAGGTCTGTCGGAAAGACTGAATGGCTATTCAGACGCTGTCTGAATAGCCATGGCTATTTTCCCTTCTACGTGACTTTACCGAAAGAACCAAGAAGATGAATCCCTGCAGTCACGAAAGCTTTAAATCGAAATTTACATTTTTCGTTTATTCCCACCACGAAATAATCACCATGATAATATTTGGCCATTTTCACCTTGCATCTTTCCCTGTTATCGGCCTCAAATACACCTTGCATACGTTATACAAGATGAAGAATACTCTCAGGACTCCAGAGTGATGCCGATTCAAATGATCCCAGATTCCGCATTGGAACAATTGCTTTTATAAGACCCTCCTAATCTTGATTCAGGTGATGTAAAACCACTGGCGGCAACTAATGCAGATGACGGAGAACTCGTGTAAACTGGTGTAATCATTGCCAGCCATGCAAACTCCGCAGAAAGTGTTCTCTACCATTCTCTAACAGCTGCGGTGTGTGAATAAGAGCCAACGGCAGTCCTGGGCAGTGAGTGACATTTGCCCAGTCTTGATGATGAAAATCATCATCATCAGCAAGTGTCAGGGCTAAAATCGTCATCACCAGCAGCAGCAGCAGCAGCATCAGTGCATCATCATTCACTCCATCATCAACAGTAGCAGCATCACAAGTACCATCTTCATCAGCAGCATAAGTATCACCATCATCGTCGTTCTCATCTCTATAAGCGTTAGAAGAATCACAATCATCATCCATAGCAGCCACATAAACATCATCACGGTCACGATCACCATCATCAGCAGCAACAGTATCGAGGCACCATCAACATCTGGATCACACTGGTCAACACACTTTTTCTGGCATAAGGTATTCCAACGGTTTAAGGTAATTTTGGGGTGCTGATTCCAAATCTGGCATCAGTTTTTGTCTATCACATTAGGTTTTTGAGATATCAAATATTGCATTTTCAATAAAAACTGCAGAAGAAAAATATTTAATAAATGTGGATATCTACATAAAATGATATTATAAACACATTATCCTGAAAATACAGCACCATATTTTAACACTAAAGCAGTCACTGACTCGCAACAACTTGCAATCATAAGTGACAGAGTTAATTTCGGATAAAATCAATGAAAATGGGGTATGCCGATAGCATAAAAATGATGTGATAGAGCAAATCTGAAATCAGATTTGGAATCAGCACCCTGAAATTAGTCTAAAACAGCTGCAAAAGTCCAGGCCAGAAAAAAATGTTTTTTTTGTTGACCAGTGTTATCAACAGTAGTGGACGCAACATCTGCGTCATCATCACCACCATCACGACCGTCGTTTCGCTGGTGGCTGCCGCACACCTGGTAGTGGAAGCGTGTGGCGTAGTGGCTACGTATGACGACTGGCACGGCTGCCACGTTCCCGATGCCCTCCAGTCGGCGCTGGGTGTCAGCCCAGTGGTGGCACGACCTGTAGGCTTGTGCCAGCTCCAGACCGCCGCCTTTCTCCATACTATCACCCCCACGTTCGACATCATCATCATCATTGCAGCTCCCATTGCGCTTCTTTCCTGCAAGAAACAAAGCATTCCCCTGTTCATATTCTTGGTTCTTTCGGTAAAGCCACGTAGAAGGGAATTATAAATAAAATAAAAATAAAACATAATAAAATACAATTCTCACGACGTTTCGGCCACAACGGCCGCTTGCGTTGTGGCCGAAACGTCGTGAGAATTGTATTATGTTTTATTTTTATTATTTTATTATTTCCCTTCTACGTGACTTTACCGAAAGAACCAAGAATATGAATCCCTGCAGTCACGAAAGCTTTAAATTGAAAATTAATTCCTCTGTTTTAAAAAAAAAATCGTTATCTTTATGATTCTTTATGCAGCGGTTGCAAATCCCAAACTGCTCTGCCAGATTTCGATTTAAAGCTTTCGTGACTGCAGGGATTCATCTTCTTGGTTCGTTCTGTAAAGTCACGTAGAATGGAAATAATAAAATAATAAAAATAAAACATTATAAAATAATTCTCACGACGTTTCGGCCACAACGCATGCAGCCGTCCTCAGGTGAAGAACAGGGCTGTCGAGAAGACAGAGTCTGAATGAAACACCCCAGGCTTGGAGCGTCTATTTAAGCTGGGTTGGAGGGGGAAGAGCGCCTTGACAAAAAAAATTGCATATCAAGAGGAATTTAGCATATTTATGGGAAATGCAGATATGGGATTAGATTAGTAAACGTCGTGATAATTATTTTATAATGTTTTATGTTTATTATTTCCATTCTACGTGACTTTACCGAAAGAACCAAGAAGATGCTCTGCCAGAGTCATGTCGGGAGGTGCAGAAACGTGCTCACAGATCTCCAACATTGATCGCAGCATCACATGAAGTCATCGAATATCCCTGGACTATGATGTGACGGAACCACTTCATTAGGCCTCTCTTCCTCAAGCTCCAGATGTTGATGTACATATTTAATAGTCCGAATGAATGATTGCTTTTCAATTTTCTAAATTGAAAACTCATTTCTTTCGAACTGCTTGTTGAGTTTTAGTTTGTTGTCCTTCCTCCGCACCTTCGATTATCACGGTTGGCTACGTACGGTGCGAAAGAAGTTCAACATGCACACATTTTGAATATCTACATATATTAAGATGTGTGCACATAAAAAAAAACTAGAACGTGGATGTCTTGGCAAGGCAACGTGTTTGTTGTCAATTGATTTGACACAGACCAAGGTGGTAGCTTGACAGCTCCTGATTCACAACTGGCAGATATCCTGGGATTGTTGTGCTTACGAACATTGTCACGATATACGTGCTAGCTTGGCATTGACACATTAACAACAACAACAAAACATCTATCAAATGTCAGGGAGGCTCAACCAAGACACACGGTGAGAGGGCAGCCCTTTCACATTTATATATCCACACCCACTCAATCACTAGCACCGCCCATTGTGAGTGACCTCACTCTCTCTGTCATTGACCCCACCTACTGCTAAGAGGCCCTCGTACAGCTCATGGGGCCCTCTACTCCTTTGCTAACCCCTTTGTCCATATTATGAATCGATGAAGAGGCCAGAAATGTTAAAACTAGGACAAAATCCCGATCTTTTGCAAGTGCCTCAGGACACCCGGACAGCTTTTCTGAAACCCGGACTGTATCAGCCAAACGGAGACATTTGGTAGCTTTATGCCTCTGGTGCTCGATGTGAAACATGGGCCTGGCTGTGAGCACACAGCCCTTTGCTCGTGCCCGTGATCTCGTGTTTTCCTGTCGGCGATCTCGTGTAGAACTCACCGATTGATTTCGCTGTGCGACCACCGCTTCCAACGCCGTGATGCCCCGAAAGGAGAATTTCCCCGTTAATCACGTCCAGGAAGAAATCAGGCGGGTTGTTAAACGCCTCGCACTCGTAGCCTGCGGGGGGTGTGGAGACGGAGTTCAGAGCGTAGAGACAGGGTGTTGGAGATCGGTAGGAACAGCGGTTGTTACGAAGAATTCATTAAAACATAAAAAATATGAGGCCTCCTGTGCATTTGAACTCATTGGAGAATGATACGAACAAGAGAAGCTAAAATGAGTCCTCTTGTGAGGACAAGATCGTTGTGTGATACACCTGGCAATTTAAAAGGGCAGAATGTGCGGCACTGCAATTGCAGAATTTTACGCACGATCGTAAGGATGCAAGTTTAAATGGGAAAACTCAGTGGATTATTAATCTACGTAAGTAAAAAAATTGGTTTATCCTTCAGAGCGACAGATTTCCACCACTGGTTGAGGGCTGCCGATACAATGAGCCCCATCCCAAGCGTAGTTGAGCAGGGAGACCCGCTTTGATTTTCACTTTGACTCGTGACTGCAGTAAGGAAATAATTAACCAACAGACAAATATTCAAATACTTTGATATACCAGCCAACTGGCAAATGGATAAATGTTTACCTGCTTAAAATAGATGGTGCTGAAAAAAAGAATGCTCATAGGCTGATGGACTCCAATAAATATTGATGTAGCAAAACAAAATTATGGCTATTCATTATGGCATTGTATCACCCATATTACACTATGACATTATATAATGAGTTGTGTACAACCCCACATTTATGGCCTTGTAATTGCATAGTATTATATGGGGAAGAGCAGTGGCACGGTGATTTGGGCACCGCATTATATATCCTGGCCACAGCTGTTGCAGAGTGCAGCAAAGCACTAAAAACAGCACGACAAATTGAACGAAGCTAAGATACTCGCAATCGCAATATTGTAAAATTGAACATCGTATAATTTCTTCCGAGCCTTCCTAGATCCGAGGGATGGCTGCGAGATGGACTATCCCAAGCCACGGGGGCTCTGTCTTCAGCAGTTCTTGCGAGCGCCATCAAAGCCGTCATTGGACCTTGGTGGTGCCGAGCGTATCGCGTTGCGAAAAAATGCATGCGTGGCAACCGCAGTTGGTACCGATGGAAGAGAAGTAAGGCACGGCGTCAAGGGAGGGTCCGTGAAACACGACCTCCCCGTGGTGCATCAGCGTGAGCCGGTCAAAGTTCTGGAAGATGGAGTAGCGCGGCTGGTGGATGGAGAAGATGACAGTGCGTCCATTGCGGGACAGCCTGTGGGTAAAAGGACAAATGTGAAGTGGCAAAGTTGACTGGGTTGTTTATAAACGAATATAATCTGAGGACATGAAGAGACGACTTTGCTGTTTGGGTTCTCTGATTACAATCAGTCTAGCCAAGGTCACAATACTCGTGTAATTACGATAAGTGCTCACGTGGCTTTAAACTGGAAATCGTCACGTGGCCTCAATACAGTAGAACCTCTGGTCACGAACGCTTCTGACCACGACCAAATCGGGTTCCGACCAAAAAAATTCACAATTTTTTTTAATCTGATCACGAACACAAACTCGGGTGGTGATCAAACACGGTCGCGGCCGATTTCCCCTTCCGCGCCATTTTTTTTGTAAGCGTCAAGTTTCCTGTTGTTATGGGTCGCTGTTGTTTGTTTACAAACAACAGCGACCCATAAAATTCCTAGTAAGATATTAATTTTGTGAGTGTAGTCATACCCCTCCCCCTCATTCAAGCCGTAATTTAGAGAGCGAAAACGCTGAGTACATAAATCGCTACCATAAGAACCCGTTAATCTCTTCTCGCATCATTCATACGATGATGCGGTGAAGTAAACGTTCATACGATATTACGGTGAATGCTTCCAAAAACAATACTGTACCCAAATATTATTGTTAACTTACTTTCAATAGAACATGAATTGCTCATACGAATATTCTCTCTCTCAGAATCGACCGACTGATGTAGCAGACGAAACAATCATCTTGTTGAATGATTCTAAACCTTGACGTGGCAATGTTAGTTTTCTCTGTCGTTCAAGGTTTTCTCAGTGTTATTCAATGTTTTTACATTTAGTTTACTATTACACTGTGAGTTCTATGGCATAATTAACTATTTGTGTGCTTAAAAAAAACAATATTTATATACAGTTCGTAGGAGTCTGGAACGGATTAATCGTATTTACATACAATCCAATGGGGAAATTAGGTTCGAGTCACGACTAAATCGGGTTGCGACCAAAGTTATGGAACGAATTATGGTCGTGACCAGAGGTTCTACTGTACTCTTTTTCAGGTAGTTCCTACATTGGGTTATGTGGACCGATTCCATGAATGAGTGTATGACAAGTGGGAGGAAACTGCAGTAGGATGCCTGGAGAAAGCATAGGCATCATACAAAGGGACAACTGTGGGTATCCTGTACAAGATTCAAGAATCCATCGCTGTTGTGCCCATCTCTTGGTAAGTCTGAAAATGTGTTATTGCACTCTTATGGATCGAGTCTATGACGATTGCGCCGCAACCGATCGCACACAGAGTGAGCTTTTTGGACGAACAACGCTGCATTAAGTCTGTTGCAAAACTGGGCTCAGACTCAAGGATAGATCCCAAACATCTGCTAGCAGAGGTGGGACAAAGTCATTGTTATGCAAGTCCAAGTCGAGTCGCAAGTCATCAAATTCATGACTCGAGTCTGACTCGAGTCCAAGTCACATGACTCGAGTCCACATCTCATAGGTGGGACAAAGTCATTGTTATGCAAGTCCAAGTCGAGTCGCAAGTCATCAAATTCATGACTCGAGTCTGACTCGAGTCCAAGTCACATGACTCGAGTCCACACCTCTGCCTGCTAGTAACTGGGTCCAGGACTTCTGGGCCGGAGGCACCGGAGAAACTGCGCCGGCCGTACCTCTTCTTCTTTAAATTGTATCCCTATTTTGTCATTGCACTTCATTATAAAGTCTGTTTAATGTATACAGGAGTTTAAGGTGCTGATTTAGCCAATGTTGAATTAGTTAATTTGCTTAGTCCTTGTGTTGTTTTTGTTCACACGTGGATGCTGCATTTAGATTATTTAGATTTGGCTGCTATACATTTCCACATGCTATGCCACTTTCAGATATTATTTGTGGCCAAGTAGCTTCTGATAAAGAAGCTAATAGTTCAGTGGGCTTTACCTAGTAAGATAAAAATAGTTAAGTGTCATTTGTATATTTTATAAGTTATTTGTTTTCATTTTCCTATACTTTGCACTCCTATCGTGTTTTTGTATTGTTTGTAGTGGAAACGTTCTGACCTGCCCCGACTGGACATCTGTGAAAAAGAGCTCTCTATAGCTCATCGGATTCCCCCAGTATAAATACATATTCTGATTCTGAATTATGCACGTGTTATGTCATATTTTTACTGTATTGTTGTTTAACTTTCTACTTTCCCAATAGTTTGCACTCTAGGACCTGTTGCTGTAGCGGCCCTGCCGCACTCTATGATAGCAGGCGCCAAACTGTGCAACGCCCTCCCGCATGGCCTTGTGGGAGCTTCAGTACGGCTTCTGACCTGAAGATGTACCGTTAAAAGTTATTTTATTTTTTCTTCCTATTCCTTTGCGATGACATACACGTACATACACGTGGGTCTTCGGAATGTAATCGGAAGAAAAACTGAATGGGAAAGGGTTAAGAGGTCCGCAAGATTCTTGGGATGTCAGTTTAACACGTAGGCTTTCGCGACCAATATTATTCATAATATAGGTTTTTGGGTCAGATCGCGTTATTTATAAATGTGTCGTAACCCTCCACCACCCGACACGGCCAAACAGTAAAAAATGTGTCACGTTTTTTCAAAGGAAAAAATAATTCACTTCTTTAGCCCACCGGTGTGTTGAAGAGAGAATCAACAGCATTTTTAAATTTGAGTCGTACGACGTTTCGCTGGTAATTACAATCAGCTTCATCGGGCAAGAATGGTGAAGCTCTCCTGTTGCTCCCGGTCTTAAATAGAGCAGCAGCGGGGTGACGTCATCATTCTTGGGATGTGTCCACAGCATCTCGAGCGAAGACATTTCTCCGAAGTGCTTTCGACGAAGATGCCTGTCTGTCGGCCATTCTGGGTCAGCAGTGGCACAGAGCATCCTCGCTTTGCCAGCATCTCAAGCACGGCGGCGAGCTTGAGATGCCGATGCGGTGGAGTAGTGCTCGAGGAGAGTGGAGTGGCCACCGGCACCAAGTTGCGCGAGGATTCTTCGCGGGCCGGTGAGCAGCGTCGTTTCCTCTGGGTTGAGCTTCAAATGCTGGTAGCGTGGGACACGTGGGTGGTTGATAGACTTAAGCCAGGTGCTGATTGTGCCTTTGCTATTGCACATAATGCATACTGAGAGACCATCAGGATTAGATAAATGTGGAGGCACATGCCTGATCCAGAGGGCTTGGTGAATCAAACAAAATTTAGGTGGCCAAGAGATGGCAGTTCACCAAATGAACTGAATCCATCTGTGTGGAACTTTGAGTCTTATTCTCTCCTATGCATTGGCTTCCTCCAGTTTTCTCGCGCATGCCGAACACTCGTCAATGGAATTGTCCACACATCTCAATGCAAGGATCCTCCTAAAATATGAACCTCGATAATCAGTTAGGTTTTTGTGAATGAACATTGGCCATATTATTATTATTACAAGGGGTAGGGGGCACTACCTGTAGAGCAATCTGATGATGGCGGTGGCTGTGTTGGCATCCAGACCCGTAGTGGGCTCATCCAGAAACAGCACGGACGGGCTGGTGATGAGCTCCATGCCGATGTTGCAGCGCTTTCTCTCACCACCTGATACACCGCGAATCATGTCCGTGCCCACCTGGTGTAGAGCGGGTGAGCCAACAACATGGTCATCATTGTCACCATCATCATCGCAGTATATCTCATCAGGTCATTATCATCATCATCATCATCATCGACGACATATTCATCCTGACCATCACAGTCAACTGCATCATCATCATTATGGTCAATTGTACTGTCATTTAACCTTTATCATGTGTAATATCATCATGGTTAGTCATAATTAATATGATCATCATCACGGTTAGCATTATCATTCTCAACATTATTATTATGATCATTATCGTAATCATCTGTTGTATCCTGGTCCGCACCAAAGTAATCACCATTGGCACAGTCGCCTACCAAGTCACGTTAATTATTCAAGATTGTTTATTAGCCAAGATTACCGTCGTCAGCCTCAATTGCTCCATATTGGTGAACATCAATATTATATTTTGATTTAAAGCTTTCGTGACTGCAGGGATTCATATTCTTGGTTCTTTCGGTAAATTCACGTAGAAGGGAAGTAATAAGATAATGTAAATATACATTTTTATTTTATTTTTTATATTTATATTATTTTACTATTTCCCTTCTACGTGACTTTACCAAAAGAACCAAGAATATCAATATTATAATCAACGCTCATTGCATGTGACGTCAGTCATTACACTGTTAGGGCACAGCGTCACTGTGTCAACTACACGCGTGTCTCTACTCGTTCACTGCACGTGAAGTCAGCGGCATGGTCAGGTAATGAAGTGGAAAAAAAACAACCTTGGTGTTCTGACACTCAGTGAGACCCAGCTCCCGGATGACATTGTCCACTCGCTGCTGCTTCTCTTGCTCCCAGTCACTTCTCTTAGCGCCCTGCTGCGCCAGCCGTAGGTTTGCCGAGAACTCGATGTTTTCCCGCACAGAGAGGGTGCCCATGATGACATCGTCCTGTGCTCAAGCACGCAAAACGAAGACAAACATGACTCCACTTTAGTGCTGCAGGCTTAACCGTTTTCATCACCATCGTTATAATATCAGCCATGATAAAGCCGCTGCTAAATAAAGGCCTCCCTAAGTCAACGCCATCCGTCACTGTACTACGATGTAAAAATCCACGTAGCAAGTGCACACGAGCCGATTCCATCGCTCCCATTTCTCCAGTGCATGTACCCTTGAGTGCGTTCCCACCCTGAGCTATTAGCGAGCACTTATTGACAGTACTGCACCACGCTTTTAGCCACGAAGGTCTATTGCCCAAAAGCAGAGATATATCTTAACTTTGAATAACGGCCATTGGTCAAAACATTGTCACACCCGTCAACCCATAATACGGGTTTACCCGTATTATTGTATCGGGAAATTACGTTTTCAGGTCCATACAGCGTACAGCCGTTTCAATACGGCCAGAAACTAAATAATATTTTTTGTCTATTTGTTTGTGTTTCTCCCTTGTGATGGGACTTTGTAGGATGAACGTTGAGATTTATAAGGGCACGGGGTGACCAATAAGGTCTGATTTGGTCTGCAATAAGGTAGGAATTGATAAGGTGTTGACAGGTATGCATTGTGTATTCTATATTTATTTTATATATTTATTTACATATGTTTTCCATCAGTGGCTTCTACTTTAGCAAATTGCCCTGACAGCGACGTGAAGTATGGTGAAATGTTGGACAAAACATTGTCTTATCTATATAAATAAAAACCTTCATCTACATGTACGTCTCAAAAACCTCCAGGGTACTTCCCGACAAGGTAGAAAGCTGAAATTTGGTACACAGGTAGCTTTTAGGACACAAACAACAGGAGAATTCAGAAAGTCCTAGATTTTTAATTTTAAGGCCCCCAAAGGTCGCTGTTAAGTGCCCCATAAACATGTTTGTGCCTGGTGTCATTCAGAAGCCGTTCAAAATCTAAGATTGCGTTTTTTTCGTTTGGTATAACATTAAACAGCAAATAAAATTAAACGATAACCATTGTTCTATCTTTTATTGTATTTGAGAAATTTCAGATGAAAGTGGTTTTGAACGAAAAAATACACATTTTATGATGTACAAATGTGAATTATTAAAAGATAGGAGCTTCCCCTCAGAGTATTAAGTTAATTAACTTTTGTTCTTTATAATAAAAAATAATTACAGAATCTTAAAATTGAGCGGTTTCCGATGGGTAGATCTTTAAATATAAGAAGTTGAATCAAGTCATCAACCATGTTTGTTTTTTTTTGGGGGGGGGGGGGGGGAAATACAATTTTTTTGAGTTGTGAGCGTCTGATCGTAGATAAAACATATTTGTAAAAAATCATGAGGTCAATTATTATATTTATTCAGAACTTTTACCTGGCGAAAACAGGCTTCATGAAATTGTTATAGATACGATCATTCCTTGCCCCCCCACCTCTCCCCCACCCCACCCCGCCCCGCACCACCACCTCGTGGCGCTCGCACCACGCCACCTTTGCCGGCCGTCACCTGCACGACGTATCCTGAGATGAGGCGGAAGCCCGAGTCCATGGGGTTGCCGTCCAGCAGCACCGTGCCACCCTTCAGCCCCTTGGGGTCCTTCCTCCCCGCCAGCACATCCAGCAAGCTGCCCGTGGGATTACAAAGGGCCTCATTCACGTGCAGATAATCAACAACAATAATAGTGTGAGTGAGCGTAATAAGGTCACGTCATACTCTTAGGTTTTTTTCGGTAAAGTTACGTAGGTAAAAAGAAATAATCAAAAAATAAATAATAAAAATTATAGAAATAATAATAGAAATAAAATAATAAATCACGACGTTTCGGAGGCAACACAAGTCTCCGTCATCAGGTGGGACTGTCACAGCTGAATTTACTTAATACAGTAAATTCAGTTTACTTAATACAGTATATGCAGCTGAATTTACTTAATACAGTAAATTCAGTTTACTTAATACAGTAAATGCAGTTTACTTAATACAGTAAATTCAGTTGTGACGGTCCCACCTGATGACGGAGACTTGTGTTGCCTCCGAAACGTCGTGATTTATTATTTTATTTGTATTATTATTTCTATTCTATAATTTTTCTATAATTTATTATTATTTATTTTATTATTATTTATTTGTACCTACGTGACTTTACCGAAAAAACCTAAGAGTATGAATCCTTGCAGTCACGAAAGCTTCAAATCTAGAAATAAGGTCACGTCACTCAGCTGCCATCATGGAGATCGTGGGTTTGATTCTTGGTTTGAATATCAAGTACAGTGAGTTGGTCTCAGCCGAGTCATAAATGACTGCACGAAAAAAAACCCCATCATATAAAATCTCATTCTGCACTTAATTTGGCCATATTTTTGTTCTGAGAATACAAAAATGTTGGATTGAACAAAACGACCATGTGGCAGTGCGAGTGAGAAAGTGCTGCCCCCCCCGGGCCCGCGAGTGCATTGATCAGAGGTCGCTTGTTGTGACATCCGCTTCCGTGCGCCGTTCTGCAATACGGAGAGGCTGCACTGCTCTGTTCTGAATGGATGCTCCGTCTCATGACACCATGTCAATAGAACGATTAGGGTAAAATTTGGGAAAAATACAAAAAGTTAAGGGAGACCAAAACAAATAAACAAATTGATTCAGAAATTTGCCACGCAATGCATTCTGGAAGGGCACAATAACACCAATTTGCATTTATATAGAATCTAAATCATGTTCATGTCATGACGCTGCACATGACGGTGACGTAGAGGGAGGCGTTACTGTTGAGTGAGCTAAGATTGACAGCTACGTGCAGCGACAAAATTGCAAAGGGTTTAAAGACGAATGAAAGATAAAACGCCTTGAAGTCGGGCTTTGTCGCCGTGTAGTTTGAATGTAAATTTACTGACTTTACGATGAGCGCACTCAATTCCCCATTGCTTAGCAACTCCGCTGTCTAGACAGTGTGTGTGATTGCGGCCCAGTCTCCTTGGCAAGGACACTCAATTGATTTTGATAATGTTGAAGTTTTGTGCAAAACGAGCTACTACTGGTCAAGACTAATTAGAGAATCTATCGAAATTGAAAGAAATCAAAATAACTTTAACCGTTCGGATAGCTACCACCTTAGTGCTGCGTGGAAGCGAATCATCAAATAATACATTATTTAAATTCATGCCTACAAAGGGATTATCGTTGGTAGGGCTATTTTAATAAACACAATAGACAGGAAGGACAAGTTAAAACGGCTCGCATAATGCACATGCAGAATGTACGTTGCCTCAGTAATCACCCCCCCCCCCCCTACATTGTGCAAGAGCGCAGAAGCGTGGTCACTACATCTACGCCTCTATATAAGGAACGAAACAGTAAGACTTCTCCACAAATCTGGCTATCGCCTGATGAAACTAGTTGTAATTACTGGCGAAACGTCGTACTCAGATTGTAAATGTTGTAGCTTGGCTCTCCAACACACCGGTGTGCTGTACCAGTGACGAATTGGCATGTTCTGTTTACGTGACAACCCTTACTAGTTGGCTGTGTCGAGTGGTGGCGGGTTTTAACGACACAATCTTGATTTAACGACACATTTATATATTTACGTGATCTAACCAAAAAACCTCTATTATGGACTCATTGGCTATGTTTCAACAATGGGACATCAAATGAATGCATCTAAAATTCAACACAAGTTAGGGGTCATGTGTCTTATGCAAGCAAATCAATTTCCCTCAAATGTATGTGCAGACATTAATCTATATCGAAGTTCCAACATGATTTTTCAGAGCAGCAAACATTATGCGAAAATATGCCCTACTTCATCACGATTGTCAGACTTTTTTGGTTATCCAGAAAACAGTAACAAATAGAGAGGTCTCCAACGGAAACAACGCCATTGTTTTTTTTCTTCGATGCTTCCCACACGTTTAACCCAGTGATCCGACACATGTTGCTTGTGAACCTTGCTCGGGCGCTGCGCAACAGCGGACATTTGTCACTCACGAGGTCTTGCCGCTGCCGGTGGGACCCATGATGGCGTTCATCCCGGGCAGCATGATGCCACTGTGCGACAAGACAAGCGAGGCGACAACAGCACATAAGTACAACACGCACACTTTGCCTGAAGACCAAAATCACCCAGGCTGCACCCGTTCTCGTAAGACCTCGGCAGCTAATTACGTCTAGAGCTTGGAGAGTTCTTGGGTGGGTGACTTCCACATACGTTCATCTTTCCCCAAGTCTGGCCTTTGGCCCCTCAGACTTGGACACGAGTTAGGACGCGAAAAGCCATAGGAAGAAGAACCCAGCGGCACCTGACGTCCCGCAGGATCATCTTGGTCTTGTGCTTGCGTCGGCACGGGATCCCGTGGCCCTCGTTCACGGAGTAGATGATGCCCTGGTAGGAGAGCGTGGAGCCGTGCAGGCCAGTGCTGTCATCGCCCGGGGGACCACCCACACCGAGCTCCACGGTGCATCCTTCATTCTTCTGGCTCTGCTCTGAAGGTGACACTGGTAAAAGAGGCGCATCTATGTGAAATTTTCATCAAAGCACGAATGTTGTTTTTAATTCATATTTGCTTCTGAAGGGAATGAAGGGCAGCCACTCCTACAGACGGGGTTATCTTGCCCATAGTCCCCTTCTCTATTCTACTCTCACTGGTTTCTCTGCCGTTGGCTCTGCCTCTCCTCTGTTGGCCACTCTCAACACTCATCAGACACCTGCCATTACTCACCACCTGACACTGTCACCCACTACTCACCTGACATCTGATCCTCACCACACACCACTCACCAGACACCTCATCACTGCCAAGACACCACTCACCTGTCATCCACCTGACCCTCACCACACACCTGACACCTCACCACTTGGTAGAAACTCACCAGACGCTATTCTGCTGACACTCACCAGGCACACTTATCTCCTGAAACTCAGCAGACATCACCCACTACTCACCTGACACTTACCAGCCACCAGACTCATTGTTTTATCACTCACCACACCCACGACAAATCAATAATTTCAATTGCTAAACAACACCACCACCACCACGCCAATCCACTAAATGAATACACTACAGTACACCACCACACACCTTTACAGTGCACTACTACACCATTTCACTACACCACTTAACACTGCACCTCACACCTACACCATACCTCTAAACTAGACCCTCAGCTACAACGACACGGAACAGCATCCGACCACACAACACAATACTGTGATAATTAAAAAATATTTAACAAAAATACTGAAACCGACACCACTCCCCGTTCTGGCGACCATTTCACCACCAAATATCCACAGCCTCATTCGAGGTCCCAAACTGAGCTCAGCAGCTATTTTAACAAGGACAACCACAGCCCAAGGCCTTGCTGCATGTTTGGTGCTTTGGGGCACCGTTTATCTAAATTATTCACTTCTAAATTATTCACTTCCCTGGATAAGTTAGGCGTGTAAAGAGTGGTGGAGTCGACTGGGCCGCTCGCTTCAGGGTCGACCACTCGCTGAGGAACTTCCCACTCCAACTGAGCTCTGCCACCTAAACACGAGGTTGTTGGTCCTGTGGATGGCTGCCTCCCGCCTGTGGCTGCCTCTCGCTCCCCCATTCATTTTTAACCTATAAAAGGCATTTTTGACTGTGTGTGGCCGACACTTGCGAGAGATTTGGCTCGCGAACTGTGGGGTTGATATTTTAAAAAGTGCCCAGGTAGAATGGCATAAGCCCCCGCGGCGAGCCAGCGCCATTCCGATTTCGTGTCCGTCACCTTTAAAGTACTTAAATTAGCAATTTAGTGCAGTTTTTTTTTGTTATTTTCATTATTTGCGCCTCTCAGCGCGCCAATGCACGCATCTGCGCATGCGCGCCCCCAAGCGACGTGCACGCGTTCGGTGGAGGGGTGCGATTCTCATTCGCGTTAAAAATGCAACAAAAAAACACAAGACTGAGGTACATTCTTCAAAGTGTGATTTCCTCTTCTCTCCCCCCACCCCAATGTGTGCAATTACTACTATAGGGTCGGTAGATATTAATATTATAGAGTTAATAAAAGTAAAATAAAATATAATAATAAAATAATAAAAATAATAAAAATAAAATAAAATAATTCTCACGACGTTTCGGCCACAACGCAAGCAGCCGTCCTCAGGTGAAAACCAGGTCCGTCGAGGCGACAGAGTCTGAATGAAACAGCACACGAGCTTGGAGCATATATATAAGCTGGGCGCCTTGACAAAGGAATTTGCATATCAAGAGGAATTTAGCATATTTATGGGAAATGCAGGAATGTGATTAGTACTACATATGCATGTGCATTATGCAGGATTAACAGCATCAAAGGGAGCTGCACTTGCTGCTGCAGTTGCTGCTGCAGTTACTGCAGCTGCTGCTGCAGCAGCTGCTGCCGCAGTTACTGCTGCTGCAGTTGCTGCTGCTGCCGCAGTTGCTGCTGTTGCTGCTGTTGCTGCTGCAGTTACTGCCTTATCCATTTTAATATAACACCATGTATCACTCTACCCACCCCAACGTGCATCACACTGCTGCACATCTACTATACAATTACGACACCATACATCACTCTGCACACTGCACCAAGCACACAAATGCCACACCATCTGCCACTATACACTGTACCATTGACCATCGTGTCAATGGGTGAGTGGTGACCATTGACACGATGGTACAGTGTATAGTGGCAGATGGTGTGGCATTTGTGTGCTTGGTGCAGTGTGCAGAGTGATGTATGGTGTCGTAATTGTATAGTAGATGTGCAGCAGTGTGATGCACGTTGGGGTGGGTAGAGTGATACATGGTGTTATATTAAAATTGAGAAGGCAGTAACTGCGGCAGCAGCAGCAGCAACTGCGGTAGCAGCAGCAACTGCGGCAGCAGCAACTGCAGCAGCAAGTGCAGCTCCCTTTGATGCTGTTAATCCTGCATAACGCACATGCATATGTAGTACTAATCACATTCCTGCATTTCCCATAAATATGCTGAATTCCTCTTGATATGAAAATTCCTTTGTCAAGGCGCCCAGCTTATATATATGCTCCAAGCTCGTGTGCTGTTTCATTCAGACTCTGTCGCCTCGACGGACCTGGTTTTCACCTGAGGACGGGTGCTTGCGTTGTGGCCGAAACGTCGTGAGAATTATTTTATTTTGTTTTATTTTTATTATTTTATTACTTCCCTTCTACGTGACTTTACCGAAAGAACCAAGAAGATGAATCCCTGCAGTCACGAAAGCTTTAAATCGAAAAATATAATAAATTAATTTTTTACTTTTATTAATTATTCTTTTTTACCTACGTGACTTTACCGAAAAAACCTAAGAATATGAATCCTTGCAGTCACGAAAGCTTCAAACCTAGAATATTATAGAGCTTACATACTACAGTATTACTGTAGAGCGGGTGGGAGGATGATGGGGGGTGGGGGGTAGCGGCCTGCCAGGGTGCAACTTCGGCCGGCTGGAGCAATCTAGGCGAGGCCGGGGGCTCTGCACGAGACTAGGTCTCACCACTACACTCTGTGAAGTGAGTACTATTATAGAGTCGGTATATACGACTATAGAGTGGGTAGATACTACTGTAGAGTAGGTAGATCCTACTGTATAGTTTGTGCCTACTGCTACTGTAGAGCGGGCGGTGGGGGGGGTATTGCAGCCGAGCCCGAGCCTGCCAAGGTGCCACCTTGGCTGGCTGGGCAATCTAGGCGAGGCCGGCGGCTCTGCACGGGACTAGGCCTCACCACGGTACTGTTAAGTACTATTTTCTTGCTTCTTTCGCTAAACTCACATACATAGAAAACTAATATTTAAAAGTAGGTTAGTAAATATTAAAATAATAGTGTAGCATCACGACTGATGTGAGGTCACGAGTCAATGCGGCGTGGATGAAATGGAGGCAAGTCACCGGAGTCCTCTGTGATCGGAAAATTCCGGATAGGCTGAAGGGAAAAATATACAAGACCATCGTCCGACCGGTGGCACTCTATGGATCCGAGTGCTGGCCAGCCACAACTGTACACGAACAAGCTCTCCACACCATGGAGATGAGGATGCTCAGATGGAGCCTCGGGCTCACTCGATGGGATCGTGTCAGGAACGAAGACGTTCGGAAGCGACTTGGTGTGGCCCCCATTGCGGACAAGATGCTTGAGGCAAGGCTTCGGTGGTACGGCCACGTGATGCGAAGTGAAGAGTCATCAGTGGCCAAGACTGCCTTGCGTATTGAGCCAGAGGGCCGCCGTCCACGCGGGCGTCCGAAGAAGCGATGGATGGACCGAATAAAGGAAGACATGAAGACGGTCAACGCATCCCCTGAAGATGCCCTGGACCGAGCCAAATGGAGAAGACAATGCCGAAAAGCGGACCCTGCGCCACAGCGGGAACAACGCTAGGAAGAAGAGTGTGTGTGGAAAACGAATATTTAAAAATTCAGTTAATAAATATTAAATAATGTGTGTGTCTACGTCCATGTGTGCGTGTGAGTTGATGTGCGTGTGTGCGTCGCTGTGTGTTTGTAAGTCGATATGTGCGTGTGTGCAAGTCTGTGTGTGTGTGTGGATCGATGTGTGTGTGTAAGTCGATGTGTGTGTGTGTGTGTGTAAGCGGTGTGTGTGTGAGTCGATGTATGTGTTTGTGTGTGTAAGTCGATGTGTATATGTGCATCGCTGTGTGTTTGTAAGTCTGTGTGTGTGGGTCGATGTGTGTGTGAGTCTGGTTGTATGTATCTGCCCCCCCCCATCCCTAGGCCATATTCGAAAGCTACCTTGTGACCCTTCCATGACCTCTCCACTCCCACAGCCGTCTCCTCACGTTCCTCCCCAGGGCCAGGTCTGCCAACTGAGCTGCCTTTTGACCTCGTCGGTCGTGTCCCAGTTCTCCCTGGGGGCTCTTTGGTGAAGGACGCAGGACCCCTCCCCCCACCCTCCCCCGAACTTTTGCCCTCCACCTAACCTCCCCCTCCCCCCAACTCTCCCCCCAACCCTCCCCTCCCCCTACATCCTCCCCCACTCACCCTTCTACCCCCCACCACTCACCCCCCACTCACCGCCCCCCCGCCCCGCCACCCCACCAATCCAGTTGCATGTTTTTACACGCTTTTATTTAACCCAATCTGTCTATTGTTGTTGTTGTTGTCGTCATTGTTGTCGTTGTTGTTGTTGTATCCTGAAATCTTGTAACTAAATTTTAACCCACTTCCCAATGTGGTATCGACTGCAAACTTGGTATACTTATGTCATACTGATGACAATACCATATTCTATCATAAAAACATAAAAAAAACATATATTTTAAGACATTCTTTTTTTATATGTTATGTTTCGGCTTGGGTCTAATTGTCCATTCTCAAATAACGTTGGCTGTAAATCACCACGGTCCCTTACGTTATGGCAAGCTTCGGGGCCACTTTCTGGAGTCGTGGAGTTATTCCATTACTAGTACGGTACATTTCATTAAAGCGTGGGAGGAAACCCATGCAAGAACAGGGGGAGAACGGGAATCAAACCCAGACGCTTCCTGCGGTGATGTTTTATATCTTCCACGTAAGGGGCTGTCCATAAATGACGTCACGCGATTTTGAACCATTTTTGACCCCCCCCCTCGTCACATGGCTTCACAGAAAGTCAGACCCCCATCCTTAAAAATTACGTCACAATGCTCTAACCCCCCACCCAAAACCATATTTCCATTTTGAAAATAAAACATGCTTCAAATCGCTTTAAACTATTGTCCTTGTAGTGCGTATTTAATGTGGCGTTGCACTCTGATGTTGTAGGAGTGTTATAACAATTAGTGTTATAACAATTCTATATTTATTTAAAGTTGCGCATTTTGATGTGACGTCACATTTCTCAACCCCCCCCCCTCGTCACACATCGTCACAAA
The DNA here is from genome assembly GCF_964198595.1 of Lampetra fluviatilis. Classification (NCBI taxonomy): domain Eukaryota; kingdom Metazoa; phylum Chordata; class Hyperoartia; order Petromyzontiformes; family Petromyzontidae; genus Lampetra; species Lampetra fluviatilis. Next base: position 8,745,102 of record NC_136294.1, on the reverse strand, counting down.
TGTCTGATCCCCCCCACCCTAGGTGCGTGATGTCATTTATGGACGGCCCCTAACCTCCCATCACACGTACATGAATTGTCCACTCCGCCACCTCCTCTCTCCCATGTTTCCCTGGCCTGCCCCCCCTCCCCACTTGAGCCCAATGCAGTTTGAAAAATAAATTGTATCACTCATCTTTAGATGAGATTTCATTGAAATGACATTGTACATGGAAACTGTTATATTTTTTTAGAGGGCCTCTAATTTGCTTGGCGCAGTTGAAACGGGGTGTCACACAAGCGCCAGAGCACAATGCTACTCGATGTGCGTGCGAACGGATTGTAAACTCAAACAAGGCAAGCTGGTGAGCCATCCCCCCAAGACTTAACTCCCCACGAGTTATTTTACACGGCTCAGTTATTTAACACAACTCCAAAGGTCGCCGTAATACCTTCCCTGAGGTGATTGGGGTTAATGCCGGTGCACTTCCCAGGCTCGTTATAATCAGAATCGTTCGTTATAATATTTAAGTTTGTCTTGAAAACTCACCTCTTTAAACTGCTCTTTGACCCCCCTTAGTTCTGGCCGTGTACCCTGAAGATTATGTTTATTTTTGCTTTCCATACACGGTGGCGCATTTGGATCTACGGATGAAATGCGCCTGAACAAATTGTAAATTATTATGTCACAAAGTTGGCAAAACAGTGTTGTTGACTGTGAAGGGTCGCTTGGTGTTTGGAACCCCCCCCCCCCAAAAATAAAGCTTGTGTCAGAACTGTCAAGCGTGTAGAATTTACCCTGTTGGATGTTAGCCCTGTACTAATTATTTGGTTCTTTCGGTAAAGTCACGTAGATAGAAAAAATAAAAAGAAAGTGAATAAAAATGTATTGAAAATATAAAATACAAATAAAATAATAATAAAAACACTAATGTAGACTGTAGCCTGGTTCTTAATCAGAGTGAGTGTACTGGCAGTCTATAATGTAGACTGTAACCTGGTTATTAGGTTTGGATGAGTGTACTGGAAGTCTATAATGTAGACTGTAGCAATGGTTATTAAGCTGGGTGAGTGTACTGGCAGTCTATAATGTAGACTGTAGCCTGGTTCTTAACCTGAAAAATAAAAATGAAAAAAATAGAAGTATTTTTATTCTTTATTTTGTTATTTTTTAATTATTTGTATTTTATATATTTTCAGGTTAAGAACCAGGCTACAGTCTACGTTATAGACTGCCAGTACACTCACCCAGCTTAATAACCAATGCTGTAGTCTACATTATAGACTACCAGTACACTCACTCAGATTAAGAACCAGGCTACAGTCTACATGAGTGTTTTCTTAATTATTTTTTTCACTTCATTTTAATAAAAAACAATTTACGTACGAGACTTTACCGAAAGAACCAAAAATATGAATTCCTGCAGTCACGAAAGTTTTAAGTCATAAGTCCTGTACTTTCCACGTTATTTGTTTAAAACAAAAACGCCCACCAAATATTAATCACCATGAACTTTAAAATAATAATCATCATCGATAACCAACGTTTAAAGCAAAGCCTAGATGCGAGCTTCACACGGAGAGTTTAAAGTTTAAAACAGCACCGCGTCTGTCAAGCGAGTCTCACAACAACAACGACACGTGCTGTGTAGTAAATGTGGCTCGCAGCCTGCGGTGGAAGACCGCCGTTGTGTTCAGAACGAGCGAAACAAAGCAATTTTCCGTTCAAGTGGATAATTTTGCGTGAAGAACACTTGATTTCGCTGCTGTGTATTAATAGCATGCACTTCTTTCGCACCGTACGTAGCCAACTGTGCTAATCGGAGGTGCAGGTGGACAACAAACTAAACACAAAAAGCAGTTCTAAAGAAATGAGTTTTCAATGTAGATTTAAAAGTGCACAATCGCTCGCAAAGGCTTCCCAATATCGGAAGGAAGAACCTTCCAGACGGCCGCAGCAGCTCATCTGAAAGCGCGCGATGGTAAACACACATTGCGCTTGGAATATGAAGCACAACGCCGTTCGATTTCCTGGCGCGGCAGTTGCAAGAGTGGGGCAAGCTCCTTAAAATTCCCCTCCATCTCCTAACTGCACCCCCCCCTGTCCACCCAGTGCAATGCTGTCCAGTTGTTGTACAGTGTCACATGTGGTCGGGTAAAGCATGAGTAATAAGAGTCTAGAAGGGCACTCTTGAGTCTAGAGCTCCCAGTGCAGTGCGTAGGCGGATTAAGGTTTTGAGATGTTTAAGTCTAATAGGATGGCAGAGCCTCAGTACAAAATGAATTACATATTGCAAGACAAATTCTGAAGTGGTTACGCATGTATTTATTGTACGCTTTGTTTTTATTCGGTAAAGTCACGTAGGTAAAACAATTAACGTCGTGATTTAATTTAGTTGTTTTCATTTATTTTATTTTATTAATTGTTGTACCTACGTGACTTTACCGAAAAAAACAAAGAGTATGAATCCTTGCAGTCACGAAAGCTTCAAATCTAGAATGAATGTATTTATTAATTTGCCGATGTAAAGTTAACAAACGTACGCACAGTCCACGGTATTAGACTCAAGGTAAATTTCCAGATGGCCGGCAAATTTACCCTCGAGTCTAGTAAGGAAGGAAGGTGGTCTCACTCCGGGGTTAACCATCCGTCCCTTCTCGAATGGAAGCGCCCTTTCTTCCGTCAAGCGTGGCGGTTGCAGAGTTGTCACCTTTATAATAATAGTTATAATAATAATTATAATAATCCTTCACAGCGTTCAGAGTGCAGCCTCACGGACGAGCCGTGTTCAAGGCGGATCGGTCGTGATGGTTTGTCCGGTCCAAGTGGTCGGCAACCACAAAATAACAATAAGAGCAGCGGCCTCAACATGTAATTGTTTTGGAATTCGGTAAAAAAAAAAATCAAGCAAACAAACCCAACAGACTCAATATTTCAAGGTGCCGCAATGCGACGTGAATAGTGGTCATTCAATAAGTAACATCACGGAGCCAGCCCTTGACCGTAGGCGTACCTGACATGGCTTGCTGGCGGCGGGTGGTAGGGGTGTGTGTGGATCGCGATGAGGATGCAGGAGCAGATGGACTGATGTTCACTCCGCAGGAGGAAAGCTGTCCCTCCCCGTGGTGCTGAGCAAGTTGACCTTATAATCCGGCAATTTGCCGTTACATAATATACGTGTTGGCTGCGACAACAAGAACAACAGCAATTGAAAACTCCTCCAAGAGACGACGCGCCCGTGTCGAAAGCGGAATAGTGCCGCGCTCAAAGCGCCAGCTTAAAACTAGGTCATTGCGACACACTTTTGAGCTATAATGTGTTAAAGTCCACCGCGGTGTTTGCGATGGAGCGCTTTCGTCCGAATGGCGCAGACGCGGCGCATCGATTTATTTCACAATATTTCGGGTGTTTGTTTTGACTTTATTCTGCTGCATTGTCGGTTGTGGCACGTGCGGTTCCGTCCGCGTCTGTGTTCGCCACGATATTTCCAAAGAGATAATTACAGGCGTGTAATTAATCAAGACACTCGAGCTCAGGACGTAGGAACATTTAGATTGATTCTAAGCAACAAATACAAATTCTAAATAGCGTAAAGCTATTAGGAAAAGAACTAGAGACCAACGCTAAAGTCAGCGAAATGTAATAATAATAATCAATTGAGCATTGCTAAATCAATTGAGCATTGCTAAAACAAAGTATAGCGTTTAGAGGGTAATTATGGAACCATATCAAATGATGGATACAATAAGATACATAGTAAATCAAGTGGAGGAATTTTATAGAAATCGCCCTTGCAAATATAATTAACACCTTAAAAAAGTTTTCAGATGAGGAATATTGAACATAAGGCTCCCACACCTGTTTAAATACTCTGAAGGAATCATCAAATTAGCAGGACCAAATGTTGAATTAAAGTTAGTGGTCCTATTACCGACTTTAATCACCCAGAAATGTCTGTCCGTCCCGCGCGTGACGTCACTCCACATAAGGCCCACCCCCCCGCGTGACGTCACTCCACATGAGGCCCACCCCCCTAATTAATATTCATGAGTGGGTGGATTTTTACACTAACGCAGAGGAAGGTCGAGCTAAATAAAATTATTTATTACGAAAAGTCGCTTCAAAAATGACGTTTCTTTACAGAAAGTGACGGTAAAAAATAAATATACGCAGCACAGTGCTGCATCCGTGCGTGACGTCACTGCAAAAGAGGCCCACCCCCCCCTTCATTAATATTCATGCCCGCGTGTAAATTTACACTAATGCACACGAAGGTCTCGCACTCCACAAGCCGCACCCCTCCCCTCATTAATAATCATGAGCGGGTGACGTCACTCCACATGCCGCACCCCTCCACAATAACCACGAGGGGGTGACGTCACTCCACATACCGCACCCCTCCCCAATAACCATTAGCGGGTGACGTCACTCCACATGTGGCAACCCCCCCCCCCTCCCCTCATTAATAATCATGAGCTGAACAATCTTTCTATTGACTATTTCAGATTTACTGCAATACACACCCGTCCTTGGTCGGGCAAATAAGCTCGTTTACTATTAAATGAATACACAAAAATAGTGCAATGATGTCCCAATCATCCTATATTGTCTGCATACAAAAACTGCTTTTCAGAATTGCAGACTCATTGTTCCCTTGTCTGTTTCCTTCTGTCTTCACCAAGCCTATAGGGGTCGGCAACCTGCGGTTTCGGAGCTGCATGCGGCTCTTTAAAGGCTGCTTCGTGGCCGTTATGTATTAAGGACTGCCTCGTATTCACCACGTTGCACTGCGCATCTTAATAAATTTAGTTTTTTCTTACCGAATTCTAAAAAAATGCCTCTTCTTGTTTTGGTTGCCGACCCCTGGCCAAGCCGCATTGGCCACAGTGATTGATGCCCTACGGTCAAATAACCTCCAGCCCACACAATGTGGGGATGCCCTCATACAGCAGTGGATGGAAAAATGGCTGTACATGTCTCTGTAGCCTCCTATCACACGTATTTCATTGGTTCGTAAATATCATAAGGAATAGAATATTGGACAACTTGAGCAAGCTAGTTTAATGAAAAGGGGTTTCCAACATTGACCCCAGAGAGAGAAAGAGATAGGAGGACTGCAATGATGAGATCAGCCCATGTGCAGGAGATGATGGACTGTGGGATCACCACAGGAGCATGTGGGATGGTGACGACTTTCGTGCAGCATTGGAAACAATGATAATGGTGATGTATGTTAAGCTTAATTTAGTGTCATGTAGAATATACTTTTGTTTTGCTTTGTCTTGGAATTATTTATAATTACCCGTTTTTTTATAGACAGTAGAAAACCCAACATTATTTTTGTCAGGTTTAAAATATGTTGCATTGAATGAGAAATCAACTTGTTTATAATTGCTCACGTGTGCGTTTCGACTGAACCAGCGGAATTCGTACTGTGGCCCTAGCAAGTGTACACTGCAGCAAAAAACAAACAAACAATAATCTGTAACTTAGTAATGGCAAAATCATAGTCATTGTGTCTGGCCTTAGAAGCTCAAGCAGACTTTGCTAAATGCTCATTAAGATGGATCTGGCCAAATATTTCAAAGTAGGACCCTCCTGCAAAATAGTTTCAAATAAAGAACATTACCCTATTATTATGAGGTAGAGTGGTGGTGCAGTGAATATCACACTGCACTCTAAATCAAGTGACCTGACTTCAATACCCATCCATGGCTAGCGAGCATCAGTGGTGAGTGATATCTGAATCGATTCTGGGGCTCCCTTCACAACCCTTACTGACCAGCATGGTGAAGTGCGGTCAACCAACCCCCATGCCCAATGCAATGTGGGGATGCCTTTATCTGGTGATTGATATTAATTAATAGTAACTCCACTTGGTATTCATCTTCTTGGTTCTTTCGGTAAAGTCACGTAGTAGGGAAGTAATAAAATAATAAAAATAAAGCATAATAAAACAATTGTTTTATTAATAAAACAAATAAAACATAATAAAACAATTGTTTTATTAATAAAACAATTGTTTTATTATGTTTTATTTTTATTATTTTATTATTTCCCTACTACGTGACTTTACCAAAAGAACCAAGAAGATGAATCCCTGCAGTCACGAAAGCTTTAAATCGAACTACACTTGGTATGTTTCTCACTCTGATGAACCACCAGGGAAATAATAACCGCGTCATCACCTGTGCGGCGTGAACTCGCCGTGCAATGAACCCACTGCACATGGAAAGGGAGGGGGTGGTTGTTGTGACCCTGAACGTCGGCGTCAAAGTTCAAGTCCTCAGACTCGTCGGTCGGCTGAGGGACCCCTCGTGAACCCTTTTCCACCGAGAGCTCTGGCGGCATGTTGGGTGAACATCGGAGCCTCGGCCCGTCATATCTATGAGTATGTAAGTGTGTTGGTGGCTGGGTATGTGAGTGGGTTGGTTGGTTGATGGGCTTGTAAGTGTGTTGGTGGCTGGGTATGTGAGTGGGTTGGTTGGTTGATGGGCTTGTAAGTGGGTTGGTGGCTGGGTATGTGAGTGGGTTGGTTGGTTGATGGGCTTGTAAGTGGGTTGGTGGTTGGGTATGTGAGTGGGTTGGTTGGTTGATGGGCTTGTAAGTGTGTTGGTGGCTGGGTATGTGAGTGGGTTGGTTGGTTGATGGGCTTGTAAGTGGGTTGGTGGCTGGGTATGTGAGTGGGTTGGTTGGTTGATGGGCTTGTAAGTGGGTTGGTGGCTGGGTATGTGAGTGGGTTGGTTGGTTGATGGGTTTGTAAGTGTGTTGGTGGCTGGGTATGTGAGTGGGTTGGTTGGTTGATGGGCTTGTAAGTGGGTTGGTGGCTGGGTATGTGAGTGGGTTGGTTGGTTGATGGGCTTGTAAGTGGGTTGGTGGCTGGGTATGTGAGTGGGTTGGTTGGTTGATGGGTTTGTAAGTGGGTTGGTGGCTGGGTATGTGATTGGGTTGGTTGGTTGATGGGCTTGTAAGTGGGTTGGTGGCTGGGTATGTGAGTGGGTTGGTTGGTTGATGGGTTTGTAAGTGGGTTGGTGGCTGGGTGTGTAATATAATTGATTGATGGGTATGTAAGTGTGTTGGTGGCTGGGTGTATGTGAGTGGGTTGGTTGATGAGTATGCAAGTGGGCTGGTGGCTATGTATGTGAGTGGGTTGGTTGATGGTTATGTGAGTTGGTGGCTGGGTATGTAAGTGAGCTGGTTGGTGGGTATGGGTGTGGGTTGGTTGGTGGCTATGTGAGCCAATATAGAAATGTAAATCACTTAATGAGCATGTAACAAAGAATCGAATGCAACTCATTTTTCCACATCCCATTTTGTTAATTAAATGAACAAACTTCCGTTTGGTCTCTCCACGCACAAAGTTAATATATTTTATTCGTCCAATAGCCTGTGGGCTTTCCAGACTAATATAATCCAGCAGGATTATAATAACAAAACAAACTCTGGACCAGTTTCAACCTCAGGGGTTTCATCAGCAGGTAGACTTATGAAACAAATAATGTTGGGTCGCTGAACTTTATTGGCGAGAACACTCCAACTAAACCAAGGGGTCCTAGTGAATGCAAAAAAAGCAAAAATGTATAAAACGTATGTATAAAAGGAGAACATTGGACCTAGTGGATTCAATAGTGGATTCAATAATTCACAATGTAACACAATTTTTGTTCCTGGGTAGTAAGTGTTATTTCGTAATTTCTTATGCCTAAAAAGTGTAATAAATGACCTCGTCACACACTGCTGGTCTCCGTTGCTCTTTTATTTAGCTTCCTTCTCATACCCCGCTGGTCCTGACAGCGGACCAGTGTCTCCTCGCGCGCGCCCCGCACGCACTTCCTCGTCAGCTCCTCCGCTCCCCCACTCCGCACACCGCTGGCCGACGGCATGCCGAAGCTCCTCCAGCCACGTGGCTGATGGCGCGGATCCCCTCCGGCCACCCAACGTGGCTCAGCTTCTTCACTCCAGCAACTCCCCCGGAGCCCTTCCGGGCTCCCACCTATATCCCCTTTACCACGTGATCCTTACTCCTCCCTTTCCGGATTGTCAGATCCGGCCTTCCCATAGCGCCCTGCTGGCTCCACCCCCATTCACCTCACTTCCGATTGGACCCGAGGTGAACGGCGGCCCCTCCCATACGCCCCCCATACTGGGCTCCGCCCCCGAATACCCCGGGCCATATGATTGGGCCAGAGCCCAGCAGCGAACCCCGTTTACGCTCGCATTACAAAAGTATAGAAAATGGCTATTATTCCCCATAAACTTTGATTTCGTGACCAGGACCAGTGATATTTTGAAATGTATCTATTTTCAATGAGAAAACGGGCGAATGTGTCTTTACATTCACATAAAGTCAGAAAAAAGATATTAATCAACATTAACATGTATTTATACTAAAGTAATATAAGAATGACTACAAAAGATTTAGAAGTGAGTAGTTTTTCTAGATTTACGATTATATTGTAAATCACTTTCATGAATCAGCCCCCAGTAGTCTCCCAACATATTCTCGTTATACTGTCCTTGGTAGCGGCGTTCAAAGTCCAGTATATCCTGGTGGAAGCCCTTGCCTTGCTTCTCCGAGTACGCTCCCATGTTCTCCTTGAATTTATCAAGATGAGCATCAAGGATATGGAATTTGAGGGACATCATACAGCTCATTGTGCCATAGTTCTTCACCAGAGTCTCAACCAGCTGCACATAGTTTTCGACCTTGTGATTGCCCAGGAAGCCACGAACCACTGCGACAAAGCTGTCCCAAGCCACTTTCTCCTTACTAGTGAGCTTCTTGGGGAATTCATTGCACTCCAGGATCTTCTTTATCTGTGGTCCGATGAACACACCGGCTTTGACCTTTGCCTCAGACAGCTTCGGGAAGAAGTCTTGAAGGTACTTGATGGCTGCCGACTCCTTATCTACAGCTCTGACAAATTGTCTCATAAGGCCAAATTTGATGTGCAGTGGTGGCATCAGCACCTTCCGGAGATCTACCAGTGGCTCCCACTGGACGTTGTTCATCCCCACAAAGAACTCGGTCCGCTGTGGCCAGTCCCGCCTGTGGTAGTGCGCCTTGGTGTCCCTGCTGTCCCAAAGGCAAAGATAGCAGGGGGACTTGGTATAACCGCCTTGGAGACCCATCAAGATTTCCACCATTTTAAAGTCTCCGATGACCTCTCAGCCATACTCATCATGCTTCAAAGCGTCCAGCAAGGTCTTGATGCTGTTGTAATCCTCTTTGAGGTGCACCGAGTGAGCCAGGGGAAGAGACGGGTACTTGTTACCATTATGGAGCAGCACGGCTTCGAGGATCCTGGATGAGTTGTAAATGAAGAGGCGCCATTCATTCTGGTTACAGGCGATCCCGATTGCCTCGAACAGATTGGTCACATTGTGGCAGAAGCAAAGCCCATCTTGACGGGTGAAGAAGCTGCAAAAAGGTTGGTGACGCTTCCTCTCATCTGCGACTTGCACACTTTCATCCAACAAGTTCCACTGCTTGAGCCTAGATGTCAAAAGTTCCGAATTGGACTTTGTGAGACCAAGATCTCTGATCAAGTCGTTGAGGTATTTTTGGTTTGGGTAGTATGGGTTTCTCTCCTCAGCTCCACCTCTGAAATTGTCATCTGGATCTACAACGTCTTCCTTGCTCTCTGACTTGCTGCTCTCTTCTAAAGACGTCTGCTCTCTCTCCGGAGGAGTGGGTACGGGGAGCTCATGGCAGTGTGGCACCGGGGCGATGGATGAAGAAAGGTCCGGATACGTGATAGCAGGTGCATTCTTGCTAGTCCGACGTTTGGAAGGGTCCACCATGTAGAAGTAGTAGTTGCTTGAGTGGTCAGTGGGTTCCCACCAAATTCTTGGGATAGAGAACTTCATGGCTCTCTTTTCCCCTCTGTACCATCCTACAAAAATACATTTATTTCACCCATGACTAATGTTTAAGAGATTATCGCAACATTTTTTATATATAATATGTTTCAATAACATTGAATATTGTAAAAAAAATTAAAATTAAAAACTTTTACAATTTAAAAAATGTTAACAAATTTTATAACGTAAAATCCCGAGCAACAATTGTCCATCTTACCTTTTAGAGTTTTTTTTGCATTGCTCGCAGGTGAAATTAGGTGTCCAGGGTTTGTCTTGATCCCCGACAGGCATGCCGAAATATGCCTTGTAGGCCTCACACATCTTAGCAGATGCTTCCACAGAGTACTTTTTCGCTCTTGTCTTGATAAATTGGCCACAGACATGCAAAATGCGTCGGCCGGATGCTTGCAGCCACTTGATGCCATCTCAGAAAAATGCAGATATGTATCCACTTAGGCAGCTGGAACTAAACTGAACTGGTTGGCTTAAGACCCCTGTATTTATACTACTATTTATATTACTGGAAAGTTCTAGAATGTTCTAGAATTTAATCCAAGTTTACTCAGCACTGAATCTGTTTGGAATGTTCTGGAAAATAGGTAAATTTTAAAATATCATTGTCCTGGTCACAAAAGCAAAGTTTGTGGGGAATAATAGCTATTTTCTGTACTTTTGAGGCATAGGCAATTAGGAAATAACACTTACTAACCAGGAACAAAAAAAAATTGTTACACATTTTAATGTACAGCTCTCTGTCAATCCACTGTTGGAAGGCTTTCTCACGTTATATTAGTCACGTTTTTATTCTACCATACACGCACCATGCTGGTAACTGTGAGTTGGTGAAGGTGGGGGTGACCAAGGCCGGATCAGATATCACTCCCCATAGATGTTAGCTCTGACCAGGGCTCAAACTCAGGCTGCCGGGTTGAGAGCACAGGGAAAACATCACAGTTACCATTGCGCCTAGATAATATTTGTTTTGTATTCAGTTCACAATTGCATTACAAATAGGACCTAAAGCGCACACAACCCGATTGCCAGCATATTGCATCTGGGAGAGGCTTGCAATGGCTTGTCTGATCTTGGTGTACAGTGTATTAATTACAGGTGTGTTACAGGGAACGGCTACCAAGGAGCTAATGGCTAATTCTGGTGCTCGCATTTTCAAATATATTGGTGTATATGCCACCGGCGTTAGCCACAAGGCAAAGTGTAAGTCAATATCTGGAGCTCGCAAACGAGGGCACAGTGGCACCTCCTAGCAGTAAGCAGCACGGGCAGGGAAACTGTCCAAGCAAGCGTCCTCCATTGCCCTCTGTGGTGGGTGGGAGGTTGTAAGTCTATTTACCTCCCTGGCCCTCGGTCCAGTCAGCCTCGACATTGCCCCGTGAAAAGGAGAATGACTTTTCTTTACGATGGGGGGTGGGGTCAATCTCTTTGTATGTCTGTCTCCGTGTGTCTCTCTCTGTCTCTCTGTCTCTGCATTTGCCTTTTTGTTTCCCTCCATGTCTCGTTGTATCACTCCTTGCCTCTCTTTTTGTGTATTTTTTCGTCTCACTGTGTGCCCTTCATTTATTTACTTCCTAATGGCTCCGATTCTTGATATTTCTCCACGTTCCTTGCCGTGTCTGTCTGTCTCGTTTTGTGCCTATCTCTTTGTCTTTTCTGTTTATTTCTTTATATATTTCTGTCTTTCTTTCCCCCTACATGTCGTTGTCTCTGGTCTTCCATGTTTCTGGCTTTCTTCTGGTGTCCCCGGGTGTCTCTCCATGTTTTTTTTTATATCTCCATCTTTCTAGCTGTCTCTTAATGTCTCTTTCTCGATCTTTCTGGGTCTGCCTCTTCTAAGCAAAATTATCCTAATCGTACGTGGTGTAAATATATTTTTAAAGGTATAATTTTTTTCCACCTTATTGGTTTAAAAATGGTACATTGGAAACAAAACCGGGCGGTGGTAGTGGCATGCCTGCAATCCACGACTGTGAAGGCGAGGGTTGACGAATCAGACAAATGACAAACGTAGCAAGACTCCCTCTCCGGAGGCATCGAGGAACAACATTCTGGCTTGCCAGCAGAATTAAGTAACAGCAAATTGAGGGCTGATATCTCCTTCTCTGCGGGATAGAGTGTTGCCCCCTCGCATGCGTGAGGTTTCTCCGGGGCCAACGGTTTTCCTCCCACGTGCATAATAAACACTCACTCATTGGCTGAAAATAACTTAACATATCGAGGACTGTGGAGAAATTGTGTTGGTTCACCGCCTGGCAGCCTTCCAGCTTGTCTGTGGTTCCTCAGCGACCGTGGAGATGCAATCTGCATGACTGATGCTGTACAAAATTAATCATATATTTTTTCCAGTGAATCACCGGGTGAAACAATGGGTTTCCTTCATTAAATATGAGAAATGACTCATTCAAATATATATTTTCCCGAGTTGGATTCCAGACTATTGCTCGCATCAGGGAAAAATCAAACTGCATTTGAATTGGGCTTGAGCTCCCTCTTCAGCAAGCCGCACTGACCAGGACGGTGAAGTATGGTCAAAACATCCCCATGATTAACATGGTGTGTGGGAGCCTGCTTCCAGCAGTGGGTTGATATAGGGATGTAGAACTTACTTTTTATTACTGGTAGGAACCTCCTGGTTACACAAGCCCACATAGGATTATTGTGTCCGTCGTGCAGGGAGGGGCTGGGTGGGGAGGGAGGGGCTGGGTGGGGAGGATGGGGAGGGGCTGGGAGGGGAGGGGCTGGGTGGGGAGGGGCTGGGTGGGGAGGGGCTGGGTGGGGAAGGTGGGAGGGTGGGGCTGGGTGGGGAGGGGCTGGTCACCCCGTGGTGCCCTTATAAAACTCAACGTTTAACCTACTCACGCCGGCTTGTGCCCGCCCTCACAGTCGGGCATATTTGCGGAACACACCACGCCGCCGTTGACCCTGGCCATTGACCGAGCAACCCAACGTTCCTACCAGCTCCCTCCGCAGGGATGTGTTATACGGCACTATACTTGTAAGCATGGCTTTGATAGAATCATTATGTTTAGAGCTGTGATTGTAATTTTTCACCTGTAACTTAACTCTCAATCACTTTTTCCTAAAACATTTTTTTATTATGAATATATATTAAAAATAAATCGATGGCGTTTTTTATCCTGGTAGTCAGTCGGAGCTACATTGTGGACAACATAGGGAAGTTAAAAAACACTGTTGTGCCGTACTCTGGTGCTATGTCTATGCTCCCTGCCTTGATCAACCTGCACTGACCTGCGTGGTGAAATATGGCTAAATTACCCCCAGAAATCGTACATCGAGGTTTTCATCCAGTAGTGGATTAACAAAGGGCGTCATATGTACGTGTAAATATGATGCGTTTTTTTTTTTGGAATTACATATGCATTTCTGTCCATATTATCACATTTTCAAACAACTTTTAAAAATCAAATAAACAACACTTATTTCAATTAAATATTTTATTGTGAAGCACAGCAAATGTCTCGGAATTTACTCTCCATACGGTTAAATAAGGGATGCCGTACCAGCTCAAACCTCCCATAAATCATTGCGTCTTCTGCGTGGCCACTGCCACTCTGAATCCCTCCCCTCTCCCCACCGCCCCCTCTGAAAATAGACGCTGCTCTGTTGGATCGCGTAAATATACTTTGTGTCGCCTGGCGATACGAGTTGTAACTCCTGGCGAAACGTCGCACCCGAATTGTCAATGTTGTGTGGGTTTACTTTCCAACACACCGGTGGGCTGTACTAGTAACGAATTGTTTACGTGACAAACCTTACTAATTGGCGGTGTCGGGTGGTGGTAAGTTTAACGACACATTTATATTTACGCGATTTAACCCAAAAACCTCTATTATCGAGATGCTGCTCTCTGTGAAGCAGCGTCGGGGCCCTCATGTAGCCTCTTCCCCCCTAGCAAACATGTTTAGTGACCCTTTGCTACAGTTTTTATCTTAATTTTTCCTTCATATCCCATTCTTTGTCTTCTCTCTCACCTTTCCCATTCCTTATTCATTTTCCATACATTATGTCCTTAACCGCCACAACTGACACAGCGCGGAGAGGATTTATCCAGCTGGGAATTGCCAACATGTTGGACATGTCTATGTAGTCTCTTCTCACGTCCATAACATGTTCACAAACATCGAACGGAACAGAATAATGGATGATTTAGCTGGTTTTAGTAAACGTTCTTCTTCCAATTAACCAAAAATTGGAGGATAAATTACATTTAGCCAGGCAGTGGTGGCTATGCACTCCTGTAACCCAGCATTGTGGAGGCGGGGATTGGCGGATCAAACAAAAGTTGTGAAACTCCCTTCCCATGGTTATTGAGGTGCCATACTCTGGCTTGCCAGAAGGTGGTGCACAAAAATGTGGACAAAATCTCCATCTATTCTTTCTGCATGGGAGAGAGTATTTTCTTGTCGGAGTCAAAGTTTTTTTTTCAGGTTGGCTCCTTCACGTAAATAGTAGTTGTTTGGCTGAAAACATCTTAATATATAGAGCACCACCGAGTTTGGGCAATTGTTGAAATGCCGAGTTACCGTGTGGCTGCATTTTCTGCTTGTCTGTAGTTCTCCTGCCTCCGAGTCGTTCTCTCTCTTGGAGAGTGAGCCAATACAGGAACTCTTCTACTTACGAGTTAGGTTCCAGAGGTCTGTTCGTAAGTTGATTTGTTCGTAAGTCCAACTTTACTCCTATCGATCCCAAACATGTTGTGCAGTGTGTACACTAAACACGGTGAATGGCTTTAAAAGTCGAAAATCTCCTTTTGATGTCTATGCAACTTGTTTTTCACGTTCTCCAGATGTAAATACCACCACTGCCATCTATTGTGCAGCAGTAGAACTTACGACTCTCGGTCCGAACAGGCAACTGGACATACGGACAAGTTTGTTCGTATCTCTGAAAGTTCGTAAGTCGAGTGTTCGTAAGTAGAGGTGTTCCTGTACTGTGCAACGCATTACAAGTTGATATATTATTATCCAAACAACAAACCCTTAAAATACCATCATGCTTGGCTTTTGTAAATGAAGAACATGCTTTTGATTCAGTGAAAACCGATGCAGTTATCCAAGTATTATAACTCCGATTAGACTACAGTATTGAGCCAGGATCTCTGAAATGTCAATTAAAGTTTCCACCCTGTTCACACTCTGGATTATCACCAACGCTGAACATCTTCCATGTCATGAGCTGTGTTGCCAGATTACTCTGATTCAGCCTTACCTAGCTCAGCTGTAAAGCTATACGAAGGGCCTAAGACAAATCAAAAATACATTGAAATACTAGGAGAGCTGACAGAAGCCCTGTGCTGTCTTGGTTTATTAAAGCTGTCCCCCATTCCAAGTATGACTTGTAACTGCAACAATGAATATCGACTCCTAAGCTCACGATATATGCATCACATCACAGGAAACAGAATCGACAGTTTGTTGAAAATTTTGTGTGCAATGGGTTCAGATGACCACTGGCGGTCACTTCGTGGCCGCTACCGTAACAGGAAAATGAAAATAACGAAAATAAACATTTCCTTTAACAGAATCACCACCCTAGATCATGAAAATGCAAGCTTTTGAGGAGGTGCGTCATCAACACAATGTCTGATCATCGATGCATCGTCACACCGCCATTGATATCTTATGGGAGCTTTTTTTGCCAGTATCCAAAAATGACAATAAAACACGTCAAATACTAAATAGACACCTTTTGCAAGGCATCAAGTCTGCAAAACATGCAAACAAACATGCTCTGATAATATATGGATTGTCCTGGTGTAGGCCAATCAGTTTCAAGGGCAATGAATATAATTATCAGAGCATGTTTGTTTGCAAGTTTTTCTTCAAGTATGTGTGGTTAATGCAGACTTGATGCCTTTTTAAAGGTGTCTATTTGGTGTTTGAACATCTCAACACCTCCTGTTTTATTGCCAAAAATGGGTAAAACCTATTCTTATTAATCATCGCCTCCATTGATTTTCCCATTCAGTCTACATCATCCTTTACACGGTAGCTAGTGATGAAAACATGGTGTTTCTCGAGTAAAATAAGCTATCTCAAGCTTCCTTTCGACGTTGTACATTCGTTCCTCGACACAAGTGCCGGTGCATATCGAGTAACGCTTCAACGTGTTAACCTTCAGGTCAGGGTTGATATTTAAAATGCTGCGTTGTTGATGGGTACCTCAACTTGAGTAATCGCTACGCAAGAGAGGGCACGAGGAGTATTATTGACGCTCTTAGCATTCAAGAGACCTCTCTTGTGTTTAAGTGGAAGCTCGACTTCTCAACCCTGCCCGATGCATTGTTTCTCAGCTTCCACATCTCTCTTTCTGCTGCAGTTCTTCAGGGTTTAAAAAAAAAACATCATTCGGACATTAATGTTCACGCACAAAAGGGGGGGGGGGGGGGACGACTGCAGTGATATTCAAATATGATCAAACAATGTGTATCTACATCACAAATGCAGAATAACCATCAATCTAGCAAGCTTTGCAATCTTCAAGTATCAGATACCATGTTGTCAATCATAATAATTGGCACCTTCAGTTGTAAATCACAATGAATACCGTCACTACCTAAGGTCAAAATGAATGAATGCTTCGGTGGACCCGAGGTAATTGTGTTTTTTGTGCTCTCTGCAAGGGGCCACTCGATCGCTTCAAGGTCGCCAAGCCTTGTTATATTTTTGAGCAGAGGATGAGGTCATTCAATGCACAGTTCCATTGGTGCTCACAGGTACGCGTTGAAATGGTTATTGAGACGGCTTCTTTGACGAGCAGGCTCAGTGGTTGTGTGCATCGTGTTGAAACGATTTTTACAACCGCAAAGTTGCTGCTGAATAAATAAATTAAACGTGACAGTTGTAGATTTGAGTCTGTGCGGTCTGCTCCGAGTAGTTGATGTTCGCCCTTCATGAGATGAGAATGGTGGCAACGCATTTTCGGCCTTTGTTTCCCCAGGACTCTAAACGCAGTCCTCAGCGTTTTATTTTTGCCTGTGTTGCGCCAGGAGTTGTGGCCAAGAAGTTGATTTGATGGCAAACGAGGTGTTGATTTTTTTCACCGATGGAATGCTTGGAACTCAATATCATCCAGATGAGATCAGCTCCATGAACAGGTTTGTATCCCGCACGTCACAGCCTGCCACAGTCACACACAGGCACACAGCAGCTGGATGACTCATAGCTACACACACCTGTGTAGGGACGCATGCATACACACCCACATACCAAATGACCAATATAGCACTGGGCAAAGACCGCTCCAGATGTATCATTGGACACTATTTATATGCTGATAACACCCATATGTAAATCTCCATTGACTCCATGTACCCATGTTCACTGTCCACTCTCATATCCTGCATAGTTCTATCTGGTCAGACTCCTTTTGGAGGAGCCAGATATTTGAAACTTCCAACTCGGAGAGCCTCAAAGAATAACGGGCAATTGCTAAGGCTGGCCATGTGGGAATTTCTCAAGGATTGTTGGGGAAGAAAGGCTGCCATTCCCCTTTTGAGAGCTGAACTAATACCGCTTGGATATCTGTGCAATAGAGCTGGACTGGTTCTGGCTCCAGTCACCATTAGGTCTGAACAATGCTCGAAATGGGGCAGGCCAACATCAAACACTCGGGCAGTGGCTTTGTTACGAACAAAATCATGGAGGGAACCTGGGAGCATGGCAGTCGGGGGCTGTGGGAGGCAACGAGTCCCAGGCCATTGTGGCCTCACTCTCTCATCAACAGGAGGCAGGACATGAGAGTATGAATGATCACGGTGTTCATATTCAGTGGTGGTGGGGGGCACCAAAGATGAATATTTATGGAAGATCGCAGGTAAGGCGAATTAATTATATGCCTTCTATTACTGGTCCCAAGTGTTGGCTAAGGTGGCCACTCAGTTGCACCTTATTACTTTATTTTAATGCTCAAGTCGGTCACGAGGCTAGCCTCTCGGCGGAGCAACACGTGGAGTGAAAGGCGAGGCAGATGTCACGCAGTGTTACGCAGCCGATTAAACAGATAATCTTGCGTGACTAATTCGGAGTGGGACCTCTGCTGCCAAACCGGAGTTGGCCATTATCACATTGACCACCACCCTCTCCACAACCACCCCATAACTCACGGAGGGTTGAGGGGGTAGAGTTGTTGATGACAGGGTACCCACTACCCAGGGAGGCCGTTTATTTCGGCGGGACTGATGTTAAGGCCCCACCTCTTTGTGGCAAGTTCCACGTTCAGCAGAGTGGACAGCAATTACAGTAGCATGTTTTACTGTCAGTATACATAACATTGTTGACCAGCAGGAAACGAGGCCATTACCACATCGAGGCATCAATCAACTTCCCAATGTATCCATAACAGATGGACATTTCAGTGGTACAGCCATAAAATACTTTCATAAACGATGTCGCCAAAAATTGTTAAATCATGTACGAGCCAGAGGATATATATATCTATTTTTAGACCCTATGGTGCACAAGATTTACAGCCACAGCTTTACCTGGGCCTGTCCACCATCAGGAAGGTCCTTGATGATCACGAGCAGAGGGTCAAACATACGGGATGAAAAACCACCTTTGTGGTATCATAGGCCTTGACCAAATCAACAAAGTAGAGGTGTGAGTCTAGTTGAAATTCTCTACATCTCCACTATCGCACATGGATAGAGAATTTGGCATCTGGCCTCCTACCACCAAGCCCTTCGACGCTTCATGTGTGTCCTCAAAGTTCATCTAGCTTAGCACAAACGCCGTGGCGATTGCCACTTCGTGTAAAAGGGCAATTGTTGCGTATATACACAGTATGTGTGCGCGTGCATTGTTACGTGTGCGCACGTGTATGTTAAAACGGGCAGTCGATTCCTGGCCGTGACTATCAGTGGCAAGTGAGAGCTGAACCGGTTCCCAGCCTCCCCCTTTAGGTCGACTCAAGCGCCCGATGCCTTGTGCAAACAAGCAACTTGCCCAAAGTCCACGAAGGCTCGATCGAGGTGGAGCGGTCATTGTGGCAGTATTATCTTTGCATCTCCGTATACGTGAACACGTGCGCACGTGCACGCGCGCGCGCACCTGTCCGTCTTACCTGCTCTCACGCGTGACCCTGGGAGGAGGCTGGCGCTGCAAGGGCAGGGGTGGGCTGGAGAGCCGGGCCCCGCACCAGAGGACCCAGGTTCAGCACCCGTATCCGCAGGTCGCCCGTGCAATGGTTCGCCATGCGCAGGGTGACGGGCACCTTGGTGCGGATGCGAACCAGGCACTTCACCATGTCGAACGCAAGTGGGGGAGCGAGCCGGTTATTAGGACAGGCTTAGGTGGAGCGGGCAGGCAAGGGGGAGAGAGGGATTGGGAGTTATGGATACGGGGAAAGAGAATAATGAGGAGACAAAGGAGGGATAAATTATTGGAACGTAAAAAAAGGAGAGGAAATAGCAGAGACACGGAAAATGCACACACAGCGTAGAGAGGAGGAAAAGAGTTAGAAATGTCAGCCGGTGAAATTGGTTAAATGGAGAAATAATGGACAGTGATGTGACTGTTCGAGAGCAATATAGGGCAAGTGATAGCAAGAGAGATGGTGAAGTCGAGGGCATCAGCAGGGGATGAGTCAAGTGCCCACGCCTCTCCTCGCAGGCTATATTTAAATCCACAGCCGATTGGTGTTTGAAGATTCTCCACCCGATCTCATAAATCAAGCTTCAAGTGGAAAAACACGAGGTCGTTTCTTTACTTGCATGTCCAAAAAGCAATCTAGGGCAACATCTTCGGCAAGAATATAAATGATCAGGCAGTTCGGAAGACCCACACGGCAAGAGATAATGTTGTAAATGTGGTTAATGTGACTGTAGCAGACTTTGTGGCCTGTCTAAATGCAGCCACAAGACCTCAAACATGATAAATTTAGCAGCTGGTGGAACGCACTCGGATAGATTTACACACACACACGTGGAGCGCGTCTGACTCACAGCAGTTGCCCAAGCCTGAGTTTTCACCTGTTCTGTCAAATCAGCAAGATGCTTGGCTGTCTCTTCCCTAACACTGAGAATGACTGACAGATCACCTGAAATAAGTTGCTGTATTAATCACGACGCCGAAATATTCCCCGTGCATCCAAACACTTCATAAAGTGAAGTGGGAAAAAAAGGTGCACGAGCTCACATGTACACAAACACAATGGCGAATACGACGACCTCCACACAGTGTTGGTGTACGGTGCTTTTTCTGCAATATTTTGCTGTCCTTTCTTGGATTTTCTGTTTGCACATAGTCACTTTAAGATGTTTTCTTGTTCATGTTTTTGTTTTCTGTTTGTTGCGGTTGCACCCGATTGAAGAGCCGAATGGCTCACAGGGCTATACCTAATAAATTAACTTGACATCACATCTATCCCTCTAAGACCGAAACAGGAGGATTTCTCCACAACTCTGGCTGTGGCCTGATGATGCTGGTTGTTGTAATTACTGGCAAAAAGTCGTACTCGAATTGTAAATGTTGTGTGGGTTTACTCTCCAACACACCAGTGTGTGCTGTACAAGTAACGAATGTGCATGTTTTGATTACGTGACAAACCTTACTAATTGGCTGCGTCGGGTTTCACGACGCATTTATATTTACGCGACCTCTATTGTGGATGTCGGTCGCGAAAGCCTACGTGTTAAACGGATCCCCATTTAGCCTTGCACATCTACAGACTTTTGTCAGTGCACTGGTGAATGAGGGTAGCCCCATGCTGTGTGGGTCGAATTTGACTTTACCTCACCATACTGGCAAGAGCAAGTGAGTGTAGGGCAGCATAGATGCGAGAGCAAACAAGTAAAATACAACGGGTTGTACTGCACAACCCTCTGATGGTCACCAATTAACCTCTGCAGCCTATGTCAAGCGTGTTACGTTGTGTGGAACTTGTTTTGCACTGTCCGTAGCCAACTGTGGTCAACGGAGGTGCGGGGGAAAGCATGGTGGTGGCACATCCGAGTTGAGGAATCTTCGGGATCAAGTTTTTTTCTCTCCGCCTGATGACGACCACTTGTGTTGCGATCGAAACGTCGTGAGTTTTTGTTGTTGTTTTCTATCTACGTGACTTTACCGAAAGAACCGAAGAATATTCAGGCTCAAGCATTCTAAACTTCCCAGATCTGACGAGATAAGCTATATTCTGGGTGATTTCACCTTGAACAATGTGGGGGAAACATCACTTTCAAGAACTGCAATCTGATATATGTAAGTCAATGAAAGACAACGTTCATTTGTCATGGTGCACCATTATAATTTCAAACAATTATTATTTTATTTATAAGACAAAGCACACAAAAGCATTGATCCCAATAGAAGATGAGGTTGGAAACTACGAGCTCCACTGGAATGATTCACACCTTTAGCTTCAAGCCAATCACTGCATCAACAAACATCCACAGGTATCACAGAGACAGATTCATCGGTTGTAGCAAACAAGGTCCCTGCAGTTTTAACCCTCCCAATTACATACCAATTGTGCCATTGGTGTCAAATAATTAGATGGGGTCATTTGTATTTCGAACTCTTGCACAACCAGTGTAATATTCCTTCACGTTAGAGCGTGGCCTCTAGGAGATGACATCACATAACTACTTCTAAGGTACCTGGTATTGCAATATTCGTTGCATGGAAACAAAAGTTATTTTTTTAAACCGCAGACCTGGAATAAACCAAATGTTCTTAAAATACTAACTTAATGACGGATATTTTGTGCAATAGTGCCATCAACTTCCTACACTTGTAAACCTGATGTAATCAATGGGTGGCTGCCTCGTTTGGAACCCAGAATCTAAACATTGTTGGTTTAGTACTCTGACACATTATCTATCTAAGCCACCTGGCTACTATTACTGTAATAAAAATCACCATCATTATCAACCAGTCAGGTTTCTGACTAAGAGACTACTACCGTTGTATCACACAAGTTCATGGACGCAGTGCCCTGCTGCCTGTTAACAGCTATTCAAATTTATGGAACACATATACACTTTCAAACTGGGATAAATTCCATCCAGATGCTGCGAGTTGCCTGTTTTCATTAAACTGACTAGTTTCAGTACAGTGCAGTAATACCAAGTATACAGAGAAATTTTTTGTTTCTGAATTCATATGAATCAGTAAACCCATGAATGCATACCTGATGGACTGCTTTTGTGAATGTCTGTTGGTGCTGGCAGTAGGTAGCTAATCACAAGACACTGGAGGTGCATTAGGCCTCGGCTGGATGAGTTTATAATGAGTGATGCCGCCACCAGGACATCACCAGTCATCGACGCACACCATCACCCTCTCTTCGGCTTTGGGGGCTGGTACGCGTTGAGGTACTTCAGAGAAAATATTCCAAACAAGAGTGTCTGAAGGCTCCACTTCAGCCTGGTGGGGGCCGTGAGTCCCTTGTCGCTAGTGTGGGTGTGCGGAGGTGGCAGGGGTTCGGGGTCGTCGGAAGGACAAACAATGTGGCACGTTAGTGAATTTTATAGGAAATGACATAACACGATGTTTAACAAAACTTTGCACCATGGTCCAAATTCGTTACATTTTTAAAACATCCACAAATAATATAATGGGAAAACCACAGCAGCATCGCCCTCTACTGGCAGATTATACTAATTTGCAAGGTGGTGCTGTGTACAACTGGTAGCGCTGAGTGGCACCTCCTCATATGCATAGCCTTCTCCGGGACTGGTTCGCTCCCACATGAAGCCAAGCATCAATTCATAGAATTGGTCAAACATTCCAATGAATTATAATATCTACATCAGTGGTTCTTAACCTTTACTGCAGCCTGCACTCCTTTCATTCTCAATCTTTAAGAATATGTGCCCGTGCTTTATTTGTGTTTTCGATGATTTACCTTTCAAAAAGATCTGGCATGTCTCGCACCCCCAGAAAGGGCATCACGCAACTCCAGGAGGGGGGGGGGGGTGTGCACCCCAGGTAAAGAACCACTGCTCTACATTAATAATGGTAAGTTCAATGAAATGCATATTGCCTGATATAGCATATGAATCATAAACATGGACATTGATGAAGAAAATAGATCAAAAGCTCAGCAGTTTGCAAATAGGCATGAAGAGGTCCATACTGGGAATGAAACCGAGATACACTAAAGTTGAACAAATGGATTAGAGACCATACATACCCAAGTTAGACATCATATTGACTGTTAAGAGGCCTTCATTGAGCAGGATACTGATTCCAGTTAATAATGATGAACAAAAAAAACCCAACAACAGGTGGCACAATGGGTAAATTTAAGTCCCAGTCCAGGGGTTGACTCAGCCCGTCATCCCCCGGACAGCAACAAGAAGTGTACCACTTTGTGGGAATTCAGCAATAATCGTGCCATGGAAAGATAGGCCCACGCCAGGGAAGGGTGAAATTGTGTCATGTGGACAACAGAAAGGGTTACAATAACAGTGGAGTGTGCAGTGGCTCTGGCTGTACCCAGCCAACTTGTAGGTGTACAGGGCCTCGACTCCGTGGATGATCCAGGTCAGATAATACCTGTGGACCAAAAGAAAACAGAAACAGGAGTCTCCTCGTGACAGTCAGAAGTTCCAGATGAATTTCAGCCACGGATAATGGAGCTCTGTCATGCAAAATACTTGTTGTCTGGGTGCGAATTTCCGTGCATATTGTGTGTGTACCATGCACTGTCAACCCACCCAAAGTAGAGTTTGCTGTAATGATTGACAGTCAGGTACTGCAGGAAAGAGCCGAAAAAGCCCAGGCTCTCGTATGGAATCGACTTCGGTGCCAGCACCACTGTCTGCAGTGGGGGAACCAGGGGAAGGGCGATGAGGTGTGGGTGGTGAGGGAAGGAGTCAGGGAAGTATAAGGAGATGAGCGGCACAGAAGAGGGGACACAGAGTTGACTACATGTATACATTTCAATTTAAAGCTTTCGTGACTGCAGGGATTCATCTTCTTGGTTCTTTCATGTATAAAAGCGTAATTCTTGATAAGACGTCAAGTTTTAACTGACCCACAGATGACCTTTTGGTCTCCGAATATAACACTGGGTTTACAGTGCCTCCTCAGTGATAAGGAATGGCAAGATTGTCCTGAACTCTACACACTCACTCCCTCTCATCAGGTGGTAGTATCGTCAGCAGTTCCCCAATGAAAGAAATCCATCAAACAATGGACACAAATACAGATGCTGGACTTGTTTTTTCTTCTCTGCACATACGCAATGCTAGGATGATGTTAAAAAAGATCTTTAAAAAAAATGTGAAACACAAAAATACAGATATTCATCAAACACAGCCATGTTGGTCATATCTTTCAAGGTTAGTTCATCGACCACACTACACCTTTGGACCTTTGCCCGATGATCAGGGCCACTGAGCGCTTGGGTTACGAAAATCTTGTCGTAAGAATAATGACCCAGCGAGAGAAAGGTGCAAGTCGTCAATGAAGTAAAGGTCACCGGGACCTGAAATAAGATGTTCAAATTCACGTAGAAGGGAAATAATAAAAATAAAACATAATAAAATAATTCTCACGACGTTTCGGCCACAACGCAAGCAGTCGTCCTCAGGTGAAGAACAGGTCTGTCGGAAAGACTGAATGACGCTGTCTTTCCGACAGACCTGTTCTTCACCTGAGGACGGCTGCTTGCGTTGTGGCCGAAACGTCGTGAGAATTATTTTATTATTTCCCTTATACGTGACTTTACCGAAAGAACCAAGAAGATGAATCCCTGCAGTCACGAAAGCTTTAAATCGAAATTTAAGATGTTCAAACTCAGACTTTTAATGGGCAAGTGATTACTAAAATATGTTGCGGCCCGAATGAACCACATTATTGTAATGTAATTACAAGAGAATGTATTCTTGTGGCAGAACTCTGGAAGGAAGGCACTTTGGCATGTGCTTGAAACAAAGAGAATCAGGTGCAAACATGAGTGTTGTTTGTGGGTTTGGCTGTCACAAATGAAATTATACAATTTTTAAATTAATTACATTTCCCATTAAACTGTCACATGAGACATAGATGCGTTGATTGTATATGAGAGATTATGAATCTCAATGTGGTCTCGCTTGTTTATTAACATTTAACATACACATCTGGTATAACTAGATTGAAAAGTCATTTATTTAGAACTGCTTTTTTGCATGTTTAGGTTGTAGTTCTTCCCCTGTACCTGTGGTTTTAACACCTGATGACGATTGCTTGTGTTGCAATCCAAACGTCGTGAGAATTTGATTGTTTTATATTTTTATTATTTTATTGTTTCCCTTCTACGTTCAAGTTCATTTATTAGGTATAGCCCTGTGAGCCATTCGGCTCTTGAATCGGGTGCAACCGCAAGAAACAAAAAACATAAAACATGAACAAAAAACATCTTAAAGTGAATATGTGACTTGAGTGCAAACAGAAAATCCAAGAAAAGAAAGAACCAAGAATATGACACATTTATACTTACGCGATCTAACCAACAAAAAACTAAAAACCTCTGTTACAAACCCTCAAAGGGTTGATCGAGCCTGTCCATACTTCTAGATTTGAAGCTTTCGTGACTGCAAGGATTCATACTCGTAGGTTTCTTCGGTAAAGTCACGTAGGTAAAAAATTAAATTAAACTTAATAAAAGTAATAATATAAATAAAATAATATAACAATAAAAAATCATATTATTGTATTTCTATGTCTACTTTTATTAATTTTATTTTTTACCTACGTGACTTTACCGAAGAAACCTAAGAGTATACCTGTCCACACTCTTTGGTATGGATCTCTGCAATCACGAAAACTTTCAAATCCAGATGGACCTTTCGATTTAAAGCTTTCGTGACTGCAGGGATTCATCTTCTTGGTTCTTTCGGTAAAGTCACGTAGAATGGAAATAATAAAATAAGAAAAATAAAACACAATAAAATTATTTTATTATGTTTTATTTTTATTATTTCATTATAAAATAAAAAAAACATAATATAATTATTTTATTATGTTTTATTTTCATTATTTTATTATTTACATTCTACGTGACTTTACCGAAAGAACCAAGAAGACAGATGGACCCTGTCCTCCTGTACCGCTCTGTCCAGCCCGCCACTCACCGTGTACAAGCCGAGCCCCAGGCAGATGGCCGTCACGGCTCCCAGGCCCGTCCTACGGAAATACTGTGGGCCGGGTTGCGGCGCCATGCGGGGTATGGGAGAGACCGTGAGCGAGCAACGCGGCAGCCGATGCAAACAACCCAGAGAGAGTGAGAGGGGGCTCCCTATGGTACTTTGATTAAAAAATCTCGAAGGGTGGGTTTGAGGACCGCGCGCGGCTTCCGTAGCTGCCCCTCCGCCCCCACGACGTCCTTACCTGCTCGGCTTCCGTAGTACCACCCCCCTCCTCCAACCCCCCTCCTCGGAGGTCACGTGAGCTCTTCCCACAACGCACCGCGTCTCCCCGAACATGGCGGCGCTCACGTCTGGTTCCACGTGTGCTTGATTCCGCCGAGTGGGAATTCTCGATTTCGCGCTACTCGTGGCCGCGTTGACTCCGCGCGGTGTCGCGCAGTAACGAGACAGCCGGTGTCCTACCTCCTCCCTCGTGGAGGGGCTGAACTCGCCGTCGGTGAGTGCTGGCCGGGCCTGAAGGCGGTGTGCGGCCTGTGAAGTGTGCGCTCAAATGAATGTGTGGTCATTCGCGTTTGTAATCGCGCAGTGAATTTAAGTTGGCGTGTGTACGTTTGAGTTTACTTTGTTAACGAGTCGAATTCAGAGGCTCTTAAACGCTGGGCGCGCCACCCTGGCGAGACGCGAAAGACTTTCAAGGGGGGTTCGCAGGCTGTGACATGGGTATCGTGCAGGAGATGTTAAATGAAGAACTCGTGTCCCCTCCTGCTTGCATTGAGAAATATTGCTGTGATGAAAAACGCGTTTCGGCCCGTCCATAACCTCAAATTATCGCCTTTTCCTATGCACTTATTAACGCTCATTCATATGACCATTGGGCTTAACTAATTTTGATTAACGACACATACTTACGCGATCTAACCCAAACAAACTAAAACCTCTGTTACGAACCCTCAAAGGGTTGATCGACCCTGTCCATACTCTTTGAATAACACAAATATGTTAAGAGCATTGCTGATTAGTTGTTCAGCGCACGCCTGGAGAACGGTGATTCGAGGGCGGGGGGAATAAGCAGAATTCAGGTGTGTGGCACGTTATGTTCTAATTGGCTGCAGTACAGCAAGCCGGTTGCCAACTCATCTGCGTGGACTTTCTAAATGCATACGTCGGTGTGATTTACTGGTGTTAAACATTTAATCCTAAAATCTATTATTAAACAAACTTAATGTGTGGTGTGCGTAAATCCGTGTTCATGAAGTGTAATTCGTTTACACCGTACTTTTATATTGAGCTGACATCGAGTTTTTATTTGGATTTATTTAGTGGATTAGTGTGGGAGGAGTGAAATTGGCCTCATCCCCCCCCACTGCATTCAAATATAAATATACATACATTATAATTAATTGTCCTTTGTCAATCCACTTATGGATGAATACCTTGTCTGTCATGGGGGTTGTTTGACTATACTTCACGCTGGTCAGTGCGGGTTGGTGAAAGGGATCCGGAACCGGTTCACATCTCATTTGCCGTGGCCTGGAATGAAACTCGGGTTGCTCGGTGCATATCAGAGAAAGCGAACCACTGACACACCATTGAACTCCAATATATGGATTTGTGATCATAAGTCATGAGGTCATTTTTGCATAAAGGTGTAACGAGTGCATTTATTGTTTTGTGTGTGTTTTAATATGAAGATAGAAAAGGCCACAAAGCAGAGCAGCATGGAAAAGGAGGATAATAAGAAGCTGCACCGCAAGCGGCAGAGCGGCCCTAAGTTTGACAAGAAGAGGAAGCGCAAGTTTCAGCAGCTCGGTCTCGACGACGATGGTCAGCAGCATGGAGCAGGCGAGGGGGAGTGGACCCGTGGAGCCCAGAGGAAGAAGGCAGAACGAGCGAAGTCTGCGCCGGAGAATGTGGAGGACGCACGGCGGCGTAACCCCAAGGCGTTCGCCTTTCACTCGGCCGTGCGCATGGCCAAGCAGTTCCACAGGTGCGAGCGTTAACGTATGGTTTGTGCGTTGTTATCTCTAGCGCTACCGTCAACATCACCCACAAAAGTACGGTCACTGTGGAAGTAGTACCTGGCAGAAGAGAGATGTATGTCATAGAACAGCATGAGACTAGTGTGCCAAATGATGTACAGTTGTTAATAAACTCGTGTTATCTGGCCATATGGAAGAACTGTAATTATTGGTATATAGATGTGGTGGTACATCCAAGAGAAGTCTTGGTAGTTAGAATTTTTTAAATGTTTTCATGGTTTTGTCATTTGTATGGTATATTCACATTGGTGGTCTCCTGTAAGGCGAAAGAGTAAATATTATTTGCTCTTCAGTTTCCAGCCAGGAAGTCACATTTAGGGCTTAACAGTCCCATCAATATTTAGTTGGTAAACTAAAAAAGACCTGGCGTTATCAGTTTCTGGCCCTTAATAGGGCCTTTTTGGCATTAAGATAGTTATTAAATCTGGATTCGAATTAATGATATCCGTTCAACCCAGATGACGGTATTAGTTATGTTTAAGGTGACACAAGAACAAGTAACAGGTGGGCTGTTATAGTAGTGAATTATTTTTATATGAAAGAAGGCTGAAGACTTACATTGACTGCATGCTTGGATCTCCTTTTGGAAACATTTTACTTAAGTACCAAATTATGGTTAAATACATGTCACATGCAACTGTATGGACTTTAAAATGTTATTTGATGTTGAACTTCTTTCGCGCCATACATAGCCAACTTTTGCATTATAATACATTCACGCATATTCATATTAATCTCTTGCTGCTGTGGCTTCACTTAGGACTCAGGACCTGAAGGCACGCAAACACCACATTCCCCTGGTGGATCGCACGCCCCTCGAGCCGCCACCTATACTTGTGGCCGTTGTAGGGCCCCCGAAAGTGGGCAAGAGCACGCTGGTGAGCTGCCTCGTGCGCAACTTCACGCGGCAGAAGCTCAGCGAGCCCAAGGGACCCATCACCATTGTGTCTGGTGAGAGTGCACCCTGGCCTGGAATGCCTTAATTCAGAATCAGAATATTTATTTATACTGGAGGAAGTCGATGAGCTATGAAGTTATTTTTTTCGCAGATGTCCAGTAGGGGTAGGTCAGAACGTTAGAACAACAAACAATACAAAAACACGATAGCAGTGCAAAGTATAGGAAAGGTAAACAAATCGCTTAAAAATATATACCAATAAAACAATTTTTTGTTACAAGGTAAAACCCACTGAGCTATTAGCTTCTTTTTCGGAAGTGACCTGCATGACAAATGATAGCTCAACAAAGTAGCTTATCAATTGGAAATGTATACCATCTTGTAAATGTACGCGTCTTGTGAGTAGATAGGGACAGTGCAATCTGGAGGTTGTCAAGAGGCTCGGAAGGCGAATAGATAAATAATACCACCATGTTGGAGCAATGAACCGCCTCTGCTATGATCCTGTGATTAAACCGGGTCCTCAAGTGGACTGAGTTGATGGTCTCAGCCCAGTCAGCCAATGACCGCGCACACACAAAAACACGTTTTTAAGTTGTTTGATTTAATTTGACACGTAACTTTTGAGATGTAAGCTATCTGTTGGTTTATCATGTTGTAAACTCTGCTATAGCAGGGTATGTGCAGTGCCCTAGGATAAATAAGACTGGGATGGATCTGTGAGCTAATGCATTCTTGTAAAGTTACAATTGGAAAATGTATTTTCATGAAATTATGCTAATAGCACAATTGAATTTTAACTGGGAAGATTACAATATACACGACATATAAAAAAAAAATTCCACGTGGATGGAGACGTTTGAGTTCCACGTGGATATAAATAAAGGAGTTAATAATATTGGTGCATGGATGAGTGATTAAACAATGCAAATTTTCCTGAACAGGCAAGAAACGGCGGTTGACAATCATGGAATGTGGCAATGACATCAATTCCATGATCGACATTGCTAAAGTTGCTGACCTGGTGAGTGCCCAATTTTTCCCGAGATTACAGTCATCTCAAATGCCATCCTCTCTGCCTTGTACTCCGTGCCCTACCTTGACACCCGCCAACACCCCTCCTTGGCTCTGCCGCATTCTTTGAATCCCTTGGCCTCTTTCGCCATTGGTACATTATTTTTGGTTTTCATTAAATTATATCTCATAGCAATGGTCTCTGCACTACTTGCTGTCCATTTCTGCATCCATCAACTGAGATCGCTTCTATCTTTTACAAGTTAGATTTTTTTTAATACTCAGATAATGGTTTTCCTCTTTCCCTTGCAACCTTTGAGTAATCTCTCTATCACTGTAATTTTCAGCCGGTCATTCATCCTGGTTTTTATGTTCATATTAAAGTGTCACATCCGTGACTGATGTGTGGTTGTCGTGAATTTTCTCTCAAGGTTCTGCTTCTAATCGACGCGAGCTTTGGCTTCGAGATGGAGACGTTTGAGTTCCTCAACATCTGCCAGGTGCACGGCTTCCCGCGCCTCATGGGCGTGCTCACGCACCTGGACGCCTTCCGCAACTCCAAGCAGTTGCAGAAGACCAAGAAGAAGCTGAAGCACCGCTTCTGGACCGAGATCTACCAGGTGCTGGGTTAATAAAATATCAGCACTGGGGAGACAAATGTAGCCAGATGTTTAACTGTCCACAAACATCCCCATCCAATTGTATGTGTATGCATGTTGAACTTATTTTGCGCAGTACGTAGCTAACCGTGCTATTCGGAGGTGCGAGGGAAGGACCACCAAATCCTTTTGTGTGTACCGTACTTGCCCGAGGCGCTGGCTAAATAGCACTTGCTCCTGCGGTGTATTACGGTCATCTTATTGTGTTTGTTGTGTTTGCGCTAACACCTACAGGGGGCCAAGCTGTTTTACCTGTCGGGCATGGTAAACGGAGAGTACCAGAAGCAGGAGATTCACAACCTCGGCCGCTTCATCTCTGTCATGAAGTTTCGGCCCCTCACCTGGCAGACGACGCACCCCTACATGCTCGCCGACAGGCAGGCACACACAAACACGCACGCACGCGGTCGCACACATGTAACGCATGCACACACATGTAACGCATGCACACACTTATGCGTACACGGATGCATGTATACACGAATAACACAAGATCCCCCTTTGTAACCAAAGCAGAATTTTGGGCTAAGTGCTGTTAGTGAGCACCTAATGAAGGCCGGCATGGTACGATGGGTTGGGTTTTCAGTACCAAGCCTCACCGCATTTTGTTTCTTCAGTGGCAATGTTTACACACCCCACCAAGTACTCGTTTGATTCGATCTGGCCACAAATCTAACCCAGGTCGCATGGTTTTGTAGCGCCGAGCTCTTAACAACTACGCCACCACTCGCCGCATACATATATGACGCAGATGTATACACACACCTACATGAACACCCACGTGATAGGTTAAGTGATAGTAATTCTGTAACTTGACAAGGTTTTTCACACAAGCTAAAGAATAGCTGTGTGCTGTTATATATACAAGTATTATATTACTAGCCTTTTGCCCGTACAAGGACGGGTGTATTGCAGTAAATCTGAAACTTGCAAGCGAAAAGCAGACTGCGACGTGATATTCATTGCATCAATTTGTGTGCAATTTGTAAGCCCGCGGTGACACAGACCTATTTCATTTAAAGGTTATAATCCCTTGTTCATCATGACGTCCTTTTTACTACGATGTCTCAACAGCGTCACGGAGATCGCGTGACGTGAGGGTTCTGCCTTTGTAGTGAGGGCTGTGAGTTGACGCCGAGGAGGGGGGAGGAGGCACCTCGCCCCCCCCATGTGGAGTGACGTCACCCGCTAATTGTTATGAATGGGGGGGGGGGGTGTCCATTTGGAGAGCGTCACCTTATAATGATTGTTAATGAGGGGGGCTGTTCGATGTGGAGTGACGTCACGAGCGTTAAGGACAGACATTCCTGGGTAATTATAGTAAGTATACCAAGGGAATAGTGAGCACTGACGTTGTTCTGAGAAAACAAGCAGGTGTTTGTAAATGTCCAAGTAATATGTATCAGTCGCAGTAACGTTTCGCCGCAAACCTACTAAGTACATGTGTGCGCTTGCGTCCCATCAGAATTGAGGACCTGACGAACCCGGAGGAGGTCCGGTTGAACCCCAAGTGCGACCGCCTGGTGTCACTCTACGGGTATCTGCACGGGACCCACCTCAAGAGCCGCTCGCAGGTGCACATCCCAGGTGATTTCCCGACAGTCCCTTCACCGGTTGCCCACTCCAGTAGTGGCATCGAGCGAGTATCTGACCCGATGAGTGTCGGGTGGCCGGGCGCGCGTTACGCTGGTGCCGCCCCTCTTTGCATGCCGTGCGGGCACAATGAGGGCCACCGTGGGGCACCGAGGTGGCGAGATGTTTACTACCTCGCCTGGTATGCAGGAGGTTGTGGGTTCGATCTCTACCCTAATGCCCGTTTATTTGAATTTTGCATGCTTTCCCAGTGGTCGTGTGGACTTTCCTCTAGGTACTCTGGTTTTTCACTCCACATTTATAATCAACATACATGCAGAGTATTTGGCTGCTGCTATACATTTCCATGTGATTAACCACTTCATTGAGCTATCATCTGTGGCCAAGGTCGATTCTGAAAAAGAGCTAAATAGCTCAGTGGACCTTACCTGGTAAAATAAAACATGTGATAGGCGCTCGCTGATGTATATGCACAATGACGGACAAATATCCCCCATATAGCCTTAGACTGTTGGGGCAAGTGCCGTTAGCGAGTACCTATGAAGGCCGGCACGGCACACAAATGGGGTGGGTGGTCAATACGTTTGACCACCTTTGTCTTGCAAGTGGTGATATTTGCACACCGCACCAGGTACTCATTTTAGGCTCAGTCGAACTTGGAGGCCCAATACCGGTTCGGATAATCGTCACTGGTGTTGACCGTGAGTGAGAATTGAACTCGGGTCTCCAGGTTCGTTGTGCAAGTGCGTTAACCGCTACACTACCGCTCCCCACGCACGCACACAGGCGCAGGCGACTTCTTCCTGCGCGACGTGAGCTTCCTGCCGGACCCGTGTCCCCTGCCCGAGCGCCGCACCAAGCGAACGCTCGACCACCGCGACCGCCTCATCTACGCGCCCTTCTCCGGGGTCGGAGGCATCGTCTACGACAAAGACGCCGTCTACATCGACCTCGGCGGCAGCCACTCGCACAAGCACGGGCAGGTACGCCCGCACGCACGCAGACACGCACGCAGACACGCACGCAGACACGCACGCACGCAGACACGCACGCAGACACGCACGCAGACACGCACGCAGACACGCACGCAGACACGCACGCAGACACGCGGACGCGTCTAGAACAATATGCCCGTTGGGAGCTTTGCAGACCTACAGTCACTTTCGTAGATTCTTGTTCAGAAAATTTCGTCTTTTTTTTTCTCCGTGTTGTGCTACGTAACAGTATTATTTTAAATTTCGCCTGCTTTCCCAACAAAAGTGCTATTCAGATAAATTATCACGAGTTTACAGTTTGGGATATTTGACCAATTCCTTATTGAGTGCTTATTCACATGAGAGCATTCAGGATTCTATTGTAATTACATTGAAACATTTTAGGTATTGCCTATCAATTTTGAGCCTTTGGGTAAAGGATTCAAAGGATTATCTTTAACTCACTGGCTAAGAAGAGAGCATAGGCATAGTAGTAAGAGGAAGCCTCTGATTTTGTCATGTACTTTATGGCTATAACCATTTAATTCACCTTGCTCTCTTTTCTGTGTTACTGCCACCCATTTTCACGACCCCTCCTTCACTTTCATGCCCCCTTTTTCTGCTGTCCTGTTTTGTCTGCTGCTCCCCAATTCCCAACTCTCTTTCACTGTGGCCTCCTTTCCCTGACACCCGGCCGTCCCTTGTACCTCCGTCCCTTCCGTTTTTCCCGTCACCTAATTTCCCTTGCCTTGTGCGCTCTCTCTCCGCCGCCGCCGTCCGTTGCAGGAGGAGCTGGAGGAGACGCAGGGGCCGACCCAGGAGCTCGTGCAGACGCTCATTGCGAACCAGTCCACGCTGGACGTCAAGATGGCAGCCAGCCGCATGGCGCTCTTCAGCCGCTCGGAGCCGATGCAGTCGCTTGACGTGCAGGAGGAGCCGGGCGCAGAGGAGCCACCGTGAGTAGCGCTCGTCTTGATGAACTGGGTGGAGCCGATTAATTAACGTATTCTATGCATTTTTTCGATTTAAAGCTTTCGTGACTGCAGGGATTCATCTTCTCGGTTCTTTCGGTAAAGTCACGTAGAAGGGAAATAATAAAATAATGAAAATAAAAATAATAAAATATTTCTCACGACGTTTCGGCCACAACGCAAGCAGCCGTCCTCAGGTGAAGAACAGGTCTGTCGGAAAGACAGCGTCTGAATGACGACAGACCTGTTCTTCACCTGAGGACGGCTGCTTGCGTTGTGGCCGAAACGTCGTGAGAATTATTTTATTATGTTTTATTTTTATTATTTTATTTCCCTTCTGTGTGACTTTACCGAAAGAACCAAGAAGATGTATTCTATGCAATGAAGATGATAGAAATGGCAGCTGTGGTGCAGGGAACCATAAGAACACTGCATGTTGGCACTGGATGGAACTGTACTTGCCTGTGGGGAGCGGTGGTATGAACCCCGTGACCCAAGTTTGGTTCGTGGTCACGGCCAACACCAGTGACGATCTGTTCCTGGGCCTGCCCTAGATGGACTTGTGAGTACTTGGAGTGGTGTCTAAACTTGGCCACTCGTGAGACAAGGGGACCGGACCGGGTGTGGTGCTGTCCACAACCACCACCCTCTTGTCCGATGTTCAGGCCTTCATAGGTGCTCTCGCTAACAGCACTTGCCACATAAGTCAGTTCATGCTATTTGGGGGATCTGTCTTTGGTCTTTGTGTGTGTAAAGCAGTGTTACCCCATTGGTAGTGAGAATTGTGCGGTCTTCACGGTGAGAAATAAAAAAAATGTTCATGTTGGTTTTTAAAACGACCCACCATAGGAACATGGAATTTTTTAAAAATTTCTACTGACCACGAAATTGTGATTGATTCAGGCACAATCTAAATAAAAAACATGACTGCATATAGCAAACATTTACAATGTTAACATTACGGACACATTTGGCAGAACTAAATATGAACGATACAACAAACAATCTTATGATACGTGCATTTAATAATTTTAATACAAATCTAGTATTCCCAGTTCATAGTCGTCGATTGTGATTTGTGCATGGAACCCCTTGAACCCAAATAGATGTGACATGTGCCACAAGGGCAACGGAGAAACAATTCACGAATCGAATTGTGACCCCGAATTTGTGACAATTCGATCATTACATCTTACTAAATAAATCTCTCGTGATTTGTCTAGCGCGTATAGCCTTAATAATCGTCTGATAAGGTTACGTAGGCAGCCATTTATGAAATGGCGTTGGTGTTGAGGTGTTGTTTTGGATTGTGCAATGTGCTCGCGTGTTTCTAGCCATCGCGCTTGTCTTGAGGTTAATGTGTTGACAAACTAGATCGCTGCTGTTAAAGACTCAACAACAATTGTAACCATGCTGCAGGTCGGATTCCCCCATGGAAGAGCGCGTGACGGATCCCCCCGTGGAAGAGCGCGTGACGGATCCTGGCACGGGTCGGGTGAGACGCCGGGCTGTGTTCAGTTCTCAAAGTGGTGACGCTGGCGCTCAAGATGATGATGATGATGACAGCGAAGAACATGACAGTGAAGGATCAGAGGATGAAAAGGAGGACTCGGGAGATGATGATGACGATGATGGTGACGATGATGGTGATAATGATGAAGATGAGAAAGAGGAATATTTGAAAAGTCCAAAGAAAAATCCCCTTGGCCGTGTAGGTCCCATGTTGAGTCCGGCGAAAAGGCCGAGGAAAAGTTCCGTCTTGACAAAGGAGGAGACGGCGGCTTCCACAGACGAAGACGTTGAAGAGGAGCCAAGGGTGGTGAGCATCAAGAAGAACGAGGAGCAAGGGCAGCCTTCCCTCGATAGAGATGGTGACGACGACGACGACGATGATGATGATGAGGCTGTCAATGAAGATGGTAGCAGTGATGATGATATCGATAACGAAGAAGAGAGTGACGAGGAGAGTGATGAGGATAAGTCAGGAGGTGAAGCCTCCGATTTTGAATGCCAAGAAAAATCGAATGGAGATGTTTCTGAAGGGTTGGGAGACTCCATTGAAGACCGAGATGGTAATGAAAGCAGCGGTGATGAAAGCGATGACGACGAAGATGATGACGATGACGGTGATGATGACGGTGATGAAGCAACAAAGATGATTGCCAAGAGTAAGCGGGAAAAGAATTCAAAAAGAGCTCCCATGGACTCGGGCAACGCTTCACGCGACCATAGCAGTAGCGGTGGCGATGATGAGGGTGATGAAGAAGATGATGATGATGATGGCAGTGATGAGGACAGTGATGACAATGCCGTCGAGAAGATGCTGAAAAGCGAGGATATGTTTGTGGAAACTGAGGACGCGGACAGGGAAACGGAAGGTATGCGTGTTCGCACACACACGACGGTCGTGATGATAGCCAGCGATTCGTGCAACGAACAATACTCTCATGTGCAGGGTGGGCGGGAAAGTTTTTAATCTTGATTTGAAGCTTTTCCCTCTGCTCTGTGGGCCAGAGGCCACTTGAAGGTATCTCCGCGGTAGTTCTATGATATCCGCTTCCATGGGCCATTCTCTTACAGGTTTGCACTGCACTTGAGAGATTAAAATAGTTGCTTCGTCTCGTGTTACACTGATGGCACGATTGGGATAAAATTGATCGAAGCAAACAGATTACCGTTGCCGCATGCTGTGTGTTTGTGCAGGCGCTGTCATGTGGAAGCAGGACCTGGTGAAGAAGGCTGCTGAGGCATTTGTGCGGCGGCGCAGGGCAACAGGGAATCTGCAGAAACTCGTCTACGGGAACGGTATGTATAGGACTGTATGTTAAACTTCTTTCGAACCGTACGTAGCCAACCGTGCTAAATCGGAGGTGCAGGGGGGAGGACAAGAAACAACACAAAATTCAGGTACAAAGAAATTCGTTTTCAGTTGAGATTTAAAAGTGTGGTTTCCTAATATCGGACGGAAGAGCGTTCCAGATGGCCACAGAAGCGCATCTGAAAGCGCATGATGCGGTGACCGTCGTTGTTCGATAGCTAGCCAAAATCCGCTGCTGTGAAGACAACCGGAGTTCACTGGACGGTTTAAACGGTGAACGGGGGGGGGCAGGGATGTCGGCTGTTGTTACCGTGGACAGTCACGATGGTCTTAAGGCACGTGTAAATGAGATATGAAGCCGTAGATTCAGTGATTCTTAAGATCGCGGTGGATGCATTGCATCACGCGCGTGGAAATCGACCTATTTATCGCTTGAGCAAAGTATATGCAAATGTTATCCTACCGCTCGGCGGAGCGGTGGTGCAATGGTTAGCGCACTGCGGTATGAACTGTGCGACCGACCCGCCTCCTGGCTCTGGACAATGTTGGTGACTGATGATGTCTGAATTGCTCATGGGCAAACCACCCTTACAGCCAGGAATGGTAAAAAAAAAATAACCCCCAAAACTGCCCTTCATCTTGCAAAGAATTTACATCAGCGCTGTAAATTAACTTCTTCTATGCACATTATTCTGTGTTGTTCCATTGGCAGAGGGTGCACATGATCAATTCACAATAAAACTCGAAACATTCATCAATTTGTGCTTCCTTGAAAGGAATAAATGATTGGTGACACTTTGGGCAATGACTCTTCATAGAACATGAATGTTATCGAAGGATGTGAGTTTTTAATATATGTTACTATTACAGTTAGATGAATAAAACAGATGCAACCTACAAACTGGGCAAAAATAAAAAGGAGAATATAAATGAGATGGTCAAGGCGAGAACAAAATGAATCGATTGTTGGATGGAGTCGTAGCCCAGAATTCTGACAATTGATTCACTTGGGGGGTGGGGGGGGGATCATTTCTTGTCCAGTGGTCACAATGACAGCCGTGCCAAAATCGGGCATTGACGCTGATTTGATGAACGACAGTGACAACTTCCATGTGGATGGTTGCGGTTGTGATTAACAATATTATTCTGATTACAAGTGGTGCTACAGAAGGACGAGCTATGATGACGATAACGCCCGTGGTGCTTATGAGCATCATTTTATGTGACTCCGGGCCTGATTATTTTGATGATCTAAATTAATCGGGTTTGATTCCTGGCCACGGCTAACATGTGGTGGCTCTTTAATGACTGCATTGCACCTGCTGAAATTCGAAAAAAAATCGTTGTTGTTTTGGTAGCCAACCCCTGACTATGGAAGCCGAATTTACCATTGGCAGGGGTCGGGCAACCTGCGGCTCCGTAGCGGAATGCGATTCATTAAGAACTATATTTTGTAATTTTTTTATTGTTTAATATTTATATTATTTTATTATGTCCCTTCTACGTGACTTTACCGAAAGAACCAAGAATATGAATCCCTGCTGTCACGAAAGCTTTCAATCAAAATTCATTAAGAACTGTTTCGTGACGGTATTTATTGAGCACCACCGTCTCGTATTCACGTGCGTTGCGGTTCTTGAAATATTGAGTTTTTTTTTACCGATTTCAAATATAAATGGCCGCTCTTGTTGTTCTGGTGTGCGACGATGGCTATATCCGGCGGTGACAGCAGTGCCGTGTTTGCCCTCCGCACTGACGAATGACGAGGTAGAAGTAGAGGCGGATGAGGGAGAGGAGGACGGTGACGGGGAGTCCGGCGGGGGGGAGCTGGGAGGGCTGTTCCGCGTGAGCGTGGCGGATCGCACCGAGCGCACGGCACGAGGGCGGCTCGACGACATTGACTCGACGCGGTACCCGCCGGAGAACCTGCAGGACTGGGACCTCGACGAGGTGAGGGGGGGGCCACGGAGGGGTTACGTGTGCGGCCAGGTGTCGGCTCCAGAGTAAGAATCAGAATTCTTAGGTTTTTTCGGTAAAGTTGCCCGATGATGCTGGATGCAATTACCAGCGAAACGTACTCAAATTGTAAATGTTGTGGTTTCACGCTTCAACACATCGGTGGGCTAAAGCAGTGAACTATTTGTCTATTGTCAACGTGACACTTTTTTACTGATTGGCCGTGTCGGGTGGTGGAGGGTTACGACACGTAAATAACGCGATCTAAACCCAAAAACGTTGATTATGAATAATATTGGTCGCGAAAGCCTACGTGTTAAATTCACGTAGGTAAAAAACGGTCCCACCTGAAGACGGAGACTTGTGTTGCCTCCGAAACGTCGTGATTTAATTGATTTATTTTCATTTATTATTTTATTTTTATTATTTTTTACCTACGTGACTTTACCGAAAAAACATAAGAGTGTGAATCCTTGCAGTCACGAAAGCTTAAAATCAAGATTGTATTATAATGGTTTGGTTTTAGCTTATGTGTATGCCCGTGTAGGGGACGGCCAGATGTGCCTCGACACTCAGGTCTGTGCTGTGTTCGATTGTAAGATCAGGTGATTATTACGTTGGTGAGGCCAAGATCCATGGTCGGTGGTAAGTCCAGGTGTGTATTTATCAGTCGTAATGAGGCATGGTAACAATTCGGCACCGAGGGCTTGATGGAGGTGGGCCCAGTGGGCAGAGCGCTGAGCCCCCCTGGGTTCAAATCCATTCAGTCGCCTGTGATTATACCAAGTTCTCAAATCAAAGTGAGTTGGTGGACTCAGCCCATTCGGCAATAACTTTTCAAAACGGCATCACATTCGAGTTTTGTATTTCACTCCCCAGTGCGTGGGTATGAAACATTATTTGAAGGCATCTCGGAAGAGGTTGTGAGGAATCTAGCTTCTGTAGGTCATTCTCTACAGCACACGGGGAGAAAGCATTGCTCTGCGAGATTTCCAAGTGCATGCTTTGCCTCGTGACATCCCCCAATAGCAGAATTATAGTAGAAGACAAAAAGATTTCATCCGTAAATCGACGCATCGTTTCTTACATGCCCATCAGTAGCAATGCCTCCACAGTAGAAAGGTCAGGTGCAAGCAGAGTTGTCTCCATCGCAGTCAATGGATCCAGACTTTTAAATCCCCGGCTGAAAGACCCTCACCCCCTGTTTAAATCCACCTCCTTCCTCTCGTTCTCTATCTGGTCTCTGTTTTTTTTTTCCCCGGTAAACTTCCAATCTTCTTTTATTTGCACGGCTCTCTCCGAGATCCATTGTTTGAGGATGGCTTATAAATCTGAATTATTATTGCCTTTCATGTTTATTGTTGAGGCCTAGGTAGGACCAGAGATGTTAATAGGCGTGAAGGCACAGCACGCTCGCTCCACGTTGTGACCGCTAACCCGCACCCGGCGTGCGTGTCCCCTCGCCCCAGATGGTGGAGAGCATCAAGGACTGCTTCGTCACGGGAAAGTGGGAGGCTCACAAGGACGCGAAAACGCTTCTGGAGCAAGACGGTAAGGGGCACCCTCGGCAAACCTCTCGTGCCTGATCCACGCTTGGCGTGTGGGAGGACGGCCGTCGTGGAGATGTGGGAGTGGTGAGATGTGGGAGTGGCGACCTCGGCTCGTGCAGAGGTGGTCTGTTGATTTTTGTCGCGAGATGGCAACCGCTTGGAGAGAGAGGCCTTCATCCAGCAGTGGATTGATCATGGCTGATGATGATGTTGTGTTTACTGCACTACTTTACAAGTTGTTGGTGCAATTCCACGGGGAAAGGTAATGTTTTTTTTGTATGTGCTTCATCAACTTGAGCCACCTTTAACTCTCTGTTTTGTTTTGAAGATGCCCTTTATGGTGACTTTGAGGACCTTGAAGCTGGAACGATTATTCATGGGAAGAAAGATTCAGCTGGCACTGTAAGTAATTTGGTTTCGATTTAAAGCTTTCGTGACTGCAGGGATTCATCTTCTTGGTTCTTTCGGTAAAGTCACGTAGAAGGGAAATAATAAAGTAATAAAAATCAAACATAATATAATACGATTCTCACGACGTTTCGGCCACAACGCAAGCAGCCGTCCTCAGGTGAAGAACAGGTCTGTCGGAAAGACAGCATCTTCACCTTAGGACGGCTGCTTGCGTTGTGGCCGAAATGTCGTGAGAATTGTATTTTATTCTTTTATTTTTATTATTTCCCTTCTACGTGACTTTACCGAAACAACCAAGAAGAAGTAATTTGCTGTTTATTTAATTGTATTTATTATGCATTGTCTTTAATTCAATTATTGGTCTTGTGGTACTAACAGACACTAGTTAACTGTGGTTACTTGTTCAGTTTCGGGAATAATAAACAAATATATACGATTGACGACTTTTATAAATATTTTCACTGCATTTTCGTCAAAAGGACCTCTTTGTGAGAGGTTCTGCGATCGTTTGTCTTCCCCTGAAAGTATACGCACCATGAAATAACATGCACTGTTTTTTTTAATATATTATAATTGAAGCCTATCTCAAATGTTTAAAACTGTAAAGGATTTCTTAAATCTGGACAATTTTCTTGTTAGGGCTGGAACTTCGTATATTTGGTTTTGGGGATCACTTCGTCATTTATTAACCCGGAGGAATCAGCCCTAGTTGGTTGGATCTGGAATACCCATACAGACCATAATGTGTATTTTGCTCAAAAAGGGTGACTTATTATTGAGACCTTTAATGTCATAAGACATCAAATGGTCGTGTATTAGGTCGTGGACGAGCCTGTAACATGTACAGCAAGGATACATGGCCGCAAGGATATTCTATTTTATTTTTGCACTTGGCAACATGTTCGGGAACTGAATGCTAATGTCAAGCTTTGCCAGCCATGAGAGGACTTCAGGAGAGTTCATGCAGTTTTGCTATTTCTCAGTTGAAGGGAGCGCAAGCTACAGTGGTTTGCTATGTAGGCCGTAGTTTGGTTTGCATGGCCACAATGGCGCACTGACTCATCTTTCATTTTTCATTAATCGAGGAGATGTGCAGGTCCAGTTCTGTTCTTATATTTAAAGAATGTTGGACTCAACTGAAATCACTCAGAATTAAATATCTTTGCCGATGCGACTCGTGCTGGTCTTGGGTAAATCTCCAAACGAAGTCAAACATAAAAATCCAAGGGATTTTTTGCCAGCGTTCTACAGTATCTAGGCGAGCGTATAGTTAATGGTGGGGCGCATTGAGACATATTGCACGGGAGGCGCGCGCGGCATTACATATCGGACGATGGTGACAATTCGTCAACTTTCCATGGGTTCTGCGCGGCAGGAGGGAGCCGAGGCGGGCAGCTCGGACGACGGAGAGGACGGCGCCAACGATGATGACGTCGAGGGCAAGGAGAAGGGGCAGCAGGAAGGGGGGGAGGAAGAGAGCGACCTGCGGGGGAAGCGTTTGGAGCAGAAGCGCAAGCTGAAGGAGATGTTCGACTCGCAGTACGACGAGGGCGGAGAGACGTACTTCGACGACCTGAAGGCGGAAATGGACAAGCAGGCACAGGTGAGGGGGGGGCCCGTCGCTCGTGGGCGGTGAAAATGACGTTTGGTGTTCTTTATTTGGGTAAATATCACTGTGTTTCCCCCCCGATTCTTTGTCAGGAGGGATCTCCGATTAGCGCATTTGGCTATGTACGGTGTGAAAGAAGTTCAATATACGTGTATACATCTGCATTGGGAGTGGTGGGCCAATTCCATTACTGATTGCGTGTGAGGGGCAGATACAAAAGCTGTGCCACATGGATTTAAATACATCAACGTACTGCCATATTCTGGCCACCTTACAGCCCCGAGTTTCAAACAACATGCAAAAATGTGTAAAAAGCACTGTGCCTTTGTACATATGCAACAACCATTATCATTGTGAAGAAGTGCATTGTGGGCCTCTTCTCTTAGTTCACCATAACAAAATGAATTTGAGCATCTGTG
Organism: Lampetra fluviatilis; assembly: GCF_964198595.1. NCBI lineage: Eukaryota > Metazoa > Chordata > Hyperoartia > Petromyzontiformes > Petromyzontidae > Lampetra > Lampetra fluviatilis. The sequence continues at coordinate 8,702,237 of NC_136294.1, read as the reverse complement.
ACCAATTGACTTCAGCAATAATGCAGTTATAGACAGATGTGGACCGGTTTCATCCTCATTAGGTCTTATCAGAACAGTATCGTGGTCCCCATTTGGCTGTCTTGTATGGTTAACATACACACTGTTGTAATGTCATTGACCCGGGTTCAGCTCCCAGTTGGCCGTTAATCGAGGCCGGGGGAACCTTTCTAGTCCAGCCTGCACCCTCACGAGGCCTCTACTACTTAGAAACCGCCTGATTTTTTTGATCACTAAGGATCTTGACCATACTCAGGCTCTGGGGAGGAATATTTTCAACCGGACTACACTGTTCTTATTGAAGTGCACACTCGGTTAATTCCATTATGCAAGGGGCCTCGTGCCTTGACGGAAGCGACTCGGGCGTGCGTTCACATGGGGCTCGCCAGCAGTAGTATTCCAAAGGCCTATTCGGCCCCTCGTACGGGAAGGGTTCCCCCGACTGTGGGGTAAATGATCGGAGAGGAAGGTCGAGTAGACTTTGAGGACACTGATCTTCAACAACTGCTTGCTGTGTCGGTCGGCAGCTGAACAGGGCGGAATTTGAGGACGTGAGCGAGGAGGCACGTGTGCTCTACGAGGGATTCCGCCCCGGCATGTACCTCCGTGTTGAGGTTTCCAGCATGCCCTGTGAGTTCATCGCAAACCTGGACTCCAGATATCCCATCGTCCTTGGCGGCCTTGGCGCCGGTGAAGGAAATGTCGGCTTCGTGCAGGTAAACAAAATGTGATTGCGTCGGTGTTCTGGTTCATTATCTCTCTACGATCAAAGTTGATGGCAGGTCGGTGATATTTGAACCTGTGGTAAATGTTGATCCTAATAGCCATGGGACCACGGCGGTTAATCATTGTAGCTTGGTGTGCGGTGTTTTGTTTCATATGCAGGTTTTTCTCACTTTATGCGATTTCGCGTGTATGTGTCTAACCTATTTCTACCCAAAATTCTGTTTGCGATTTAAATTCCAATGTGGCAAAGCGGTAAAACGTGGGTCAACATTGTGTGTGTACTGTGTGTGCCACTTGGCATGCAGCTGTCTCGTGCGGTTTTGCTTTGTGCGCCATTTTTTGGAATGCATCTACTAACGCACAAATCCAGGGACACCTGCAATGATGTTTGTATAAATGAGAACAGATTTGGGTGATTTTGAAACACCACGTGATTGGTTAAATATCCTTAAAAGTGCTACATTCGTCTCGGGGTTAATGCTGACATCAGTTATTTTGGATTATATCAAAAAAGGTGTCAGTTTTGTTGCCAGATAAAAGGGTAAAAAAACAATTATCATATTTTTTCTTCTAGCAAATGAGGTTCCAATGGTGTAAATCCTTACCCTGAGCTCTCATACTCTGATGGTGCATTGTCTTTGAGTTGTGCACCTTTTGGCGTCATCTGGTCCAACACCATGTGAGACTAGGCTCTAAGAAAAGCTGTCTCGGGTGTGGACCAATCAACTTCAAGGACAGTGCATACATGATCAGAGTTGTGTTTTTTGTTTGCATTACGACTGCAGGTATTGTGGTCTATGCAAACATATGACTCCTTGTAAAAAAGGTGTCAGTTTTGTTGCCAGATAAAAGGGTAAAACAATAATTATGAGTGATTTTTATTTTTTTATCGCAGTTGCTGCGCATCAGCCCCAAAGTCCTATAAATCATAAAGCAGCCGGCAACTGAGTGATTAGAGTGAATTGGTGAGCACTGGAGCATCGATCATTGGGTTCTATGAAGCAGAGTTCAGTCGGTATGTGGAGCTCAATTGCTGGGGGGTGACAAGGGTATCCAAACCTGGTCACACTGGCACTTTGCTCAATAAATTAAAACCAAGCTTCTTCTTACTTGATACAGCTATCGTGCTGTGACGGTTCCACCTGAAGACGGAAGCTTGTGTTGCCTCCGAAACGTCGCGATTTTTATTTTATTTTTACTTTTATTAATAAAAAATTTTTTACCTACGTGACTTTACCGAAAACCTAAGAATATGAACACCTAATACCATGCTTTTGAAACCCAGACCCGGACACATCCAGACATTAAAACATCTCTGTCAAGAGCTGAACTTTTTTAACATTCAAGAATATTGCTTCAGTCCCTTTACTTATTCAATGCAGATGTGGTAGTCGCTTATCTGTTTGCTCTCTGGTTAGGTATTTGTACAGGATGTTTCCTTTTGCTGTTATCTTGTTTGCTTTTAATACAGATATCATTTTTTGTGGGGGGGGGGGGTATCCAAAACAATGACGCAAATGCAAATCCTCTAATTTTAATATTACATTTCTTTTATTTGTATATTTTTTAAAGTTCTAAACAAATATGTTATTTACCAATTCTACATTCCAACCACAAGTATTGTGGTTCATGCAGACATGATTCCTTGTGAAAGGTTTCAATTTTGTGTTTAACAACCTAACACCTGTTTTGTTGCCAGAAAAAATGGGAAAAAACCTATTTTCATATTTTGGTACTGGCAAAGGAGGTCCCATGATGTAGCTGCTGACCCGAGCTCTCATTACTCTGATAGTGACATTGTCTTTGTGCTGTACGCCTTTTGGTGTCCTCTGGTCCAACACTGTTTGAGACGAGGCTCAAAAGAAAGCGGTCTCTGGTGTGGACCAATCAGTTTCAAGGACAATTCATATATTATTAGTGCAGACATGATTCCTTGTTAAAGGTTTCAGTTTGGTGTTAAACAACTTAAACACCTGTTTTGTTGCCAGAAAAAAGGGGAAAACCTATTTTCATGAATTTTACATGGTTAACATCGGACCTGTTAAATTTTGACTTCAAACTTTCGTGACTGCAGGAATTCTTATTCTATAGTTCTTTCGGTAAAGTCACGTAGATAGAAGAAAAATAATAACAGTAAAATAATAATAAAAATGAAACTAAAGTGAATAAAAAATAATAAAATATCACGATGTAAAATATCACATTGCAACACACTCTATACTGACTGTCGTATATCTACAGACTCTACAGCAGTATATACTGACTGTCGTAGTATCTACTGAGTATATAGTAGTATCTACTGACTCTATAGCAGTATCTGCTTACTCTATAGCAGTATCTACTGACTCTACAGTAGCATTTACCTACTCTTGCAGTAGTATCTCCCGACTTGACATTAGTATCTACTGACTCTATAATAGCATATATATCGACTCTATAATAGTACTAACTTCACAGTGTAGTGGTGAGGCCTAGTCCCGTGCAGAGCCCCCGGCCTCGCCTTGATTGGCTAGCCGGCCGATGTGGCAACTTTGCAGGCTGGGGTTGGGCTTCTACCCCCCCCCAGCATCTCCCCCATCCGCTTTACAATAATAGTATTTAAGGGCTATAATAGTAGTATCTACCGACCCTATAGTAGTAAGTGGGGGGATAAGAGGACATCAGACTTGGAATAATTCACCTCAGCGTTGTGTATTTTATCATTTTTAACGCGAATGAGAATTCCCCCCTCCCCCGACCGATCGCGTGTGTGCTTTGCTATAGGAATCACGGGTCAGCGTTTCGCGCATGCGCAGATGCGTGCTTTGGCACTTGCTAAGCATTGTAATATAATAAATAGTACTAAATTATTAATTTAACTACTTGACGGATGTGAAATACGAATAGCGCTGGCTCACCCCCGGGCTTATTGTGTGGTAACTGGGTACTTTTTTAAAAAGTAAACCCCACAGTTTGCGAGTTAAATCCGTCACAAGTTACGTACCCAGACAGATGGACAGACACACAGACAAAAAATTACTTTTATATGTAAGATATTTTATACAAAGATGGATCTATGAAGGAAACAGTCGGCTTATCCATTTTAACTGCTGTTTACACCGCAAAGTATGGTCAAACAACCCCCAACAGGACTGAAAGGCATGGCGAGTTCTTCATCCAGCAATGGATGGATAAAGGACTCGACTTACATAAATATATACGCGCGCCTACATGAAATACGACTTTGCTCTGCGTCCGCGTTAAGACGACGTCTGCGTCGATCTGTGCCGCAGATGAGGGTGAAGAAGCACCGCTGGCACAAGCGCATCCTGAAGACGCGCGACCCGCTCGTGTTCTCGCTTGGCTGGCGGCGATTCCAGACGGTGCCGATGTACTACATCGAGGACCACAATGGCCGGCACCGCCTGCTCAAGTACACGCCGCAGCACATGCACTGCCACGCGGCCATCTGGGGTGAGTGGACATACGGGGGGGGGGGGGGGGAATCTGCCGCTGGTCAAGCTGCGAGTGTTCTGCCACCCACCGAACGAGCGGTTTTTTGATATTTGTTTTTTACCCTTATATCTGGCAACAAAACTGACACCTTTTTTTACAAGGAGTCATGTTTGCATAGACCACAATACCTGCAGCCATAATGCAAACAAAAAACACATCTCTGATAATGTATGCACTGTCCTTGAATTTGATTGGTCCACACCCGAGACAGCTTTCCTTAGAGCCTAGTCTCACATGGTGTTGAACCAGATGACGCCAAAAGGCGCACAACTTCGTACGTCGTGAGTGTGACAGTACTATGTCACATATCCGACTGTCCTGCATCCGCCGTGATCGGTTTACCCGTCAGAAACCCAGTGCGGTACTTCTACACGGTGTCACTCGTTTTATATTGGCGTTCACAAATCCGACCTTGTTACCACGCATTTGTTTATTCTTAAATCTCTAGTACATAATTTGTTTATAATGCACGGCGAAGCATTTTCGGCACGTTTAATGGCCTTTACGTTTTATTTTTGTCCGGGAAGCTATTTGTGTTTCAAACTTTTCACATTCACCTATACACAGTCCTCAGAAAGTCAGATATGCGACATTGTACTGTCATACTTGATGATGATAGCATTGACATTTGTATTCATTGCCAGTCTCATTAGCAGCTGCAGAGGAGATTATTGCTGTGTGTATGCATGTGCTTTGAATGCTTGAGCATAATCTGATGTGTTCACGATTAGTACAGAACAGTGTGTAATGTGGATGAATCTCAAGACACTATAAAATAGGGCGTGGCGGGAGGTCGAGGTGGGCAAAGATAGAAGAGGATGGTTATAGAAAGTACAGTTGAAGATACTTCCTCCAGAAAAGACGGTCAGAGCCAGGGGAGAAAAGGGAGGTCTTAATCCTGCACTTGAACGAGGTACAGGAGATATGGTGGTGCTGGAGGCTGAGGAAGGAAATGTGATGATTGAAGCCACTCAATGTGAGGTCCTTGACAAAGGACATTGGTTGCTGGCACATGACATGAAGAGGAGCAGATTATATAGCACCCGCAACACTCGTATGTACCGAGTATTTTTTTTGTTCCTTTTCCAGGACCTATCACGACGCAGGGTTCCGGATTCCTGGCTGTGCAGTCGGTGGCTGGTTCCTCTGTAAGTATCGTTTACATTTACTAAAACCATATCCAGATGAATGGAGGAAAATCGAGTTGGGCGTAGAGAGGGGAACATTTCGATGGGGTTCACCGAGTCTGCACGTTTGTTTCTTTTTGTACTGCGGATCTTCTCAGCCGGACTTCCGGATTGCGGCGACTGGCTCCGTGCTTGATCTGGACAAGTCTGTGAAGATCGTGAAGAAGTTGAAGCTCACGGGATGCCCCTTCAAGATCTACAAGAATACAACTTTCATTAAGGTATGACTGGCATGGCAACCGTCAAATTTCGTTAATTACTCGCACGGTGTATAGGTGCGCCGTGTAAATAATGTTCTAGTCAAGGCAATGAGCCAGCACTTCTGTGGTCCTTACTTTAAAGCGCTGGGTTGCTGTCTGTGATAAACATTGGTGCTTACAAGTTTGATGGTCTCGGAAAAATTGCACATGACTGCTGTGATAATTGTGAAAGTGTGCCTGGGGGGGCGGTAGCGTCGTGGTTACCACGCTTGTAATATGAACCTGGCGACCTGAGTTTGATTCATGCTCTCTTTCAACATCACTGACGATTATCTGAACTTGTCCCAGGATTGCTCTAAGTCGACTCGATTTTAAACGAGTACATGGCAAGGCGTGCAACCATCGATGCTCGGAGGATGATGGCGGCTGGGTTCTGGCCACACTGCCCTATTGCGTGCCATGCCAGCATACACAGACGCATTTGTCCTAACTGCATGGCGATGTGGGTGGTGTTCGTCTTTGTCGGGGTGTGCGTATGTACGAGTACAGGACATGTTCAGCTCGGCACTGGAGGTGGCGCGCTTTGAGGGAGCGTCGCTGCGCACCGTGAGCGGAGTCCGCGGGCAGATCAAGAAGGCCATCAAGTCGCCCGAGGGAGCCTTTCGCGCCACGTTTGAGGACCGCCTGCTCATGAGCGGTACGCCATACCCCTTCCTGTCTCCCCCCCCCACCCCCCTCATTTCATGGCCACTGCAGATTTGGCGCAGCCCGTGATGAACTGCTCATGGAGCACGATCGATCGGCGATCCCAAAACGTTTATTTTATATTATCAAACACAAATGAGCATAGGTAATGCCCACAGGTTTAGTGCTTGCACAGGGAAAGCGACAGTTTTTGTAAATGTTGGCTACGTATGCTGTGAAAGAATTTCACCATCCGTACTTACATGTGTGCGTTCGCAGACATCGTGTTTGTGCGCACGTGGTGCCCTGTGGAGGTGCCCAAGCTCTACAACCCCGTGACGACGCTGCTGAAGCCCACGGAGGAGCGCGCCTCCTGGACGGGCATGCGCACCCTGGGGCAGCTGCGCAAGGACCTGGGCGTGCCGCTGGTGCACAACCAGGACTCAATCTACAAGGTCGTCCCCCACCCCGCCCCCCCTCTATGAATGCGTGTGCTTGCACGCATGTCGTGGTGCAGCTCTATGGGTTGCAGTCGTTAATACAGTGCACTACAAACCCGGCCAAGGGGGTTCAATTACCTACCATTAAATAAGTGCCTTGTGCAGTGTGTGTGTGCGCCAGACATCAACACTGGAGAGACGACTATGGTCTAAATAGGTGCTGACCAACAGTTCTTGTCCTAACGGTGTAGTTAGACTCCATGGAGATCGTTACCTTTGTGCGAATCGCATGTGGTTTTCAGTTAGCACTGTGGTTCATTCCACTCCACTATCACACCCTGGCTTACCTGGGTTGGATTTCCATCCATAGATAACAGCGTCGGCGTTAGCTTATAGTACTTGTCCCAATGCTTTGTGTGGATGCTAACCTGTTTTTCTCGTGGCCCGTGTGTGCGTGCGCCCATGCATTCCCTGCGTGCAGCCTGTGGAGAGGAAGCCGCGGGTGTTCAACCCGCTGGTAATCCCTCGCGAGCTGCAGAAAGCGCTGCCCTTCAAGTCCAAGCCCAAGTTGACGGAGGCCGCGAGCCGCGTCCCGCGCGACCGCGTGCGTCCTGCTGTCGTCCGGGAGCCCATGGAGCGCAAGGTGCGTGCCTTGTCTAACAGAGTCCGCTGCCCTTCGGATGGAATCCATTGCTATGATGTTTGCTCGCTTGCTTGCTTGCTTCTTAACTCACGGATTCACTGCAGTCACTCTCGCACTGTCGTTCTGTCACCTCCTTGTCTCCCTCTCATCGCTGCTACCACAGTCGTTTTCATTCAATTAACGTCCGAAACCCTACGCCATTGCCAAGGGATGACTCGTCCCAAATTGACTACTTCCCCACTTCCACACTGTTCAGCTAAGATACTGGATGCAAATTTGTCTTCATGTTCTCTTCACACTGCTTCACTCTGCAACTCTCGCATGTCATATTTTCCCAATTTCATGTAACCGAGGCCAATCCAAGAAGTGCGACGCCTTATTTTCTGCACTCATCATTAGCAATTTTAGTTTCTGAACACTTTTGTAGGCCTTTAGGCCTGTGCTCGGCAACCATGAAAAAAAAATGGGTGTGGTGAAGTTTTGGGCCATTTACGAGATGCCTGTGTTTGGATGCATTCTGGGTACCTGCAATTGTGTGGTTTAACTCAATGGCTGTTAGTAATCCATAACGCCACGGTTCTGTCATGTGACCTCTTTCCAGCAACGTTTTAACACTCATGAGGCCTCGGTGCCCCTAGCCTCGCGCAAGTCCCATCACGGCATCGTCAGTTAATGTAAAATGACGGCTGTCGTTGAGTGTGAGTCACTTTGGCTCAACCCGTGTGCGTGCGCGTGGCCCGCACTTTACTTGCGCCGGGCTGACGGCGCCAGAGTTTCCACCCCGATTGACCCACCACCTCTGCATTGATGACCGCAGATCGCCGAGCTCCTACAGTCACTGGGCACCATCAAGAACCAGAAGGTGCGCAGGCAGAAGGAGCAGGCGCTGCAGAAGCACGGCGAGTACCAGCGACGCCGCCAGAAGGAGGACGAGGCGAAGATGCAGAGGATCAAGGAGGTGAAGAAGCGCGTCTTCCGCACCATCGGACAGAAGGAGCGCAAGCAGCAGAAGTCGAGTCTCTCGGGCCCGCGCCGCTAGTGGTGACCACGAGCTCCGAGGCACCACGAGACGGTGGGACAGCTTGTAACTGTGCTGGCGACGGCGGGGGTGGGAGAGGCACGATGGGGAAAGGTTCCCCATGGCACCCTCCAAATACACGCATCCCTGTTTTGGAGGTGGTGGTGTGCAGGACTGGAGATGGCTGTATTCCATGCTCTTGTTCCAACTCGTCTGGCTCTACCAAACTAGTTAGAGGTTGAATGAGCATACATTCAATGGTTTTGTTTGCTCCTGATGTGCATTCATTTTCCAGTGTAAGAACCTATTCTTATGTTTTATGCAAGGAATTTTCATGCGCGCCCCTCCCAACATCTACATTCGCTACATGTAACAAAATAATTGCTTTTTGAATCAGATTGCTATTCTGAACTAAGTCGATTGATATTTGCAAGTGGGGAAGACTTTCTCAACCCCGAAAACAAATGGAACCCAGCTCACCGCACTCACCATTGCCAGACCGTGGGATGGTTACGTTTTTGTAAAATGTTTGCATTTTTGGGAAATGTGTGATCTTTTACATTTGTGTTAAAAGGTCTGTTGGTAGAGTTATGTTAATATTGCGCAAGGCTTGAGTTTGTAGAATGCACTCGATTCTACTCTGCCCATCCGTTTTTATAAATAAGCGCTCGATGTTGCATACATGTGCTTTGGCGAGTTCAATAAAATATTCTGTCTATACTGTGTGTGGTTGTGTTATGCTGCACGTTGACATTTGAGATATTAGAATACGGTGTAAAGCAATATAGTAAAACCTCAGCCAGCTGGACTAGTATGGAGGAGGAAGGCCTGGTCTGGCCAGCAGAAAGATCATGTGAAAGCTGCAAAACTAAGAATTACTTCCTAAAATCACGAATAACTGAAAACCATAGCTTGGCATGAAAAAAATAATTTATTACATTTTCTTCCCTAAACACAAAATAGCAAACTATTGTACTATGTGTTGTGTACTATGTTACGTATTTGCCCTTGAGGTGTGATGATTCTCTGAGAAGTAAATAATACACCAGCAGTCAACACATACACGGATGGACACAACAGGAGATGCAAACGCAGGGAAATGAAAGCGAGAGATGGAGACAGTCAACGGAGCTCCACCGTCGGGCAGCACTGACTGGGCTTGCACTGCTGCCATGTTACTCGAGGTCGTCAAGGAGGCTATGCGAATTATTTAGTCAACTTGCCCGGCTAAATGTGAGATCTGGCTAGCTGGGGTTTGTCTTTTGTAGAGAGACGGTCTCATGTTTTTGTATTAATATATAGCACAATTGTCCATAACCATCACCCAGAATACACCATGATTTCGTGTCGAGCCCGAGGAGTGCTTGGATGGGTGGACCACCGTGTACACAGATTGTAATAGGGCTTGCGAAGCTTTGTGGTGGACAGCAGAGGGAAACGCAACACAATCTATTGTCCAGTACTATACTTTGTCCACGTCGGCTTCATGCCCTTACCAGCCCCGACCAATGTGCGTGCATGAAGTCTGGTCAAATAACCTCTCCATATATGGAGAGGGTCCTCATCCAGCAGTGGATTAACACAACGGTTGTACCATAGCAGAGTCTAGAAGCCAGGACCAACATGTTTCGAATGGTTCACCCATGAAGCTTGACCATTTCCGACGGTGTCGTGTGTTTCCAGAGGTGGGACAAAGTCATTGTTATGCAAGTCCAAGTCGAGTCGCAAGTCATCAAATTCATGACTCGAGTCTGACTCGAGTCCAAGTCACATGACTCGAGTCCACATCTCAGAGGTGGGACAAAGTCATTGTTATGCAAGTCCAAGTCGAGTCGCAAGTCATCAAATTCATGACTCGAGTCTGACTCGAGTCCAAGTCACATGACTCGAGTCCACACCTCTGTGTGTTTCTATGACCCCTGTGGGCGAACCCTCGTGTGGATGTGAACTTCTGAAGTAGCGCCGTTTTTGTTTCTATTGAGGGGTTTGTTCAGGGACACTGACATAAAACACGTATGTCCATGAAGAAGGCGTCGTTCAAGATAATATAATGTACTCTACTACAGGATGGCAATTTACTTGAATACAACTTCTAAAGGTTGTCTGGATTTACAGAAACCTGATTCTTCCCAGCCTGTCTAAATAAAAAAAAAACATTGCAAATATTAAATTCTCACCAATATTTTCATGTGAATAAGATGCAGTCGGTCTCAAAACATGAATTAGCCTTCAAGCAAAAGACTGAGAAAGTAGTGATGGTTAAGATTAATGACTGCTCAAGAGTGAGACAAGGCTTCAAGTATGTTGGTGCCTTCATTATTATAAGAGCACATCATTCCCTCTTTTCTACATTTGCGTTGCTTAGTTGCACAAGTAGCTTTGCATGGACATTGCGCAAAAGCCAAGACTGCTGCAGGAGCTGGGTTTAAAAAAAAGAATCAGCACTGGGGTAAACTCTTAACCATGATCAACTTTGCATCCATTGGCTAACTGGTGATATGAGATTCATGCAACGATGTTAATAGTTTACTCTTTACATGCTCTGGGAATGCATCTATTGCAGGTGGCAGCTTTTCACCGATGGAACTTTTCTTAGAGAAAAGCTCAAATCTCCGTATGACTAGTGAGACGCATTTTCTGTTGGCATATACCAGTGATGTGAGTTGTCGAGCGATGCATGCAGAATAGTGACCCAAGTAGCTTGAGGCCATCCAGTAACGTCACAATTTTCAGCCAGGGTCTTCATCCACTTTGACCTATCCCCACTGAATGCACTTGCGGAGTCACAGGCACTCAAAGGCATGGTTTGTGGGTGACACAAGGGAATTGTCGCTTCCAAGATCTTGAGCAAAAGTGTGACTTGGGATGTAGCGTTTCTTCTGTGCAACTCCCGTATGGACTGTATGCATGTTGAACTTCTTTCGCGCAGTACGTAGTCAACTGCTAATCAGGGGTGCGTTGGGAAGGACAACAAACTAAACGTAAAACACATTCCTCCTGCGGAGGGAGCTGGTGGGAACGTTGGGTTGCTCGGTCAATGGCCAGGGTCAATGGCGGCGTGGTGTATTCCGCAAATATGGCCGACTGTGAGGGCGGGCACAAGCCGGTGTGAGCAGGTTAAACGTTGAGTTCTATCAGGGCACCACGGGGTGACCAGCCCCTCCCCACCCAGCCCCACCCCTCCCACCCCCTCCCCACCCAGCCCCTCCCCACCCTCCCCTCCCCACCCAGCCCCACCCTCCCCTCCCCACCCAGCCCCATCCTCCCCACCCAGCCCCTCTCCACCCAGCCCCTCCCCACCCAGCCCCTCCCTGCACGACGGACGGACGGACACAATAATCCCCTGTGGGCTGGTGTAACCAGGAGGTTCCTTCCAGTAAAAGCTGAGTTTGTATCAACCTGGTGGCTGTATTGAAGAAAAACTGGCACCACTTCAGAAGTCCACATTCTAGCCGAAGGAATGCCCACAAAGGTCATAGAAAAGCTTGGCACCATCAGAAATGTCATAGCTTTCATGGATAAACTAAGAAAACGTAAGATACAGCTGCCAGGCTACATTTTATTGAAATACAATTCAAAATGGGTCACGGAGTTGAAAATCTAATTTCTTAGTTATTGTCACGATGACTTATGCACGAATTAATAAACATTTTTAAAATGCTGCAATCAACACAATCTCCATGTTGTTAAAATGTTGCAAAATATATTTTAAAGCAATACACAAGTCGGTATACACTCTAATCTTGGCTATTTTGTAACAACAAACACAGCAAACTTTCTTTCCAGCACAAATGCCAATGAAGGTAATCATTCCCACTTGAAAAGTGCTCACTCATCATACATGATCATACATGTTTCAATAAAATACATACAAACACGCAGCGCTTAACACAACATCGTTGTGCAAATAAAGCAGATACCAATCAATAAAGACAAATAAATGGTTTACAGCCACAAATATAAAAGGGCCGCAGGCACGGTTCCCGGACAAATTGCCAAGTTCTCTGCTCAGCTCGTCGACAGGAGAACCGGTTCGCAACAAACATGCGGAACGCGTGCCTACTGCTGCTGCTTCTCGGCGCCCTGTGTCAGGGCCACGCGGCGCCCGCCGATGGCGCGCAGGACGACGTCCAAGCACAGGAGGACTTTGACGCCTCGCGGGTATTTGTCGCGTGCCACCGCCACACTGACCACCCCCACCACTCAGCACTGACCACCCCTGTCACTCAGCCCTGACCACCCCTACCACTCAGCACTGACCACCCCTGTCACTCAGCACTGACTACCCCTGTCACTCAGCACTGACCACCCCTACCACTCAGCACTGACCACCCCTGTCACTCAGCACTGACCACCCCTGTCACTCAGCCCTGACCACCCCTACCACTCAGCACTGACCACCCCTGTCACTCAGCACTGACCACCCCTGTCACTCAGCACTGACCACCCCCACCACTCAGCACTGACCACCCCTACCACTCAGCACTGACCACCCCCACCACTCAGCACTGACCACCCCTACCACTCAGCACTGACCACCCCCACCACTCAGCACTGACCACCCTTGTCACTCAGCACTGACCACCCCCACCACTCAGCACTGACCACCCCTACCACTCAGCACTGACCACCCCCACCACTCAGCACTGACCACCCTTGTCACTCAGCACTGACCACAGTCTTCTCGTACTCATTATCTGGGGAAAGCCCTTGCGTTGCGTCATCTTGTTTAAAGGACGGCGGGAGTGGCAGGGTGTGAGATGTTAAATCCCTCGTCTGGTTTGCAGGGGATGCAAGGATTTTGGAGATTAGAAGCTGTGGCTCGTACTGAGCCGTACGCATAAAACGGATCAAAGTATCGCTTATTCCTTACAATGAAAACCCTCGATTAAAGTGAGGAAAATAGTGAGATTCTCTCAAGATCCCGTTGCATTTGGCCTCGGTGGCGAGATGTTAACTACCTCGCCTCGTACACAGGATCACGTGTTCGATCACGACCCTGACGCCTGTTGTATATTTGGAGTTTGCTTGTCTGTCTCCCCTTGGTCGCATGATTTTTCTCCGGGTAATCCGGTTTTTTCCCCACCACATTTAGAAACATGCGTTACGCGTATTTGGCTGATATACATTTCCACGTGATAAGCCACTTTGTTGAGCTATAATTTCTGTCCAAGTCGCATCTGAAAAACAACTTTCTAAAGCTCAGCGGGCCTTACCTGGTAAAATGAAAATAGTAGTAAGAGTATATGTTGGGCAATCGTACATTTTAAACTTCACGTTTTTTCGTCAACGTTTACTTTCATTTGTTACTCGGACGATCCCGTCGAGCCAGTTGCCCCGCTGTTTTACAAGCGAGGTGCGTGAGCCCAGCAGCACCAGCAACATCAAAGGACAAAAAAAACATCAATGTTGCAAGAGAACGGGTACAGGGCCCCTAAGGGATATTGCAGAGAACGCGTTCAGGGTCCCTAAGGGATATTGCAGATAACGGGTACAGGGTCCCTAAGGGATATTGCAGATAACGGGTACAGGGTCCCTAAGGGATATTGCAGAGAACGAGTTCAGGGTCCCTAAGGGATATTGCAGATAACGGGTACAGGGTCCCTAAGGAATATTGCAGAGAACGCGTTCAGGGTCCCTAAGGGATATTGTAGAGAACGCGTTCAGGGTCCCTAAGGAATATTGCAGCACAACTAACAAACGAGGTATTTAACGGTCACAAACTAAATACACGAGAAACCCCAAAACAGTCACAATATAGCGTGAGAGCGAGAGGCGACAGAAAAGTCAGGTACAGGTACAAGTCTACGGTAAATCCTCATTTCTCTCATTTACTTGATACAGCAAGCGTGCTGTGACGGTTCCACCTGAAGACGGAAGCTTGTGTTGCCTCCGAAACGTCGTGATTTTTTATTTTAATTAAATTTTACTTTTATTAATTTTAATTTTTTACCGACGTGACTTTACCGAAAAAACCTAAGAATATGAATCCTTGCAGTCACGAAAGCTTCAAATCTAGAATGAAATCCTCGTTTCACGTGCTTCCACACTATGCGTTCTCGCTTCAACGCGGTTTTTATCTTTGACGGAACCTCTGCTTCCGCTTAACGCGCGCCCGCTATAACGCGAGTCTGCTGCATGACGGACTACTGTTCTGAGCGGTGTGGGTGTCGGCACCGCTGTTCGGTGTCGCTGCGAGCTGGTGGTGTCGCTGCGAGCTGGTGCGGTCGTGCCGTGTGACGCACGGTGGGACGTCTTCCTTTGTCTTTGTGTCGGCATCCTTGTGTGCGTTGCGTCATCTCCTTTCCCTTATCTTTCACTCGCCATATATCTCTCTCTAATACTTTATATTTAAATAAATTACTGTTACAATGATCATACTGAAGGAAATCATATATCAACACACCACTTAAAAACGAAACATGTAAAATGATGTACTGTGAAATATAAAAAAAAAAATTACGGGCTGCAACGTTATTCCTTATGGGAAACTTACTCTCGCTTCAGGCGAATTCGCAATGTTCAGGAATGCAACCCCCCGCGTTAAGCGAGGACTTGATGCACTTTACAAGATATGTGAAACGCAGATAAAATATTCCTGTAAGTTCCCCAACCTTGGTTACAGTTTCGCAGGACATTTTGACGAGCAGACTTGATAAGCTTTCCCCCCCACCCCGCTCCCCCAGTGCAAATTTCAAGTAGCGGTGGTGGCGCAAAGCCTCGTGTCCTGGATATTCCGTATTATTTTGCTGTGGGCTGCACGAGCACAGTGCACCTACGATTTCCCACATACCAAGCACGTGGCTATTGAGCGAGTGTACACAGGTGGTGGACAACCTGCACCCGGTCCCATCAGTGGGAGGCGCCCAGGTGCCAGCCTACTAAGAGGACACATTTGTAATGGGTTGCGGAGACACTTCCTCGGAAGAGCCGGGAGTCCCAGAGAGCCACCACTGGCCCGCACAGCGTCCCGGCTCTTACAAGGACAAGCGGGACGAGGGGGTCCAGGGTCCTATGCTGGCTGGCGGGTCTTGGGTCTTGAGCTGCGACAGGACTCGATCGGCCAGGGAGCTGCCCTTTTATGCCTCGTCCCCAACGAGGGGTGGGGTTGTGTGCGCCCCCAGATATCCCACAGAGCACACACAGCCCCCCCCCCCCGTTGGTGGCGCCAAGGGGCTTAAGTGTCTGGGGTGCCTGGGATCCTAGCGCCTGGCGCCGAGGGCTTATCTGCCTAGGATCCCAGAGCCCCCAGCAGCCCCTCCCCTCTTATGGCACTACACATTGGACAGGGCCCATGCCAATGACGCTATGCCACCGGTATTGCAATTCTCTCTCCTTGCTCCAAAATCTCACTCCTAGCTTCTTCCGGCATTCGCCGATGCAGTCCTACCACGTTTAAAACAAAAATAAGGTTCCCCATTTGCTATATTATTCTGCATCGCCTTCATCATAATCGATCTGTGCTCACCGAAATGCCGGCGCGATGCCCTGTTGTTTAAAATATCTTGTTCAACCCGTCGCTCTCACCCCGGCTGAACGGCAGTTCCTGGGCACGTGGTACGTGACCGCCTTGGCCAGCAACTGCAACCATGTGGCCAAGTACACCAAGCTCAGCAGGAGCTTTAAGATGGAGCTGGAGGCCAGCGAGGAGGAAAACAAGTTCACCGTCACGTCCACCAAGTCCAAGTAAACGACACATTCCTGCATGGGTCCCGAGGTCCTGTCGCTGGCGCAGTCACGGTGGCGAGATGTTAAATACCTCGCCTGGTATGCAGGAGGTCCTGGGATTGATCCCGACCCTAACGATGCCTGCTGTATATTTGGAGTTTGCATGTTCTCCCCGTGGTCGTGTGGATTTTTCTTCGAGTCCTCCGGGTATTTCCTCCACGTTTAGAAACATGACTTTAGAATTATTCTTTGGTTCTTTCGGTTTATGACTTTAGAATATTTGGCTGCTATAGATTTCTACATGAAAAGCCGCTTTATTATCCTTTGTGGCTATCATTTGTGGCCAGGTCGATTCTGAAAAAAAACGATATGGTTCAGCGGGCATTACCTGGTGAAATAAAACTAGTTTATAGTTTCATCAGATGGCAAGATATTTGTTGTTCACACCACTTTCCTAGAGTATTGCTAAGATGTGTTGATTTTGGTGGTTCATTATTGCAGTGTTCTTGGGCATGTTCTCTCCTTTGACTGCCACTCGGTCACTGGCTCTACCATAGGCCATCGACCCTTCTCGCGATGTGCTCTGCCCAAGCCCCACTTTTCTTAACAATATGTTGAACGTCTTTTGCACCGTACGTAGCCAATCATGCTAATCGGAGGTGCGATATCAATACGACATCTCTAACTTGCCTGTGTGCTCCAACCCACATGTTTCTCATTCTGCCACCGAGTGGCATTCCAGGTATGCAGGTCTCCCCTGGTTTTGTGCCCATTTCGTCTTTTATTCGATTGTGTTTGTTCATTTCCATGTTTCTGATCCGTATGGCACAGCAGGTAATTCACACTGATTATACACTCTCTCTTCGTAGTTGAGTTTCAGTAAGTTCAGTTTTCCAAAAGCGCTAGAACCTATGGTCATCGTGGGAATCTAGCGATGGCATTGGCTCACGTGTAGGTGTTAAAGATGCATTGTGACCCCACAAGGCTGTGAGACATGGCAATGGCTGAGGGAGGTCTTCATCCCAGTGGACAAAATCATGGCCGATAGTGGATAATAGTTATTATTTCAGTAGCAGCAGGACTACATGCTTAACCTTGATACTCATGATAATCCACCGCTGGATGAAGGCCTATCCCAAGCCGGCACCACCTCTCAAGATCTTACGATGCAATGATCCATCCAGCACTTGCCCTTGAATCGATTTCATTGCTCCATCATCCTCCCGGACTCTTGGTTTAATTCCCACTTTGCCACTCTGCTTTAATTCTGCACCATAACCTTCAAAGCTACGTGTACTTTCCAAGCCCACTTTTTGTAATACGGATGTCATTAACCCGCATATGCTTTCTGTCTCTCAATGTCATTCTAAGCAGGACCTCACTGTTTGAATGTCTGAGTGATCATGACTGAATGTATTTAACCTGCTTTATTATGATGCTCTGATTCTACAGAAATGGTGCATGCTACCAGCACGTTTCCACCTACGAGCTGATTGAAAATGGGAAATTCTTCACCATTACAAGTACAGTAATTCATTACCTATTGTATGCAATAACCGTCAGTGAAACAGACAATATTTACACACACACAAAGACCTATTCACATGTGTGCATAGATGTATAAATATGTATACGCATGTAACGATACTTGAGAATACAAATACACTTATAGATGCAGGTGCATATCCACAGACACTGTTGATACACGTAGAAACATATTGACACATTCCCTAAAGTAGAAACACAATACATATGTTAAGGCCAAACCAAACACACGTACATGCACAGGTATACACGTTCATGTTTACATTACCGGACTCATATTTCATTGTTTCTGTATTTTCTTTAAGTTCAATCAATTAATGCACATCAATGTTACATACGTGTACGTACAAATGCATTGTGCGTCGTGGACACGTTTATTAAATCCTCCCCACATCTGTCCACCCCAGCAGCATAAATGGGTTCACCACAATTTCGTTTATCAGCTGGTACGCCAACCTCATCCGAGATATCTGCCCAGCGTGGAAGAGGAGGCCAAAATACGACTTGGAGGGGCTCTCTAGTGCCCCCCCCCACCCCATAGACATGACCACTTCTCGGTGGCAGCCCCAACAGTCTGGAACGATATCCCTCTGCACATTCGCAGCATCACCTCAATCGCCTCCTTCAAGAGACTTCAAAACTCACCTCTATACAATCATGCTTTCGAGCGACTCTGAGCTTGGCTCCGCGCCTCTGAGTTGCGGCCACTACGTCTGCAAATTTGCGCGCGTTACGAATTGAACTATTATTATTATTATAGTTGACGTCCTTCCACCAGCAGGTGGTGTGAGCAAGCAATTTCTGGGCTGCTCCATTAACATTTTAACGTAAATGTTTAATCCGTAAGAAAGACGGTCACTGCATCGCGCACTTTCAGGTGGGCTTCTGTGGCTGTCTGGAACGCTCTTCTATCCGATATTTGGAAGCCACTGGAGCTATGCACTTTTAAATTTAGCTTGAAAACTCATTTATTTAAAGCTGTTTTTTTGTGTTTAGGGCAAACACCTATCTCCTGCTGATAAGCACAATCATAACGTCACAGCTATCTCAGCTGTCAGAATTCAACAAAAGTGCAAATCCAAATTCCACATAAATTGGTGCCGATCACAAAACTATCATATGTTAATTAATGAAAATTACACAGCAGTTTGAACTGCATGGTTGAGATTTTGGCAACATATTCATTTTGGAGTGAGGGATCTTCAACAGCACATGACAGAAGCATCTGAAACAATTGTACCCCCAGAAATTGGAGTAAAATACCTGGGTGTCCATCAAATCTAGACACGATTTTGTGTCATCAACAAATATATTGAGGTTTAGAAGGATGAAATCCATCAACTCATGCGAGCGTATCAATCGTTTCATTTTCAGTGAACTAGCTCAAACTATCGCATACCTGTCAATCCCTTATCAGTGCCTATCTTACTACAGACCAATTCAGACCTTAGTGGTCACCCCGTGTCCTTCTAAATATCAACGTTCATCCTACAAAGTCTCATCACAAGGGAGAAACACAAAGACATTTTTTTGCCCGCATTGAAACGGCTGCACGCCGTATGGACCTACAAACTAAATTTCCCTGTACAAGAATACGGGGTAAACTGTATGGTTTGACAGATATGCTGCGTGCCATTATAACTGTTCATATAATTGACGACACATCTACGGACAAGCCTGCAGAAGGATACGATTACAGTATTTCTGTAGGTACAACGCGATCGCACAGAGAGACTCCACTCTGTGTGGAGCTCGACACACTGTTGTGTTCGCTGTTATAACGAACGCATAAAAAAGGGTCACACGTGATCGCCTCGTTTCTCGTCCGTGTGTGCGTCCAGAATGGAGACACGCGAAGCACATGACCCTGACGGTCATACGCACCGACTACGAGACGCACGCAATACTCTACTACGGCAAAGTTAAGGAGGGCAAAATCATACGGACCATGCGCATGCTGGGTAAGACTTGGTTGTGTTGCGGTGAAATTGCTCTTTGGGTTCTATGGCCGGCAAGAGAAGCAGAAAGAAATGGCAGCAGACATACAGTACCCTGGCGTCTACAAACTAAGTTGCCTCTGTGGGAGCAGTTACATTGGAGAAACCAAACGACATGTCTCGGACCGCATCCGTGAACATAAAGCAGACTTGAAACACGGTAGGAAAAACACCTCAGCCGTGGTAGATCACTGTTACAATTCAGTGGGCTCACATGATATTGACTTCTAATCGCATATCTGCATTTCCCATAAATATGCTAAATTCCTCTTGATATGCAAATTGTTTTGTCAAGGCGCTCTCCCCCCGTCCAACCCAGCTTAAATAGACGCTCCAAGCCTGGTGGTGTTTCATTCAGACGCTGTCTTCTCGACAGACCTGTTCTTCACCTGAGGACGGCTGCTTGCGTTGTGGCCGAAACGTCGTGAGAATAATTGTATGATGTTTTATTTTTATTATTTTATTATTTCCATTCTACGTGACTTTACCGAAAGAACCAAGAAGATGATCGGTGTTCTTAACCGACGTTGTGCGACGGATGAGTCCGGCGAGGCGGAAGGGGGAATGGAGAGCGTGACAATGAGATCTGGGGAGGGCAGAGAGAGAGATACCAGGGAATAGTGAGACGTGGGAGAGTGAGGTGAGAGGGCGTGTGGCAGGATAATTACACACAGTGACTTCTCATACGTCCGTATTGTGATTGTGGCATACAAGCGCCGGGCTCCAAATAAAAACAAATGGGCCATAGTGGTGGCACAGTGGTCCACGCACCAAATCATGAACCCGGCAAACGGTGTTCGATTCCCAGCCGCAGCTAGCATAAGTGTCGACTGATATCATATCTGGTCCTAGGATTCCCTGCTTCACCAACTCACACTAACCATGATCATCGATGATTGTCAGGGTTCCGTGGGTACGCAATTTTCTTTCATGGAGGACGCCTACGCATGAGCAGATCAACGCGAGGACATATTTCGATTTAAAGCTTAAATAGTCGCTCCAAGCCTGGAGTGTGTCATTCAGACTCTGTCTTCTCGACAGACCTGTTCTTCACCTGAGGACGGCTGCTTGCGTGACTTTACCGAAAGAACCAAGAACGTGAGGACACTTTTGCGCATTAGTGTCCACACCATGCGTAATCAGCATGGGACTTGGATCCAATAGCAAAGGAGACCGAGGCAATTGGAGGATCCCAGTGGCTCATCCGCCCGAAAGTTGGCCAACGAGATCACGGCTCATCCATCGCACTAACCAGTAGTGGGGGGCGGGGGGTGGGGGAAGTTTAACGACCCACATGACCGATATGGTGTGGGGAGCGCCTTATCCAACAGTGGATTTGACAAACGGTTGCAAATTGTAATTTATGTTTAACCCACCATTCAACCCCACTCTTCTCAAACCTCACTGATTGATGCATCTTAATCTATGCAATTCATTTGTTTTGAGGAAAGTAAACGAATGTATGGATTGATACGTGAAATAATACCCGATGGAGTGATGATGCATGTTGATCGGCAGGACATTCGTTGCATAAGAATAAGAGAAACGTGCTTTGCAACCAAACATTACACAGAGTAATTCCTGCAGTCACGAAAGCTTCAAATCAAGTTTATTATACAAGTAGGAATCTCCTGGTTACACCAGCCCACAGGGGATTATTGTGTCCGTCCGTCCGTCGTGAATTCAAAAATGGGAGGGGTGGGGCTTGGTGGGGAGGGTGGGGAGGGGCTGGGTGGGGAGGGTGGGGCTGGGTGGGGGGTGGGAGGGGTGGGGCTGGGTGTGGGGTGGGGAGGGGCTGGGTGGAGAGGGGAGGATGGGTAGGGGCTGGGTGGGGAGGGTGGGAAGGGACTGGGTGGGGAAGGTGGGGCTGGGTGGGGGGTGGGAGGGGTGGGGCTGGGTGTGAGGTGGGGCTGGGTGGGGAGGGGCTGGTCACCCCGTGGTGCCCTTATAAAACTCAAAGTTTAACCTACTCACGCCGGCTTGTGCCCGCCCTCACAGTTGACCATATTTGCGGAATACACCACGCCGCCGTTGACCCTGGCCATTGACCGAGCAACCCAACGTTCCTACCAGCTCCCTCCGCAGGAATGTGTTACAGGTCATCTCGGTGCTTACCATTAATCAGGCCATGATTTTGTCACGTGGCTCAATCTGCAGAGTCGACACGGGATCTGAACCGTGAATCCTGTGTGTTTTCTAGTTGTACTGCATATTTGCTCATCAGCACGACATCCGTGCGTCCGCTCCACGTGCTGCGAGCGAGCACGTGGAGCGAAGCCGTCAGCCATCGTGCCAAACAACACGCAGCACAACGCGAAAACCCCACTGGCTCTCACGTTCGAGCTACGCCGCACAACCACGAAGGCGGTAAATGTTGCATCGTTCTGCCACAGCCAGGTCACCGGACGTCAGCGAGGACCTCATGAACGAATTCCGCAGTTTGAGCCTGGAGATGGGACTCGCAGAGGAGAACGTCTTCCAACTGCCTTACACCGGTACGCGCTCCAGCACTGTTTAGTTTGGCCTTTGTTAATGCTACTCCCTGCACCCCCCTTGGTGCTGCTGATCCTGCATAATGCATGGGCATAATATGACTTTGAACCCCCCCCCGCCCACCTCCTACGCATTTTCCATGAATATGCTAAATTCCTCTTCATATGCACATTCTTTTTGTTAAGGCGCTCTTCCACCTCCAACCCAGTTTATATATAAGCTCCTAGCTTGGTAGTGTCTCATTCTTCACCTGAAGACGGCTGCTTGCGTTGTAGCCGAAACGTCGTGAGAATTATTTCATTTTATATGTATTGTGTTTCTAGTTTAGGGAATGTGTCAATATGTTTCTACGTGTATCAACAGTGTCTGTGGATATGTACCTTCATCTATAAATGTATTTGTATTCTCAAATATCGTTACATGCGTGTACATATTTATACATCTATACACACACATGTGTATAAGTGTTTGTGTGTGTGTAAATATTGTCTGTTTCACTGATGGTTATTGCGTACAATAGGTAATGAATCCCTGTACTTGTAATGGTGAAGAATTTCCCATTTTCAATCAGCTCGTAGGTGGAAACGTGCTGGTAGCATGCACCATTTCTGTAGAATCACAGAGCATCACTCTACGGCCATACGTCATGACAAAGCTTTTAAGATTATCGTGAAAATGAAGCACATGGTGGTATGCAGTCACGGAGAGCTGCACTGTGTGGGGCTGTGAGGAATGGAGTTGAATAAATGCTGTCCTGAAGCAAGAAGGGTTTCAAAAATAAGAATACTAGAGTCTGATAAAGATTAATTTGAAATCTCCAATTTAATTCTCACATTTCGCCTCTTCTCCTCCAACTTCTGTGGCTTCCCGTTGACTGTCGCTGTTTCGTTAAATACCTTACACGAAGCCTTTACATCTCTCGATGGCCTTGACCAACCTTATCTTGCCTCTCTCATCTCCTTGCATGTCCCCTCTCATCCTCTTCATTCCCAATCTTGTCCGTTTCTGTGTCCCTCCTCCTCCCTGGGCCCAGTCCCCTTCTCGATCCTTCTCCCTCTTTGCACCCCTCCACTGGAATAAACTTCCTTTCTAGATTAAGCAGTCCCCCCTCCTTAACCTCCTTCCGTTCCTCTCTCAAAGCCTCAACCTTTTCCCCATTGACAGTTCCCCTTCGCTTCTCTCCTCTCGCCCCTCCACTCCGCCCCGTCCCATCCCCACGTGCCCTCTGTTATGGTCACTTATTCCTCAGCCCTTGCACCCCCCTGCCATGTAAATGACCAAATTTTTTATATCGCTTTTTAAACTATGTAAAGTGTCTCGAGCTTAGGCGCTCTATAAATATAAAATTATATTTGACGACAATAATTGACTATGGAAAGTAGTGAGAGTCATGATTGCAGTAGTGAAATTTAGTAAATCATATGTATATGATTCAGTTTCGCAGAAATGCAATGAATTGTCACAATTCAGGAACGCAATTGGATTCAAGAATAGTTAATGTTCATCATTTTTCTGTCTCACCTGCATTGTCCGTTGGGTTTGCCTCACGCATATGGCTCTATTTGCCCTATTATGCTAAATTCAACATCGGCATATGGTTTGCACAAAATGAATTGTTCAAATTATTTTCACGCGCCCGATTCAATACACAGCGTGCGTGTACAAATCGATTTTGAGCGTCAACGTAATACTCTCTCGCTGCCTTGTAATTACAGCGTTGCTTTTTCTGCCGACATTCGTCTGCGGAAAGACAATGGATGAACCAAATAATGCGATTGCTGTGATTTGTCATTTTCAGACGAGTGCATCGCTGGAGAAGAGGGTTTGATTCTGGTGCCACGCACTCTGTAGGAGTAAACAACCTCCAATGTCTACCCGCGTAGAACAAGACAGATCCTCATTGAAAAGCCGCACATATAGACGCAAATGACATCAAGCATGTGAGATATGTTGACACACGGCAGATTATTATTTCCCATAGCAGTGCTTGGACCATCGCTGTCAGTCGGCACGTGTTGGTTGTCGGTATTTCCAGATGGAATACCTCCACGATCATATTCTGCCGCATTTATTTTAGAACTGTAACATATCTCAAAAGGAGAGTGTGAATGAATGACTGCCACAATGAAATTACGAAAATAAAGCTGATTTGTGCACTGCATCTGAAACGTATGATTTGTGATTTAGAGTGACTTACTAATAACAAGGCAATATATTTTGCTTGTGCAACGAAGCCTCACCGAGTCTCTAGATTTGTTTAGGAAGGTCCTCCTTATGAAATATGTATGCAATTCCATAATGGAGTGATTGGCATGTTGGAGGAGTACGAGAGGTCAACGCTCAAAAACCTCTGCATGGATGGATTCGATCCAATGCGATATTGCCATTTCATAGCCACTTTCTCAGCACTGTTCCTCCCATGATGAAAAGGAGAGAGACGCTCTCAATGATCTCTGTTATGGAGGAGGAACAAGAGTATGGGAGGAGATTGGAGGGGCACTGGGGTGGGGCAATGTCCCCCCCAAACTGAGCACCCTTATTAACTTATTTTCAGTAGTTTAAAATTAGGATAAAAATAAATGAATTACATGTACCAGCGATTCCTAATGTGAGGGACAAAGCGAACCCCTGCCCTCCCAAATATCGAAGTCAAACTCCACCTGTGGCCAATAGTGGAGACGATCGCATGGATTGGTCAGCATGGGCCCTGATACATGTGTAGTGTCGTAAAGGACGGACTTCTAAACTTCTTTATGGCACACACTGTTTATTGTCTTAATACACAGTCCCTATCACACAAAGGGGTAAATGGTCCCCTCACCCGTTACCCTGAGGAGGTGCAGCCTCCGGACCCTGCAGACTATCTAATCTCCCTGCTATCCCAGCGTCCTCTGGCTGGACCTAGGGGATCTCTCCCCGACCACTGGTTACACTGAGCCCCAGCCCTGATAAGGGCTGGAAGGCTTGGTCCAGGGTCCTAGATGTCTTCGGCCGACTTGGGTCTTCGTGTAGCAGAACTGGCCCAGAGCTCTCAGCGCTCTGGCTTTTATACCTGTTCGTGGCCGGGTTGTCCAATCCCCGGCCACCTTGTGGAACCCTCCG
Organism: Lampetra fluviatilis; assembly: GCF_964198595.1. Lineage (NCBI taxonomy): Eukaryota > Metazoa > Chordata > Hyperoartia > Petromyzontiformes > Petromyzontidae > Lampetra > Lampetra fluviatilis. The sequence goes on along the minus strand of NC_136294.1, from coordinate 8,677,021 downwards.
ATTGGTCCTTTCCAATCTGGCGTTTGGATTCTACCTCACAGCATTTGACCCTGACCGTTTGATTGAGCGGAAAAAACCTTGTTTACGATCCGCTCTCTCAGTTTGCGAACAGGCGAGTAGTTAACACCACTACACATGAAATGGAATGGCGTCCTCGGCCAAACTCCCCCAGTCTACATGCCCAGAGATTGGCCTGCTTCGGCCCATGGACCTGGGTGCAGTTTTTATTTTATTTTCGATTTTATAAACAATGTTTTACTATTTTTATTTTACCAAGTAAGGCCCACTGGTCAATGAAGTGGCGGCTTATCGTGTGGAAATAGCAGCCAAATACTTTAGACGCGTGTTTCTAAAATGTGTGGGGGGGGGGGGGGGGAACCAGTGGACCCGGAGAAAAATCCACGCGACCATGGGGAGAACAGTGCAGTGGCACTGCCTACACACTCACTTGATAGCTACGCGACTGTCTGGAGGTGTTGTCGATGTATTTGTAAGCGAGGACTGTGACAGGGTGGTCGAAAGCCACGGGAAATTCTTCACGGGCGAGATTCACCGTAGAGAATTGCACTCACGACTGCATACAAAAGGGGTAAAAAAAAACCTGTTCATGATGAGCAACAGCTTTTAGACGTTAAGTTCTTGGACACATAGAATATGTCCAATGTTAACATTTTCCAACATAATACATTCTTATACCTCTTCTGCGGTGTATCGATTTAGCACACTGGACTTGTGATCCAGAGGTCGCCGGTTGGATTCGATCTCCTGGTGCGGCAGAGACAATGGAGCAAGTTTTTAGTTTTTATTCCCTGCGCCTGTCCACCAAGCAGTATGAATGGGTGCTCTAGTAAACTCGTGCAGTGGGGGTTAAAGTGTGGGTACGCTCACATCAGACAAGATTTAAATTAAACTTTAAACTATTTTTTACTTCTAGATTTGAAGCTTTCGTGACTGCAAGGATTCATATTCTTAGGTTTTTTCGGTAATAATAATAAAAGTAAAATAAAAATATTTTTATTTTATTTTACTTAATTTTTATTTTTTACCTACGTGACTTTACCGAAAAAAAACCTAAGAATATGATTTGTTTACTTTACCAAGTAAGGTCCATCGAGCTTAATTGCTCTTTCTCAGAAGCGACCTGGCCACATAATAAACGAAGTGGCTTATCGCGTGGAAATTTAAAAGCAGGCAAATATTCTCAACGCATGCCGATTCTAAACGTGGAAGGAAAAACCGGAGGACCCGGAGAAAAACGCACGTGACCACGTGGAGAACATGCAAACTCCAAATACACAGGCGTCAAGGTCGCGATCGAACCAACGACCTCCTGTATCACGGGCGAGGTAGTTAACATCTCGTCAACGTTGCACCCAAGTTAAAACTGCATTGTGATAACCACTCTGACCGCTCCACTAGACTTAAAAGAAAACTCGGCATCATTCAGTGGAGAGACTGTAGCCGAGTGGGTAGGGCACTTGGAGGCGATGTTTGACATGAGAAGGATATGGGTTCTGAACACTGGATGGGATTAACCATATTACCCCGCACCTCTGATTAGTTGGCTACTTACGGTGCGAAAGAAATTAAACATATATTTACAGTGATAGTGAATGGGTAAACAATCCTAATATATGCATATGGAGTCTTCGAATTATCTGCTTTTCACAGAAAAAGGAATGACATGCAAATGGTGCAAATTTGATTTAATTGGTTGTGTTTATCTATGGTTGAGTCACCCATAAGTGTCCCCTGGCAAGTCTAAATACATTTTATTATCATGAATATAAGAGAATTCATTCGGAATTGGCAGAAATTTCACAATGTTATCTGCGTTTACCTGCACATAGCAATGTGGATTGTCTGGGAGTTCTTTTTGCTGATTGGTGCAGATAATGGTATCTGGCAATAACACTCCCATATCCACAAATTCAACAGTATGTTAAGTGTAAAAATAACCTTAGGGGCCGTCCATAAATGACGTCACGCGATTTTTGACCCCCTACCCCCTTCGTCACACAGCGTCACAAAAAGTCAGACCCCCCCCTCAAATGTGACGTCACAAAGCTCTGCCCCCCCCCCCAAAAAAAATGCTTCAAATCGCTTTAAACTATTGTCATTGTAGTGCGTATTTAATGTGGCGCTGCACTCTGATGTTGTAGGAGAAAACATTTATTAAAAAGTATATTTAATTATGTAGAACGTGTTGTCTAGATTGATTTAAAGTTGCACATTTTGATGTGACGTCACATTTCTCAAACCCCCCTTCCTCTTCACACATCGTCACAAATGTCTGACCCCCCCCCCTAGGTGCGTGACGTCATTTATGGACGGCCCCTTATGGGAGCCTTTGGCTATTTTAACCTTCAAGCATGCTTTATCAACCTTGGGAATCATGAGGTGCGTTGAACTTCATAAATAAAGGTCGACGAGTATTGTTGGTTTAAAATCGACAATTTGTTATTGAGAATGTTTCTCTTGTTATTATTTATCGTGCACAGTGTGGTGCATCAGACATTGTCACGTGCTCTGAGCAGCCCATGCCATTGGTAGTCATGTTTACTGCTGGGACACTAATGAACGTTTTCTTTTTTTTCATTCCAATAATTTTGAAGGAATTTTAAATAAACTTTCCAAGAAACCTGGGGAATGGAACAGAAAATAACAAGAGCCAGAAAAAAATTGGAACGTAACAAAATGCTACTTTGAACAGGAAAAACATTGGAAGATTTTTTTGTATAATCCCCATCACAGGATATAAAAAATAACATGACATGTTTGCACAGCTCTTTGTGAACAGCTCCTTTGTCATGGTGGCTGTCCAACTTTCATGCACATTACTGGTCATTGCAGGGGGGGGGGGGGGCAATGTTAGCAATGCCATTCAACTTCAGTCCAGGTCGCCAGGTCCATAGAACAAAGCGCTAACCGCGGTACCAAGGATAAACACGAGTGTCATCACGATCATTGTAAAAGAACTGATGACTATTGACGTAAACAAAGTCACGTGCAAAGCGCATTCGCGCAAACACATGGGAGAAAGAAAAACAACTTTGTGGAATGCCAAACCGCTGCATCACACACAAGGCACAAAGAATTCCGTGCAATCTTTCACAAACATGCCCTGTGCACCGATCAACTACATGCTGACGGTGCTGCCGATAACGCGCGGGATGCTGGCGCAGCGTGGGTGGGTGGCTGGGTGGGTGGGTGACTTGTGAACGTGCCCACCGGACACACATTTGCGGGCGGTGGCACAGAGGGCAAGCAAGCAGCAAGCAAGCAAGCAGGCCAGAGCGAAGCAAGAGAGCCAGAGAGCAAAGGGCTTGCAAAGCCATCAGGAAAACATGAAGCTCGCATTGTGCCTGCTGCTGGGGGTTGTGTTCTATGTGGACGCATCGCCCACGGACCCCAGCGAAGATGAGATTCAAGTCCAGGAGAACTTTGACGTGACCAAGGTAACTTGGGCTGGCTGGCCGGCCGATCTGCTGGCATACCGTGTTCATTTTTGTCGAGTTATTTCGTTCCTAATTGTACATACCCGTTACGACTAACAATGACGAGAGTTTATTGTATTTGTGACCAGGTTGTGAAGCTTCGTCTGCTCGCTATTTTGCTTTAGGGTCAGACGCAACAGGAGGCGAAATACTCGGTTCACCGATTGCGGGGTCATAGTTTAGGCCATGTGGTCGCCAACCTGCGGCTCTTTAAGGAACTGCTTCGTGACACCGCCATTCACACTGCATTCTGTGCATGCTCTTCAAATATTGAAATATTTTCTTTATAGAGAACGACACATTTATATATTTACGCGACCTAACTCCCCCCCCCCCACAAAAAACATCTATTATGGATGATATTGGTCGAAAGCTTATGTGTTAAATTGAGATCTTTAGCGAAATCGAAAATAAGAGGCTCATTTTTGTTATGTTTGTTGCCGGCGCCTGGTTAAGGTGTTGAGTAAGCGACATACGCAATTCAGAATGTTTGGTTGATACCCTACGAGTGAAAATAATGAATCTCCGGGGCATAATATTTTGGCGACCCAACTGCAGAAATGTTGGCTTATGGAATTTTCTAGTTACAGTATAAGCATAGCGTAGACTACGTTTGTGTACAATTTTGGCTTCTTATTAGAGCCTAAAACATTATTAAACTTGTAACTAAGTGACTTGGTCACAATTGCCTATGTAATTAAATGTTTACAAGTGCGTTACTTTTGTTATTTGTAGTCAGTGCACCATATAAGCTTGCATTGGGTATTGACCATTTTACCTTGCGCGAAAAATGAAATTTCAAGGCAAAACTTAATAAAATGCATAGGTATGTTACACGGCTTCTTAAGGGGGATTGTGTAATATGCACGGCTATACTATGTAGTCTTCGTTTCGTTTAAAATGAAAAAAAGTTTTTAAAGCGTCAGATTGGACAACCGATCTAATTGTTAATCAGCAGTTCAAATTACCTCGTTCTGTGCTATAACACTGCAGTTAAGATGGAAGAAGGCCCGAGCTAAATACATAGCCCAACAGTTCGCGTGACATATTGTGCACGATGCATCTAAATTGCTCGTGACTTTCACGGCAATGTTGAATTTGAGCTCAAATACATTTTAATCACGAGTGTCAAAAATAGTGGGTAAATTACAACTGTATTCAGAACGAAAACCGCATTTAGAGTGCTGATTGTAGCATCACATATATATTTTTTACAAACCAAGACGTGGGTACAACTCTCTCCTGCAACAAAAGTACAATACATATTCATGTATGCTAGCCCCGCCCGTAGGTCGACTCGGCCTAAAGTATGTACCTGCTATAATATGGTCTGCTAAATCAGCTTGAAGAGAGAGCGCGAGAACGGCAGTAATGAGCATGGTTAATGGTCTCACCACTCCCAAACATCCTTTACCAATGACAGCCACAACGCGGATGATCACGGTTGGCTACGTATGGCGCGAAAGAAGTTCAACATACATACGATAATAGGCGCTCGCAAACAACACTCGTCCAGCAGTTTAATGAAATGCAAGTGAGGGTGAGGCTGCCTGTGTTTGTGGCTACCTGTGCCTGCTGCGCATGTGTGTGTGTGTGCTCTCACCTGGACAGTCCGGAGCAAAGGCGGTGCCGTCTATGATTGGACATCTGTTAAAAAGAGTTTCATAGCTCATCAGATTCCTCCAGTGTAACGAAAGATTCTGATTCTGCCAGTCATCTACGGAAGTTAACCCGGGTGTGTGCCATGACCTCGACCTCCTTGCCAGTAGCGAGATAAAGTTCCACACGTCCACGACGTGATGGACTCAAGGTGCACCTAGCCTGGCACAAGCGCTGTGGTGACATCACTTGCCACTCAGTGGCGAATGGCGGCTGTTTGTTGCTGCTCTTGTTGTTGTTGTTTGCCTGCGTGCGGATGCTTGCGCACAGTTCCTGGGGAAATGGTACGTGGTGTCCATAGCCGGCAACTGCCAGTACCTGCCCGGTCACGTGCAGAAGCACCGGGGCGGCTCCTTTGAAATCATGGCCGGGGAGGGGGAGGATACGTTCACCGTCACCTCCACCAAGGCCAGGTAACGTACCCCGGCAACCCACTGCTGCTACCCGTGGTAGCTGCGGGGGCTAACGGGAAGGGGGCAAACTCCCCCCACAACCCCCCAGCTTTGCCCCAGCTTCTCTCGAAATTCGTAGCCCAAAATTCAGCGCTTGGGCCAAAATGTATGATGCACAACATCGGATCACTCTGTCCCGTGTTTAATACTTGTCTGTATAGCATAACTGGCTTTTTAACAAGGTCACACTGCAGGGTTTTGGTCCATAGTGCCATGTAATACGGTATCAGAAAGCTAAATTCTAAGTGGGATGAGAAGTCCATGCCTGAATAATGGATTTTATTTTGAAATGGAGTCGACTCTATCCATCCAGACGATCGATTCCATATCTTGGAATTGAAATAAGACAATTGGGTTTTATTAGTTGAAACATCACTAATGTATTAAATTAACAGTCATTAGGGCAACATTACTGTCTGCCTGCACGACAATATGTAGTTTAAGGAGAAATTGCATTCACGGTTTGCCCTGTGTAGAATGTCACCTGTTTTTTTTAATTGCTAATTAAAACAATCGGTTTACCTGCCAATATATCCACCAGGGGTGTTCCTACTGTAAACACACCTACCCTATCACGCCTAATCGATGACTGAAATGCGAGCACAGCGTCAAAACTACACTAATGCTGTGGACCCTCGCAAGACCAGTTTTGTTAGGCAGCTGTCGATATCAAAACTCGGCTGATGAAGCCGCCGCCGGTTTTGGCGCTCCTGTGACTGAAAACCTCCTAGTCGACGAGTTGCATGAAACGAGAAAATACCACCGTTTCATTTTCATCTGCAACCACTGTCCGCCACAACAACAATAACAACAAAAAACCCATTCTTGCAAGTATATATATATAAAAAAAATCTTGCACCGTACGTAGCCAACCGTGCTCATAAACCGTGAGGTTGCAGTGGTGGCATTAGAAACAGCGCGAAGTGCAAGTTAAAACAAGTAAACCCGTAAAAACAAAGTTTTTCACTCTAAATCCTTTATATGCGTGGCGGCTAGAGTCCTCTCGTCCTCTGGCTTGAGATGGCTGCCACCTATGGGTCAGATGATTGTCTGCCAGTATTAAGCAATTAGTAATTAAATATTTAATTTGTTTTCCCTAAACAGTGTAAAATTTAGGAAATTATTTTTCACGAAAATTAATTGTCACACACAACGAGTCTGTGTGGAAAATGTCAGCTCGATTGGATCACGGGAAGTGGGTTAAAAAACGAGCGAAAGATTTGCACGGTCCTAAGCAAGCAAGCGAACTTAATATAAAGGATTAAAAATATATTCGCCTGTGGAGGACGCGGGGATCGATCCCGCGACCTTTGGCATGGGAAGCGAGGGCGCTACCAACTGCGCTACTCCGCCACGGCCTGTGGAAGGTTTCGCTCTGGGCTCTTATACTGTCACGTTCAGCCAAAGCCATGAATGAGTTCTATTTGAATATATGTAAAAAAAAAAATTTTGCCTAAAAAGTGTAAAATTTTAGCATTTTTTTTCACGAACATTAATTGTCTCGCACAACGAGTCTGTGTGGAAAATGTCAGCTCGATTGGATCACGGGAAGTGGGTTAAAAAACGACCGAAAGATTTGCACGGTCGTAAGCAAGCAAGCAAGCACGCAAGCAAGCAAGCACGCAAGCAAGCAAGCGAACTTAATATAAAGGATTTAATAAAATCTACATGCATGAAATTGAACGTTAAATTAACTTGATCGTGATAGTTTAAAGTAATGTGTATTGTACGTCCTTGTTTGGGGTAGTGACGTTGGCCAGAGGTCGTACGTTGGCAGAGGTTCACGGTTCGAAATTGGCGGCCGTCCTGTAAATTACTGCGGGTCTATTAACTACATAGTATGCGCACAGTCTGCTTGGCAGTGGACGTTGCAGATCCAGTAATGTCATTCGCAAGAGTAGGCGGGCATTACGTGCCGGCGTTATGGTTCAAGTTTGAACAAATTACTCAATTAGAATATATAAAACAATCATCGCCTTCCCTACTGCAAAAACAATTGGCAAGAGCGCACTGAAAAATATCCATGAAACTCAGTGAGGCTTTCTTGGGCAAACGAGCATAATAAAACAATTATATGATTTATATTCTTGGTTCTTTCGGTAAAGTCACGTAGAAGGGAAAAAATATATAAATATAAAACAATAACAATTTTTTTTCTAATTTTCTTGCTGTGGGTTTCACACCTGATGATGATTGCTTGTGTTGCAGTCGAAACGTCGTGAGAATTTTTATTGTTTTATATTTATAGAATTGTATTATTTCCCTTCTACGTGACTTTACCGAAAGAACCAAGAATATGAATCCCTGCAGTCACGAAAGCTTTAAATAAAAAATATATGCTTGTTACATCACAGGGCAGCCAGAGATGGTGATGGTTTGGGGAGGCCTTCATCCAGCAGTGGATCGATGTGGCTGATGAGTTATAGTATGCCTGGAATTAACACGTGTTTCCTGTTGTTTAAACAGAGAAGGGGAGTGTCACCAGAGGACGTCCACGTTGAACATGGTCGCCAACGGGAGGTTTTTCACAATTATGAGTGCGTTTGCCCACACATCTCATGATCTGTCACATGAGTTTTGAACGTAGTGATCGGAGTCCTGGCGCAGTGCTTTGCATACTGCATTATGAACCTGTATCTATGTACAGTAAAACCTTGGATTGCGAGCATAATTCGTTCTGGAAACGTGTTTGTAATCCAAAGCACTCGTATATCAAAGCACTCGTATATCAGTTGTGATCACGTGACGCTCGGCAGACAATGCGTTTACACGTGCCAATCGTATTCCAGGACCTCGCTCGTTTATCAAATTATTATTTATTTAAAAATTTTGCTCGACTTGCAAAACACTCGCAGACCAAGTTACTCGCAATCCAAGGTTTTACTGTATATTGAACTTATTTTGTACCGTACGTAGCCAATCGTGCTAAACTAAACACAAAAAGCAGTTCTAAAGAAATTATTTTCAATTTAGAACCTGGTAACCTGAGTTTAATTCCTGGCAACGGCTAAAATTAGTGGCAAGTGATATTTCAACTGAATAAAAAAATGCGTGTGAGATTTGATGAAATGCTAATTCTAAAGTGAAATGTCAATGTATAATTTAAACTGTTACTTTATTGTGCAATGGTGACTGATATTACCGGCAACTTCAGTGAGATTCCTGACCACGACTAACATCGTGGCTCGTGAACTCGACCTGGGCCACCCCACCATTCACCAACTTGCACTGAACCTGCATAGTTAAATATAGTCAAACAGCCCCACACAACCTGCATGGCATTGGATTTACTAGGGGGTATAGGGGTTTAAGTTATAAAATGAGGGTTATTTTTACAACATTACATCAAGGTGATATTTTTTTACAACACAGATGTTAGTAAAATATATTGTCAATACAGTACTGTGTACATACTTAGTGGGAAAAAACTAAAGTAAAACTACGTAAGAACAAAAAATGTCACGTCAAAATCTAAATGCACAATATTATGGTGCTATTCTTTGCAGCAGACAAAATTATTCCCATTGGTGGATGTCGATGATATTGGCCGTGAATTTGCCCACACTGTCGATTCGGAGGCGACATCACCGATAACCACCAAGCCTCCACATTGGCTATTGAATGACTCAATAACCTCCATATGCACACACACATATTCCGTTGCAAATTTCACCTTGCCATACACGAGAAGAAATAATTCCCATTCAAACGGTTGTTATTTTCTACTTTCGTGGTTTCTCTATTAACCCCTGATGCACTCTGACCATCGTCATTGCTTTTTTGTTGCAGCATGGAAGAAGCCGATCCACATGAACATGATCGTGGTGCGCACAAACTACAATGAGTATGCCGTGATGTACGCCTACAAGGAGTCCGACAAATCTGTCAAGGTCCTGCGCTTGATGTGTGGGTGATCACACGTTACACCTGCACATGCATAATTTAACAGTGCAACAATAATAATAGGGGTTTTCCCCTCGGGGTGAGCATCTACATCATTAGATGTAGATGCTCACCCCGAGCCCTCATTACTTTGATAGTGCATTGTCTTTGAGCTGTACGCCTTTTGGCGTCCTCTGGTCGAGCGCCAATTGGGTCGAGGCTCAAAAGAAAGCCGTCTCTAGTGTGGACCAATCAGTTTCAAGGACAATGCATATTTTATCACAGTGTGTTTTTGTTTGCATTTTAACTGCAAGTATTGTGGTTAATGCAGACATGAATCCTTGTAAAAAGGTTTCAGTTTTGTTGCCAGAAAAAATGGGAAAAACCCTATTATATTTTGGTACTGGCAAAGGAGGTCTAATGAGGTGCAACAATAGTTTGCACTGATTAGGCATCTTTCACGATGTCTCAAGGTGGCATGCTATGAAAAGGACAAAGATAATACAGAAACGGGTGACAAAATAAGGACCAGAGAAGAACAAAATTTATTAGAAAAAATATTTTTATTTGAAAAATGTGTTTTAATCGGGAATTAAATATATCAACATTGTGGGACAACCTGGTCTCCGCAGGTACGGGATTCTACAACTTGGGGCCACCACAGTCAACGCCCAATCGCCACAAAACGTAATCAAAATCGAGGCATTCATATAAGGGCACCACTAGCAGATCTTAAGGACCTTATAGGTCAATATGATTGAATTAGCACTTGAATATGACGTGGAGCTAGCCCACTTAAGACCTTATATAGAGCAACATGATCTTAAATTGCACTCGCCTAGAGACAATAAGTCACTAGAACTATGCAGCAACAGGAGAGATGTGTTCTCGCAGCGGAACAACGCTTGTGCACTGCTGGATGAAGGCCTCCCCAGGCGTTTGGGTTGTGGGGGGTTATTTAACCACACGTTGTGCTGGTAGGTGTGGGCTAGTGAAGGCAGGGAGCGTAGATGTGGAAGGATAGCAGTTCGTACCGTACATTATTTTAGCAAAAATTTTACTCACTGCCCTCTGTTGCCCACCAGGTAGCCCCATAGCCTTGATGGTGCATGGTGGTCACCTGTCAAAGCAATAGCCAGGCCAAAACCTGCTTAGCTTCTGAGATCCAATGGCATCAGGTGGATTCTGGGTGATTTTTGGTGGTGGGGAATTGAAAAAATATTTATACATTCCTGAGGTCACACTCAGCCAAAATGTGTGCAAATTTGTCGTAAGAATGATAGGTGCTATTTAACAGGTGCAATGTTTAACTCTGTCCCCAAGATAACGTGAAAACCTTTGTGCTCATTAGGGGTGGTGCGTACGACTAATGTACTATACGTCATGCGAGTTTCCCGGTAATTGCATGTGTGCCAAAGGTTCAATAGCTGAAAGGCCATCAGAAAAAGAAAACGTTTAAATTAGTAATTATACAGTATATCTTTAATAGCCAGAATATTCAACATTTTCATTCTCAGATTTGAGTCAAGGAAGGATTTTTTTGTCATTCATGGCAAGAGAAACATAAAGGCAGAGACGTCTTGCAGTAAAGTTTTAATGTTTAGCCAGTTAATTCTACTCCTAAACAATTACTCATTTACATGTGCCAAGGTTAATTAAAAAAACATCGTTTGTTTGAGATACAAACATTTATTACATTATTGGTGATTGATGAACAAATAAAACATTACATCATATTATATTATATACCAGAACTACATTATAACCAATATAGCTGAGACGTATACATTGTAATGAAAGTTATATATATATACAGTCAATTGCCAATATTTATTAAGTGTTGTTTGTGTTGTTTCGTTATGCCTTTTGTTATTTAAACTGTTAGTTTACATATATACTGTATTGCTTTGTGATCGAGCTCCTTGTAAAAAAAAACCTCAATAAATCTGGGTCACATGGCGCTCACCTGCTTTGAATATTAATGAATTATTGACGAGCAAAAACCCAATTAAAAAACATAGAAAACACAAAACACCCATAAACCTAGGTCACATGGCTATCACCTGCTTTGAATACCAATTAATTATTGACGAACAAAGAGACAGCAATTTGCTTACATCTTTTCATCACAGCTTCAGTCACGTAATGCGCCTTGATTTTAAAATCGTCGATCAAAGTGTGATCTTTAACAGCCTGGATGACTTATGACAAGGCACATAAAAAAAATCAACTACTCGGTGGCCTGCACATTAAGGCAGGTTCAGAAGTTCACTCAAGTCTCAACGATTGCTTCTAGTGCACGGGGGGGGGGGGGGGTAAAGTTTTATTTGAAAACCTAGCATATTTGATAGCCAGATCTGTGCACTACCATGTGAAGTTTACAGCCAGAGCAGAGTGCATCAGTACGGGACTGCAAGGGTTGCTTATCCAGGTAAAGCAAGGTTGATTTGAAAGGTTTGTCTAGTCGGTCAAGGAATGGTCATTCACCTGCTCTGTTGGGGATTTCTAGCCCGCGTCAGCTAAACAAAACTGAACTATGGAATTGTTCACCACCACCACCACACGTCATATCAGTTCATGAACAATCCTAAAGTGTGATTTTGTGTGGGCAGCACATACCATAAGAATGAATAATGCCTGCTGAACAGGACTGATGACAGAGTGACAGCCGACGGAGGGGACGCACCTGAGAGAATAACAACTGTGGAGAATGAGCAATGAGATGAGATGTTGTGCAGGAGTGAGATGGATTCTGGCGTCGCAACACTGCGAGGGATGGCAGATGGTGTTGTGAGGCCTTCCATCCAGGAGTGGATAGACAATGGCTGTTGGTTATCTTGATGGCACCAAGATTCCACAGATGAATAGCATCTTGGATGGCTTTGCTTTCAGTAAAGGTAAATGTTCTGTTGTAGTTATGTGTGCGAGGTTGTCAAAGTGTGTATGTGAGAAGATTAAATGCCCTGTAGTTCATCCGGTGAATGTGTAATGATTGAGGCAACATCTATAATAATACAAATAGTTTCAACTTGTAACGCACCGCGCAGTATTTTTGCTCGTTCTCGAGGAGAGAGAGAGAACGACCCGGAGGCACAAGGAACCACAGACAAGCAGGAAGGTAGCCACACGGTGAGCCGGTGCCAACAATTGCCCAATTGTTTATGCAACCAGCAAAAGAACGGGAGAGGTGATCATTCGTTTTGGAGATAGAGGGTTACATGGCTGGGGGAAAATCATGGACTCTTTTTGTTTTATGCTGTACCTATGTAGCAGCAGACGAGAGGAGGACGGTCTTAAGTCAGGACATAAAGACAGTCGGGAATGATGATGATTAATGTGCATGTTCATGTGTGTCTCTTGTCATAGCCAGGACCCAGGAAATCAGAGACGACCTCATGGATGAATTCCGAAGCCTCTGCCTGGAGCTAGGCCTGACCGATGAGCAGATCTTCGTGCTCGCTAATGATGGTGAGAATTGGAGTTGGCACTAAAAACCGTACTATCAATGGAACATGCAACCCAAGACAACAAACAGCTCCTACCCTGTAGATTCACACCGAGGCGGTGTGTCTTATCGGGCCTGTCCAAATGTGGATTTTAATCTTTGTTCTTGAGAACATGACAATTCAAAATCCACAGTCAGGCACCATTTTACAGTGCACCGATGTCACTAGTACATGCACAAAGTTGTAGGCGTCTTCTTATTTTCCATTTGCTATCACAGGTCAATATCCAAATCACTCACCCACCCACTCGATTGCTTGTTATCAAGTTCAGTAATATACGTGCAGTGTATGGTTCTGTGCTATAAAGAAGGACCATTGCCTGAAACATCGCCTGTTACACATTTTTATGTTTAAGGCAGTATATAATTGATGACTGTGTTGAGTTAGTGCACGGCTGGTCCAAAACACATTCCTGCGGGGGGGAGCTGGTTGGGTTGCTTGGTCAATGGCCAGGGTCAACGGCGGCGTGGTGTATTCCGCAAATATGCCCGACTGTGAGGGCGGGCACTAGCCAGCGTGAGTAGGTTAAACGTTGAGTTTTATAAGGGCACCACGGGGTGACCAGCCCCTCCCCACCCAGCCCCACCCCTCCCATCCCCCACCCAGCCCCACCCTCCCCACCCAGCCCCTCCCCACCCTCCCCACCCAGCCCCTCCCCACCCTCCCCACCCAGCCCCTCCCTCCCCACCCTCCCCTCCCCACCCAGCCCCACCCTCCCCACCCAGCCCCCCCCCCATCCTCCCCACCCAGCCCCACCCTCCCCACCCGGCCCCTCCCTGCACGACGGACACAATAATCCCCTGTGGGCTGGTGTAACCAGGAGGTTCCTACCAGTATTATGTGTTATGTTGTAGAAGGGATGTCGCCGGACGTCACGACAGTGTCATATCGACCACCTCGAACGTAACTTTGAAGCATGTTTTTCTCATTGACACAGCTTCAAAGTCATGTCAAACAGCACAGACCACACGTGCACACGGTGTATGCAAGATGAGAGCCGTGTGTGTGTGTTTCGTTTGGTCTTCCTTCAATGATATATAACCAACACCGGCAATTAATGGTGCCGTCATTGTACTGGATAATTGCACCACAGAATGAGTTGTGTTCTTTGTTACAGCTCATTTGCACCAAGCATGGCTTAATCTTTCACGTACGGGTAACGTGAATACAAAGAGAAAACACTGTAGACGCTCTACATATTTTTTTGCAGCAACGGCAGCGTGTTGGGCGGTATATGCGATAAGATTGAGATGTGGAATCTTTTCTTCTCAGAGGAATGCGTTGCCGGTGAAGATGGACTGGGTCTCGTACCACATCGGGTGCGTTATCATCATCACCATCAGCCATGATCAATCCACTGCTGGATGAAGGCCTCCGCAGTGTTATTATAACACGAAGAAAACAACGGAAATTAGCTGGCTCGCTAGTCCTAATGGAACCTGAGATTTTAAAGGGATTTGACTGCACGAACAGTGCTTGAGAAATTATGAAAACTCAATGGACATGCATGTTATGCACCAACACCCACGCACACGTATTCTAACACACATGATAATTGCATTTGTACATAGGATTACATTATTATTTATAATAAAAAATGCATTTTCAGAAGTATTTCAATGCCAATCTTGTCCAAACATTATACGGATCTGGAAAGCGGTGTGGATGACTTGTGTGATGAATTTCAAAGGGATTGATTGAGCGGTTTTGTAGTTTTGTAAAAGTGTAATGTATTCCTTTGACGGACAGAAGAACAGAATGTCATATATATGTCCTGAAATATCCTTGTAAGTAGCCTCTCCTATCAGCTCATTGAACAAAGGTTTCATAACTATTTCTTTTATAATAACAGCTAATGAGATTATTTGAATGCTTGAGCTGCTTCTATATATTTTTCACAGCGAGTGCCCCGTGCCATTATGGAAGCGGAGGAAGAAGGCTCTGGATTTCAACCTGAAAACAAAGGTGAATTAAGGCCCAGAAAAAAAATATCCCACCTAACTCTTCAAAAACATATACATTTTATGCTGCAAATAAAAATTGTAATAACATACTCATAAACACACTGAGCTACATCTGCTGGTAACAGTGAAGACAAAATTCCACGTTAAACACAATACCCAGTAAACATGGACACGTTGGGTCAACGCTGCACGTTTACTGGGTATATTCCTGCAAGGAATGCGCTGTTCCAAAGCCAATTACACAAAGCATCGGCCAGTTCTTCTTGGTTCTTTCGGTAAAGTCACGTAGAAGGGAAGTAATAAAATAATAAAAATATAACATAATAAAATAATTCTCACGACGTTTCGGCCACAACGCAAGCAGCCGTCCTCAGGTGAAAACCAGGTCTGTCGAGGCGACAGCGTCTGAATGAAACAGCACCATGCTTGGAGCATATATTTAAGCTGGGTTGGAAGGGGGGGAAAGGGCGCCTTGACGAAAGAATTTGCATATCAAGAGGAATTTAGCATATTTATGGGAAATGCAGGTATGTGATTAGTACTACTAAAAATTAATCGGCAAGTTGTTGCCTTGTAATAGCAAATGGCTTCTCAAGTCAGTATCATAACCATTTATTTGTGGCGACAAAGTGACTCGTTGCAGTTTTACCACCGCGATGCTGGCGGTCTCTGACTTTATAAAAAAATCGCCAGTGTTGAGGAGATCACAGATTTTAAAAAAAACTGAACACTGTTGAAAGTTTATGCAGGGTGTACAGGAAATGACAGTAGAGCAGTGGATTCTGGGATATATCCGTGGTATACTCTGGTTTTCTCTCACGTGCCACTCATTTATGGAACTGGATGAACATCAAACATTTCTCGACAGACCTGTTCTCCACCTGAAGACGGCTGCTTGCGTTGTGGCCGAAACGTCGTGAGAATTATTTTATTTTTTATTATTTTATTATTTTCCTTCTACGTGACTTTACCGAAAGAACCAAGAAGAACATCAAACATGTTTACATTGGCTCGAGTGAAAATGGGTCAGAGGCCTTCAAAACAGTGGAGATTATTTTGAATGTGGGATGTTGGAACTCCTATGGGGTATCCAGGTCATAGGTCAAGCCATGTTTACACACTTATCCCAATACAGGAGCCCACTGAAACACGGTCTTAAGGTTGAATGAGGCTTTCTTGCAGCAAGAGGGTATCAACTTACACATCACGTTGGCATCATTACTGACACCTTTCAGTACGCCATTGCACTGACCAGTTAAATAAATCAGATTGCAGTGACCGGTTAAGAAAACGGAACTTAGCAAGCGGTCAAGTCATTTTCTCGGTTCTTTCGGTAAAGTCACGTAGAATGGAAATAATAAAATAATAAAAATAAAACATAATAAAATAATTCTCACGACGTTTCGGCCTCAACGCAAGCAGCCGTCCTCAGGTGAAGAACAGGTCTGTTGATAAGACAGAGTCTGAATGATTCATTATTTTATTATTTCCATTCTACGTGACTTTACCGAAAGAACCAAGAAAATGAATCCCTGCAGCCACAAAAGCTTTAAATCGAAATTTAACCGGTCAGGTCGTTGACACGAAGCACGCCTGATCCCGCAGAGCTCTGCCTACTGCCTTCCGATTCCGGCCCGTGCTTTGGAATGTTCAACAAGTTCTACTACAACAAGACGTCCATTAACTGCGAGTCCTTCGTCTATGGAGGCTGCCTGGGGAACAAGAACAGGTTCGCCACGGAGAACGAGTGCTTCAGCACTTGCCGCACCGAAGGTACAAACCCAGTGGGATACACCACTAATGGCTTGGCACTGAAACCCAGGAGGCCAGCATTGAGACACGTTCAGCACACCATCACGTATAGCACAAAGGACCGTATGCTGCATGCCGTGATATCGTGGTGGGTTGTAGGTAGTCAGTGTGTTTAAGACCAGGCTAAAACGTGTATTTTCTCTGCTGTTTAGTTAACATTTTATCGGTGCCATCCGCGTTTCCATCTGAGCTTTTTTGGAGAATATGGCGTGTTACAAATCCTGGAACGGTTAAATATTGTAATAGACAAGGCTCTACGTCGCCATTAAGACATTGCACTCAATTGATATATCAGCATATGGGACTCCTCACCAATGTTTGATGCAAGTGGATCATGGCTCCAGGTTGAGGAGGCAACGTGTGCAGGTGAATTCATTGAAACACTGCAGAGTGTGCTCGCAGTGGCTTCATCATCATCAGTGCTTTCTCCACCAGACCAACGCATATGGCCCACGCAGCTTCCCGGAAGAGCTGGTCTCGTGGAAGCCCAGAACTGGTGCATTATCTCCACACATTACCTTAGTGTTTTAACGATCAATTAGTCCACTTGAAAATTTGTTTAAAGCAAATAACACCACTTCATCAAATGTTTGAAATAAAAAATGACACGTTTTTATTCGCTTTGAAAATCACTATGCGGTAAATGGGTTAAAATAAATAATCAGCCTACCTCTGGGTTAAGGAATGTGATGTTGGCCGTGGCTGGGAATGAGTCTCAGGTGGCCTGGTTCACAACGCAGTGCGCTAACCACTGCGCCAAGGTTCCCCCGTACGTTGGCCAACTCTTCCATGCTGGCGACATGTCTGCGAAAGAAGTGGGTGGTATAGTGATAGGTTTTACCCTTTCAACTGGTACAAAAACTGACACCTTTATACAAGGCATCATGTTTGCAATAATCACAACACAAGCAGTCAAAATGCAAACAAAAATAAACAACTCTGATGATGATAATGATATGCACTGATATGCACTGTCATCATCAGAGTTGTTTCTTTTTGTTTGCATTTTGACTGCTTGTCTTGTGGTTATTGCAAACATGATGCCTTGTATAAAGGTGTCAGTTGTTGTACCAGTTGAAAGGGTACAAACCTATCACTATATTTTGCCACTGGTAAAGGAGGTGTCTCATAGTGTAAGTGGGTGGTACTCCCATTCAACCCACAATAATCCCATCGCCGAAACAACGAACTACAAGTGTGTGTGTGTAAATCCTGTCGGAACGCAATGACGACGGCGTGCGTAAGCAGCTGCGGCAGTGGTAGCGGTGAGCGCAACGAACCCGGCGGCGAGAGCGAGTTCGAGTCCCGCTCACGGCCACCAACACCGATAATCAGAACCAGTCCTGGGCCCTCCTCTCCCCTAGGTCGACTCAGCCTCAATCGAGTACCTGGCGCGGTGCGTAAAAACATCGCCACCGGGGGGGGGGGGGGGGGTGCTGACCACCCACCCGCTCGTGTGAGGTGCCGGCCTTCATAGCTGCTCGCTAACAGCACTTGCCCCAGCAGTCTGTAAAGGCTACACGATGAACCCCCCCCCACCTCTCTCCTCCACCCCGATCTCTGTGGTTCGTACGCAGCTGCGTGCAGGCTGCCCATGGAAGTGGGGCTCTGCAAGGCCAGGAAGCCGGCATGGGCCTTCGACTCCACCAAGGGCGCCTGCTTCGCCTTCAACTACGGCGGGTGCAAGGGCAATGCCAACCGCTTCGGGTCTCGGGAGGAGTGCGAGAAGCACTGCGGCATATCGCAGTGACTTTGCCAATGACGGTGGCGGTTGGTTGTGTGGTGGTGGTGGTGGTGATGATGATGATGGAGCTGCCCAATAAAGTAATTCCAAAATAATTCGGCTGGAGGAAGGAGCTTTTGTGACCGATTGCAAGGAGGCAGGCAACTGGAGGAGCCACAAAGCCAAGCACGGGACATCTTTACATTTCGATTTAAAGCTTTCGTGACTGCAGGGATTCATCTTCATGGTTCTTTCGGTAAAGTCACGTAGAATAGAAATAATAAAATAATAAAAAATAAACCAATAAAATAATTCTCACATTATTATCTTTTATTTGTATTCTTTTATTATTTCCATTCTACGTGACTTTACCGAAAGAACCAAGAACATCTTTACATTGTTTGTGTGTTCCTCTCATGGCCACCAACATTACTATCAGCATCATCATCAGTATTGTGGCATGAGACAAAGTGTTAATTTGGAACTCTTCCAGAGCAGTGTGTTTTAAGTGTGGCACGCGTCTCTCTCGTCAACAGCTGATGTAAGAGAGACCGTTACTTGGAACTTGAGTTCTGCAGATGCTTAGCCCTAGTCTAACATACCCTCAAATGCAATCAAGTCTAGGCTGTTTGAATGAAAATAAACTTTGTTTTTAATCAAAAGGATCTGGTTGTGAAGCACACACACATGCACCAACACAAACTATTCTCACATGCACTGGACTATTGTGGGACGCGCTGTTAGTGAGCACCTACAATGACCAGCATTGCACATGTTGGAGTCAAATATTAAGCACAACAGTACCGGTCATTTTTGCTTCATGGCAATGGTGTTGACCCAGCAATCACCACTCATTTAATTCCGAGTAAACCTTGGAGAGCGCCAGAGAGAGGCATATGACCCGCCCCTATTGGACATCTGTGAAAAAGAGCTTCATGGCTCATCGGATTCCCCCAGTCTAAACGATTCTGAAATCCCAAGGTTAGATACAGAACTTAATTCTAGATTTGAAGCTTTTGTGACTGCAAGGATTCATACTTAGGTTTTTTCGGTAAGGAAAAAATAAAAAATAATAGAAATAAAATAATTATTTTATAAAATAATAATTTCTATTCTTATTTCTATTATTTATTTCTACCTACGTGACTTTACCGAAAAAACCCAAGAGAATACAGGACCTAGATGACTTGCAGCGCATTGAGATATGACCACAGTTCATCATCAACAATGATACATCCACTGCTGGATGAAGGACTCCCGAAGCCATTGCCATCTCCTGCGGTCCTCCGGAGGCGCGTCGCGGTTGACACTCCCAGTCTCAAGCGTGTTCCATTCCTTTGCCTGCCACTCCATAATTAGTCTTGACCAGCTCCTCACCCAGCCCACTTTCCTTAACGGTGCGATTTCGCAGATCGGCGTACGTTCTCAAACGCACGTCCTCGTCTTCCCGTCTCTCGAGCCAGTTCAAGCATGTTACTGCCGGCTCCAATATACGGAAAGTACACAATACTTAGGGGCAATCCTGCAGCACGGCCGTATTTGAATGAGGGTTATACTGGTAGGAACCACCTGGTTCCACCAGCCCACAGGGGATTATTGTGTCCGTCCGTCGTACATCCAAAAATGGGAGGGGTGGGGCTGGGTGGAGAGGGGAGGGTGGGAAGGGGCTGGATGGGGAGGGGCTGGGTGGGGCTGGGTGGGGGGTGGGAGGGGTGGGGCTGAGTGGGGAGGGGCTGGGTGGGGAGGGGCTGGTCACCCCGTGGTGCCCTTATACAACTCAACGTTTAACCTACTCACGCCGGCTTGTGCTCGAATTCACAGTCGGCCATATTTGCGGAATACACCACGCCGCATTGACCCTGGCCATTGACCGAGCAACCCAACGTTCCTACCAGCTCCCTCCGCAGGAATGTGTTACCGACATACTGTACATGGAAGGGTAGGGTCCTTAAGAGTCAATGTTAAATAAATGGAAACCGTGACTTTATAACAGTTCACAAGTGGAGGTAAGTGTTTAGCTGGGTGGGGGGGGGGGGGGGGCTCAGCCCCCTAAAGACCCCATGACCCTATGGGGAAGTTTATCGAGTATTTAAATAGGATCAAGTACACAGTATTTGTGGAGTGCTCAAGCTAGTATCGAGGGAGTTAGTGTAACTCGTGACACCCTTAAGAATGCACAAACCAACAGTGAAACGATTACTCCGTTGAGTTTACTTAAAAAAAACTCCCACGTGGCAGTGAAACAACAGCAAGGAGAGATTATGAAAATAGATCGAGGTATATGCTGTGTTGATGGGTCATTTAGCAAAATAAAACAGCACCAAAAAAGTGAATGACTTAAAATAACAAACTTTATATATATAAAAAAAATTACCTGTCGTACCTTGTACTTGCGCATCCACACACATTCCACTTTAATAGCATCATAACTAAGATTTTTTTTTTAATAAACTTTTTTTTCAAGTCAAAACATTTACACACAACGTACAAATGTTGGTGTTGGATATAAAAAAAAACAATTTTGTAAAAACAGGCAAAATGTACAGGTTTTGACATTTCGAGCCAGTTTGCTTGACATGAAATGGCGACTTTAAATAATATTAAATAATTTCCTGGAAAAAAATTCTATTTTGTACAACGTAATCTGTCAATAAAAATGTATGTACAATATATATGTGATAAAGTTAGTTTTTCTACACAATATTGAACACTTGCCTACTTCAAATGCTTTTTATAAACAAGACGTAGCATGGAATTGACATTATACTTAACACTACAGCTCTGCTGAAGTTCATATAATTATATTTCACGATTTAAGTTTTACAAATGGTACAATTAAATCTGTCAAACATTGTGATCACAAGTCCAATATGTGGCTGACAATATGTATTTTTTTTTTAAAGTAGGCCTTCGAGTGAATTTAAACAGACGTAGGGAATTTAAATCAATTATATGGACGTGCATATGCTGCGTAATACACCTGTATGCATATTGACCTTACGTAGCTAACTGTGCTAATTAGGGGTGTTTTAAAGAAATTAGTTTTCAATCTAGATTTAAAAGCACAGCTGCCGTGGCGATTCGCAAACGGTAGTCTATGCACTCTGCATTGTTGATTAACTGCAGTTCTTGACAACCTCAAGCCAAGGATAGTTTGGGCTAATGAGATACGTTTAGAGTAGAATAAGGATGTTTTTGTCGCAGGCTCTTGTGTCAATAACTCATCATCACGATTGCACTAAGTGGGGTCTACAGAAATGTCTGATGCCATCCTCGACGTCTTAACCACTCACAACGGAAGCTCCGCTCCTGCATTGAGACGCTCACCTGCGTGGAGTCAATTGATTTTGAAAAGTATGAATTTTACAGGTCATGAGAAAAAAAAACTAAAGTTTGAAATATGGTACTGTTCTGCATTTCTAAAATGTTTATAATGTTTATTTTTATTATTTTATTACTTCCCTTCTACGTGACTTTACCGAAAGAACCAAAAATATGTTATCAGAGCAGTTCTCAACATAGTGACATCACATTGCACAGAGGTGCTGTGATTTTAAAGTTTTCCATTCATGTATACGGTCCTTAAGAGTTGTCTTTTTACGAAGCTTATCGACATGAAGGCCTACCTAATCATCTGACTAGTTGTGTACGAGACATTTCAAACTGAGCAAATGCAAAGCGTACACAAGACAAAGTGGGAGACCAGCAATGTGTAAGGTGAAGGCCCCCCGTGCTTGGAATTGTGAACATCTCCACATCTTTCCGTGGGCAGGAAACTCACCAGGTACAAACAAAGCGCCGTGTGTGCATGGCTTGAAAGTGAGCATATTGCGGCTTTTCTTTTTAACACCCTACAACTCCGATCCCACCCTAAAGTGACAACTACGATGCCTGTCCCACTACTCCAGGGTGCCACAAACCAATCAGCAGCAACTTACCAGCAACGAAGCCGAGTCGCGATGGTGAGAAACTGTGTGATTTGGCCGTAAGGGTTTTGGAGGATGGGGTGAATTTTTGTGTATTTTTTTGTTCCTTTGTTTTATTTTTAAAAATTATTTTGAAGTTAAAAACGAATAAGTTTTGTCATTTATATGAGGTAGTAAACTTAAACACAAAAAACACACCAGCACCAATTTGAATTATCACAATGGTTTTTTTGTAAAATACATAATAAAAAAAATGTCACTGTGCACAAAAGCGTAATTAAATGTAGCAACAGACATCAAACTGCTGTGTTTTGTGAGCACCGAAGGTATTAACACTTTAGCATTCCCAGATATGTTTGCAATATGTGTTGGAGCACAGCACCAAATCACGTTATTTAGTATCGTCAGTTATTGCACATCTGGAAACGATCAGACTCTCGATCCAACAGCTTGCATCCACAAGTGCCGCTGTGGCCGAGCGTACTATTAAATAATTATTTACAAACGCCTTCACGATTGCAGCGAGGACGAGTCGAATGAGCGCGAATCGGCCCATAAAAAAAAAAGAATCCTTTTTCGCGACCAACCCCAAGGCTCGTGTCTTGCATATTTCAGCAGTCCTCTCTCACAGCTGCGGTCAACGCCAAGATATGAACGCGTAACAGTCGGTAGAGAGAAACGTTTCTGCGTAATTTTTGGCAAATTGCGTGCTACCGTGGTGGGTGTGAATTCCACATATTCTTATATAAAAATAGAATAAAAAGTTGGATTTAATCTTTCAAAATGCTAGTCCTTTTGTAAAACCATGTAATCCTTCATTTCATACTTGCTAATAAAAAATATAATAAGAATTTGCATATGTATCTTCAAAGGAAGCAGACGGGTCCCACTTCAAGATGGTACTGGGAGTCGGGCTTCTGGTGAGTAAAATGGACGTCTACAATTGGCAAGTGGTTGACATCCTGAGTGGTAAACAGAAACTCGGTCTTGTGCCACTTCCCATCGTCCATCTGCGAGGAACAGACACACAAACGAGTGAGCAGTGGGTCAAACGAGCGGTTAACCCCAGGGAAAATTCCATGGACATGTCATCTACGACAGAAATGTTAACAGAACGACCATCAATTAATACTTTGGCGATACTACTTTAATCTTTGGAAATGATATTTGCTAATTGCTGCCATTGCTGATGTACCATCTTCGTGAAGCCATATTCGTGAGCCATTACATTTATTTCATGATCGAAAAATATTATTCTTACATATTCAATTCAATGCATGTATCATGGGCTTAAAAGTCACTATTGATATATTGAGTCATCATTACATCTCGAATGTTTATTAAATAGCAGACACATCGCTGATGTATTTGTATGGCCCAGTTTTAATTTGTGACTTTAATATTCACAGACACAATGAGCAATAGCTCATTTGAAAGACATTGTTCAAATTCGGAATGGGTCTACGGTACACATCCCCCGCAACTGCTTATAATTAGCGACAAAACTATTTTTGGAAAAAAACGCACGAGGCAAACATTTGGAACGCTTTACCACCATCATCATTCTGAGCCTGTGCTTCTAAACCACCGGCCAACGATCGCAATCCCTGCAATTTAATCGGAGCAAATAAATTCATCTTGTGCAGGCTATCAATCAATCGATCGATGGTGTTTGGTTCTCAACTCTAAACACACAGACGGATCGAAAACCACCGGCCAACGATCGCAATCCCTGCAATTTAATCAGAGCAAATAAATTGCATCTTGTGTCGGATATGTATGCACGTATGTTGAACTTCTTTCACACCGGACATAGCCAACCGTGCTAATTGGAGGTTGCGAAATCGACCAATCGATCGACCGTAAAACGCACAAGACGGATCAGAAAGCCCCTTTGAGACAGACGTCGCCGTCCGCTCAAGCGACCCAACGACCCCCTTTTGCCGCCCGTACCCGGCATCCGTCGTGAAGTACACGTGGCTCCAGGAGGCCTCCCGGCTCATAGAGGCGGCCGCTCCACGCGCGGAAGCGTGCGGCGTGGCGGTGAGGGTGCGGCGAGGAGGGGTCCTCCCAGGCTGGCCCGCCGCGGCAGTGCACCGTCACCGGCTGCACGGCCTCCGAGCTCAGCAGGTGCAGGAAGTTCATCTGTATCTTGCCCACTCCAAAGTCCAGCTGAGGGGAGGAACGAGAGCGGCGGGCATGTCGGCGACGCGTCGTGATGCGAGCGAGGAGTTGCAAGGCGCAGAATAGGATTGTAACAATTTTATTCAAGAATCAATTGATTTATACATTGATATATATTTTTTTAACCATAAGATGCCGCCACCCTTGTTCCGAGAGACCGAGCGTGAGGCCTTTGGTCTAAACTTTACAGGCTGTTCTTTGATCTGATACGTCTTATTACTTAAAGGGATCAATAAGCGATCTTTCGTGAGCAAATATTACTGCTTGTATAAGTCTTCCAGAGCACAATGTGGAGCAGTTCATGGCTGCGCTATAGGGTTAATGCATTTCCCCCCGATTGGATTCTGGTTATTTTGTGGCGTCACGAAATGAGACGAAGCAATGTGATGTAGGAACTCTTGCAGATAGGTGCATCACCCGGCGTGTATATGACGGTGCTCTGAAAAAAAGGTGACGTCACAAAACTACTCCTGAGATCCCTTTAAATAACCTCTTTTCCACACTAGGGGTACTGCATTTTCCCACGTGCAGTACACCAGAGAAACGTCTGTGACATGGCAGTCAGACCCATACATTCAATTTTCAGAGTTGCAATATTTTCCAAATTAAGTGAAAAACCCAATGTAATATGTTTAAAAGAAATTAATAATTGGTGACTGGGCTGAGCGCATCAACTCGTGAGGACCCCCCAGATTAAAACCCATGATATCAGTGGTGCTCGGACCCTGAACCTATTTGAAAATAATTCTCACACGCACGATTTGATGCATGCATCATGAGTGTTGAGAACCCAATTCGAATCAATGAATTGATGCATCGTTACTTGCCCAGTGCTGGTTATCTGGCGAATGTGGTCCAGTGAAATAGCAGCGCACATTCTGACCAACAGGAAGTTCTTACCTTACTCATGGCCAGTGGCTTTAGGCATGTCTGGCCACCAACAGTAAAGTTGCAGAAAACGTCAATGCTGTCCGAGGAGCAGCCGAGATTTGGGTCAATCCAGTAATTACCTGGTAGAGAAAAGTGCGATTGAATGTTAGATGCAGGAATAATAGAGAATTTACGATGTTCCAACAAAACCGGAACATGTTCCATTCATTTAACTAAATAGTACAACAACAACAACCAAGAGTTAGCTAAGTTGATATAAATGATGCAAACATGTTCGGCAGCTACGATGCTGCACACAATAGTGTTTAAAGACATAACCCAAGTAAACACATCTATCATATCTCATGATACACCCATTGCGTATGTGCCCGAGGCTAGCGTTTCTCAACTCCAGTCTTCGTGACCCTCCCACGAACTGCATATTTGCGATAACGAATATTTTCCATTGGGGACCCAATTTAAGCCACTGCACACCGCAGGCACCTTGTGGGTGGTAATCATGGAGATTTGCAGGGACGTGGGGATTGGAGTTGAGAAACACTGGTCTAGGCTAATTCTAGATTTGAAGTTTTCGTGACTGCCTCATGCACCCCGCCTAGTACCCTATATAAACACGTTAAGCTCTCTTCATACGCTACAGTAATTTTGCTGGAGCTGTCACACCTGACGACGGATGCTTGTGTTGCTTCCGAAACGTCGTGATTTAATTTAGTTGCTTTATTTGTATTTGATTTAGTTTTCACCTACGTGACTTTACCAAAAAAACAATGAGACTGGTCTAGGCTGTCCAGCATGACTTTTAAGCTGAGTGGAAATTACAGATCAGGAAGCCTCAAAAGCAGGGGTGGGCCAACCTGGAACAGATCAAGAGCCAAAAAGTACCCATGAGTTCTGCAAAGAGCCAAGTGTATGTATACGTGTATATATATTTCAGCACAGCATGGCAGACATTCACTATTCTTGCTACCGTGATCGTATGTTTTATGTTGGTATGCCCTTTCCATAGAGCCGCATGGGGTGGATTAAAGACCGCATGTGGCTCGGGAGAATCGAGTTGGACACTGCTGCTCTATAACATCCTCTTGTAACATCACTGCAATGTGTCTGCTGTAGCTTTTAATAGTCAGATGGAGCTGATAGGTTTGTAATTATAATTGTTTACTCTGATTCCAGAAACTATCACTTTCCAATCTTGACTTAAAGCTTTCGTGACTGCCGGAATTCATATTCGTTGGGTCTTTCCGTAAAGTCATGTAGATAAGTTCAAATAAAATATCAAAAGACTACGACGTTTCGATTGCAACACAAGCGGTCGTCATCAGGAAAAGGATGATGACAACTGCTTGTGTTGCGATTGAAACGTCGTGGTCTTTTGATATTTTTTTTTAACTTATCTATGTGACTTTAACGAAAGACCCAAAGAATATCACAGTTCAGGTCCACGATATGAAATACATTTTCTCGCTCTTGAAGCTTCACGATTGAATAAGAACATGTATTTACACTGGAGGAATCCGATGAGTTAGAACGTTACAAGAACAAACAATATAAAACTACGATAGCAGTGCAAAGTATATGAAAGGTAAACAAATCACTTTAAAAAATACAAATAAAACTAATCAATTTTTTTTTTATCTTACCAGGTAAAGCCCACTGAGCTATTAGTTTATTTTTTCAGAAGCGACATGGCCACAAATGATGGCTCAACCAAGTGGCCTGACTTGGACATCGCCTGACACACAGTCAAGGCAATGCATTTACAAAGCGCCGGCTGTGATGCTCGGGGAGCCACACGGGGGCCCTTCTGTTCGCAGTGCCGAGCTCTCACCGTCAGCCACCTTCTGCTCGCAGTTAAGGAGGTCGCGGCAGATGCGGGCGGGGTTCTCGCGCGAGCCCATGGGGTTCTTGATGCCCTGGATGAGCGTGCTGAGGTAGTGCAGAGTCTTGAGTATCTCCACCCCCTGCTCCATCGCCGGGAGGGTGGAGTCCTGATAGGTCTGCGGCAATCGTGCGTGGGTGTGTGCGCATGCACGCGTGTGTGCAAAGCGCAGTAGTGCAGTGGTTAGTGCGCTGCGCATCGGGCTGGGCGACCCGGGTTTGATTCCCGCTCACGGCCCACAAGAGTGATGAATATCTGAAACGGTCCTGGGCCTCCCCTAGGTCGACTCAGCCTCAAATGAGTAACTTGGTGCAGTGTGTAAACATCGCCACCAGGGAGACAAAGGTGGCCGGGCGTGATGCTGGCCACCCACCCACTGGTGTGTCGTATCGGCCTTCATAGGTGCTCGCTAACAGCACTTGCCCCAAAAGTCTATTCAAGCTACACGAAGGATCTTTGTCACCGCAAGTTTCGTCTAATGGGCACATACGGCACTCAGCGCCAGAGGTCGCAAACGGGTTTTGATTCCTTACCCGTACCCGGCCGCACCAGGGTCGCAAATGGGTACCCGTTCCCTAACCGTACCCGTACCCTACCCGACATGAGTGACAAACGGTTACTCACTAGTGACTCACGGCCTACCCGTACCCGTACCCGGCCGGGTACCCGGTTGCGACCTTTGCTCAGCGCTGCCCTCACCTCTATGTTAAGTGCTGTATTGGACTCGATGAAGGCTTGGAGAGCTGCACCAAAGTCGTGTTGTCTCTAAACGTAGACACAACACATTGGGGAGAACCATTGAGTGTGTTCCACACTGTGCATCAGCAACACGCAAAGTGACATTGCAGCACTGAACCCAGATGTCAATATGTCAAATTATTTGATGATGTTGCCATGTTGGTAGTGGTGCGCAGGCACAATTAACAAAAATACTCAACGCATTTGTCAATAACAATGCCTTTACGTGCTATGAAGGAGGACCATTTCCCGAAACGTCGCCTATGTTATATTTTAAAGTTTATTTCAAGGCAGAATGTGCAACGAACGCTTTCGTCGGACGTAAACAGCAATGTCTATCGTGACTCACCAAAGAGCTCGGTAGAGCCGGAGGACCCTGGAACAAAAACGAATGCAGCAAAGTTAAATCTGCAAAATGCATCGGTTACTATAATATAACAGGGGGGAGCGGTGGTGCAGTGGCCACCGCACTGTGCTATTAAGCCTTGCCAAGTGAGCTCAACGTCAGCGACGAGCGATATCCGAATCGGTCTTGCATGTCCTTCATAAAATTGCACTCCCCAGCATGGTGAAGCATGGTCAAACACAGCAAGAGAAGGCATGTATCCAGCCGTTTATTAGTTTTTTTAGTAAAGCCGTAATGAAATAACGTTACAGTCAAATGGTTTCTCGATTGAATGAGCATGACACAACAAGCACCTCTCGTTTATATCCTTGATCTAGTGGTGGAAACTGTACATCCATATGATGGGGATGAGTTCACCTAGAGAACAAACACTGCTACCTTCCCCGAAAGTGTAATAGCCCAGAACTGACCCCCAACCAAGATTTGAACTGGCAAACTTCTGATTGCGAGTCATGCACTCGAACAAAGTCCCCAACCAGGATTTTAACTCGCAACTTTCTGATTGCGAGTCACGCAATCGAACAAAGTCCCCAACTAGGATTTGAACTGGCAAACTTCTGATTGCGAGCCACACACTTGTACCAAGTCCCCAACCAGGATTTGAGTTTGCAACCTTCTGATTGCGAGTCACGCACTCGAACAAAGTCCCCAACCAGGATTTTAACTGGCAAACTTCTGATTGCGAGCCACGCACTCGAACAAAGTCCCCAACCAGGATTTTAACTGGCAAACTTCTGATTGCGAGCCACGCACTCGAACAAAGTCCCCAACCAGGATTTTAACTGGCAAACTTCTGATTGCGAGCCACACACTCGAACCAAGTCCCTCAACCAGCTGGTCACCGAGTAATTGAAACCAATTGAAGAGAGAAGCTTAACTTACAGGAGGCCCAGCCTGGCCTGTCGGTCCCTTTGGTCCCTGTAAAGATGAAACACGAGTGTTAATCTGTGACCCTGTTACACACAATGTGTAAAGAGATGCACGATAGGTAACAAATTGTGAATGGCTATTACCTATAGAAGAATATCAGCATATTGAACACATGCAGATTTCACATGCACACAATGTATTTGTTTCTGCTAACACGGCAATGTATGGTCATTATTGGAGGCGTAATGACTAGCCACCTCGCGCCCCTGGTTATTTGAGGGTCATAATCCACGGTTGAAATTTTATTAATTAATGTTACATTTAACATTGTGGTGAATGTAGTGGCTACTAATAGCGGTACGGTTAAAGTGAGCCCATTACATATAACATATACGGACTAAAACAAATAACAGTAAAATTCTTACACGTGCAAATGCAACGCATGCATCGTGAGCCTAAGAACCGACGTTCGACAGTGAACTCGTGCGTCGGTACACTTCTAGTAATGAAAGAAAGTCATAAAATGCTTTAGCAGTCACTCACCCTTGGCCCTTGAAGACCCTGAGTCCCAGAGGGACAGTGAAGGGGATGGGGTGGAAGCACAGAGAAAGTTACACTGGAATTCCCAGCTCAATGTCATATGAACATTTCCTTTGGAGACATTTTTTTTCTGATTTTCTCCCAATTTTATTGCAATTGTGACATCAGCCTCATGTCACCAGCCTCAGAAGTTCCCATTCGCAACTTGCTACAAGTGCTGCGATCACCTTGCGTCTAAGAACGGACATGGAATATGACATCACAGAAATAGCTCTGAAGTCTCGATTTAAAGCTTTCGTGACTGCAGGGATTCATCTTCTTGGTTCTTTCGGTAAAGTCACGTAGAATGGATATAATAAAATAATAAAAATAAAACATAATAAAATAATTCTCACGAAGTTTTGGCCATAATGCAAGTAGCCATCCTCAGGTGAAGAACAGGTCTGTCGATAAGACAGTCTGAATTTAGACGCTCCAAGCCCAGGACGTCTCATTCAGACTCTATCTTATTGACAGACCTGTTCTTCACCTGAGGACGGCTGCTTGCGTTGTGGCCGAAACGTCGTGAGAATTATTTTATTATGTTTTATTTTTATTATTTTATTATTTCCATTCTACGTGACTTTACCGAAAGAACCAAGAAGAGGAGCTCTGAAGTCACTACAATATACTGAAATCCGCACTGATTGGCACGCCTTTTAAAATGCCCTGCAGTGGTCATCGTGCGCAAATTATATTAAAGCATTTAATTCTTGGAGCTGGAATAAGCTCTCAAAAAAAATTAGCGTGATTGTTTTTTTTGTGTGCAACGTTGAGTATTGAGCTGAGACGGTCAACTTAATACACTTGAGAACCTGTTTCATTATGGGTGGGAGTCTGTATTTGAACCTAAAAACTCATCACTACCAGTTAAATGCACTGACATGGTAAGAGTCATATGGGCAATGAGCCCTTCATCCATGAGTGCCTTGAATAAGGTTTGTAAATTTATATATATTCATAGCAATACCAGATGGTTCAGATCTATGAAACACTCTAGCTCCACATGGCTCCATGTCTTTAATGATGAACTAATAATGAAAGTCTTTTCATCACCATTGACCTGTCCCTTTGTTTGTGGTGAGCAATGTGGTTTTCGTGGAAATCAGTAGAATTTAGTTTGCTTTAGATTTGCCAGAACAGCGACCTCTAAAATCAATTTCACAATCGCAAGATAAAAGGACAGCTGAACTTTGTTTTGTTTAAACTGATGGATACTTTTTTGTAAACCATCCTTTACGCAATACAATGTTTAATTAAATATTCTTTAATATTTTACATGTAAAATCCGAGGCAGTACTTTTACAGTAATCGACATTTAAATGTAAGAATAATATTTTCAATGCTTTAGATATTTTCACTATTGAAAAAAAAAATAACATCTGCACTTAGTTTCTAGGTCTATAGATTTTCATTTGGCATTTCAACACACCTCCCTTGCAAAACAAGAGCATGTTTTCAATGGCCTTTCATCTAGCTATAAAACAACATCAAGTGCTTCATTGCCTTACTACGCAGACGCAAGTAAAAACTATTGCTTTTTTGATTTAAAGCTTTAGTGACTGCAGGGATTCATATTCTTGGCTCTTTTGGTAAAGTCACGTAGAAGGGAAATAATGAAATAATAAAAATATAAAACAATAAAATTCTCACGACGTTTCGACTGCAACACAAGCAATCATCATCATCAGGTGTGAAATCTACAGCAAGAACATTTGTTGCAGTCGAAACGTCGTGAGAATTTTATTGTTTCATATTTTTATTATTTTATCATTTCCCTTTTACGTGACTTTACCGAAAGAACCAAGAATACTATTGCTTTTGTCAAAAAATATTTAAATTTCTAGACCAGGAATTTAGCGAAATTAAGTGCAGAACTAAATTTAATGTGACGTTTCTATTTTGTGTGCAGTCAGTCATAGGTCGTGACTGAATCAGAGTTAGAATCTTTATCTAAAATAAATAATCTTTATTTAGACTGTAGGAATCTGATGAGATTTTAAGTTCTTTTTCAAACATGTCCAGCATGGGCAGGTCAGCAAGACTGGCTTGAGACAAACAAATCAAGACACTTGGCAACCAGGTTAAATCACGGCGACTGAAAGCTGGATTCGAACCCCAGGCCCCTCGCCTGTGCCAACTCAACGCTGCATCTTCTTGGTTCTTTCGGTAAAGTCACGTAGAAGGGAAGTAATAAAATAATAAAAATAAAACATAATAAAATAATTCTCACGACGTTTCGGCCACAACGCAAGCAGCCGTCCTCAGGTGAAGAACAAGTCTGTCGATAAGACAGAGTCTAAATGACACGTCTTAGGCTTGGAGTGTCTATTTAAGCTGTGAGGGAGGAGGAAGAGAGCCTTGACAAAAGAATTTGCATTTGAAGAGGAATTTAGCATATTTATGGGAAATCCTCCCCACCGGTGGCATGAAACCTTACCGTCTCTCCTGCTTGTCCCTTTATCCCCTTGAAGCCCTGTGGGGTGGCGGGGAGAAGAAAAACGAGTCAAGACACGAAACATCAGCGTCACCCGCGACAACCCCTTACGCACACAGAGTTGGTGTACGGTGTGTTTTTTTCTGCAATATTTTGCAGTCTTTTCTTGGAATTTCTGTTTTCACTCAGTCACATATTCACTTTAAGATGTTTTTTTGTTCATGTTTTTGTTTTTTGTTTGTTGCGGTTGCACCCGATTCAAGAGCCGAATGGCTCACAGGGCTACACCTAGTACATGAACTTGAACGCGTGCGACAACGCAATGCGCCCTGCGTGTTGTGAGGCTCGTGCAGTGTCGGGGGGGGGGGGGGGGTACACGGTGAGACTCACCGGACGGCCGGACGGCCCGACGGCACCCTCAGGTCCCACGATGCCTCGGCTTCCCTGAAAACATGCGCAGCGATCATTGTAAAGGCCTCCACGGAGAGATCAGAATCAGAACATTTATTTATCACCGGAGGAACCTGATGAGCTATGAGGCTCATTTTCACAGATGTCCACTAAGGGGGCGGGGGTCAGAAAGTTACAACAATGAACAATACAAAACATGACAGGAGCGCAAAGTATAGGAAAGGTAAACAAATCACATAAAAACATACGTATAAAACGAAATAATTTTTTTTATCTTACCAGGTAAAGCCCACTTTTGAGAAGCGACTTGGCCACAAATGATAGCTCAACAAAGTGGCTTATCACGTGGAAATGTATAGCAGCAAAATAATCTAAATAATCTCAATGCACGTTTCTAAATGTGGAGGACAAAAACTGGAGAACCCATAAAAAAATTCCACACGACCAAGGTGAGAACATGCAAACACCAAATATCAAAATCAGATGCTAGGAGGCTGCCAGAGCACCCCTTGAAAGTTGGACATAAATAATAATAATATTGGCATTTATAAGGCATTGCTAAAAAGGCCACATAAACTCAAAACACCTTGCGTCACATCTCAAACATTTAAAGAGCTAAGCCTCCCTTTGTGTTGGACGATGTAAGGGATGCAGTCGGCGCGGGTCTGATTGCAGCTCCGATTATATAGGACGAGATCAATCAGTTTGCATATACTCATTTCTTTAGAAGTGATTTTAGGAAGCCACTGGAGATAATTAAAAGCCACTGGAGCTACGCACTTTTAAATCTAGATTGAAACTCATTTCTTTAAAACTGCTTTTTGTCGTTATTTTGTTGACCTTCCCCCGCACCTCCGATTAGCACGGTTGGCTAGGTACGGTACAAAAGAAGTTAATACATTTGTGTGAAGCGAAAGCAGCTCCTCTAAAATACCAAACTTTGGTAAAGGTTACGACCCAGCCCTGTAATTACTCGCTCTCGCCACTGCTCGTGGAAGGGGCTCCATCAGAGAGAGCTCTCGATAGCCCATATAGAGAGGATGTTGGCCTACTCTTCCATGCTGGTCGAACATCTTGAAAGAGGTGAGAGTACCCACAATTTGCCCCACCACACATCACTTGTTGATCAACTAACTTTGCTGTATCCATGTTTACTTTTGGGTGGACAGAGGTGGGGGGGATTTAATGAACTTGCCACTACCAGGAAATTGAGCCTCTGGATTGCAAGTCCAGTGTGCTAACCATCACACTAAGGCAGCATTGTCTTTAACAATAATACTATATCCAGAAAAGTCTCACTGATTGTCAAGATTCCTTAAGGAGGGACCATTTTGCTTGGGATGTTTTGATTGATAGAATGTTTGCAGTCACCTCATCGCTATGAGCATTCATGGATGCATTATTTGGTTATTTCATTGTTAACTTTTTAATCAGATTATATGGCACACACAATGGTGTACTATTGCTAATGATTCAAATCGACATTTTCTGTTCAGAAAACTGGTTGATAATTTGAATACTCCACAATGCTTTGTTAATATATTATAATTTTATATTCCAGAAATAAAATCAAGCATCCATTTAAATGCAAAGCTAAGAAAGCTTAAGATTAAATAAACTAAATAGGTGAAAAATAAGAGAGTCCCTGATATTTGAGTAAGATATGAATTGTTTACATGCATCGTGACTGTATAGAAGCACAGATGCCAATTATTCAAAATGATGACAATTATTTATCCGGTAAAGGCTCACTGTGTCTCAAGACTTGTTCAGGAGTCCCCTACGACATTGTGTAACTTGCTGACCCACCCCTACTGAACATCTGTGAAAAAGAGCTTCACGGCTCATCGGATTCCTCCAGTCTAAACATAGATTCGGATTCTAATTGGGATGTGTGGCCGATGCCACTAATTAGTATTTGGCACATGGGAGGAAACTGGAAAGCTTGGAGACAACCCACACATTACAAGGGGGTGACACTCCACATTGCCATCTCATGGCCCCACACCTACAATGTCTTGCCAGCCCCGACTGTTACCCATCCAAGTAATAGCCAGGCTATAACCTATTTAGATTCTGAAATCGGACGCATTATAGCAGCGTTCTTGACTAATTTTCAGAGGGGGTCACTTTCACCGATAAGACATCAGTGTGAGGGCCGCCACACGTTTTAAACCATTGGGGTTTGACAGCACGATGATGATGATGATGGAGTGTTTTCACATGTGTATAGTCGGGGGCCGCACATCAGGGGCCGCACTAAAGGCCACCAGGGGCCGCCAGTGGCCTGCGGGCCTTGCAATGAAGAACATTGCACTATATTATCACGTGGTTCAAAAGCAAAACTTTGAGACACCACACTGCCGTTTCACACACTCGCCACCTGTGCACTTACTCGCTGCCAGTGACTTACTGTTAGGCCAGTAGGGCCTGTGGGTCCAGCGGAGCCAGAAAATCCATTGTCTCCAATGGGGCCCTGTGGTGAAAGCCACGCATGCCAGACGACAGTCACGGGGTGATAGGTCAATGCCAGCCAATTTACCCTGTGGACAAACTTGACACTTTCACATAATTTTTCCTGGTGAGAATTATTTTATTATGTTTTATTTTTATTCTTTTATTACTTCCCTTCTACGTGACTTTACCGAAAGAACCAAGAAGACTTTCACATAACTTGATAAATTACATAAAAATGACTTTGTCTTGATTGCGTGATATTACAATAATCTCACCTTGGGCCCAGGAAAACCTTCAAAGCCAGGAATTCCTGCTTCACCGTAGTCCCCCTGTGAAGAATTACATTTTTTAAAGATATTTATCATTCTTTAACTGCTCTACAATATGTACTTGTTTTGAACAAAACCTCATTTTTTTATTTTTAAACTTTATTGCATATTTACAGAACCTCATCTGAGGAATACATTACATAGCACAACATTGTATAGCACACTATGAAAATATCGATGCAGTATATTTCAGGAAGATGCATGCGTGTTGTTTACATCTACACATGTCGCAATGTAGGCACGGTATTGGGGAAAATACATCGTGCATTTAATACATTTCCTCGCTAGGGGCATGCTGGCCTATCACATTTATTTGATAATTATAACTAAAAATAATGTCTCTGCTGTATGTATGTTGAACTTCTTTTGCACCGTACATTGCAAACTGCACTAATCAATGAGCCGTGACTTTACCGAAAGAACCAAGAAGATGTGTCAACACTGTTATAGAATGTTCTTGCCTTGAAACAATGATTCTGAAATTATACGACATTATTTATTTAGTTTAACATGTAAACGGATATGTTAAGGCGACACATTGTCTGCTTATTTAATTTATTATTTGATCGTCAGGTTATCAGACTAATCATGCCCTGGTGTATTTTTTTTACAGAAGTTTCATGGGCTTAGCTTTTTTCTATTTCACTATAATGTTATACACTATGGGAGCACAGTCTTCCTCTAATGCAGCTCGAGTAAAATCAAATCCTGTAGCAGTGTGATTTTCACATATGCTAGCACTATGTTAAAAAATATACCATGACAAACTCTGTTCAGCTTCAGATTTTAGAAAACAATCAAGCACATTCGCAGAAAAAAATCTATTTTTCATTCCGCCGTGTGCATTCACTTATAACAATGAAACAGGTGTGATATATAATAATAGGGGTTTTCCCCATTTTTATGGCAGCAAAACTGAAACCTTTTTACAAGGATTAATGTCTGCATTAACCACAATACTTGCAGTCAAATG
Organism: Lampetra fluviatilis; assembly: GCF_964198595.1. Lineage (NCBI taxonomy): Eukaryota > Metazoa > Chordata > Hyperoartia > Petromyzontiformes > Petromyzontidae > Lampetra > Lampetra fluviatilis. Next base: position 8,640,446 of record NC_136294.1, on the reverse strand, counting down.
CAAACAAAAAACACACTATGATAATATATGCATTGTCCTTGAAACTGATTGGTCCACACCAGTTTCAAGGACAATGCATATATTATCATATTGTGTTTTTTGTTTGCATTTGACTGCAAGTATTGTGGCTAATGCAGACATGAATCCTCATAAAAAGGTTTCAGTTTCGTTGCCAGAAAAAAGGGGAAAAACCCTATCATTATATTTTAGTACTGGCAAAGGAGGTCTAATGATGAAAAAAGGTTTGATATATCTGCACATGTTTAATGAACTTGCTTTGTTGATGTGGTTATAATATTTACCAGCTGCCCCTTCTCGCCTGTCTCCCCTTTGTTGCCCTGCGGGCCGTCGGTGCCCAAAATTCCTCGCTGCCCAGGTATCCCGGGCTGCCCATCCATACCGCGATCACCCTATACAGGTCAGGGTTCAAAGGTCACAACGTAAAATTACACAGTAAAATTCATATAAACATTTTTTTTAATGTATATTTTTCATAAATACATTCAGACGCTGTCTTTCCGACAGACCTGTTCTTCACCTGAGGACGGCTGCTTGCATTGTGGCCGAAACGTCGTCAGAATTGTATTATTTTATTATGTTTTATTTTTATTATTTTACTATCTCCCTTCTACGTGACTTTACTGAAAGAACCAAGAAGATGAATCCCTGCAGTCACGAAAGCTTTAAATCGAAATTTACATTTCCACTGTTTCTCTCTCTTTTTGTGTTAACCAGATTATGAACCAGTTGTGCTCTCTCATAACTCAATCAATTCTGAACTCCTGCAGAGCAGTGTATCTCCCTGTGTGTTACAGCACAGCACACAGAATACGATATATCCAAAGCACTTCTGAGATCCCTTCAAATGACCTCTGAGACACATTAGCGGTGACGCACCATCCCATTTGCCCTGCTACAGGTAAATGTTTGTAATATGACCGTCAAACTGAAACATTTTCAATCTTCAGAGATAATTTTTTGTCAAATGAAACAAAAATCTGACGTTACATACTTCATGGCCACAAATGAATGAATTGCTACTAGGCATCGATTGACATGTATTCTTCGGCTCATATTATATGCATTGAATTATGCGTATGATAATCTATTAAATTTCGATTTAAAGCTTTCGTGACTGCAGGGATTCATATTCTTGGTTCTTTCGGTAAAGTCACGTAGAAGGACATTTTTTTTTAATTGTTTCATATTTATTATTTTATTATTTCCCTTCTACGTGAATTTACCGAAAGAACCAAGAATGAGAATCTATTACTGAAGGTATAAGGAAATAGTATCAATATTTAGAAGTTACATTTAGGTTCGTAGCGCGAAAACCAAACTATACAAACGAGATGCAAAAACGAAGCCGATATACAATACAAATGAGCCATAAAAAAACTGCAAAAAAAAAGAATTTATTATTTTACTGAATCCTGAACATAACTGATGAGGGGGAGGGAGCTGAGTTGGAACGCGTACTTGTTATCACTGGGCAACTTTCTCAGAGCATGTGCTGTGCAAATTAACACATTGAGCATGTGTGGTGTGTTAATCCAATGCCCCAGTGCAAGGGACATGAAAACAGAATCCTCCAGTGCATGGGCTGTGTAAATTTAAATGGCTCGTTGCGCGCGCTGTGTAAATGTAAACGCCTCAGTGCTTGTGTAAGGGAAATTTACATCCCACTTGGCGCTGCCATAGTTTTTTTCTTTTTTCAAGGCCTGCTGGGTGCAGTGTGAAAGCTATCACTGTGCTTTTTCTATTTTTGGTAGCGAAGCAAAGGTTATAAATTTGGTCCAGCTCTCATTTCGCTGTGGAACACTTGGGCTGGACTCGGTCATTTTTCCACTTTCGAACAGGAGCCAACATGGATCCTGCCATCAATATTCTTTCGCAGGAAAATAACCCCCCCCCCAGAAAACTCATTAAACAGAAACACACACACTTATAAGCCAAGTTCAGATTTTCAATGCTGGCATCAAATGCCCCAGTGTAATGACGATGATGTAATTCATCTCTTTGATGCGTTTTCGGGTTTGTGCCGCGCGTTGCTCAGCATGACGTCTGCTGTTTCACTCTAAGTGCAGCTTCTATGAAGCTTCTATGTCATTTCCTGAAAAAGCTCCCAGCACATGCAGCGAAACGTCTGACATCGCGTCAGACAACGTTCGGTAGCAACCTAGACACTGGAGAACTATACAGCAAAAACATAAAAAAGGAAATAACACGTGATTCATTTATCTATCTATGAATGACTCGCTAAAGACTGAGCTTCAAGGCTTTATTTCAGGGGGTTCTTGTACAATGTTATTAGGCCAATACCTCATTCAAACGTGTTTTGCATGTTGGAGAAGAAGTATAAAATCTCACAACACCGGAATAGCGGACAACTACATGTAACTAAACATTTTTTTAACCGGCATATTATTACACAACTGACAAATACATTGTATACCTGTTAATTCATGTGCTTGTTTGCACTCCTGTATGTAGGCATTCAATGTCCTAGAAACACTTACAGATTCTCCAAGACAGCGACTCTAAAAAAAAGTTTAAAATCGTGGGGAATACCGGGACACGTGGTGACCTGAGCGTCACCACCCATGGAATAATGACCACCGCCTCAACCCCATCCAACCAGAGGACAGCATTTGCTTCACTGCCTTTGATCTGGATGCCAGAAAGCTCACCTTGGCCCCCATGAGTCCCGCTGCTCCCGGCTGCCCAGGTTTTCCGAGTTTTCCTTGAGCACCTGCCAGGCCTGTTCTTCCAGGTTGACCCACACTGCCTGCATCTCCCTGTGAACAAATACATATCTTCACTCAATGTTGGAGGCAATAATGCTTTATATATTAGTGTGCGTGTGCCCGCTACGGTGTGCAGGAGGCTCATGAAGGACGCTACTGGACAGTTGGAAGCAGTCGGCCTCCAGAAACAATGGAGGGCAGAGGAGCGACACTCCCAAAAACAACCGGAGTGCCGGGTGGCTAAAACACAGCAAGTTTGCATCGTAGGATTTACAGGTGGTGCATCGGCCAGTCATCTCAGTCAGTCAACCCATGGCACCTGGGTCTGTCCCGTGACCTCCTGCCAGTGGGCGTTCAATACTTCGTGTGGCCTTAAAATGCACATAGCCTGGCACAAGCACCGTGGTGACATCACCGCAACTTAGTGGCGAATGGCGGTTGTTGTTCCCATGTGTATTATGTTTGTCTCTGTTTGTCTTTGTAGGTGCGTGGTGCTGGCGACCCACCCCCTCGTGCGCCGTACTGGCCTTCAAAGGTGCTTGCTAACAGCGTAGTGGTTATCACACTGCAGTTTGGTTTATATTGTATATATGTATGTTGAACTTCTTTCGCACCGTACGTTAGTCTTTGACCTCCTATAGGTCGACTAAGCTTTTAAATGAGTACTTGCTTTGGTATGTAAACATTAGCACTGGCGGGAAAAGGCAGTTAGGCATGGTGCAAGCCACACCACGCCTTAAGAGATACTTGCTAACAGCACTTGCCCCAACGGTCTTTTAAGGCTATATGGGGTATCTTTGTCTTGTGTGCACTGTTTTTATGCACTTACACATTTTGTATGTGTCTGTATGTATTTATGTGTTTCTGTGTGTATGTATACGTGTCTATGTCTGTACATGTCTTTGTGTGTGTGGACAAGAGTATATGCTAAATATATGTGCGCCTGGGTATGCTGCTTGCATTCGTGTGTGCATGTGCTTGCGTATATCAGTCAGTGTATGCTTTAAATGGATCACTCTATAACCTGCTGAAGATTAAAGGTTTATCCTTTAGCTGTCAGTGAAGGGACACTGCCATCTTAAAGAAAACCATCTCCATATATGTATTCAGTTTATCTCCCACTGGTCTGGGATTCATCACTTGACACTACACAAAGAATGAATGTAATAAAAGAAACACAATAAACTTCACTCACTGGGCCTTTTAAAGAATCTTTAACATTTTACACGGACATTCTTCAAAGCTGCCAAGCCGCAAATAAGGAAGAGCACCATCAATCACACATTCTGAAAAACCACAAAATGCTGCAAAGCAATCAAGACTATTGATATAATTATCACCTTAAAAGCACAAAAACTATGAAAGAATTTTCTTGAAATACTCAACAGATATCCAAGAACATTTAGCAATAGCTTAGAAAAGTGAGAAGTGAATGTTCAATAACAAGACGATCAACAACCACCAAGGTATGAATTTGTTGACATCAAATTCTGCACTTCCAGTGTTTTAGTAGTATTAATAATAATACTACGAGAATAGTCTTCAACCCTTTGTCAATCCACTGCTGGATGATGGTCTCTTTATGCGGTTGTAGTAATGGTGAATTGTTTGGCCATACTTCATCATGCTGGTCAGTGTGGGTTGGTGAAGTGAGAAGTTGTCTTGACATCGCTCCCCACTGATGTTGGCCTTGACCAGGACACAAATTCAGCTTTCTGCGCTAAACACTGTGCCGGTAAACATACTATATTGGCGCGTGGCTGGAACCGTTGGACCAACTATTGGATCAAGGTTGGCCCAACGTTTACTGGGGCACCCACCCCTCCACACCTTCGTCACGTCGCTGTTCAATAATCTCGTGAGCCGTAGCGAAAAAGTCATTACGACGTTTCTAATTTTATTGCGCTGGGGTCTCAGAAAAGCTGCGTGGTTGTCGTGAGGGAGAGGCGCTTACGGGCGGTCCCGGTTTCCCGTCCTTGCCTGGCGCGCCCTCGAGCCCTCTCTCACCATCCGGCCCGGGCCAGCCCGGCAATCCCCGTGGCCCATGGGGCCCGACCGGACCCTGTGCAAAGGACAAAGAGACAGAAAAACAAGGTTCGCACACTTATCCGTTACACGCCGTAGGTTCAAGTTAGAATGTAAGGGGTAAGAGATTTGCATTTTATAGGCACATAAATGCCTCAGCAACTCAATGTGACTTACATAATAATAATAATTTCAACTTGAAACATGCACATTATTCGCTCGCTCTCGAAGAGAAATAATGCGTCAGTGGCACGATGAATCAGATACAAGCAGAATGGCAGCTCTGTGGTGAGCCAGCGCCAACAATTTCCTGAGCTCCTGCGGTCCGCTATATATTCAGGTGTTATCGGCCAATAAATGAGCACTTGCATGTGGGAGGAAACTGGAGCGCCCAGAGAAAAGCCACACGTGTGAGCGGGAAAAACTCTATCTCATGCAGACGCAACAGGTGGAGTCAAAATGCTTTTCTGAACTTTCTTCTCCTGGTGAGCCAGAGTATGGTACCTCAAACCATGGAAAGGGAGTTTCACAAAATTTGTGCGATCCATCAACCCGTTCCTCCACAGTGGTGAATTACAGGCATGCACCACCACCAGCCAGATGCTGGATGCAATTACCAGCGAAACGTCGTACTCAAATTGTAAATGTTGTGGTTTCACGCTTCAACACACCGGTGGGCTAAAGCAGTGAACTATTTGTCTTTTGTCAAAGTGACACTTTGTTACTGATTGGCCGTGTCGGGTGGTGGAGGGTTACGACACATTTATAAATAACGCGATCTAAACCTAAAAACGTTGATTATGAATAATATTGGTCGCGAAAGCCTACGTGTTAAACTATTTAAACCATCTTCATCTCAACCATTCCCATGTCCTGCTGCAGTCTAGCCAAGGTGAACTCCAGCAGAAGCTGTACCTGTGCGGCACAAGATGTACACTGGACTGGCCTTTCAAATGGGCGTTAGTCTGCCAGTAGAAGGTGATGTTGCGAAATGGTGTTATCCCAATTCAGTAATTTGAGAGTAATTGATCTAATTTTGAAATTTGGACCAAGTGCCATAAGTTGGATTGTGTGTACAGTAAAATGTGCTCCCAACTGCCTTTGTCACCTAAATGCTGATGTTTATAGCCGACACTATGTACGAACTTTAGGCTGAGTTGACCAAGGGGAGGGGAGTCCAGGCTAAGATGCCAATTGACATCTGTTTTGTTACCTCAATGTTCCCAGATTGCAAAATTCACGCGCGGTCGGACAACACAAATCTGCCATTGGAGGTTCTGTCTCGTTTGACTGGGGCTGGGTGGGGGGGGCACCATGTGGTGTGACGTCACGCGCGGGACACACATTTCTGGGCTATTATAGTAGTAATTACCCTGTGGGCTAAGAAGCTCTTAAATCGGGGTTCATCAACAAAACAGAAAAACTATAAAAATTTCAAACACAACATTTGCAACAGGTCGCGTAAAAAAAAATCTAATTACAATAAATACAGCAATGAAAAGAGTCAACATGGACTCTGAGAAGGAATTCAGCAACAAATACCGTCTCCAAAAAAATTATCGGAGACACCTCGTTGACTGTTACCAAAAGTGGATTTTTGGCAGGAAACATTGCGAAAAGAGATGATAGCCTTTGGACGAGATTGGCTAAGGAATGGCAGCCAGCGGAGGGAACACGCCCCTGGGGATTACATTCGCAGGACCGTAAGAGGGATGGTGGCATCATATATGGAGAGGCCTTCATCCAGCAGTGGAAAGATAAAAGCTGCTGCTCCTGATGAGTATTATGATGATGACAGACGTAAAGAAACTTAACAGGCAATCCTGCAGGACTACAACAACGTACCGTAAGTCCGGCTTTTCCTTGAGTTCCTGGTGTACCAGCTTTGCCCTTCGTGCCCTGTGGGTAAAGGCATTTGGATAACACTGCCATGAATGTGAGGTAATGCAACAATAGGATTTTCAGACGAGAAAGCAGTCTCGATTTAAAGCTTTCGTGACTGCAGGGATTCATCTTCTTGGTTCTTTCGGTAAAGTCACGTAGAAGGGAACTAATACAATAATAAAACAGAAAAGAATAATATAATTATTATTTTATTATGTTTTATTTTTATAATAAAATAATAAAAATAAAACATAATAATTATTGGCCACCCCGTGTGTGCCATGTGCAAGCCAAGTGACGACTGCTTTCTCTAATAATATAATAATTATTATATTATTGTATTGTTTTATTTGTATTATTTTATTATTTCCCTTCTACGTGACTTTACCGAAAGAACCAAGAAGACGAGAAAGCAGTCGTCACTTGGCTTGCACATGGCACACACGGGGTGGCCAAGTTGCATCTTGAGCCGAGGTCCACGTGACAGTGCAGAGCTCACGGTGGAACTGAGGTTCAAGCCTCTCAGGCTGCCAATACAGGACAGCAGCTGGAGATGACCGAGTGGCTCAAGAAGCCCACAATGGCCAGGTAAGACTCATGAATGAGAACCTGGGTTTAACATTGCTGCTATTTTGGGCTTTTGTACCTAGATAAGCTTGCCGAGGTGCATCTTCTTCCTTCCCTTCTAGCCCCGCCCACTTCCCCCCCCCTCCCAGTCCCTGATTGTCACATTTAGATAAGCCCCTCCCCCCTCCCCTTAACTAGTATTTAAGATGTTGTCTTTTGGATTTCTTTTCACTTGATACAGTAAATTTAGCTGTGACGGTCCCACCTGAAGACGGAGACTTGTGTTGCCTCCAAAACGTCGTGATTTATTATTATTTTATTATTATTATTTTTTACCTACGTGACTTTACCGAAAAAACCTAAGAGTATGAGAATCTGGGTGTAAAAACGGGCAGCCACCCATTATTAAGCAACGGATGGTCTGCGCCTGACTGCACACAAAAAAAAACCCATTAGGCATACAATTTAAAACTGTCGTTTATCTTGTCAGCACATTGCAGGTATTGTTTGGGAAGGTACTCACCTCGTACCCTTTAGGTCCTTTTGGTCCTGGATATCCCCGCTCTCCCGGCTCGCCCTGCAACAACCAAGCAAGCTTATGAGCACACTAAGAGCAATACACTGTTTGTGGAGATTGGAAAAGGAGAAATGAACTTCAGAACGATGATCTCGGTGAAGCCGGATATGGAACACGTTGTAAACACCGCGAGTCGTGCCATTCTGTGGAACAGTGCTGTTGGCGGTGCGACTTACGATGGGACCCTGCTCCCCCCTGGCTCCCCGTGATCCGTCAAAGCCGCGCTGGCCCTGCAGTTAACAACAAGCACGCATTTACCTCGTTTCCATGGACAACCAACCTGAGTTGGCAAGGGTGCACCCGAGTTGGTCTGAACTCGAGTCGAAGGGAAATTCACATTGGCTCAAAGAAAGCGGCATTTCACTGCCGAATAAGACTTCCCCAGAGCCAAAGGTCAAGACTGAATTGGTGACGAAATAAAATGTTAGAATAAATAAATAAATTGTGGTACCATCACCTACTACATATTTCATTGGCATGTTCGGTAATGACGATGCATTTACACTCGGCCAGAAATTTGATGTAGGTAATCGGCCTGGAGAATTCTGGCTCCGGCCCATAATGGCATTCAACTCGTGTTTGTCTAAAAAGACAAGGAAAGTGGTGACGGCAGAATGACCAACTGCAGTACGCACTCGGGTCTGTGGCTCGTGGAAACATGCTAAATCTCCACATAGATGTCTCACGAACACCGGATTCTTTATTTTTATTGTAAAATTTGACAAGGGATGTGCTGCGTGAAGGGCCCCCGTGGCATTTGTGGATTGCTCTCTCCTGTACCACCAGGCAAACCAGCAGCACTTAAATTTCGATTTAAAGCTTTCGTGACTGCAGGGATTCATCTTCTTGGTTCTTTCGGTAAAGTCACGTAGAAGGGAAGTAATAAAATAATAAAAATAAAACATAATAAAATTAGTAAAACTGACACCTTTTGCAAGGAATCATGCTTACATTAACCACAATACTTGCAGTCAAATGCAAACAAAAAACAATACTCTGCTAATTTATGCATTGTCTTTGAAACTGATTGGTCCACACCAGAGACAGCTTTCTTTGGAGCCTAGTCTCATATGGTGTTCGACCAGATGACGCCAAAAGGCGCACAGTTCAAAGACAACGCACTACCAGAGTAATGAGAGCTCGGGTTGAGCAGCTACATCCGTTTCAAAGACAATGCATAAATTAGCAGAGTATTGTTTTTGTTTGCATTTGACTGCAAGTATTGTGGTTAATGTAAGCATGATTCCTTTCAAAAGGTGTCAGTTTTGTTGCCAGAAAAAAAGGGGAAAAACCCTATTAGTATATTTTGGTACTGGCAAAGGAGGTCCCATGAGGCCACACCCTGTTGGTGAGACCCGTAGAAGTTGAGACTGATGCAGTGGGCATGGTTTGGTCAAACAAATTCTGCTGGAAATCAATGATTCAAAAAGAACCATTGGTTTCTAGACTTAAATATGATTTAAATTTGAGGTAAGCAGGTCGCTCAGATGTCAGAGAATTGAGATGGCATTATTGATGCTGGGCAGCCACCACTGATTACACTGAGTCCTCAAGTACTATATAGTGAGTGGATGGTCTCAGACAAGTCACCAATTTGAGTGCAAAATTCCACAACTGAGAATTAAACCTACTGTATCAGTTTTCTACATCCTACTGTCCATAAAAGTCTCCTGCAAGAGATTTATTTAGAGGCCATGTTCGTTCCACTGCTGAATGAAAGTCTCCCTCTGTCATCATCATCCCTCGTGGTTCTGTGATGTCACAATCCATCTTACTCTCACACATTATTTAATCTTAGTGAGTGTTCTAACCCCATGGTAGTCATCCTCTATGAGATGTTCTCTTCACTCTTTGGCTGCCACGTTTTTAGCAATCAACAGGCACGTTTAACAACTGTATTGTAAGTTAATGCTGGAATTTGTCAACATGCAATTGCTGACTGAGGTGGATTATGAATTCTGGAATTTGCAAAACCCTGCTATATGGAAATTGAGAGGGACTTTCATTGGAGACAGATATGCAGGTACTGATGTGGAAAGCAATGACCACATTATATAATGGTGAACCAGTGGCGTGATTGATGAGGCCTGCACTTCGCCAAGCAGAGCCCAAAAAGCTGAAAACGCCAAGCAGCCAGCAACGAACAAAACTATCGAATGTGTAATATATAAGAATTAATATTTTTTTGAATTGACAAAGGTGAAAGGAACTTGGAGGAAGAGACGATGGAGGTGACTTACTGGGTATCCGACATCGCCAGGTTCTCCCTTCTCTCCGGGAGGCCCGACTGGGCCCTGCAAGTGACATGTTTAAATGATGTTTTAATGATGTTAAAGTTTGCGCGCTCAAGTCCAGTAAATCAGCATTCCAACCATAAATGTGTAGGTAAGCCATGAAAAAAGCTATCACATGTTGGTATGAAGAGCAGTGGTAAAAATGTTCTGAGAATTATACCAATCATTAGGCTTGTTATCAAATCTCCATTTTTATGTACCAAATATATAATGATACATTACCTAATGCTATATTCATGAAACTTCAATACCCACTGGTCTGTGAGGTGGACAGCCGTTGACATCACAGCAAGTGGGGCCCTGGACTTATCTGTGTGGACCTTTGCATGATATTCTCATATGCATTGATTTTAACAGGAACTCCAGTTTCCACTTACGTGCAAATCCCCCGTTCATAAAGTAGGTCGAAAATCCCGATGCATTGTGAAATATCATGACACAATTCTAGATTTGAAGCTTTCGTGCCTGCAAGGATTCATATTCTTAGGTTTTTTCTGGTAAAGTCACGTAGGTAAGAAATTAAAATTAATAAAAGTAAAATGAAAATAAAATAAAAATCACGACGTTTCGGAGGCAACACAAGCTTCCGTCTTCAGGTGGAACCGTCACAGCACGATAGCTGTATCAAGTCACTTGCTATCGTGCTGTGACGGTTCCACCTGAAGACGGAAGCTTGTGTTGCCTCCGAAACGTCGTGATTTTTATTTTATTTGTATTTTACTTTTATTAATTTTAATTTCTTACCTACGTGACTTTACCAAAAAAACTAAGAATATCATGACACAATCTGAGTGTTACCCCCTTATATGCATGTGTTTTCTCAAGATACCCCTGCTTCCTCCTGCATGCCAAGTGCTAATTAATGGACATGGGCAAACATTTCATTTTAGGTCCCTTCTGAGAAAGAGGCTTAAGACTCAGTGCTGCTTTCCTACATGAGTAAAGGACATTGTTAGGTAAGACTGTTTGTGTGTTGAAAAATAAATTAAGTGTGCACCGTAGCTTGCCATTTTAGCATCCCCATTCTTATAGGAAAAATAACTCAACACGTTCGTCAATAACACTGTGGCCTTGTCAGAAAAATGTATAATGGGCAACATTTTGGATAATGGCCCTTCTTCATATCACATTCTTAAAAACATTGTGACCCCCCGTTGTGCGTTTGTCAACTGCTGGCAGTGTGGCGAAACCGTGAGTGCAGTGTCACGCGTGTCACGTACGACTGTGTCAAATTCCAGTATTACTCTGTGACTGTGCCAAACTTGCGTTTGTACCATGAGGCCTTTTGGTCCAGGGGGGCCAAACTGTGTTCCGGGCTCGCCTGCCTGTCCCTGGTTAAACATGCAAAACCCGCAGCACACACAGACGACATTACTGCGCATGCATAGGCATCGGGGGGGGGGAGGGGAGCATAATACGTATGAGCACTGCCGCTGTAGTTGTTTTTTTCTGTATTGACATTTTCTAACACATGGTACGCTTCAACAATAAACACACTGGCCGACATTACAAGTCCGTAATTGCAGACACCCTATTGTGGGAATCTCATCGGGTCGGCCATTCTAGCATTATTTTAATACACACAAGAGAGGTGGGGGGAGGAGAGGGCAGGCGCCGAAGTTGTTTTGTCGAGAACGCAAGGCCTTGATGCGGCGCAGCAAGGCCGAAGCCACGGGTGCCACCACGAACCTCGCTCTCGCATCCTGCTACTCCCGCTAGATCCCTCGCTTGCAGTGGAGTCAACACCTGACATTCAAAGTGTGTCGCCAACTCCAATGTCTGCCTCGGTCACCTGTCCTCACACGTAACTATCTCACTCATTACAACCTCTTCCCGATGACACCTACAACAACAATCCCTCTTCAGGTTTTTTTCTCAACTTCCAAGTTGCTTACATGATCTCGCTATGAAATTCCTAGCATCCTTTACATGCACCTGTGTTCAAGGCCAAAACCTTCTTAGGGGCTTTGACGTGGCCTGGTGGAAGGCACATTTGCCGCTTGTCGCAGAGGTTCATGGCTGTGATGATACTACACGCCGTCCGCTTCACAGTGGACATTAGAGATCTCCTAAAGTCGTTCCAAAGGGTGGAAAATTACCTGCCAATAACTCAATGGGGATTGTTCACATAACAGCAGTCATTGTGCACCTCCTACTGTCAAACAAATGCTCCAGGTCACTCTTAAGTTGGCAGCCTGGTTAATAACATACATTTGAAACTTCTTTTATAGTTGCATTGCTAAATTGTTACGAATGATGAAACAGGGAGATTAAGTATTGAACGTTTACCTTCTCGCCCTTAATGCCCGGTGGCCCAGAAGGGCCAATGGGTCCTTGGTGACCCTAAGAAAAAAACGAAAATATATAAATAATATACAACTGGAAAAAAAAACACGTAAAATGAAACAAAATATTGACGTGTGTAAATACAAAATAATAATGTAATACATTTCCTAATTTCTGTGACACAATTTGATAAATACAGTAAAACCTGGGATTTCGAGCATAATTCGTTCCGGAAACGTGTTTGTAATCTAAAGCACTCGCATATCAAAGCACTCGTATATCAGTTGTGATCACGTGACACTCGGCATACAAAGCGTGTACACGTACTACTCGTACTGCAAGACCTCGCTCGTTTATCAAATTAATATTTATTAAAAAAATGTGTTCGTCTTGCAAAACACTCGCAGACCAAGTTATTCGCAATCCAAGGTTTTATCATCGTGAAAAAATGTTTAAATGGATTTAACAGAATTTAATGACCACCAAATGGAGGCGGAAGAAACCCCCCCCCCCCCAAATAAAAACACTCGCTGTTCCACGTGCGATCCACAGGATACATTTCCTCGTCACCGATTCTATTTGTCACCAACTTCATTCTTTCTCACCATTACGAATACTATTATATTATTTCACAAAATTCCGCGTGGACGGACGCGGAAGGGAAGAGCAGCGCAAGCATTACCGGGTACCCCGGGAGGCCGTCCTCTCCTTCGGCTCCCATTGCACCGGGGGCGCCCTGCGGCGAAAGGCACAGCAGCGGTGTTACCCGGCCGCCACTCCATCAGCGGCAAGGTGAGAGACCGCTCTTACGAGTTGTACAAACAAGAGGTTTAACATGCAGTAGGCTTTCGCGACCAATGTTATCCACAATAGAGCTATTTGGGTTAGATCGCGAAAATATAAACGTGTCGTTGAATCCTGCCACCACCCGATACTGCCAATTAGTCAAGTAAACAAAACGAGCCGATGAATTACTAGTTCAGCACATATTATATGGGTCTTTAGGTAAAGCCACGTAGACAGAAATCGTCTTTAGCAATCGTCTTCAGGTGAAGACGATTCAGGTGAAGACGATTGCTTGTGTTGCGATCGAAACGTCGTGATATTTTTATTATTTTTCTATCTACGTGGCATTACCGAAAGACCCATATTATATGTATTCCTGCCGTCACGAAAGCTTTACGTCAAGATTTAGTTCAGCACACCAGTGTGTTAGAGCAAACCCACAACATCTACAAGTTGTTCTTTAGGGGTGCAATGATGCATCGAATCATAGAAAACATAAATTCTTAAGAGCGTGATGTATGCATCGACTTGGCAATGAGAAAATATATCTATTTTAAAAAATTCATAACATAGGTTCACGTGGTGACCCCCGCAGCGTCTAGAGGTGCTACCATCCAGTACAAGGTATTTTTATTTTTATAAAAAAAAAAAGATGTATATTATTAAATCAAGCCATGACCATGAATTGCAACATCGGATTTCAGAAGGGGGTGGCTAATCTTTGGATGGCAACTCTTGGCACCGCGATGGCGAGATGTTGGCTGCCTCACCTGGTGTGCAGGTCGTGGGTTCGATCCTGACCCTAAAGCCTGTATATTTGGAGTTTGCATGTTCTCCCTGTGGTCGTGTGCATTTTTCTCCGGGTCCTCCGGTTTTTCCCTCCACATTTTAGAAATACGTGTTGCGAATTTTTTGGTGCTATAAATTTCCAGACGATAAGCCGCTTTGTTCAGCTATCGTTTTTGGTCACGTCGCTTCTGAAAAAAGAGCCATATAGCTCAGTGGGCCTTACTTGGTTGAATGACAAAAAGGTTTATTTCAATTTAAAGCTTTCGTGACTGCAGGGATTCATCTTCTTGGTTCTTTTGGTAAAGTCACGTAGAAGGGAAATAATAAAATAATAAAAATAAAACATAATAAAATAATTCTCACGACGTTTCGGCCACAACGCAAGCAGCCGTCCAACCCAGCTAAAATATACGCTCCAAGCGTGGTGGTGTTTCATTCAGACGCTGTCTTCCCGACAGACCTGGTCTTCACCTTGCATTGTGGCCGAAACGTCGTGAGAATTATTTTATTATGTTTATGTTTATTATTTTATTATTTCCCCTCTACGTGACTTTACCGAAAAAACCAAGAAGAAAAAGGTTTCTAGTTTACGTCCCAAGTGTTCACGCTTTGTAAAGATGCTGCCCTCCAGTGGCCACTGAGCTCATCGGACAGGCGTCCCTGTTTTCCCATATCATCAGATTTCATGCCTTGCTCACTCTGGAATGAGCACTGAAAAACGTACGCGAGGGTGCCAAGAGCATCTGTGATGTTTTATCGGGGGCAGTAAATCTTGAACGCGTCTTTAGATTCTTAATTATTTACTTCTTGTGCACATTCATTCGTGTAGGGAGGCTCCATTTAAATATCTATATAAACCTCATTGGCAAGGAGGCCCCGTGCCTCCAGGAGTCAGTGGTTATCGTCGCCACGGGTAATTTTCCAAGGAAAAGCCGCGTGTAGGGGCCAAGCCATTTTTCAGAAATGCTGCTGGGCTCGTTCACATTTTTGCTACTGGACAGCAAAGTTCCCTTTCATAAGGCGCCACACGCTCATGTCATTATATTTCTGCCGTGCATTATCGTCGTTAATAAAATTACTATCATTGTCGCCATAGTCACCAAGGTGAGGGTCTGGGTCAGGTCAGATTGCAGACAGGCAAAACTTTTTTAGTGTGGTTCAAAGAGGACATCATAGTGTATTAGTCTTTCTTTGCCACCCAGACTCAAGATGAGCAATATTACATCAGAGGCCCATTTAAATGTGATAGAGAAAATATATCTCAAAACTTGACACAGCCTATGAACATTTCGATTTAAAGCGTTCATGACTGCAGGGATTCATCTTCTTGGTTCTTTCGGTAAAGTCACGTAGAAGGGAAATAATTATTTAATTATGTTTTATTTTTATTATTTTATTATTTCCCTTCTACGTGACTTTACCGAAAGAACCAAGAAGCCTATGAACAAATCACGTGGAATGTGCTAAGCAGGTCTGAGCCTGGATAATTCTTTTATAGGAAACTACCATGCATAAAATAGGTTGTTATAGGCTGCTAAGGGTCTATATTGTGGGAGCACAGAACAAAAAAAATGTTGTTAAACTGTTTTATGTCCCCCGACCTGATCCACACAGCATGGGGAGGCCCTCATCCAGAAATGGATTTCAGAATGTGCTGCACAGGTCCAACTTACCACAGGACCTCTTGATCCTCGTGCTCCAACAGGGCCCTGGTTTCCTTTGCTGCCAGACTGGCCCGCTTTTCCTGGTTCTCCGATGTGACCCATTGCTCCCTTGTCGCCCTGACACGAGCCAGCCAGCCAGCCAAAAGAAAACGCAAACTCAAAACTGGACGGGCACCATGATGTACGCTGCAGCTTGTCAGCAGCAGCAGCCAGTAGTAAGGCACGCCTTGTCTGTGATCGATGAGCTCACAAGTGAGTTGTGATGCTCTTGGCATAGTTTCAACTGTTGCTGCAAGTTTGTTCAAATGAATATTGCAATTTTTTCGGGAGCTCGTTTTAAAAATAGCAATATAAATAATGGATGGAATAGAATTCGGCTGATAAGCCGGTGCAAGGGTCTTCTGCAGTGAGTTTTTTTCATGAGAAATGGTAATTGATGTGTAAAAAAAAGAACTCAGGCAAATGAGCCACTACTGCTGTATGATCTAAGATGCATCTGCCTGTGGGTGTGTTTATTTTTGGAACACTCACTTTCTTCCCCGGTTTTCCTCTTTCGCCGAGTTTTCCCAGCTTCCCTTCCATTCCCTGTAAAATAAGGAAGATGCCCAGTGGCAAATTCCATTCATTAGCAGTTTAAAGGGGACCGAGCGGCAGCACGTTTGCCGCTTGTTGCAGAGGTTCGCGGTTCGAGCCTGGCAGCTGCCCTGGTTAATACTGTGAGTGTAATAACCTTAATTTAAGTTGTCTTGTCTTGTGGTTGTTGTTGTTGTTTGACTTGCATCCCACTGGGATTTTTGCACACAGCGTTGGTGTACGGTGTTTTTTTCTGCAATATTTTGCTGTCTTTTTCTTGGATTTTCTGTTTGCACTTAGTCACATATTCACTTTAAGATGTTTTTTGTTCATGTTTTTTTGTTTGTTGCGGTTGCACCCGATTCAAGAGCCGAATGGCTCACAGGGCTATACCTAATACATGAACTTGAACTTGATCACCACAGACCACCTGCTTCACAGTCGCTGTTAAAGATCCCGTGGCGGCATTTTAAAAAGAAATGACCATGTGTGCTGTAGTCATGGTCCAAATTTCATAAATCACTTGCCAATTACCTAATTGGAGACCCGCCACATAGCAACATTGCTCTCTACTGGCAGATTCATGCCCACTTTCTTACCGATGGTGCATTCACCTTGTGCCACACAGGGACAGCTGCCAATGGGGGGGGGGGTCCAGATGCCACAGGGCGCCTCAAGGTGTACTGCATGGGAGGCACGGTCTAAATATCGACGATGATGTGTAACGTAACGAAAAAAAAATCACCCGGAATGCACCCACTCTTGTCAGATTTCAGAAGAGATCCCAGAAGCTAAGCACGATGGAGCCTGGGTAGAGGGTGGCCACCATGCACAACAGGTTGCTATAGGCTGCTGTGGGGCTACGTGGTGGGCATCAGAGAGCAGTGCAGCAAAATCCATTGTTGTACTGTACGTTTCCGCTCACGTTCAGTTTTCTCTTCTTCAAAAACCCAAAATGACCAGCGTAATGAGGTATGGTCAAATAACACCCACAATCTGTATGGGCACGGGGAGGCCTTTATCCAGCAGTAGATTGCCAAACGGATTATCAATGTTAAGGGAAAATCTAATTGTATTGAACAGCATATAAAATAATAATTCACAGTTTTAAACAAGGATGCATCTTGACAAAAGTAGTCAGGATGAAACATTAGCTGCTGTTCAGGTTTCCTTCTGCATGTGTATAATTATATTTACGTAGAACAAAGGCATGCGACTTATTCACGAGCACACCAGCATTTGCTGGGCATAGTAAAAAAGCTTGGATGCCGATTTGCCGACAAACTTAAGTCCACACGCTCGATTAAAAGCAAACCAGGGGATTCCGTCATCATTCTATTGGCGACGCACAACACTCCGCAGCGTTGCGTTTAGTTTTTTCGCGTTCCTAACAATCTGCTGCTGTTTGGCGTTCGGATTTTTTTTTATAGCAGCTTGGCACTGGGAGCACTGGCGAATTATTTTCCAAAACTAACACAGAGATTACAACTTAAGTTTTCGTTTGGCTGTAGAGTTGTTTTTTCGAGAGATCGTTCGTTTGTTTATGCATCAGCTGGGGTTTTGCGCTAAAAAGCGGCAATTTATTCTCGGCCGACAACTCAATGCTGGAGTCAGGAGGTGAGCTGGTATCAGTTGTCAGGGCAATGCATTTGCCAGACATAACAGCAGGTCCCGCTGCGCTGAAACCACCAAAACCCGAACCTTTGGTGCCCTGAAAGGCCAGTTTTGGATCCAAGTGAGAAGCAGGCGGCAGTGTGACCAGGAGCTTAGCAACGGGAAACTCACCCTCATGCCCACAATCCCCGGGTCTCCAATAGCTCCTTCTTTCCCCTTGTCCCCAATGTCGCCCCGTTCTCCATCCTCCCCATTCAGTCCCAGGTCTCCCTTCTCTCCCTGCACCAAGAGACGGTTGACAGAGAGATCGATACACACACACATATGCCTGCTCAATCACCTTCAAAACTGAACAGGGCAAATAGGGAATGTGCAGAGGGCATGTGCCTTTTGGTTAAAGCTGCAACAAGGCACCATTGGTGGAAAATTAATATGCATTTCCAGTTTCAATAGTCACGGAACCTGGCATGACTGAAACAGGCAGGCACGGGAAGGAGCTGAGTATTGCACATCATCTCTTATTACCGTTCAGCGTGGCTGACATGACCGTCTCATCTCTTGTACCCAGACCACACAGTCTTGCTGTTTAGGAAAATACAATCGGCTTTGCCAACAGCTATTTTAAGCATGCTTAGTGCTGAAACGTATCCAAAGGAAAACACCAATACCGGCATAATGTGTTTATTAATTTATCGGCAAGTGGGATGAACAATTACAAATTCGTTAAGCTTAAGAACTGTTGCTAGACTGCGTGCGCACTTTTCCTTTGTCCATTAAGGGGCTTTAAAGCTACTCATTCAGAGTACTGTCAATATCTTTATTTCCATTTCCTAAACTGCCTCTTGTTCAGCACAAGAACAAGTCCCATAAATATACAACAAAAGGCATTTGTACCACAGCGCATGGTACAAAAATAAAATCAAACACATTGCGATACGGCATAATGCAAGCCACTGTAAAACACTGCGGGACACGTAGAGAGGTACAACTGGGGGAGGTTGTTTTTGTTGGGTTCGGAAAGACTTGTGGCCGGGGAGGGCTCATTGAGTGGATAATGCAAGACACACAAAGTGGCCTTTTTACGAGGCTTGTGCCCATCACCGGGGGACTTGTATGTCTCATGTCTTGCCAGCGTTTAAGGTCCCATGCTGACTGTCCACAGACAGCAAAAATGCCTGTCCAAGGAGAGCTAAAATTGACCACCTGATATACAGATATACTCTTTTCCCTGCGTGCAACAGGGTCACATTGCATAAAAATGTTTCATAACACCAACAGTGAGTCAACGTACTTTGATTCCATCTTTTCCTTGTGGTCCATCATCACCAACTGGGCCTGGCAATCCCTGAGGTACAGGCGTACACATTAATACATGTGTGCGTGTCTGTGTGTGAACGCATATGCTGTATGTGTGCATATTACGTAAGCCTAAACCGTATTAAGAACGTGTCTAAATCATTATGAATGCAACACACTCAAGAGATTAAATGTGGCATTTATGATTCTAGGCACAGTCACACTGGAACACTCCAGTAAATGTAATGCTACTGATTTTCATTGTAGAAATATTTTTTAATAGCTGCAAAAAAAAAAAGTGCATTGTAATGGCCTGCCTGCCGAGTGTTAAACGCACCCCTCGCCTCGCGAAGAAAGATGCCGACGACTCGCCGGACGCGGTGCGTCTGCAAGTGAGGCCTATTTGTTGCGATGATTTACATGCCATTAGGTGCTAATGTACGAGATGA
Source organism: Lampetra fluviatilis (assembly GCF_964198595.1). NCBI lineage: Eukaryota > Metazoa > Chordata > Hyperoartia > Petromyzontiformes > Petromyzontidae > Lampetra > Lampetra fluviatilis. The sequence goes on along the minus strand of NC_136294.1, from coordinate 8,620,895 downwards.
GCAGCCCCGCTGCATCTGTAATCAAGCTGGAGCGCTCCACACGGCCCCAGTGAAATACGCGCTGGTACCGTGGATGCACGCGAGCGCGTTTTGAAAAACAGATGACGCGCTTCTACATTCTGCTGTTGCTTCAACGTCAAAATCAAGCATCTTGTGCCGCAGCAGCAATGTCTGCAACGGAAGTTGCGAGACACCTTTACTGCATCTCATCAGCAGTGCCCTATTCGTGGTTTCGTGCACTATTGCCACCGGGCAAGTTTGGCTACACAGTGTCAGGCCGCGGCTTGATCCTGATGAGCTCATAACAAATCTAAGTTTCCTGCAAGTGTCAGGGCACTCAACTGGCATTGGAATAAGGGTGCACTTTGCTCATTAGTCCAAGAAAAGTCTAAACCGGTCTGCATTTTTGCCTTGTGTAAGGTGGTCTCTGCGTCTTAATCCTGTACTTTGAAGGTGGGGTTAAAGATCACGTTGTAGCAGTACGGCAAGGCAGTGTATGTTAATGATTCCTGTCTGAGCCAGAGTTGAACTAAGGGCCCTGGATTTGCAAACACGACCCTGTGTTGTTTCGAGCAGCGCAGCTTTGGAAGCTGAGAGCCTGCCGCCCACTCACATCTCCCGCTGCCCTCCTCCAACATTCAATGTGCTTCTAGATTTGAAGCTTTCGTGACTGCAAGGATTCATATTCTTAGGTTTTTTCGGTAAAGTCACGTAGGTACAACATTTAAATGAATAAAAGTAAAATAAAAATAAAATAAAAATCACGACGTTTCGGAGGCAACACAAGCTTCCGTCTTCAGGTGGAACCGTCACAGCACGACTGCTGTATCAATGTGCTGGCGTGTCTCTGTGGGGTACGTACCCTGGGCCCTTCCAGACCGGGCTCCCCTTCACCTCCTAATGGCCCAATGTCGCCCTGCAAACACAATTACATCATATGAAAAAATTAAGAATAGGTTTTACCCTTTCTGGCAATAAAACAGGTGTTAAGATCTTTAAACACCAAATAGAAACATTTTGCAAGGAATCAAGTCTGGATTAACCACACACAAGACTTGTGGTGAACATGCAAACAAACATGGTCTGGTAATATATGGCATTGTCTTTGAAACTGATTGGTCTACACCAGCGACAGCCTTCTTTAGGGCCTAGTCTCAACAGTGTCAGACCAGAGAGTGCCAAAAGGTTTCTATTTGGTGTTTGAACATCTTAACACCTATTTTATTGCCAGAAAGGGTAAAACCTCTTCATATTTTTTCATACTATGATACTGGCAAAAAAAGGTCCCACATTTGCATCAGCCGCACATCAGTACAAGCTAATGCACACATCCTCTGTCTGTGGCAGGTTCAAATCCCATTGAGAACAAATGTCTATGTTTTGAGTACACACAAAGTAATAGTGAACATATGTAAACAACCGGTCAAAATTAGAGCTTGGATGGATTCGTTGAACCCCAGGGAGTTCTTGTGTGGGCTCTGCACTGAAATTATTTGAAGATAAATGAGCAAATAAATATATATTATTTTGTAACAGTTCCATTATTATACTGTACTTACTGGGAAGGACCATGCTGGAAAGACAGTATAATTAAATTAGACTTTGGAAGAGCAAAGGGCTTTGTTGGCTAAAGATGAATCGTACAAGCTTTGACATTTAATGCCACATCCCCGATTGAAGGCCTCTGTGTTGAAATACTGGCTATGAGTATTTCTTTTTCTTAACGTCTCCTCTGCGCTCTCAGATTCGATCAGCTGACACCACACACCAAAAAAGCACGAGTCACGATAGCTGGAGTGAGATTCTCTTTGCCGAAATAAAGGTAGTTTTATGTAACGTGATTCAGCTGAATTGGGCTTGGCACAGACGAACAAGATGACCTTTGTCTCCGATTTTAGTACAATTAACATCACATGACTCATTACACGAACAATTTCAGAGCGCGCTTAGGCTATTTAAATCATTAATGGAGGTGAATGTTTGTATTCATCTGCCCCAGATTTGTACGACGTTTCACAACACCCGCAGCAAAACAGTTGGCGCTTCTACACAATAAGGAAAGCACGGGTGACCACCGCTGTTGAAAAGTGCTTGAATCAATCGTAAACGAATTAATTCAAATAACTCCCGACCTGCCCACCAAGAACCCAGCATTATTGCATGTGATAATACATCTTCTTAGGTTTTTTCGGTAAAGTCACGTAGGTAAAACATCAAAATGAATGAAAATAAAATAAAATAAAATAAAAAAATCACGACGTTTCGGAGGCAACACAAGTCTCCGAAACGTCGTGATTTTTGATTTTATTTTATTTTCATTCATTTTGATGTTTTACCTACGTGACTTTACCAGAAAAAACCTAAGAAGATGATTCCTTGCAGTCACGAAAGCTTCAAATCTAGAATGTGATAATACAGCTTTGCAGAAGGTTTCAAGGTTTGCTCAGTGAAAACCCATATCTTTTGCATCTGTGATGTCATTTCAGAGGACAATTAATAAAATGGGCTGTTCTTTATGAGGAAGAACACCAAGGCCATGAGGGAAAGCAAATGCGTATGTACCAGGGCTTAAACTGCCCATAATTCAACCAACAGTTTGTACATAGTGCCCCTTAAATTGGTGCTTTGCCAATGCAACAATGAACAATGTAACCAAGTAAATGGCATTAGCTTAAAAAAGATAATTTGGGTTGCATTACTTTTTGCCGAGTCCACGTTTTCCTCCTCGAATCACACGCATGAACGTCAAAACGGTACTTCAATGCTTTGTGAAGAAACCAAATGTCTGGACAACTCATTATTGGGACTGGTGAATGCGACAATACAACCAAGCCACTTAAGATGAAATGCAAGTCTACACTCATTTGGATAATGTTCATAGGCGCAGCCGCGTAATGATATATTTCTAAAGCAATTAGTCTGAATTGCGAGTGGCCTTTTCTGTATCGGCATTACCTTTTCACCTTTCTCTCCTTGCAGTCCGCTCTCCCCCGTTGGCCCAGGCAAACCCTGGCAAAGCACAAACAAAAGCAACCTTGTAAGAGATAAACATGGGGGAAAAGCAGCTGAGCGTCAAAAACCCATTTCACACACACACACACACAGCATGGGGTGGCGAATGCCAGTGAAGGATTTCAAGAATGAATTCATAGCTGTAACACTGTTTTCAATTTATACAAACCCATTCTGCATTAATGTGGAGAATGTATGTTGAACTTCTTTCACACCGTATGTAGCCAACCCTGCTAGTCGGAGGTGCAAGGGCCTTAACAGACTGTAGGGGCAAGTGCTGTTAGCGAGCACCTATGAAGGCCGGAACGGCACACGATAGGGTGGGTGGTCAGCACCACGCCCGGCCGCCTTTGTCTCCCCCCCAGTGGCGATGTTTACACAATGCACCAGCTACTCATTTAAAACCTAGGAAAGGCCCAGGACCAGGTCAGATATTCGTCACCGGTGTTGGCCGTGAGCGGGAATCGAACTCGGGTCGCCGGGTTCGTAGCGCAGCGTCGCGCTAACCGTTACACTACCGCTCTCAACTCAGGGACACAGACACAGAGACTCACACAGGGACACCCTGGCTGAGGAGACCAGGCTCGCACTGTGGTTATCAGCATGCAATGATTGCTTTTGCACTGAACAGGGCATAGTTTCGACAGAGTGCACTAACCACAAACATCTGGAAATTCAGCAGCATTTGTCTAACAAACTTGGCTCTGCTTACAAACTAAGGCGGTGAAAACTGGTCCAGAGTTCGCTCGCTTAACAAAATGCTGTAGGATTATATTGGTCTGGAAAGCAATTTAGGCGGATGGGCAACAACATGTATTTATTTATTTATATGTGGAGACACAGAACAGAGTTCTGCTATGCATGCTTTTGTTATAATTTAGTAATTTAAAAAAGGCAATATTTATAGTTCGTTAGTGTGACAGGTTAGTTTAAGAAACATGAAAACAAGAACAAATACTGTTTTCTAAAATAATTATTGGAAAGTGGAATATAAAAAAATGGCATGTGCAACACATTAGTGAATATAAGCATCGTGGGTGATGTTCAAATTTTAAAACATTAGTTTTTCCTCAAAAGCAATGACATGAGTAGAAAACAATTAAAGTGTACAAAGTAACGGGAGCGATGGTGGTCACCCTTCCAAACATTAACCAAGCCTAACCAAGGTTTAAGGAAGGGAGGCAGAATTAAGGAGTCTTACTAGGGGCTAGTAATAATGTAGAGAAGCTAAGGCAGGTGAGACTTAGATGGTTTGAGCACGTGTTGAGAAGAGACTAAGAAGATGTAACCTAGATTTGAAGCTTTCGTGACTGCAAGGATTCATATTCTTAGGTTTTTTCGGTAAAGTCACGTAGGTAAAACATTTTAATTAATGAAAGTAAAATAAAATAAAAATCACGACGTTTCAGAGGCAACACAAGCTTCCGTCTTTACGTGTATCAAGTGATACAGTTATCGTGCTGTGACGGTTCCACCTGAAGACGGAAGCTTGTGTTGCCTCCGAAACGTCGTGATTTTTATTTTATTTTACTTTTAATTAAATTTTTTTACCTACGTGACTTCACCGAAAAAAACCTAAGAATATAAGATGTAACCTGATGGGTTATGGAGGTTAGAGACCAAGTATGTATGTATGTATGTTGAACTTCTTTCGCACCGTAGGTAAGCCAACCGTGCTAGTCGGAGGTGCCAGAAAGTTTATCAGGGCTAAGGAGATGCCAGTGCAGAGCAGAAGAAGGGAGTGAGAGAGTGGGTGAGATTGAAGGATATTGTGGAACAGCATATGATCGTGGATGTGACTGGAGAAGATGCACAGAACATTGAGATAGACAATCCGAGCAGCTGACCTCATGGACTTTTGGCTTTGACTAATAACCCAGGATTATCTTCTGAGATATGGTACAACTATGGTGATCAGTTCATAGGCTGCATATCTCTCCAATGTGTACAAGTGTAAAAAGACATGCACGTCTTTCGGTGTCCGTGTGTGTGTGTTGTGTGCATCTCTTGCAAATCTCCAAGTATCAGCATCGAACCTGTGTTCCAATATCTCCCACGGTGCCCATCTCGCCCTTCGCTCCGCGGGGTCCCTTTAAACAAACAACACGTAAAAAGTGCATGAAAAGAAAATACTTGTGTCATGAAATGTATTCCACATTGATGAAGCTACGATGAAACTAGAATGCAAACTAAGCTCTTTTTTAAATCCTTTATATTAAGTTCGCTTGCTTGCTTGCTTAGGACCGTGCAAATATTTCGGTCGTTTTTTAACCCACTTCCCGTGATCCAATCGAGCTGACATTTTCCACACAGACTCGTTGTGCGTGACAATTAATGTTCGTGAAAATTTTTTCCAAAATTTTACACTTTTTAGGACAAAAATATTATATTTAATTACCAATTGCTTAATGGTGCAATGCAATCATCTGACCCATAGGTGGCAGCCATCTCAAGCCAGAGGACGAGAGGACTCTAGCCGCTACGCATATAAAGTATTTATAGTGAAAAACTTTGTTTGTACGGGTTAATTTTTTCTTAACTCTAACAATTTTAACAAAGGTGACACTGCCACCAGAGCAAAACACATCCTACTACTTAACCAGATAGAAGTGTGTGGTTGTCCACAGTGGTAATGCGCAGCAGAAGCATTGGCTATGTGTTTGTGAGCACGTGCTACTTTCTCTGCGCTTTATGGGCAGAGATTTGATTCCGACCTTGACGCATGTATATTTGGAGTTTGCATGTTCTCCCCGTGGTCGCGTGGGTTTTTCTCCCAGTCCTCCGGTTTTCCCTCCACATTTAGAAACATACGCTTCGAGTATTTGGCTATTATAAATTTCCACATAAGCCACTTCATTGAGCTTTCATTTGTGGCCAGGTCACATCTGAAGAAGAGCTATATAGCTTAATGGGCCTTACCTGGTAAAATAAACAATTGTTTAGTCTAGTTTTTGTGCGAACCCCACCAACCCAGTGACGGCTCGGCAAAATAAAAACAGAAATAACCCCCCCCCCCATCGTTAATACTTACCTGCTCATAATAAGTTATAAACTGCATGCACCCCCCCTCCTCCCTCCGCGGCTTCCCTCCCTCCACCACCACAACCACCACCCTGTGGGCTTCAGTGCCCCACCAATAAATATATCCACAGCGGCCACCACTGCCACCATACACGAGCGTTCATTGCAGAAATGTGCAGCAGAAGAGTTGGCTGCGTGTTTAACAGCATGTGTTGGTTTCATTGTGCTTTTGTGTATGAATCCCACCAGGGCCATGCATCGAAATTATTAAATGCAATTTCACGCACGGGTGGTCCAATCGGTCCCTTGATTCCAACTCCACCAGGTGTTCCCTGCAAGCCCTGCCAAAGACAAAACGTTACTCGTTTTATGATTCTCCGCTCACCTGCCAGAAGGAGATGTTTATTGAGTGTGCACATGTACAAGGGTTTAATAGCTGGACAGCAGCCAATCAAAAGCCGAAAAAAGCAAAAGCATTGCAATTCACAAAATGAACACATTTTGAAGCAGAATTTAATTTTACAGTGACGAAAGTAAGCAAATCAACAAGCGAAAAAGTTGATTTAGAAAATGTTGACATGGTCCTCCCATTGCGTTTATCCTATATCTCTGCAAAAAAAAAATCTGTAAGAAATTGTTGGAAATTAATTTTGTCGTAGTGCTTACAACCTTACCGTTTAAACATTTGAATGGCTTAATATTGCAACTTTGTTAATTTGTGTAGTGATGGTAGCACATGCCAATTTAATGGAAGTATTCATCATTAAGTACAGTAAATTAAAATACAAATTACAATAAGTCCTGGTACATTCAGGATAGCCAAATGTATTTAATTGACATTGAGCATTCACCTTTTCTACAGTAAATAAAGTTACATAATCAATCATTGGGCATAAGCTGAACACTTACACACTAACTAAGGGATAACCTTGTGCTTTAGACAAGAACTTGAAAATGCATATGTACATTGATGAAGGCCTCCCCATGCCTTGTGGTCCATGGGGATTACTTGAAGTTACTTCACCTCACTGGTCAGGGTGGGTTGGTAAAGGCAAGGAGCATAGCCATTGCAGCATAGAAGTACAGCACAGCAAAAGATTTAGCTGCACTGCCCTCTACTGCTCACCACATACTGCAGTTCCAGAGCCCAGTGGCAACCGGTTTGTGCATGGTTTGTCACCCACATCAAATTCTTGAACAATAAATGAATGCTGTGTAAAATGATGAACATATGCAAACCCATGTTACAACGCACATCGTAATGCTGATGGCCTATGAGTACAAAGTACCAGTCGAACACTCACTGGAAATCCAAGAGGACCTCTGTCCCCAGGATCGCCAGATTTTCCCTGAAATGACACCAACGCACATGTATTTTTCTCTTTTATACGAGCAAGCTGTCAACATGACGCCAGGACACCATGTATCATCACGCTGCCATACACTTGTAAACAATTTCTTTGAACGTAAAACACATGCTGTGAGAGTCAATGATAAATTATTTTTGAGATGGTAGAGTCTTGCACGTGTGCGTGCCTTGCACGAGGAAACTCCGGGGCAACTAAATACTTACGATAAATCCTTCAATACCAACTTCACCAGCATCTCCAACAGGACCCTGTCAAGGATTACAAGCACGCTTGTTAAGAGGCGAAATAATTACGTGAACAGAAACGAAACCGACAGTATTAATGCCAATGATAGGAAATATCACATCTGACTGATGCGTGTGTTAGTGTACATGCAGTGTACTGTCGGGCGTGGTGCTGGCCACCCACCCCCTCGTGTACCGTTGCGGCCTTCATAGGTGCTCGCTAACAGCACTTGCCCCTACAGTCTGTTAAGGCTATATGGGGGATCTTTGTTATTGTCGCAGTGTACTGCACCAGGGCCCGTAATGTTCTCGAGTAATATTTTCCTCTATTTTTTCCGAATACTCTGATTTTATTTCATATTGAGCTTGAAACGTCATTTTAACCAGACTGTTTCTGTTGAATCCATGCGATAGGCAGCAGAAGGCAGTTCAGAAAAAAAAATCAGTGGTTGTAGTGTACTTGTATGTTCCTTTTGCTTCCCAACCCATCCTGACCAGCATGGTGAAATATGGACAAGTAACTTCCATGATCTTCATGATGCAGCAAGGCTCTCATTCAGCCCGTTGACTGCTTCAGGACTGTACATGTATTTACCCAGGAGTCTTCAGACTCAGCATTGGGATGTTAGGCCAATACCATTCACGATTGTTTGGCATGTGGCAAAAAAACTGCTTTATATGGAGAATATCAACACAAGTGGGTGGAAAATACTCCGCACAGATGATTTCAATCCACAGACCCAATGCAGTTGAGCAGACAAAAATCTAACTGTGGATCGCAACGTTTGCTTGCTATGCTGTCAACTAATGGCTCCTCACAGCCATCATTTAGCTAATACTGGTCATGAGACATTGACATTTGGTTTTAAAGACGAACCCAAAAACTGCTTTTATTTCTTCAGTGGAGCGGGAATTTGCATGACAGTCCGTGACTACGGTCACAGATTTTCCTCCTTGCGTGCGACTGCCTCCAGTGTCTCTGGAATATTAATTCTACCCCCTTGCCCCGAATGGCTTTAATGAGCACGTGTCAAAGTGATGCGGTCTACAAATGTACAGTGTGGTATAGGGTGCAACATTGTAGACCACATTATTATCAGCTTGTGAGATAAGGCAGAGAGAAGCTTTGGCTCAGCTGTAAACACATCTCACTCGCTAAGTTTTAGTCTTTCAAACATTAATAGGTCCACAGAGTGCCATTCCTCGGAGTGGCACAGACGGATTTCAATTTAAAAAATCCCCTAGATGCTACTTTTTTAAAAGTTTGAATCGTTATTTTGGCCTAAAAGATTGTTTAAAGTGTTATTACACTCACACTAATGTGGGATTTCTATTAGGAGTCTATACCCTCTCAAAGCTAACATCAAACACAATTATTAATTTCAATTACACCTCATAGTTCCTATCAAAGAGGGATAGTTGAAGGTTTATAATTGAAATTAGATTTTTTTTTTTTACAAATTAATCCTCTGCTGATATACGCGTATGAGGCAGACCTGCAAAAAACTGCGTTTTTACATTTGCAGGTACGTTCAATTAGATTCGCCATTTCTTTGGCCAAAAACAGAGCGTTTGTAAAGTTAAAACCTGGGCGCAAGGGATTCCCATTTCCCCTTGCCTGCGAACAGATCCAGGTGTCAAACCTTCATTTGGCTGCTCTTTTTGCTCACCTGTCTGCTCAGGGAGAAGCGTCCTCGTGATTAGAACAACAATGCCCTTCATTTTTCGATTTAAAGCTTTCGTGACTGCAGGGATTCATCTTCTTGGTTCTTTCGGTAAAGTCACGTGACTTTACCGAAAGAACCAAGAAAATGCCCTTCATTTAAAACTCAGGAAAGCCTCACCTCAATCTCAAGTATCGTTTGTCTGGAGGGGTACCTGCCACAACGGGATGTCTGGCCAGTTCGTGTGGGAGAGGCGAAGGGGTTTACCTTGTTACCCTCTGCCCCCGACTCTCCAGGAAGGCCATCTTCTCCCCTCGGCCCCTTCAATCAAAGAACCGCCACCACAGGCCCTATCAGCAGGTGTCACTCTCGCATTGCACAGCGGCAAGCACTGCTCCTCCAGGCAGCATCAGCCGTTCCGCGGCTATCCATTCAATAACTCTCTCTACCTTTGATACTGTACCACAAACTAGAGCTCATGTCGTCAGGTGTAAACTCAATAACATTTTTTTAATCTGGAAGGGAACGAAGCTAATCGGTATTCAGTGAAACAGAGAAGCATTTCACTGGCACGGAAGAAGACATTGACATCCACAGTATCTAACATCTTTTAACAAAATGTTGAATTATAATAATAAATAATAGAGTAGCTGGGACATTATTGATAAAATATATTTTAGCAATTATAGCAATTAAATGGCCAATGTACATGATGCAAATATTATGAGAGTAAAATGTTTGTGGAATTACATCTTTTTTTTACATTGCACATGTCATGCAAACATTTGAAGATAGTTTTTATAGTTACATTAAATACAAGATACATTGAAAATGTAAATATGGTATATGCACATTTTTTAAATACTTGACTCAAATCTCTTTGATGGCTCATATATAGTAAATACTGTAGATGTGTGTGTACACAGTACATATGTAAATGTAGACATTACCACAATATATATCGCTGCGTTTGCAGTAAGCATTTTGTGTCCTTCAGCACTCTATGTAATTTATCCACATTGAGCAAAAATGTGCTTCACGTACACAACGCTGAAATATTTCCGAGGCAATTTGTGAAATTAGCGAGCGTGCAAATACCCTTTTCCCTTTAGGTCCAGGGGGTCCTCTGCGGCCTGGCAACCCGGGCCTTCCCTGAAAAAACAAACACTCGCTTTTTTATCAAGGGTCTGTCGACCGAGATGGACAAAATAAATGCCCTACCGAGAGCTGTCCGGACAGATGGCTCAAATAAACTCGAGAAACAATTTGCACTACCTGTTGCATTAAAACAAAGCGAGCCGAGGGCAAAACGCACGTGGCCGCGCATTCGTCGGACTGGACAAGCGGGCTCCTGTCAGTCAACGCTCACACGGCACACGGTGCCCCAAACATTCCCCATCGGTGTTCATTGTCTTCATCCATTCGCGGCTTCCGCGTGTGCCAATGACTTGCCTCGTGGCAGCGTGGCTCAGAGAAAGCTGTTATCTCGGCGCAAAGGGGCCTCTTTGAAGGCAATAAAGGGTCTATGAATAATGAGCATCATTCAACAATTTCCCCGTAATTTTTCAACTTTGCCATATTTGCACAAACGTAACACCTATTCATCTTGTGATTGTATCAGGAACTGTCTTTTGTTGTTGTTGTCAATGATGGTAGGTAGCTCGCTCGGCTAATGCCCTGTTGTGGTGACACTGGGCAGAGATAGCAAGCAAACAACTGAACAATGGCAGTCTGCTCATTTGACCGTGGTGATGATGACAGTGGCTGCTGTGATATCCACACGATTCGTTACAACCTAGATGTATTTAGAAAAAAACAGTCGTGTAATCGTGAGCATATTGATGACATTGATTTATTGAAGTATTATATGATAAATAGTTGTGTTTACGTTTAATGTGACTGCCTTTTATAAGAAAACTGATAACGTGCTTAAAAAAAAGTTGACTAACCAAAAATGTTACTCCTATAGAAAACTTATATTTTGTCCATGCAAGAATTAAGCGAAGGACAAATATGAAAATATAGAAACTGACAATTAATAAAATAACATAGTATAGCCGTTGCCACTGCACTGCTGGATGAAGGCCTCCTTGGATCGTGTTGGTCATGGGTTTTTGTTAACCATACTTCACTGTGCTGGTCAACGCAGGTTGTTTAAGTAGTGTGGGGGGGTGAGGGGCATCTGGTGAGACATCACTCACCACTGATGTTCACCGTGGCCGGGAATAAAACTTCGATCACCGGCTTCACAGCTCTGCGTGTGTGCTAATCACTGCCCCACCTGTCCTCCCTTTCCCCCATATAAATCAACAATTTTATGAAAATTTACTTGTTTCAAAGTACATTTCAAAACTGGTGAATTTTCATCGCTGACCATTGCGTGCGTTGAAAAACGCAGCTCCTTCGGTGAAGCTAAAAGTAATAGAAAGCAATAAATGCACGTACATCACTTTATAAATGAGTGTCTCAAAAGAAAGTACGGATGAGTGGACCCTCAGACCGCAGACTACCCTCAAAGTAGCAATTGTAACAGTTTAACAGCAGGAGAGGGTGACAATTCGTGTTCACCCACAGTGTCAGTGTAACCACGCGGGAACCTTCGATTTAAAGCTTTCGTGACTGCAGGGATTCATCTTCTTGGTTCTTTCGGTAAAGTCACGTAGAATGGAAATAATAAAATAATAAAAATAAAACATAATAAAATAATTATCGCGACGTTTCGGCCACAACAGACCTGGTCTTCACCTGAGGACGGCTGCTTGCGTTGTGGCCGAAACGTCGTGAGAATTATTTTATTATGTTTTATGTTTATTATTTTATTATTTCCATTCTACGTGACTTTACCGAAAGAACCAAGAACACGCGGGAACCGTTCCCCGTGCAGCTGGCACGAGGTAGGCACGCAGGAACGAATGGCAGTGACGAGCAGCAGGTGAGGGCCTTGGCAGTTCGGCATGATTAAGATGTATGGCACCTGGGCAGAACTAATCCCCAAAGAGAGCTCGAACCTGGCTGCAGGGGCTGCCTGGTCACTAGGAAACAGGGAGGAAGGTGATGGCCACGTGAATGAATGGGCTCACACACCCGCAGGTTTGGCTGGACTGTTTTTGTTTTCTTCGAGTTGTAGGTTCATGGGTTTAATAGTTCAAATGCAAGCACAACCCACTGGTAATGTCTCACAGGAGCATTACGAAACTATTTACATGCTGTCTACTGATGTGTTGTAGCGAAGAAGAAAAAAAAACGTGTGCTGTTTTCAATTGCTATATTTTCATATTTAATCGTCCTTTCCTGAATTCTTGCGTGGACAAAAGGCTCCCCCCGCCCAAACTGAGATGCTTGTATTCATCTGGGACTATTGGTCATCGGGCAAATAATGACGATAATTTAAATGTCGTGTTCTATGAAAGAATAACAAAAGAAAATGAGTGCAGCTGACTCCGTCACACTGTTTTGGCTCCGGTCCTGCAACTGATTGGCCAAGACGATCACGTGACCCGCACTTTGATGTGCTGGAAATGTTGTAACCACAGGAGAAAAAAGACATGTGCAAAACATCAACCTTGGCCGAGCCATGCATACAGTGGGAAAATGTGGCAATTAAAAAAAACCACGTAAACCACAGCTCGGTACAGTCAGCAAAAAAAACACTGTTCTCAGAAAGCAGAAACAAAGTCAGTGGAAATTTTGGCCAAAAAGAAATGATCATGAATGAGGACATTAACTAACTGTGACCACCGTGATTTCTGTGCCTTCCGTGCTAGAAAATTTGTCCAAGAGGAAGACCGTGAGGAATGGCTCATCTATTGCCCATGACAGAGCACTGAGCAAGCGCTGCTGTTGCAATCCTGTATGTAATGATAGAGTAATACTATGATTCTTCTTGGTTCTTTCGGTAAAGTCACGTAGAAGGGAAATAATAAAATAATACAAATACAACTTTTTAAAATAATTCTCACGACGTTTTGGCCACAACGAAAGCAGCCATCCTCAGGTGAAGACCAGGTCTGTCGGGGAGACAGCATCAGACCTGGTCTTCACATGAGGACGGCTGCTTGCGTTGTGGCCAAAAACGTCGTGAGAATTATTTTAAATTGTTTTATTTTTATTATTTTATTATTTCCCTTCTACGTGACTTTACCAAAAGAACCAAGAAGATGAATCCCTGCAGTCACGAAAGCTTTAAATCGAAATTTAATACTATGATTGTCCTTATTTACACAAAAAAGCCTCACTGAGATTCAATATTCTTTTTTTCAGAAGGGATCTGCAATGAGATGTTTGATCATTTCAATGAATGTGTCTTTGGCATATGGGAGGAAATATGGGTATCTGGCTTATCAGGGAGTAACAACTCAAAGATTCACACAGATACGATTCAAGAATTCGTTGCTGTACTTCCAAATGTCGCCTACCTTGCAGTGCAAGCCTACAAGACCTGGTATTTTCAGGCAGCTACCCATTCAAGTACTAACCACGCGTAACGCTGCTTAGATTCCAAGAGCTGACAATATCTATATCATGAGCATTTTGGGTAATTTCCTGTATTTGAATAAGGATCAGCTACTTAGGAAGAACCGTTTGATAATTTTACTTTTTCATGCATTTTTGTCCGGGTGGTGCATTAGTAGAGTGTGTGGTTCGTGTTCAGAAAATTGCAAGTTGAAATCCTCGTTGGGAGTCAACTGATCCCTTCATCCCTCTAGGTTTGATAAAATGAACAGCAATTTTAGGGAAAGTTGACGGTGGCTGTCTTACGGAAAGATTCGCCCTCCCAACAGGAATGGGGAATTTATATCACTGGCTCAGGGCTTAATTGGGCAGGATGGAAAACTTCACCTGTTAATTTAAAAATTACATTTGTTCACTTGCTTAAAATTCCACATTTTTCTGAGGGCCTCACAGTGCAAAGTGTGGCATTTTCTCTGCCCTCACTCTCTCTGCTCCCAAGAAGGGCCATGCCTGAAACATCAGCCTACATTTTTCTGTTATAAAGCAGTGTTGATGATGAATAGGGTGAGTTTTTCATCTCTCATGTAGACGATAGCCAGCCTGACTACATGGGAAGCACATCATTCCTTAATGCCGTGCACCATGTAAGCCAGTGCTCGCCTTCAAAACAATAGCGAGGCTTTCAGCAAGAGCTCCCAGCGCTCTGCTGAATACAGGAACAATTCTTTACAACTTTACGGAGCTCCAGGTGTCTGTGGCTTTTGACAAGCAGTGATTGTCCGTCAAAGCCTTAGCAGGGGGTTAACTTCAATGGAATCAAAAACCTCCCCTTCAGCCCATGTGCTTGTACATTCCTTGTTTTGAAACAACATTAATATTGCCTGAAATAACACCCTTCTCCACACACACACACGATTATCGCAATTGCCCAGGTTTTTTCCAGTCGCCTGGCATGTAGTACATTAAACCGTTATGAGTTTCACGGGCAGGGTTTACATTCAAAGATAATCTGACAGCTTCACCGTTAAATTTTGGGTTATTACAGCAAAATTTCGACCCTTTTCTCACCTCTTTCTTCACGGCGACGGCACGCAAAGCTTTGTATTCATGTACATTCCACCCACAAAGCACTTCTGAGATTAAAGGCCATCCCATGAGAGTTTTGCACGTTGGGGTTTTGGATAAGCCACTCTACTATTGTGAAGTTTCCTTTAAAAGTAAAAATCACAGACGCAAGGTCCCTCGGAGGCAGTCAACTGAGGTCTACCGGCTTCCCTTTGTGTGGCGATTGTGGATTAAATGTAATCTTGGGCAAGATGGAACGGAAGAAACTCAGGTGTAAACACAGGGTGGCTGAAGGCATGTCTGTTTACAGAGAAAATGTGCCAACAGCTGTTAAAAATAAAGGCTTTGTACCAAGTTTACTTCAGTGTGAGTAAAGACGACTTAAACGTTATTCAATCTCAATTCACGGAGACATCAGCCTGTCACAAGCGTTCAGTCTCTGCAATCTATAAAATCTATACAATGCTTAGGACTCACGCGCGGTCAGTTACACCGAAATAATAGAGTAAATTGATTGACTATATCAGGGTTCGGTAACGTTCAGCTTCCAGAGCCGCATGCGGCTCTTAAACGACTGCTTTGTGACGTTATTTATTAAGGACCCCCGTCTCATTCACATGCATTGTGGCTCTTGAAATATTGAAGTTTTTTTTAACTGATCGCCTTGTTATTTTGGTTACAGACCCCCTGGACTACATACAAATGGTTGTGTCATATCATCGCCATGCTGCCGTCAATTCAGGCATGTTTCTTCCAAAATCATGGATAACAGCTACTTACACCATTGGAACCTCATTTGCCAATGGTGTAAATGCTTACCCCGAGCTCTCATACTCTGATGGTGCATTGTCTTTGAGTTGTGCGCCTTTTGGCGTCATCTGGTCCAACCCATGTGAGACAAGGCTCTAAGGAAAGCTGTCTCGGGTGTGGACCAATCAACTTCAAGGACAGTGCATATATTATCAGAGTTATGTTTTTTGTTTGCATTATGGCTGCAGGTATTGTGGTCTATGCAAACATGACTCCTTGTAAAAAAGGTGTCAGTTTTGTTGCCAGATAGAAGGGTAAAAAAATTATTATCAACAGCTACTTAATTACGACATAATTTATTGAGGAACGTAAAATATTCTACTAAGATATAATGAGCAAAGAAACGAATAGAACGACGTTTTGCTCAATGGACGACACCGTGGTGCCACGATGTCAAGGCAATTCTCGTTGCAACAGAGCGGAGCAGTTCGGCACTGCACTACAGCCGCCAACAATATTCGAACAATTTCCGTTCAAGTACTGTACATGTAAACCATTCACCTTATTATCGGTGATTATTAGACATTAAGATAAAGAGAGCTAAATAACGTTGGCCATGCCAAAAACAGCCACCTTTAATGGAAATTAATGGAACTCTCATGGAGCCGACATGAAAATGCTTCTTGACTTTTTGATTGACTTATTTTACAGTATCCTTCCATTGTGGTGATTCAAATGATATTATTAGCATCTGGGTCCGATATCTTTTGATTTAATATGCGAGCTTTGTTTAGAAAAATCTATTTTTATATATATATATAAAAAAGAAAATAATACTCTGTGCCATTTTTCCTTTGTTACGCTTTTCAACATTTTGCTCTTTGCTTTTGGAACTTCTGAAAGGTGGAAAGGCGATGCAAGTGAAATTATTACGCAAGAGAGGAAACCAAACAAAACATGAACACTTTGAAAAGCCTTCTATTGCATCGTTTACAAAAACAAACCTGCCGCTGAAACCTTAATATGTTTGCCTTCTCGTGTGACTGCCCGTATTTTGGTTACTGTCTTTTTCACCGAATGATAAATAAGGTCAGGGCGTTGAGTGACACAGACGGGTTGTCTTTAGCGAAGGCCCCCCACCACAACTTTTCGGAGACACCGTTGAACCACAGCCACGGCGTCGTAACGGTTGACAACATGCCCTTGATAACAATTTCTTAAAATGACGCAGCACGTCCATCATATTGAGCCGCGCAAAACTTCTGGAAGACAGTTATTGCACAGCAAGCAGGAAACATGATTGCAATTCCTACCAAAACTGAAATTACACCTCGTTGCAGCATTTAGGGAACGGGAGGTGGTGGTTTTCTGAAGTTGCGATTGTCACGCAATTTCACGATCAGTACAGCCGCTGGTGGCATGCGACGGTTCGAAGGTTTCTCCAGGGCCATGGTGGCAGTGTTGAATGTTTGCACGATGTCAAGCAGCCGTTACAGTTGCAGCCAGAGGGCTTCATGGGAGAATTTTGTACAATTTCCAAGATGGCTCCTCGTTACCTGAGGAATAATCCACTCTCGTGCCACTGCATCTGCTACGTGCGACGTGTTCACATTTAAAACAAATATATATTTTGGGCGGAAGGAATGAAGATTAATAAAAGGGATACATGGTCTGTGACTAATAGAAAGTAATTGTAATTTTCTGCAGCAGGCATTAGGAACTATTCAAGAATGTTACATTGTGAGCTGGGATAAAGTAAGACAAATACATCTGTCCAAACTACACAATAAGTTATTAAAGCCATATGTGCGGTGTTGTGAGTAATATCCCCTCACATGTTCTTCCCATGCACTAAAGACTGATTATTCCAATTGGCCAAACATCGTAATGGAGAACCCTCCTGATGAGCTCTGAGACTCAGTGAGACTTTCATGGAGATATAAATAACATTATCGTTATTAAATAACATTTGGCGCAGTGTAAATCTATGAATTTCATTCAAGAAAATTGTATATATTTTATCTTATTGTTAACTCCAGTAAGCATAGTCGCTATAAGTCCCTTAAAGTGGCACAATGACCTGGCTTGAGAATTCATAAATAATTAGGAGGCACAGCCTAAGTGTTGGAAAACGAGAGAAAATCATCAACAGGCTGCACGAAGGCAGCAGGGTTCACAGAAACTTTCCAGACCACGGCAAGCGCGAGGCGAGCTGACTCCTCAGTAGCAAAGTAAATGTATTCATTCTAGATTTGAAGCTTTCGTGACTGCAAGGATTCATATTCTTAGGTTTTTTTCGGTAAAGTCACATAGGTAAAACACTTAAATTAATAAAAGTAAAATAAAAAATAAAATAAAAAATCACGACTTGTGTTGCCTCCGAAACGTCGTGATTTTTAATTTTATTTTTTATTTTATTAATTTACATTTTTTACCTACGTGACTTTACCGAAAAAACCTAAGAATATAAATGTATTCAACAATCCCTGCTAATATGAAATAATACGTGCTCCGATGTAATAACAGTAAGGCCGCAAGGGATTATGGTCACGCTCTACCTCCTCTTAATGAAACACCTGTAACGTGTTTTTGTTTACGAAGCCAGTTTCCCCTTCCAAAAAATAGATGTTTAATAGAAGAAACCCGAAGCCCGGCGCAAATCAGCAATGCCTTAGCAGACGTTCAAATCAACGCAGAGGCCGGGAACGAGCGCGGGGGGCTGGCGCAGGGTGCAGTTAGAGGTGGCGTGGGTTCACGAGCAGAGCGGGATACATTTTTTTTGTTTTAACAAACACTGGGCGGCAGTGAGGCTCAAGGCTAAAGGCACCGAGTACAAATAAACGAAGCGGTCAGCAGGCCGCCACCCAGGGGACTGCTGAACCTCTCTCTCGGATGTCTTTCACAACCCCGACGACGACGTCACAGACGCTGCCCGCCCCACCGCCCAACAATCCCATCCCCATCCCACGTTTTATCCCCCCCCACCACCACCGCCGCCCCCACACCTTCCCCACACCCCCCCCCCCCCTCTTGAGGTCTTACTTCCTCCCACCTCCTCGTTTCGCGAACAGTGCCTTATTGTGTGTGCGGCGAGTTAGCTGGCACATCCAGAAAGGCTCTTGTTAAGGAAGAATGGGGAAGGGGCACGGTAGGTCTGGCCTCGAGTTTTGCATCTCCCCCGCCCCCCCCCCCGCGCCGCTAGGCCCCCACCGTGTATCACTCACCGGTGGACCTTCGGGCCCCACTGGTCCCTGCTCTCCTGGAGGTCCAGGATAGCCCTGCACAAAAATACCAACAACAGCAGCAGCAACAACAGCGGTGAGGTGATGCTTGATTAGCGCGAGCCACCACCGCCGCCCCACCCCATCACCACCACCACCACCCACTTTGTATCAAACGAGTCCCGAGTCTCTTCGCAGGCACGGCGCGCATACAAAGAGCCGGGTTGTACGCGAGCGCGGGATGCGCGCATGCAGGTGGACGCCGTGCACACCGCTGGAATTGGTCGTAAACGCCAAGGAAATGATGCAAAAAAAAAGGGTCAATGGAGAGCGAAAACCTGTTTTAACATTACCTTAAATGTATTAATGGATAAAAGTTGCACGTCATATAAACCGGCAACAGTTTCCAAATACAGTGCTGAGTTACATCAAAGCCAATTCTGTCTGTCCTTTACTACGATGAAAAAAAACTCTCTGCAGTTGTTTGTGAACATCTTGGGCCATTTCTTCAAAGGAAACTAATGGAGCAGATTGGAAGTGGCGTGCAGTCCAACCATTATCTAATAATATGGGCAGTGTGGAATGCATAAACTTATCAAATACGTAGCCATGTGGTACGGCAGTCAGAATTTCATCAGAACTCTTCCAAGTGCTGGAATTATGAATCAAATGCATTTATTATTCATATCATTCAGCATATTGGGGGTTCTTTTAGTACGCAATTAATTGGCACCTAATTTAATAACTATGAAACTAAACTACTTTGATTTTACCAGGAAAGGCCCACTGAGCTATATAGAGAACTTTTTCAGAAGCGACCTGGCCACAAATGATAGCTCAACAAAGTGGCTTATCATGTGGAAATTTATAGCAGGCAAATTATCTAAATGCATGTTTCTAAATGTGGACGGAAATACCGGAGGACCTGGAGGAAAATCAACGCAACCACGGGGAGAACATGCAAACTCCAAATATACGGGCGTCAGGGTCGAGATCGAACCCACAACATCCTGTATACCAGGCGAGGGAGTTAACATCTCGCCACGGTGGCACCCCGGTTGATGCCAAGGATCTGGCCTCCAACACGCGGGGCACTCACACACTCCCAGCGTGATGACAAGTGATGACGATGATGATGTCGTAATCCTCCCACTCACCTTCACCTCACGCCCAATGCCATGAAAACACGTTTAGAGTGTCGTGCACTCATTAACCTATTCTATACAAATACATAATCGATAGATTAACCAATTAAATTAAGAGTCGATTGCTGCAGCTCTAACCTTCTATCATCTACACATCAGCGAGGTGTGAAGAAGTTCTGACATGTAACTGGCTCCAAAGCCTCCTTTACACAGACCATAGTTTACATTAAATTGACAGACTGCTCTGGCTGCAAGCGTGCATTGGCTTTCTGCCTGTGTTGGGTGTTTACATGAGAGCACCAGACACACAGCAGTCTTTTTTCCAGCTCGCCGTACGCACCAAATTACCGAGACTGCACGACTCCCGAGCTCCCTCTTATCTCTCCACCACCGGTTCCACTCATCGCTCTACTTTCTTAATTAATTCTAGAGCGGGTACAAAATGCAGTATTGTAGCCACGCTCTAACAAAAAGTTCAGGCAGTTGAGAGACAACTAACACATTCCTGCGGAGGGAGCTGGTAGGAACGTTGGGTTGCTCGGTCAAAGGCCAGGGTCAACAGCGGCGTGGTGTATTCCGCAAATATGGCCGACTGTGAGGGTGGGCACAAGCCGGCGTGAGTATGTTAAACGTTGAGTTTTATAAGGGCACCATGGGGTAACCAGCCCCTCCCCACCCAGCCCCACCCCTCCCACCCCCTACCCAGCCCCACCCTCCCCACCCAGCCCCTCCCCTCCCCACCCAGCCCCTCCCCACCTAGCCCCTCCCCACCCTCCCCACCCAGCCCCTCCCCACCCTCCCCTCCCCACCCAGACCCTCCCTCCCCACCCAGCCCCTCCCCACCCTCCCCTCTCCACCCAACCCCACCCCTCCCATTTTTGGATGCACGACCGACGGACGAACACAATAATCCCCTGTAGGCTGGTGGAACCAGGAGGTTCCTACCAGTAACATCCAACCAGATTTAAAAAAAAATTGTCAAGCAGTCCGAATGGCAACTGCCTACATTCCGAGCCAGTTTCAATTAATTTTTTGTTAAAGATGAACACCCACATTTTTTGTAATTTTTAAACTACCTGAAGCATTTCAGGTGACATGCCTCAACTATTTCTTTTTAGAATGCGTGTATACTGCCACAGCAGCCCATGATGCTCACTAACTTGGTCCACCGGCGCGCACTGACTGGGTTTAGCAGGTACCCGAAACAAGAGACCTGATGTAAATCGGTGGCAATACCAACTCCAGAATGTCAGCCCGCACGATTCATGGTCAGGGGGTGCCTAGGTTGGACGCGGGGTTCGTTGACCTCTTGGCACTTGCGCATGTGGAATGCTCTTGTCAACTGCCTGCCCGATGGAGAGTTCACTCCTCGGTATGCATTGCTGGTATCCCTGGGGCGTGACATCAGGACACTGGAATAGGGTTTAAATGAAAGGGAGCTGTATCCGGCACAAGACCGTTTATGGCTGCGCGCGATGATGAGGCATATTTTATGAAATGTGGAACCTTTTGACGAAAAAATAAACACAGGAATATTTCCACATTATTTTGGAGGCTTTATGGTAACGTGAAATAATATAAGGGACGCTCGGCAAAGCTACGTCATTTGTTAATTTACGCGTGACAAACAGCCCAATGCAATACTAAAATTAGGATGTGTCGTGGAAATTTGTTACCACTTCACAAAATAAGGGGGGCACAAATGTTGCATGATTGTTAAAAACAGCCACACAGTTGAAAATAACATTTGCTGATACCTTTAATGCTCCAATTATTGTGAACTTATCTCGTTTTAGAGCACCACCAGCACGGCAAACACAATTACGAAACCGTTATATTTAACAATGCATAACTCTTTAGTGCATTCCTTTGCTCCACGCGCAGTGATAATGTTTACAGTGAAACGAGCAACATGGAGGTCTGTGTATGGTGAGCCGTCCGTGGCTTCGTGATAATGTGCGTGACTGTTTTTTACCTACCAAACCAGAGATGTGCCAAACTTACTGCTTACCATGGCTCCTTTCTCTCCAGGGGGCCCAGGGAGACCCACTCCCCCTCGTTCCCCCTGCACACGCAAAGGAGACAAGTCGCCGGATGAAGCTGGTTGTAATCACCAGCGAAACGTCGTACTCAGATTGTAAATGTTGCCGGTTTACCCTCCAACACACAAGCGGTGTGCTGTACTAGTAACTAATTGGCACTTTTTGTTAACGTGACAAACCTTACTAATTGGCTGTGTCACGTGGTGGTGGGTTAACGACACATTTATATTTACGTGATCTGAAAGGAAAAAACCTTCATTACGAAAAATATTGAATCCCTCAGCGGTCATCGACTCACTTCACACTACTCCAGCACAATCGGGTGAAGGTGAGATTTGTGCACACACTAGGGTTGCTACCTCTGAGTTTACAAAACCAGGACATATCATGGGAAGATTAATATCTCACAGGACCGGAAGAGGAGAGAGAACGACTTCTTAAGTGAATTGTTCTGAGCAGTGTGTTATAATGCAACTGACAAAAACTGGGAAATTGTATAGATTTCCCAGGACAGATACATCAAATGATGGCACGGATGGCAATCCTAGCGCACAGACGTGAGGATAATGATGGATTGCACGATTCCAGTATATAGTCGACTAAACTTTGAACAAGAATATGTAGGTGCCAACATGCAGGGACTAAGGTGATGGTGCAAAATTAATTTCCTAACAAAACAAATGCAATAAGATAGACTCACTTTATCTCCAGCTTTTCCCATTTCTCCAATCTGGCCAGTCAATCCGATGAGTCCCTGTCACAAGGTTGCAATGTTTAGTTTGCAGACGGTCCGGGCAAGTGTCGTGAGTGAGTGGCTGTTTAAACCAGCAGGCCACATAAGAAGCCGGTGGGAACATTGTACTATCATCATAATCGTCATCAGACATGTTCAATCCACTGCAGGATGAAGGCCTCCACAGGCTGCCACCATCTCTCACAATCCAGGTGAAATTTTAGTGGCTTTTTTCAGGCTAAGTCAACCGAAAGAAGAGCAGGTTAACTGAGACCCCGGCTTTGAATTTGAGTTATAGCCACCATCGATTAAATTGGGTTCTCATATGGAGTGAGTTGTTGATGGTTTCAGCCACTTCCCAACGACTTCAACAAAAAATGTTGCCTTGTCATTTAAAATGGCTAAACTCTGGCCCTGAAAATAAATAAACACATTTGTTTCACTGCCATTCGACGAAGAGTTTTATGCAAGTGCGCCCCAGTGTGTAGATAAAAGGGTCATCTCAAAAGTAGCTATTTGTCATATCTGCCTCCGCAGGCCATTTCTCTGTAAGAGTTCCACACAGATACGTTGTCTTATGACTCGATGCTGATGTCACAAATGAATAAAGTTTAACTGAAAATGTGATAAAGTCAGCATTAATGAATTAATAAATTAAAAAAATGAAGATGACTGCCAGCTGTGGTCGCTGATATTGACGCGGATGTGCGTTACTCACAGTATCTCCAATTTTGCCAGGAATTCCGGGGTCACCAGTCTCACCCTGCGTACACACATCAAAACAAATGCGTGCACACGAGTAAGCATCGTTAAATGACGTGTTAATAGTTGTATAATAATAACAAAAATAACGATAAACTCGGTATTCAGTAGTGCAATTCGCACAAGGTCCTCAACGGGCTTTAGATAAAGCGGAAGTTACGGAGAAAGCCGATGGTCAAAACAGGTGAGTTTAGAGAACCGATTTAAGAAGTGCAACAGGACGTGAGGTTCCCGCGTGGACCGAGGAAGGGAATTCCACGATCGTCGAGGCCGGCTGCAAGAATCTTGACGGCGCTAAACACAGCGTAATTTGTTGACCCTCTGAACACAACCAAATTTCAAGACGCAGAACCAAAAACCAATGGACACTCGCATCAAGGAGAACGAGGAGGCATATGCTCATTTCTTCCAAGCTCGATGCATTGTTGATATTTGTAATTATTTTCAAGGAGTCATTTAAAAAAGTGTAAATATATAATGCTAAGATCATGGGACCTCCCTTGCCAGTATCAAAATATCAGAATAGGTTTGACCCTCTCTGGCAATAAAACAGTTGTGTTAAGATGTTAAAACACCAAACTTAAACCTTTTGCAAGGAATCATGTCTACATTAACCACATATAAATTTAGATTTAAAACTTTCGTGACTGCAGGTATTCATCTTCTTGGTTCTTTCGGTAAAGTCACGTATATATCGACTTTACCGAAAGAACCAAGAAGATAACCAGATATACTTGTGGTGAACATGCAAACAAAAAAACATGGGTAAAACCTATTCTCATATAATGCTAATAATTTAACTTTAGTTTGCTTTGTCTTGGAGCAGCAATTGTTAAGCATGATCATCTTGGCAGCATTTTCTGCTGCTGTACTGTAAACAATACACCACTTAATTTTAACCCTGATTCCGCAGGTCAAGGTCAGATTTTCAGCAGCTTTATTAATTTTATAATAGATGTATATATATACAGTAGTATTGTTATCTCAATATTTAACAATAAAAAAAGGATCGCCAAAAATGTGGCCAATGGATTTCAATTTCCGAACACCTGCTTAAGAGCCGAGGTCAAACAGTCAAAAACAGAGATGCTTGTCCTTTGGTCCAGGTGTCTCTTGGACCTGCAACATTCGCCAGTATTCAGAAGGGGAAAAGGTCATGAGCTCTACCTTGAGTCCATCTGGTCCGGGCTTCCCAGGAAAGCCTTGGCTTCCGGGATTTCCCTGCAAAATTTACAAGGTTACGGTCGATGTTAGTTCCGGACTTCCACGGCAGCCAAGCAAACTGGCCGAATGAAAGGCGCGTTATATTTAACGGAAGGTCAACGTCTTTTTCATGACCCCTTTTGCCGCGGTGTGACGGACATCTGTTCTAGACTCCCCCATCTGGCCTCAAGTGCACATGACTGCAAAACGATTTTTTTAAATCTAAACAACTCAACACATACCACCTTAAAATATATACCTAATAGGTGAACTTTGTATGTATGTATGTATGTTGAACTTCTTTCGCACTGTACATAGCCAACCATACTAATCGGATGTGAAGAGGAAAGCACAACAAACTAAACACTAAAAAATGTTCTAAAGAAACGAGTTTTCAATCGAGATTTAAAAGTGCATAGCTCCAGTGGCTTCCTAATCTCAGAAGCCACATTTCAGACAATGGTCCTTCTTCACAGCACATATGGAGGCCAAACAAGTAAGGTGATATCTCTAACTCTGCTGGCCTATGTCCAGTGATGAAGGACCATTGCCTCAAACGTCACCTATTATATATATTTTATGGCAGTGTTATTGACGAATGTGTTGATCTTTATTGGAATCTGTACTTGTGCACCACTGCCAACGCAGCAGCATCAACAAATAATTATTTTTTATTTGATCTAAGTGGCACTTTTATGCTGTCTAAGTATATACAGATACAGTCAGTAGCAACAAAAGCTGAATCGTGAGTTTAGTCCAGTATAGGAACCGGGAGGATGTGTACTGTGGACCTACTGGTGGACCTGGAATTCCTGGTGGCCCCAAAGGTCCCTCTTCTCCCTGAAAAAGAGATGAGATGCACACACACACACACAAAGACAAAGATCCCCCGTGTAGCCTTAACAGATTGTAGGGGCAAGTGCTGTTAGTGAGCACCTATGAAGGCCAGAACGGTACACGAGGGGGTGGGTGGCCAGCACCACGCCCGACCGCTTTTGTCTCCCCAGTGGCGATGTTTACACACCGCACCAGGTACTCATTTGAGGCTGAGTCGACCTTGGAGAGACCCAGGACTAGTTCAGACAATCGTCAGTGGTGTTGGTCGTGAGCGAGAATCAAACCCGGGTCGCCAGGTTCATAGCGCAGCACGCTAACCGCTACACTACCACTCCCACACACGTGTACACACACAAAGATTCCCCGTATAGCCTCTAACATACTGTTGAGGCAAGTGCTGTTAGTGAGCACCTATGAAGGTCGGCACGGCACACAAGGGGTGGATGGCCAACAACACGCCCGGCCGCCTTTGTCTCCCTAGTGGCGATGTTTATACACTGCACGAGGTAGTCATCTGAGGCTGAGTCGAACTAGGGGAGGTGCCCAGGACCGGTTCAGAAAATCGTCACTGGTGTAGGCCGTGAGTGGGAATCGAACTCGGGTTGCTCCTCACACACACACACACGCATGTACACACACAAGCATGCCTGAACCCAGCTTTGTAGCAGAGGACACTTAAAATAACACGAGCTTTTTCTGTTCATTTTGGAATATTTAAATGTTTTGGAATACCGTCCGGCATTTAAAGGTTGTTGGCTTGGAAAGGTTCCAACACAAATGAAGCTGAACATGAGCACGTGTGCGTCTGCAGTCTTGACATGCCTGTGCACGTTTGCAAATACTTTAGGGCCGAGGATCCCAAGCAAGGCGGTTTCAGATTCACCAAATGGCACTCCAATTATATGTTATGGTGCCGCCGCCTATATAATGTTTTTGCCTGACAATGGCCCTTTATTGGAAAATAAAGTTGGCAGAGCCTGCCCTACGCGGAAAGTTTGGTGGACTGTCCATCACAGCGTTGCATTTAGATAGTGTATCAAATACCAACATAGGATTCCATTGAAGTGGCCGATTGATGTTCAATATCTGATGACAAGGGCATAATATTAGTGGCAAAACCATGTTGATTCTCAAGGAGTGTCATTGCTCGATAGGATAGCTGAATTTTTTACTCGATATGCCTTTGAGTGTTAATTCTGCAGCTAAAATATTCATGGTGCTTGTTTAGGATAGCGTTTGTGTGTGAGTTTACGTGTGGAGTGTTAATGTGGTGGTTAGCACCAGAGGTGGGACAAAGTCATTGTTATGCAAGTCCAAGTCGAGTCGCAAGTCATCAAATTCATGACTCGAGTCTGACTCGAGTCCAAGTCACATGACTCGAGTCCACATCTCATAGGTGGGACAAAGTCATTGTTATGCAAGTCCAAGTCGAGTCGCAAGTCATCAAATTCATGACTCGAGTCTGACTCGAGTCCAAGTCACATGACTCGAGTCCACACCTCTGGTTAGCACACTGCCCAACAAACTCGGCGACTCGAGTTCAATATCCGCTCAAGGATAACACCAATTGGCGAATATCTAAACTGTCCTGGGCCTGCCCTAGGTCAACTAAGCCTAGAGACAAAAACGGCTAGGTGGAGTGTTGACCACTTACCCCCTCTTGAGCACCATGCTGGACTTCATAGGTGTTCGCTAATGACGGCTTGGCTCAACAGTCCAGATGTCTATACATAGGATTGTATTTTGTGTTTATGTGTGTGTGTGTTGCCTCGTGTCTTTCCAGAGAGCATTCAAAAATGGACTGGTACTAACGTCAAGTCCCTTCTGGCCCGTTGGTCCTGGTGGGCCTCGGGATCCTGGCTTGCCCTGTTTGCAGGAAAAAACAAACACAAAATTAAAATTCCAATGTTAGTGCTGGATAAACACAGTCGCCCACATCCCCTTGTTGACATAGACGGCTCGTTACAGTAAGGACTATTCATCACCATCGCTAAACACTGCTCGAAGTCAACAGCAGTACACTATTCATCATTTAAGGTTGCACAACACCTTAGCACAGCAGTTGGCTTTGAGCGGTCAACCAAAAAACATTGGGGCGGTCATCGTGACGCCGTCTCTCAGCACGCCCGGCAAATTAAAACGGGCGCGAGCGTGAAGTCAACGTGAGGCTCTATTTGACGTCCGTATATTAAAAGGCTACAGAAACATGGAATTGTGAACTATTTTTTTTCTAAACTGAAAAAGCCGCTTCAGCTATGAAGGCTTTTGTTGGCTCTTTCAGCATTGCGCTGAGCAAAAAAAAAACCTTGTGAAGCCGCGGTTGCGCAGTCAGTGAAATTCATTGGGTCGCTGTTAGCTGATGGAAAGCGAGGAGTGTGCAACGTGGATACATATAGACAGCAACAGGTAACGGTGCAGCCCTGAAATGTCTTGCTCGTGTCACTGCTGGTGGAACGACCTCTCCCTAGAGGGGAGCTCCAGAGAGCACCACTAAAGGGTATTGGGCCTACTCTTCCACGCTGACCACACGTCTTGGAAAAGGTGGGAGGGCAGCACCCACATGATAAGCGACCTGCCGCTCAACCGTCAGAAACAAATATTTTAATGTAAACGCAAGTGTAAATATATAGCGTGGAAAAAAATATAATAATTTTACCTTTGGCCCATCAAGTCCATTAATACCTGGTGATCCAATGGCACCGGGAAAACCCTGTGCAAGCACAAACACATTCTGCTTTAGAGAGAAGCACACCTATCATAAATTCTTTAAGGTAATACCAATCTTGATATGCAAATTATTTTGTCAAGGCGCTCTTCTTCCACCTCCAACCCAGCTTATATATACGCTCCAAGCTTGGCAGTGTTTCATTCTTCACCTGAAGACGGCTGCTTGCGTTGTAGCCGAAACGTCGTGAGAATTATTTTATTATGTTTTATTTTTATTATTTTATTACTTCCCTTCTACGTGACTTTACCGAAAGAACCAAGAAGATGAATCCCTGCAGTCACGAAAGCTTTAAATTCGGACTGTATAAATCCTGTGACATTTCAGCCCTGGACATTGATGTTTAATGCCCTACGTTGCTATGAATGATGACGCAAGGCCAATGGCTGTAGAGGGAACGCTTGCAGTAAATCTGCTGCATAACTTCAACCGACAAATCCACACAATAAATTTTACACTGTTATTGATGTATATTACAGTTTACAGAAACTATAATACATGTGTAGATGTTTCAATGTTATTAAATCAGAGTAGTGTCAATATACCACTTCATAACTTGTTGTTAAACGAAATATATTAGTACACTTACATTTTAATCTAAAACCATTCAAACTATGTAATAGAAGGAATATATTACAAGTATGATAACCACTTTTAAATCATGTAAGGGTGGTGGTCACGTGGCTCAGGGGACACAGTGCTGAGATGGCACTTTTGAGATCATGATTTAGATCTTGGCCAAGTGTGATGAAACTGCATTCTCAAACAGATGAGTAAATTGATGGTCTCAGCCCGGTCACAAACGACTAAACCAAAAATCGATCGTATGAAAATTTGTTTTTTGACCGACGTGCAAACGAGCCCCTCTACGCAGAGCATAAACAAATGTGCCCCTTATGTAGAGAAGGCGTTCGATTAACGTGGAATGAGGCCAGGTAGTGCACCGGTTGCCCCTAGATTCTCATGCGACGATGCTGTTAACACAATCGTAATTGATTTGTGTCCAAAATGTAATCGCCAAATTTCCAAGATCTATATTATTTCATTGACTATCTACGATTGCGTCTTTAAAATCTGTTGT
This sequence comes from Lampetra fluviatilis, assembly GCF_964198595.1. Taxonomy (NCBI): domain Eukaryota; kingdom Metazoa; phylum Chordata; class Hyperoartia; order Petromyzontiformes; family Petromyzontidae; genus Lampetra; species Lampetra fluviatilis. Next base: position 8,591,588 of record NC_136294.1, on the reverse strand, counting down.
TCGAATTCAGTGTTAGTACCGCTTACAAACCTCTGGTCCAGGAGACCCGGGGGGCCCAGGCGGTCCAGATTCCCCGGTTTTTCCCTGAAGCAAAGATTATCATCGTTCAGTTGTTTACATAACAGGTAATTTCTTTCTGTTTCTACCCAGACTTTATATGAAGAGAGATATTCAGATAATGAATAATAATCATGGGTAATGCAAGTGTCCATAATGAACAGATGTAGGCACATTGTAAAAAAAGAAAGAACGAAAAGTATTCGACAGAGTATAAAAACGGAAGTTCATTGGGCGGTGTTTGTCGCTTTACATTTAGCCTCAAGCGATGTTCAGAATGTGTCACTGAAAAATAACTTGGTGTTCGATAAAATAACAAGGTAGTCGACTTACTGCTATTCCAGGATTTCCAATAGGCCCAGGGAGACCAGGAAAGCCGAGGTTGCCCTGGGAAAGTCAACGTAATTTCAGAATCATTTGTTCGCAGTTGTTTCAGTGAATACTTGGAGAGCACTTCTGGCATAACACACTAGAGCGAATGAGGTGAAAGCAAGACAAGTTTTTGCATGATAGATCACAGCAGGAACATATATAAATACAATATCCTTGGATGCTCAATGATGAAGCATAACGGGACGTAGTGTAACATGATATTAATCCACGGCTGTATTGCTTTGGCTCAAGCCCAAATAACCCTAATCCTACCTCTCAATCTATATCAGCTACAGGAAGGACCAAGTGTGTCAACCAATGCAGTGCCTTGGTTAAGTTCTGCAAGTATGACATGGAAAGGCTGAAAATAACAGCAGTATACATACATTTTGGCATGAGGATTGCAGTCATAAACATACCCGATCGACTTGTTTATTTACAATGTACTATTTAACACGTAGGCTTTCTCGACCAATATTATCCATAACAGATTTGTTTTGGGTTAGACCACGTAAATATAAATGCGTCGTTAAACCTGAAAAGACGGTACTTGAATTGTAAACGTTGTGAGTTTACTCTCCAACACACCGGTGTGCTGAACTCATGACGAATCGGCATGTTTGTTTACGGGACAAACCTTACTAATTGGCTATGTCGAAAGGTGGCAGGTTTAGCGACACATTTATATTTACGCGATCAAACCCCCAAAAAAACTGTAATATGGATACAATATCATTTATCATCGCTATTACTCCAATCTACATTATCATTACTAATACCGCACATAGTAATTGACTTATATAGAGATATTTACAGTATATAACGATATCTCTCTATTGGGTTGCATATGAGGGTTGGAACAATGAGCTGAATTTTACGAGGCATTTGAGGTTAACATGTGATTCTCTGCAGATCCGGTAAATTAATCCTCGTTGGAATGAGCTAGCCATGCCGAATGGGTTCTATTTTTAAAAAAGTATTCGCACTACCCCGGCAGCCTGTGTTGGGAGGGAGGGATCTAAGGTTATCTGTTAACGAATGCGCATCATTGCTGGCTGAGGCTGCACGTCACAGTCCAAACACTTCACGTCACAATAAAGCAATGGCCGAGGATTTATTGTCAAGCGGCTTGGTAATTCATCAGACGCTTTCTGCCTGGTGACAGAAAGGGCTCTTAAGGACACTCTGGCAAGCCTAGGTTTATACTTGCTTGGGATTTATTCTCTGCGCAATGCCCACAAATGTATGCCAAAGGAAGATAAATGGGCAGTCGGTCAAATGGGGGCACAGTGGTTAATGCACCGCACTGTGACCCCGGCGACATAAGTACAATTCCCCGCCAAAGCTAAGGCCAAAGGTGAGGGATATCTGAATTATCCGTGCCCACCACAGCCCCTTTCACAAACCCACACTGCCCTGCTTGGTTTAGTTTAGTTAAACAACTCCCATTACCGACACGGCGTGGGTAGGCATTCATCTAGCAGTGAATTGTCAAAGGGCTGTAAATGATTGTTTTTTTAATCGTAACTAGCACTGGCACACGCATTTGCACGAGATACGCAGCCGGGATGGAGGGTGGGTGGGGGAGATGTCAGAATGACGCACGAACCCAGCTCAATGCCGTGGGATGTGGGTGACATCATCAAGCAAATGTGCGCGGCAAAGTTACAACGGCGCACTTGCACGCCTGCGCGCCAGCCAGCCAGCAAAACTTTAAAAAATATATATATATAACATAACACGATAACGATACAGTGGGGTAGAGTGGCAATGTAGTGATTGCAGCACTGCACTGTGAGCCCATGAGACTGAGTTCGATTCTTGGCCATTACTAATATCTGTAGCAGTTACAAGGTACCCCATCCCTGTCACTAATCGCGGTGGCTAGCATGGAGACGAATGGTAACTAAAGTTTAAATCCAGCAGTGAATTGACAGAGGGCTGTGACATTTATTTTTTTAATGGTACGATAACACAGTTCTCTGTGTATCTAGGAAATCGTCACCAAGTCTCAAGACTCGATTTTAAGGAAGATCCCACGCTAATAAGGATGTTTGGGCAACAGTCAATTTAGTAGGAATTTGCATGCAGCAGGAAAGCGGACAGCCTGGAGCAAACGTACACATAAAACAGAATTCTGTTCAAAACCCCACATACATTGGTTCGCAACCTATTTTCTGCGCTGCCTCTTACAAGTATTCTGCCCTGTAGGTGGGTGTCTCACTCAAATAATCTTGAATAATCTAAGCCTGAGACATCAACCACCATGCCCTATTAACACAAGGTGCTAGCAGAACTGTACATGAACCCTAAACGTGCTAACGACTATATAATGATTACTACTCTCGTTTAGCCACATTAGCATTTTTTGGAGCACTTTTACATTCCAAGTTGACAAGACTAAACAGCGAGGTCTCCGATTCCTCAGCCCATAGTCTGTGTTTAGGTTATGCATCAAAAGGCATTTTCTGGCACACCTTCAGATTTCAAGAATTCCTGGTTGTTCACAACTGTCACTGCTGAATTTTGCTATGCAGCACAACGTGACGCAAAAAAAGGCTCTGGCGACGAGAAAAGAAATCGCCCGATCAGGAGGCTCCTGCTTTGAGCACAGCGAGTAGCAGAACAATGGGCGTAAATCCTCGGGGAAAGGGCAGTTCAACACCCGATGCATTTTGTCAACAGTTCAAATTATGCCCTTCATGTATTATGACTGTTATCATCGTTTTCAAACGCAGCACGAGTATCCACTGCAACTGTTTACGTTCATCGTGGACAGTTTACAGAGCTATCGGGAGTCTACAGGATTAATCGGTAATGTACAGCATATTCCATTTTGGGATGGGAAAAGTGAGAGATTTAGCACGCTTCTTTCATCTATGCCACTTTTACCCTCCTAAAAATAATGACCTCCAGCCCACGTGTCTTTTTGTTGTCGTATTATGCCCTTAACATATACATTCTTTCACAGCCATTTTAAGACAGCAATAATAATCATGTTTATTACGTGAAAGTGCACCCTGTTTAAAACTTGAATTGCTGCTTCTAGGGTAGGAAAAAGCCAATAAAACCTCCCATAAAACAACGTAAAACCCTTAAGTTGCATAGTTCATGTAGAACAAGGGTCTGGAATAATGAGCTGCTCTGGTGATGTTCATGCCAATGACTGAATACATTTATATTTGTTTGTGGAGACACAGAATGGAGGTCTGCCTTTAAATGAATGTTACCAGTAATGCTCCACAACAACGTATCATGAGTTTGTATACATTATCGCTTTTGCATTGAACAAGGCTCAGTCATTTAGCCGGAGTGCTTGCCAATAGCGTTTGGCAACCCAGCACCAATTGCTTAAGAATCCTGACACTGCTGATGAAACACAGAAGGTCGAAACTGGTTTGGAGTTTGCTTAAACAAATTCTGCTTCAATCTTAATTTTGGAGCTTTCGTGACTGCAGGAATTATTCTTTGGTTCTTTCGGTAAAGTCACGTATAAAGATAAAATAATAAATTAAATAATAGCATACGACGTTTCGATTGCTTGTGTTGCAATCGAAACGTCGTATGCTATTATTTAATTTATTATTTTATCTTTATACGTGACTTTACCGAAAGAACCAAAGAACAAATTCTGCTTGATAATATTGGTCTCCAAAGCCGATAAAACAATTACAAAGAAATATTTTATTCGTACGTGGAGACAGAACGGAAGTCTGCTGAAATGTGTACGTTGTTACCCAGTAACGTTGACTCACCTTGTCTCCGAGGAAGCCTATCTCGCCTGGAATTCCGGCTGCTCCCTCATCACCCTGCGGATCACACCACACGCATGGGGCACGCATCACGGCGCGGTACTTTGGGAGACATCACCAAAACAGCCCAAGGCAAGCGGCGCTGCATCACAGCTGAAACCGTCGCAGGTGAAACAAGCTTTGCTCCAGCTTGACAATTCAGTCCCATTTTCATTCAGACTCTGTCGCCTCGACCGACCTGGTTTTCACCTGAGGACGGCTGCTTGCGTTGTGGCCGAAACGTCGTGAGAATAATTTTATTATGTTTCATTTTTATTATTTTATTACTTCCCTTCTACGTGACTTTACCGAAAGAACCAAGAAGATGAATTCAGTCCCAGTCTCGCTCTGTGGTCTCAATTACAAACAAGCAAATTACCTTTCAATGAAAGGAAAACATATATAATGTTTGCTGCTATGCAACAATGCGGCCATTATAACTACCAATTGTCCAAACAATTAATAAAGAGCCCAAGCAACCCAGGAGCCACATTTTCTGGACTTGATTATTTTGTCTGGGTACCCAGGAGGGGCCTATGATGAAATGAGTCCATGAACCAAGAACAGATATGTCCCCTTTCAGGACCACCTGTGGTGGCATTACCAGAGTGGATCCACTTTAATCTTGATTTGAAGCTTTCGTGACTTTCGCAGGAATCCATACTCTTTGGTTCTTTCGGTAAAGTTACGTAGTTAGAAATAATCCACTTTCTTTATGTAACCAATAGCAGAACATGCCGTGATAACCATGTGAAATGTGTGGCGTTTTCAAATAATCCACTCTTATTAGCTGTATACATGAATCGGGACTACTGACGTTTTGCCATCATTGGTGGTACCAATTTCTGCTCTGGCCCATGGACTAAATGAACCGGACTGTGCTTGATCTCAGATCTTGGGGGCTATGTAGGGTTGGGGCTGCATGGTGCTTGTACGGGTGACCAACATGCACAACAGGTGCTAAAGGCAGCTGCGGAGTTACTTAGTGGTCAGCAGAAAGCAATGCAGCAAAATATATTATTGTGCTATACTCACATGCCTCTATACTCCCCACCTTCACCAACCCGCAGTGACCACCATGGTAAAGTAAGATCAAATAGCCACCACGACCTACAAAGAGGCCCTCATCTAGCAGTGGGTTGACAAAGGGCTGTACGTATACATGCAAATGCTCACAGGTTTATTTGGGCCGGACAAAACCGTGCGATAATCTGCACTCTGATTCGCTGCCGTGTCAGCCTGGCAACTTGCTTGTGCCCACGTAGGTTCTGAAGCCGGATTTTGAGTGGCGTCCACGTTAGTGACCAGAACATGAATGCAAACTCTGTTTGTTGACTTTGTGCTCGGAAGTCGGAGACATGCCCTAAAGTGCCAATTGGTTAATTATTTGGTAGTGCCCCGTAGTGGAGAATTCGGTCAACTGCAGTGTGAAAATTGGCCACAATATCGCCTCCGCTTCAAATCGATCATCTTGGGTTCTCTGCTAATGATTCAACTTCCTTTTGGTCTTTTCCAGACATTTTTTTGTTGCAATGTGTTACAAAAGATGATAAATTAACTACGGCCTTTGTATTAAAAATAGGTTTTACCATTTCTGGCAATAAAACAGGTGTTAAGATGTTCAAACACCAAAACTATTCTTATCCTCTGATACTGGCAAGAAAGGTTGCATGTTGTGGTCTTTGTATTGTTAGAATGCTTCCCCGCATGCAATTGCCGATCACAGATGACACTCCTGGAAGTTCAAACCTTCTGACGAGTTTCTGCTTACACAGCAAAACCTATTTGGGAATTATTTATATTTCAATTAATACAAGCTAAGGCAGAAATCATGCAAGTGTTTTCTATAGGCAGGCACAGGTGTATGAATGGTCAGACTAAGAACCTCTTATGCACTGCCTAATGGGTTTGTCATGTCCTGTGTATGACACATGCAAGACATCCCAACACGAGAGATAAATGCCTCGCTGGATAATATTCCCAGAACACATTTGCAGTAAACTTGTGATTGGCCTCTTAGAATCTCCAAACTTGGGGTCTTGTAAATCGCCCTGCTAAACATTTACACTCTCCAGATTTTTGCAGATGTTAGGAGAGCACAAAGTGCACGTAAAGAATCTCCGATATTAATGTGCAAAAATATTTTTCCCTGAAATGAAATTTGGGATAAGTTGTATCTAACGTTACTCTTACCACTAACAGGGTGAGAAAAACAATCACCCAAGACTTCATTATGAATCCTGAGAATGAGCTAAAGTCAGGGTTAAAGTTATAGTGAAATGATCATTCCCTGTTTTATCCTGAACAGTATTTTAAAATTAAATAATATGTTTTCTTAGCATTTACAAAATGCAAGCAGCCGGCCTCATCTCAATGCAAGACCGTTTCGACAAAACGTGGTATGTTAAAGGAATTGTCAGATCACCTTATCACCTTTCACTCCCGGCTCTCCGGGGCTTCCCATGAACCCCTGCAAGAGATCAATCATAGCCTGTTTAGCACAACCGTTAAAAGAAATCTGTAATATTATCTGTAATATTATCTTACAATTGCGAATGTCTTTTCGGCTTAAAAAAAACGTGTAAGCTCTAAGTGCATCCATCAACTCATCCACGCATTCCTGAACTCAACTTTCAATCTTTCTTTACCCCAACGTTTAATACTTGTTTAAAACCACATTGGCTCAAAATGGTTAGGATCAGCCAAAAAGCACAAAACAATCCTGACAAATTGTTTTATTGAAGGAATATGGGGCCATCAACATTAAGGCAAAATCAATATTCAGCCTTCAGGCAGATGCAATTCAACATTACTACGTAAGTGACCTAACCGACCATGCAGGTGTAACATCATCGTTTGTTTACCTACAATAATTTTAATGATATTACCATACAATTGTGTGTGCATTGAATGCAATGAAATCATTGGTCTACATGGGTACATCTGTATCATCGCCAGTGGGGTAAACGGCTATTGAGGGAGAGATCAGTGTGGGGGTTAAGACATGTCTGCCTCTACCTTGGGGCCCAGAAAACCAGGTGGTCCAATGATCCCTTGAGGGCCTGGATCGCCCTTAAACACAAAAGAAAAACAAAATACATTCAATAAGACGTCATTTATATGCACAGGAAAGCCCTGCTGAGTCTCAGGGCTGTATTTGAGGAGCTTGCTGCATTTCTAAGTTGGGCAAATTTCTTTTTTCCGTAGAGTTTTTGCACATTGGAGAAAACCAAAGTGCCTGGGGAAAACCTGTACATGCGAGGAGAATAACACACAAACGTCTACACAGTCGGGTTCACTTACCCCTTTGCGGTACCGCCATCTGCTGGCTAGCATGCTGCCTGTTGGGTTTGGGAGTTTCACAAATCTAAGCGCACCAACCACTGCTTCCAAAGCACCGCAATATAGGCGTGCTCCAGCACATTTGGCCAGACAAAGATAAAAAGCTTCGGACTGTTAAATAGTATTCAAACGGTCAAGAAACGCTACGTGTAAACGTATTGTAAAATCGCAACGCAGAACATTGAGGGGCCCTCTAGATAAATTCGAATTTCAGAGATGTCAAGCTGAGACACGTTTTACGATGCCATCACCATGCAGTGGTGACCCGAGACAAATAGCTATGGCTCGTGGAATGACACGGAGGCGCTACAACTGGTCTGGGTAGGGTGGCACGTCATCACGGTTTGTGAAAAAAAATATTAATGTAAAGGCTGTGGACGGACGATTGCTGAGAGAGAAGGGGAATGTGGAAATGGGTCTCTGTCGTCAGCTGCTTGTGTGGCTTCTGATAGAGCGGACGTGATTGGTGCCTTGCCTCTTAATGACATTACCAGAAAGGATGGAGGAGAAAAGATGATTTCCCACAACGGATCAGGGAGAAAAGATGATTTACTACAAAAAAAAATACAGTTTCTATAACATCTCTGCGTTTGCGTCACCAGCATTCCATAGGATTGGGTGGGCAGGAGGTGGGAATGTGAAGTGATCCAGTTTACGTTTGTAAATTTGGCACTGTGTTGATACATGAACAGTCGCATTTGCAGGCTGCACTTTGTTTTGTAAAAAAATGTTGGGGAAATATTTTGGAAATCTGCAAAGCACCGTTCAATGCCTTTATCTCAAAATTAACTATTCATAAGAATCATAAGGCAATATCCATTGGTGGATGAAGGCATCCGCATGCTGTCACCATTCCTCATGGTTCTACGCGTCATAATCAATCTTTTAAGATAGCCTATCTCGTTGCTTCATCTTCATGGCGGATATCCACTTGGGTGTGTTGCTTCTCGTAGGGTAGCGGTAGTGCAGCGGTTAGCGAGCTGTGCTAATGAACCCGGCGATCCGAGTTTAATTCCCGCTCACGGCCAACACCATTGACGATTAGCTGAACCAGTTCTGGACCTCAGATTCAAATGAGTACTCAGTGCAATGTGTTAACATCGCCGTTATGGAGACAAAGGCGGCCGTGGTGGTGCTGGCTACCCACCCCATCGTGTGGTGGGCCGACCTTCATAGGCGCTCGCTATCAGCATTTGCCCCAACAGTATGTTAAGGCTATATGGGGGATCTTTGTCTTTGTTGTATCTTTTGGCTGCTATTCCATCACCATTGTCATCCGTAAGCCATCGTCGCCTTCAGCATTGTGTTCTGCCCAGCCAACTAAATTTCTTCCACATTCAATATGACATCTCTGATTTGGGTGTGTTTGCTGAACCATGTAATCCTCTTCCGTCTGTCAACATAATCCTCAGCACGCATCTCTCTTTGCTTCTTTGCACACTCTCTCGCTTTTGTTCCATATTTCTTTGTCAGTGTTGTGGGTTTTGATGAATGCAATTTTTTTTTTATCAAAGCCGTGGGACTTATGATGTTTTTTTTTTAAACAGCAAAACAACGTTCAGCAATGTGCAGCATGCCATGGATATTGAGACTCAAGGATGTATTATTTTGGCACAATGCGGAAAGTGGCAGGGATTCTTTGGGTGAGTTATTCATCATTGAGTGAGATGTGCGTTTAACACGTACATTAGTAGGCATGCAACATCTCTCTCCTTCCAGTGAATACTTTGACTTTTTGGTGCTGCAATTCTATTCAAAATCCATTCTTTTTTTTGTCCTGCTCTATTGTCTCATTGGCGTTGTCTCTCTTTTCTGACTTCCTCAGCCTAAGTACGATAGCAGCATAACATTTGAATATCATTTACATAAATCCCAAATAAGATATTCATACATGCACAATATGATGTATCTATCAGAGGCATAAGATGCAATATTAATACGTGAATCCCATACATTGTTACATACTTGACAGTTATTAGCAGTCTGGGCAAGACAAGGATGGGCATTTACAACATGTGAAGTTACAAATGTATTAACATAACCAGACCACAAGAGCAAACATGTTATGGGGTCTCTACACTCGAGTTATATATCACAGTAACATTTATGTTCGAATAGCTTATGGATATGATAAGCTATTCGAACATAAATGTTACTATGAAGGTCGAAAGGTTGTTCAGATTTAAATTAGAGAAGAGGTTATGCCAACATTTTGGGACCAAGTAACAAATGTAGTTCCCTCCTCGGACCGAAAAAATCCGAATCCGAAGCTTTATTTTGACTGGAGAAAAATCGATGAGATATGAAGCTCTTTTCACAGATGTTCAGATACTTAGGGATGGTGCAGAGAAGTGCAAATGCTCTGCGGAGGTTCGTAGGAATGCAGAGAGGAGAAAAGGATGAATTCAGGTTGAAGGAATGTAGGCCTCAATAACATTTGTAGACAGAGATAGATGACTGCCTCTCCTGGAAAAGAATACACAACTAGTAAATGAGACAAAATCGTGGAAAATGCTGTGGTTATCCGTCTCCATGTCAAGTGTGTCAAACAATGAGACTGCCCCAGCCTATAAGTGTCGTCACGTGTGGTCTCCATTTTGTACTTACGGTCAATCCAAGGACTCCCTTTGGGCCTTCTATTCCAACTTCACCCTGCAAAAAATGACAGACACACACACGCGCCCCCCCCACACACGCACGCGAATAGGTGAAATACTGCAATGTGTTTACTTGCCATCGCCGTCAGGGTAAGACGACTGAGCAATGCAACTAAATGGAAAACATCTCCAAGCGTAGATGTTTACCACCTGGCAGTCAATCGCTGTAGCGGTTAGCCAGAAGGTCTGTGTGCAAAATCGTGCCATTGTGTTGCTCTCAACGCGCCCGCATTGGATGCCAGTCATGCCTGCTGCACCACTCTGCGTGGGCGATGTTAGACGTGATGTAGGATGGCATGGTGAGGGCGTCCACGGAATTTTGTTCAACGATGTATTTTGAAGTTTCAGCGTTGTTATTTTCGTGCTCGACGGCGAGCGATGATGTCGTTTCAACTGATTCACTGAAACAAAAGCCGATAATTGGGGGGGTGGGGGAGGAGGACTGGGCTTTTGTATGTGGGAATAACTTGGCCTCTGTGAACTTCACAAGCCAAATGTAACTCAATTTGATCTATAACTTGTACCTCCTGTCATTACATTAATATATAATAACTTAATCCTAGGATTGCAGGAAACTGAATGATACTTTGGAGTAAAAATATTGCTGAATTTTTGTTTTGTAATACATTAATATATTGGAGTTAATTTAGCGTTGCAATGATTACAGTTATTTTATGAGTGACCGATGGAAGATGGCACATTCTCAAATCTTCATACACAAATTAACAAAGGCAGCATTACCCAAGCTTAACCTTCAAGCAAACAATTAATCCGTAAATTGGGGGGGAAATTCTGCCAAGCTGATGGGCCCAATAGTCTGGAAGTGGGGTCTTTGCATACAAGGTTTCCAGAGGCAGACTTTACAGCGGTGAGCATTGGTGACTGCGCTGACGAGTCCACAGTTATCACTGCATCACTGCTTCTGTTAGTCGGTGACATTTGGTCACGTGTCTAGGGATTATGACCTCAGACACGAGAACCACAATGCACTTCTAGAAATGCTCATGGTTTTAGCGTATGCACAAAGGCTGTGTGTGCTCTTTTTTATTGCACGTTTCTGCGTGTTGTTTGCAACAACAACAACAACAAAATATGTGCATGCAACTGGTACCCAATTTCACAAAGGAGTTCACCGATTTACTGACAAGTGGAACGGACGACGCGAGAAAGTTCAACACACAGGCTCCACAGGGAAATGTCCCGTTCTGATGGCCGCGTAGTATAAAACTAGCAGCAACTCCCAGGGGAGGGCGATTCCTCTAGGGCAGCACAGTTTCCTCATGCGGCCCTGGTGTGCATAACATGGCAAGATAGGAAAAGAAGGTCACGCACGAGCGGAGGATGTGTGGGCGATAGGGCACTCATTGAGGAGAGGAGAAAGCACTAATTCATGGGGTTTTTTTTTGTGTGAAGCGCAAACAATTGGGGTGCATTATTGATGCTCATTAGATGATATTTTCCACAAGTAAATCCCTTAATTGGCATGAAGCACACTTCTTTTTTCCACATTTGAGCGCTTGCACAATTGTGAAGGGTGAATATGATACGCTCGCGTTTCCACTTGCTCCCAGCTGTTCTCTCGCATACGATTGTTCAAGTGGAAAAACGATGCATATGCGCGCAAGTCTACATATAATATGCGACAAGCGGAAAGGCAAACGTGTTTGTAAATGCACAATTTTGTACGCGAAATACGATATTAGCATTTCCATACTTGCAGTGGCTATGACCTAGAAAGGATTAAAATCATGTAAACATTATTTGAACTTGAAACTATAAAACGAGCTGTATAGATCTTTTTCATAAGCGACCTGGCCACAAATGAGAGCTCAACAAAGTGGCTTATGACGTGGAAATTCAAAGCAGCCAAATGCTCTAAACGCACGTTTATGAATGTAGAGGGACAAACCAGAGGGCCTGGAGAAAAATCCACGCGACCACAGGGAGAACATGTAAACTCCAAATGTACAGCAGGAATCGAACCCACGATCTCTCGTATGCCAGGCGAGGTAGTTGCATCTCGCCAATATTCTGGCTGTCGTTAAAAATCATTATCACAGTATCTTTGGGTGAACTTGAATTGAAGATGCAGTACATAATATTAAATGGCAATACAAAAATAACATATATAACCCTTTGCAAATCCACTGCTGGATAAAAGTGTCATCACAACAACAGGTCCATCAGTGTGCATTGGCGAAGCGAGTGGTGGGGGGCAAAGTCCGGTTAAGATATCACTCACCACTGATGTTAGTCGTGGCCGGGAAATTATTGTAGGTCATCACGTTTATAGGGCAGGGTGCGATCCACTGAACTTCACCGCATGATATCGTTTAAAGTTGGAATTTAACTACATTTAATTTGAATGAATTATTTTCTATTAAAAGGTTCATTTCAAAGACATCACCAATGCACTATTTTGGTTAGAAGTATGTCAAAGAGTGAAAGTATTAATGGCAGATATGCGTTTTATAAACCATTGCTTATTAAACAACACTAAATTCTCTTGACTAGGAGAATGTGTAGAAACATGTATTAAAATGTACAGAAAATGTTCCTGTTCAAATCCCCACTTATGAGCCTGGGATTTCCTGCAGAGGTATTATTCAACAACCAAACGGGAGGTTAATTAATCTGGCACAGAAATTCTGGGTGGGGTTGGCAGACACTTCTCCCTTCCAAAATCACTGTGCACCCACAGTGCATGTAAGTGTGGACATTAATTCCGAGAGCGAGAGAGACTTACAGGTTTTCCATCTGGACCAGGAGGGCCTCTTTCCCCATAATCCCCAGGAAAGCCCTGTTGGAAGACAAAGGTGGCGATGCCAACAGACGAAATTTTTGTTAAACAAAAAAATAAAAATGCAAAAAAACCAGTGTGAACAAAAAAACCACAGCCGATGCTCTTGAAGGCAAGATCAAACGTCTTTATCTAGATAGTGCCAATAAAACATTTCTCAGCTGCAACGATAACAGTGACTTGAATGAGATTATATCTTTGTTGCCTTGGCAAAAGACCAAAATTACAGGGCGCTTCTTAAAAAAAACACACACAGCACATGCATGACAATTTGAGAAAGAAAACAACGTCAGGAATATTAGAAGACACCAGGAGAGAGTGGGGGTCTGTGCGATAATTTTTAGCACAGAATACGAATGAATACGTTTGCAATAGTGGAGAGCCATATAGATGAAACTGACTGTGAAAAATGCTTTTGTTGCAAATACTTCATTGAATGAAGCTATGATGGTAGAATGTATTCTAAAATTACCATATCATTATCTATTTATAAAAGAAAACCTCACTGACTCTCAAGACTCATTTTCAAGAGGTTCCTGCTTGACAATATTTGGCCAATTATTTTTGGGCATTCGTGAATGGTGGAGGAAGTGGCTGGAGAAAAGTCCGAGCACACAAAAAAAATACATAAAAACTCAGTCATATGTATTACCAAACTACTTTCTGTACGGCAGTGTCTGGGTGGCTCGAAATCTCCACGAGCCCATCCTCCAAGTCGGTGAGAACCATCGGACCCAGCCGTTCACTTACGTGTGTTTTTATGGACACGAGAGACTGATGGCAGACGTGAAACAGAGCAAAGTTTTCACGGCCGCGCGCCACATAAAGCTGCCTTACGTTTCCCCCTAGCCCAATTCTATTATGGCGGGGCGTTAATCAACAGGAGGCAAAACACAGCACCCATTTGTGCTGTACAAGTCACACTTCCCAATCGCTCCCGTGCACTGAGCGTCAGCGTGGCGTGTGGCACCGTTTGCTTGGTTGACAAATCACAATCGCTGCTCTTTGGAAAGCCAATAGGGCCACAGACATTCTCTTGAGTAAGAAGGTTGGGGTGGCACGGGAGGCGTCGAGAGGTGGGCGGGGAGGTGGGGGCTGCAATTGGTGGAGCTGTAGATGGGCTGTAAAAGCCACCCTAGGTGTGTGCACACATCTGTCAGACGAAGCCCTGTGTGAGCGGAAACTCCAAAAGCCCACCACGTGACTTGCTGGGTCATCCATCACTCCACGCTGTTGAGGAATTTCTGAAGGGCATTTTGAGTGGCTTTTTAATATTGACCACCAACAATAGATTCATAATTTATTTTTGTAAACCAGTCATGACTTATTCACTGCTGGATGAAGGACTCCCTTAGCTGCCACCGTTTCTCACATCCCACAATGCAATATATCTTCCACCTGCACACAAGCCGATTTCATCGCTGTATCTCAATGGTTAGAAGTCCTCTCGAGCTGCCACGCCATCATTCGTCTCTACCACCACCGATCATCATCCCTTTCATCCCTTCTAGCAACACGTCCGGTACCAAGGCCATTTACTATTCTTAGCAGTCAATGTGAGGTCTCTAACTCAGAGGTCGCAACCGGGTACCCCCCGATACCCGTACCCTACCCGATACCTGGCTACCCGTACCCGTAGCCGTTTGCGACCCTGGTGCGGCCGGGTACGGGTACGGGTAGGCCGTGAGTCATTGGTGAGTAGCCGTTTGTCACTCATTTCGGCCCTGGTGCGGTCGGGTACGGGTACAGGTAAGGAATCAAAACCCGTTTGCGACCTCTGCTCTAACTTGTGTATGATTTCCTAATCAACGTGTTTATCATTCTGTCTTTCAGTGAAACCCGAAGCATGCGCCTCCGTGAATCTGTGTATACCTATTCGGAAACCACTGGAGCTAAGCACTCTTCAATCTAGATCGAAAACTCATTTATTTCTAACTACGTTTTGTATTTAGTTTGTTGTCCTTCTGCCGCACCTCTGATTAGTACAGTTGGCTACGTACGGTGCGAAAGAAGTTCAACATACGTACATACCTCTCAGATATTGTTCCACTTTAAACACACGTATAGTACGGTACACTCATCTTTACCATCCCCACTCGCACCAGACTGATTTATTATGATCTCTTGTTTATACATATTATTTTATTGGGACAGGCAAAAGAATGCAATAACCTCACACCTGAAATGTTGTTTAGTATCTTTTGTAGGCATGTAACAATTAGCACCTGCACAATTCGATTAATGGTAACGATTCTGGGTTTGCAATTCAATTTAAGGATCAAACTTTTTTTTCTATTGTGGTTAACGGGGTGTCTCTAGTGGCTGAAGAGTTTAGCTGAACCTATTACACGTGGCATATATGAACGGAAACAACTGTATTTTTACATATCTATAGGGTACATCATATTCTTCTTATTTTTACATGTAATATTCATTGCATATATTGTGAGAGTAAGAATCGATTTTTACTGATGAATAAATGTATCATTAGATGTCTAATACTGTGACCCAAATATCATTGTTCATTTCAGCTGAACCGCGATTGATTTTCTGTTGAATTGGAGTCTCCATAAATAAGTTAAACTCAGGCTACCTTACCGAAAGTAAGATGTAAAATATTGGCCGCATAGAGAAGTAAAATCCTTAGGTGCAGTAGCTGTTAATGCACGGTGCGTCTACGGAAAATGTATGTAAGAGGCTGTGAGACACATTATTGTTCATGTGGTGGTTGTTGTTCAGGCAGCTGTACATCGATGAGAATGCACCTATGTACACACATTTTTTTAATCTAGAGGCGGCACACATTTTCTTTCCGCACAAAATATTCCTATCAGGGCATATGTACACGTTAAACTTAAGTGAATATTTTAGCTTTTTTTTAAAGGTATACAGCGCGAGTGTTGAACTTTTGAGTGTGCAATTTGAAAATGTGTCGTCGCTATTTACATTGGTGAAAAACGTGGGCACAAAATAGCCCCGTCTCCAAATGGAGGCTCGGCTCAACAGATGTCAAGGAACCCAATTTAAACCTGCTTTGCTGGCCACTCGCGATCGATATTTTTACAAATTGCAGCTGACGCAGGCGTCCACCGGTGTCAAGTGAACACGCTGACGTACAAGACGCTATTTTTGGAAAGGCCACTTGTTTATATATTTTTTATTGTTGCACGAAAATAACGTCGGGCAAAATATAACTGCACTGCAATAACGATAATGAGAACAACCACGAAAAACTATGAGGATCGACACATTAAAACACACTGCTGTGTACACTATTTCGTGCAGATTTTTAGAATGATTAAAATCGTATGTTTACATTTTCAAAGCGAGCCTTAACTTGTTAATAAAATCGAGTAAAGGCTTTGGCTGCTATACATTTGAACGTGATAAGACACTTTGTTGAGCTATCATTTGTGGCCAGGTCGCTTATGAAAAATAAGCTAATAGCTCAGTGGGCTTTACCTGTTGCAATAGAAAAAAGTTTAGTTTTATTCTTTTTAGTAATCTCCTTACCTCTCCTAAACTTTGCACTCCTATCGTGTGTTTGTTTCGTTTGTTGTTGTAACTTTCTGATCAGCTCCTACTGGACATCTGTGAAAAAGAGCTTAATAGCTCATCGGATTCCTCCAGTCTAAATAAAGAATCTGATTCTGACGTCACGGTTAGAATGGCTTCGCGAAACGTGGAGCCTCAAAAGCCTGAGACGCACACGCGGTGCTACTTCTCTCTGCGATGTCCACCCACCCATGCCACCCACGTAGGAATGCAGCAACCCGCGTTGCACAGCGGTGCCACACAGAGACGCAGCTCTGCCTCTTCGAGCAGCAGACGCGGCGGGGTTCTCGTCGCTACTCTTCGTCATTGGCTTTGTCAATGCCATTAAACCGACTTTAATGACAGAGCTGACGATGATGATTATGATGATGATGACTAGATGCCTCTGTTTCGATTTAAAGCTTTCGTGACTGCAGGGATTCATCTTCCTCGTTCTTTCGGTGAAGTCACGTAGAAGGGAAATAATAAAAGAATAGAAATAAAACATAATAAAATACAATTCTCACGATGTTTCGGCCACAACGCAAGCAGCCGTCCTCAGGTGAAGACCAGGTCTGTCGGAAAGACAGCGTCCTTCAGACGCTGTCTTTCCGACTTTACCGAAAGAACCAAGAAGATAGATGCCTTTGTGCTGAAAATAAAATCGAAATCACCCAGAATATACCTGATCTCATCATATCTCAGAGGCTAAAAAATTGTTGGGCCTGGTGAGTGCTTGGATACTTAACCACTATGTACAGCAGATTGATTTCGGCTATGGGGAAATGTGGTGGGTAGCAGTGGAGTGCAGCAAAATCCATTGTTCTGTACTTTTATGTTCCCACGCCTATGGCTCCCCGACTTCACCGACTCAGACCGACCTTGTGGTGCGCTGTCTGAGATGTGTGTTATGTTGCGGGCACATTACAAACCTAAGTTGTTTTATGTTTAAATAACTCACATGGCCTGCATGTGCGTGGAAAGACCCTAATCCAGCAGCGGATTAACAAGGGCCTGTACATGGACATAGCACCACTCTTATAATCGTTATCAACAACACTGGCAGATGCATATACATGCAGCAGATTGATGGCTTAAACTCAAAGCGAAACAAAGACCCCACGTTCCGATTGACACCACTGTAAAAACAAATGAAATTTGTAAGCACGTCATTATAATGAGCGTTCAGGTGTAAAGAAAACCCCTTCCAGTGCACGAATTTAAACGTGATCGAGCAGACTGTTGACTCGGCTGTCAGCACGTTCTCCCACGCTGTGCCTTTGTTGGATCCACAAGCATGATGGGGCATCTCAATTGGCGGACACGTTCTGGTTTACGCTCCATGAATACAGATATCAATGAGAGAGAACCCCCCCTCCCCTCCACAGGTTATAATTCAGGAGTGTCTAAGGAGACAAAAAAAGTGTGTCAAGAGCCTACCGGTCGTCCCATTGTGCCTCTCTTTCCTGGTGCGCCAGGTACACCCTATTCAAAACACAGCGCAAGCACACACACACACACGCACATGCAGAAACACGCGCACACGCACACACACACGCACACACACACGCACACACACACATGCACACACACACGCACACACACACACACACACGCAGAAACACGCGCAGGCAATTACGAGGCATCCACTTACAACCTCAAGAAACTTATAGGGAGCTCAAGGAAATGTGGCAAGTTCACTGGCGAGAGTGTGATGAATGTCAGGCTACATAGCACCACGGGATATCTTGGGTTTTCAATGACTCAACAAGGAAACACTCAATTTCAGGTGGGCGACGCGATTACTTATTTCAGGAGCCAAGCGGCTTGTAATTGAAAGAGGTAAATGAGTAGGTTTACAGGAATTAACAAAAAAACTATCCCCAGTGAGGGAAGGAAACTCGCCACACACCTGTGTTAGGATACTTTTTGTGACCTACAATTTTTTTTGTATTTTCTTACACGTAAATTTGTTTCTTTGTTTTACCAAACGCTGCAGTTATGAAGAAAGAAAATCAGGAGAACTGGCATTAAAAGCACGTGCATTTATTCAACTTAACCATAGGTACGCTTCAATGGCTTATTTCGCACCCCCTTGCTGCAAACGTGCCAACTGTGTGCAGGCTGACCCCAAGCTCCTTTGCAAAGAGAGGCGCTCTTCCAGAAATCCAATCTCTATATTAAATCGAGCGGTATTGTTCACGTAAATGGATAACGGCGAGGGAGGGGGGGGAGAGGTCCTTCAAAAGGGAACCCCTTTAATCACTTGTCGGAGCCAGTTTTTTGCTAATGGAGGAAAATGAGGTTGCTATTCATTGCAGTTTGTGGTGAATGGGGGTTTTTTTTCAATCATACCAATTTTTTTTTCTCATAGAGTTTGACAAAGGAGTCATGTGAGAGAGAGGTCAAATAAGGTCTTTACCATGGTGGTCTGCAGTTCGAGCAAAGGCCTCCCCGCTACGACTGGCCAAAATTAATTTGGGAAGAAGCTGAGAACATTAGGTAAACACTGAAAGGAACTTGGGTTTCTACAAATTGCTGGTGTAAGGGAATATCGCAGGAATATCCCGTCTACAAACCTTCATACTGAGACTTGTGGCCATTTTTTTCTCCAGCTGAAACAGGCTGGTTAAAGACACGTTTCTTATTCTAGTCAACCCTTGCGTATGGCACCAATATGCTCAGGAGATTAATGCCAATATTGATGTCTGCTAGCCTCGGGAGGGCTTGAGGGGAGATTTTGTGTAATTTGCCGTTCCTCCTCCACTGAAACAGCACGGGCTACAATGGTTTACTACAAGGTCAATAGTTTGGACGGCATGGCCAAAATCGCGCTACTGTGGCTCGTCTTAAATTTTCCATTCATGAAGGAGATGTGGGCAACGGCCGATTGATGTTCTGATGTGGTCGATGGTTTTCCACTACTGTTTTAGATTAGGAATGGCAAAGCCAGGAGGCGTGACGTTTCTTATAAACGATAGTAAACGTCCAATAAGATAAATGTTGCGCTGGTTAATTTAATTTTTTTGGGTCGTATTTAAATTCGAGTGATGGTACGAGTTTAATCATTGGTTTTAGAGTGAGCATTAATTGAACAGATGTTTTGGCATGGACTGTAAAGCCACCTGCTGTAGCCAGCTCTGGGGGCTCTGCTAATGATGGGTGCTCGCATCTGCTTTATTTGCAGCAGCAGCAAAGAATAAAATGCACAAAGCCTCATCCATCACCATCTCAGAGCGAGGCAGAAGGATCAAGGAAAAACCCCATCAAATGATTTTTTTGTACCAAAAATTAAGTATCTGCAGATGTACAAACGATTGTATACACACACACACACATGCGCGCGTGGGCACAGACACACAATGCATTAACAGCAATGGGAGACTGCTGACTGAAACATGTTTTACCATATTAAAATATAATGTTGAGGTAGCTGCTGCTGTTAACCATCTCATTTTACAGCACAAGTGGCTAGTATTTGGGCTAGAGGTAGCAATGGGGCAGTACCTCATGCCATCTCCTTCTCCTCTCCACAAATACAAAGATCCCCGTATAGCCTTCACAGACTGTTGGGGCAATTGCTGTTAGCAAGCACCGATGAAGGCCGGCACGGCACACAAAGGGGTGGGTGGCCAGTAGCATGCCCGGCCACCTTCATCTCCCTAGCGGCGATGTTTACACGCTGTACCAGGTACTAATTTTTAGGCTGAGTCGACCTAGGGGAGGCCCATGACCGGTTCAGACAATCGTCACTGGTGTTGGCCATGAGCAGGAATCGAACTCATAGTGCTGCGCACAAACTGCTACACTACCGCTCCACACACGTGCACACACACGCACACACATAGGATGAAGCAATGCAGTACTGTATTTTATAAAAGTGGAATTCAAAAAGGAAATGCACCCGAGGTCCTTCAGCTCCTTGCGCTCCCACTATCCCCGCCGGGCCGATGAAACCCTGGGTGGACAAAAGTAATTGTTCAAAAATATCAACCATGTGTAGCGTGTTTCTCTTTCTATTTTTCCTTCTGTCTCTAATGCGAGCAATATCTGGTGTGCATTATGAGGCTGTCGAGCATTTGATATGGCAAAATCCACTGCAGCACTTTCCACATAATCAACGCTTACTTACAATGCAAGTTTACATTCTGAGTGTTACAGAAATTTTTAAGCAAATATGCATTTTGCACAAAAAACATTAAACATCGGGCATTGTTTGCTATTGCTGGTGAGAATAGTAATGTTTAAAAACTTCTGTGTTACCCGAATTCCTTTTGGACCAGGTTTCCCAATGGGACCAGGTAATCCCTGGTGAAAGCAAAAGGAACAAATGAAAGCCAAAGCTCACGTTAGTTCTGATGAAATAACTGACATGGACAGACACATTTGATTTAAAATCTCAGCTACCATCAAAAAAACATTCACAGTGATGCTTATAAAACATACACTTTACCTAACCGTTTACAAGATGTGCTTTTTATTTCACGTGTGATGAACAATTACCACCATCAACACCTTTCTAGATTGTACACTTTGAAGTTTGAAGCCTGTACACATTTGTCACTCAACAGAATGTCTTCTGATTAAAAAATACATATATATATTTAAGCACAGGACTTGTATGCAGAGCAATTCAGAACATTCCATGTGTCACTGATCTACCGTTACTGCACCTGCCTGCCAGGGTAACCTTTGACCCCTGGGTTGCCCTCCAACCCCGGTGAGCCCTGTGGGCAGGAAAGACAAGATACAAGTTACAAGGTCACATGGTGGCAATAACGGCTTAAAATGTCACATCCGGTGCTGGATCTCTTCAATCATCGAAGCTGTCAAGTAAACTTATCGAACTTCAAGCCAACGTCAATGTTACAAATGCAGTCCATCACGAGCAATATGTAAGAACTTGCGTCGCTATCAAAAACACGTGTTTCTGATTCCGGCACTACTAAACGGCACTGACCTGCAATCTGTGGACCTGACCTGTATTTAACACCACACAATTGGTGACCCATAAAAACCTCATGTTGAAAAAAAAATAAGCACTGCAGCAACTATATTTTGAGCAAAAAACAGCACTTAAATAAAAGTAAGTCTACAATTAAAAACGTATAAGGATAATTACCGGCTATTCGAACTGGCCATTTGTGGCATTTTCAGTACAAACTGTAACACATTTGATTATAGACAGAAGCTAATGTGAATTGGGTAGTGAAACTTTCTATGAATTCCTTGAGGATTGTATTTTGCATCCGAGTTATTCTGTTAACGTGACATTCCAGTCAGCCACGGCCATTGCAGTTTGTCTGCGGGCCGACCAGTCAACAAAGCCAAATAAGCAATTAACCAGAGAATCGTTTAACAGGGCCAGATAGCATCACTCCACCCATCCAGAAAGGAATATGGCCAGCACTAACAGTCAATATCCCAGTGGAATAATTACTACAAAGATCCGTCTCACATTATTAAATTAATTATTATAGTAATTATTATCCATCTATAAAGCATTCCATGTGTTTCGATGTAAAGCTTTTGTGACTGCAGGGATTCATCTTCTTGGTTCTTTCGGTGAAGTCACGTAGAAGGGAAGTAATAAAATAAAATAAAAAATTATATTATTATATTATTATATTATATTATTATTTTATTTTATTATATTATTTTATAATGTTTCATTTTTATTATTGTATTACTTCCCTTCTACATTCCATGTGTTTTTTCCCCCCTTCGGCTTCATGAGTGTTTTGTCTCCCGAACGGGTCAGGGTTAAATGTCGTTGGGGGGCAGCTCAATGTGTTTCCGAAACACGGGAATTGCTGTTGTGTATTTATGACTTGGTGGTGGCAATAACCTGCAGCGCATGCCCTGTGAGGGGAAAAGGTTATGCTGCTGCATGCCATGGGTATAAGCCTGATATGACGTCTGGGTTACAAAGTGAGCGCGGGTAGACGTCAGTCTGGATGAACACGCCACCGGACAAAGTGGGTTTGCGAGTGTGAGGAAAAAAATGTACAAAATTGTTTTATGGCTCTCCTGACTTCAAAAAAATTTGTGTAATCTTCACTGAAGATAAACCTTACAACCTAAAAATATAAAAACATTTTGATGTGGACAAAGCTACTTCTCAATAGTTTGAAGTGATTTTTGTAATTTAAATTTTTATTCACCAAAAATGTGTTAAACAAAGGAAGGCGAGAGCATGTAATTTTTTCTTGTGCAAATATTAAAAATATTTACGTACTTTATTTATCAATTACATAACGTTTGAATATGCAATCATCAAGGAAGCCATGAATAATTCATACATAATTAACTTGACGTCATTGGCCATGTTTGTGAATGTTTAATTTGCCTTTAGAGCGGCATTCATTGTGTAATGAGGAAATGACAAAACAAGCAACTTTCAAAACAGCCAGCAATAACCCATCTAAAACCTTGTCCATAACATAGCAAACAGTGGGATCGATATAAGGACTTGATCCTTGTACTTAGTTGTCTAATGAGGCTTCCCTTGAACTACCCAGCTGGGTTTCTGTGGATTACAGGAATAAAAAGCGGAGATACAGGGAAATTAGGTCCAAGGTACGGACACTCTTCCTCTGCTCTGGCTCCAAGTCCAAACCCCATTGGGAAAAGACGAAAGCCGAGACTGATGTGGGCGTCTGCGCCACCAAGCGCCCCGGCTTTCGCGCGTCTGTGCCGGCAAGGGGCATCCCAAACGTGCGAGTGCCCCCCCTCCAATTAAAATTCCTGTGTTTTTTTTTCCAACCAAAGGAGTGCGCAGCACGCCAAGAAAAACAGGGCCAGCACACGCGCGGAAGTGCCGCGTCGCTGATCTACGCAGAAATCTGCGTGGCCTTACAAGAGCCCGGGTCTCTGGGGGTAGGGCAGTGGGAATTGGCGGTGTTCTGCGTCCGTCAGTCCCTATGCTGAAGGGTGTAAGCTCGAGCTATATATCACGCTAAGGGTTGTTTCATTTTCCTCCTAAAACATGAGAGCGGTTACCTTCTGCAACCAAAATTTTCAGGTGTTCTCAAAACACGGTACACCTCTGAGTCTTACGAACAGGCACGGTTGAGCTGCCCAGTGTTAACCGAAATGGTTTTGCCGTTTAAAAAGGGCACCTTGGATCAATTGACTGACAGTTTAATGGCCAGAAATGAAAGACGCACTCACATATACCTGGATGACCAATGGCACTCTTAAATGCATAATATTTCAGTTCATATTTAATGCTGCTTGCTTATTATTGGCTAGCCTTTTTCATTAAAAAGGTGTCAGATCCATTGAAATTTGATAACAAAAGCATTTATGAGTTTGTAACTTAGCACATGTAAAACCATAACACTTTCATAATTAGCACCTGCACGCATATATTTAGATTTGCATTTGTGAATATGTATATACAAATGTATATATTAAGAGTTTAAGTTAGATTGTGACATGCATTGAGTTACCTAACATTGCAAATCCTTGTTCTTTTCATTCTTGACTTGTCCGTGCACATAATGAGTTTACAAACAACGCTAATTCCCATCACTGGAACGTGGTGCATCGTTCAGCATTGGGGCTGGCCCTATTGCACACAAGTGTGAGTGAAGAAGCTCGGTGCATGTGACTGGACCCACCGGCTCCCCTGGGTGTCCCATCTGTCCCTGGTAACCCTTGGAACCCTGTTAACAAAAGGTACAAAATAAGCCACAACACTATAATTCATTATTCCAAAAAGCAGTATAAAACGCTGACAAAAATAAATTCTGGTGAACATACATGCACTGGATGAAGTTTAAGGTTCAGAAAATGTAAAAAAAATAAGTTGAAGCTTTTGTGGATAAATAAATTGTATTAATATTGTGTTAAATGAAAACATATGAGTAAAAAACATCACTAGAATTGTTACACATTATAGCAAAAAGCCCAGGGCTCATAAATGTTTCCACAATACTCATTTAAAGTGCAATAACTTTTTCCAATAAAAGTATTACTATAGTTGCATTTCCTTAACATGTTATTGTACTACCTCAGCAGCCCACGCATGATGCAATAATGTTTTTGGGGCAGATCCACCCCCCACGCACGAGAGGGCGAAGAACTAAGCTGCCCATGTGCTCTAAGCTGTCGTCCGTGCTGTCCGTCCGTACGTTCCTAAAGTTGTCTGCGTGCTTGGCAGCTGGCCAGAGTCAAGTTTCGTCTGCCAGGCAAAGTGGCAGCCACACGACTCCCCGCTTAGCGAGATAACTCAAGTGATCGTGGCAGGGTTCCCCACTCCATCCTCGAGCATCATCATCATATTTCTGTGCTGCCCCCCTGCGCCCCCCCCACCCCCTCTCCCTCCAAACTTGGAGATGCTTTTTGTACTTCTGCATGCGCCGTAAATTTAGGCCATGCGGGTTTTTTTTCCGGGGCGCTGACGCTTTCGCATCTGTCACCACCTGAGTCGAACTGAAGCGCTGCATCCAAAACTCGCAGTTAAATGTTTGGCCTCGAGATCTGGCAGAGAGGCAGTGCGCGCTGCGCGCAGTCTGCTGAGAAATGGCCCAAATCGGACTTGACAAGCGCGATAAAACATGCGAAGGCTCAATGCTAGGCACGGTGCCGAAGAATTATTCGCGAAAAGCTACCAAAATAGCCCTGTCCATTTTTGTAATATCTCAAGTTAATCGCATACACTTATAGAGCATGGATTTGGCATATTTGCCAACAGCCATTGCTGGTGAACACCACGAGTATCAGGAACTGTTTAATGTCCACCTCTCTTCATATTTGAATGTTTAAGCGCATCTATGATTTCTTGGTTATTTTTCTTAGTCTGCCAAGAGGTATTACAGCATACAATACATTGTGCTGCTGTTTACAAAAACACTAACTGTACTGTATTATTGTTTGCTGTATTTCGCTTTTAGGTGTGTTCACTTTACCTTTGAACCTAGCGGCCCATGCAACCCAGGTGGACCGATTGAGCCAGAGTCACCCTGTCAGAAAATTAGGAGGAAAGCAGTTTACAAATGCAAATCACCAAACAAAAGTGTTAAACCGAAACTGTAATCAACGGCTTCATTGAGATGTGCCAGGCACACAGTCGACTTGCCCCAAATAAGTTTCACTGATTTGACTGCACGAACAGCGAAGCAGTTACCGATGTCTACAATCCACCCTAAATGCACGATGGCACGCACAATTATGAACGATACAGCTATCGTGCTGTGACGGTTCTACCGGAAGACAGAAGCTTGTGTTGCCTCCGAAACGTCGTGATTTTTATTTTATTTTTTATTTTACTTTTATTAATTTTAATTTTTTACCTACGTGACTTTACCGAAAAAACCGAAAAATATGAACGACGGGTTAGGTGAGATATTAAGTGCGTGCCCTTTTTATATTATTTATTTGCAGCCATTGTAAATCCACTGCTGGATGAGCCCCCCCCCCCCCCCAAATCACCCAACCCTGTGTCGATTATGGGATAAGTTTGACCTCACTAATGTGGTCAGTGTGGGATGGTGACTGTGGAGGCCGTGAGCTGGTTCAAATTCCAATTTTATGATAATTTCAGTTTTATGTATCATCATGCATGCTTATTGCATCTCACAATGCTGTACAATAACTGCATGCATAATCACACTCAGTGCTCAATCATATTTATAACAATTATTAAATAAATGAAAACCTCAGAAAAGAAAAAATTAATAGACAAATCAAGAAAATGTATAAAAGCAAAGGTATAAACTACAAAAAAGGTTATCGCAACAGAGTTATTTGTCAATGGTTTTAGTCATGGTTAAGGGATCATAACACTAATATTTCCAGCTTCATAGCAAAGTGTGCTGAGTATTGCACTACTGCTCTATGCAAACATGACGAAGAATATGTTTGGTAAGTTAGTTGTGTCTGTCATGCATTGACGAATGGTTTTGTGTTAATAATGTATGTATGTTGAACTTCTTCCGCACTGCACGTAGCCAACCTTGCTAATCGGACGTGCGGAAGAAGGACAACGACACAAAACACAAAAAGCAGCTCTAAAGAAATGAGTTTTCAATCTAGATTTAAAAGTGCATAGCTCCAGTGGCTTCCTAATATCAGATGAGCATTCCAGAAGGCGATGCAGTGACTCTCTTTGTTCGACGGCTATCCAAATGCCGCTGCGAGGATCACCGGAGTTCGCGTGATGATGGTTTATGCTCCTTGACAAGATCAGCGAGGTATTGTGGTTCGTTTGTGGCAACCGCTTTGTGTGTGATAAGTGTGACCTTCTAATGTATTTGTTTGGCGACCGGAAGCCAATGCAGCTTGGCAAGCACTGTGCGGACATGGTCGGATGTTTCAAATAATAATAGTGGTAAACTATGTTCCGCCCATGCTAATACTGCACACTACTTCCACTGCGGCCCATTATATTTGTTATGTGAGGGCCACATGCTGCAATTGCTATTTAAGCGAGTTGCTGGGGTAGCGGCACATTACACAACTATGTGGGGGTCCATCAGCGATTTCCACGAGAAGCCTCAAGAGGCACACGATTGCCTCTGGCAGGAAAATACGGCCGGTGTTTGTCCTGTGAGCCATCAAGCTTCCCGCCCCTAGAATACACGGAAAAATTGCTGCACGGTGGTGCATAATTTAAAACACACGTAGGTTTCTACAGCGATGTTTAAAAACATATTGAATAAAACAAAACCCCATGTATGTTTTCTGATTCATACCATTTAAATTACAACTTGATTATTCATGATTAAATAATGTTAGACATGCCCTCTAAATGAAGCACTGTCTAGAACAGTTATCTTAACACAGGGTTAATCACTTAACCAGAACATTTATTTTAAAAAATGTCATTTTTCACCATTGTTTTTTCCTTTTTCACCAAATACATTCCATTTCAGCTCTGGGCAGCATGTCATTTTGAAACTGTAGGAGCTAGCAGTTCACCACCCTGAGTATTAGAACAGGTTTACAGAAATGGTTCTGAAGTTACTTAAAGAGGCCTCTTTATCCACTATAGGAGCACAGGCTGCCTGCAAAGAGTGTCCGTCGCATGTCAATCGTACCAACGTTTTTCATGATCTCAACTACAAAATTTGGCAAATTAAGTGAAAAACCAAACAAACTCAGACATTTATTTTGTGCAGGCATTGGTGACCAGGCTGAGACAGACCATCAACCCTCGAGAACGCAGTTTGTTTAATCAAGGGTGGCTTGAAACCCGGATTCGAATCCAGGATCTCAGTCAACGACCATCCCCCATAGCCACCTCCACGAATGTAAACTTTAACGAGATGTGTAAATGGGGGCAAAGTGGGAATGACCCGCCGGTCGAGATCTCCCACCGCACGCGGCGCAAGCAACTGCACACACGGGCCGGCACCCTGCCCGCAACTCACCTTCTCCCCAGGTAGCTGCATGGGGGGGGGAAAACCAGGGTCGCCCTTTTCCCCCTGGACATTGGAGAGCGTTAGGGTGGGAGTGGGATGTACAGGGTGGTGGGGGGTGTAGGGGCAGAGCGCAAGCGAGGACATTAGCGCCAGCAGCAGCATGAAGCAGTAGCACAGCTGTGGATGAGACGACGTCATTTGAACATAGGGCACATGTTAGGCACAGCATAAAAAAAGTCAATTTTTTATGCTTTTGCTTGATGAGTGCGCCGTGTGAGAAGGTGAGTATGTGAGTAAATGTGTCCCTGAGTCTGAGCACCACGTGTGTGTTGTGCTGGTGTCGCTGGTGGAGCTGCAGTGGTAACATTCAATACTAAAGCTGCCGGGGAGAGTTAAAGCCAGGTTTTAGTATAACACAAGCTACTAAGCAGTGTGTATATATATGTATGTGTGTATGCGTTTATGCATACGTGTATATACACATACAGAAACACAGCACTAGATTAGGTAGCATAAACGCTCAAAAGTAGTACATATTTATGAGGTATTGACCATAATTTCATCAATGATTGAAGGCAACACAGAAAATATGTACCTTTAGGATAATCATGGAGTTTTTTTGATTAATTAGACTCATTCAGCAATGATCACAGAATGCAACTCAGAAATGAAGTCAGTGGCTTAGATATTGAGTGTGCACTGGGCCTCCATGGGTCAGAGTGGCCCTGGGGCCAGGCGACAAAGAGGGAGGTAAATTGGACAGGGGGCCCTATTTCACTCCTCGCACAAGGGCCCATGCTAACCACTGTGATAAGTAGCAATGACTTTGATGATGAATCTTAATGTGAAAAAATGTTTTCTATTGTCCTCAAATTCCTCCTCTGCGCATTGCAATGCCGAGCGACGTGTACGGTCAACCCACAACAAGCAATTTATGCCTCATCCTATCATCCACACATCGTGATTGACTTGTGAAAGTGTGGCCAATGAGGACAAGCGTGCCAGATTGTGTTTCAATAAAAGGGTCCTCAGATCCTGGAAAACATGCAGGGGAAGGCTGCGACTAATTCTTCATATTTTAATCGTAGAGTAATAGTCAAATGTGGGATTTGGGCCAAAACACTGGCACACAATGGCTCTTTTTTTGCAAATTGCAAGGTCAATGACAAACAAAACTTTACTTACAGAGAGTTGGTGCTTACATTGGGATTCGATTGTCATTAGGGATTTATTGAGGCAGGATACGAGTACAAGGGTTGCCCTTATCAATCACGCACTCTTTTGGCAGGGTGAGAGTTTAGGGAGATGGCGTGTGATTTATAGCCGACACCAGCGCACACGCATACAAACACTGGCCTTGTGCTGCAGACAAACGTCAGTGGGATCTTGAATGTGGACAAGCAGGCAGCGCGACTGGCTTAACGCTTAAATTAATATCCCCCCTCAGAGGAGGCGTGCTGGGTGATGCCATGCCACTCGGCACTGGGCTACGGGGTAAGGTTTCAACTCCACCGTGGGCTGCACCGGGAGGAGGCGAGTGAGCTGCCTCCGTGGCTGAGCGGCAGCCCTTAATTCACACCTGATTCTCTCTCCCATTTTCTTGCCAGTGGCCCTAGAGAGAATGCACTATATTTCTTCCTGGAAATACTTGGCAAGAGGCCCCCCGGCTGTCAGTTGTGTTGAGTTAGGGGTGACGGAGACAGGAAACAGCAAACTCATTCCAGTTGGATGTAGAAAAAAAATTAGCAAAAGGGAAAAAAATCTCCACCACCTGCACAAATCTGGTGCAGTTTATGCGCATTCATTTCCCTGGGAGTGAACCAAAAAATCCCAGTTGCCGTACACAGAGGGGAGAGCATCGCCAAAAATGCGCATGTCCGTGCGGGTATCCACGGTGTATTGCATCAGTGGAAAGTCGAGCATCAATGGCGGCTTCAGTGAACAAAGAGTGGGAGAAGGGATGTCAAGCGTCTCCGCATGGCCGGTTATTCATCACCGACGACTTCACAGTGCCATGAAAGTTTAAGATACAATCAGGGCTAGCATTAAAATTACCCGTCCCAACGTGTGCCAATGTTTATTTCTGATGGGGTGCGGCGGCAACACTTTTTTAGCCACCAACAGGTGCTGTGACAACATGAAGCAGTAATGGATTTGTGCGTGTGTGTGTGTTTTACAAGAAGCTGTGAGTCCGCTGGGTGGAAATGCGAAGCATGGGTTGACAACTATCGCATGGGCAGCCTTGAGCGGTGGATCATTGTGGTCTACAATTATGCTTTGTGGATTTTGTAAATTGAGAAGCGAATGCGATGGCTAATGATGCCGTTTATGAAGCATTAGACTGAAGCTCCTTCTTGGTTCTTTCGGTAAAGTCACGTAGAAGGAAAATAATAAAATAATAAAAATAAAACATAATAAAATAATTCTCACGACGTTTCGGCCACAATGCAAGCAGCCGTCTTCAGGTGGAGAACAAGTCTGTCAAGTAGACAGAATCTGAATGGCACGCCCCAGACTTGGAGCGACTATTTATGCTGGGATGGAGGGGCGAAGAGCGCCTTGACAAAATAATTTGCATATCAATAGGAATTTAGCATATTTATGGGAAATGCAGATATGCCATTCAGACTGTCTACTTGACAGACCTGTTCTCCACCTGAAGACGGCTGCTTGCGTTGTGGCCGAAACGTCGTGATAATTATTTTATTATGTTTTATTTGTATTATTTTATTATTTTCCTTCTACGTGACTTTACCGAAAGAACCAAGAAGATGAATCCCTGCAGTCACGTATATAACACCCAAACATATAAAAAAACTGAAGTTACACCTTGTGGTTCAATATACTGTACATGTATAAATTCAATGTACATTTTTCCAAAAAACTGTGTATAAAAATAATAACCAATCAAACACTAGCTGTCTCTTAGAAAAATGTTCCACTAGGTCTACATTTTTGGTTCGTATAAATGTTGTGCTACATTCTTTGTTTAAAGTGCAATGAATGACCCCCCCCCACTTAAATAAAATCAGCACGAATGTATTTCACTTGGTAGGGTCGGGATAAATTACGACAACAGCGTAAATTCTGTATGGCAAGCACAGCATCAAATTTGGCTCAAAGCCTCGAGCTGAGGTCTGTTTATAGGGGGTGGTTTGCATTTTCCCAATTACGGCAGCACTCTGCCAAACGGCACGGTAGCAGCCTCTGTTTAATATTTTTTCTTCACTATTTTATTCCAATTGAGCTATAAGCGTCATGTTACGAGAAGTATTTATTCGGATTTGTTGCAGAGCAGTCGACACCCCGTGTGTTACAGAATGGCCTGTTGAAGGAGATATCACAAAACTGCTTCTGAGGTCCCTTTGAGTAACCTCTGCTTTTGTCCACACTCATGGGTGCTTTTTCCCACGTGATTTGCTCTGCAGAAATGTTTGTGACATGGCAGTTAAAAAAACATTTTAATTTTAAAAGGCTGGAGTTTTTCCAGATTAAGTTAAAATCAAGATGAATGTTTTTGTTTTGTTTTAACGGATTCATTGGTGAGCATACTGTGGCTGATGAACTCACTACAATTTGAGAGCCTAGTTTATTCAAAAGTGGCTGAAACCTAGATTTGAACCAAGGATCCCAGCGGTGACCGACCCAGTCCCGTGACCTCCTGACCCTTGAGCCACCTCCAGCGTGATAGGCACTTACCCTGGAACCAGGAAATCCAGGGAGTCCGGGGTTTCCATGCGGACCTGGCATTCCCTGCACAACAAGAGGCCCAATGATTAAAACAAGAAACAAGGATTGTACACTGTTCACAAGTAACATCAACTTCAAACCTCGCAAGTGACACCACGAAGTAGTTTTTGAAAGCAGGATATTTTGGTGATTGAGCTCTATGCGTGTAACAATGCATTGGCAGGACCCTCTTGAACAAAAAGGTCATGAGTATCAGTGAGGCCTTTGCTAGATAAACAAGCGCATTAATAATATGAATAATAATCGATACAAAATAATCCTTAACACCTATAATCTCTCTCCATGTGCCATGCCCTTTCTCAAATTTGTTTGCAATCTTAGCCATGCATTAGGAATCAATCATATCCAAACATACAGCAAGTCCTGCTCGGATCTCTTCATGAAAAAAATCAAGCTAGATATGGTTTTCTCGTTTGCTGCTTCCATTGGAAGAGGTAATATTTCTATTTAAAGCTTTCGTGACTGCAGGGATTCGTCTTCTTGGTTCTTTCGGTAAAGTCACGTAGAAGGGAAATAATAATGTTTTATTTTTATTATTATATTTTATTATTTCCCTTCTAAGTGACTTTACCGAAAGAACCGAGAAGAGGTAAATATTGCTACATCAAGATAATCGCATCCGTTCTCCAGAAATGACGTAGAGTATATTCACGTGCCTCACTGCACGATTTAACACGCGGGACTTCGCAACGAATATGATTCGTAATTTAATTTTGGGCCACATCACGTGAGTAAAATACGAGTCAGTTCAACACGTCGGCTTTCGCGACCAATAATATTCACAATAAACGTTTTTGGGTTTAGATCGCGTTATTCATAAATGTGTCGTAACCCTCCACCACCCGACACGGCCAATCAGCAAAAAAAAGTGTCACGTTGACAAAAGACCGGGAGCAATCGAGGGCTTCACTATTCTGGAAAATTGCCCGATGATGCTGGATGTAATTAGCAGCGAAACGTCGTACTCAAAAATTGTAAATGTTGTGGATTCACTCTTCAACACACCGGTGTGGGGCTAAAGCAGTGAACTATTTGTCTTTTGTCAACGTGACACTTTTTTGCTGATTGGCCGTGTCGGGTGGTGGAAGGTTACGACACATTTATAAATAACGCGATCTAACCCAAAAACGATTATTATGAATAAAATACCAGTGTATGTTGTACACCTTTCTCAACCTGACACAGCCAATGAATAAAGTTGTAATGTGAACATAACCGGTGTGCTGAACTAATAAAAAACTGGTGCATTTGTTCACGTGACAATTTTATTTATTTAGCCATGTCAGGCGGAGAGGGTGTACGACACACATTTGTATTTTACTCACACATGCACTTCGACCTAAACATTTTATATGAATTTCAGCTCAATGTTTGTGCGAATCTTAGAATTAAAAATAAATCAGCCTTTGCTTATAAACAAGGTATTGTTTTCGAGGAAAATACAATCGTAGATGCGTCAAACGAACGGTGAACGCCTGTAACACTCTGCTCAAACTCGTCACTTGTAGAAAGAGTGCCTTTCGATAAAAAGCAGAACTACAAGGGGGCAATGAAAACTATTGGCGAGGTATAAACATACACAATGCCACCGAGTTAACGTGAGCAATGCTTTGTCGCCTTTGACTTTAAACAAGCAATAATATTAAAACATAATATGTTAACGCTCTGCAATGGCGCAAAGTATCTTGTAGCAAAAAAGTCAAAGTGGTTTCCCGCTCAATTAATCATGAGGTAACATTCGTATTCTGTTCACAGGTTTGAGGAGATGGCAGAAATTTCATTTTTCCTTTGGCAGAATATCCACCGGATATCTACCATGGATTTAACACCAAAGTGGTCCTAATTTTATTGACCTAGGAGAAAAAAGAGGCTGACTTAATCTCTGACCAGGATATTATGTCACAACCTCTTGATAGTAAACCGGAAGCTCTTCCACTGGTGCCATCCACCTGGTGTAGGGCATATATAGCACAGTACTGTACTTACAAATAAAATGTGTAAGTCCATGTTTGGTTTCTTACCATATATAACATGAATTTGAAATGAATTATGGTGACAATCCATAGCCTAGGGGGCCCTAGGCTATCGATTAAAAACTGAACATATCCATCGATAAACTATCATAGGTGGCTTACAGTATATCGTATTTTTCTGTTCTCTCTGCAAACGGTCCCTGTGCAGTCGCCAACTTAATAGATGTTGTCACTAGATCTGGAGAATGTCTGGTCTTCCCTGGCAACAAACATTGCCAGAGCAACTTGCGACAAAATCTAGTGACTTTCTGGAATAAGGGCATGATATAGAGTTATAAGAGGGTTGCTTGTGTGTATTTAGGATTTTTATTTTATTTGATCAGTTTACCATCTTTAACACTTGGTTCTTTCGGTAAAGTCACGTAGAAGGGAAAGAACCAAGAAGATGAATCCCTGCAGTCACGAAAGCTTTAAATCGAAACTTGGTAAATTGTCCGCTGACTATATAATGTTTATCTATGGGAGGTCGCTCCTTCCCAGCTTCTTCTGCTGTCTAAAATCATCTTCCTCTTGAACTTTGTGCGGTTGAGGCTCTTGTGCCCTTGTTCAAATCAAGACTTAAGACCCCATTTGTTTTCATATGCATGTCGCAAATGTTTGTTTATTTTCCTGTGAAGCGTCTGGAGATGCGGTTGCATTTAGACACTGTGTAAATCTAAATTGTATTGCATCTAGTTCAATCGAGTAACCCTGCTGAGGATTGTTTGGCAAGTGTCTGCTTTTAAGCAGTTGGCAGCACTGTTCCTGTACCCTGAGAGAACTTGCTAACGTGGTGAATTAGAAACCTTGTGGGGAAACGAAACGAATAAAGGTGGTAATCCAGGTTCATTTTAGAGTGTCACTCAGCAACAAATAACTTAAATTAGCACGCACTTTGACTGCAACAAAAACTGTACATGCAGTACATTATAATAACAGAGCACTCGCAGAGATCAAAGAATGTGCAGACTCTTACAGTGCACAATTAAGTGGAAAGTATACAAAACATAATTATGGCAGAATGATTAAAGCAAATACACGAAATAATTACCGAGTCGCATATGTACGTAAGAAACGTAGGTTAAAAACCAGCTAGATAGTATGGGGCTCAGATCAAAGATACAAATTGACTATCCACTATAAAATGTTCGAAGGAGGTAATTATAGTTTGTTTAAATAGGGGCATTGATTTTAAGCCGAACTGTCACGCACACATACGCATACAAAAACCAACATGTTTTTTTTTTAAGACTGAGTTTAACATGTTTAATTGTAATTAGTTTGCTTTGTTTAATTGATTGAACAATCTGTTTAGTATATGTATTGTTCTTTTTTTGTGTGAGTTTCATAGATGCTCTCGTGGGTTTCCAACCTCACCTGCATACTTTTTTTACCTTGCTTTTTATCTGCACTGTTTGCCTTTCACTTGCCTTTTTTGTTCGAATAAACAATACAATATTAATTAGTGCAATACCTAACAATTTAATGAATTAACTATTTATCAAGGTAACTCGTGTTAAATAATAATTGAGAGCCCATGTCCAATGCACTGCTAGGTGAAAGCCTACCAGTGAACACCACACTGGTTATAGGGGTTAATTGACCCGCAGCGAAGGCGGATGTAAAATTATCAGCTCAGATATCACTCACTGCTGATGTGAGCCATGAATCAAACTCAGGTCACCGTGTTTATAGCGTGTTGCACCAACCACTAAACTACCACCCCCCCCTCCCCCCCGTTACATTTTTTTATTACAATTACTGAGCCCAGGCCTAAAGGTCAAACATTTCAAGCAGCCAGCAACAAACGGCACGATTGAGAGTATACTATCCCAGAGAGAATGTGCGCATTGCATTGAGCGAGGTTATTGTAAGCACTCGGGATAACAGACAGTTGGAGGGAATTCCAAAGTGGAGCAGTGCGAGGATAGAGGCAGAAAGAAAAGTGTCGTGACCTGCAGCGTGGTGGTTGAATGCAGTGTGGGTGAGAGGAAAGAGTCAGTTTGGAAGGCCTCAACATGGGTGTAGGAAACAAACAATGAAGTTCACAGGAACAGTTATAAAGGTTATTCTTGGGTTTCTTCGGTAAAGTCACGTAGGTAAAAAATTTAAACAAAAATTAAAACAAAATTAATAATTATTTTTAGTTTTAATTTTTTTTTACCTACGTGACTTTACCGAAAAAACCCAAGAATATGGATTTTTGCAGTCACGAAAGCTTCAAATCTAGAATTAGTTATAAAGGTTGTAGCAATCGAAGAGCACGAGGAGAGAGACTCGCCGCCAATCGACCTGGCTGCTTTATGTCTTTGGAATGTATATATTTACTAAATGTTTATATTCATGCAGTATAATACATTTATACAGTATTATACATTCATACAGTATAATAAATATAACATTTATATTTCTGGCAGGGTGGAACTTTGGTTAGCTGATTTAACTCACAATGGCAACATTTTGAGTTCAAAATTCCAGGCTGGGGTTGACATGGCCCATCACCCTGGCAAGGCCAATCAAATTAGCACCACTCTGTGGGAACTCAACTCTAGTTATCTCTTATAAACAGACTGATACGGGAAGGACAATGAAAATGTTTGTAACTGTAATGTGTCAACAAACTCTGGCGTTACATGTATATTGTAAACGGCTAATGCTTTAGTGAAGTTGTCGACCAAAATTAGGTTAATTGAAGAAATAAGTCTAGTTTTTGTTTTTTGACACTGAGAGTCAGTCAGTCAATGAGTTTATTTCCGGTAAGGCCTATTGGGCTAACACATTGAGCCAACACATTCTTTTCAACAGCGACCCAGGAGGAAAATTTTAGTTTTTAGATTTTGTCTGACTGGCCTTCTTTATGAATCATTTCAGGTTTGCAGAGAGGGATAATTTCTCTGGCCGTAAAATAAAAAAACATGTCATTCTCGAATGAGCACCTAACCTGTGAATTTGTGTATAAGTTCACAGAAGAATTAAAATTATTCATGTTATATTTGCCACCTCTACCATGAATTATCTACAAGCTATAGCCCCTGTACTTCAATGTTACTCCTCGTGATATGTTCTTCAACGCGTAAATGCACAGTTACATGGTTTTTTGAAGCTGAAGCAGCTCTAGATATGATATGACCTGTAACGTTACGTTATTCTCTTAAGCTCAGCTCATGTGTGATCCCTGCATGTTTGTAGGCCTCAAGTTAGCCTGCAGTCAGCACAAAGTGGGCCCTGTCGCAGACCTGATGAACAGGTTAACATTCCTGCCAAAGGAATCGCCTATGGCTTCAGACGAACACTTTTGTACAGATTTTTCTTTTCCTTTCTGCCACTCCTCCCAAAAGCCGATTAGAAACACACACACGCACAAACACTAACAGGTGAAGCAATAAAAACTCGGAGGACACAGTGACATGCCAGCTAAGGTATGAGTTTTTGTGTAGCTCGGAGCAAAGAGACTAATCGAAAGTACGAGAAGCAAGAGCTAAAACGTCCATTGCCTTGAAGGCACGGCCTGCTAGCATGATAACACATTTTTTAAACCTCAGGTCTAGCAACTGTCATTTGCAGGCTACTTGCATGGTTACGTAAAGAGAGCGCTACACAAGGCAGACAAGCTTACGTTAAAACAATTCGCTATCGTTTGTCAAAGTTTAAGAAGGATAACTCTGATGATCGCAGTCTGTTAGCAATTCGCTGTGGAAAGAAAAAGGGAACATTAATTTCTTGCTTAACGGGAGATTACATGTTGGCCAACGAAAATAACAGAACGAAGGGATACTTTATATTTTTTCAAATCCCAATTGGAGCTTTTTTTCAATAAATCCGTTGTAAGGAAAGGTTCTTTTTCTATTTTGCGTCGCTCATAAATTTTCCTGCTGGTTGCTCCAGTGACGTTCAAACCGACTTTTGCGAGGTTCTGTTTAACTTTCCACGAATGAATTACTTCCACCCTCAGCCCATTTTGGAGTCCAGATATAGACACAATGTGATCCAGCCCATCTATATATTACAAGGTTCCTAATTATAGAGTGTGTATACATACCATCTCTGTGTAGAAGTGTCTGTAACAATTCACCTAAAGCGTGATTGACACTAATTTTTGTTCATAGTTTTTATTTGTTTTCTTTTTCTCGGT
Source organism: Lampetra fluviatilis (assembly GCF_964198595.1). NCBI lineage: Eukaryota > Metazoa > Chordata > Hyperoartia > Petromyzontiformes > Petromyzontidae > Lampetra > Lampetra fluviatilis. The sequence goes on along the minus strand of NC_136294.1, from coordinate 8,553,772 downwards.
TTCTTAGCAAATATATGATGATTGTTCTCTACTAGGTATAATGAAATTTCCTTTGTAACTTTCACAGCTAGCAGTGCATCACGCTGTGTCAAAGAATGACGCCTGAAGATGAAGTCAAATAACTACTGTTAAAGCACCTCAAAAGACCAATTTTATGCACATTTTAGCGGCACACCATTTTAAAACCCTGAAGAAAGTATTTGTCGCACACCAAACAAACTCAATGTTTCACTTCTCAAAGTTGCAATTTATCCAAACGAAGTAAGGAATTCATCTTCTTGGTTCTTTCGGTAAAGTCTTCACCTGAGGACGGCTGCTTGCGTTGTGGCCGAAACGTCGTGAGAATTATTTTATTATATTTTCTTTTTATTATTTTATTACTTCCCTTCTACGTGACTTTACCGAAAGAACCAAGACGATGAATCCCTGCAGTCACGAAAGCTTTAAATAGAAGTAAGGAATATTTTTTTTAAAATGCGTGCAGCCACTGGTGACGAGGATGAGGCCCTTGTCTTTAGAACGGCTGCTTTCTGTGCTCAAGTTGTTGTCCTTCCCCCGCACCTCTGATTTAGCACGGTTGGCTACGTGCGGTGCGAAAGAAGTTCAACGTACATAGATACGCAGACACAAACTCACGACACTTGAAAAGCTGCTTTAATTGTGGGTTGCTGCCTGCAACAGAAGGGACGTCAGCGCTACTTGGTCAGTGTTTTGACCCTCGGGCCACGTGGCCATCCCAAGTCATCATAACTTTTAAGTGCGAGGTGGCCGGGTGTCCTCGGGGGCTAACGCTGTATCCATGTCAGCGCTGAGCCGACGCCTGCTTTGCATTCCAAGTATTTCTAGATTTGAAGCTTTCGTGACTGCAAGGATTCATACTCTTAGTTTTTTCGGTAAAGTCACGTAGGTAAAAAATTAAATTAAAGTTCATAAATAATAAAATAATCAAACTCACGACGTTTCGGAGGCAACACAAGTCTCCATCATCAGGTGGGACCGTCACAGCCAGATTTGCTAAATTTGCTGTATCACTTGATACAGCTAAATTTGCTGTATCACTTGATACAGCAAATTTAGCTGTGACGGTCCCACCTGATGACGGAGACTTGTGTTGCCTCCGAAACGTCGTGATTTTTTATTATTGTTATAAATTCTAATTTCATTTTTTACCTACGTGACTTTACCAAAAAAACCAAGAGTATATTCCAAGTATTAACGAGGCTCAATCCTGCACGGCTACCGAGATCCGATGAAATGACTGAGCAAACACTGGAGAACGTGGCCATTTACCAATGAGTGCACAAAATAAAACCCATGTGCAAAATGAAAGTTTACGTGAGATATGCACGAGAGTAAACGAAAGAGGACGTATACACATCTAGGCTGAGGACTGGGGTTGTATTTATATTTAAAGCTTTCGTGACTGCAGGGATTCATCTTCTTGGTTCTTTCGGTAAAGTCACGTAGAAGGAAAATAATAAAATAATACAAATAATGCGTTCCACAAGTAATGACTAATCCCATATCTGCATTTCCCATAAATATGCTAAATTCCTCTTGATATGCAAATTCTTTCGTCAAGGCGCTCTTCCCCCTCCAACCCAGCTTAAATATACGCTCCAAGCCTGGTGGTGTTTCATTCAGACGCTGTCTTTCCGACAGACCTGTTCTTCACCTGAGGACAGCTGCTTGCGTTGTGGCCGAAACGTCGTGAGAATTATTTTATTATGTTTTATTTTTATTATTTTATTATTTCCCTTCTACGTGACTTCACCGAAAGAACCAAGAAGATGACTGGGGTTTTGTTGCACGAGTGCAAAGCTTCGTTAATATAAATCACTCAGTGCTCTAGGTGAGGGCACCCAAGTGATGTAATAACAAGTATAGGTATAGCACTGCAGAGATGTAGCTAGAATGCTCACGAACATGACTTTAAAGGGGTTTTTTCTTGTTAAAAAATCTTGCAACTTGAATGGCAAGGGGCGTATAATCTAGGAGTGGAGCTAAAAGAAAATGGAATTATTATTTTTTGGGGGGGGGGTTGTGTTTTCTTTAAACAAAGCTCCAAAAATGTGAATTCAAAGTTACATGAGATTATAAAAACAAACTTCAGTGATCACGAATGCTTGCATATGATTGTTTGCAGATTTTCATGTCATTATCATGATGCCACACACACAGCAGACAGCAGACCACAATGTCTGGTCTCACCATCATGTGGTCTAACAGTACATTTCTTTTGGTTACAAAAAGTATTACTCTTGTTTTTGCTTGAATATCTGTGTTCAATCCTCACAGTTCATATAACAAAACCAACCAATATGTTCTATTTTATTTTCAGTTAATTGTAAATAAAAAATCCAAACCATCCCTCGTATATTTTTCTTAATCTATTTCTGCCAGACTTAGTGTACACATTAAACCTGTTATTTTGTGTAACACGTAAAAGAAATGAGTCATTGTGGGGAAAATAATAAAAAATCAGTCATACAACTTCCTTTTTACGTGTAAAACAATAGTATGTTTTTTATAATCTGAAGAGATAAATATGGAAAGCAGGTATACTTTATGCTTATTTATTTCGTTAAGTGTATTCTCCACAACAACGCTCAACTATTATTTTGTGTTATGTATTATTTCGTGTTATATATTGCATAGTTTCACGTTAAACTGTGACCCATTTTAAACAGAAAGGGCCCTTGCCATTGAACATTGGCAAATTCACCAAAGCATTGGTTTCAGCAAGCCTGGGACGCTGCCGATTGGACACTGAACATTGAAAAACGTCTAGAGTTTGCGCGCATTAAATTATGTTGGGATCAGTACAATGCCATGATTATTTAAATGCTATTTTACATACAAATACATTGAAACAGCAATTTGGCGAGTTAAGTAAAAAAAACTAGACACAAATGCAAAAAAACTCCAATTCTTGGCACAGAAACGCCGTTGGGACATGTGCTGCTATGGTGGTGGCACTCGATTAAGGTTGACAAGATCAGTGCTGGGGCCAGCACCACGCCCAGCCACCATTGCCCCCCCCGTCCCCCTGCTTACATTGACCCCGTTCCTCTCTTAAAGGCCAAGTCAATCTAGGCGAGGTCCAGGCCAGATTCAGATCGCAAGTTCCAATGGCGTCATCATACATTGAATCCATAGCCATCGTCTGGGTTTGTGTCATTTTTGGTTAGTAACCGCAAGTAGTAGTGACTCATGTGCACACACGCCCACCTACAGCAGGACAATTAAAAGGCTGAACAACACATTGACTGACCTATTACAGCACCACCGGCGTGGAGGATAACATGGTGCAAAGCGTGCAAGGTGGTGTAGCACCAATGGCCTCATGCGCCACAGTCGACCACGTTGACCCACTGACTACCACCCGGGTCACATCCCAGCAGTGGTTTTCAACCGGGGGTCACGGGGGTCACGTGGCAATGTCCCACGGGGCACGTGAGGTGATTTATAAATGTGTGAAATTATACCATACATGACTGTCATTGGTAAATAATCATGTATGAATCTGCAAATGTAAAATAACTATGATCAATTTTAAATCAATATGGTAATCTAGAACATTATAAAAGACCTTTATAAACTCGTTCTAAAAGACCTTTCTAAACTCAACAGTAACCAGCGAGTGCGAACTAATTACGTCATGCTTGCAGTTACTTAGCTAGTGAGGATAACCTCACTAAGTGGTAAATTGGTTAAAACATTGACGTTCATTATTCATACATTTGTTTCTCAGAACCATGTTGAGTCAGGAAAGCGGGGGGGGGGGGGGGGGGGGCTATTCAGTTGAATAAAAATTCAACAAGGGGATTACAGCAGTAGCCACCAACAAAGGTTGAGAACCACGACCCTACAGCACGGCTGTACCTGCTGTGACAAACCACCCACTATGCCTCACAGCAGTGTCCATATGTGTGAATGCATACGTGTGTGTGTGTGCGTCTTCATAGGCGTTTGCTAACAGCACTTGCCCCAACAGCCGCACACTCCTTGGGGTATCTTTGTCATTTTGTGTGCGGGTAGTGGTGGCTCAGAGGTTAGCGCACGGAGTAACGAACCCTGCTATTTGAGTTTGATTCCTGGTCACACTTATCCTGAGCTTCCACCGGGTCAACTCAGCCTTAAATGCGCACCTGATGTGATATATGAACGTCAGCAAGCAAGAACTGCTGGCCATAGTGCTGGCCATACCACTCCCTCAGGAACTATGGTGGCGGTAATAGGTACTCACTAACAACACATGCCTCAAGAGTCTATAAGGCTCAACGTTGGATCGTTGTCTTTGTGGACAGCTCTTTCATAGTGGCCTGTATACGTACGGTGCTACCATGCCTGGACCCAGAGTACAATTTCAGGTTTGCACAAAATTCATGTCAAGTGGAATTTAAACCTGCCTCGAGTGAACGTAGCCCGCAATGAGTACTTGATGCAGTGAATGAGCATCAGCGCCGAGGAGACAAATGCATATTCTTGGTTCTTTCGGTAAAGTCACGAAGAAGGGAAATAATAAAAGAATAAAAATAAAACAATAAAATTCTCACGACGTTTCGATTGCAACACAAGCAATCATCATCAGGTGTGAAAACCACAGCAATCATTTTTTTGGAAAAAGTGGCGGTTGTGTTGCAATCGAAACGACGTGAGAATTTGATTGTTTTATTATTATTTTATTATTTCCCTTCTACGTGACTTTACCGAAAGAACCAAGAATATGAATCCCTGCAGTCACGAAAGCTTTAAATCGAGAGACAAATGCAACCAAGGAAGCGCGGTGCTTGTCACATGACCCTGCAGTATCACTGGCGGTCTTATTAGTTGCTCGCTAACAGCACGTGGCCTGGAAGTCTTTGGACCAAACGAGGGATGTTTGCGGGTGTGTATGTGCGCACGCAAGCACGCACGCACACGTGAGCGTCTGAGCGAGCTACTTACCCGTGGGCCTCTTCTCCCAGGGGGGCCAGGAGATCCAGGGGGACCTGGAGGACCCTGAAAATAGAGCATCACAAAACACACATTGTAGTTATTCAATTTTGCGGCACCAGTGTGGCGCGTGTGCGAACGCAGGTACGCGATGCGCGCGGCCGGTGCCGCGGAGATAAGCGCCAGGCGCGGGCGCGTTCAAATGTCATAGGTGCGGTGATGTGAAAGCGCTGCAGCAGCTGTTCTAATGAGGCGTACACAAAAATAACAGGTGCTCAGAACATTGCGGTTCATAAAATGACACCACAATCCTTTCGAAATTGTTTAAAGCCCTCCTTAAGGCGAGACGTTGAAATTAATACCAAGGACGTTTATCTGCAAGCAATGCGCATTCTTAACGCAATTTAATCAACAGCAGCTCATACAACTCAAGTATTAAGATCGATTAATTTCGGGCTCATTTATGTCTCGCTGTGCCTGTAATGTTTTGTACAGATTAGGTTGCTTGTTTGCATTCGGTCAGTACTTTCCCTTGGCTTAGTCATTCTCACAGGATGCACGGCGTACTGCTGCGCAGCGGAAAACAAGTTGCAAGAGAAAGTCGACCCTGACCGGGTGTGCACGTGACGGAGGTTCAAGAGGTGTTTTGATCATGTGCAGTCATCGTCCTGCATCCCAAAGCCTCGCTCAGAAGCGTTACTCAATTTCTATGAATGCATCGCTGAGAATTCATTTTTAAATCCTTTATATTAAGTTCACTTGCTTGCTTGCGCGCTTACGACCGTGCAAATCTTTCGGTCGCTTTTTAACCCACTTCCCGTGATCCAATCGAGCTGACATTTTGCACACAGACTCGTTGTGCGTGACAATTTTCGTGAAAAAAAAATTCCAAAATTTTCCACTTTTTAGGAAAAAAAAAAATTCACTAACACAATCATATATTTTTCCTAAACACAGAAAATTATTCTGGATGTGTGTCAACACATTATAAATATGAAACTCTTACTCAAGAAAAACAGAAATGAATAAAAAAATAAAACCGATGCCACGCATATAAAGGATTTATAGTGAAAAACTTTGTTTTTACGGGTTAATTTTTTGTGATCGCCATACGAATGAACGTTTTGATTTATATTGCAGGAAAAAAAAATCAACGATTGCCTCTTGTAAAAAAATTAATTCATCCATCATATTATTCTTTGAGTTGTAAGCCTTATTGCACAACGCTTTGCCATTTTAAGCTGCAACATTTTTATCGGAAAACTTTGAAAGAGATTTCGTACACCCAAGGGTATTCGACTGCTATACACACAATGCCAGCCAAAAGGCAGGATGGTCAAACTCACTTCACTGTAACTATGGTGCAAGAGCCCCTCTGCCCCCTACCAAAGACAAAGTTCCCCGTATAGCCTTAACAGACTCTATGACTTTTCGATTTAAAGCTTTCGTGACTGCAGGGATTCATCTTCTTGGTTCTTTCGGTAAAGTCACGTAGAAGGGAAATAATAAAATAATGAAAAGAAAAGATAAGAAAAAACATTGATAATGTGATATTTTTATAATTTTATTATTTCCCTTCTACGTTATTTTATTATTTCCCTTCTACGTGACTTTACCGAAAGAACCAAGAAGATACTCTATGACGGCTGGCATGGTAGACGTGGAGGGTGGGGTAGCCACCACCACGCCCGGCCGCTTTTGTCTCAATAGAGGCGATGTTAACATGCTGCACCAACTACTCATTTGAGTCGACCTTCGGGAAGGCCCAGGACCAGTTCAGATAATCGTCACTGGTATTAGCCGTCAGCGAGAATAGAACTCGGGTCTTTTTCTTGGATTTTCTGTTTGTCACTTTAAGATGTTTTCTTGTTCATGTTTTTGTTTTTTTGTTTGTTGCGGTTGCACCCGATTCAAGAGCCGAATGGCTCACAGGGCTATACCTAATAAATGAAACTTGAAACTCGAGTCGCCGGGTTCGTAGCGCATCGCGCTAACCGCGACACCGCCCTCCCCTACCCTGCACCCCCACGAATAGCCTGCGATACAGGAATGGACGCGAGTCCACACACCGCCGAAACCATGTCGGTTTTTTGCTCAGCGTGCGCAGTGCCCACGGGCTTTGCACGGCAGCAGCAAACAGTTACGGGTCTTCCAAAATGTGGCTATTGTCAGCTGTTGGGATGGGAAAAATGATCATCCCGTGCTGGGCCAAGCCAAGCAGGGCATATTTTCCCAAATAGTCACTCGAGATGGTGGTGGGTGGGCGACGTCACACTGAGTGGACGTTGTTCACAGTCTAAACAATGAAGCCAACTGATATTAATACAGACCACAAGCGCTTGCATAGCGCCAACGCTGCTGTGAATGTAGACACGTGCTAACATTAATAATATTTTAAATTAAATTACGGCGCAGATTAATGGATTTATTTCAATAATTACTTTTGGAATTGTTATATCGGTGCACGGATTTGAAATGCGTGTCTAAATGTGGCGAAATAAATTGTTAAAATCCTGATGTTACACATTTATAACGAATGAACAGTCTGTGGAAATGAATTGCCTTTTTTGTCTTTGCTTTTTAAATGTATAAACGAATAAATTTACGCATACTTTAAGTATATGTTTTTAAAAAGGGTTCCATCACAAGATGCCGTATGATTGTTGTGCAGTTAACCACATCACACCTGGAATGCGCTCGATCTTATCGGACCTTGGAAGCTAAGCAGGTTTGAGCCTGGATAGCGCTTGGATAGGAGATCACCACGTGCGAACAGGTTGTTATAGGCTCCAGGGCTATGTGGCGGGCAGCAGAGAGGGTAGTGCAACTAAATCCATTGTTTTACTCCACTTATACGCCCCCCACATCTTTGCTCTCCGCCTTCACAACCCACGCTCAACTCGAGTGGTGAAGTATGGTAAAAATAACCCCGCCCCACTACTCGCACAGAGTGCGGTGGCTCTCATCCAGCAGTGGATTGACAAAACGGCTGCATGCATACTTGTGATTATTGTAAGATTTCATGCATGCCCCTTAGGCCCAAAAAGTACAACTATCCAACTTTAAATGAACAAAACGAGAGAAGAAGAAGACGAAACATTATACGCAAGAAAGACGCTTTGGTACAAAATGTAAATCAGGGATGACAAGCGCCTCTGAACTATTTCAAGAAACAATGCAGACGACCGCCAACTCGCAAGCTGTAGGTCACGGTTTCGTGCATGGGAATATTTATAGCCGTGCCTTCAACTCGCATAATTAATGAACAAAAAATCTTATCTTGAGGACAGAACGTGTCAACATGCCATGCCTGTCAACGTGCCTCCATAGAGGCAGCAGCAGCAGGAGCGGCAGCAGCAGCAGCAGCGCCGACACTCGTGAGGCCTTTTGAGTGAGGGTGACTCGTGGCGGTGTTCGTGGCTGGCAGGCAACTCGGCCATCGCTATTAATCATGAGCCCGGCTCAAATCGTGAGCACGCTCAAGCCCTGGGACGTTGCGAATCAAAAATCGTAGCGGTCGTTATCAACGCACGCGTTTCGTGCCGTAAACAAGAGAGAGCGAAACAGTGCGCACTGAGTTCAACTGACCGAATCTGACAATGACCAAATCACCCCGAATGTGCCTGATCACATCAGATCTCAGAATCTAAGCAGAGTAGAGTCTGACCCAGAGGTCGCAACCGGGTACCCGATACCCGTACCCTACCCGATACCCGGCTACCCGTACCCGGCTGGGTACGGGTAGCCGTTTGCGACCCTGGTGCGGCCGGGTACGGGTAAGGAATCAAAACCCGTTTGTGACCTCTGCTCTAACCATCTGTTGGAAACATTACTAATCTGTATGCCAGGTTGATATAGAAAGCTCAGAAGCTGTGCTATGTGGTGGGCAGGATAGGGTAGTGGAGCAATTATATATTGTTGTACAGTACTGTGATTCTATGCTCTCACGTTTATGTTTCCAGCCTTCACAGCCCGCACTGACCAGCGTGGTGAAGTATGGTCGAATAACACGCACGACCCGTACGGTATGGCGAGGCTCTCGTCCGGCGGTGGATTGACACAATGGCTGTAACTGTGCACACATACAATTGACTCTATCCTTGACCTTTGACGTATATTCCAATTCTGAAGCCAAGATACATTTGGCTGATTTAATGGAAGGACAAACCGTGAACAAAAGAATATTAAATGCCCTCTCTGAATTATGTTTGGCAATTTTACTATGTGCAGAGAATTCACAGCATGTCGCTGGATCGAGGAGGCTGCATCGATAAGGCAACGCTGGCTGAATACCTCCCGTGGCGGTACAGCCACGTTCATGGCCATGTGTTGGAACTCAGTTGTGCAAAGCGGCAAAACATCTCAGATGAATGAAATGATAAACGAGTGAGTGAATGAACGGCTGTGAAGGTGGTGCAAAATATATGTAAACAGCGATGGGGTTAAGTTCGTGCTCGCTATGCGTTGCCTCTCAGTGCTGAAAAGCAGAAAATATTTCTGAAGATTATATTGATAAACGAATTATTCTGCTGAATGAACAGACGACAACCCAGCATTCGTGCACCAGTATGGTTATGTGACGGTGTTCATGAATATCAGATGATTGCTGCATGTCATCAACACCAGCATTGCCACATTGGTGATTATAACATGTTTCATATTGGTCTTTCGTACAGAGTTTGAATAAAGTAAGAGGCTACAATTGTATGTTTAATTTCGTAAGTCATTCCACAGCATCTGTGATATGCCTGGTTTGCAGCTCTCTCTTAGAAAAAGGCCTTCTCTTAGATAATTAATATTTACATAACGTATGTGACAAACTCATCAGGAATGTGAGCAGGATTGAGCCTGGATAGTGTATGGATGCGTTACCACCACGCATAGCAGGTATGACCAGCTGCTCTGGAGAAATGTAGCGATCAGCGAAGGGCAGAACGACAAACTCAATTATTGCACCATCCCTCTATGCTTCTCAACGTGGGTTCAGAGTATTCGACTGCTATACATCTCCACGTGATGTTAAGCTACTTCGTTGACCGATCATTTGTTCACAATGTGAACTTAATAGGTGGTCGCTCGAGTGGGGTGCAGTAGTTAACCCGTCGAGTTCAATTCCTGGCCACATGACAGGCATTATAGGCGTCTGCAGAGCAAGATGATGGGGCAGCAGACTGCGGTGGAGAAAAAAACTAGTTTTGGCCTGTACTTCTATGATCCTGTCCCTACGCTCCCTGCCTTCACAACCCACACCGATCCGAGTAGTGAAGTCGAATAACCCTGTCGACCCGGCCGGTGTGCAGAGACCCTCATCCAGCAGTAGATTGATTAACACCCCACGTGTACGTCAAGTACAAACGTCCAGTACTTCATATTTATTTTGTAGCCCCAACCTTGATTTGTTGATGGGAAACAGTTGCCTTTCCAGACGTATGAGACGCACGACTAATTCTCGCTATCTGGCATCGGTCAATCCTCGTTTTTTTTTCTCTCTCAAACGACCAGAAAGAAGAAAAAAAAACCGCGGCGTGCACGCTATCCGCCCCGCAGGAATGGACGCCGAAACGCACCCCCCTGCTCTCTCGTAAACTCTTTTGCCGTTTGAAGTCTCTCGCTCTTGCCGCCGCGAGCTGCGGCAGCAACAGCGGCCGCGGCAGCCCGGCGATTCCTTCCCGCGCGGTTTTCAGACATCGTTTTCCTCCGCAGGGTTATCCTCACGGCCACCGCCCCCCCATCCCCCCCTACCCACATTGCGATATTGCATCGCTCGGTGTCGCAGGGAAGGAGGAACAAGAACAAGAAACGTGCGGCATTTGGCGAGGCATTTTTGCCACCACTCGGGTTGACAAAACAAACCAGTCGATTAAGCACCTCTCTCTCTCTGTGTGTAGGTTAGGCACCCTGGGGGAAAAAACAAAGTAAAAAAAAAATCCAGTGCCTCTTCGTTAACTGGCTACATTGTTAATGTGAGGTTTTGGTATGCGTTTGTTATGTGAAAACATTTACACACACGTTTGTAGAGTATATAATAGCAATAGTGATGCCAATAATTCACAAACAACATGCAAATAATCTCACGGAGTTTTGAAATACATCGATAAGAGAGTTCTGCATTGGGATGTTTGGCCAAATCCATTTCTAAGTGTTTGGCATATGAAAGTAAACCAGAGAACCTGGAGAAAGGCCAGACTTGGGGATAATGCTTGAAGCTCTGCACAGATAGCTTCAATCTGCAGACAGACTCGATCCAGTGAGTGGCCCAAATCTATTTCTGGATCACACCCATGGCTGAACTGTGACCTCGTGGCACCTCTCAGCACCTGGCCTGCACCGGTGGGCACCCATCCAAGCACTGGCCAGGCCACAGCTTGCCTAACGTACAAGGTACAGCGGCGTCGCTCGCAATTCACAGTGATTGGGTCGTAATAAAATTTAACAAAAAATATTAACGGCAGAAAGCATTGAACAATCTTCACATTAATATTTGACCATTTAAATAATGTATTCGTTAATTGGCTTTGCAATTAGCCTAACTGAGGTGTCCATAGTATTTTAACAAGAATTGTCCTAAATGGTTGAGCTGACTTGCTGCTCCATGCACGGCTATCTTGAAATCAGTGCCCCTGTGAGCGAAATATATTCACTCGCTGCACCACGCACCTATGTAAAAACACTCCCTTTCAAAAATCGCTGACGTTCGGCCAGGTTTTATATCTTTCAATCGCACACGCGTTTAAAATCTGGCGATCATCTGTTGCGCACAGATGCCCAAAGACCACAAGGCCAAAACGATTAAACTAGCTTGGAAGTTAGATACGTCATCAGATATCGCAGTGGAATGAGTTTCGGTCATTCCTCTGCAGTTGCATAAGGCCACAGCCACCACTGGAATTGTGACAGTGGGGAACGGATAAGTCGCACATTATAATACGGTCGCCTTGACATGTAAACTGCCATGCACACAAAGTAAGCGTACATAATATACGGTGATCGACTCGTAACCACATGATTTTTTATCCAGACTTGAGAGTGCATTAATGTCCGTACAACAACAGCCACTACTCGCCACTAAGTGGCAGTGACGTCACCACAGCGTGTGTTCCAGGCAAGGTGCGCTTTGAGGCCACGTGGAGAGTCAAAGGCTCACTGGTAGGAGGTCACGGGACAGACCCAGGTGCCATGGGTTGACTGACTGAGATGCCTGGCAGATGCACCAGCTGTGCACCCTAATACGTCATCCAACCAGGTATAGATATACCATATTAATGTATTAATTATTAACATTTATTCCACGTGATCGTGTTGACGCAGTAGTTATACAATGCGCAGGCTGGAACCATAATAGAGGTTTTTTTGGGTTTGATCGCATAAATATATAAATGTGTTGTTAAAACCTGCCACCACCCGACACAGCCAACTAGTAAGGTTTGTCACGTAAACGGAACATGCCAATTCGTCACTAGTACAGCACACCGGTGTATTGGAGAGCCAAGCCACAACATTTACAATCTGAGTATGACGTTTCGTCAGTAATTACAACTAGCTTCATCAGGCGACAGCCAGGTTTGTGAAGAAGTCCACCTGTTTCGTTCCTTATATAGAGGCGTAGATGTGGTGACCACGCTTTTCGCTCTTACGAAAAGTAGGGCGGGGGGGATTACTGAGTGAACATACATTATGCATGCGCATTATGCGAGCCCTTTGATCTCGTCCTTCCTGTTTATTGTGTATTAAAATAGCCGTACCAATGGTAATCTCTATTGAAGTACGCTGCCCTTTATAGGCATGCATTTACACGATCTAACCCCCCAAAAAACTCTATTATGGATGATATTGGTCGCGAAATCCTACGCGTTAAACAGACTGGAACCAGAAGGTTATGATTTCAAATGCTGGCCGGGGTGAACTCAATCTTTCATCCTCTCATGGTCAGTAAATTAGACAGCACTTGGTGGAAAGTCATCAGTTTTTGTCCTCAGGATAGATAAACCTCTACCATAGGAATGTGGAATTTTACACCACAGGCCTGGAAACTTGCCAACAGGAGGGACGAACACCTTCCCATGTTCGCGTCAGCACAGAAACCGCTTTGAATTTGAGTTGCATTATTAGTGCAGTACAACACAGTTTATAACGCTGTATATGTTCAGATTCAGCACTTGGGTCGTGAGATTGGCACTAAATTGCTGGATCTTGTGAATGAAGTCATTTAAGCGTGATTCATATGCCTCATAAAAAATAAGTGGATCGCTTTCAGAATAAAGCTATTTGCAAACTTGCTCAGTGTTAAGTGCTTTGACCATAATACTATTAAACTACCTACAGAGCATACAAAGTCCTACCAACCGACCTGGGCTGTGCTCATTCGTGCTATTCAGTAGAACATCAAGAAAACTGCATGCTAAGATGCCATACGACGGTAAACTGTTGTACAGTGTTTTGCAATATTTCACAGATTTCCTCGAAACAGGTAAACATATACATATGTTGCAGTGAGCGTTAATGGATCGTTGGCGCTGTACGTCACCCCAGACCTATTTTGGTATTTGTTTAGTTTCCTGCGTGGATTGTGTTTAAAGTGAGGCCCTCAGCTGCCCACGATACAACCCAAGCCGCACGAGTGCCGCTGCTGTGTTGAGAGCGACTCTGTGCGAAAGAGTTCCCATTAAATTTCGATGTAAAGCTTTCGTGACTGCAGGGATTCATCTTCTTGGTTCTTTCGGTAAAGTCACATAAAAGGGAAATAATAAAATAATAAAAATAAAACATAATAAAATAATTAAATTTCGCTTTAAAGCTTTCATGACTGCAGGGATTCATATTCTTGGTTCTTTCGGTAAAGTCACGTAGAAGGGAAATAATAAAATAATAAAAATAAAACATAATAAAATTATTCTCACGACGTTTCGGCCACAACGCAAGCAGCCGAAACGTCGTGAGAATTATTTTATTGTTTTATTTTTATTATTTGATTATTTCCCTTCTACGTGACTTTACCGAAAGAACCAAGACGATGAATCCCTGCAGTCACGAAAGCTTTAAATCGAAATTTAAGATGAGTTCCCATTGCCCCTCCCTGTCACTGCCCGGACGGCCACACGCACACACACGCACGCATGCACGCAACAGGAATCAATGAGGTAATGTTTGCATAGCGCGCACATCCCCCCCTCCCCCCCAGAGCCGTTTTGGCCAAGCACTTAAAACAAGTCAACTTAAATTGTTCCCGGCATCCTCAGCTTTTTTTTTTAAAACAAAAGACGAAGAAAACAAATCACCAGAAGGGATAGCAACAACAAAAATCGCAACGCAAACAAGTCAACCCCATTTTGATTCGGTTCATCAAGTCAATTAACGCCACTCTCTGGCGTTGCTGCAGTGTCGAGTGGCAAATGAAACAAAAGGGGGGGTTGATGATGAAGCCGCCGGTTGAACAACGGCGAAATGTTGTGGGGTGCGTGGCATCACCGGTGGGGCCGAATGTACAGGGAGCGACATGTCTTGCTGGCAGGCGGCTCGGGTCAAAAGTTTACGGAATTACTTACTGGGCGAGGGGCCAAAGCTTCTCCCTATCAGCTGCACAATCCATTGCCAGAAGGTGCCAATCATCTCCCTTGCACCGCGTCCCTCTCTGCTCTCTCTCTGTCTCTCTCTCACTTGCTGGTTCACACTTTGTCCGTTGTCGTGTTCCCATGGTTCACAGGCCCAGGCGAGAGATTACAAATTCTGGTACGGGCTCGAAGTAGTGATGTTTATGAGTAATTTTAAAAGGTCCACAACCATTATTCGTGTTACCAATGCATCTGTTCAGCGATTGAAAATGTATTGTTATGCTCAGAATACATGTATCAAAACGTGCGTGCAAAGAATTATTTACTATTTTTCAAGTCTTGTGCTCATGTATATTCATTCAAAGAATATTCATTTCTTGAGAAACCCTTTTTTTTAGAACTGCTTTTTGTGTTTAGTTTGTTGTCTTTGCCCCCCACCTTCTTTTGCGCCGTACATAGAATGGTGTTCTATGTACGGTGCGAAACAAGTTCAACATACATACATATGTGGCTGACATTAAAAGTGAGTGATATCTGAACTCGTCATGGACCCCCGCCCCCCAACTTCCTCAACCCACATTGACCAGCATTGCGAAGCATGGTCCAACAACCCCCATGATGGACTAATGCATGGAGAGGCCCTTCATCCAGCAGTGGAGTGCAAAAGGGATGTAATGATTATTGTTTATTACAAGATGCCTTCACATTCCCAGCCCTATATTCGTGATCAGACTAACTCCCCCACACATAGGCTTAGCCCAATGGGGCTTTTAATGCACTAGCTGCACTTTAGTGCTTCGACTTGGAGCTGTGTACCACTCAGCACAGTCGAAATTCACTCATCATCGCACCTGCCAAAACATTTGAATATACAGTAAAAGTGTTTTGTTTGGTAATTAAGAATATTAAAAAAATATATATTCAACTTTGAACTTCGTGAACTTATTTCGCACACCATACGTACCCAACCGTGCGAATCTGAGGTGAAATTAACATCGAATAACATCCACAAAGAAACACAAGCCTGGATCGGCTTGGAAATGAAGAGACGAGGAAGCCACCTTCAGGCGAGCTGAAGCAAAGTCGACTGATGGCTGGGGGGGGGGGACGTGTCCTTGTGACGAGCGGGAGAACTACATCGCAGGAAAGGCGATCGCCATGGAAGCACCAGGCCGGAGACCGAGAGGCAGGCCAAGAAAAAGGCTGTTTCAAGTGGTGAAGCAGGCGTATTAAGGTCTGCAGTGTGGACGTGGATATAGCCCAGAACAGCAGTGAGCGGAGCAAAAGGGTCCGGGATGGCAGACGCCAAATGAGTGGGAACGATTGCGGCTGCTGCTGAGAAGGCAGTCATAAGTGCAAGCACACCTCTTTTGATTTGGAAAATAAAATTGTTTGTGTAAAAAACAACACATCCACGTTGTATCGAACATAAACTGCTCACAAACCTAAAGAAATTGTAAACACAAGAACAAACAGCTCTTTTAGGTACGTATCCAGGTGGCATGTCCAGAGCTGTCCAGATATTGAGTTGGCAGAGTTTGTTAACAAGAAAAAATACTTTAAAATTTACAGTCAGGCACACCATCATATCACTCAAGTGCCGTCCCTGCCTGTGCTGACACTGTATTTAAATGTATGGGAGTGGCTTCACCACGGCATCACTTGGGAACCACAATAACGCGCTAGAACAGGACACTTCAGCATTTCTATATGTGATGAACGACGCATGAAGCTCACGTCAGACAACTGACAGACAAAGCCTAAGTACGGAACATAATTAGAAGAAAAGAGCTCCTTGTGTTTTAGTTTACGTTTTCCTTTAGGCATCGATGATGCAAAGAAGAAAGCCGCATACCAAAGCGCCGGGGTCTCCCCTGGGGCCTCGCAGCTCCGGCAGAACCTCTAGCTCCACGACGCCCTCCGGATCGTGCACATCGACGTAGCCCTCGACGTCCCCCGTGCCGCCAGAGATGAGGTCCTCCCACTCGTACAGCAGCGTCAGGTTGTCCCTGCCGGCCTCCTCGTACCCCTCGGACCCATCGCCCCCTTTCCGTCCAAGCCCCCTGGGTCGACCCTCCAGCTGTTGGTCGAGGAGGTCGGGCCTGGGCCGCCTGTCGGGCTTACGGCGAGAAGCGAGGCCCTCCGTCTTCCTCCTGCTTTGCCTGATGGTGGCGAGGGTCTCCTTGTTCTTGGCGGCGACCTTCCTCCTCCGCTTGTCGTTCTCCTCGGTGGTGTTATCCGAAGGGCCTCGGCTCGTTCCGTGCCCCTGGCTGGCGGTCGTGTGCCGGGGTTCGCCGAAGGCGACGCCGGGGGCGGCGTCGCCGTCCGGAGGATGCAGCGTCGTCTGAATTCTCTCCGTGGTCGCGGTGCCCATGGAGTCGAGCGGCAACTCGTCCACGTGGGCCGTCCAGAGGGAGCCGCCCCGCTCGGCGGCGCTGCGCTGCGTTGCGAAAACGTGCGGAGTCAAAGGGGTGACGGGCGAGACCTGCTCAGTGTGGTTTTCGTCCAGATCTTCCTGAGACGACCTCGCCCCCGCTGACGAGGAAGAGTCGCGATCGACGACGGGAGGAGCTGCCAGCGGCCGGGGCGCAGAGCTTCGGTCAGGGGAGGGCGGCTGCGGCGCACGCTGCCGGTAAACGTCGCCGTGCCAGCACTGCTTCCTGATGTAGCTGCAGTAATTGGCGGCCGCCTCCGCCACCGGGAGTATGTCCAGCTGGCAGATGCTGCCCTCGAACGGAACCGCCTTGCGGTTCATCTTTGCCAGGAAGAACACGGCATCCGCCTCGAACTTCTCCGGCTTGCGGAAGATCAGCCTCTTGACGGAGCGCTCTCGCCCGCAGGCTGTGAAGAAGGATATCTCCCTGTCGCCGATGTCCACGGCGAAGTTGTGCCAGCGGCCGTCGTGCACGTCGTACTCGAAGTCCACGGCCTTTTTATTGCCCACGTAGACGATCACCTTGCCCGGGATGAACTGCAGGCCCAGCTGCAGCTTCTTGCGCCGGCTCTTGACGGCGAAGAGGAAAGCGTTGTTGACGCGGTGCGACCGCACGCTGGCCACCAGCGCCAGGCTGGCCCCGACAGTGCGGGGCAGCACGGAGTCCGCCGGCGCCTCCACGTGGGCGCCGCGAGTGAAGATGAGGCCCGAGCGCGACGGGATGACGCCGCGGGACACGGCCGAAGCCGACAGCTCGGCGTGGTGGGAGCCGGGCGAGGAGCTCCGCGCGTTCGGGAGGCCCAGCCGCTGCAGGACGTCAACATCTGCAACGCAGGGTGACAAGGGGCGGTCTCACATCGACGCTCACCATCTGGGGTCATGTTTTGTTTGAATTGGCAATAGACGAGGGAAAGCGGCAATTAACGGCGCATCGGGTTTTTGTGCGCGCGGTTGCGGTATTGTTTTTGAACGTGGTACTGTATATGGTGCTGAAATCACTTCCTTACAGAGTAATTATCTCAAATACCCATTTCTTCCACCCACCCTGACATTGAATGCATGGGAGGCACGGAATAATAACAAATGATGGTGGTGGTGGTGATTATGATGATGACTGGATGTGGGGCACTGTTGAGGGTATTTTCCTCTCTGGTTTTTGCATGTTAGGGGTAAAAGAGGGAGTGCTGTGATTCCGGAATTATGTTCGGTGGGTTATTGATCCACGTTAAATTCAAATTGCCTTTTCTATTGGTTGCTTGATTCGTGTCATGTTCTTTTCATTATTTACATGAAGTTAATTTGAGACATTTTTCTATAAATGGTAGGATTTTTTTTACTATGTTAATTAATGGACATTACTGCTTTTACTCAGTGTAGAGGCGAGGAGGAAACTGATTTCAAAGGAGTAGAGAGAACGAACAGGGTTGTAAAGTAAATTCATGTAGTCAAAAAATTATGTTTTTCAATTCTGTACTCCTACTAAGATACTGATCATTAATTTTTAACTACAAACCTGATTTCTAATTTGAATTCTCTCAAAAAAATGCACATATTTAGGATGCTTGCATATTAAAAAAATATTTCATAAAATTCATTATGCTTATGCCACAAACATTATGAACGCTCCAGATTTCACCAGTTTCCCTTTGTTAAGGCTCTAACTTAAACAGTGATCGACTGAAGGTCTGTGACAAAGTCGCGTTGCTGCTTCAATGCACTCATGTTTGGGATTGATTCTCTAATGGCCCTGAGACCCTATACTTCCTGGCCTTAACTCACCTCGTGGCTCCATAAAAAGGTACGTGTCACAGAGGCCATCTAAGTAATCGGAATCAATTCGTGGGACGCAACAGGAATTTCTTCAAAGGCCCTCTTCAAGGCGCTGGGTGGCAAAAACCGTTCATTGTGCCATGGGTCATCGCGTCAAAGCAAACCGCGCCAAAGGGCAGCGTTGGTCGTACTTTTGGGGGCGATACTTGTGAATGAAAGTATAACGCACTTGCAAAATGCGTGCCAACTTCTGAGGAGTGTGTAGTTTTGCTTCTGACTGTCAATTTGTTGAGGGTGTTACGGAAAATGCTTCACAACAAAATTAGTGATTCGTGGCCAATTACAATAAACTGCATTACTGATAACTATGAACTGCCGGGGGAAATTCAAATTCAAGTATGTGTGAATGTTTATACTGAGAGTAAGGAAAACATTTAACAAAAATGCAAGACTATACTTTATCCGAAAGACAAATGTATTTCATAGAATATGTATGGTGATTAAAGGGTTCACACATTCAACCCATAAGTAATAAAGTAAAGAGATGAAAGTCAACACGAACAATTTGGCAGTCCACTGCAGGATGAAGGCTTGCGAATGCCATGACAGTCATGGGGATTGATATTGTTTTGTCATACTTCACCACACTGGCCAGTGCTGGCTGGTGGAGGGGCGGGCATCCAAGACCAGTTCACATATCACTCACCAACAATGTTACTCATGACCAGGAATCAAACTCAGGTCATCAGGTTCATAACGCAGTGTGTTAACCAATGCGCCAACACTCCACCCACGTTTGAAATTAAACTTCTTTACAAATGTTTAGTACGCATTTATTTACTCTACATCCATTTCCACTGATAACAGAACCAGACTGAACCACTAAACTTGAAATACGTGCTCTGTTAAAGCAGTAGCAATAATAGCAATAATAAAAATTAGACATGCGAGAAATGGCTAATCTAATTTGTCGAAGGCTGTGTAAGTTTAATTGTGATTTAATTCATGCAAGTACCGTACTCACAAGAGAAATACAATCAGAATAGACTTAGGCAACGTCTCAAAGGACGACTGCACAGCGCCAGTTTTATACACATTGCGGATAATTTGCTTTACATTCAACAGATTGCAGTTTGGAGGGCATTCATGGCTAAATTAGTTGAATAATTGTAATACTGTACGCCGACACTGCAGGGGAGCGGCCATCGGCAGCATTCCCATCAGCAGCATTCCCATCAGCAGCGTGCCATGCACGATTATAAAACGTCACACGGCAGATGGATACAAGATGTTTTTTAAACACCTCCAAATATTTATCGGGTGCCAACAAAATAAAGGGGACTATATTCTACCACAGAGGCTTGCTAAGTGTCATAAGACACCAAAAGATAACCCACTGCAAGAACACAATGATAGTGGCTTGTGATAGCATTGCTAAAGGTTTGACATCTAACTTAATACGCCAGCCACATGATTTTATACAGCAATGGCCTTCAGAACAATGGCTCTTCATAGACATGTTGAAGGGATCGCTGTATTAAGCTTGTGTAAAGTTATATAAAGTAAAAAGTGGGCAGAGCAAAAAATATTTCTAAAGCCAGCCTTTTATGACCTGCAGCAAGAAAGTGAAACTGTGTATTGCATTGCATCCAAAGTGAATATTTGGATGTTCCTTGGAGCATATTTTAATTTAATTTAAAATATGCCACTTCCCACATCCGTATATCTTTGCATACACAAAGACCCCCCTTGTTTTACCTTACAGACTGTTGGGGCAAATGCTGTTAGTGAGTTCCTATTAATGGCAGCATGGGTGGCAAGGCACGTACTACTTTTGGCCACCTTTGTGTCCCCAGTTCTGATGTTTACACACTGTAACCAGTACATATCTTTATTTATGGCTGAGTCAACCTAGGAGAGGGCCAAGACAAATTCAAACACCGTTTGCCACTGATGTTAGCCACGGCCAGGGATATAACTCATGTCACCATAGTGTGGTGTACAAACCACCATACGAACACACACAAAGACCAAGATCCCCCGCATAGCCTTAACAGACTTAAGAGGCAAGTGGTGCTAGCGAGCACTTATGAAGGCCGAAAAGTAACACGAGTGGGGTGGGTGGCCACTACCACGCCCGGCAATTTTTAAATCCTTTATATTAAGTTCGCTTGCTTGCTTGCTTGCGTGCTTGCTTGCTTGCTTACGACCGTGCAAATCTTTCGGTCGTTTTTTAACCCACTTCCCGTGATCCAATCGAGCTGACATTTTGCACACAGACTCGTTGTGTTTGTGAAAAAAATTTTTCTAAAATTTTACACTGTTTAGGGAAAACAAATTAAATATTTAATTACCAATTGCTTAATACTGGCAGACAATCATCTGACCCATAGGTGGCAGCCATTTCAAGCCAGAGGACGAGAAGACTCTAGCCGCCACGCATATAAAGGATGTATAGTGAAAAACTTTGTTTTTACGGGTTTACTTGTTACACACCGCACCAGGTACTCATTTGAGGCTGAGTCGAACTGGGGAGGGCCATGACCGATTCAGGTAATCATTACTGGTGTTGGCCATGGGCAGGAATTAAACTCAGATCGCCGGGTTCGTAGCACAGCGCGTTAACCACTCGACTACTAGTCCCCATAAAACACACACATACACACTCACAAACACAACCGTCTATAGGGTAACCGTCATCAGAAAACCTGGGTTTTTGAAACCTCAGAACTCTTGTGAATGCTAAGCTGAAAAAGTTGCTTTGCACTGCAGGATGTACATTTAAATAACTGAAAAATAACGTTCTAGAATTTAATGACTTGTCAAACACGTTTTAGAACCCGTACATTTCGGAACGCTGCATATACAAAAATTGTGTCAATTCTGCAGTAGTGTACCATATGATTCTTCTGCAGGCAAATGAACACGTGTAGGAAACGTTGATGAACTAAATAGGGCCGGCTCTAAATATCAACTGATGCTTGTACCTCTGGAGCTGTGAATTCAATCCAAAGTATCAGCCATCCCCTGAGTAAGGCATCTCCACAGAGGGCCTCATTATGGCCGGCATCAGCCACCTGCAGACGTATCATGACCACACGTGTTGTTCTTTACAGCCAGAGCTCCATCCTGAGCGCCACATTGGCAGGAAAGCAATGGGAGTAAACCAAAACAAGAAAATATGAAACCGGCACCGCTGCATGCGAGGACACGGCGTCTCTTTGAGGGTGAACAAGTGCTCGCTTATGTGGAAGGGGACCTTGAAATACGGGCGAGGCTCCTAGCGTAATGTCTCCAGGTAAACGTGTCTTGTGCGCGGTTGCCGCCTAGAGCAATTTAAATATTTAACGCTCTGCTGTATCTGGAATGGGGCATTGAGGACTTTGGCTCTTTATTTTACATTCATCCTATAAACGAAACCCAAATGACTAAACAGAGCCCGTTGATCGGATAATATTTCTGTAATCTACGGAGAGATTTGTGAATGTCAAATTGGTTCAACGTTCAAATATTTCATCCAAATTGCTACATTTGATGTTGTTACTGATGTCTTTCCCCCCCAATTGATGAAATTGTTGCCATGCATCAATCAGGACACCGTGTGCGATGAACGTTATCATCTTGGCTAAGTCATTTTATGAGCACAATGATTTAAGACAGCAATGATAAAACTCCAGCACTCAAGCATAAACCCAGTCCATTTGTCCATGCCATGCTCTCAATTCATATGTAAACATGCTTTTTAAAGTGTCTGCTTAGAGGTTGACATGAACAGTTGGTGCAGCTTGGGGCACAGATTATTGCAGTCTTTCTGTAAAACAAATCCACACTGTGATTATGGATCCTTGATATAACCTGCTTATTTCATCAGGATATTATCTGAAGATTACCGCATATGATTGGCTCGCCTAGCACAAAATCACCGAACATTGGTTCTGTAACATGGTGGACGCTAAGCAGGGTTGAGCTTTGGTAGTGCTTGGGTGGGTTGTCAAGGCAGCTGCAAGGCTCCGCTCCGTGGTGGTCAGCAGAGGGCAGTGCAGAAAATGCCATAGTTGTAATGTGCTTCTATGCTCCAATGCCTATGCTCCCCACCTTCACTAACCCCCACTAACCAGCGTGGTGAATGTATGATCAAATAACTCCAACAACCAGCAGAATGTGGGGAGATCATCATCCAGCAGTAAATTGACAAAATAACTACTGTATATGCTAAGCTTGGATGTCCTAAATGTCAGAAGGCATTGATCCGTCTATAGTGAAATTTCCATGCCGCAAAACATTACACCTTAACAGGACAAGTGATTCAATATTGGTAGAGCAGTGGAAACCAATATAATATCACGGACAATGTTCTCTGGACCAAACAAAAGCGGTTTAAGGGGAATATCATATGTTGTTGTTGATGAATTCAGTAATGTATCATGGGGTTAATGAACACTTTCTCAAAACAGGGCTAAACTTTATTATCGACATGTTTGACCAATGGTGGTACAACTGGTCAGGGCAGGTCTGCCACTGATACAATTACCAGTCGCCTATTGCCTGGAGGTGTGGATCAGGGCTGATGCAGCCAGGTGGGGGTAATTGAAGCCCATGTTGATGTTGCATGCAGTCATGAAAAAGTCTTAAGCCGCTGGTGAGAGGGCTTTACTGATCAGAAATTGATCAATAAATTGGCACGTATAATTCATATCGTTGCAAATATGACAATCTTCTTGGGTGGTGGAGAATTAATGACAAGAACTTTGGCCGAAAACTACTCCGTGGCCTTACCCTAAAACAAATATGGGTCAACATGCAGTTGGGTTGTGGGAGAAGATTCTTCTCAGTGGAATCTTGTTAAGAGTGGAAATTATGGCCGTTCGCAACATCTCATAACAAAATCAAGTAACGGACACCTCCACCGCAGTAGACAGCACTGACTCGTTGAATCAGGCACCCACCACCGTCCACCCGCACCCCCTTCCAAAAGAAAAATTCATAATCAACGAGTCACTCGGCGTGACACTTTGAATGGCGACAGAATGATTTCTGGGAAACTTGCCAATTTTTTTTTTAAACCTTGTTTCACCGAGAGATGCCACACCGAGCGAGCCTCGAAGGCTCGCAATGCCAGTGTCTGCATGAGTGTCGATGCATCTTCATAATCGAGCTCGGGGTGCTACGCCGAGTCAACGCGTACGTGTGTCTGTAGGTGTGCATGTACAGGGTGGTCCAGATGTCTTGTGATCTTCATTTAATTCTCTGAAACGTAACATATTTTTTGCATAGCAATGGGTGGGACAACAGAAATAAATAAGCAAAATAAAAAAAATGTTAGGGGTCAATTAAATGGGGGGGGGGGGGGGGGAAGGTCACAATACATCTGGACCACCCTGTACATTCGTGAACATCTGTGTGTACGTACGTATGCTGAACTTCTTTCGCACCGTACCTAGCCAACCTTTGCCTCTGAAAGTACGTGTCCCCAAGTGTTTAGGGGTCGATGTGTCTTGTGCACACGGGTCATTACGTGTTCGGCATGTAAACGAGCGTGCTGTGTGGGCGCGTGTACACGAGCGTGCTGTGTGTAGGCGCGTGTACGTGCGCGTGTGCACGAGCGTGCGGTGTAGGCCTGATGCAACCCTTGCCAAGGCTATTCGCTTTCCCTTATCGGCACTGGCCATCACCGCAGCCCCTCTCCCAACCCCACAGCATGCTTTTATGTTTATACTATCCAATTTCCTGATGTTCAAAATCTGACTTTAATCAAACGAATCACGGACGTACAAACAACAGCACAATTCCAGTGTTTACTGTAATCGCATTTAATACACGATAAAAAAGATCCTCAAATTAGCAGGGATTTTTTTTATGCTAAGAAAATTAAGAAAACTGTTGTCTAACTGTATGCATATTTGTAGCTGATTGCTATATATGCATGACACACACTTGTGTATGCAGTATGCCTGTTCACAGCCTTGCCATGATGAAAAATCATTATGTCATGAATGGGGGAGTGGAAGTGTGCTGCCCTATGCACCCAGCGACCTGAACTTTGATTCTCGGCCGTGGCGAACACCGGCGGTGAGTGATACCTGAACCGGCCCTGGGTCCTTCCCTTCACAAACGTGCACCGACTGGCATGGTGAAGTATGGTCCAAACCACCCCCTGACCAATGTCGTGTGGAGAGGCCTTCATCCAGCAGTATTTGTTTTATTTATTGCCAAGAATACCCAGCATCTATTCATTCCAGACTCTGTTGATGCTGGATAAACCAAAATAAGCCTATATTTACGCGGTTAATTTTACACACCTTATTATCCCAGTATTAATACACTTTAAACACTGTTCATGTGTACCCACCACCGGCGTTTTTAAGCATTAACACACATGAGGAAGAACGAATGGGGCAACAGCTTGGGGAAGCCTTTATCCAGCAGTGGATTGTCTGATGATAATAATGGTGATGAATTAATGACCCACCTGATGCTGACACTGTACCCTCTCCACTGTCCGTGGAGAATGCCTTATATGGGTATTTAATTTAGGCCGAGCCAGAATAAACGAAGCAATCGCTGGGTCCCGATGTCAGCTACAATTGGGGGGGGGGCAGGAGGGGGCAGGGGGGGGGGCAGGGGGGTTCCTCAGCGGATAACGGAAAACCTGGCGGTGAATCGGTGTCAGTGAGTCCGAGATGTGTCAGAGTAAGTACCACAGCAGGCTCTGTGCAACGCATATGGCCAACATTGTAACAAGTGATGAAGCAAAAAAATAATACCAGGAATAAATAATAATAATAATAATGAATGACATTTATAAAGCAGCTTTCTACAAGTTAATTAAAGTGCAATACATGAAAAAATAAACAAAGACATTAATAAATACATCACTGTGCCAGGGGAAGGAAAAACGAATAAGTATAGCAGCTAATTGGGGGAGCCAAAAGCAAGCATAATTAATTGCGTCTTGAGGCGAGATTTAATTAGACACGGTCTAATTATATTACCAGCTAAATAAATAAATGCAACTATCTTACATTTGGTCAATGAGCTTACGGGCCTTCCAGATCAATGTTCTCCAGCAGCCTTTGTTTAAGAAGACAAACCCTGGCTGGGTACACTTGTGTAGGGGTGTTACGGGAGGGCGAACAAACACACCAGGGGTGGTTATGCCCGCACGCGGAAGGATGCTTACATCCACGTCCGCAACGGTTAGCCCTGGGGGGCTGTGACGGCGCTGTGGTCCCCCACAGCCCCACCCCTCGTGGGGGAGTTGCTATACAAGGCGGTGAGCCGGTGGGCTCAGGGTTCAGTGTTCAGCTTAAACCAGTGAAGAGAGAAGACCGGCTAGATAAGCCCTGGGACTCCCCTGGATCGCTGTCCTTCTAAGGACCGACCAGGGCAAGCCAGTGGCGTGGCCCCGAGAGCCCAGAGCCCATGCTCTTGTAAGAGCCGGTCTGGTGACTAAGGGTGCCGTGATCCTAGCTTGGCCAGAGCTGGATCAGCTGGCCTCCCCTAGCTCTCGAGTGGAGGACCTGGGAGTAGGCTAGCTGGGTTAGAGACAGTGGGGTCTCCCTGTTCGACGGGTGAAGGGGCCGTTACCCCTTCGAGTGTTGTATTCCTTGGCCTGTGCTGAGTGAAACGTTTAATAAATAAGTGTGCCTCCAACTACGTCGTCCACGTCTCATTGAACCTACTACACTTGTAATAAAACCATGTAGATTTGCTTCACGATACCCCACAAATACGGAAATGCAGGACTTAATTTCAGCCAGGTCTGTCTGAGTCAGCGACCAAGAAAATATTACCGCACCTGACAAGCCACATCCAATATACCTCTGGCTATGGCGAAAGCTACCAGTCACGTGCCATTTCCTGGGAATTTGTCGACCCGGAAATTATTCAGGGAAGAAATCAAGCTCTAAATTTCGATGTAAAGCTTTCCTGACTGCAGGGATTCATCTTCTTGGTTCTTTCGGTAAAGTCACGTAGAAGGGAAGTAATAAAATAATAAAAATATAACATAATAAAATAAAAGAATATAATAAAATAATATAATAATATAAAGCCCTTTTTTATTATGTTTTATTTTTATTATTTTATTACTTCCCTTCTACGTGACTTTACCGAAAGAACCAAGAAGAAATCAAGCTCTATTGTAAGGGGGCTCTTATTATCACAGCACTTGATTGCATGGCACCTTGTGCCAAGAATGACATATTACAAAATGCCAGTCACCATTTCAAGAAAACACAAACGCACCTTTCCTTCTCATCAAGTAACAAATAATCCACAGATAAACTTGCAACTGCATCTTGTCGGGCTCGAGCACACAGCAACCATCACCACCCCCGCCTCCTCTCAAGCAAAGGCCTGCTTGCTTCAATCACTGCACGTAGGCACACCACAGCATTTAAAGCCCTCTTGTGAAATGTAATGTCCTGCTGGAAATGTACACAGAGCGCTTTTAGCATCTCTGGTGTGGCCAACAATAGCCCACTGCTGGCACGAATGCCAAGAGTAACGTTTGTACTTTGCCTCAGGCAGCTTTGGGGGGAAATTGCAAATATTAGTTTATGGGTCACGAATACTGGGATTTTGTTTGTAACATTATCCTTTGCGAACTTAATACTTTAACCACATTACGCAAGTTTATTAAAGTGTATACCACGTATATATATGGATTTTTTTTTATTTCGAAAATATTTTTACAATCTGTGAATAATAACTATGCATGAAAGTAGGTAGGCTTGGGTAAGACATGTTATAAGAAGAGAAGGAATAAGCTCGTGTGAAGGTGCTGGGTGGATTATCACATCACATGACCACAAGAGATGGTGGCAGCTTGGGAAGGCTTTCATCCAGCAGTGGATTAACCATGACCAATAATGAATAAATGGTGGGATACCTAGAGTTTCCAAGATGATCATAGTGCCTTAACAAAGGTCTATACATTGTTTTAAGTTATTGCAAGGAAGCATACAAGCCAAGAAATGCATAGCATTAAAACGTTATCTAATGGCTTTATAATGTGTAATCAGAAATTAGCCAAACATCCCAAGCAATGACCTTACTGAAGATAATTTTCAACCCAACAAACCTTTCTTGGGGAAATCCCATTACTATATACAGGGTCATGGCTGAATAATTGATGTAAATTTAAATTATGTTCTGGAAGGGCAATGAATTTGAACATTGATACAAATATAGTTGAGTCTGCATGAAGATAGAAAGAAAAATCTGAAAAACCAGAATTGTATAACTTGGGCTCTCAAACATGATGCCATACAGGTTTATTGGTTTTGCTAATAGAGCAGGGCAGTCTTAAATTGTTATGTATCCATATATGATCCC
The DNA here is from genome assembly GCF_964198595.1 of Lampetra fluviatilis. NCBI lineage: Eukaryota > Metazoa > Chordata > Hyperoartia > Petromyzontiformes > Petromyzontidae > Lampetra > Lampetra fluviatilis. Next base: position 8,525,743 of record NC_136294.1, on the reverse strand, counting down.
AATCATTCCCGAACCAAATGATTCACCTCCCATAAAGTAGAATGCTACATCTGACAACCATTGCAAATGGTTACGAATAACCAGAAACACACTCATACGGCACTGGAATTCAAACAAACACTGCCATAGGAAAGTGAAAAATGCACACTGGAAGCCCCCTATGAACGTATTGAACTTCTTTCACACCATCCGTAGCCAACCGTGCTAAGAACAACAAACTAAACGCAACAACAAGCAGTTCTCAAGAAATTAGTTTTCAATCTAGATGACTTAAACGTGCTCAGCTCCAGTGGCGTGATGATGCAGTGGTGATGGTGATGATGAGGTGGTGGAGGTTGATGATTATGAGGAAGTGGTGATGATGAGATGGTGATGATGAGGAAGTGGTGATGATGTTGATGATGATGAGGTGGTGTTGAACTTCTTTCGCAGCACCATTGGTACCTCATTTGCCAGTAAAAAATATGATAATTGGTTTTTTACCCTTTTATCTGGCAACAAAATTGACACCTTTTTACGAGGAGTCATGTTTGCATAGACCACAATACCTGCAGTCATAATGCAAACAAAAAACATAACTCTGATAATGTATGCACTGTCCTTGAAGTTGATTGGTCCACACCCGAGACAGCGTTCCTTAGAGCCTAGTCTCACATGGGTTGGACCAGATGACGCCAAAAGGCGCAAAACTCAAAGACAATGGACCATCAGAGTATGCGAGCTCGGGGTAAGCATTTACACCATTGGTACCTCATTTGTCAGTAAAAAATATGATAATTGGTTTCTTACCCTTTTATCTGGAAACAAAATTCAACTTCAAGGACAGTGCATACATTATCAGAGTTATGTTTTTTGTTTGCATTATGACTGCAGGTATTGTGGTCCATACAAACATGACTCCTCGTAAAAAAGGTGTCAATTTTGTTGCCAGATAAAAGGGTAAAAAAACAATTATCATATTCTTTCGCAGCATCCGTAGCCAACCATGCCAATCGGAGGTGCTGGGAAGGACAACAACATGAACACAACAACAAGCAGGAGGAGGCTCTCAGGGAGGAGCCTTCTTGAGTACCTTGGGTTTCTTGAGCGGAGCTTGGGACAATCGTGGCACCGGCACACACCACCACCAGCAGGATGAGGATCCTCCTGCGGGACGAGAAGAAGGCCGAGAATTGTGGTCAGGGGTCGCGTAACACGTTGCAGCCGGTTGAACACGTGACGCTTTCGCGACAAATATTATTCATAATAAAGTTTTTTTTGGGTTAGATCGCATACGTATAATTGTGTCGTAACCCTCCACCACCCGACACAGCCAGTAAGGTTTGTCACGTAAACAATGCGCCGATTAGTTACTACTTCAGCCCACCGGTGTGTTGGTGAGTAAATCCACAACAAACCGGTGGGCTGAGATAGTAACTAATTGGCGTTGTTGTTTACGTGCAGCCGCTGAGATACACAGACACAGCGGCAGTGGCACAATCGACACAACAGACGGGACGGAGAGTAGTGGGGCTGCATTCTAAGAGATATCAGTGGCGTAAACGACGTATCGATGCACGTAAGTGAATATATTCACGATGAAGAAATACATTGACTGAATCGCAGGTGTAATTATCAATCTGTTTTAATGCACATATGTTCCATGTGATGAGTTCACGTCACATCTGCAGCCACTTGTGTTTAAAAAGAATTGAATCTAAACGTGACCTTGAATCATGATAATTCATTATTTTACCAGGGTATGTTTGAACCATTAAACCTCCAACAGCTAGACAGATCTTCTTTTTTACCAAGTGAGACCTGGGTCACACAAATGGTACAGTAAATAATAATTAGTATGTAATTTGTAAACGTGCACAATATTTCATGAACATAAATTACCGCAACGCTGAGTCACAGAGCCTAGCACAGTTTGAAAAGAGATGGGGCCTTTAAGAAATAAGCAGGGCCACTCGTTCTATATTTGAAGCTTTCGTGACTGCAAGGATTCATATTCTTATGTTTTTTCGGTAAAGTTACGTAGGTAAAAAATTAAAATTAATAAAAGTAAAATAAAAATAAAATAAAAATCACGACGTTTCGGAGGCAACACAAGCTTCCGTCTTCAGGTGGAACCGTCACAGCACGATAGCTGTATCAAGTGAGAGAAATTCCAAAAAAACAGTCCTTGTATATATACTGGTTGAGGGTGGGAGGAGCCAAGGTGGGCCCTGAATATTATTTTTGTGAGGTTCGGTGCGGCTGAAGCACGCTGTTAGGAATGAGCCTTTGTTGTGTAAACTGGGTGCGGCTGATGTAAAGGTGCGTGTAAAAGGGACTGAGCCTTTTGTTATGTAGAGGTGATGCGGCTGAAATCGCTACAAATTTTTTACCTACGTGACTTTACCGAAAAAACCTAAGAATAAGGGCCACTCGTGTCTCTTAAAAAGGTCGATGCAGATTGAATGTTGCTGCGAATGTGAAGCTGAATGACTGAAATGTAATATAGGCGCAAACAACAAATTGTTCTGCATATAAAATAAAATAATGTTGTTTATTGGTTTTTTACCCTTTTATCTGGCAACAAAACTGACACCTTTTTTACGAGGAGTCATGTTTGCATAGACCACAATACCTGCAGTTATAATGCAAACAAAAAACATAACTCTGATAATGTATGCACTGTCCTTGAAGTTGATTGGTCCACACCCGAGACAGCTTTCCTTAGAGCCTAGTCTCACATGGTGTTGGACCAGATGACTCCTCGTAAAAAAAGGTGTCAGTTTTGTTGCCAGATAAAAGGGTAAAAAAACAATTATCATATTTTTTACTGGCAAATGAGGTACTAATGGTAAAAAAATGTTCTTAACCTTGAAAATGGAACTCGAATTTACGTGAGATATCTTATTACATATTCACCAAGCTATTGGTCCAATTGACCAATCAAAATTCACCATTCAAAACTGGCCAGGATGTAACAGTTGTTCAATGTAAACGAGATGCAACACACACACACACGGCATCTCCACCATCTCTCGCTTTCTCCGGCTAGAACACATTTATTTACTACACTTAGCATCACTTACATTCTTGAAACGGCAAAAGTTGCACCGAGGAGTCGGTGTGTTTGTATGTATGCATGTACGACGTGTCCACCTGTGTATTTAGATCGTTCCATATAAAGCATTTGACTTTGTGTGGGAGCCGTGGTGCATTGGCTCACGCACTGTGCAATGAGCCCAACGACCCGAGTTTAATTCCAGGCCTTGTTAAAGATCAGTGGTGAGAGATATCTGAATTGGTCCTGGGCTTCTCCTCGGTTGACTCAGCTTTAAATAAGTACTGCTCACTCTACTGCTGAACAACCCCTTCTATTCAAGGGAATGTCACAAATTGGGAACGTGATTTTCATTTAAGAATTTCTGTTTTGTCTTGTTTGCACCATCTCATTACAATAGTTTATTTTTTAGTGCAATGTATACAGTTTTGTCCCGTCTATCAGCTCATGTAAATGATTAGCATATCATTTGCATACAATTTACTTAAGCCAATATATAATTAATGATAGCATGCACACTTTTATGCATGTATCATGTGCAGAAAAACTATTTTAATCAATCGATGTATTTTTAAGATATCTATTATCGAAAGCATGTGGATATTTACAGATTAATAATATTTCACACGTACTTGCGTGCATCTAATTGATCTATTTTGGCGAGCGCATTTTGTACGTTTTGCAATGCTTCTTCAAAAGTCGCGCAAAAAAGCACCTATTCGCGTCGACCTCCAAGTAATATCCATAACCGCCATGCCAACATGCAGCCCGTCAATGCTTGGGCTGCTTCTCCCTGTGGGCAAATCGAAGCCAGGCTGGCAATGTATTCATGGGGCCCAAACGGAAACACCTACCCCTGATGCTCGGTAGCTAGTCCGTGAGCAAACACAGACTCGTCCGTGTCCACACGCCGGGCCAAGTTTACTTGAAGCAGTGAAGGCGTTTTGGCTGCCACCTTGTAGTCAAAGGAAGGGTGAGAGAGGGGGGGGTTGGAAAATGGCTAAATCGTAATGGATCGCAAGAGAGCACAAGGCCGTGGCATCAGTCCCCATTACGATTCTGCATGTACTCACTGGTAACGTGCGTTGACATAAAGCAACTTAATAGCAAGCCTCGAAGAAATGGGTTCCTTATACATCTCGATTCCTGCTTCTTAGTGATGAGGAAAAACCAGGCCGCGCTTTGATCAACGTCACTCAGATGAGATTCGTTCCATATACACAATTAAAAAATAAGTATAAAAATATGTATAACTCACACTGAAATAAAGTGAAACCTGCACCTGACAATGCACATTTGAGGCTTACTTTCAAAACAAATCTACCAGGTGTACACAGTGCCGGATTATCCTAGTAGCAAAAGTATCATATGCTACGGGCTCCACACTTTCAAGGGCACCGCGATAAATGCTTTCAAGCTATCAATTCCGATTCAGTGATTCTGCACTTTCTCTATTACTATAGTACTATACTGCCTTCAACTTTAATGAACGACTGGGTGTTTAAGGTTAGCGATTTGTTGTATCTGGCTGTATAGCAAATGATAAAATACAATTACTTTACTATGCAAGTAAAAAATGTGTGTTTTAATATTTCTGTGTTTATTTTTATTTAGGGCCTCTTTATAACATATGCTACAGGCCCCGCACTAGCTTAATCCGGCACTGGGTGTACAGTTGTTCTCAATTTGACTTGGGTGCTTTACTCAAAATAGGCAAATTAACACAAAAATATTGTTTGAAAATGGTCTGTAATAAAAATAAAAAAATGCGTTTTTAAAGTTTCCCTCGTAATGATACAAGCCTCTTCATTTCCAACCGTGGAAAACAACACCCAGAGTTCACCACTAAGTGGTGGTCACATCCCACGGAACTTGTACCAGGCTAGGTGCACTTTGACGCCACTTGAAGTGTCAAAAGCTCGCTGGCAGGAGGTCACGGAAGAGACCCAGGTCACCGAATAGACTGAAATGACTGGCAGATGCACCACCTATGCTCCTCACTGTGCCAACGTGCTGTGTTTTAGCCGCCCGGTGCTGCACTCGTTATTGTGAGCATCGCTCTGCTCTCCGTTGTTGCTGGAGGGCAATTGCATCCAACTGCCCAGTAGCGTCCTTCATGAGCCTCTTCCACAAGGAGGCTTGGAATACACATCCCCGAGTGCATACAAAGTCACACAGGTACAACAACAACCGCCATTCGCCACTAAGTGGCGGTGACGTCACCACGACGCTTGTGCCAGGCCAAGTGCACCTTGAGGCCACGTGAAGTGTCGAACGCCCGCTGGCAGGAGGTCACAGGTACACGCACACGCACACACGCAGCTGCCATGTTGGCATAGTCGATGGACAAATACACGAAGAGGCTCGTGCAAGCACTCCCCTGTGCACAGACCAGCGGAAACAAGCTCGAGGACAAAAAGAGTTAAAGGGTCATTCCCCCCACCTCCCTCTTCCTTGGCCCCAAGAACACGCTTGCGGGCCTCTAAACCAACTCAGCAGGGCTGCTAAGGAATAGCGGATCCCGGGACACCTGTCACGACAGTCCCACTGACACCCCGCCTCCGCCTGGATCTCAGTGGCTCCGCGCACACACTTGCACACGGAAAAATTTACTGTGCAAATTCCACCGCTTAGCATCTTTAGGGAAAATGTATTCGAGCTTTAGAGTTTTGATTAGTACCACACACGCGCATCCCCCCCCCCCAACCCCTCCCTGAACACGTGCGCAGGGCACACGTGGGCGGAGCACACTTGTGAGCCACAGATGTGCTCTGATGCACACGTCTGGGGTGACGTCACCCGTCAGCTGGGTTCCACCGCTTGATTGTGGGCAGACGTGCCTGTGTTGTGGGGCTGCTGCACAACGGGTGTGCTCATGTTTCACACCGGGGACCAATACTTAGTAGCCCCGTAGCTCACAAAACGTCAATTACGAGCACCGCAGCCTAATCAAGCTTCTGCAGCTTGGCGACGCTTTGTCGCGTCGCCCGGTGTTTGGATTTCGACATAGCCGGTTGACACGTTTACAAAACGCAGAAAACTAGAACGAGCTGTGACTCAACAAGAAAATTCCTTGGAATACCCAATTGAAGATTTGACTGACCGCTGATTATTTTCCAGACTCTAACTCGCATGCCTGCGAGGGCTGAAATCACGTTTGGAAGATGGAACATTTCAATCCTGGTCCGGGTTAGGACCAAAGTGCTTAATCAAGTTAATAGGAGTCATCCTATGAGAGGCTGGTCCCTACCATTGCTAGCTCAACACCGCCGACAGTTATAGCACGGACATTTCAACGGCACTGTAAAATGGCAAAGCCATTATGAGGGTTCTCTAGAGATGGGATCAATCACCAATGCTTTTATATATTTTTTTAAATCAGGAAGATATTATCAGGTTACTTTGACTCAACTGTTTTGACTTAAAGCTTTCGTGACTGCAGGAATTCATATTCTTTGGGTCTTTCGGTAAAGCCACGTAGATAGATCAAATAATAAAAAATAATACAAATTAAAATAATAAAATAATAACAATGTCACGACGTTTCGATCGCAACATAAGCATTCGTCATCAGGAGAGAAATATAACGGTAGAGCTGCTGAGCATATATGGTGGGAGCGCTGCTAAGGTAAGGAGTTATAAAGGTTTAGGATGGGTATAGCCCAGGGGTCGGCAACCTACGGCTCCGGAGCCGCATGCGGCTCTTTACGGGCTGCTTCTTGACGATATGTACGTATGTACAGTATGTACTCAGATGCATTGCGGCTCTTGAAATACTGAATTTTGTACCGAATTGGAAAGAAATGGCTCTTCTTGTTATTTTGGTTGCCGACCCCTGGTATAGCCCAAGAGTCAGTGGGAGGGGCTAGAGATGAAATTTGCATGTAAATGTAAGATCGGGTAAATCTTGACAAACGAAGCTGTGGGTGTGGCCATTGTAGTGTGAGAGATTAGCGTGTCAATGTAAGAATTCTACAGACAAAAGAGAGAATCGGAGAGACGACATAATGTGAGGGGCGCGCATGCCGACATTCCACCGTGAGAGAAAACTAGAGGCACACCTCTACTTATGAACATTTGAGTTACGAACTTTCAGGGATATGAACAAACCTGTCCGTATGTTCAGTTGCCTGTTCGGACCGCTGTGCAATAGATGTCGGTGGTGGCATCTAAATCTGCAGAACGTGAACAACCAGTGGCGTCTACATCTACAGGAGAGTATACAACTGTTAAAGCCACCCCCGTGTTTAGTGTACATGCCGTAAAACATGTTTGGAATCGACAGGAGTAAAGTTTAACTTAAGAACAAATCGACTTACAAACAGACCTCTTGAACATAACTCGTTCGTAAGTAGAGGAGTCCCTGTGCAGGTAGGCGTGATGAATAACAACCCTAAGCCTGGACTGGAACAAGAGGACGGCCTTAGCAGTAGTGAGCTTGGCTAGAGGAAATTAATTTCAGAGAGTTGGGAGCAGCAACGGAAAAAGCATTGACCTATGGAACATAGGATGATCAATGGATTAGACCCAAGGGCTTGGTTTCTGTAGGGGGAAGAGCACGGTTGGATATATACGGTGAGAAAGAAGTTCAACATACGTACGTGAATGGGTGCAGAATACAATGAGAGGCGATAGGCAGGTAGGAAATGGTGCTCCCATACATTTGCTTAGTTTCTGTTGATCAATTCCAATTACGTTTATGATCGTGCAAAAATATAAAATCAGAGAGTGAACATTTCAACAGCAAAAGCTCCAATTGGATACATCCAGAAGGCTGTATAATAATAATGAAATGAACGGTCAAACTAACACCTGGAATCAATGCGCGTTGGGGTAGATATAAGGCCCAATTACCATAGTGGCTGGCTTTTAACATCTGCAAAAATGCACCTGCAAGAACTGCGAGTTGCATGAGATACACAGGCTGTGAGCAGCAGCTTTACCAGGTGGGAAAAACTCACGTGGCTGGGCAGCATGACCGTGAGCTATTGCCGACGCAAAACAGATTTAACATGTGCAAGAGTAATGCACTCAAGAGGGGCGCGTTTTACCGCTCACATTGTGAGGTCTGAGGCTTGTCACAACCAAGCATTGGCGCATAGACACGACCGTACAATCAATGAAAAAAATGCGCTTCTACATTTTGAAATTGATCCTCTCTTCATTGCATTTTTAAGCCCTCGGTACACTTATTTTTAAGCTGTCTGGAATGCTCCACAATCTCACGTTCCTTCACCGTTAAATACGTTCAAACACACGCCCGCCCTGCGCACAGTTTACTTAACAAAATTGGCCACTCCATGGTGCAACATTTTTAATCTAAATGCATAGAGGTCTCTGTGCGAGGAGCGGGGCTTTTGCTTTTTGGGCTCCACGAATACAGAAGCCATTTAGCGTTCTGCGTTTGCCATCTGGATTTCGTTTGCAACCGGAAGTTAACCTAGCCAAGTCGAAACACTCTCTGGTGCCCGACCACGTTAGCCCGGAGCGCGCGCATAGACTACAAAATATTCCAGCTCCTCTTCTCAGAATTCAGAGAAATTTGATGATGGCCTGATGCTACACAGGGTAGCTTGCTAGCTGCATCGCTTGGCTGCCTCTGTGCCGTTAGAGAGCGTTAGTGAGACAGCAAGCAGACTGATAAATTGTGCTACTGATTGGAGCCATTATTTTTTGTCAGTTAACTGTAATTTTTAGCGTTACTGAATCCATAATAAAACCCTGTTGTCATACACCAGGGAACGTTCACTAATGCTTTTTTTCATGTGGCTGAATTTAATCTCACTCCGCAGCTGAAGATTCCCTTCGTGGAATTGTTTGTACATAAGCAGAAATTTTGTACAGCCTATAAGTCACGTACCAGTTGAAAGATATATTACGAAAAATCCTCAAAGAACAATATAATCCGGAGCAGATGAATTTTCATACACGGTCCTCCTTCCTTCAATAGTTTTAACATTTACATTTCATGTCCCTTCCATATGTTTAAATGAGCATTTCATATCTAAGAGTAGAACTAATAATAACAATGACCATTCATGCATGCTGATTCTGTCAATGAACATCACAATGATAGACATTGTGTACACGTACAGCCCGTTCGTGAATCCACCACTGAGTGTGGGCATCACCACACCTTGCAGGCTGTGAGGGATGCTTGACCAAACCTCACCATCGCCGGTCATTGTGGAATTTTCGCCACTGCCCTCCACTGCCCACGATGCCCCCATAACGCCTGTCTTTTGTGCATGGTGGCCACCCATCAAAGTGACATCTAGGCTCAACCTGCTTAGCATGTGGGATTTGACGAGATCGGGGGGCGCATACTGGGTGATTTGGCCATTGGCTCACAATGATGATGATGATCGCCAAATACCAAGAACACTAATCCAGCTGTAAAAAAAGCGAACCCACAAAGGGACGCTTGAAGTGGGAGGTTGCTCCGTTAGGGGCAGAGTCTGGCAGAATCCCCCACCCACCCCCCCGTGCAAAAGAAAAAAAAGCGTCGTGGCCGCTCGCAGGATCCTGTCCAATCACAGCATAGCGAGCAATCCTCGCTCTGCCATTCGGGCGGAATAAATTACACACAGCGCCCAGTCTGTAACGCCAAGAAAGGGATCTTTGTATGTAATGGCTAGATCGCTGTAGCGCTCTCCATCCACCGGACATAATTACCAACGGTGCTAATGCCGGAAAAAGGGACGAACCGAGTCTGTTAAGTTGCCGTTGCTGATAAACTTTCAATAATGCCACGCATGTGCTGCACACTTCAGGCACACTGAGCTTTCCCCACATGGGCACTGCGTTCACCGCAAGCAACGTACACACTCCCAGACATGCACACACACACACACGCATGCATTCACACACACACACAGTGATTCCCCCGTATTCTAGCTTTCATAACGGACTGTTAGGGCACGAGTGCGACTCGCGAGCGATTATTAAGACCCGTGGAGGTGCAGTCTTGGTGTTGTGACCAGCTCAACGCCTGGCCCACCTTTGTCTTCGCAATGCCGATGTTAGTTAACACACCACTCCAGGTTATCATTTAAGGCTGAGCTGACCTAGTGGAAGCCCAGAATAATTCAGATTATCACTCACTGTTCATATAAGCCAGAATAGAACTCGCGGCATCGGGTTTGTAGCGCAGTGTGCTGACAACTGTACCACTGCTTCCAACTACGTATGTATGTTGAGTTTATTTAGCACCGTACGTTAGCCAACCGTGCTAACGACAGACGTACACACGTACGAACACACGTGCATGTACTCCTACAGTCTAATCTGGCTTGTCTCCATACCGTTAAACCAACCGTGAGTTGATATGAACTGGTGTTAGTCAAACATAAATTGACTGCAATCATGAAAACCCTGGCCAGATCAAAGTGCCATTGAATGAAAAATACAGGCCCATGGTTGTCAGCCAGCTTTGAAATGTAATCCCTACTTAGGAAGAAAAAAATACTTACAATATATATGTGTCTGCTCGGCTATACACACACACACGGATAGCAGAGTATGCATTATACATATAAGCGCATGCTTGAAGACAACATACTGCAAACTAACCTTGCAAAGTGCTCTAAAGTTATTGGAGCATCGTGACCGTGATGTCATCGCAGCCGCGGTGTTGTCAGCCTGCGTGCCTCCTACTCACACGCTGCATCCTGCTGGTCCTGAGCCATCGGAGAGGATTTCCCTGCAGTCGGCAGCCACCTTCATCTCCTCCCACTCACAACCTTTGATCTCAGGCTCGCCGCCACAGCCCTTCATTTAAACGGACACCTCTGGCCGCACGTTGCCCCACCGGTTGCCCCCTGCTGCCCTCCTTGGCCCTTGTTGGCCAGCCCTGCCCGAGGTAGACTGGAGAAGCAGCGCATTGGCTAAGCCATCAAACAACGAGGGTGGTCACCGCATCGCGCGGCGCCTTCAGATGCGATTCTGCGGTCGTCTGGAACGCTCTTCCTTCCAATATTAGGAAGCCGCTGGAGCTATAAACTTTTAAATAATAATCTAGATTGAAAACTCATTTCTTTAGAACTGCTGTTTGTGTTCAGTTTGTCCGACCCCCGCACCTCAGATTAGTATGTTTGGCTACGTATGGTGCGAAAGAAGTTCAACGTACATACATAGACTCACACAGAGACCCATAGACTCACACAAAGACCCATAGGCTCCCACAGAGAGAAAGACGCATAGATTCACACAGAGACCCATAGTTTGTTGCCCTACCCCAGCACCTCAGATTAGCACGGTTGGCTACGTACGGTGCGAAAGAAGTTCAACGTACATACGTCCGAGAAACGTCTTGCCGGCCACCCATTCCTCTCCTCGCTACGGTAGAATCTCTCTCGGCGAGTCACGCTATTTTCGGCGAGTCTTAAATTTAGCTCCGTTCGCTCTGCAGGGTGCCGAATGGAAGCAAAGCCTGGCCAAGCAGCTCCCAAAAGAGATCTATTTTCTCTCACTTCTTTAAATATATATTTGTTTCAAATATCTGCGTGATAACTTCTAAGTCACTTTTCAAACACGGGTCGTTGAACGAGGCACTGCGAAGAAACTGTGGGCTTTTTGTGGAGGTGGAACGAAAGGAAGTGAATAAGGGGAGAGAGGAGCTGGAAAAAAACATAGCAAGAGTTGAAAAAAAAGGGCCGGTTTCAGAGTGGGTGGGCGCAAGGCACCCGGTTTTGTTTGGATGCTTCACTGGAAAACACGCAGTGCATGTTAGGATCAACGTGCTGTTACTCTAACTTTACTCTGGGCTCTCTGCCCTGGTGCAAACGCTCTAGCGCAGGGGTCTGCAACCTTTAAGACATAAAGAGCCACTTGGACCCGTTTCCGAAGGAAAAAATAAACTGGGAGCCGCAAAACCATTGCAACATTTAAAACAAATATAACACTGCATATATTGTTTCTTACCTTATTGCTATATACAGGATCGTGCAGTCAGCTGTCAATCTGAATAAAAAAAGGACTTTTTCACTTAACAATGTAAAATATATTTTTGCAAATTAATAGCTAAATTACCTGGTTAATGGGATTTTTGCTCCTGAACCTCAGTGCACAGTGTCTGCACATCAGGGCTGTAAGACGTCACCTTCATTTTCACACAGGCTTGCAAGCTGTCATCTGTGAGGCGTGATCGATGTTTGTTTTTAATATAGTTCATGTTGGAGAAGACCTGCTCACATACATATGTGGAGCCGAAGATCGACAGGACTCCAAATGCATACTTTTTCATGTTTATATAAGTGTTGGGGATGGCATTCCATGTTTCGAATACAAGTTTGTCCTGTTTGGGAAGGTTTTCAATATCACTCCATTTATGATTCTGAGCCAGAATGGCCTTCTGACGGGCAACATCCTCAAGAGTAGCGGTCAAACATTTGAACTTGGACACCCATATATCTTTGTCGGCTATATCGGCCAGTTCCATCTCAAGATCAGGTTGACTTACACCTGCAAATGCAGTCATATTCAATAGGGATGGATCGATCGCCAGGGGAGTGACAGGGAAGGATAATGTCGTTTTTTCCTCTCTGAACTCACAGAATCGTTTCCCAAACGAACTTTGCATTGTGGTGATTGCAGACTTGAAATATTCCAAATTTATCGTATCATGACTTTGTTTGAACTCTCTCAAAGAGGGAAAGTGAGACAGTGTACCTCTCTGTAAATCTTTGACAAACACTGTCAACTTGTGCTCGAATGCCAAAACCTCCTCCAGCATGTGCAGGGCTGTGCCTCCTTTCCCCTGAAGGGTTGTATTTAGCGTGTTTAGATGTGCTGTCATGTCTACCATAAAATGTAATTTTTCCAGCCACTCTGGCTGTTCCAGCTCAGCAAAGGTGAGCTCTTTGCTGCCCAGGAAGGTTTTTACTTCTTCCAAACATGTGACAAAGCAACGGCAACGTTATTGCCTGTCACCGGGCGGGCAGTGTGGAGCGGAGCGGCGACCTGTCAGCAGCGGCAACGCCACAGCAGGTGTCACAGTGCGCCTCCTCCCCTCGCTAGCATCCGCCCCGGAGCCGCGGTCAAGGTTCAAAAGAGCCGCATGCGGCTCCGGAGCCGCAGGTTGCCGACCCCTGCTCTAGCGCAAGTCTATGCATAGCAACTTTGTGTAAATGACTCGCATATAGTATTCCCGAAAAGGCTACCTTATTATCCCTTTAAACGTACGGCGTAGTATGAACTGTAACCTACTGTATTCATAACATTTTCCAAAGAGAAAAATCACAGCGAGCAATCAGTTACTATTGCAGTCGTTCATATTGGAATGTTTGAGCCTATAAGATTCCCTCAAAGGCTTACATTCTTTTGAAAAATTTGAGAGAGAAAAAAATACCTGGTTTGTTACAGGAGTGAAATAAATAACACGAATGCAGAATTGAGCTAACAAAAATGTTATCCCGTTTTTTTCTCTGCATAGTTCACTCATTCATTATGCAGTTGGCTCACATGGAATGCTCAAAGCATACATTATACATGCAAGTCAGGCATTGTAAGTGGAATTTGGAAGTTTGTGTGTAAGATATCCCCGGTTGGTGGGAAAGAAATATAATTATGATTACGAGACATTTTGCAAACCCGCTTTTCATGTTTATGAAATGATGCTGTGAGTGCAGTGGCCACGAAAAATCATCATCGTCATCAGCCATGATCGTCATCAGCCATGATCGATCCAAGAAGTCTCCATCTCTCACCGGGGGCTTCGCAATGCCAAACATCCACCTAGCTCAGTGGTTCTCAACCTTTACTGCAGCCTTGCCACTCTTTGGTTCTCAATCGTAATTTTTTAAAATAATGTTACTAAATACATTGGGGTTTGACGTAAGAAAATTGTTGTACGTACGTGTCCGTGCTTAATTTGTGTTTCGATTATTTACCTTCTAAAAAAAAAGGTGGCCATGTCTCGCACCCTCAGAAAGGGCATATCGCAACCCCAGGGAGTGCGTGCACCCCCCAGGTTAAGAAGAACCACTGGACTGTAGCTCCTCCTGTACACGAGCTGATTTCCCCGGTGGATTATCATCTTGGGCGTGTTCCATCCTCTGAGCACTCCATCATTGGTCTTAACAATCGGCCATCATCCCTTCAAAGTGGTGTGCTCTGCTTAAGCACATTCACTCACCCTTCTTAATCGACAACAGGACAACCTTACACCCTTGCTTATGTTCTCTAATCCACGTCTTCCTCTTCCACGCTCTGTGTAATTCCAAGCATTCACCTGTCCATGTGCTTCTCTGTACACTTTTCATCTTTTTTGTTACATTTCTTGTGTCAACGTCCATATTTTTCCAATATATTTCTCATGACAGGTAATATAAATTGACGAAAAAAACATTCGTCTATCGGGACATCATTATGTTGCTATTCTTCAAAAAGTTCAGGTTTACATCATCCCTACAATGTGCTGTCATGCACCTTTTGATTTAATTATGTTGCTCTCGGTCTTTTAATTTAGAAACCTTAGGGCCCCAGTAAACCTTGTAGCTTGACCTTGTTAAAATCCGAAGGGGGGCTTGACCATTGAATGCTAAAACAAACTTTCAACAAACGCTCACCGGTGCTACAAACGATAACACTCCGCTTTTTCCCATCATGCATTCTGCTGCTGTAGCTCTTACCGGGGACGCCGTAGACTATAACGATTTCGAAAGGGGGGGGGGGGCAGGGGATTGAGCCCTTCTGCAACTCTAACCCCCAACACGACGAGGCTGCCACCGGTAAAATGAAGACGCAGGGCACTAGGACCGGCCAGCCTCACACAACAGCCATGGAGATGCAGCTGCCGCTGGGGGAAAATCCAATTCTGAGAAAATCGTACAGTGTGCGTGTGTAACCGCACACTGCACATGAACACTGGATTACGCAACGGTGGCTGGTTGGGCCGTGCAACCCAAAGCAAGTGGGACATTTGCGGGGGTGGGGGGGGGATCTTCCGCTGTTGGTGTGGACTAAATTGAGTGACATTTCGATGCTGTCAAGCCGGTGGAAATTTCGTGAACGCGCGCGGGCAACACACTCGGCACGCACGAGCACTCTGCCGAAGCGCGTACACTGAACAATAAAAAGTGGCTGATCCGCATGCCGCATGCCAGTGTGCTCGCATGTACACGCACTCGAAAACATACACCCTAGGTGCCTGAGTGCACGCGTGCACGTACACAACGCAGGATTCAGGAAAGGGAATGGGGTGTGGGAGATGAGATACGGAGCTAATGGGTGGGGGGTGGATGAGTGGATGGGTGGGTTGTGTTGGTGGGTGGAGGATTGGGTTGGTGGGTGGATGAGTGGATGGGTGGGTTGGCGTGTTGGTGGGTGGAGGATTGGGTTGGTGGGTGGATGAGTGGATGGGTGGGTTGGGTTGTGTTGGTGGGTGGAGGATTGGGTTGGTGGGTGGATGAGTGGATGGGTGGGTTGGGTTGTGTTGGTGGGTGGGTGGAGGATTGGGTTGGTGGGTGGATGAGTGGATGGGTGGGCTGGCGTGTTGGTGGGTGGAGGATTGGGTTTGTGGGTGGATGAGTGAATGGGTGGGTTGGGGTGTTGGTGGGTGGAGGATCGAGTTGATGGATGATTGGGTGAGTGGGAGGAGAGGGATGGGAGGTAGGAGGTGTCAGAGGGACGGCAGACAGCATCAGGCTGTGGCAGCAGCAATGGTCTTGAAGCCTGAGAGCAATTTCTGCACCCAGTGGGCCCCCAGGACAGAAAATACCCAGGCATCTGTTGAGGCAGCCTGCACATGTGGGACGGTTTAGGCTAAGCTCACCAGCCTCCCAGTTCTCTCTCCCATTTCCCCCAGCGCTATACATCCTCGCTCCAAACTCCCCTTGCCCAGGACCCCCCCCCACCCCGCTCCAACCCTCTCTCCTACCCCACAACGCAATGTTTGAAAAAGCTTCGCTTCTACCTTACTCGCCTGGTGGTGAGCATCTGACATGCACGGCTTTGAAGACAACTGTTTAAGAGCATCAACAACGCCCCCCCCCCTCTGTCCCCCGCTCGACTTCACGCTGCCCAAGGTCGCTTGGCACCGCTGGGGAGTGTGAACGCCCGCACGGCCCGGAGCTTCACAGACTGGATTGTATATGGGTCAAGCTGCAATTAATGTCGCGTTTCGCCCCAACAAAATATTTGTTGAAATAATGAATGAAATACATGCGCGCACACGTGTCTTATTTTGGCAGACGACCTCAACATATCCCTACGCAGTTTCACGATCGCTCAGTTCCACAGAAACACAGGCTCTCGTAGGTATCCTGGGACGGAGGTCAGACGTGTAAATTCTGCGATGAGTAATTACGGACTATATGCTCAGATTAATTTCTAGCGCATGCTCGGACGGTGTAAATAAATAGTGCTCAAATGATACGGCATCACCCTTTATTAAATCTGAAACCACAATTTGTATTGGCAAAGCGGAGAACATCTGTCTTGCAATGAGACAGCATGGGCGACTGCAAATGAATGCCAAACCACTGGCAAATGCAAATGAAAACCCTCGGGAACATTTTTAATATTTCAATCAAAAAGCCAGCACTGCATAACTTTACGTTATCTTTATTTCTCATTTTTTTCCCTCCGCGTAAAGTTCACGTATGGCCCGAAGGTAAGTAGAAACGTCGACGTGTTTCCTAATAAATAAAAACATGCTAAAAGTACACTGGTAATAAAGCTTTACCCACAATAACCAGGGTGTTGTCGTTAAAACGGGACGTCCACTGTGCTTAAACGTTACACCGTTTATTTTTGCACATTCATAAGCTTACATACTCGTATACTTAACAAAGGAGAAACTGGTCTCTTGGGAAATATTGTATCAGGGCAAGTGATTGCTGTTCGTGAGCACCTCTTAACGTTGGAATGGCACATGGGCAGTGTACTGTGGCCAACAACATCAACAACCTGGCCTCCTTTGCCTCCCCAGTGCAAATGTTGACACATCATAGCATATACTAATTTTCGGCTGAGTTATCCTACAAGTTGTCCAGATACAGCCCAGCAGTCACAGGTTGGCAGGTTTGTAGTGCTGTTGTGTACTTGCTGTC
The DNA here is from genome assembly GCF_964198595.1 of Lampetra fluviatilis. Lineage (NCBI taxonomy): Eukaryota > Metazoa > Chordata > Hyperoartia > Petromyzontiformes > Petromyzontidae > Lampetra > Lampetra fluviatilis. Next base: position 8,508,655 of record NC_136294.1, on the reverse strand, counting down.
AATACGACCCAGCACACTCTCTGACAGTCACGCAATCACAAATACACGGAAGAATCGTAGGTGCGTGGGTTCATATGTGGAGCTGAAATTGGATTGAGAAAGAAACGATTCAGTCAATAACTTCAGTGTTATCCCACTTGTCTCTTCTGATAATCCAGCACCATGTCACGACGTTTCCCTGTTGGCCATATGTCTTGGAAGATATAGGAGTTATCCACACTTTACCCCATCACACATGACTTGTCGAGTCATAACCATCTGTGGTGTACACATTATACTGGCTGGATACAGGTGCGGGGGGGGGGGGTTTAAGAAAGATAAAACATAATAAAATAATTTTCACGACGTTTCAGCCACAACGCAAGCAGCCGTCCTCAGGTGGAGAACAGGTCTGTCGAGAAGACAGAGTCTGAATGACACACCCCAGGCTTGGAGCGTCTATGTAAGCTGGGATGGAGGGGGGAAGAGCGCCTTGACAAAATAATTTGCATATCAATAGGAATTTAGCATAGTTATGGGAAATGCAGATATGCGATTAGTACTGTTTGTGAAATGCGTAGGGGGTTTTGCGGGGGTTTAAAGTCATATTATGCCATTCTACGTGACTTTACTGAAAGAACCAAGACGATTAATCCCTGCAGTCACGAAAGCTTTAAATCGGGGTTTACGAAATTTACACCATCGTTTTTTATTCTGCGTGTGTTTTCAGTGTACCGACTCGTACCGCAGTATGCACACCGTGCCTTCATTTCACTACCGTGCCTTGAGAGTGCAATTCTAAATGGGCCAGTGTTAAAGCAAACTTCAACAGGTGAGATCAAATTTGGGGAGACAGAGACTATGTATGTCACCCCCGTGGTCGTTGATATTGACAGGACACCACACAATGTCCCACGCTTAGAAAAGAATGTCACGGATTCTTCGTTCCTTCTTTCAGCGAGTGATTAGACAAGGCGAATAGCTAAACATTCTCCCCGAGGGTCCACGGCACATAGGAACTTGGTACAGTATTGTTGACAGTGGCTGGGTTTGCATTAGTGAGAATGTTATGGACAAAATAAATCAGCTAATGTAAATGTATTCCAACGCAATGCTAAATATTTCCAAATACCGTGCACAGTACTGTATACTAAAACTAAACTAATTTATTTGTATTTTACCAGGTAAGGCCCACCGAACTGTATAGTTATTTTTCAGAAGAGGTCTGGCCACAAACAATAGCTCAACGAAGTGGCTTATCACGTGGAAATTTATAACAGCCAAATAGTCTAAATGCATGTTGATTCTAAATGTGGAGGAAAAAACCGGAGGCCCCAAAGAAAAATCCACACGACCACGGGGAGAACTTGCAAACTCCAAACACAAAACTGGTGTCAGGGTCGAGATCGAACCCACGACCTCCTGTATACTAGGTGAGGTAGTTAACATCTCACCACCACGGCACTCTCTAACATGTCAAGCCACGCTTTAGAATGTCAGGGCAAATTGCAAATGTTGGTTGGAAATTAGTGTCCAAAAGCCAAAGAGTTAAATGTGCTAGACATGTGTGGCACAAGTTTAAAGTAAATAACAAAAGCAATTTATACATCACTGAGGACAGCGGATGTGAGTTTTTAAATAATCCACCCACAATAATTTTACAAAAGTGTATACACAGTATTGTATAAAAAAGAGTCTACAGTATTTTAAAACCCACAAGTTTGACGAATTCAAAAAGCGGGTTATTGTCTGCCAAAATGACAGTTCATGCCACAAGTGTCTCTTTGTTCGAATATGTTATACCGCCAATACTGAGCCAAGCCGATCCGAGCAACACCAAGTATTAGAATGTGTCCTCGCTTGCAGAACAACTGTATACAGGAAGCAGCAAATCACGAACACGCAAACACGAGGATAAAAAAAAACCCACTTGCGTCTCGCAAAAGCACACACAGCCGTAGGTGGGATGCGCGTGTAGCCAGATTAGCTGTGCTCCCTCCCTACCGAGAAACCCCAGCGAATGCCTTTCAACAGCAGCCTTCGGAACCCTAATGTGCTCAGTGTCAAACTAGATCTGGCCTATCCAATTGTTTAAGTGATCGATTACGCGACCGATTATCAGTTTGACTTACTCGACTCATTGGATAATGCGAAACTAGCTGGAGAGAAAGAGATAAAAAACATCCTGACCTTATTTGACGAATCGACATCACCAAACTCGTCGGAAAAAAAAATGAAACTGGAAGACGAAAAAAAAGTGTCACCTTCGTGATGGGCACGGCATAATCAGCCACGTCACGCAGGCCGTGGCTTGCCTTCATCAGGCAGGCTGTAGTTGCGACGACCATTTTTAAGGAGGCCTAAGTAATTGATCACCAACAAAAGTAGTCGATTGATAGTTAATTAATTGACTTCATCGACAAGTCATCTGAGCGCTAGTTCACAGTTAGAGGGCACGCTTCCAGGTGGCCCCTCATTGTGGGTAACCCTGCACTTGGTACCCTGGTAACCAGCGCTCTCATCAGCCATAACGCTCACCACGTGCCACTGACCCTGCAGACCAAGCAGAGGTCGCAAACGGGTTTTAATTCCTTACCCGTACCCGTACCCGGCCGCACCAGGGTCGCAAATGGGTACCTGTACCCATACCCGGCCGGGTACGGGTACCAAGTTCCCTACCCGTACTCTACCAGAAATGAGTGACAAACGGTTACTCACCAGTGACTCACGGCCTACCCGTACCAGGCCGCACCAGGGTCGCAAACGGGTACCCGTACCTGGCCGGGTACGGGTAGCCGGGTATCGGGTAGGGTACGGGTATCGGGTACCCGTTTGCGACCTCTGCTTGTCACCCTGGTAACCAGTGCTCTCATCAGCCATAACGCTCACCACGTGCCACTAACCCTGCAGACCAAGTGTGCCTCCTCACAATCGTCCTGTTGCCCTTTTTGTACAACAGCCGAGCTCAGAATTACGAAGTGTTAAGTTCAAATCCTGGCCAGGGTCAACGCAACTCTTCCTCTCTGAAAGGTCAATCGAATGAACATTGCAAGGGGAGCATAATTGTCGGGGCAAAGTCAACAGTGCTTGTCCCAGTATGAATGTTCCCCACCATAGGAACTTGGAATTTCCACCACTGCATTAACACCACTCATAGAGATGAGCACCAACCAACGCTCATTTGAACTTGGGGACAAATTTGATTATATTTACGACTTCTATAAATATAATACAATTTACAATCGGTGGCTGATGTATAAGTAAATAGTGTTTAGTAATAAAAATAAAATCTAACATTACAAATTAAAATAGACGCAAAATGGGTGCTAACCCCACTTGATGCTGTTAAGTAACCACTGTATATAACCAGCTTAATGTAGCATCCAGAAATAGCTGCTGTCCATACATATACACGTTTGTTTCTATACATACGTGCTCAAGGTGTAATCTGAAAGGTTAGCTTAATAGACAGCATGTCACGCATGGAATTCGGCTGCACAGTGTTTAAAACCAAAGTAAATACTCATTCGCATAGATGTTTAAATCACTGTGAAAAAGTGTGTGTGTAAAAGCCTAATGCCAATTATATAGCAACAGCAATAGCAATAATTTACCCGGTAAAGCCACAGTTAGACTCAAAAACGGTGTATTTAGGAAGGTGCTGTATTTAATGTTTCCCGAATTCCATTCATGACTGTTGGCTTCTGAGATCTCATGAGATTGGGCACATTTATGGCGGTTTGGTCATATCCCTCACTGAGTCTCAATTCTCATTTTCAGGTGAGTACTGCATTGGAATGTTTGGCCCAATCCACTCATGAGTGGGCCATATAAAATGTGTTTGTGTGTATGACAGTGGGGAGCGGTAGTTTAGTGGTTAGCACGCTGCGCTATAAACCCAGTGATCCGAGTTCGATTCCCACTCACGGCCAACTCCATTGACGAATATCTGAACCAGTCCTGGGCCTCCCCTATGTTGACTCAGCCTTAAACAAGTACCTGGCAGGATGTGTAAACATTGCCACTGGGAAAACAAAGGTGGCTGGGCGTGGTGCTTGCCACCTACCCCCTTGTATGCTGTGCTGGCCTTGATAGCTGTTCACTACTAACACTTGCCCCAATAGCCTGCTAAGGCTATACGGGGGGATCTTTGTATCTTTGTATCTTTGTGTATGACACTATGACTGTATAGATTGATACCGGCTGTCATGGCCATGGATAATTCGTCTTACTAACATGTAAGTACAGAAATGAAAATGGAATATGAATTCAAATGAAGAGTGAACAGTTGTACACACAGTGAATTATACAAATACTGTACTGAATGTGTAGCTCGTTCACAGTTCATCCTATACAGACTGTAATATGCATTGCACGTGTGGATGTATTGTGTCCATAATGGTCATGATTTTCATGTTTTATTCTTGGTGCATGGCAACGTGTCATGTTATATGCAGTCTGACAGCAAAATCATATATGCTGGCTGCTGGGTAATTTAGGAGCATTGCTGGAAGATTACGTAATGTCTGTGCTTATGTTCAGGAGCGCGGGAGTTCAGTCTGCAGAGCTGCAAAAGAGTTATTAATTTATATGAAAAAAATAGTTTTCTCTTACATTTCCTCCCCCTTTTTTTGGAACAAAACTTATGAGCCATTTTCCTACAAGAACAAAACGCCGTCGCTATTAGCCCATGCTATAGGCAGTAATGGGTTCATTTTACGAGATGCTCTGATTCATCGGTCATGAAGGGACTTTGGAATTGAGACATATGCAACAGCTCCAAATGTGAAAATGATCGACAGCCAAGTCTGAACCACAGCTGTGGCTCGGCTCAGAGGCCACTGAGGTTCTGTCTTTGGTGGTCTCTCAGCAGAGTGAAGCCTCCTTTGGTAGCTGGTGCCAAGTCACTGGTTCTGGACCCCAGATAAATTTAATTCCAGCCACATCCATGTTCTGAGTGCTGAAAGCAAGAAGATGAATTTCTGAGGGAAATGCACTAAATGTTGTGAATTAGAAGCATAATGATACATCGATTAATCATTTTAAAATCATATTTCTTATGCTCACGAGAGAAATATGTCTGTTTAAGAATATAATACTTTTGATTTGAATGTTTTAAATAGCTCACGTGATCCGAACGGCAACTCGATGTGCTGCAGTGCACCAAAACGTAAACTAAAAATATTCCTGCATCAATTCGTGAGAATTCATCAAAATGCAAGGGGGGTGGGGTCGGGGTGAACTTTTACAGGATTAGTGGACATGCTTGTGACTCACGAGATAACAGACTGAACTCTGCAGTCACCATCCAAATAGCGGAGGGGTATTTTTTGTTTAGTTATTGCTGAAATAATTTAAACCCAGAACACCTTTTAAAAATAGACATTTCTAGCCTCTTTGGGCTTTAAGCTAGTTTTAAATAAGTGGTTGGTAAGCCAAAACCGGTAAACCAGCAACCGTTTTCAGAATCAATTACCGGTTTCCGAAAGTAAGGAACGGGTAATGGTATCCAGCGGAACTTGAGTAAACGAATGCACTGATTGGTAATGCGCGAACATATAAACCTCACGGCGTGTGCGACGCTCGAGTTAAAAGGTGCAGCAATTGCAATAATTGCTTGCTCAGGCCACTGCTGGTAGAATAGCCACCAACTAAGGGGTGCTCCAGAGGGTATTTGGTCTAATCTTCCACGATGACCCGACGTGTCGGTTAGAAGTCGGTGTAAAATCACACTTGACCACCCCAGCACACGTGACCTGGCAAACGGCTGTGATGCACGAATTTACACTGCTCGGTGGACAGAGAGGCGGTTGGGGTTGGTTCATGGAGGGGGTTGAGGGCCGAGGGATTTAAGAAACGCGCCCATTGCTTCCACGACCGTGCCACCCGGCGTTCAATTCGAATCGGTGTCCTCCCGGATTGCAAGTCCAGTGTGTGAACCATTACACTGCGGCAACAGCAGTGAGCACTGGCTCAGTCTGCAAGAGCATTTGGAATGCACCATGGCTAAAAAGCAGCGGGGGGGGGGGGTGAATTAATAATTAATACAAAGGCATGCACAGTGACGACATGGGGTGCATTGGTTAAACAGTAACTAGCTGCATTATAGTTGACACATACCACACCTCTATTCAACAATGGGACATGCCTTTTTTGAAACGGAAAAACGGGTGTATAAGTGGTTATCCTATGTGTTGATGTGATTACACTGAGCACTTTGCAGCTGCTAACAGTGCTACTATATACCTGTAGATGGCCATGCCTCAGCTGTTCTTGTACAACTAGCTTTTTTTCCCGCCCAAGGACGGGTGTATATTGCAGTTTATCTGAAATATTCAACAGAAAAATAGTTCAGCACATGATTATTAATGAGGGGGGTTGCCCCATGTGGAGTGACGTCACCCGCTAATGGTTATTGGAGAGGGGTGCAGCATGTGGAGTGACGTCACCCTCTCATGGTTATTGGGGAGGGGTGCGGCAGGTGGAGTGACGTCACCCGCTAATGGTTATTGGGGAGGGGTGCGGCAGGTGGAGTGACGTCACCCGCTAATGGTTATTGGGGAGGGGTGCGGCATGTGGAGTGACGTCACCCGCTCATGATTATTAATGAGGGGAGGGGTGCGGCATGTGGAGTGCGCGACCTTCTTGTGCGTTAGTGTACAATTCGACGCGGGCATGAATATTAATGAAGGGGGGGCGCTCTTTTGCAGTGACGTCACGCACGGATGTAGCACTGTGTTGCGTAGATTTATTTTTTACCGTCACTTTCTGTAAAGAAACGTCATATTTGAAGCGACTTTGCGTAATAAATAATTTAATTTAGCTCGACCTTCCTCCACCCACTCATGAATATTAATGAGGGGGGGTGGGCCTCATGTGGAGTGACGTCACGCGGGGGGGGTGAGCCTCATGTGGAGTGACGTCACGCGCGGGACGGACAGACATTTCTGGGTGATTATAGTAGGTAGCCAAATAAAGTGATGTAATAATACCTACTTCACATACTGCCAAGACTTGCAGGTGAGATTAACATTTTTTTATTACAGCATAATCAAACCGCAGTGATAGCAGTGGATGTTGTACCAAAAGAAATATCTTCGGATGGCTTGAAATACTAATAAAACACTATGTACAGTCCCCTACACATGCTTAAGCATGACTTGCACCGCACTTGTTACGGGGCTTATTTTACCATACCTCACCACGCTGGTCAGTGCAAGTTGTTGAAGTGGGTGGGGTTGTAAGGATCAGTTTCCAGTAACATTAGCCATGTATGAGAACCAAACTCAGGTCACCTGATTCATTGTGCAGTGCGCTAACCACTACTAGCACTGCTCTCACCATGCCTCAATACTTTTTAAAACAACTTTGTGAAATAATAACACGTTTTGTGCACACCGAAGGATATTTGTTTTACCCAGGTGAGCAATAATTTGGAGAGGATGTGTCCATTTAACAATGCAGTCACTGCGTTTGTTTATTGGGCCACAGTCCATGAAGTACACCTGCAGTCATAAATGGCCTGTGTTCAGGACTGTTTTGGCGGCTTATTAATTCAAAACGGCACAGCACAGCGGTTAGCGTATTGTGGGCTGTGAACCTGATGACCGGAGTTCCATTCCCAACCATGGCTAGCATCAGTGGGGAGTTATATCAGAACAGGCCCTGGGGCCCCCTTTTCACCAACCTGATTTTGAACAGCGTGGTGATGTATGCTCAATCAACCACCGCGAATGTCAAAACGTTGGGAGAATTTCATCCAAGCAGTGGTTTGACTATTACATTTTTTTAATTTATGGATTCATGAAAGACTTAAAAGCAGGCACACGAGAAGAGAATTGAATAATGTAATATATTAATCTGCAGTTTCACTTGCCTGTTCAGTGGGCTTGGAGAGTGGAGAATATTAGTGCATATCAGTGTGGAATTACAGTCTTTGCCACACTGCCAAAAATATGGTATGGCTTAAGATTGATAATGAGTGAATGAATTAGAAAATATTTATCCAATATCCTCATGTAAGCCATACAGCAGCTACTGTGTAGTGCCCAGTCTCACATTTCCAGTGGAAACCGGTTCAATTCCCGGTCAGTGGCTACATTCTATGTGAGTGCTTTTTTCATCTCCTTTGGCCCTGGCTTCTCAGCACTGAAAAAAAGTGCAGAGTACAGGAGTCAGTTGGTAGTGCCTGCAGTGCATAGGTTGACGGTTCGAATCCAACGGCTGCCCCAGTTATACCTGCGGGTGTATTCACCGTAAAAAAAATATGCGCAATCTGCTCCACAGAGGATGTTAAAGATCCTGTGATGTCAATGACAAGAGTCGGCCATTGTGTGCCACGGCATCATAGTCCAACTTTTCAAAATTAGAGAAATTACCTGTAAATTACTTAATTGGAATATACAGTACATGGGAAATATCGACCACGACTGGAAAAAAAAATTGGCAGGACCCTTCTGAAAAAGAATGAGACTCAGTGAGGCTCTAAATATTTTGATTCTGAATAATAATAAAAAACCCACTTTGCCAAACCCATTTGGCAAGCATGCCTCATGTACAAGGCAGGCTCTCTGTTTAAAAATTGCTTGACAAGTGACAGAGGATAGCCGTTCATATATTTTTTTCACATATGTATTTGTGTCGCCGTCGTAGGGAGTGTTACGATTCGCCCCCCCTCCCTCACAATTTAATAAACTGTCGTGATTCGAGTTCGCGATTCAATTAAAGGGTCGATTCTTGTCGAACACTGTTGCTGCATGCAGTGACCTCTACTGGTGAGACGGAGTCACGTGAGACTATTGTATTAAACACGGATTATTGTGCGATTGTGAGTAAAAGTATCGATATGAAGCGATGAAATGATGTCTTGTTACACCCCTAGTAGTCTTGGTACATTTTCTCCATGTAGCTGCACATGTATGAGTATTGACGGCAGATGTTTGCCCTGATGGAATGTTAGTCGCAAATGTGTATCCCTCATGCAATAATTTGCCTGCCAAAAATCAAACTCTGATCGCTGCTTTATCCAGACGTGTGAAATGTTTCTGTGAGATAATCTCATTATTTGCAAATTAGCGTGATGGCAAACCAAAATTATTACAAACGTAGTGTTTTTTTATAAGGTGCTACCACAGCACTGCATATTGAGGAACAAATATGCTGATTCCTACCAGAGTCCTCCAAGAAGTCTCAAACGCATTAGTTGTTACGCTTTGTTGGCAACAGTTGTATTCATATCCCTCGATTTATCAGTTTAATTAGGACACATTTGTAATTTATTTAGAGTACAGGACTATTATAAAAAAAAACCTCATCAACATTATGTCAACAGCATAACAATAATGGACTCTATATCCAGGGAAGCCTCACTGAGTCTCAAGACTCCTTTCCAGGAGAGTCCTGCATTGGGATGTTTGGACAATTCCATGAGTGAGTACTTTGGGCATGATCTCAACTGATTTCACGTGACTGTAAGTGGCCAAAACATCAACATTGAGTATGTGCACAGCTGTGTACACTTTATTACTGCGAGCATACAAGGCTCTTCTTCTTTCATTGTTTCCCCCCCCCCATCTACATAATTTAGAAGCCCACCATGACCCCACATGAAATGCCATCACGAGCAGGACATCATGAAGAAATGGAGAAAAAATGCCTCAGTGGGGAGATTTCAGAGACAAATTCTCGATTTACTGCAAAAACAAGCATGTGTGTGATGTACACACGAGCAGGCACAGTGCAAAGTGACCACTGTCAGTACAAATACGTTTTCACCCGCAGGTGAATTTAGGTGACATCACTCAGGTGATCCACTTTGAGCTAAAATGAACATTGCCACTGAAGGCTTATAAACAATTTGTATTCATTCACAAAGGGCAACAATAACCTGACAATTCATAATGCACACTCATAGCAAGGAAATCCCAGTGCAGTCATTCTCCAGGATTGCGTAATTCATTTCCCCTTGCCTTGCACTCTTTCAGCCAATGCGATGTGTGCGGTACATGTCCAGGCCCAGCTGTTAATTCTGATCCACTGCTAGATTGGGACCTCGTCGTGCCGAGTGGGTCGTAAGGGGGTTTTTCTGACCATACTTCACCACGGACGACGAGGTTGGGCAGCAGAGGGCAAGCCCAGCAAATTCCATTTGTTGTACTGTACTGTTCTCCCGCGCCTATGTTCCTCACATTCAATCCGCAGTTTTGCATGGACGTACAATTTTGACCTTTAATGTAAACGAGTTCAATGCATATGCTGTACAACTTTTTTGACTTTTGAAGGGTTGTTTTTCACTCGACTCAAGTGCCAAAGTTGTGAATTACCCGTTTCGTGAGTCAAATACAAACATTTCATTTGTAACCCTATAACAAAAAAGCGCCACATTTACCAGGCCCACAGAGCGAAACGAAATCTCCAAATCCAACTCAGTCAACTTCTTTGCACACTTTCCCTCTCTCTCTTTGCCGCGAAGACCGAAACGTCCGATTTCTCGCGAACACGTGGAGGTGAGTGCTTGCTGATGCGTGCGCGTCTGCGTCGATGTTGAGAAGCCCTTAGGGCACATCACGGGTGCTGGCGGTGTGGAGATGGAGATGGAAGGGGGGGGGTGGAGGCATGTGTCGGTACTCACTTTCTTGCGAGTGAAGCGATGCCTGAGCCTTGTCTCTGAGCCCCTAAATACATCTGTAGGCATTTGTCCCCGTTGCGGAGAGCGGGCCGGCAGGAGAACACGGCTTCACGGGAGCGGACGGGGCTGCGCGAACATGGGGGCCCGGCCTCCTGCAGCTGCTGCCCCCAACAGCCCGGGCCAGCGATGCCGAGGAGGCGACAGTCCTTGTCCCCCCGTGCCCCGTGGAGGCTCCTCCTGTCCCCCTCGTTCCACGCGCAGCCCCCCGCGACCACGACTGCTGCCCTGGCTGCAGGGGTCCCACACGCTGTGGGGAGGGGGGGGGTCTGCTGTTGCTGCAGATGATGATGAAACTACTGTGAATGACAATTGAAGATGCTGCTGTTGCTGCTGCGACTTGCTGATGATGATACTACTAATGTGAATGACAATTTAAGATGCTGCTGCTGTGACTTGCTGATGATGATACTACTACTGTTAATGACAATTGAAGATGCTGCTGCTGCTGTGACTTGCTGGTGATGATGCTACTGCAGGTTGACACTGATGATGCTGCTGCTATTACTACTGCTGATGATGATACTACTACTGTGAATGACAATTGAAGATGCTGCTGATGCTACTACTGATGATGATACTACGGGTTGACACTTATAATGCTGCTGCTATTACTATACTGATGGTGATTATGAAACTACTCCTATGAATGACAACTAAAGATTCTGCTGCTGCTACTACTGATGCTGTCCACACCTCCCTGAAGCCTAGCACCTACACCTACAGGTTACTTACTAACTACAGGTAGGCCGATTTAGCATCTATTGGCTTACTTCGCAGGTAGATACGGACCGACTTAAATCGACAAAGCACCTCTACCGTACAGAGATCGGCTTAGCGTTTAAACCGATATACTTAGCAGGTCCACCCAGACTTTACACTTAAATACATAGACTGACTTAGCAGCTAGACAGAATTAGCACCTACACATGCTAAGCAGCTGCGCGTATCCCAACAGGTCAGCGAGTACACAAAAAGTTACAAATGGCAGAAAGTGTAAACACCTATCCGGGGCTACGTAGACTGCAAGCATGTGCACATATGGGCTCGAGTCCTGGTTAGCATGATCTCAGGGCCAGCCACTGATGAACACAGGACCGGCTTAGCAAGCACAGGTCAAGAGCCTCGGACGCATAGTCAAACGCAAGAGTTGGTAATCACACCCGGCTATTACTCAGCAGACGAAAGCTTCAACAATCCCGCACGCATAATGAATAATCAACGACGGTGCCTGTGAGCATGCAATGACGTGCAGTGCGAACTCGGCAAATGATCACACACAGACCAAGCATGCACGACTGCCCTACAGTACCTGATAAGCTACAGACAGCCAATGTCTACGACTACTACTGCCCCCGTCGCATACGGCACTTGACATGAACTTAAGTGACTACTCCGGCTTGTCTCTAACCCAGCACACGCGAGCCACCCATTCACAAAGTTTCGCAGTCTCTGTCACCCAATGAGACGTTAAGAGCACGTGGCAGAGACGAGGCAGAGGGCAGAGCAAGCGGTTGCTCGACGCAACTCAATTAACACGCGCGCACGCCTTCGCATCAGTGACAACCTCTGCCTTCACTCGTGATGGTCAACGCTGAAGTGCGCGTTCCGCAGTGAGCCAGAGAGACAACTTGTCAAGAAGCCTTCCCGCAGCGATTACATAAAGCAAGCAGCCGGCTTTTCAATAGGACGTGGGGCACGCCTGTTTACTGTATTCTCGGAACTCACAGGGACGGGACGCCTCTTATATATGACAAATCGCACTGAAACAACTGGATGACGATGATGATGGTGATGATTGTGGCTACTGCTGTTCGTTGTGGGTGCACGGCTTACTCCCGCTATCGGCGCAGCAGAAGCGGCAGAGCCTGCAGCAGCAGAGATGATGATATGCCGCCTCCGACAACACACAGCACACACACAGAGAGGCGGCAGCCCTGCTCGCTGGACTCACGCACACTCGCGACGCTGCTGCTGGAGACTACAAATGTTGTCAAAACTGCAGCCCCCGCCGCTCATTTGCCACGGCAGGAAGGAGAGAGAGAGGAGAGGCTCTCCACACCCCCCCTCCTCCTCCCCCCCAAAAAAAGTTGCGTTTTACAAGGCGGGGACGGGTCAGATCTGGAGCCTGCAGCACGGGCGGTGTCCGGTTACAGGCAAACCCACCCACCCACTCACCAGCCACCAGCCTTCACTCCCACCGCACAGCCACACTCTCTTAACCCCAGCATGCCCTCCATGGCCCCCTCCTCCCCGCCTCCCTGCTCCCTCCCTCCAAGCGTGCTCACTGCCTCCCTCCCTCCATCATCTCCTCCTCCCTGCCCCGAATCTCTTTGGTCTTTTAGCTGACCAAAATCCAAGTTCCTCGTGGCTGAACCACTTACCCCCCCTCCCCCCCGACTCCAATTCGTCGTAAATATATCTTCAGATAATACTGCCACGCTATGTTATATTTCTATACCTGCTAAGCATATATAGCGTGCTGTGGTACGTAATTACAACCCCTATTGGTCAATCCACTGCTGGACAATGGCATTTGGTGATTATTTGGCCCAGACTGCACCACGATAATGTGGCTTGCACGCAAGGGACCAGTCGCAGGTCGTGTTTAATGTTACACTTGAACAGCGTCGATGTTATTACATCACCCCTCTTGCAGGACAGCTAACAAATGCGTTGCATCGATTCGCAAGCACGTCGGGTAGAGATCTGTAACTGTTGGACGCCAAAGATAAATTATTCCGGCTGTTTATAGCAGTTGGCGAGTGATGTTGTAATGGCGTTATCCATGACACTGTTTCGTCCGATCTGCTTGTGTACAAATTGTACCGTGGAGTTTACACATATAAGCTGGCTTTGTGGCAAAAACGCACAGCTTGAATAACAGTGTACAATTATTACGTAACAGGGTCTGTCCGTATCAGTAAGTATTTCTTTGCCAGGCAGAACATCAATTCCTGTTTAACCGCGCAGCTGTAATTCCATCTCCTTGCTCGAGATCTTCCACTTTACCTCTGTGACTGTCTCTTCCCCATCCAGTTCATTGTCCACTTACTACTCCCCGATGGCATCTTGAGATGCGGTTGCGTGTCGACGGTTTATACCAATACAAATTGTGCTGTGTACAGGCGAAGGCAAAGATGCGGCCCTGTAAACGTTTGCTCACGCTTCTGCTGGCGGAAGAGCCTCCACTTGAGCTCTCGAGAGCTTAAGTGGAGGCTCTCGAGGGTGTTTGACCTACTCTTCCACGCCGGTTAGATGTCATGGAAGAAGAGGTCTGAGAACATACATTTTACCCCACCACACGCGACCAGCCGATCAACTAACCATAGTGTACCCCTTTATACTGCTGGGTGGACAGAGGCGGGGATATTTGAGAAACTTGGCCCATTTTTCGTACTGCCACGCCAAGGCCTCTGAATTAAAGTGCCCCAGTGTGCTGACCATCCCACCACGGCCGGATCCAAGTTTTGTGTGTATAGTATCGCACTTGCAAAACCTGCGTGTAGCGCTCTGTGACTTTGAAATTGTCTCTGGAGTTCTCCCTCCTCGTCATCCACGTGATTAAGCACGAATTAATATTGGGCAACCTTGCACGTTTTTGTAAGGCTCGTGTTACTTTTTTGCAGGTGGCTAATTTGGCCAATATCAAATGCCAACAATAGGCATGCTTGTGCCATGAATGTTGGCAGATCATTAATGCACTGTGGTTTGGTGGTAGATGGGGGAGCTGGCTTAAATGTCTCTTCTAAAGGACGGTATGCGCTGTGCAGGATAGTTCCACGATATCGCAAATTAAGAACATAAAAGAGTACTTGTGGAATTTCAATTTAAAGCTTTCGTGACTGCAGGGATTCATCTTCTTGGTTCTTTCGGTAAAGTCACGTAGAAGGGAAATAATAAAATAATAAAAAATACAACATAATAAAATAATTCTCACGACGTTTCGGCCACAACGCAAGCAGCCGTCCTCAGGTGAAGAACAGGTCTGTCGGTTAGATGTCATGGAAGGACAGACCTGTTCTTCACCTGAGGACGGCTGCTTGCGTTGTGGCCGAAACGTCGTGAGAATTATTTTATTATGTTTATTTTTATTATTTTATTATTTCCATTCTACGTGACTTTACCGAAAGAACAAAGCAGATGAATCCCTGCAGTCACGAAAGCTTTAAATCGCATCTTGAATACTCTATCTCGTCCTTTAATCTCTGTCAATTTTACAACTGATACGTTGCTGACCGAACACACCGGGCAGAGTTCTTGCGAGCGATCATCGATGGGCTTCCTTGGTATTTGAGGTGGCCCAAGGGGGCAGGTCGAGGCTGACCCAGACGCGTACGAACGAGGCCCATCTCAGACATGGTGATCTCAGTGACCCGCACTCGGCGCTGTGTCAGGCGCTGGGCCGCGTGGCCTGCCAATGTCTTGTGAGGACCGCTATCGCCCTGTGCCAGGGCCTGCGACCGGTCGATTTAATTTCGATGCACCTTATTCGTGTCGCCTATACCGTATACAATTTACACAATTCGTAAATCTAAAAATGTAATGTGACAAGTTGTGCATGTTCTTGGTTCTTTCGGTAAAGTCACGTAGAAGGGAAGTAATAAAATAATAAAAATAAAACATAATAAAACAATTCTCAAGACGCTGTCGCCTCGACAGACCTGGTTTTCACCTGAGGACGGCTGCTTGCGTTGTGGCCGAAACGTCGTGAGAATTGTATTTTATTATGTTTTATTTTTATTATTTTATTACTTCCCTTCTACGTGACTTTACCGAAAGAACCAAGAAGACGAATCCCTGCAGTCACGAAAGCTTTAAATCGAAATTTAAGTTGTGCATGGTAACCAAAAGCCAGAATACAGTAATTGTATGTCGAATGACTTTGGAGACCCTGCTTTTTTTCATAGTGAATATCAGGTATATATAAAAACGACATCTATGATCTGAGTAAATAATGTAAGCAAACGGATTTCTACGAATGAAATCCGTGAGCAACGTAACCTACAGCTCTTTGGATTAGTTATCCATGTTGTTACTCCCCTCACCCCAATATCACAAGACATGCAATCTAGTCCTCAGTAATGTTGTGCCCTTCGTACAAGTATAGTCATGTGGTTCGGTTTATATGTGCCTGGGTTTTGATCAAGTCGGTATGTAAAGCCCTAAATACCGTGCTCACCTCCAATTGGAATTCGACACGTGTCAAAGACATCATTTTCATAACGTATTTCCAATCTGATCTCGTTTTTTCTGCTCTGGCTCTTGCCTTCTCCCATATTTTGATAACCTTATGCGACAAGGCCACTGTTGATGTAATGCGCGCTTGTATGTAACGCACGCGGTTGTGTGTTTTTCTTCACGCATATAGCGCATATGTTGATTTGATGCAGCTGGGAACACTTTGATTTGGGTTGGAAGGCCTTGGTATGCACTTCTGGGACCATTGAATTTTATATAATTTTCTTTCGGACACATCAGCACATGTTGTATATAGTGTTTATACATACTGTAAGTAGACACGTACTTCAAGTACCGTATGGCCGTTAACAAAATGTAACATTTAATAGTTTGTAATAGTTTACAGTTCACCATGCTGGTCAATGCTGGTTGGTGAAGGGATCCTAGGACCAGTTTGATGTTAATCACGGCCGAGAAGAAAACCTCAGTGGCCAGGTTTACAGCGCAATGCATTAACCACTGCATTGCACAATGTCACATACTGTTGATTAGCATGCACGCAGTGAGTTGAATAGAACATATGAACGTTGTTTTCATTCATCCACGCGTATTCACTGAAAGCACACAACTTATTTTCACCATTTTAAATTAGCATTCAACAATTTATAATCAGCATGACCAGATTTGTGACGCTTGCCCTTTTTTTTACCAAAACAATTGTTGCGTAACAATACATATTTGTTCAATCCTGAAGCAACTTTATCAGGGGAAAACAAAATCTGTTTTCTTGTAAAAAAACTAATAAAAAATTCTTGAAAATAAGCAACACATGAGTGCAAACTCCATCTCGTCATCGAATGAAAAGTGAGCAAACATTTAGGATTCCGTTTTTAACGTAAGTCAAATTTGGGAGTTCAGATGAAGATGATCTAGTGAAGTAGGAAGTGCTGGTCCCAAGGGGAATGCGGCTCTCGCTAAATTCTTGTGAAAATACATCAGCACACTGCTACAAGCAGAGCACAACTGTCAAGTTTTAAAACAGGCTGCTGTGAAAATAAATAAATAAGAATCTCATTCAAATAACTTGACACAACTAATCGATGTCACTAGATTTCTCGCTGGCTAGCCTAGGCACGTGTTTAAACTTGGTTTTGCTGAAATGTAGTACATTTAACGGTGTGCACCTGCAATCATTTCTTCCCCACCCCCCCCCGCTGGCTCCACCGTATTTGACAGTAAAACATTCCATGTTTTAAGTATCCCAGCATGCCCCTGTGTGAATTAGTGAACAAACACCCTGAGGAATGTAGCGGCAAACATGTGCGTTAATAGTGTGTACAAATCCCAGCATGCATTCTGATTGGTGCCTGGGCTGGCAGTGTTCAGAGAAATTATCTGAACAGCAGCAGTGTGGAGAAAAAAACCGCGATTTTCCATTTGACTTTGCTTAAATCCCATTTGACAGAATGTTTAAATGAAAGGAGTACCTGGGTCTGCTTGCAGCTTCTTACAGATATTTCCACGTGATAACCTAAGAGCAATGAAGCAAAGCTAAATAGTACTCTCCTGCGCTTATACTACTGAAGACTGCAGGAGAGTGGTGCTTGTCGACAAATGCTCACTCAATGCAGTACAGGCTCAGGCCAATAACGTATTTTTCTTGGCCTTCAGCCACCTGGTGGTGCAATAAAGAATGTATTATTTCATGCCGCTTTAATTTTGGGTAAACGTGAGGATAGGGCCTTCGCTTAGGGTTCAGAATCCCTTTAACGTTTCTGTTTGGGCAGCTGAGAAACCTTCGGCCCAGAAGACACTCATTTATGGCAATTACTAAGATTGGCACCACACCGTTAAGCGCGCAGCGTAGCCGTCTCACCGGCGCGTGCTGTTTTCGAGAAAACACAGCGGCAGGGATGGCAGTGACCCGTTAGTGATATGTCTCTCTCCGACGAGCGGGTTATGTCATTTCTGCTGAGATGATGTAGAACGTAGGGCAGGTGTTATCTTAAACTCCCTCCTGGCACAGCCAGAGTTTTTGTTTCGCAGCTGGGGCAAATTTTCAACGCAGAAGCATTCATGGAGATAAATGGGATTACGTTTTTTATTTTTACAAACGCTTCTACGTAAGTACCCACCGAGTTCTGTATGTAAATAATCGTTTTGTTTATGTCACTAATAGGTCAACTAGATCATTATTGCATCTGTCACTTGGGGGACTTTCACCAATCAGCCAATTATTTATATTTAGCCAGGAAAGCCACGCTAATTATTCAAGACTTGAGTTACCGGAGAAAACCACACATACATCGGGGTGACTCTCAGCACTGCAATCTTCTGGGCCCCAAAACTGCTCCATGCCTATAACACCTGGGAAGTCCTGGTCGTCACCCATCCAAGTACTAACCAGGCTCGGTTCTACTTAGATTCAGAGATATCACAAGATGAGGCACACCTTGGACGAGTTGGTCCAAGGCAAAGACATACGTCCATGATATACTTTTGGTAAAGTGCGCTTGCAGTATTGAGGCGCATTGCATTGCTTCAGAATATTTCGTTGGGAATGCAGCAAAAGTGTAGGCAGTGACATTGACTTATTTAGTCCACCCCTTTTCTCCACAAATTACAGTATACTCCATTGTGCCATTGGTGTTATATTCGCAAATAAAGTATCATCTATTGAAAACTCCGCAGCTAACCATGCATCACCCTGTGTCAGAAAAAGACCCCGGGAGAGGACACCATAGAACTACTTATACAATCGCATAATGTTCATGAAATGAAGCCAAACAGCTTATTAGGCCCTTGCCGCTGAAATAAATAAAATCGATCTACTTCCGACATTACTTCAATTGGCCTCTTCATCCAGAATATGGGCTTATTTTATATGTAATTCAGAGAGTGTTTGTAGCACGGATATTGAGCCAAAATGTTTAAGGCACAGGGCTGAAATAAGCCAAATGGAGTGAAAAACTTAATAGAAATTGAAGGGTAATTTTGGTGACTGGACAGATAACATCAACTTGGTACACCTGAATTGAAACCAAGGCTGTCATCAGCACTATCTCAGCAGCACTCTGACCAACACAGCCACCGAAATTATAAAAGTAATTAAACGAATACTGAGAATGAACTACAGCAGTTACTTGAGACCAAAGCTGATGCGGTAAATGCACCAGAATGAGAGCCATACCCATTTCTATCGAGGGCTAGAGGTGGTGACCAGAAGCTGTGTTACTGGTAGGAACCACCTGGTTCCACCAGCCCACAGGGGAATATTGTGTTCGTCCGTCCGTCGTGCATCCAAAAATGGGAGGGGTGGGGCTGGGTGGAGAGGGGAGGGTGGGGAGGGGCTGGGTGGGGGGGGTGGGGCTGGGTGGGGGGTGGGAGGGGTGGGGCTGGGTGGGTGGGTAGGGGCTGGTCACCCCGTGGTGCCCTTATAAAACTCAACGTTTAACCTACTCACGCCGGCTTGTACCCGCCCTCACAGTCGGGCATATTTGCGGAATACACCACGCCGCCGTTGACCCTGGCTATTGACCGAGCAACCCAACGTTCCTACCAGCTCCCTCCGCAGGAATGTGTTTATGCATTCCCCAAATAGCACCTATTCCCCAATTTGTCAGCATAACTCAGGACAGGACCTTAGTATCTTCATGCCTTCGTTAAAGTATAAAGCAGTGGCACAAAGCGTATTA
Source organism: Lampetra fluviatilis (assembly GCF_964198595.1). Classification (NCBI taxonomy): domain Eukaryota; kingdom Metazoa; phylum Chordata; class Hyperoartia; order Petromyzontiformes; family Petromyzontidae; genus Lampetra; species Lampetra fluviatilis. Next base: position 8,489,116 of record NC_136294.1, on the reverse strand, counting down.
CTCTCTCAAGCAATTCGCCGGAGTTTGATTCTCGGCCATAGCTCACATCAATGGTGCGAGATATCGAACTGGTCATGGGTACCCCTTTCATCAATCTGCACTGACCAGGGTAGTGAAGTATAATTCACTTCAGAGGAGCTAAACTACTTGGCTTAACGGAAGAAGAAAAGTATGTACTGGGCATCTCTGAGAAATAACTTTACAGCTCATCTGATTCCTCCAATATAACAAATATTCTCATTCTAAAATATATTTTAAGTGTCTATCATGAGACTCAAAGCAATTTATAGTTGTAGGCGAATCTTACCATTTAAACCTCCAGACCATAATTTTTGGGATACAAATATTTGTTCCAAATGTCAGCTTTCATTGCCTTTTTAGACCATCGTTATAATTTACATCAGTCACTCAGTCACGATTATATATATTAGATATTAGAATTATTTAATACAAACCTCACACATGTGTACATGCACCAATAAGCACACAGAGGCATCATTTCCAGGCTGTTTGCATGAATGCACCAATGTTGCGCAAGGCAAGGAAACGGGGCGCTTAAAATAGCACCGGTGGAAATACTGACCCCGTTCCAAGTAAATGAGTTAAGCATGTATCACCAGCGCTTTCAGATCAGTTTGGAAATCTGACTAAACTTTGAGATTAAATGTGTTCCAATGTTTAACATACTAAAATATGGATGATGATGATGATGATGTGAAGCCAACACCCCCCTTAGAACGTACTTTGTTTGCCAAATCACCATGGAGTGAATGTATCAAAACCCACATCGCATTTCGCTTTTTGTCCTTGATTTGGTCTTACCAGCTCTGGGGGATTAAACAAGGGGTTCAGATGGCGTAAAAAAACACTGTTCTCTTGTGTAAAATTAACACTTGTAGCGTAACTAGCTAAACATTAATAGACAGCTGAAGACAGATGTGTCCGGAAGAGCACTCGACTGACACATGGGTTTTTGGCCAGCGCCTCTGACTTGTGCTAGCAACCCACTGCACGCTTCTGCATACGCTATATATTGGACTTATTATTAGTACTACAACATTGTAAAAGAAAATCCATGGATGATGTGTTATCGTCGAGGATTATAGGTAAACATTTTTAGAAACTCTGTTGATGAGATTTAGAAGTCGTAACTAGTTTGGTATTTGCCCGTTTAAACAAATGCTGCTGACAACCATTTGGTCAGAAGGTCTGTTGGCTGATAGACTGAAAAGCTAATTTATTTTAATGCATAGGCATACTTGCGTCGGTTTAATGGTTAAATGTATTAGCAAATCACGGTCAATTTATCAAATCATTAAACTAACAAAGCAAAGCTGAAGGCCATCTCACTGCTCAAGTTCACTGTGTGTCAACGTACTCATCAGCTCGCCTGATGTCACCTCATGCCTGAGCATTGTGGCAATGTGGGACCCTTCAAATAAATTACATAAGCTAAGAAATTAGTTTATTAACCACAGCTAAAAGACGATTTAATTGACTTCAGAATGTTATGGTCCGCGATGAATGCTGTGCATTATCGATATTTTTTTATTTTGGTCTGTGATGAACATGGTTAATGGAGTTCACACATTTTTGGCTGATGATCCTCATATCTAGATCTGGGCCCCAGAGAGCTGGCCTTGAGCCCAGGTAACCACGATTCACCACTTGTAGCTGTTGGGGGTCCATTGTTGAGCGGACATCTTCACAATATGAAAATAATGTAATGATTGCCAACTTGAAAAAAAAAGCTAAGAATTCAACAGCGCCGCAGTGTTTGAATGCGCCCACGCAGGAACTGGGATGTAACATAGGGGTGTTTTCATATTCAATAAATCCTATCAATGTTTTGCTCTCATATGTCTCCGCAGTGTTTCATCGCAGCCGTACAGAGGACATAATAAATAATATTCATTTCCAACCTTTTGTAAACCCACCGCTGGATGAACGCCTCCCCACACGCCGTGTTGGTTATGGGGGCTGTTGTCAGGGCAGTAGCGCGTTCGTCGCTTGTCGTTAAGGTTCATGATTCGAATGTAGCAGCTACACCGATTCAAAAAAATATCACAAAACCCACCATCTGCCTCACAGCAGACGTTAAAGATCATCCGATGTCAAGAGTAAGCCATTGTGTTCCGACAAAGAGGGTTTTTAAATTTGGCAAATTCCAAAATTAGACCGGAAATTTACTCAATTGGGATTATACACAGCAGCCATCATCGCCCCCTACTGGCAGACCAATGCCTCAGGTTACATTTGCAAATGAGACTACTCCTGGTCTCTTGAGTTTTGACCTGTTTAAACTAAATAAACTTGACTCTTGAACCGTGCTTCAATAGTCAGTTCAGGATGACAAAGAGGGGACTGATAATTTGTGAAAGTTTCACCCATTGCCTATTTTAGCCATGGTCGGGAATCAAACTTGGGGTCTCCACCGGGTTTATATCGCATTCCGCTAACCACTGTGCGACTGCTCTGCCGTCCCACAAGAGGAAGTGCTGTTGGTTATTCCATGCTGACACCCCCAAATGAATGTAGCTCAAAGGCCTAATGTAATGTGACATGTATTAGCTCCTTGCTGTGCTAGGATGTGATTTAAAACTCTTCCACTCGGTAATATGAAGCAGTGCTAACTTTTCCCTTCTGAAATCAATTCAAGCGTACTGAATCATTGCTAAATGTTTATTTTAATATTACACACTGTACTCAAAATAAATTCAGCACGTTATATAACTAGACACTCAAGTTTCTTAAATCCCTCCGCCTTTGTCTACCCTGGGGGTCGGCTACCAAAACAATAAGAATAAGTATTCTTAGGTTTTTTCGGTAAAGTCACGTAGGTAAAACATCAAAATTAATGAAAATAACATAAAAACAAAAATCACGACGTTTCGGAGGCAACACAAGTCTCCGTCATCAGGTGGGACCGTCACAGCCAGATTAGCTGCATCAAGTGAGGCAATGATTCAAGATGTAATCCCTTGTAAGCAAGTTGCTTGTAAGCAAGTTGCTTGTAAGCAAGTTGCTTATAAGGGATTACATCTTGAATCATTGCCTCACTTGATGCAGCTAATCTGGCTGTGACGGTCCCACTTGATGACGGAGACTTGTGTTGCCTCCGAAACGTCGTGATTTTTTATTATATTTTATTTTCATTAATTTTGATGTTTTACCTACGTGACTTTACCGAAAAAACCTAAGAATATGATGCCTTGCAGTCACGAAAGCTTCAAATCTAGAATAAGAAGAAGCCATTTTTTTCGAATGCGGTGTAAAAAAAGATTTCAAGATCCGCAATGCGTATGAATACGAAACGGTGGTCCTAAATAATTAACTTCACGAAACAGTCCTTGAAGAGCCGAATGCAGCTCCAGAGCCGCAGGTTGCCAAGCCCTGGTCCACCCAGCGGTTTAAATTCCTATCGAAGAGTGATTCGATCGGGTGCGGTAGGGTAGAGTGTGGTTAATCCAACTTCTTCAAAGATGTCTGTTGCAGGAGCGAGCAATTGCAGGGCTGCACCCTTAGCTGTTTTACCTTTGAATAACTAGATACACAAACTGTTGAAACATTATAAGGATATATACCAATGTATGCCTATGACTAAATATTGACCAAATATTTTTTATTGGACTCGAACCTTTCCAATCTTGAAATCGAAGTAAGAGACAGAGCCTGCTTGTTTCATGGATAATGGGTCACTGTCTTAGAATGATAGGTATTGACTTGGGCCGTGAGTTGGTCAGGATATGGCAGTACACTGATGGAATGAATCCATCTGTGTGCATAGTTTTGAGCATTATCCCCTTCCGTGTATGGGTTGTCTCCAAGTAATATTGCTTCCTCTCAAATGGCAAACTCTGCTGAAATGGAAATGGACAAAACATCTCAATATATACAAGGCACTCCTGAAGAGAAAGAGTCATTAGAAGAGCCATTAGAATCATTGAGGCTTTTCTTGATATAGGTATTTTTTTATATTTACTATTTCATTTTAAGTACGTACACTAAAAAAAATAACTATGGTTATTTTACCAGGTAAGTCCCATTGAACTATAGAGCACTTTTTTTCAGAAACGACCTGGCCACAAATGATAGCTCAACGAAGTGGCTTATCACGTGGAAATGTTTCGCAGCCAAATACTCAAAACGCAAGTTTCTAAATGTGGAGGAAAAAATCCGGAGAAAATCCACGCGACCACCGGGAGAACACATTTACACTCCAATTATACAGGCGTCAGGATCGGGATCGAACCCACGAACTCCTGTATACTGGGCGAGGTAGTTAACAACCCGTCACCGTGACACCCCACGTACCTATGGCATTAACACACCTGTTTGATGCCTGTTCTGGCCGAGGTGAATGCCGTTGTGACGTGGCAAGACAATGACAATACGTTCTTTTCCATAAGACGGCGCATTTCTGTTTAACCTCACAACCCAAATAAACAGTGATTAAGGCAGGAGTTGCGGTGATCGCGTGGAGAAGCTTGGGTTTAGCGGTCAATGAGTCATCCCCATCCAGTTGCGATGTCTGCCTCATCAGGGCTTTTCTGACGCCTCCCACGGGCGTCTGATAAAACGCCCGAGGTTGTTCTCCCTTACAAGTGCTTTTCCATGCGGTCAGAGCAAAAGACAATTTAAATTACACAAACAGACTGTACTGCGAATTAAATAAAAATGTAAGCGCACATTGGGCACGGCTGTTCCTTGCCAGGGGCAAGACGGGCAGCAGAGGCTATAATGGTCCCTCTGTCTCCGTGTCTGTCTGATTAGCAGGCAACGTGGCTCTGTGCCACACGGGAGGTGCGCTAAATTTCCAGTCTTCGGCGTGCACTCTGCGCACGCGTGCGTTGCAAGACCCTCGGCGCTCTCTCGTGCGCGATGACACCACAACCACGTGACTTTTTTCTTTTGTGTTGTATGTGGTGCTTTCAGCATCACAGCACGTGGATTTGTAACGATATGTAACGTTTGTTTTCTTTTCGTTTGCTGGTGACTGTTTTTCATATTGGAATCGCCTCCGGTGCTTTTGCTGCTGGCGGCAATAAAAGTTGTTTAAAAGTCAAAGTCTCTCTTTTGCTTGTCAGTGGAAAATAAACGTGCACTGGTGGAGCGGCAGGAATTGTCCAGAAAACACACCGTTTCAAATGGACACTTTACACCCTGCGCTCTGCGCGTACGCAGTGACTCGCGCTGCGCTTGAACTCCGGGAGAAATCAACCATCAGGTGTTTCTGTCAGGAAACATCCTGGGCCAGTAGAAGAAGAAAACATACTTCGTCTTGTCCTTCACGTGCGTTTGTCATGGGTGTAATACACTCAGACAAATGCACATCAAACCATCATATATGTACAGCCCTTTTGTCAATCCACTGCTGGATGGTGCCCCCGCCCAACCCTCCGCTGTGTGGGTCATGTGGGTTAATTTATCATATTCCGCCATGTCTGTCTGTTGAACTTCTTTCGCACCGTACGTGGCCAACCGTGCAGGTGGAAGGACAACAAGCTAAGCACCATCCTGGTTTAGCGCGTGTTGGTGAAGGCGGGGAGCGTAGCACAGTGCAACAATGTAATGCTGCTAAGCTGCCCGCTTCTGCTGACAATCCTAGTTCCGCAGTAGCGAGCAGCCTGCAACATCTGCTTAATGCGTTGCAGTGTCTCATCACACGAGTGGCAGGGTGGCCCAGTGGGTTGCAATTGCGCGTCACGGAAACGTGGACCTGGGTTCCGATACATCTCGCGGGCACCTTACCGCGTGGAGTTCGTCAAGTAAAATGTCAAATGCGTAGGCTTATTTTGGTGTTGTTGGATCCATCGCGGACCCATGTCTTGTAGTCAGCTTAACACTGGCAGGAAACGTACGTTCACATACATGTGTTATATATTTTTTAAAAAAGGATAACAAAAAATTAAGATGAGTAGCATGGCCTGGCCTGGCCTATGACCAAATCACTCGGAACGTGGCTGTTCTTGTCATATCTCGGAATATGCGCAGGTTTGAACCCGGAGAGGACTTGGATAATATAAATAAAATTAAGACATGAATTACCTATTTACCCGGGAGAGCCACAGTGAGTCTGAAAAATATTTCTTCAGGAGAGTCCTGCATTGGGATGTTTGGCCAAAACCAGTGGCAATGCATGTATTTCACCATGGGAGGGAAACGGATAATCCTAGAGGAAACCCGTGAAGAGCAGGAGTAGAACGTACAATGATGTGATGACGGCGCTTTGGGTGGCAGATTTGAATGCAATCCGTGCACTTGCGCGTCAAGACATGGAACCTATTCGTACGGAACAAACTCCCGGGTATCATCCATTAAGAAAGGATTGTAATTCGACAGCAGTTCGAGTGAGGTCGACAAAATGATATACGCACACAGGCACACCTTGAAAGCTTGATAGTGTTAATATGTTGCCGTACGAATCTCATCGCATTAACGATAATAATAGATCAACTTACACTATGAGACCGCCTTTACCAGTGGCAAAATATAGTAGTAGGTTTTTACCCTTTCAACTGGTAAAAACCTATTACTATATTTTGCCACTGGAATAGGTGGTCTCATAGTGTAAATGCTTACCCCGAGCTCTCAATACTCTGATGGTGCATTGTCTTTGAGTTGTACGCCTTTTGGCGTCATCTGGTCCAACACCAATGGAGACTAGGCTCTAAGAAAAGCTGTCTCGGGTGTGGACCAATCAACTTCAAGGACAGTGCATATCATTATCATCATCAGAGTTGTTTCTTTAAGTTTGCATTTTGACTGCTTGTGTTGTGGTTATTGCAAACATGATGCCTTGTATAAAGGTGTCAGTTTTTGTACCAGTTGAAAGGGTAAAAACCTACTACAATAGATCAACTTTCAATGCGCTGCACCGTGTTCGCTCGCTCGCGAAGAGAGAGAACCGTCTCAGAGTCGCGAGGAATCACAGACAAGCGGGAAAGGCAGGAACCAGGCGGTGAGCCAGTATCAAATTCCCCGCCTTACCAGCCACCCCACCCCACCCCAAAGTGGTCTGCGGTGTTCTAGATATTGAGGTGTCATCGGCCAAGTAATGAGTGTTTACATGTAGAAGGAAACCGGGGCACCCGAAGAAAGCTCACGCGTGCGAGGGGACAACACTCTATCCCATACAGATGGAACAGGCAGAGTCCACATTTGCTGTATCAATTCTAGATTTGAAGCTTTCGTGACTGCAAGGATTCATACTCTTAGTTCTTTCGGTAAAGTCACTAAGGTCAAAAAATGAAATTAAAATTAATAAAAATATAACAATAAAAATCACGACGTTTCGGAGGCAACACAAGCTTCCGTCTTCAGGTGACAGTTTCACCTGAAGACGGAAGCTTGTGTTGCCTCCGAAACGTCGTGATTTTTATTGCTGTATCACTTTCTCTTGGCAAGCCAGGGTATAACATCTCGACGCCCACAGGAACAACAATTGTGTGATCCACTAACACTGGTCAACACACTTTTTCTGGCATAAGGCATTCCAACGGGTTTTAGGTAATTTTGGGGTGCTGATTCCAAATCTGGCATCAGTTTTTGTCTATCACATCAGCTTTTTGAGAAATCAAATATTGCATTTTCAATAAAAACTGCAGAAGAAACATATTTAATAAATGTCGATATCTACATAAAATTATATTATAAACACACTATCCTACATTTTAACACTAAAGCAGTCACTGACTCGCAACAACTTGCAATCACAAGTGAGTTAATTTCGGGTAAAATCAATGAAAGTGGGGTGATAGAGCAAATCTGAGATCAGATTTGGAATCAGCACCCTGAAATTAGTCTTAAACAGCTGCAAAAGTCCAGGCCAGAAAAAAATGTTTTTTTTTGTTGACCAGTGTAATCCTCGCCTCCACAGTGCTGGATTAGAGGCATGCACCACCGCCGCCAGGCTAAACCGTCGTTCTAAATCTCAACGTTCATCACAAAATCATTGATATGTAAGCTCACGATACGTGCATCGAACTACGCATGTGAGAATCAATGTTAGTGTCATTTATGTGCGGCGTATGTTCTGATATCACACGAACCCTACAGCTACTTGAGGCCGCTATATGTACCACATTGTAATGAAACATTGGTTTTTGAACAGCGTAAATGATCTTTACACCTCGAATAACGTGTGCAAGACATCCTCCTTCAGAGGAGGGAGGTAACCTGCAAGAGGCAAAACTTGTCCTACAGTACTCCTGCATTCTTTCGTTTATTTTTCCAACTTGAGGAATACAAAAACAAAAACACGAAACGTCGAGATACATTTGTTCCACAAACGTATCTGTGGATGTGGCAGCACAGACCAACGGTGCATCCGTCTACATTTTGTAGAAAACCCGAAAACGTTGACAGCACAGTAGCTAAACCGTGAGCACGGGATGCACGGTTAACAAAAAAAAACCAACCCCGGTTTGAAAGAGTTGCAGACACCGCAACCCTGAGTAATGCTGGCAACTGCGCGGTGTGTATTATTTTGGCCAGACGGATGAAAAGAAAAAAAAAATTTCAACAAAAAAAAGAGAGAAAAACAACACACGTTGTCTAGACTCCGTAACCGAGCGGTGAGGACCTCCCGAGAGGCTTGGCTGAAGGAATTTTTCCACCGCACACCACCACACCGCGGGCCCTGCCTGTACCACCACCGCGCTCTGCTCTGGCGCTGAAGGCCCGCGTGAGCTCAGAATGCCGGGCAGGCGGGGGGCGGGTGAAGACATGCGAGGAAGCAGATGTAGGGCGACTCGCGAATGGCAAGCGGAATGTTTCTCGTGCGCGATGCCCTCCGTGGCGTTTTCCTCACATTACCGTGCCTTCTGAAGGGATTCACCAGACGCGGGTGTAATCCGTTGTCGTGTTCCCTACGTCCATGTAATAACTAAACCAGGCTTCCTGCAATGTTCATTTTTTGTTGTGATCGCATTTACACATTTTCAACCTCAAAATCAATAAACGCTATTGAATGATAATAGGTTTTCCCCTTTTTCCTGGCAACAAAACAGGTTTTAAGATGGTAAAACACCAAACCCGAAACCTTTTGCAAGGAATCATGTCTGCATTAACCACAATGCGTGTGGTCAAAATGCAAACAAAAAATATACTCTGATAGTGTATGCATTGTCCTTGAAACGGATTGGTCCACACCAGAGACAGCTTTCTTTTGAGCCTCGTCTCAAACGGTGTTAGGCCAGATGACGCCAAAAGGCGTGTATTGCACACATTGTGAATGCGGTAATTAAAACAATTACATTAAACTAAAAACAATATATTGATTTGAAGCTTTTGTGACTGTAGGAATCGATACTCTTTGGTTCTTTCGGTAAAGTCACGTAGGTATAAAAAAAATATAGATCACGACGTTTCGATCGGACGAGGCATTAATGCATTAATGCCTCGTTCACAGCAGTCTGATTCTCTCACCTGAAGATGGTCGCTTGTTGTTGCGATCGAAACGTCGTGATCTATTATTTTTTCTACCTACGCGACTTTACCGAAAGAACCAAAGAGTATAAAACAATATATAAAAGTGTACACGATATCATTAAAAAGTAACCACATTAATTTAAAACGTGTGCGCAGAAAGAAGTTAAACATGTTGAATCCTGAAAAAAACAATATTTTAAAGCAGGTTCATCCGCAACAGCACTATTAGCAGCAGCTATGGTCTATCTACTGCTGGATGAAGACCTCCCCACACCGTTGCCATCCCTCACCATACTGCAATGCCACAATGATTCAATGAGCCTGATATTGGGATCTAATTCTCTCCAATCGCATGGTGCTCGCCAAGAGAGAGAGAGAGAGCTCCACAGTCTTGACAAAGTGTTCAAAATGTCTCCGACGTGAGCTCACGGGGAGAAGCAAGTTGAGCCAGGTGAGTGCAGACGCATGGAGGTGAATGTCAACGGGCACCCCCCTACGGATAGTTATTGACCATGAAATAAGCCGGCAGTGCCGAGATAGTGATTTAGAATGTGGGCAGCAATCTCTAATTAAAAACCAAGTTGCATGGATTCAGCCCAGTAACAAATAGCTGCAAACAAAGACAGAGATAAATAAGTGCACGTGGAGACTTGCAACCACCATGCGAAATTGATTCAGCACTGGGGTGTACAGAGGTGAGACGTGAAAAATGATAAACTAATGAGAAAGGGTGGAACCACTCAACTCGCTGTGTCTGGGGAATCGAATGGCGAGATTTCTTTGAAGAAGGAGGCGGCGGAGAACTGGACGGAAAGATGAATCCACAAAAAGTAAATGACCCGAAAAGTAGGCAGAGGCCCTTCAAAAACGCTTGTCCTCACGGATGATACAGACGCGCCAAATAGCCAGTTGGCTTGACATTCACATGAGCGCCGGTGACATACATGGAGTAACTCCAAATGGTTTGAACTGCAGGCTTAACAATGAAAGTGTGTAGAATTGTGGCGAAGAAGGGAAGGAAAGACTGGTTTTAGGTGAAAAATCTGCCAAGTTGAATAGCACGTGGTCCCAATTATTTCAGTGCAGCTGGTTTCCACTGCGTACATTAGGTGAGTGAAGTTGCTATTTGTGGGCCTCTTCCTGCAAACATTGAAACAAATCCACATCATGCCAAGTACTCAGTCCGTATTCCTCTCTACGTGTATGCCACTTTACCACTGAACAAGCACATCACGTGCTTCATGCACACGATAATAATATTCAACCTCTTGCCAATCGATTGATGATTGCCGTGGCTGAGAATCGAGCACGGGTTTGCCGGGTTCACAGCGCAGTGGATGAATTACTGCCATAACTGCTCCTCCCGTTTATTCATATGCAGTCTGCAATATCTGTTCAGTATACATTATGTAGCCATAACTGGAGGAGGGTCTTCACTGGTCAATGCCAATGCGTTCGTTGTCTCATCGTTAAAATCTAATATTACACCTGTATAAGCAATCAAATTATTGCTCCCCCTCCAATTTACTCCCTGTCACGAGGTTTAAAACGTTGAACCAACTTCATACCCCACCATCGTCTCTGAACACCCAGTGGGGAAATTCCAGTCCATCGTTCGGTAGACTGATCTCGTTGGGGTTAATGGTGGGTATCACATTATTTTCCCATTCCATCTCCTCCTACAATGAAACTCGGTAATTCGCCTTTGCCTTGAGTGGCATGTGTAGGGCTGAACCTGTGAGATGGAGAGAAGAGAGAGAGAGAGCGTGCGAGAGAGTTCCACACAGCAAACAAAGACAAAAACAGGAATACGTCTTAAGCCTGATTTTTAAATCCTTTATATTAAGTTCGCTTGCTTGCTTGCGTGCTTGCTTGCTTGCGTGCTTGCTTGCTTGCGTGCTTGCTTGCTTGCGTGCTTGCTTGCTTGCGTGCTTGCTTGCTTGCTTGCGTGCTTGCTTGCTTGCGTGCTTGCTTGCTTGCGTGCTTGCTTGCGTGCGTGCTTGCTTGCTTGCGTGCTTGCTTGCTTGCGTGCTTGCTTGCTTGCGTGCTTGCTTGCTTGCTTGCGTGCTTGCTTGCTTGCGTGCTTGCTTGCGTGCCTGCTTGCTTGCGTGCTTGCTTGCTTGCGTGCTTGCTTGCTTGCGTGCTTGCTTGCGTGCTTGCTTGCTTGCTTGCGTGCTTGCTTGCTTGCGTGCTTGCTTGCTTGCTTGCGTGCTTGCTTGCTTGCGTGCTTGCTTACGACCGTGCAAATCTTTCGGTCGTTTTTTTAACCCACTTCCCGTGATCCAATCGAGCTGACATTTTCCACACAGACTCGTTGTGTGTGACAATTAATTTTCGTGAAATTTTTTTTCCAAAATTTTACACTGTTTAGGGAAAACAAATTAAATATTTAATTACCAATTGCTTAATACTGGCAGACAATCATCTGACCCATAGATTGCAGCCATCTCAAGCCAGAGGACGAGAGGACTCTAGCCGCCACGCATATAAAGGATTTAGAGTGAAAAACTTTGTTTTTACGGGTTTACTTGTTTCCCAGTTTTCGGTAAAAGCCTGGAGATGTGCTCTAGCGATGTTTCAAGAGAACAGGATTTCCCTATGCACCCTGCATGGGCACGCGGAAAACCTCATGCAAAGGATGTGGCCTCGTGTGCAACGTTCCACGCGATCGCACCACAAGGAAGCATCTGTTCAGAAATTACTCTACGGACCAACGCTGTTCTCGAGCCACACGTGCACGATCGTTCTCTTTGAATCGCACGATCGTTCTCTTTGAATCGCACGATGCGGATGGAATAGCAGTGGGGTGAATTAAATGCAAAGCGTATTTAATGCTCTGCGTAATGGGCATGAAAAGGAACCACCGAGAGTGTGAAATTGGCCATGATTGAGAGGCTAATGTTGTCTTGTTTAACGTTAATTTCAAAAATGAAAATAACGCAAAGCCTCGCGGGAATGTATAAAACGTCGAGTCGCCGCTAAAGCAGTTTGTTCATAACGTAAGCGGGTGATAACGTTAGAATTTCGCGACAGTAATAAAATATTAATGCGCGTGATCACAAACGGTTTTCTTTAAAATTGTATTAATGGCGGTTGCATTGTAGTATCTTTTTTTTTGGGTTTTTACAAACAAGACAAGCAATGTTATGGCACGTTTATGTGCAACGCGCATTAAAATCCCTCCATCTGCAATTGATATTAAATGGAGGTTCGCCCCCCCCCCTCCCTTGACAAAACTTACAAGGTGAGCCTTGAATGGATCTTATGTTTATCAGGATGTGTTTTGTCAGTTGGAGAATAACTCAAGTGGAGCTTAAGTATATTTGTTAAAACTATTTCACCGTACCTGAATGGTTTCACTATTTTACGTTTCATGTACAAATCCCTCAGCTCAGTCGAGAAAAAAATCGCGAATTTGCAGGTTTGTGAATTTTCTTTTCCTTAAACTGATTTAGGTATGAATAAAAAAAAATGTAATTCCCAAGGCCTCAACACAAAGTAATTGTGCAATTATGCAGTATTTAAAACATTTGCTAAAATAAATAAATAAAGGGTTGTCGTATGAATGTTTACAATCATAATAAATAAATTATTTTTATTTTATATAAAATGTATTGGAGCTTTGAGACGTTCAGACACTATTCCATCTGCAAGCGTTAATACACCACATATTTCTTGGAGCGCTTTTCCATGCTGGAGATGAGGTTATAAAGTTGCTGTGAATATGAACCTGCTCGCTGTTAAATTATAACTTTTCTATTAGATACACGTGTTGGCCGCGGGGGGCGGGGGGAGGTCTCTTCACTGTGCACTTGTAAAAGTCTTGGACATCATGAGAAGGCCCTTGTAATTTGTATTCATTTCAAATGTCTGGGACCATATAGGGGCAACAACAACCGCTCACAATTACGGGCGCTGTGCAATTTATGACCTTGCACCTGTGCACATCGCGGTGTTCTTCATGGGGCACGTGCAGGTGTGCATTGCTAATTGTGACACAAGCCGACACTTTAGAGGGGAAGGAAGGACCCTCAATTATAATCCAAAACGGTGACGTGTAGACACATTATTTTCTCTCGACGCCTGTGGTGAGCTTTAAAGAATGTCGCATCGTATCCCAGGAATACAGCAAAAAAGGGTGAAGTTGACACCAAACTGTGGCAAGGGCGAGGCAAGAGAGAGGGCTTCTTTCCCAGAGGTTTATTTTTCTCAAGCAAAGAGGGAATTCTGCACTCCTGAGCCAAAGCAAAAGCTATAAATAAGTAGACTTTTCAAGAAAAAGAAGAATCGACATCATGTATTCAATTTTTCGGTTAAATATACAACACAAATGTACATTTTGACAAAATATTCAAATATAATTTCGGCAAGTAAAATATACACATTACGTCTTTCATATATTAAACAACTAAATGGTGGGCCACACAATAATTAATGGCAGTTCATTATGGAAATTTAGCATCAGATAATGCTCTAGAACAAGCGTTGGCCAGAGAATGTTTGATTAAAGATGTATAATTAGAATCCGTATATAATACATTCTGGTAGTTATGATTCACTCTAACCTCTGTAAAATGCGATTATAAAATCATAGTCATGCTTTCTTGCTATCGAGACACATTATGGCACGTTGGTAAATGTGTCATCATCGTTAGTCAGAACATTCTGGGATCAAAGAGCAATGCAGCAGGTCCCAAAGTGACACGTTGGGCAGTATCGACAACAGTTCAAAGTTGGCCAGTGGGGCAACATCCAGAATTTCCGCTTGTGGCTCCAAAAACTCTAATACTGCTCCTTTTCATTCGCTGGATATCCAGCATCCAGATTTCTAAAAATGTTCACACTTGATGGTTGGGGCTTGCCCTAGAATGTAGCGTCATAGGGTGAAATCATGAAAACACTTGCCTGCATATCCTGTCACTTGCCCTGCCAATTTCCTCCATGTGTCTCTCCAAGTCGATATTTTAACTTTCAGCTTTTATCTCTTTTTTCAGTGTCTTCTGCAGGAATATACTTATATATTTGGTCACATTATACTGTATATACGTGTGCGTGTAGATCCCGATTTCCTTTGTCCACATGTTATCTGTAAATATAATGTGTACATCAAGCAGAAGGTCTTACCCCCCCCCCCCCCTACTTGAAAACTGCGGGAATTCAAATTGACACAATGTAACTTTCGGAAAATTCTTATTTATGAATGCACTAAACAAGGGGATAATGTGCCGACTACATAATGGTGGCATAGGGAAGTATGTCCAAAAGCTGTACATGCATACCTGTCAACCTCATATCAGTGCCTACGTTATTACAGACCAATTCAGACCTTATTGGTCACCCCGTGCCCTTATACATCTCAACGTTCATCCTATGAAGCCCCTTATAGAAACGGTTGTATGCCATATGGACCTGAAAACTCAATTCCCCTTTACATGAATATGGCTAAACCATATGGGTTGACAGGTATGTACAATATAAATAAAAATGATTAGTTTAAGAAAACAAAGACACTTTCATAACCAGTGAATTTAATAACTGTGGGTCATTTCAGGTTGCCTGAATCAAACAACACCATGGTTAGAATTATTCAATTTACGTACATGCTAAAATCTCCAACAGCCAAACTGCGGCACCTTGTTGGAGTTCCTAAGAGTAGCGGGAGAAACTTCCCGCGCCATCTTGGCAGCTCCTTAGCCTTTGAGCGAATATATTAATATATTAATAAGCAAACAAAAATATGTGTACATAAAACTTTCGTGACTGCAATAATTCCTATTCTATGGTTATTTCGGTAAAGTCACTTGGATAGAAAAAAGATAATAACAATCAAATAAAAAAATAAACAAGTGAATAATACAAATAATAAAAATATCACGACGTTTCGATCGCAACACAAGCGGTCGTCATCAGGAACAAACAAACATTTTACCGCAAAGGCTTGTGCAATCAGTGCTGCGGCACAGGTTAGATGAAATATACACACGACAACGCACGCCGCTGGTTCGCTGCCTTTTGATTCGCCGTGCCGCCCCCAAAAACCACCGCAACCTTTGTAAAAAATTGACCTGCCGTCAAATAGTGGCCTAGAATTAGCACCCAGCAATCACAATGCCACAACAAGTGGCCATTTGGTCTGCCTTCCCACACAATTGAGCGACTTGCAAGGGGTAAGTGTGTTATTCTCTACTACTTGCGGCATCTCTTAGGGACCATTCACCCAAGGCGATAAAAAAGAGGGCACTCAACTGACCGAGTGCTTTGCACAGAGAGGGCTGCTAACCCTTAGATCTATCGTAACAACAGCGTTGCTGCGGCAAAGGGAGGAGTGTGTGCATTACATTCATTATAAGACTTCACCACCCAATCTATAGACTCGTATGTTCCCACATTGTATTCTTTAGAATGTTTTGAGGGGTTTGTTTTTATTATTCTGGTTTCCGTTGCTGTCTCTTGACTCAACAAGTATGACTTCATGACAATACTTTGAACTGGAGATTATAGACCGTTCAAATGACGACGTTCAAAATGGCATTTTCTGTTTGGTGATTTAAAATAGAGTACTGTGGGAGGAAATGAATGGCGGTGATGGGCCAAAGAGTACACGGGCGATGCGAATGTATCGATGAAAGGGGCCGTCCATAAATGACGTCACGCACCTAGGGGGGGGGGTCAGACATTTGTGACGATGTGTGACAAGGGAAAAGGAGGTTTGAGAAATGTGACGTCACATAAAAATGCGCAACTTTAAATACATATAAACAACACGTTCTACTTAATTGAATAGACTTTTTAATAAATGTTTTCTCCTACAACATCAGAGTGCAGCGCCACATTAAATACGCACTACAACGCCAATAGTTTAAAGCGATATGAAGCATGTTTTTTTTTTGGGGGAGAGGGGGGGCAGAGCTTTGTGACGTCATATTTGAGGGGGGGTCTGACTTTTTGTGACGCCGTGTGACGATGGGGGGGGGGGGGTCAAAAATCGTCCAAAATCGCGTGACGTCATTTATGGACGGCCCCAAAGGTGAAAAAAGCTAAACATTAAGCCTGGTAAGTACTTGCTTACAGCACTGCTCGTGGAAGGGGGGTCCAATACAATGAGCTTTAGAGAGCCCTTCTCGAGGCATTCTGCCTACTCTTCCACGCTAATGCATTCATTATTTGTAGTATGACATATGTATAAGTATGTGGTGGAGTGGGGCTGCAGTAGGTAGCATGCTGTGCTATAAATTCAGCGACCTGACTTTCATTCCTTCTCACTTACAGTTAACATCAGTCGCAAATAAATAATAAATTAATCGTGGGTTTCCCCTTCACCACCCACACTGACAAGTAACGTGAAGTATGCATGCATGCGGAGGTCTTAATCCGGCAGTCAATTGACAAAGAGGGAACATTATTCTTATTGTAATGATTACACGTATATGCATAGCTATAGAAAAGGGTTGACAAAGAGCAAACCAGACAGAGCGAATGGTATAATCACAATTATGTTTAAACGGCTTTGATCATCATGATGAACGTACCGTGTCGTCTTCAATTCAAAGGTGAAAACCCTTGCCACGTAATTAAACCCTGGTGTTTGCCATTCTTTTGAACTTTTATTAAGTCTCCAGGTTGGTCCAATCATCCATCTACATCGTGTCTGTGCTTTCCTCTCACCTTAATGCTCTCTACATTCCCCTCTAAAGCTTTCTATAACTTCCCCCCTCCCCCTACTTCTCCTTGTCATTTCAGCCGCTTGGCCTTTCGTGCTACTTGGGCATGACCACTTCCTTCACCGATATCTCCTTGCAGTGGTCTTTACACTGCTCTCTGTCCGTCACCACGTCTTTCAACGGAAAGAGCTGCCATCCAGTCCAATGTTTGACCTCAGATCGTGGTCTTCCTCTTCCACCAACAGAACCTGTGACTGTTCCCTCCACCGCAATCCTTTGCAGCCGGTTACAATTCATCCCTGGCCACGTGACCGATACATTGCAGTGTCCGGTACTTTAACCTTACTAAGTGGCCTTGATACAATTTGTTTCAGTTATTCTAACGTTGTAGAAGTTCTTCACAAAATGTGAATCATTTCCACATCCCGTATTAAAACGATCTGTTTAATCCGAAACCCACGTCACAATGTGTGAAGGTGATAGTTTATGAGGCAGCGGCAAAGGTGGACATACGGGCCCTATTTGTGCTCTTCTCTCCGGTTTCTCGTTGGAGTTTCCAAGCATTCGCAGCACTTGATTGGCTCTGCTCACTCGGCTGCTTTCATTCATGCACAATTAGCAACATCAGCAGGGGGTAATTACGACAATTAAACTGCATCCACGTGGCTTTGCTTGCGGACTATTAACGCGCACAACTCCCAGTGGCAGCAAACACACATATTTGGCAGCGGTGTTAAACCAGTTATAAAGGAAAAGCTCAGTATCATTGCAATTAATATCATTATAATCCAAATCAGCATACGCATCGATTCGCAGCAAAAACTAAGAACCGATTCTTTTACCAGGTTTGCGTGTATTTTTTGCTATCCATGGTAGTGAGCGGTGGTCACACCGTAGTTCACACACTTGACTTTGATTTGCGTGATCCAGCTTCCATTCATGGCCATGTATATCACCGATGGCAAATTGTATTCAAAACTCACAAGAGCCTCTTCGATGTCAACTCAGCTTAAAATCCATACTTGGTCTTTCTCCCCCCCCCCTCCCGTACAATTGTGCTAACCGGTGTCATCTCACGAGATCAAAGTTCAAAGTTAATTTATTAGGTATAGCCCTGTGAGCCATTCGGCTTTTGAATCGGGTGCAACCGCAACAAACAAAAAACAAAAACATGAACAAGCAAACATCTTATAGTGCCTATGTGCAAACAGAAAATCCAAGAAAAGACAGCAAAATATTGCAGAAAAAGCACCGTACACCAACCCTGTGCAAATATCCCAGTAGGATGCAAGTCAAACAACAACAACCACAAGACAACTTAGATTAAGGCCATCAGTCTAACTCTGTACTACAACAAACAAACATGGCCAAACCAAAAACTTTTCGAAAATCACCAAAATAAAGCCATAAAAGCAATGAAACAGTGATCATAGAAACTGTGACCGAATTTTCACAATAAACGACGTAAACAACATGTACTACCAAAATCTGCAGCCATAGCTGGCTGCATGAGTCACTCCACAGCAGTAGGAGCATCAGTCGGAGTATCAACATTTTTCAATGCACCTTTAAGAGATGAAGGAGAGTCCCACGTAAACTCTCGCAGAGTTGGTACATCACACCGCCATAGTCAAGGGCCTGAGGAGGCGGAAGTCACACTGCTCACAGATCCTCTAACTCACAGGACTACTTCTGCAATCACACACTGTGTTATAAAACGGGCACGCAGAAGGTGGGAATTACAAAAATTAATCCTTTGACTCTAGATTTGAAGCTTTCGTGACTGCAATGATTCATATTCTTAGGTTTTTTCGGTAAAGTCACGTAGGTAAAACATTAAAATTAATGAAAGTAAAATAAAACAAAACAAAAAAATAAAATTCACGACGTTTCGGAGGCAACACAAGTCTCCGTCATCAGGTGGGACCGTCACAGCCGAATTAGCTGCATCAAGTGAAGCAATGATTCAAGATGTAATCCCTTATAAGCAAGTTGAAGGGAGGTGGAGAGGGGGGGGGAGAGCTTATCAGGCTGTGGTAGCCAATGAATGGAAACGTATCGGGAGGGAGGAGGAGCGGTGATCAAAGACTGAACGTAGTGCTCAACACAATGAATGGAGACGTGTCGGGACGGAGGGCGAGCGGCGATCAAAGACTGCACGCAGTGCTCAACACAATGAATGGAGACGCGCCGGGACGGAGGGCGAGCGGTGATCAAAGACATCACGTAGTGCTCAACACAATGAATGGAAACGTGTCGGGACGGAGGGCGAGCGGTGATCAAAGAACAATGAAGAGATTACTGTTAAACACTGGGGATGTTAACACTCGGTGAAGTAAATTAAAATAGTGCCTGTCAGATAAGATGGTCCAAAAAGTGTAATTAAGTCTTTTTTGCGTGGTTAATAACATCTTTCCAGTGGTTACTGAGTTTGTACCCATCATCACGGTTGAAATTATGTCTGTGTTTGTATATTTGTATGGCTTCGTGTACAAACCTTTGATGGTAGCCCGGAGGTTTGCAGAGAACCTTGGTCTCGGAAAAGACAATTTCATGAGAGCCCGCCGAGTTGTAGCAATGATACAGGAAAGCCACCTACTTGAAACCGGATTCCCACCACCACCCATCTCAAAAGAATTCTCTCATCAAAACGCTATACCACAGAGCCCATGGCATTTCTGACCAACACCACCTGACTGATGAATTAAGACATGTACATCGGGCCCTCAGGATGAACGGATACTCTGACCGTACTATCCGCCAAGCTGTCTCTCCCACCACACAGAAACAACCACATGAAACTCCGACCAAAACTATCACGTTACCATACATAGCAGGCGTGACCAAAAAGATCTCCAAAATTCTAAAGAAACATAAGATCCAAGTCCGATTCAGTACAGTGCATAACATCCGTGATCTGATTCCATCTGTGAAGGATGTCGTTCCTGACTTACAGTATCCTGGAGTCTACAAATTGAGTTGCATTTGTGGTGATTGCTACATTGGAGAAACAAAACGTCATGTTGCTGATCGTGTCCGCGAGCACAAGTCAGATCTGAAACACGGCAGAACTGATTCTTCGGCCGTTGCCGATCATTGCTACAACTCGGCGGGCTCTCATGAAATTGTCTTTTCCGAGACCAAGGTTCTCTGCAAACCTCCGGGCTACCATCAAAGGTTTGTACAGGAAGCCATACAAATATACAAACACAGACATAATTTCAACCGTGATGATGGGTACAAACTCAGTAACCACTGGAAAGATGTTATTAACCACGCAAAAAAGACTTAATTACACTTTTTGGACCATCTTATCTGACAGGCACTATTTTAATTTACTTCACAGAGTGTTAACATCCCCAGTGTTTAACAGTAATCTCTTCATTGTTCTTTGATCACCGCTCGCCCTCCGTCCCGACACGTTTCCATTCATTGTGTTGAGCACTACGTGATGTCTTTGATCACCGCTCGCCCTCCGTCCCGGTGCGTCTCCATTCATTGTGTTGAGCACTGCGTGCAGTCTTTGATCGCCGCTCGCCCTCCGTCCCGACACGTCTCCATTCATTGTGTTGAGCACTACGTTCAGTCTTTGATCACCGCTCCTCCTCCCTCCCGATACGTTTCCATTCATTGGCTACCACAGCCTGATAAGCTCTCCCCCCCCTCTCCACCTCCCTTCAACTTGCTTATAAGGGATTACATCTTGAATCATTGCTTCACTTGATGCAGCTAATTCGGCTGTGACGGTCCCACCTGATGACGGAGACTTGTGTTGCCTCCGAAACGTCGTGAATTTTATTTTTTTGTTTTGTTTTATTTTACTTTCATTAATTTTAATGTTTTACCTACGTGACTTTACCGAAAAAACCTAAGAATAATCCTTTGACATTGTTAGCACGGAGACATTTGGCATGTACCCTGAAATGAATACCTTGGTGCAGTGTGATGTGGTCAGCATCAATATACTGGGGGAGACAAAGGTGGCTACATGTTTTACGTTGCTGGCTTAGAAGTGAGTTTTGGATGCAAAATAATTGAATTTCAGATTTTCGGATTTTATCCACTGTGTACTGATGCATCAGGTGACATCACCTGATGCAACGTGACGCCACTTTTGTTGGAAAACGCGCAGAAATTGCATCATGTTGGTGGTGTTACTTTCGGCTTTTGGGTTAATTTGAAACAAAACATCTTTTCAATAAATCTGAAATTTGGGATCACATTCATATGCCTGCCACACAATTCCTTTGAGTGCCATAGTGGCTTAGATATGTGCTCACGAACAGCACTTGACCCCGACTAAAATTTTGATTTAAAGCTTTCGTGACTGCAGTGATTCATAGTCTTGGTTCTTTCGGTAAAGTCACGTAGAAGGGAAATTGTTTAATATTTGTATTATTTTATTATTTCTCTTCTACGTGACTTTACCGAAAGAACCAAGAATATTGACCCCGACTGTTTGCCAGAGGAAAAGTGGAAAACTCTGCGTTGTGCACTCCAAGAGATCAGACATCACACGAGAGAGGGCACACCTCCAGGAAGACGATAGATTGCTTGCTTGCCTGACAGATAACAGCTAAGTCCACCACACCTCATTTTCAGCAGAGATAAATGAATGCTTAAATGCTTTCACCTGTTGAAAAAATAGATAACTCAGCTCTTGCGCACCCATGCCCAAGGATGACGTGACATTCAGGACTAAATAGAACCTTTAAGAGGTGTGTTGCTCAGCTGCTAAGGATAATTTTCATAGTTTGGGACTCACAGGGGTGTAGCCGATGTAAATTAAACTAAATCAATATGCCGCTAGCAAATAGGCATTTGCAGCACTCTGCCCGTGTTATGTTGTATAATGTCATTGATTTTCATTGGACACACTTTTCAATTTTTTTTACTTAAAATGCTTTCTAAAAAGCTAGTTTGTTAAAAAAAAAGAACCGCTGGCTTCATTTTAGTGGGAGGTGTTCTCCCAGTCCAGCCTTCACATTGCGAGATTTATGCCAGTTTTCACAGCTGCAAGGGAAAGTGGAATTGCGTTTCAGAGTCCACAGTCAGCGCTTTGTTCATTAACGAAACGCGTGATGCACGTGGTTGCAATGGCCACACATATCAGTGTCGTGTAAAGGCCGACCTGAATTGGCACCTCCCACTAGAGTGGAGCCGACGTCGCTTTGGTATGTCTGCGAGTATATTCTTTGGGTGACACAGCCAACAATTGGTGCGTCACGGTTGGGGTGTTTTTTTTTTAAACACATTTAGCTAACTTTGTTTTATTGAGGGGGGAAAAAAAACGAATGCTTGTGATACACGTGCATATTGAAGAATAATTGGCCGGTGTGTGTGTGTGTGTCAGAGGCTGCAGGTATTTTTCGACGGTCATGATTAACAAACACACATTTTTTTTACAAAAATATGAATGCGTAAGAGGCATGCTTGTTTGTCCACAGAACTCCTACTAGCCCGTGATGGCGAGATGTTAACTACCTCGCCTGGTATACAGGAGGTCGTTGGAGTTTGCATGTTCTCCTTGTGGTCACGTTGGTTTTTTCCAGGTCTTCTGAGTTTCTCTCCACGTTTAGCATAATGCATGTAGAGTACTTGGCTGCTATACATTTCCACACGATAATCTACTTCGAGCTATAATTTGTGGCCTGGTCGCTTCTGAATGGAACGATGTAACTCAGTGGGGCCTTACCTGGTACAATAAAAAAAATAGTTTAGACCGATGAATTAAAACGAATGAGGTTTTATTTTAAAACTCATGATGTGCAGTTCGTGCAAACAAGGTTAAAATTACGGGCAATAAAAAGTATTTAAATGATAATTACTTTGGCGTATTGACTCTGGTTTCGTGTATTCCCTCAACCATTTATGATAGTGTGGCATATGATGAGCACCTTTTCAAACTCATACAATAAACAAATGTACCTGTTGTATATCCCTTTTGCACATTTACATATGCCTCACAAACCTACTTCCTGACATCGAGGTGTTGTGTTATTTTGATGTTATTATTATCGTGCTATTATTCCAATAACATTTTTTTTTTATTATTGTATAGTTGTAATTATAAAAATTCGTCAAATCGCTGTGTTGCATAAATAAACTCCCTTCAATTGATTGATTTCCGTGGACTTTTCACAAATATACAATGCCACATATGGCCTTGCTAAAGAGCAGTGAGAGAAGGAAGGCGAATGTTGAGACCGATAGTTGAACAAAACGTTTCACAAATTGGTGTATTGAAAAAAAAAATGTATACGCTGAGCTGTGAGTTATAAAATATTATGAACGAAAATTGTTTTGTATATCAATAAAATACTCTAAACATATGGAAATTAAACATGTAAATACAGTTGCTACTGTTGTTCACATGTAAATGTGATGCATTCTGGGAAATACACAAGTTGCTTCATTGTATCTATCAACTCTGCATACACAGTTAAACACGTAGGCTTTCGCGACTAATATTATCCATAACAAAGGATTTTTGGGTTAGATCGCGTAAATATAAACTCTTACATCAAGCCAAGAGTGACGTTGTAAAACAAAATAGGTTAGCCTTTCACTCACTAACGATGTTAGCCGTGGCCAGGAATAGAACTCAGGTGGCCAGGTTCACAGTGTGGCACGCCAACCACCACTCCACCACAGTATGCATTCCGTAGACATACATTGTCAAATAATTATTATTCTTTGTTTTGGTGCACACACCCATACAGGTAACCACAATAGTGACTCCCACCTGGAGGGGGCTGAAAAATAAAAAGGAATGTATGGACTTTTTTTTAGAGTTGTGTTCCTCTGGGCTGAACGTTAGATGTCGGTAATGAATGATGGAAAATGCCAGCGTGTGGAGCGGAGGCTTGTTAAGAGTGCAAACTCAATCCTGACGCATCAATCACGGCTGCAGATAGTGTCATCTAGGAGTGAAAGCCGAGGGTAAGGCATTAGATCAAAACACCCTCAGTGTTTTAGCTTCACACCTACACGGCTCTGGATCCTGTCAAAATCATGCCTTGAACCGACTAACTTTCAACCAATGTGGTTTTTATTCTGAAATAAGCTGTTTCTTTAAGGACTACTATGTTTGCCTGCACCTGTGACCGGTTTTGTTCCGTTGTTGCCTGTTCCTCTGTACGGATCGCTTTGATGTTGTTGATGTTGTTGTTGTACTTGTTCTGTGCTGATGCACCATGGATCTTCCTTGAAAACTAGCTGGCAAACTGACTATATGGAGATTTCCGTGTAACAAATAAACATTTATTGATTGAAGAGCATTTCTAACTATTTATATTGTGGATATTAATGATTACAATGTGTGATTTTAAAAAAGCAAATAATTGCTTGCTAAACACTTTAATTTTTTTCCTCCCAATTATGATTGTGACAGCCATTATAACCACCAATAGAAATGGACTGTAGTAAGTGATTGAATAACTCAATAAAGAAAGCTGCAATGTTGGGCATTACAATTTTGCTAAACAGTTGAAGATATCTGTTCGAGCGATAGGACTGAAAAGCGCATCTGAGACTGTATGTTGAACTTCGTTTGCACCGTACGTAGCCAACTGTGCTAATCGGAGGTCAGTACGTATTCCTCGGGCAGTTATTGAAAGCAGCTGAAATCTAATTGCAGAAATAAAAAGGTGAATGGAAGCAGGTTGCAGTATTCTTGGTTATTTCGGTGAAGTCACGTAGATAGTAAATAAAATAAAAATAATATAATTAAAGAAATTTTTGTTTTTAATAAAAATCAATTGAAAATAATAAAAGCAAAAAACTCACGACGTTTCGATCGCAACACAAGCAGTCTTCATCAGGCGGAGAGAAAATAGAAAAAAAAGTACTTAACATTTTTTTTAACTTGACAATCAAAGCAACAAACCAGTGTGCCTAGAGAAGAAAGATTTCAATCAGTACTTTTTGCTTTGACATATGGATCAGAAATAGGGGAAATGACCAAAAATGTAACAAAAGCTACAAAGTGCACAAAGAAGCGTGGAGAGGTGGCTGCTTGGAATTGATCTCAGAGACATAAAGAGGAACGCACCGGTAAGAGAGCAATCGCAAGCGAGAGACATCACACCGACTAAATTTCGATTTAAAGCTTTCGTGACTGCAGGGATTCATCTTCTTGGTTCTTTCGGTAAAGTCACGGAGAAGGGAAAAAATAAAATAATAAAAATAAATAATAATACAATTTCGATTTAAAGCTTTCGTGACTGCAGGGATTCATCTTCTTGGTTCTTTCGGTAAAGTCACGTAGAATGGAAATAATAAAATAATAAAAATAAAACATAATAAAATAATTCTCACGACGTTTCGGCCACAACGCAAGCAGCCGTCCTCAGGTGCTGCTTGCGTTGTGGCCGAAACGTCGTGAGAATTATTTTATTATATTCTTAGGTTTTTTCGGTAAAGTCACGTAGGTAAAACATTCAAATTAATAAAAGTAAAATAAAATAAAAATCACGACGTTTTGGAGGCAACACAAGCTTCCGTCTTCAGGTGGAACCGTCACAGCCAAGAAGATCACACCGACTGTTAAAAATAAGTGGGTTTGGGCAGAACGCGTTGCTCGTTTGGAGGCGGCTGGTGCTTGGGACTAACAACGGAGTGGATATCCTCGAAAGGACCTCCACACGAGCAGATGGAACAATGAGGTCAGCTTGTGCAGGAGCGAGATGGAGTTCAGCATAATGTGATCACTGGCGATGATGATGGCCATGACGATAATGACTTGCCATCAGTGAATAGATCATTATGGATGATTTTGAAGACTTTACATAAAATTTTGATTTAAAGCTTTCGTGACTGCAGGGATTCATATTCTTGGTTCTTTCGGTAAAGTCACGTAGAAGGGAAACAATAAAATAATAAAAATATAAAACAATAAAATTATCACGATGTTTCGATTGCAACACAAGCAATCATTATCAGGTGTGAAACCCACAGCAAGAAAATTAGCAAAAAATGGATTTAATCTCTGGAGGCAACTGATCGTTTAACCAAATTTTCTTGCTGTGGGTTTCACACCTGATGATGATTGCTTGTGTTGCAATCTAAAAGTAGTGAGAATTTTATTTTTTTATTTTTTTTATTATTTCCCTTCTACGTGACTTTACCGAAAGAACCAAGAATATGACTGTACATTAGTTTATGGTAACTAGGATATGATAAATATGCTTTCAGTTTACATTTCCAGTGTTCTATTTTCACGAGGACAGCACCTGTATATTTGTACTATGGAATGTCTCGTTTATTGCTTATTAAATGCCTCCTGAGATTAAATCCATCAAAATTTTCATGAATATTAAAACTGATAGTTTAACCGTTTTATTCATATATATTTTAGAAGCCTGGTAAATGCCCGCCTCGGTTTCAGTTAATGCCACGGTTACTTAACTGCTGCAGGGGGGAAATACTTTGTGCGCATACAGAATGTGACACTTGCTTTTCCCTTTCAAAGACAATCTTGTGCTTCCAAAACGGCGCGATGCCAGCGGCAGAATATCCCGTGCGCTGGGGACAAGAAGCATTCCGTGTTGGCTCGATGATGAACTGGACACGTGGAGAGAGCACAAGCCTGCCCCCACAGGCACCTCTTGCAGGTGATCAATGGGGAAAAGAGAGACACAATGTGGGGCGCATACCACACGGGAACCCGGGTCAACTCTTCACCTTGCCCTCCCAGGTCACGAACATGCTTTTCCTATGGACGAACGATTTATACCTCCGCCCCGCCCCTTCATGCTCATACAACAATGCGGTGTGCATAAGTGCCAGGTTGGACGTATGTTGTGTGTGTGGGTGTGTGGAGTGGTGGCACAGTGGTTAGCACTCTGAACTATGAACTTGGTGACCTGTGTTTCATTCCCGACCATGGTTGACATGCGATGAGAGGTAATTGAACCTTTTATGGGTCTCCCTTAGGTTGATTTAGCCTCAAATAAGTAACTGGTGCGGTGTGCAAACATCAGCGTTGTGGAAACGGAGGTGGCTTGGTGTGGGTGTTGGCCACACTACCCCCTTGTATGCGGTGCCAGCTTTAATAGCGTAGACGCTCACATACAGAACTATTAGGTTAAATCTTTCTTGGTTCTTTCGGTAAAGTCACGTAGAAGGGAAATAATAAAATAATAAAAATAAAACATAATAAAATAATTCTCACGACGTTTCGGCCACAACGCAAGCAGCCGTCCTCAGGTGAAGAACAGGTCTGTCGGGAAGACAGCGTCTGAATGAAACACCGCCAGGCTTGGAGCGTATATTTAAGCTGAAAGAACCAAGAAGATTAATCCCTGCGGTCACGAAAGCTTTAAATCGAAATATTCGGTTAAAGTATAGATATGTACCTTCATTATGGCATACCATACATGCAATACTTTATGAATGATTTTAACTATCCCACTGCTCATGAGCGACATCCTAAACCACATTTAAGTGACAAGGGGAGGCAAACATGCCATTGCATATGAAGAGATTATCATTTCCCAGGCTAGGGGGTCGGCGTTGACTAACTAATGTCTGTTTTATATCTCGCAATCACACGCAGCTCTCACTGCACGATCAAGCCATGCGCTGTACGCCACGTGGCTGCCACTTACCTGATGCGGAAGAAACTGGGTTACAAAAAGAACCTTGCAAAAGCACAGCCCTGTTTTAAGTAACACATCCTGACATTGCACAAAAGTATTGGGGGAAGGCAAATGTCAACTTTGGATCCAAGTGCGCTTTGGATATAAGCACACCCGACCTTGCTCTGAAAGGGTGTGCTTATATCCAGCTTCTAACTGCAATGGAAACAAATATACGTGTTTAAAATAGGCCGACGTTTCAGCATTTTATCCTTATTCAGACCACAGAAAAAGAGTCTTCACATGAAACATAAGCGTATAAATGTTTTAAATCAAGATTTGAAGCTCTCGTGACTGCAAGGATTCATATTCTTAGGTTTTTTCAGTAAAGTCACGTAGGTAAAACATTTAAATTAATAAAAGTAAAATACAAATAAAATAAAAATCACGACGTTTCGGAGGCAACACAAGCTTCCGTCTTCAGGTGGAACCGTCACAGCACGATAGCTGTATCAAGTGACTTTACCGAAAAAACCTAAGAATATGTTTTAAATCAGCTCTTTTTCAACGCACTTCTGGGTAAAGGCCTTCCCACACAGTTAATTTTTCACCGGGGTTATTTGACCATACTTCACCACACTGGTCAGTGCTGGTTGGTGAAGGGAACCCTGGACCACTTTGTAAACTGCTCACCACTGATGTTCTCCATGGGTTGATAAACATGGGGCCCAGGACCGGTTAAGATATCACTCCCCACCGATGTGAGCTGTGAGCTGGGAATTAAACATAGTGTGCTAACCATTGCACCACCGCTCAACCCCCAGCCTCTTGTATATTTTATAACAGAGTGTTAATGACACATCTTGTGAGTGCTTTTGGAGTTGTGTCTGCACAGCACTGCCAATACACTCCATTACGTGTTTTTATTATTTTTACAGAGTTGGAAACACCTTATTTGCACAATGTTCAAAATATTAACCAATGATTACACAACGCATCACAAAAATGTTCAAATGTGTGCTCAATGCCTGTGGCTGTCGGAATGTCGCTCATGGACCTGATTTAAAGTCACTGCTCTCTCACAATCAATCCTGAATAGACTGTAAGTGTATTCCATTCCAAATGTGTTTGTCACTGATAAAATTCCCTGTTTACAGATGTATTACTGTCTGGCTTTTATGGGAGTATGACATTACATGGTTTTGGGTAAAATATTTAAAGCTTTATCCAAACTTCCCTGTTTTTCATGTAAAAGATACAGATATGACCAGACTAAGAATGGAAAATATTTTTGCTCTCTAGCTCTGAGCATTAAACAGCTAACTCATTGTGTTAGCCAGATAAAACAGCGCAAGAATGTGCGTAATTGTTGTTTACGACCAATAAAATACAAACATTTACAGTAACTTGGTATATGTAGGTAAATACCATTGCCTGTCGACTGAAGAAATTAGCTTACGTACCCAGGGAAGAATGTACTCTAAACTAAATTCAGATAAATCTGTTTGATAGTATGAATATAAATATGCAGTTAGATAACTAAATAATATCCCATCCAGCAGGTAAAAGCTACGGATTTCGATTTAAAGCTTTCGTGACTGCAGGGATTCTCATATTCTTGGTTCTTTCGGTAAAGTCACGTAGAAGGGAAATAATAAAATGATAAAAATAAAACAATAAAATGCTCACGACGTTTCGATTGCAACACAAGCAATCATCATCAGGTGTGAAAACCACAGCAAGAAAATTCTGAAAAAAGTGACGGATTGCGATTGCTTATTTTTTTATTCCCAGAACTAAATTAGCAGCTGTCGACATCCGTGAGGTTTAGGTCAAGTGAAGAAGACCGTGACGTCCACTCTGTATTTCCGTCATCACTTATGCCACCTGTGTCAGGCTGAGCCTGAATACCAGCATGCTTTAGTTGCCGTTGCCGCCACAAGCTGCTGCAGTTGTTGTTGTTGTCGTTGTCGTCATGAGCAACACGCAGCAGAGGCAATAAACCAAACAAATCGTGGACTTGGTCAGATTCCCACCTAAACTCAATGTTCGCAGTCACGTTACGGAGGCAAAACGGTGCGATGTAACGTAGTTAACTCGCAAAATAAGTCAGCAATGTTTCCTTCAAATATTCATCTTCACTTAAAAAAATGTAGTTTTCTTGCACAACCCATCAATTTGCACGTCATTCTTGGGAGTTCATAATTTCAGCAGCATGTCTTCTTAGTTCTTTCGGTAAAGTCACGTAGAAGGAAAATAACAAAATAATAAAAATAAAACATAATAAAACAACCCTCACGTTTCGACTACAACGCAAGCAGCCATCCTCATTCTTCACCTGAGGACGGCCTCATTCTTCACCTGAGGACGGCTGCTTGCGTTGTAGCCGAAACGTCGTGAGGGTTGTTTTATTATGTTATATTTTTATTATTTTGTTATTTTCCTTCTACGTTACTTTAGCGAAAGAACCAAGAAGATGAATCCCTGCAGTCACGAAAGCTTTAAATCGAAATTCAGCAGCATGTGTTATGCATCTAATTCAAGTCGCTTCATTCATTTCATGGCGTGCTAGCCACTGCACCACCCTATACATTTTTAGGGTTGAGCGAAGATTTAGTCAAGATTTCTCCGTATAATAGCTTAAGTATTTACTTTGGAAAACATATACAGTACTAAGGTTGGTCACAAATGTACACAATCTCTCCTGAACAATGTGTATGTGAATGATAATGATACTGCAGCTGAGAGGGAATATGTTAAATCTGTACGTTACATCAAATATTCCAATGAAGAGAATATTCTGTAAGTTGCATTCACCATGCAGTGAATGCACATCTAAATAAGCAATACATATTTATTGACTCCAACAGCCTTGAGCTGCCAAGCACTGCAGGGATATAATATAAAATGTACTTCTTTAAATCAACCCAGATGTGGGCGAAAAATGTAGCAAGATAAGAGCACGTCAAAAATACATATCAGATTAATGCGTGTAAACCATTTTCAGAGTGATTTAATGGCCTTTTATTCAATGATTTCTAATCATCTATCTTCTTGGTTCTTTCGGTAAAGTCACGTAGAAGGGAAGTAATAAAATAATAAAAATAAAACATAAAAAATAATTCTCACGACGCTTCGGCCACTACGCAAGCAGCCGTCCTCAGGTGAAGACCAGGTCTGTCGGGGAGACAGCATCTGAATGCTATTCAGACGACAGACCTGGTCTTCACCTGAGGACGGCTGCTTGCGTTGTGGCCGAAACGTCGTGAGAATAATTTTATTATGTTTTATTTTTGTTATTTTATTACTTCCCTTCTACGTGACTTTACCGAAAGAACCAATAATATGATTTCTAATCAGTAGTATGTAAAATATATGTACATATATAAAATGTAATGTATGCTTGTATACATTACATTGTGCTGTACATTTAACCGTATAATATTACCCTGGGAGACCACCGTGGTTAGCAAAGTACACCATCCACCCATCAGTGATTGGGGCATGATATTCTCTTCACCAACTCGCGTGGTGCAGTCAACAACCCCACGAGTGACACAGGACGGGAAAAGGGCCTTCATCTAGAAGTAGATTGACAATGGGCTGTTATTATTTTAATGATTACTTTCATGACTGAAATGGGCTGTGCGAGAGGTACATAATAGGAAAAGGTTTAAGTGCTATCATAAATTAAGTTTTTCACTTTAATTGCACAAACACCAACACCACTTTTCATTATTGACTAGTAGTTGATATTTACTCTTTCCTCTTAGCCACTAACGGGCAATTAGTTTATGATTAACAATGTGTTCATGCTACAGAATGTTTAATGATGTGTTTTTCATCGACAACTGTTAAAGGCAGACGGCGTAGAAACATTCACGCGCAAGAAGGGTGAAATTAAACATTGTGCTCAAAGATCTCAAAACTAACTGCAGACAGAAAAATAAGTATATTTATTTTCAATGATACCTAAACAAAACAAACTCATCAAATAGTCAATTAAATGCACTTACAAGTGTCAACTCAAAGTTACTTAATTTTTCCTGATCAAATTACACATACCGGCTGGGTGAATAAAATTATTGACTGCAGAATGAAAGTGGGAATTGTCTGTTTGTACTCCCTCTCTATTCATGACCTTGCTATCCGCGATTTTGGCTATCCGCGAATCGCATCTGAAACTCTACACGACTGCACTGAGGGAAAGAGAGAGAAAGAAAGTAATGAGATAAAGTTTGTGATAAAGAGATGCGAGAAAGTGATGAGATAAAATGATAATACGCAGCATCATTATAGTTTAAGGTAAGTTCATTTATAAACTATTATTTAAAATTAAATTTTATTTTCTTCATGTTTATTATAACCAATTTAAATGTTTGTGTTATTATGATACTTTTCATGTAATTCATAACTTATTTATGTATTTATTAAAGGTAATTTCTTAAAAAAGATAGGTTTTCATAGGCCAATATTATTATCCACGAAATGTGCTATTCACAAGCATCTCTGGAACGTATCTCTCGCGAATAACGAGGGAATATTGAATACATCGCTTGAACAAGATAGTCCAGCAGTCCATGTCGCACAGACATACATTTTGTCTGTGCCAACGCAGTAATACAATGCGCGAATTCTCAGTCGTACAAACTGTGAAACTGTGTTCCAGTCTATTCTGTCGATGCAGGAATTTGTGGCCAAGCGACCACCACCAGCTAAGTGATTGGTAAAATATTTCAGCAAAGTGGCCAAACAAGCATTTGACCAATCGTTTTAATTTTAAATAGGCAAGGAGCTTTTAATGCACATTTATTTATAGAGTTGTGTAGGTTGCGTGTCTACCCTCAATTGTACAAAAATAAATCCGAATGAAGCTGACTATTTGAATGACATCAATACTCTTTGTGCGATGGCTGGAAGTGATTTAAACTTGGACCATGCAGCTGCTTGTGTGGAGTTTCCAATAAATAGTTGTACTTGTGATGCTAAGTTTACAGCTACAATGGTCTAGCCCTGTGTCGTTACAATTACTAAACAACGAGAAGACGTGCTTCCAGCAAGACACTCCATCTATAATCTAAAAAAAAATCAAAGGCAAAAGGTATACACCGCATGGGGACAAATGTCTTACGGTCATTCCTTTTCATGAACGTTTTATTCCAAACAGCACATCAAGTCTTCCCGAGTAGAGAACAAACACACACGTACATCATTAGTTGTCTCTTAAGAGGTCACTTAAGAAAATAATAGGACCAACAACACACACATGTAATGAGCTAAAACTAAACCAAACAATTTTATTTTCCAGGTAAAGCCCACTGAGCTCTTACCTCTTTTTCAGACGTGGCCTGGCCATGAACGATAGCGCAACAAAGTAGCTTATCACGTGGGAATTTATAGCAGCCAAATAATCTAAACGCATGCTTCTAAATGTGGAAAGAAAAACTGGATGGCCCAGAGAAAAATCCACGCAACCACGACGAGAACATACAAACCCCAAATATATAGGCTTGGGATCAAACCCACGACTTCCTGCATACCAGGCGAGAGAGATAACATCTTGCCACCACAGCATACAAGCTGCCGATGACCTTTATACAGTACCCTCTTGATCTACATAATTTACAGATATTTGCAATGATTTACACAAGTGTTGGAAAATAGCATTTACCAGAGCGAGACCATCCATCACATGATCCAACACTATCTGCACCATCGATTCGTGGGCGTTAGCACTGATATCCACCAACCCTCCACAGAGGCTATTGAATGGCTCAATAACCTCAATAAACACACAGTTTTGCAATGTTAGCCCTATCATATGAAAGAAAAAGACGCAACAGTTTCTTGACATTCAGCTCAGTGGTATTTATATATTATTCACACATTTCCATATTGAAATGTATACATTCAAACTTGTTCCAGTTTTGTTTCCATTCAATCGTATACATTAAACATTTACAATTATAATAAGAATAGTAATTAAGGCATGTAATTAAATGCCTTTATGACGAGACCTTTATGACCTCTGGCCATAACTATGACACTTATAAAAACTTATGCTCCCCCTCTTGCTGTACGAAAGAGATCTCGAGCCATTCGGGCCTAATGTCTAATCAGAGGCTCAGGACGACCTTATTCCATGGCCTGTAGTATAGTCAATTGAATCAATTCCACTTTTTTCACATAACAGTTTTGCATTTCCAAAATTAATGTGATTCAAGTTATTTATCTTTTTCATGGTTTAACTCTGAGCCACAACACCGGGCAGAAACCTCAAAACGTTGCCATCGCGCTGTGGATAAAGAATTACTACAAAGCTTTGGGAAAGAAAAAGCAGCTAGACGAGGGCACATGTCAGACACAGTGTGCCCTCACAAAGGACACAGAACATGGCACTTTTTTCTGAGACAATTTACATGAAACTCAATTCTTCTTTTGCCTATTAAAACTTGGCACGTAATGAAGCAAAATGCTCGAGTGGTTCTATCACTGGCCTAATTCAAAGTGCGTGGAACGTCTGCTCCCAGATTTTTTTTTCAAAGGGACGATAAATAAGAGAATGGAGACAGAATTAGCGGGTTTCAAAGCCTGTTGTGATTTACCCGCCTGTGCCATTTCTTTGACTGTTTATGAAGTGTCACCTCATTTTCAAACCTTTTTGTTGTCCCTTTTAAAATGATAATTGTCGAACTGAATAGTTTGGCATTCAACCTGGAGATAAAGAATGTGGTTAGCAAGCGATTACAAAGCAATACACATATGGCGATCAGTCTCTCAACAAAGACTCGTTGTCCAGTGGCATAACCCCCCCAACCAACACACACACACGGAAGACTCGACGGAGAGAATTAAAAGCATAAATAAACCAGCTTTGTTGTTAGCGCCAGCGAGGAGCCAGACATATTAATGTCTCCCTTTACAACTCGAGATTTAAATTGTGCATAAATATAAATAAACAGCCAAGGTGTTGCCAATTTTGGGGTGAGCACAATGCGAGGCCTTTGTCGGTCCTCCCCCTTTTCCCTGAGCCTCCCCGGCAGCGCGAGTCCGCCGGGCGTCTGCCCCGACGATGTCCGACTCACGTGAGCGGCACATTCTACCCGCGGGGCTTTTTCCAGCATCTCGGTTTTCTGCCGCTGAAGCGAAAAGGTGCGGCGGCGGCTGCGGCTGTTGCGTGTCAGCTGCCTCAAAGACTTTTCCAACGAGTGTCAACATGGAGAACTTGTCTTGCTACACACGAGAGTATTTAAGAAACACATTTGGCCACTCTTCCATGTGAGGATGTGATGCAATGTATACTTTTTAGTCGTTTTTTCTTCATAAATCACTTTTTTTTAAAGGTCCTACACACTTTCCATGTCATTTGTGCTTCGCGTTGGAAATATGGGAGGGGGCTTTGGCTTGGCTGTATATAGAGCAGAAAATAAGCATCTGCGCATGAAGGTGAATTAAAAGTTTCCAGCATTCACTTCCCCCAGGGCATCTATGGTCCCACAGCCAAACTGTGGCCTGGATTAATTCTTAGAAAATTACTAACCTTCCCCTATAGGCTTAGTCACAATAAATACAAGTCGACCAAACGGTGAGATAATCTATATGTATTGCACAATAACCTTCTGCGGTTTAAATAGCCGAAAATTAAAACAGGGCTTCCACCAAGCTATTAGAGGTGTAGTGGTTTCCACGGAGACACACACTAGAAGTTGGAGGCAACAGGTTTATTACCACACCCCAACAGGGTAACTACATAAACGTAACAACTGTTAAACTAGACCACAACGGGGTAACTACATAACCGGGTCAGTAACACACTGCCTGACTGACGATGCCAAGCGTAAAGACTGAAGACCGAGGACCGAGGATCGAAGAGACGTAGCACCGACGGGTTCCATTCCAACAGACAGCCCGGATGGGATCTCGGGACCTCCCTTTTATGCCCCTGAGCATGGCCTGGCTCCGCCCTTGGCCACGCCCCCTTCTAGATCCTTCTAGAAGGCTCTGGGCCAAATATCACGTGTCCCTCTTGCCACCCTTTGGCCCCCCTCGCTACCCTCTCCTGGTCACGAGCCCTCTCGAGTTCACCCAGACTGTCACGTCCTCAACTGCCCTCTCTCTGACCCTCACCAGGACCATGCCCCCTAAGGCCCACTTCCATGCCATGCCTACTCTGGTGCCAGAGAGAGGCTCAAGACGCACAGTTTCACTCTTGTGACAGCCGCCGGCGCTAAACGCCATAGTGACTCCATTTATGTCACTACAGAGGCATACGTTGAAGGCAGCTGTAAGTTACACATTTTACATTCAGACATAATTAGTTATGATGCTTTATTTATCATGGAGAGCACTGCAGGAACACACGTGTTATTATAACAAAGTAATTTACAGGACATTGTCAATCAACTGCAGGATGGTCTCCCCCACGCTCTGTTGGGGTTGTTTGACCATACTTCACCACACTGGTTATCCCAAGATGGTTAGTGTAGGGGGGGAAGGGTGAGTCCCGAGGGACATTTCATCACTCGCCACTGATGTGAATTCAACTCATGTCACGAGGTTCAGAGTGCAACACGTTAACCACCGAATCATTGCTTTATCTACATTCCATGTAACGATACGAAAAGAAGCATGTGCAGGTGTGTGTTTGGAATTACTGTATACTTAAAGACAAAAAGAGGGAAACATGGATCAGAGGACATGCACTAGTTAGCGACATCATATTGGCAATTGGCAGAAAACCCATTTAGAAGGGATGGTGGCCAGTAGTCGGGAATGAACCACAACACATTGCTGATCTCGTCAAGTAGCACAAACCATCACACGAACTCCGGTCATTATTGCAGCGGCTTTTGGCTAACCATTGAACAAAGACGGTCACCGCATCGCACGCTTTCAGATGCGCTTTTGCGGCCGTCTGGAACCCTCTTCCTTCCAATATTATAAAACCACTGGTGCACTTTTAAATCTAGATTGAAAACTGACTTCTATAAAATATTATTTGGGTCTTTCGGTAAAGCCACGTAGATAGAAAAAAAGAATAAAAATATCACGTTTCGATCGCAACACAAGCAATCATCATCAGGTGAAAAATAGCGAGAGAGCTGCTGAGGCAGGATGTTATAAAGGTTTGAGATGGGTGTAGCCCAAGGGTCATAAGCGAAGTGAGCGGGGCTAGTGAAGAAATTTGCATGTCAATGTAAGATCGGAGAGCTGAGCTACCTCCACGACGACGAAGCTGCGGAGGTGGCCATTGTATTGTGAGAGATTAACATGTCAATGTTAGATCGTAGAGCCACCGCCACATCAAGGAAAACGAGCAACGGTGGCTGTGTTATTGAGACATTTAACTTGTTAATGTAAAGACATTTAACGTGTTAATGTAACACCAGAGAGTCGAAAATAACTACCAAACATCACAGCCAGTTATGACTTAACCTGGTTAATAATGTCCTTCCAATGATTGCTCAGTTTGTACCCATCTTCTCGGTGGAAATTGTGTCTGTGTTTATATATCTGGATGGCTTCATGAACGAATCTTTGCTGATAGCCAGTGGGTTTACAGAGTAGCTTCTTCTAGGAAAAATTAATTTCGTGTGTGCCCACAGCATTAAAACAATGATCAGCCACGGCTGAGGTATTAGTCATACCGTGTTTCAGATCTGCCTTATGTTCACGAACACGGTTCGAGACATTTCGCTAAGTTTCCCCAATGTAACTATTGCCGCAGACACAGCTTCGTTTGTAGATGCCGGGGTATTGCATGTCAGCGATCACATCCTTCACAGATGGCATCAGATCAATAATTTTATGTACTGTCTTGAATTGAACCTGGATCTTGTGTTTGCTCATGATTTTGGAAATATTTTTGGTGACCCCTGCTATGTATGGCAAGGTGATGGTTTTGATTGGTTCCTCAGATGGTTCTCTCTTAACGGTTGGGGTGATAGCTTTACGGGTTGTGTAGTCTGAATATCCATTCATATTGAGGGCTTGGTGTACATGTTCCAGTTCACTGGCTAGGTGGTGATGGTCAGAAATACATTGTGTTCTATGGTGTAGAGTTGTTTTTATGAGGGAATTATTCTGAGATGGATGGTGGTGGGAGTCAGGTTTTAGATATGTATCCGTTTGGGTGGCTTTCTTTTAGACAGAGTGTCCCATTAAGCCATCTGGTCTCTTTTCGATTAAAACATCCAAGAATGATAACTTGCCATCCTATTCCACCTCCATGGTGAATTTGATGGCTGGGTGTATGGAATTGATGTGGTTGAAGAATTAGTCCAGAGCTGGTAGGCCATGTGGCCAGATGAAGAACGTGTCATCTATGTATCTCTTCCACAAGGCAGGGTGTAGGGTGGATGCCTGTATGGCATCTGTCTCAATTTAGTTTTTCCATGAAAACATTGGCTACAACTGGAGATAAGGGAGAACCCATTGGGATACCTTCGACTTGTTTGTAGAATGTTCCATTCCAGGTGCAGTAAGTGTTAGTAGTGTCTAACTAGGGCCGGTAGATCAGCATTCAGTCCTTGTTGAACCAAATCTTCAATGATTGCAATGGTGTAAGGAACATGAACTTTGGTAAACAAAGATACCACATCGAAACTAACAAGCAAGTTACCTGGAGATAGCGAGATGTCCTTAATTAACGATACCAAGTGAGCTGAGTTAAGTACAGCTGAGGTGGTCTTTCCAGTGAATGGTTGTAAGGTCTCAGAGAGAAATCTGGCCAGTTTGTAGGTGGGTGAATCAATGGTGGAGACGATAGGCCGAAATGGTGTACCTTCTTTATGGATTTTTGGTAAGCCATACAATCTGGGTAGTTTAGCAGCAGAGGGTTTTAAGGAAAGCCGCTTGGTTGGTTCGATTAAGGATGTCGAATCAGTGATGATATTTGTAATAACAGCCATAGAGGGTTCACGTGGGGATTGGCTTGCCGGTCCCGCTTTGTAGCCAATAAGGGATGAGTCAGGGAGCATGGCCTCGGCGTGATTACGGCATGTTAGCAGGGGTGATTGGCCTGGCCAATCGGGGCCTCAGCTAATGGGGAGCCGGATCAGAGGCGTGGTCCCGAGATTGACAGGGAACCATCGGGAACGGTCAATGCTGTCTATGGAGGATTGGCTGGGGGTACCACGTGACAGAGGGATTAAGAGAGAGAGAGAGAGCAGTCGTGAGCAGACTTGGGAACGAGAAGAGCAGGAGTCACGCGCGTACGTACGGGGGCTCTGGGTGCCACGTGCGCGGTGGGGACTTGGCGGGAAGTCTGCCCTCTCTCCGTTGTCTGTCAGCAACGGGGAGTGTGTGAAGTGTAACTGTGGAAGTTGAAAATAAAAAGGACTGATTCCGGAAGCCGTCTCAAGAAGGTTTATTGCATATTGTTGGTTTTCGTAACCAGGCGGTTGGTGGGATGTCTATTGATTTTGGTATAGCTACCATCATTAAGTCGGTCCTGAATTGTGTTGTTGTATGTGGTTTTGTCCATGATGACAGTGGTATTGCCCTTGTCGGCTGAGAGGATGACTATATGATCTCTCATTTTTAGTTGAGAAAGCTCAAAGCGCTCATCCTTACCTTACTGATGTTGCTAATAGGTGTCTTAGCGTTTTTAAGGATTGCAGTGATTTCCGATCTTGCCACGTCTGCAGGAATGTGTCCCAAACCCTTTAGGGCTACGTCGACCTGGGCAATTATATCATCAACTGGCATGTGTTTAGGGGTGACCTGCGAAATTCAACCCTTTAGCTGGAACCGATTTTAGGCTGTCGGAAATTGGGCTGCTACTCTGATTGATAACAATCTTGTCACCATCTAACTTGTTAACGTGTAGATCTGGCTTCTTCTTGGACAGGAGGTTGAACTTCGCAATCAGGTTATCTTTTATTCTAGCTGACATTGAGGTGGCTGACGAGGCAGTCATGTTATCTACATGTTCCCAATCAGATGTAGACATTTTTTTCTTTTTGAGGTTAGTTTGTTGTCCTTCCTCCCCACCTCCGATTAGCATGGTTGGCAACGTACGCTGTGAACGAAGATCAACGTACATACAATAATTAATTAGTGGTAGCCAAAGGAGAGAACACGCTTGAAAGGACATCCACCATGGAGATGGAGCGATTAGGTCATCTCATATGTACGTGCTGGTAGATTGTTGCATTGCGAGAATCTGAGGGATGGCGATAGCCTTTGGGAGGCTTTCACCTAGCAGTGGATAGATCATGGCTGATGATATGAAGATGTTCATTACTGATATTTTGTATATGACAAGGGTATGTATGAGTATCTGAAAGGTAGTCAAAATCTTTTGAGATGTGGAATTATAATAACAAAAAATGCACCTTCCTAATTCAGATTCATATCAATGTCATGGTTTGCTTGTACTGACTTAATACTGTAATGGATTTAACATGTTGTTGTACGAAGCTATTGCATTATAAAAAAATAACAGAATGGCTGTTAGTCGATACACTCATAATCCATCTTCTGTCCAAGAAAACGTCAACCTAATATTATTACGTTTTCAGAAGCAACGTAAGAACTCTGCCTCTACAGTAACCTCCAGATGTGGCACAATAATCAAGCAAAATCACTTCTAATGCTCACAGAACATGCATCGATCGAATCGTGTGTCTAACAATCTGTGACAAAGCCTTGTAATGGCTTGCCATGTTACGGGGCTATACAAATTGTCATTATCATTATTCTCATGATTTATACTATAAGCTATTGTACCTTTGGGCTAATGGAGTGGTTTTAAAAGCATGGTGCCCGGTACCACCAGGTGGTTCACGACAGTCCTCCGGTGATGCAAATGTAGCTTGATTTGGACAATAATGACAATGTTTATACCTTTCGTTTCAGACATTAATTAGTATTTTACTCATATTTAATTAAAAAAATGAAGTTAGGTAAACTATACCGTTTGATTCTTTCGGTAAAGTCACATAGGTAGATAAATAAAATAAAAAATAATATATCACGACTTTTTGATCGCAACACAAGCGGTCACACTCAGGCGGAAAATCCAGCAGTGGAACTGCTGAACCAGCGAGAGAGCTGCTACAACAAGAGCTTATTTACGTGGCGAAGGGCAAGCAAGGGGGGTCTGAGCTGGAAAGAAATTTCATCCCCGGACTCAAGCACATCAGTTGTGTTAATGGGGGAGATTAGGAAGATAGATTAGGGAGAGAGATTAACATGAAATGAGCTTCAGTCGCCGCATAAGAGTATCATCCCCGCATATGCGCACAACAGCAGTGTTCATGGGAGATTAGCACTATGTTGATGGGAGAGATTAGGCAGAGAGATTAGGGGGATTAGCAAGTT
The DNA here is from genome assembly GCF_964198595.1 of Lampetra fluviatilis. Lineage (NCBI taxonomy): Eukaryota > Metazoa > Chordata > Hyperoartia > Petromyzontiformes > Petromyzontidae > Lampetra > Lampetra fluviatilis. The sequence goes on along the minus strand of NC_136294.1, from coordinate 8,448,117 downwards.
AATGTCATGTCTATGTGTAACACAAGCTGCGGTGCTGCCAACTGCGCTGAGAGGCAAGCGCGTCTACGCAAGAGAACTACCGCAACGGTGGTCGCGCCAGTGAGACACAAAGCCCATCACACAGCCAGAACCATCGATACATCGAGGCTAAGAGAGCAGAGGTACCTGACAGGGCAATGCAACTCAGATGGTCGGAGATAACAGCCAAACGGCAGGAAAAAATTGAAGCACCACAGCAAGTTACGACTTTGCTTGGTTAATGACGTCCTTCCAATGAGTGCTCAGCTTATACCCATCTTCTCGGTTGCAATTGTCTCTGTGTTTATGTATCTGGATGGCTTCCATCAAAGATTTGTCCATGAAGCCATCCAGATATATAAACACAACTGAGGTGCTTGCGTCCGGGGATGGAATTCCTTTCCAGCTCAGACCCCTCCTGTTTGCCCTTTGCCACATATATAACCTCTTGTTGTAACAGCTCTCTCGCTTGTTTAGCAGTTCCACTGCTGGATGTTTTTATCCGCCTGAGGACAACGGCTTGTGTTGCGATCGAAACGTCGTGATATATTTTTTTTATTTCATTTTTCTACCTAAGCGACTTTGCCGAAAGAACCAAAGAGTATGGATTCCTGCAGTCACGAAAGCTTCAAATCAAGATTAACCTATACTGATTTAACTACCCTGAGCCTAAGATCTGAATGCCCACCCCCGTAAAAAAAACTTACCTAGCTGCATAAAAAAGTGTTAATGTTTCCGGTATTATCAATAATTTTGCATATTACTGGTATTTAGAGAGAAGTGAATGCTTTTTGTCACCAGGGGTGGAGGGAGGGGGCTGAGGTGGTCCAGGGAAAATGTTTGCATCGTCTGAGTGGTCCGCAGGCCACACAAGTTTGAGAAACACTGGGCTAATGGAACAAACGAGCTATCACACACACACAAAGACAACAACCCGCGGGCAGTAATTACAAACAATAGTCGAGACAGAGTAGGCTTGATTCCTGAAGTCAAATTGTGATCCCGGTATCGTGGTGAACCATTCCAATGGGCAGGGGGGGGGGTTAGTGAATGTGTGCAAAAACCGAGCACAGGTGCCTTCTCGGGTGATCCCTGAGAGCTGCATTTAGTTGGCAACAACGTGTGGCCAAGGCAAAGACACACGATGGGAGAGAGTGCCAGGTGGCCTGATGCCATACAAGTGTTTTTTTTTATTCCAGCAGCATCGGACATCTGATTACATCGCTGTCACCATACATCACCAATTCCTGGCAGCGGCCACGGCATCTGTGCTTGCTCGCTTACTCTCTGTTATACAATGTGTTTGACATCTATCGGTAGTCCACATAATTAACTTTTACTACCTGTGCTCTTAAACTACACTCGTGACATTTTTCTGTGTTTGCCAATTGTCTTCTGAAAGATAATTAATCAATCATACTTTCAAAAAAATTTGCCTTATGCGATGCAATGTTAATCTTTATGTGTATATGTATTATGCATTTCATGGTGGTGCATGAAGAATGAATTGGCACTTTTGGGAAGTGGAATTTACTGCCCACCTGGCCATGCTGGCAAGGAATGAGGCTCTCACATGCACCACATTTCAAACAAATTGAGTCAGAATGTCCCGTGTAAAGGGTTATTATTGGCATATGGTAGTCAAGTTTACCAAGCACATTACTGCAAACACAGACAAACTATCTAATAATAATAAGACCTTATTGGAAAGCAGCTTCATAAATTGTACTTTCTTGTTTTCAGTTGGGCTCTGGACATGAAATGACCAATTTTAGCAATTATAACTGCACCAAGTTTAGCAATTGTAATAGATTAAAAAGTTTACGTACAAGTTTTTCTCTCTCTCCAGCTATTCTCTGACACACTTCTCTGTAAGATTCCGAATGGATTCATCATATCATATCATACCCCATCGCGCATATGGAATACATTGGGGAAAAAATACTAAATGTGATTAGTTGATTATTCTCACCCCATTTCTCACCCTTCCCATTTGATTAATCGTCACAATTCAGAGTGAAATTCTTCTCCAAGAATAATTTCTTGATTTTCTTTTTTTTTCACTTTCATATGTGTTAGTTTCATTCGCCTAAATGCAACGGGCATTTAACGTGCACATAATTTACATCGTGAACAATGTACGTTGTACTAGTGAATCATATTGAATGAGGCAGTATTGGCGTTTAGAAATTTGGAATTTTAATATTTGCATTAATGTACACGTGAGGTATTAATTGGTATATGCAGTAAAAACTTTGTTGATTGGGCTACTGTTGGGTGACATGCCTACATTTGAAAACAAATGGTAACACTATCGGATCGACACAAATACCGTAAGAGTGGCTTCAATTATGAATCCTGACTGTACACAATGCTGTCTTCGCAGTGTTCGCCACAATTTTTCAACGCACAAAAACAGAACTTTAAACAATCTAAAGGGGGAAAAAATAACAGGGAAAAAAAACGTAGAATAAATGAACGGAAATCGACAGGAAGCGGTCGAAAGGAAGGGCAAGGCAAAGATGGATGCCTGATATCTTGGCCAGTCGGTACGTGAAGCGAAACAAGGACTCGGATTTGAACATGCACGCTCTTGAGTTAAACGACAACAACATTTAGTTTGGGGCGGGGGGGGGGGAGGTTTAACCGTGAGCACTGCAATGGTGCACGCAAAAGCCATCAGTGAATCGTAAAAAAAATCGACATCATATTCTATCCTCTCTCGTCAAACTTTAATGAGGCGTCGTTATGGGCAGGCGCTAGGCGGAGCTTCGCATTGCAGGACTGTGAGAGATGGCGATGGCTTGGGATGGAAAGCCTCCATCCAGCAGTGGACAGATCATGGCTAATGATAATGACTGTCTTGAGTGACGCGAGACTTACGATCGCGAAGCCGTTCGTATACAATGATAACTGCTGGGAGGGGAAAGGCGGTGTTGGATGTTGGTGCCGTGGCTTGCGAAAGGCACTGCTTTCGTCAGAGCCATCAGGCCCTTTGATGGAATGAACACAAAAGAGAGTCCGTGGGTCGTGAGGTCTGCAATGATGCTGCCAGTTAAACTTGAGCATCTCAATGGCACGAACTCGTTTGACATTCTAAACTCTAAAGCATCGCAGGCAACACAACAACAATAGAGAGTAAAAAAAAAGCTATATTCACGAAAACAAACCATAAATCTGTAGGGTATGTTCGGGGTTATCTGGAAAACGTAATGATTACAGCTGTGTGTTGTGAGCGGAGGGGGGAGTTTCCGGATGCTGTAAAATACTGGAGTTTTCCTTCTGCTCTTGAATGTACGTGTTACTCATTTGTTTGCTCATACACCAACAAACGACGGGATACAATCCGAGAGGGAGGTTTTGTTTCTTTATATAATGAATGCACAACGCAATATAAATGGGCGAGAGTGCAATTAAAGATAACAATCTACAGACCGTTCAGTGCAAAAGCAAACTTAATTAAAAAAAAACACGCTCCCGTGACTGACTCAAGGTGGGACGAGCAAGGCATGGAAAACACATTCCTGCGGAGGGAGCTGGTAGGAACGTTGGGTTGCTCGGTCAATGGCCAGGATCAACGGCGGCGTGGTGTATTCCGCAAATATACCCGACTGTGATGCGGGCACAAGCCGGCGTGAGTAGGTTAAACGTTGAGTTTTATAAGGGCACCGCGGGGTGACCAGCCCCTCCCCACCCAGCCTCACTCCTCCCACCCCCCACCCAGCCCCACCCTCCCCACCCAGCCCCACCCTCCCCACCCAGCCCCTCCCCACCCTCCCCTCTCCACCCAGCCCCACCCCTCCCATTTTTGGATTCACGACGGACGGACGGACACAATAATCCCCTGTGGGCTGGTGTAACCAGGAGATTCCTACCAGTAAAAGGGTAAACATTGAGTATTCGTGGATGGAGGACGAGAACGCTAGGGATCAACTCGGAGTTAGGATAATGGAAGCAGGGACGCAGGCATGCTAGAATTGGGAGCGAGGGACAGGATGAGAGAGAGAGAGAAGGGAGCAAAGTGCTGAGCTCGGGAGAGCCGGCTCGCCAAAAGAGATGACCCTTCCAACCACATTAATTTTCCATCACTCGCTGCCTTCGGGCTCAGGTGCCACGATGGTGGATTATATGGCCCGAACCTCCACCAACCCCCAGCACGCTCGCTCCAGCAGAGCTGCTGCTGTGCACCGCTCGTTGCCCACCACCCACAACTACACCCACACAGCTGACAGCGCACTCGACACTGCAACCCCCCACGGTTCCTGGCCTGTCTCATCTGAATGAGCAACCCCCCAGCTCCCGTGCACATCTCAATGCCCCCCACCACTCCGCCTGTCCTCCTCCGCGGACGAAGATGACGACGAGCTGGCTGTCTGTCTCCGCCACACGAGGGGGACACGAGGCAGGGTTAATCGTGGTGAGGGCGAGACCTCGGCTGCTATCCGATCGGGGTTGTGAGAGAGGCAGCCTCTTTCTCTCTCTCTCTCTCCCCTCTCTCTCTCCTGGGTTCAGAAGGGGAACCAGGCCCCACTGGTTCAGACTTGAAGTTTGCACGGGAAGAGTGGAGTTTTTATTTTACCGGCAAAGCGCCGTGCACGCGTGGTGAAATCCCCTTCTGATTTTTTGTAATAAGATATTTCACAGCTAGCATTTCGTAGCCGTTAACTAACGCGCGCCTCTTAAGTGCGTATGGGTAGAGACTGCAGGGAATTGGGCGGGGGGGGGGGGGTTAGGTGACGTATCGAGTCGTTTATTTCTTTTAATTCGACAATTGCCGAAAATTACAGGTGCGGAAAGGTGTGAAATGTCTGCTCACGCAGTGCACCAGCCGATGTGTCCGTGAGTTGCTCTTCGTGGCTTCGCAAAGCGTGCGGGGCAAAGGCAGCGGTCGTGATGAAAAGTGTCGACGCCGCTGGTTTGGAGACGCCCCATCTGGTGGTGGACTGGGAGACCCGCACGCAAAACGCGCCAGCGGACATTCAGAACGTGTAGTTTTGGTTCTTTCGGTAAAGCCACGACAGGTTTCAAATAAAACAAAACAAAAATAAAACAGAACGTGTCTTTTTTTTTACGCGGCGCAAGTTTGCAACTGCAAACGGTGTGCAGTGGAACTTTAAGAACTCATGATCTAGTAGAGTACATCAATGGCTATGCAGTCGTATTGCCTACATCTGCTCTCCAACACACAACCGGTGTGTGCTGTACGAGGAACGCATTGCCATGTTTTGTTTACGTGACAAACCTTACCAATTGGCTGTGTCGGGTGGTGGCGGGTTTTAACGACGCATTTATATTTACGCAATGTAGCCCAAAACACGTCTATTGTGGATCTAAAACTCTAGATTTGAAGCTTTCGTGACTGCAAGGATTCATATTCGTAGGTTTTTTCGGTGAAGTCACCTACGTGACTTTACCGAAAAAACCTAAAAATATGGATTTAAAACTCCGCCACTCCTGACGCAAATTTCTCGCTCAACCATCATGAATGCTAACGCATCGCTGTTGCTCCCCATCGAAAGCAGCCATATGAAGAAGAGGCTCGAGCTCCAGGCGTCGTCTACGCGTGGCTGTGAGTCCCTTCTGATGCGACGATAGGCTCCGGGCCAAATGGGGAAAGGCATGCCAGTCTGTGTGATAGCGTCACTTCAAACACAATGATACACTTATGGCCAAGACATTTTAAATATGCAGACTTGACACGATGATAAATTATCAGGTCGTGAAGCTGCAATCAATACGACTCCCAAGAAAAAAAAATGTCAACGAAAATCTTCGCTGGATTCTCAAAACATCAAAGGCTAGAACTCAAAACGTGAGTTGCGGTTGGACTCAATTTATCAAATCAACGAAAAAGTGTACGTGCACAATACTGTAGAGCATAAGATTTACGAAAAAAGCAACTTTTTTTTCAGTGGGGTATGGAATCACGATAAACGTGACAGTTTGGCTAGAAGTGATCATATATTAATTATGGAAATAACACCGTGGAGACCTTTCAAGTTTTACAGCTTCCCGAGAAGTCGTGCTTAATGGACGTCCGCCAATGCCTAAGGCGGTGCTAGATTTTGGGCCTTTTTTTTAAACGAGAGCAAAAGATGTTGTTCATTACAAAACACAATGGCTTGCTCGACTTCCAACGAGAACCTCGACAACGGCAGCCAAAGCAGAACGATGGATCCAACGAAACACAAATATAGTTCACATATAATTCCATTGTAAAACTATTCCATGTTTTATACCTTAACATGAACGTACTATTTACACGTGTGTTGGGGGTAGGGGGGGGGAGAAGCAACCTGAGTTTGATTCCCAGCCATTGTGAACGTTAGCGAACCCGTCCTGTATCCCTTTCACGTACGGTGCGAAAGAAGTTCAACAAACATGCATTCCAAACCGTACTGACCCAGCATGGTGCAGCATGGTCAAGTGTCGTCCATGACTCACGCGGCATGAGGAGGCCTTCATTTTAGAAGGAAGTCGACAAAAGACTGTAGATTCACTTGGAAGGCCACGTTATCGGACGCAAACATCACCAATTGTTTTTCATCCGATTATCCAATCAAGACACCCAGCTAAGCATTACCAAGGTAATAGCTGGAAGCGTGTCTGATTAAACTGAGGAGTTTAGGAAATTGACCAATCAGAATCTTGAGAGGACCATACACACGTGCATTGTAATGCTCCGTTCTCGAGAGCAGGCACCCGATTACCTGGAAATCCATTCCAGACCCTGTTGTGAAATAACTTTTTAATTTCCTTGATTTAATTTGTCAAAATAAAGGCCTGTGTTGTGATTGTTGATGGGATGGTTATTTTAACATGTAATCATTTGGGCCTCAGAGTTCAAATGTCTTCAGGAATAGTAGTTGCATTTAAACACTAAGGATGAGTGACAGGTCATCTTAGTTATTCATGACTACTGTAATTGCATTGGGTATCAGTTAATACATCACAACTTTAGAGACCCGTCATAAAAATACAGAATATTTCTGCTGCAGAACATTTTACAAGCAATTACACAGTACTAATTTCCTTTGAACATAACTTCAACTTAGTCAGAATGTGGCTTAGGTGATCACAAAACATTGTGGTGAGTGAACCAGCATTACACAATGCAATCGTACATTTTAGATTTATAAAGTATCAGTCAAACGTTTCGAATGCAGAGCAATGATTCATCTCTACTCTGCCATCTCTGCTTCCTTAAGCAGACCCTGTTGAGATCACGCACTATCAATTGTGAATGTAGAATGTTTTTCTGCAAATGATTATGTTGCACATAATATTGTTATAATAATATATATTTTTTAAGCCAGTGATATGTGGTAACACTTTGCTGCCGCTGTTGCCTACTAGCCGAGTCGCCGTTGATAAAAGTGCCGCAATAGCCCAACGGGTTTTAGCTTGGAAATAGAATTCTTAACTTCTCAAGGAAACTGCATCTCAACATGCTGGTACAATAAGCAAGACATTGACATAGTACGTCCCAACGCCGTCTGTGATATGTCACAGCTGCACCCATTGCCTCCACTACTTTGACAACGACATTGTTTACTTTTAAAATATGTAGTTGCGATAGCTGGCTGTAATTGTTAATTAATGCAGTATTTATAACACCACGCAGTATGATTGAGTGTGGGGTAGTCTGTTTTTTTTAAGGCGCTGCCATGAAATATTGATGGTACGACAGGTTTATTGCATTGGGGTTGTAAATGCCTGGGTAAAATTCAGCCACACGCTAGAATTACACAGCACAATGCAGCTGGTTCAGCTGGGGTGTTAATTTATTGTTATAAAAATAGGGGCCTTATTATATTGCAAGGACACACGTGCGAATCAAATGTTATTGCGCCCGAGGTCAATTCAGAAGCTAATGTCCGAGTAAACATCCTAGTCCAGCCTGTCATGACCGTTTCTGCCACATTCGTATGAAAGTGTGGTTTCTAAGCACAGTCTCTCCCAACTGTTATAATCGCTTGCAGCTCTCTGCTGTAAAGAAGGGGCTCTTCGTTCAAATGTGAGCTGCTCATTACAACCTACGTCAATTTTTTTCTGTCGAAAAGCCATTGCGAAGGTGGGGTGACATGTTTCTTATCTGTGCATAGATAAAATTACTCGTACTATTACAAACATTTATATAAAAAAGCACCTACTTTTTCACTTTTGTATTTTTGTATACCGTATTTATCAGTAAATCGATATGCATATGCATGCAACAGTACCTAATAATTTAGTACCATGCATACATTATAGCATAGAGACGATTGGAACTTAATGGACATTTATCATCGGGCAAATTGCCCGATGATGCTGGATGTAATTACCAGCGAAACGTTGTACTAAAAAAATGTAAATATTGTGGATTCACTCTTCAACACACCGGTGGGCTGAAGTAGTAAACTATTTGTCTTTTGTCAACGTGACACATTTTTTACTGATTGGCCGTGTCGGGTGGTGGAGGGTTGCGACACATTTATAAATAACGCGATCTAACCCAAAAACCTTTGTTATGGGCACTTTTTACTCGAACGATGTTCTTCTCGTAGGGGATAGGAAGTTGAATTTTGGTGACAATATAGTCGAGTCCCTGCTTAAACTGTAACTAGAAAAATATGAAAGCCAAAACGTATTAACTGGCCCACAAAAAAACCATGGCCTGGGGAGGCGAATTGGTTTCACTACTAGAAAATGGTCATCCTAAAGGTCGACAGTACATTGCATTGAGAAGCAACTTGCAAAACGCTCACACATACAAAATCCCCGGCATCAGTGCACCAGGTAATCCACCTCCCGTGGAGAGTGTGGCGCTCAATATCGATTCTAGAAAGCAGGCAAAGCCCTCAACCAGTTACGAGAGCTGTCTATGATGAGTGGCATAGCTATGCAGGTGGTGCAACTGCTCCTGGGCCAAAAGGCTGAAGGTGCCTAGGCACTGACTGGCTTATGGAGAGGGTGACACTTGAGCAGGTGGCCTCATTTGATTTCCTTGCACCAAGGCCCATGCCAATCACACACTCTGCCCCGTGTACAATAGACACACTCAAAATGTAGGTTTAAAAAAAATATTTGCAATGATCGAAATGAAAATATTATGCTTGAGTACAATTTCACGCAACATAAACTCGACGATTTTTGTGTGTGAAATGGCTATGAGCACAGTCAACGGAAAGCTTGTAAAATGCTGTATGCCTCCGCAGAGTGCTGTGATGTTGCCTTCACCAGCCACAAGATACATTTCACAATATTTGCAGCCCAACACACTTCAACCTTCGAGGTGTGTGGTTTTTGTCGTGTGTTTAGTTTGTTGTCCTTCCCCCGCACCTCCGAATAGTTGGCTATGGATGGTTCAACGTAAATACATAATACGAGGTGATGAGCCAGGGGATGAGTTTTTTTTACGAAGCACTACCTAAATAATAGTGGTTTGACAATCACCATCTAGCTGCCGTGATGATGGTCAACAATCGCATTAAATGGGACCCGTCACACCGTCGCAAAATTGTAAAATCTAAATCTTAGTTGACCAAATTCTATTTAGAGACATAAAAGAGACCACTCACCAACCTCAGGGATTTTAAACAGTGCTTGCGTATATCTATGAAAACTATTTATTTTGAAAAAGCGATGTGTTAACTCCTGCTGGTGCATCCACCACAGAGATGAGGCGATAACATCAGCTTGTGTGCAACGAGATGGACGGATTGTTCCATCGTATGAGCGTGAGATTTGGCCAAGGCTTCGGTAGAAGGCCTTCATTCAGCGGTGGACTGATCATGGCTGATGGTGGTGTGTTACCCATGATGTTGCCGTGGTGCGATCAAGAACTCCGTCTAGTTCTCACCGTGCGGCAGTAACACTCCCCTGCTGCAGGTCGCGTGCAGTGGGGTGAAGTGTGGGTTACTTCCACTTCATCCGAGTTGTCTGGCTTGTGTGCACGAGTCGGTCAAATGCTGTTTGCAGGGGATCACTGGAGCTCCCGCTCGTGGAGGCCCCCGTCTGCCGTCATTGGCATGAGCGAGCAATTGCTGCAGCTTCGCCGTTTACACATTTACGTACTCATCTTTTATTTTTTTTATTTTCTAAGTAGTGGGGTTTTACATTTTTCGTGACTGCAGGGATTCATATTCTTGGTTCTTTCGGTAAAGTCACGTAGAAGGGAAACAATAAAATAATAAAAATATAAAACAATACAATTCTAACGACGTTTCGACTGCGACACAGGTGTTTTTCACATCTTATGATGATTGCTTGTGTTGCAGTCGAAACGTCGTGAGATTTGTATTGTTTTATATTTTTATTATTTTATTGTTTTCCTTCTACGTGACTTTACCGAAAGAACCAAGAATATAGTGGGGTTTTGTTTTTGAATCATCTGTGCAAGGCTAACTGATGTGCATCGTTGTGGGATGCAATTGCATGAATTATGATGTTTAACACGTGGGTTAAAACTTTCATTGGAGCTTGTTGTTGCTTTGTAAAGGAAGAAGTGGTACGTTTGGTTGTGGGACAGACAATGCACGTCACTAGCAGCACATGGGTGTCTGCATCAAAGACATCACGTGGTGCAGCTGTCGTGCGGTAATGAAACACCCTCACCGACTGTTCCAGCAAAGGCTACATCATCTCATCCCTGGATGTTAAATATCACAGAACACTTCACAAATGTAAGGTGGTGTATGGCACAGCCACGGGGAAATGAAGCTAGGATTCCGAGGATTCTTCTTAAAAGCCTTAAAGAAAACTATTCCTTTGTCAAAAATGCGATTTTAGAAAAAACGCAACACTGCATCTGATTTGCAATCAGCCTTTATATATATTGCGACGACTAAAACAATGTCACCTCATGGTAATAACAAATCACTGTCTCCTCAAACTGCTACAAACCTATTTTTATTTTAATAATGACATTTGCATGGGATTAATCAAGTATATGTACAGTCATATTTGTCAATTTACTGCTGTACGAGACCCTTCCTACACCTGTACGGGTCATGAGGATTGCTTTTTAAATTAAGATCACTTGCTTGCTTGCTTGCGCGCTTACGACCGTGCAAATCTTTCGGTCGTTTTTTAACCCACTTCCCGTGATCCAATCGAGCTGACATTTTGCACACAGACTCGTTGTGCGTGACAATTTATTTTCGTGAAAATTTTTTTCCAAAATTTTCCACTTTTTATGAAAAAACTATTTCATATTTTATTTAAAATACCAATGTGATAAAAATGAAACTCTTACTCAAGAAAAACAGAAATGAATAATAAAATAAAACCGATGCCACGCATGTAAAGGATTTATAGTGAAAAACTTTGTTTTTACGGGTTAATTTTTTATTCCACTTTACTTCACCATGCTGGTCAGTGCGGGATGGAGAAAGCAGGGAGCATAGATAAGGGTGCATAGAAGTACAGTTAAACAATGGATGTTGCTGCATTGTAACCTACGAGAGTACTATAAATAATAGTTTTATATAGTCAAATATTAAATGTCCCTGAATTGTTTGTTCAATACGCTTCATCATGGATAATAACTTTCATGCTGAATATTTGTCTGTCTTCAATGTTTCATTTCTTACAAGGTAGAAAAGGTTCCGAAGGAATGCAATTTTGTAGGTATCGGTGTCACTAATATTGAACATATTGAAATACTGAAACAGTTCTGAACGTAATTTTTCGAAAACAACAGGAGCGGAAATGTTTTAATGTAAAACGTGGAATTGACCTTAAGCCATGGTTATTTTGAAGCACAGTCTTTATAAAACAAACACTGGAAGAAATGCCTATAACGATTATCCCCCATTGCAATAAAATAAATGTTTTTTTTTACTTTATTATGAATATTCCTGTCTGAAATGTTCTTGGCTTCCGTCAGAGCTGGTGTGGTTGAATGCATTTTTTCTACATTCATATATGAAATATTGATTTTCATTCTGGAAAATAACTTTGCACGGCAAGATGTGGGATGCGTTGCTGATATCGAAAAATAAATTGCACAGTAACATAACACACGTGAGTTATAATAGCAATGCCAATTACAGTATTTATCCGGGAAAGCCACATTGAGTGTCAATACATTTTCAGGAGGGTTCTGCATTTTGATGTTTGACCGGTAATATTACCATTTTCTTAGGTTTTTTCGGTAAAGTCACGTAGGTAAAACATTTAAATTAATAAAAGTAAAATAAAATAAATACAAAAATCACGACATTTCGGAGGCAACACAAGCTTCCGTCTTCAGGTGGAACCGTCACAGCACGATAGCTGTATCAAGTGATTTAAATGTTTTACCTACGTGACTTTACCGAAAAAACCTAAGAAAATGGTAATATTACCGGTCAAACATAAAAATGCAGAACCCTCCTGAAAATGTACGATAGCTGTATCAAGTGATACAGCTATCGTGCTGTGACGGTTCCACCTGAAGACGGAAGCTTGTGTTGCCTCCGACACGTCGTGATTTTTATTTTATTTTTTATTTTACTTTTATTAATTTAATTTTTTTACCTACGTGACTTTACCGAAAAAAACCTAAGAATATGAATCCTTGCAGTCACGAAAGCTTCAAATCTAAGATATAACAATTTATCACGAAAGTAAACACAGTGCAACCTGGATATAAGCAGAGATTATATAAAGCAACACATGATTTCATTACACTGGTGGAGGAGAAGGCATTGGGCAACCTCTGATGCTAATACAAGCACACGACTTCAGATATAAGCACATCTAGTCCTGCTCCCAAGGGGGTGTGCTTATATCCAGCTCCTACTGAATAAAAAAAAAACGATTCCGTTGACGATATATAAAGCTGATCTTTCAGGCAATGGTCCTTATTCACAACAAAGAAAGTAGCATAAACTCAAGGAGGGTAAATAATCACAAATCGCAGCTTCCCAATAATTTACAACAGCTGTTGCCTGGGCCAGACCCACGCATGTGTGTGTGTCAAATGTCCGATCTGGGATATCAACGAGGGCTTAATTTCCTCCACTAAGGTCGTGTGACTACGCTACTCCATGCGATTAAACGGCGCAGGCTGCACGGTGCACTTACCTAATTAACTCGTTTGAACGGTTGGCAGGCGGTAATTGGCAGGGGCTACGTTTTTGGAACCTTGAATCTTTAAAGGGGGCCTAGGGTCAGAGGCTTCGCTCAAAGGCGGTGTGTTCATTGGGTATGGGTTATGCAACTGCACCCCCCCCCCTCCAATCCTCTGCTAAATCCGAACCTCCTCGCTGTTATTTCTATTTGTGAGATGTTAATGATCCCACGCTATAATTATCAAAGTAGGTCTCTGTTTCCCGGTGTTATTGGCAAATTCATGAACAGCTTAGTCATAGTTCCTGGCAGAACATGGAACCTCCATTTAAACCGAGCGGAAAGCAGCTTCATGGAGCCATTCACTTCCAAGATATCCCATTCAACAAACAAGGCTCTTTGCAAACAATGTCCACGCTGCTTTTGTATGACACGTCCTGAAACATTTCGTTGATTTCACCTTCTAGATGCTTTGCATATATGGATGAAATCAATTGTTGTCGGCAAATTACGTCTCACAAATTAATTGTGTTTAATGTTCACGTGAGGGATTTGGAGCTATGATAAAGGCAATCTACGATCTACTCTTGAGAATAATTTCACATGCTGTGCAGCTTGAGAGGGTTACAGTACCATGCTTCACCATGCTGCTCAGTTCTGGTTGGTAAAGGCAGGGAGCATAGATGTGGGATCATAGTAGGGTACAAAAATGTTTTTTGCTGAACTTTCCACTGTTATCCACAACGTAGCCCTGACACCGCCTATGACAGCTGGTTAATGCAAGGTGATCATCCATCCGAGCCCTACCCAGGCTCACTATCCTCCTTAGCTTCCAATACCTGACAATATTGGGCATATTCTGCGTGATGTGGTCATAGGCCATAATTATTCTAACTATGCTTGTTTACCCGGAAAGCCTGACTGAGTCTCAATACTCTTTTCCAGGACGATCTTGCCAAGTTTTGACGGGAATATTAATCATAATTTAGATTTATAAGATGCCCTTAAACAATGGGTCTCAGAGTGTAACGCATATAAAGGAGGATAATAAGTTGGAAGTACCTAGGGAGAGAAAGACGAAAGAGATCAGATAGAGAGTTAGAGAGAGAGGAGGCCTTTTAAAACAGTTGGTGGGGTCTTTAGCCGGGACTTAAAAGTCTCTATCGACCACGAGTTCCTGACCTCCAAGGGCAAGGGATTTCAGACCCTGGGCACCAGTCACCCCAGGTTCGAGGCCTGGAGCACGGTACGCTGATTCGGGCACGATCGATATTTCTCAGAGTTCTCAGTCGAGCGTGTGGCCGCATCAACTCCTGGATGTATGGTGGAGCAAGCCCATTTAAAGCCTTATACTAAGCCGAAATAATTTATTCGTGAAGGTTTGTGGGAAATCTGGTAACCATGAACTAATTTTTATTCTGTATTAAAACCCCCCAAAATGGTGCTGGTTTTCCCCATTTTATTTAGATATTCTCTCAAAAATGATATTCTTATAACTAGTCTTTTCATAATTTACGTCCAGTGGTTTCATATTCAGTGCATTTGTTCTTGTAAAGCGCATTGGGTTTATTAAGACTAACATCGTTAACTGTGTTTGTGAAGATTGTGTGTGAAGACCTCTGTTGTGAAGTGTGCATTATAAGCACAGTTGATGGTCATACTTTATCACTGGCCAGACTTCAGAATAAATGTGGCCACAAGATGCAAGTCAGACATCCACAATGTTCTATTTTTCTCTCCTACTTCTATAACTTTCAATAACCATGACGCATTTATACTTAAGACAAACAGACCTCGATCATTGTGACATTCGATTTTTACCCAGCAGAAACAGGCTGTAAAAAAAAAATTCTTTAGACACTAGCTCTTTAAGGATGGGCAAAAAATTCGGTGCCGTTAACGGGTTTTGATGAATTGAACATACGAGCTGCCTAATTATTCTGCAAACATATGGTTAACATTACAGATAATTGCTGCCAATCTCAGGTTTCCGTGAACAGTAGTCTTCAAAGATGGGAAAACACAAGAATCCGCAGACCAAACAGGCCACTAATTAGCACGCGTGTGCATGCAGATATACTACAGAACCCGCTAAACATTTCTGATCGTTTATGGAAAGGGGTTCACTTAGTGCAGAATGTCACTTAAATGTGAAAGACATGCAGTGAAATTTCTATATTTAGATAAAAAAAATATATTCGTAAATCCTGATTGCAAATATATTAAGTTAATTTGAACAACGCCATGGCATGGCCAGCTGGCAATGAGAATTAGGGCCCGATTTGGGGAGAATTTGTTTTCATGATTCCACCAAATTCATGTCAAAATTACCTTGCCCTATTCACCTTCCCCAGGGTTCGGCAACCAAAATAACAAGAAAAGCATTTTTTGAGAAATCCGTTACCAAAAAATATATATTTATATTTTTAAAGCCGCAGTGCACGTGGGTGAATAAGAGACGGTCCTCAATAAATAACGCGTCACGAAGCAGCCCTTAAAAAACCGCATGGGGCTCCGGTGCCACAGGTTTCCGACCCCTTGCCATGCCCCATTCGACGCAACAACCCCGCAGGCAGTCAGTAGCAAGGGGGGGGGGGGGTGCCAAGGAGAATCGGGGGCCGTCAACGCGTTCGTCTCGCCGACCGAGCCGTCCAAAGATCACTCGTGTTAACTTCAACAGACTGTTGGGGCAAGTGCTGTTAGCGAGTAGCGAGTAGCACTTATGAGGGACAGCACGGCACGCGAGGGGGTGCGTGGACCAACACCACGCCCGGCCACCTTTGTATCCCTAGTAGCGATGTTTAAGCATCTCACCAGGTACTCATTTGAGGCTGAGTCGACCTAGGGGAGGCCCAGGATTGCTTCAGATAATCATCACCGGTGTTGGCCATGAGCGGAAATCGAACTTGGGTTGTCGGGTTTGAACAAACACGGGTGCTCATTTGTGTGTGCGGGTTGTTATCACCTCTAGTGAGGCACAGATAAGGGGACAGGTGTTGATTGATGTCTCTGGAGCCAGCGGACTGAATCCCCATGCCTTCATGTCATGTCAAGTTAAGTAAATTTTATTTTCGCTTACACACGTGGCGCTTTTCTGGCACAACTCTGCCACTCAAAGCGTTAAATACGTTTTTAATACTCAATCATACAATTAGAAAATGCTATACAATGAAGATATATATATTTACTATGTAGAGTGGGCAAATCTCCAGATACAACAGGCAATCGCGACAGATTGGCGATGTCGAATGTCCAAATCCCCAATGGGGAGGAGAGGATGCTATCACTGTGTTGGGAAATGCACCGATAGTGCAGGGACCTCTGTGGAATACTAGAAGCCTGGTGGACTGGTTCCAACCGTCACGATGAGGGGTAGACAGTCCTCTACTTGGGGCAGGATAACATTAACCAACAGGAAGCAACTCTACTTCTGAACCAAATAATTGAAAGTGGGCCTGGGAGTGTGGTGATGCGGTGTGCGAAGCCGTGAGGTTCTGGCTTGCTTCCGCATAATCGGGTTAGGAATTGTGACGGTGGTTGCCGAAACCCCATCAAGGATGAACATCTGTGGATGATCGCAGGTAAGGCTGGTGAGTCAGATGCCTTCTATGACATAATTTTTGCAGGTGTTGGCCCCTTGGGACAGAGTTATCTTATTAAGTGACTTTAATGCATGACTGGGCCACACGACCAGCACTTGGTAAGGGAGTGATTGGAAGGTGTAGGCCAGATCAGCTCAATAACAATGGAAGAGGGTTGTTATATTTCTTCTGTGCTGCCTGTGGGGTTAAAATCACGATCGCTATTCCATCACTGGCGTATCCACACATGCTGGGTACATGCCGGGTCCAAGCAAGAACATGTGTTGGAATATGTCGTGGTGAAACTGTAAACATGTGCCCATGTCTGTGACATAAGCAACTGGCGTGTGTTTTTTGTAAGATTCAGGTGACATTCTTCTACTGTGGGGGTGGACAACTACCTAGGACCTCATTGAAACCTACAGTATGCTGGTCTCAGTTAGCTGGTTGCAAGCAAGAATTTGGTTATTGCTTGCAGCTGGGGCTGGCATCCTCCCCTCCTCTTGAGGCAGAAAGAGAGAAATGAGAGAGGTGCAGGACTGTGGCTTATGTAGCTGCTATGGTTGCAAAAGGTACCTATTCTAGACCTCCCCAGAAGCCCTTGCTGAATTGTTGGAGGTGTTGTTCCACCTAGCTGAATATTTCATGCCAGAGAAAGAAGAGGTTTAATGCCTCTGCAAGGTTAAGTAGTGGTTTTGGGTTTATAAGGACATTAAAGCTGCCTGAGTGGTGCGAGATCATTAATAATTATTTATATCCATCAAAAAAGGAACTTGCAGTGACACTCCTATTACCATTCTTAACGGGAAGTATGGGATCCAACCTCCAACCAGGTCTCCAGATTATGCTGGGGATTTCTGTGAGGTCTTGGGGCAGGGAGAACCCCAGAGCCCAAACAACATCACGAGGTAAGGGGGGAGGGGGATGACCTCGCGAGGGCTGCAGAACGTCAAAAGGTTTGAGGCAGTAGCTGACCCCTGGGAGTGGCTGGCTAGTGTACCATTTGATGAGCAGGCACAGAGACTGATTTAGAGCCCCAGAACCAGGTAAAGCGCTGGGCAGGGATGACTGCATTTAGGAGGCTGGGTATTATGACATTATAACAAGTTAACCTTATGGCGGTACCTCGGGGTACCATAGCACCCCGGCTCTCGCATAATGTCCGTGATGCAGTCATTTTTAGTCTGTTGATGGTTGGCGATGCGGCAATCGACTCATCTCGACGAGCTGTACACGATGCAATATAGTGTCTACGAGCGTTCAGGGTTTCAGCGCAATCGTCCTCGCTGCGTTTCGACATCGCGGAATAGCACTGATTTCGGATTGATTGATACCCCAGTGGCGAAGTTAAGTACACAGCTGGAAAAAAAAGTGTCCCAGAAACTAAATATTGAATTGCCTCGGCCATTTTGTATTATTTGGTGCCCCGGGGAACCACCATAAGCATCACGTGTCTGGAAAATAAGATGGTTTCTACAGGATTGAAAGATGCCCTGTGTTTTTTAGTCAGAATTCGTGTAAATGGCAAGGCGTGGAATTGTATTTTAAAATGGCCACCATCGATGACTCTTTCACGTATATATAATACATGGGGTGTAAATGATATACTGTATCTCGCACACCCAGAAATAGTTAATTACCAACAAAAAATTGACAGTGACACCCCACACAGGTATTCAAAGTGTGCTATCAGCATCATGTCATGAATGTAGAAGCCAATAATAGATCTCGTACAGCAGTGCACCCCCATTATGTTAATGGTATTGCTGCAGAAGGCAAAATAGGGCTCACACAGATTTGCCTATTGAATGAAAGTCAATCCAACACTTACAATTCTCAGAGATGGAATTTATTTACATTACGTGCCAAACCAAATTTAATGTAACGGGTTGTTTTTGTTTTAATCATGCGCGACGCGGCTGAGACTATCACCTCACTAAAAGGGAGAACCTGACTGTAATCATGGGTGGCTGCCTACAGCACAAAAAAAAACCCTGAACCACCCAACCGCCTCCAGATTGGATTTACAGTACAATGCTCTATTCATAATAATTTTAAATAGGAACCGCGATTTTGACAAAACACACCATAATTCACGTGAGTCTCAGCTTACCCTTAGGCCACATTTTAGCTATAACAAGCAGACTGTGGTATGCCTTGTACCTCATAACCACCAATTTTGCAAAAACAAAGAGAAAGAACTTTCAAGAGACGAGTAGGAACATTCTGTCTGCCGCAAAGGAAGCACAAAGATGCCTTTAGCAGTTGCAGCTGGTGTATTTTACAGACGCTTGCTATGAGTTCCTGAGGGCCTGCGGTGGCAGAGGAGGCTCGGGGGTATGTTTGGCCTCACCTCTACGCCCAGGGTTCACCGGTTCCTAAACTCAGTCTTAACGCCATTCCCGTGTGGTACGCTCATAAATACAAAGAACACGCGCCTCAGAGGGCACGCCAACACATTTCCGTGAGTGGAGGCCGTAATCCTATACAACGTTTAACTTTGTCTTTGTTATCCTTCGACTTAAGGTGGAGAGAATGCATCAACACCATCGGCCATGACCTATCCACTGCTGCATGAAGGCCGCAAGCCGTCGCCATCTCTCACGGTCGCCACGCTATGCAACGATACATCCAGCTCCTGTACACAAAAGGAAATCATCGCTCCATCTCCGCTGTGGACATCCTGCCGGGCGTGTTCCCTCAATGTTGTCTTCCACTCTGTCGTTGAACCACAGGCCATAATCCCTTCAAGCCATGTATTGTGTCTAAGCCCACTTACTTGGATAAACAGTCTTCAGAATTGCTTTTTTGTGTTTCGTTTATTCTCTTTCCCCCGCGCCTCCGATTAGCATGGTTGGTTACGTACGGTGCGAAAGAAGTTCAACAAACATACATACAGTTAGTGATATGATTTCTTCTCGAATCCACGTGTTCCTATTCCCATCGCTTAGTCGGGTAACGCCAAGCAATGCAACGCTAGATGCCTGTATACATCTATAAGCTTTTGTTCCAATGCGTCAATGCCTATGTTCCTGATCCATTTGTCAACTGAAGGTAATATAGACCGATTAAAACATTATTCTTTAGGCAACACGTGTTTACTAAAATCACGAAATGACCCGTATACTGTACATAATAAAAGATGGTTACTAGAAATATTTTTTGTTTTACAATTCTAATTTTATCACCAACACATTTAGATTTTTTTTTTTAATCTCCAAAAACAGAGGACGTTTGTGAACCCTTGAATGCATCTACACCTCAATCTACTAACATTCTCACGTGAGTCTGAATTATCCCAGATTTAAAGGCAGACAAAATAACATTTGATCAAGAAGTAGGGATTTTAACAGATGGAGCAGCTGCACCATTATCTTCTGACATCCCTTAATTTTATTCCAGCACACCTACCATTTAAACAAAAAAAAACATAAATATATTTTTTTAAGTGATGGCCGTCTCTTCCACACCATTAAGCATACCAGTAACTGCTGTCCTCAATGTAAACACCGCGATGAATGCCGCTAAAGAAGCAGTGCAGCTTGAGAAATGAGTACAAAAGAGGTCTTGTGCAGCATCTGTTATAAGATGGTGCATGGGTAGCAGGTGACCATAACCTTCTCTCGCTGTAGGTGGCAAACCAGATGTCCGTTATTAGCGCCACGAGCAGACCATTCAGAGGCATACTTTGATTTCATAAAGTTGTTATTCCACAATGAAACCCACTTTTGTTTTAGCTATGCAGGACTACTGCGGGAATACGCAACTGAAACGGGGAATATCTGTTCGTTTGATTTGATGCCTTAGAAAAATCAACTTCAGCATGTTTTTCACATTAAAATGCACTAACACAAGCCATATGATGGCATGGTATTAATGCATTAATCAGCTGTGGGTTAAAAAAAAAGATTAATAAGTCTGGCAATGCTTTTGCTTATTTCTTTAATTCTGCTTTTTAAGGAAATTACCGCAGTAGTGTAGCTGGAATCCGCAAAATGATTTTTACCTCCGGGCTCAGAATTGCCTGTCAGCTTTACACACATCTGCAGAAGTCATAAGCGACGCTTAAGAGAAACACAGTGCACGTACATTCTGTTTAGAAAACACGACCTAAAGGAGGAGTTTCTCTTCAAAATAAACGTTTGCACACTTCCCGTTCGATTCGCAGCATATACGCACCTCGTGACAATATGCAAATATCGTATTATGTGGACATAGGGGGACGGATTTAAGAAAATGACCCATTATTTCAACGGCCGCATGGAGAGATCTAGTCGGACCGGTGACCTCTGGATTTGAAGTCCAGGGTGATAACCATGACACCATGGCAGCATGTCAATCACACTAAAAATTCGTACACTAAAGTGACCATGAAACCGAGTAAATGACAGCACACCTCAGAAAATCGGTTGCAAACACCTGCCGAGGCATGAAAGTTTTTCCACGGTGAGCTAGCTGCAGAGGCCCGCAGGTTAAAAAACGTGTATTTTACATGGCAGAAATATGAGGGCCTCCTCAACGGATATGGCCTTCGCCGCGCACACAGTTACATTGCCCACCGGCACTTTTGGAGAATTAATAATTTATAATAAACTGCTCATTAAGGCCGTGTAATATTTACGAGGGTATTTTTGTTGTTCGCATGTATTTAAATAATGTGACCGCACACATTACCAAATTGCCACTGTTGGGCGGAATTTAACAAGTAATTTACCCTGTAAATTGCATCAAGTAAATATACTTATTGATAAAAAAAAACACAATCGGCGTATGCCACATTAAATTCGTTCTCCTTAATGTTAGACATCAGCAATGCATCAAATCTTCATGAGGCAATGCCTCAACAAAAAAAACATGTTTGACACTGAAGTAAAAAATAAAACTGGTAATTTAACAAAACTATAAATATTTTTTCATATTTAAAATACTTGAAAACAAGTACAATCACTCACATTGTTGTCATTGCCATTGGCCTGCTGTTGTTGACATAAACTAAATACGCTTGATTTGACGTAATTCGTGCTTCTATATCGTATTTACTTTGTTGTTGACACAACGTGCGTAACTCGGAAAGTATCACAAACCACATCAGAACTTCGCCAGGGGGAATTGCAGACACCGGCCGAGTACATTCCAGACACGACGACAGCAAGGTCACGAGTCTGACATCATGATGAGACCTTTTCCACGGTCCTAACCGGCCGCTTGGAAGCACAAGGTTACCAGGCACGCTCAAGAGAGGCATGGCTGCACGGGAATCTTCAGTGTGAACAGCTGAGGGATGATGGAGTGCGCCGTCTGAATTTCCGCTTTTACAAACTGACCATGGCCACGGATGGGTTCTGTATGTTATCAAAAGTCAGGTCCCTGATCCCAGGGTGGAAAGCTATCGGAATGCATATCAATGCAGGCCAGCTGTCCCCCAAGTAGTGGCATAAACAGCAAAATCAACATTACACAATTCAGCAGGCGAGATTGAGCTTGGTTAGTGCAATGAACGAGAGACTCTCTGGAAATACCAGGGGTATCATTCGACGGACGTGGCAGATATCTCAGTGGTGGGCAGTCCCGCCACCAGCTAAGTATCAGCGAGGGCAGGGTTTTGTAATTCATGAGCGCAGCAGAGTGTTCTGCCAGCCCGCAGAATGGGTGCAGCACAAGCCAACTGCCATTCCATTATCATATGAAAGCTTCAGGATGCAGTGAGGGGAATCCACCACAGTATCATGAAGTTATGACACAAGCCCTGCCCAAGTCCACAGCAGACCAAATGAGGCTCTGATTAGTGTCACGCACAGAGACAAAGATCCCCTGTACAGCCTTAACAGACTGTTGGGGCAAGTGATGTTAGCGAGAACATTTTATGGCGAGTCTGCAAATACACAGACATATAAACATAAATAAAGATCTCAATTATTACACCTCAGGTGTTGTAGACTTGAGCTGGTTGCCAGCAGATGGCAGTAAAGCGATGGATAATTTAATGTATCTGTGTGGAGATTTGGAGTGTTACACCTTCGTATGAATGTTTTCCCTGGGCACGGCAGCTTTCCTCCAGAAATCCAAACGCTCGCCAATGGCATTGGCCAAACGGTCTCACTGCCGTATCCTCCTCAAACAGAGTATCGATGCTCAGCGAGGCTTATCTTGGTAAATAATGGACACTGCTATTATAAATGGCCTCTGTACAAGAAGGGTAAGAAGGCCAATGGTGTTACAGTGGAATCATTGTCAGGGCTTTTCTTCGCCAAGGGGGTATGTTTTTCTGCTAGCGGGGACTCCATTTATGGAAAAAGAGAGCTCGTCTCTGTGGTCGGTGCTGGTAGTGCATTGGCAGATAGAACAAAAAAGATAAAAAGGCCATTAAAAGGTTATATAAGTTGGCTTAGGTTACATATGAAAGCACATTGCCTTACAAAATATACCGTATGAGTTTTGCACATTTTCCATAGCAACGGAAAGATGGAAAAAAGGGTCATTTGTTCCATGTGTCAATGGTCAGTTGCTGGGGCGCTTTCTTGGTCTGTATGGCTGTGGGCAGTGTGTTTAATGGCAATGCGACCCACTGACAGGCAGCCTATCCCATTACTGGAAACTCACCTTCTTTTTCCTCTGGCAAAATGGAAATGTTTTCCGTTTGTTTAAATTACAACGCACCGATATATTGCAGTAATAATATCCTTGGACCCTTGGGCCTTATTACCAGGAAATCTGACTTGATTTATATGTGGAACTATTCGCATTGCTTGTAAATGTACTCCAATTTACAGTTTCTCTTCATGCGTATCATCAGCTGTCTCCATTTCTGAAATTATATAATAAAATACCTGTTGGATAAAAGGTCAATATATGGCCAAGGACGGACCATATATTAATGTACTCCATGGTCATCATCATCATCCACTGCTGGATGAAGGCCTCCCGATCTATATACCAAGGACTAGGACTGTCACTGCTAGACGTCATTTTTCCATGGCAGCCCATGCCGTCTGAAATGCCATCACCATGCTGCAATTTCTAAGCATTCAATCTACACCTACTCTTAATAAATACCCAAAGTCCTCACCTTTTTCTTAAAGGCCCCACCTCTTTCGTCGGGCTTTCGAGTGACACTGACCTTGGTTTCGTGCCCCAGAGTCGCAGTCATGTATGTATTTGAATGCATTACTATTGTTATTTCTCAGGGTCCCTGGCGTGTATATAAAAATGGAACACTCTAAAATACACCACGTTTATTGACATGCAGGCTCTACGAAGTGGGTGGGTAGAGACAAACATTTCTGGCTTATCACCCTTATACCTTTCTTCGTATGTATAGGCATTTCACTTGTATTTCTGCAACTGCTGAGGAGTCTGACACAAAGAGAGAGCCGCGTTTTAAAATAACACAGTCCACGTTACTTGCCCCAAGTCCACACACGTTTTCCAGTAATTCATCTTTTGCCACTCAAAAAGTGGCGACAGGACGGTGGAGATAAGGTCACAAAATTAAATGCCAAAAAAAAGAAAATCTCCAGAAGACGATACTATGCTGTGAACCGATACCAGCTCGTACTGGGCTGATATCATCAAGGTCACAGAAGTTGAGGAGCTATTAACAAGACAGCGGGCTCGGATACATTGTAATGCACTTGTACCTTAGTTCACTGTTCTCTGGTTTTAAGACCCATTACTAGAATTGTGTGTCACGTGTAAAATGTGCAATTTTGCCTGTGCTTAAAAGTGGACATTAACCCCATTGCTGTTCATGCCGTGTGCCTTCCGAGGAAATGATGATCATTGCTGTTTTTACTAAATAAAGGAGCTACTGTTCTCTTCCACATAGAAAGATACCCAGTGTCAATTTTCATAAAAGTAACATTGCCAACGCACAAGTAAAAGCATCACTATCTGTGTGCTGTTGCTTCATATAGTAGTTCCCAAGCTCCGGTTTTATGAGACATCCTTTTCAGCAGTTAATCTAGACGTACCGGCGTGCGCTATCTACAAGTCCTCTGTACCTCCAAAGTTTTACTGTAAAATGCTCTCACATTTGTCCATCATTCTTTCACAAATGCCTATCAAAGCAATCTTCGAGGCCCATTACAAGGCTCTTCACTCAGCCGCAGCCCTCCTTTTAACGCAGGTGAGTATGACATCCTCGCTCTTTAAATATACGGCAGAAATGCAACAAATGCAGCTGCGGAGGCAGACTCCTAATGGAAACTTCACATGGCTCCAGGGGTAAGGTCAGATGACGTGATAACGCACTTCACTCCACATTAAAGCCAAACCGGCCAGACAAATAAATAAGAGAAGAGAAAAAAACAGCGCGGCTTTAAAGGAAGGTTTTCTCGAGAGTTTGAGACAGCTACCTGGCGTAAGGCCCGAGACCGGATTTGTCCGTGAAAGCATGGGGCTTAACGCACAACAGGTTAGCCTATACTTGACATTGAACACCGCACTTTCAGGGTGATGGTTAATGCTAAATGTGGACTGCAGAAGTGAGCATTTTTAAAAGCCTCAAGCTGGCTTATGCCATGAGCAAAAACAACCAAAAAAATCCGTCAAGAATCACTGCAACAAAGACGAGCTGCTTGCAATGTCATAATGGGCCCACGTGACAAATTGCTGTACCGGTTTTCCATTTCACGGTCAGGTTGAATGAAAAACGACGCCAGGCAGGCTTAACGCAGGTTTCTTGTCGACCAGTGACGATTTCGTAGCATCTCCCACAATATTAAGAATATCAAACTGGTAAGCCCCGCCAATTTGAGGAACACTTCCGTTTTGTTTGGGAATTTAACCATACAAAGAGGGCGCACTTGCAAAGTGTCAAATGCACGCAAAAGTAAGTGCACACATTATAGGCTCCCATCCCAAATGCATGTGTGTCTGCCTATGTTGTTGCCGTGTCTGTGTTTTATCTTTGTGTATGTCTCTCTCTGCATGGTGTCTGCCTATGTTGTTTCCGTGTCTGTGTTTTCTTAGTGTGTGTCTCGCTCGGTGTGTATTTGTCTGTGTCTCTCTCTGCACATGTGTCTGCCTGTGTTGTTTCCGTGTCTGTGTTTTATCATTCATTCTTACCTGATGATGGTTGCTTGTGTTGTTAACCGAAAAGTCGTATTATATTATTATTATTTGATTATATTTTCTACGTGACTTTACTGAAAGAACCAAAGAGTAATTCCTGCAGTCACGAAAGCTTCGAATCTAGTAGGAATAATAAGCACAATGTGAATATCAATGTGTCGGTAAACCCGCCATCACCCGAGACAGCCAATTACTAAGGTGTGTCACGTCAACGAAACATGCCAATTTGTTACTAGTTCAGCACACCGGCGTGTTCGAGAGTAAAACGCAACAATTACAATTCGAGTACGAACGACAAATTGGATTCATCTTCTTGGTTCTTTCGGTAAAGTCACGTAGAAGGGAAATAATAAAATAATAAAAATAAAACATAATAAAATAATTCTCACGACGTTTCGGCCACAACGCAAGCAGCTGTCCTCAGGTGAAGAACATGTCTGTCGGGAAGACAGCGTCTGAATGAAACACCCCAGGCTTGGAGCGTATATTTAAGCTGGGTTGGAGGGGGAAGAGCGCCTTGACGAAAGAATTTGCATATCAAGAGGAATTTAGCATATTTATGGGAAATGCAGATATGGGATTAGTCACTACTTGTGAAATGCGTAGGTGGGCGGGGGGTTTCGAAGTCATATTATGCCCGTGCATTATGCAGGATTAGCAGCATCAAAGGGAGGGGATAGGGGTAGCATTAACAAATTGGATATTTACGTGATCTAACCCAAAAACCTCTACTATGTATAATATTGGTCGCGAAAGCTCTGCGTGTTAGACACAAAGTGACTACAGGCTCAGCCCTGCCATTATGACTTGCACGTCAGATGACATCACGAGATTGCAGGTATATTTACATACAGTCTGACTTTAATCCTTCTGAGGAATAACACATTATCGCCGTCATTCCCGATTGCCGTTTTGTGCTTCAGCAGCTTGATGTGAACAAGCTTTCGCTGATCACCGTGGGGAAACTTTTGGCACTGCCTAATGCGTGACAATAATTCAATTTGAACACATTTACAGAAACTGTGCGGGATTTGGTCCTCACGCAATGCGTGCCAATGGCATTGATTGCACTGGTATGCAACATCTTTTAAAAAGTGCCGCGTTGAAAGTATTTCGTTGTCAACCTTTCCTGCAAACTAGAAGAACCTGAGGACTGCTATTGGTAAGCTTTGTGGAAAATTGTATAGCAATTGATTTAGGGAATTTGTATTTTTTTGAGAAAACATGTCAACTGTCTAATTCTAGATTTGAAGCTTTCGTGACTGCAAGGATTCATACTCTTAGTTCTTTCGGTAAAGTCACATTGACCACTTCACAACTCCTCCTCCCCCGCTGCCCTTCCTGGCTCCTCCCCCCTTAACCACTATATAAGGTACAGATATTTAGCTGTGACGGTTTCACCTGAAGACGGAAGCTTGTGTTGCCTCCGAAACGTCGTGATTTTTATTGTTTTATTTTTTATTAATTTTAATTTCATTTTTTACCTACGTGACTTTACCGAAATAACTAAGAGTATGTCAACTGTCTGTGTATTGGACAGGTGGACAACATAACATGTTCTGGACATGGCAATACATGGTTTATCTTCACCATTACTAAGTGTTCACCGGCGGGACGTGGCACACATAAGGAAGGACAGTGGTCAGTTGTCATGAAGGACACAATGTCTTCCAGTGGAGATAACACACACGCATAGCCATCAGGATAGATGAAGAATTGAAAGAGAGTGGACTTCAAATGGATTCCATCTCTATAGGACCAGAGGCTGTTACCTCAGCATTCATCGAGCAGTAGATATTCACTGAAATTATTTAATTACAGGATTCTATCTTCTATCAAAGGCATACATATGGTAACAGGTATAATTATCTTCTACACTGATTTGCGTCACAATAATAATAATAATGATTTACAATCATTTGTTAGTTTTGGGGGGTTGCTTAACCATACTTCATCATGCTAGTAAAGTATGGTTCATCTTCTTGGTTCTTTCGGTAAAGTCACGTAGAAGGGAAATAATAAAATAATAAAAAGAAAACATAATAAAATAATTCTCACTGCGAGAATAATTTTAATATTTATATATGTTTTATTTTCACTGTGAGGTTATTTTATAATTATTTTTATTATTTTATTATTTCCCTTCTACGTGACTTTACCGAAAGAACCAAGAAGATGAATCCCTGCAGTCACGAAAGCTTTAAATCGAAAAGTATGGTTCTTGAAGGGGGGGCCTAAGACTATTCCCCGATGTTAGCTTTGGCCCTGTATCGAACCTAGTTTATCAGTGCGCAAACCACTGCAGCAAAGCACTTTCTTACTTTAATAAACAAGTAATTTAGAGTAAAGTCACGTAGAAGGGAAATAATAAAATAATACAAATTAAACATAATAAAATAATTCTCACGACGTTTCGGCCACAACGCAAGCAGTGGTCTTCAGGTGAAGAACAGGTCTGTCGGACAGACAGCGTCTGAATGAACACCCCCAAGCTTGGCAGCGTATATTTAAGCTGGGTTAGAGGAGGAAGGGCGCCTTGACAAAGGAATTTGCGTTGTGGCCGAAACGTCGTGAGAATTGTATTTTATTATGTTTTAATTTTATTATTTTATTATTTCCCTTCTACGTGACTTTACCGAAAGAACCAAGAAGACGAACCCCTGCAGTCACGAAAGCTTTCAATCGAAATTTAACTTAGAGTAGTAATTTGCTTTGTCCAAGTTTCTGCGCTACCATACTCTGACGGATTAAGTTCGGTGCTCCATTGAAAGGGCTTGTCACAAGTGCAATACGGAATATTTGCACAGCAGAGGCAGAATAAGCACAGCACAAGAAGGTTAATGTCAATTTCAGGGTCCTGAGCCAGCACCTCTCTAGAAGGCAGGTTAATACCCCGAGGCTGGCAAACAAGAAACACATAACTTGGCTTGCACGCCTGGCAGAGGTCTACATGTGCAAGGAGTTGGTCCGCCGCCGATTGCATCACTGCGCAGGATCGGTGCTTGCGCCTACATTGTACTGGGTGTTTTTTGGGAGCGTGAATTGGCAGTCTCAGTGTGCAAACTTTGAGGGGTGTTCAAACGGTCCGCATCGGCACGCGGAAAGCGATGAGTGACCTTGATGA
This sequence comes from Lampetra fluviatilis, assembly GCF_964198595.1. Classification (NCBI taxonomy): domain Eukaryota; kingdom Metazoa; phylum Chordata; class Hyperoartia; order Petromyzontiformes; family Petromyzontidae; genus Lampetra; species Lampetra fluviatilis. The sequence goes on along the minus strand of NC_136294.1, from coordinate 8,419,287 downwards.
AACTGACAAGCAGTGCACTCGCTGCATCTGTGTTCCAGGGCCACAAATTACACCTTTGCAGAGAACCACGTGGTTCGCAGCATCTTGGAGCACATCTTGCAATGCAAATCTTGTGAATATGTGTGAAACTCCTAAACCCTCTGGGCTGTGAGGTTGCCATGAGATGGCGGTGCAACAAATATGTCCATGAACCCTTGCCCGCAGAACTTTCGGTGTTATCTCCTTGTGTGTGTAGGATTTCCCTGGATATGCCACTTTACTCCCACGTAAACAAAAAAGAAAACGCTCCGAAAAAAAATACGTTACCGAACAACTGAATTCGGAAAGCATTAAAAAGACTCATTGAGGTTTTCCTGCATATATAACAATATCAATATACATAACTTCTTTGTCACTGGAAAATACATTTACCTACAAAAGTAGAAGTAAAGGGGAGCTTGGTCTGTTGATTGGGGGGTTTTTACAGATTGAAATTGACATTTTACAATTTTCCTACATTTATCCAGAAATATATTTAAAAAGTGGTAATGAATGCCAAATACAATTTACTGGAATGCTCTGGAATGAATCTGGTCAAGAGTTTGCTTTGAACAAACTCTTGGCTATGTGCGGTGCAAAAGAAATTCAACATACCTACAAACATACACAAAATTAATACATTGCTTCTGAAATTATGCTCTCCCAGAAGGCTGTTAGTCCGATGGGTTGCGGAAGAAATACTTTTGTATATTTTTTATGTGGGCAGACGGAGATGTGAAAATAAATTGTCTGTTTATATATTTTGAATTATTACGGATCATGAAGGGTGAATTGTTCTACCCCTGTTGGTAAAAGAACAACATGCTACTGACTCCGAGAAGTAACAGTGACATTAAACTTTTACAAGTCATTGTAAAAGGGCACGCTTTGTAGAATGGCTCACGCAGCTTGTATTAGGCATCATGGTCGCATATGGGAAAAACGGGAGCACGGACAGATCACTGAAATAAAAGGCTTACAGTTATTTTTCAGACGCCTAACAGGAAGCATCAGCCACCACATAGCATGGAGTGCATGTGAATTAGCAGCTGCTGCATAACTGTACTTCGTGTGTCGATGTGTTGTAGATCAGGGACATGTCGCCTCGGGCCCATGAGCCACAAATGGGCAACAGTGGGGTTTTGAGTGGCCCAAGAAGCAGAAGAGCTTCGTGAACACTCGGCCAAACAACTTGGCAGGCTGTTTGGCACGGACAGGCTACAACGACTTGACTGCCCGCGGATAGCTCGAAGATTCCCAATGTTGCACGCGCTTTAAAACACTTCCACATGCCTGCTCTAGATATGACACGTGACCAAGATAAAAAAAAAGATTGCATACGAAGATTGACTGTGAGAATAAATGCAACCAACAAAGGTACTTATCCGATGTGAGTTGCCTACGCAGATTCTCTCATCTTCATCTATCAATGATAAACTTAAAGGCCATAAATACATATCGACATATGTGCTTGGCTTTGTATGTCAGCATCAATTGGAAGGGTGCCCCGGAAGGAGATACGTTATCAGGTTAGGGTATAAGTCTAATTTTGTCACGACACCAGGACACAAGAACCAAAGAGTAATTCCTGCAGTCACGAAAGCTCCAAATTAAGATTGTCAAGAGATGTTTACCGTCTGAGAAGAGACATACAAATATATAATTTGAGTTTCATAGCAGGAAATCTTGGTCCTGGGTGGCAAATGCTTTTACCTCCGATCCTCCCCCATCGGACCTGCTGAGTATATCTGTTCATATCCAAACCCAGATTTCCACAGCTGTGAGATTTCCAACTGCTTTTCATTTAAGCTTTACATCACCCCCTATACGCTTGGCGTTTGAAGTTTTAGCAGGTTTATAAGTGGGTCATTTTGTGTATAGCTCCATATGTGTATTTCATCATGATGATGTTGTTGCACTGTAGATCCTGGTTGATGTTGTGATGTCTACTCTTCACGATGTTTAAATATCTGTTTTAATTCCTTCCACTGGAAACTCTTGCTCTTACGATGTACTGTAATTTTCTTCCTTGAAGATAAACTTCTGGTCTCAAGGGACTCTTATCCGATATTCAATGAAGTACATTGACCCAATTCAGCAATCGAATTTAATTAGTAGGGATATGAACAATAGGACAGGATATGTTAACACCATCGTAAACAAACATGTTGCCTTAAAAGTAAGTAAATAAATACAAAATCCGTTATACGGTATTGAACAATTGTTTTTTTCTCCAGAGCAGAGAGGATATTATGAAGTAAATCGCTATGTGAGTTGTTAATTTATGGATGGATGTGCCGCTAAGAGTGGTACAATTTTAACGGTCATCAGTTGTGAAACTTCAGAGAGAATTGCGGCCTAGAGCACAGGCTTGTTCCGTGGTTTCTGGCTGGTTGACAGGTAGCTCACCACTGGCTCACCAGTGAACCACAGAGTTAACAGTTTGATTCCCCAATCTACCAGTAATTTTTTGAGGATAAGTACCACAGCAGTCAATATAATTGTAATACAGTAGTCAGAATCCCGTGACATAATTTACCATCACAGATCATTGTGAACAATATTGTGACCTACATGTTTTTTTTATGTTGGACTAATAAATAAATTAACTTTCGTATGATAGCTGCACGTAAAAATATATGCGTTATTATATTAGTCCATCAGTCTATAATCTTCCCACTCAATAATAATTTGCACTTATGAGGTGCATTTTACAATGTCTCAAGGCACCGTGCCTTATCAAGAACCGGGTGGCAAAATAAAAGCCAAAGAGGAACAAAGATACCATTGGAACCACATTTGCCAGTAAAAAATATGATAATTGGTTTTTTACCCTTCTATCTGGCAACAAAACTGACACCTTTTTTTACAAGGAGTCATGTTTGCATAGACCACAATACCTGCAGTCATAATGCAAACAAAAAACATAACTCTGTATGCACTGTACTTGAAGTTGATTGGTCCACACCCGAGGAAAGCTGTCTCAGGTATTGTGGTCTATGCAAACATGACTCCTTGTAAAAAAAGGTGTCAGTTGTGTTGCCAGATAGAAGGGTAAAAAAACAATTATCAGGACCAAAGATAATTAGAAGAGAGCAGTTTAAAAAAATCTGTGTTTAAATCGAGCCTTAAAATATATAAAGCGACATTCATATAAACAAGAAATCTCTTCTTTGACCTTCAGGGTCTCATCAGCCGTCAGCCTTTACGCGTGTATCTCTAGAGGACAAAAGGGGTGCACATTGTTCTACAATCCTCTACGTCGCCTCCACAAGAAATATTTATTTTTAAAATACCTACCAAGCATGACTGCTGATGTGACCCATAATGCTTCACAACAACTATGCATAATGAGGTATTATAGATCAATAAATTGCCACTACGGTCTTAATTACAGTTCAATAATGCAAGAATAGTGGGACCAGGCTGAGTATGGGTATGGGGAGTATGAGGGCAGGCCGCGGGAGGAATGATGGGGTGAAGGGGGGGGACATGGATGAAAGGGGATTGCTCCCACATCAGAGAGATGCCATTAGCCAAGTAGTGTGACATAAAAGGGCTTTAGATGCATTTGCAGCATTTTCCCCATAAGACTAATATACGCACTAGATAATTAAACAAACGAGAGTGGAACAAAGTTTGAGAAGTGGAGGCAACTTGGTCTGGTCAAATTGACTTTCAAATAACTGTAGGTTCTGAAAGCACACTTTTAAAGAAGTTTAAAAGTGTGCTTTAAAAGTGTGGAAAAGTTGAAATAATGCATTCCAGACCATCAGGTTCCACAGAATTGTTTTGTTTGTGCAATGTGCATGGCATACTTTCTCTTATTGACACCATATGCTGGGGATGCAACAATTGACCATGCACTGTAAAGTTATTCAGTATTTACTATTGACAAGTGGTAACTGTGTTGAATTAAATGAGCGCCAATCCTAAAACTATGAGACTAGCATTTGCAGAAATCTCAAGAGGAAAATTATTTAATCACGACAATACGTCCAATGAAGCTGTAATATATATATTTGTATTTCCTTTTCCACATTGAGCACCAGTGTAAATAAGACACATTACAGAATGCTTGCTGTGGTCAGCAGAGGGCGGTGCGGCAACGTTGGACTGTACTTCTATGATCCAACGTCCATACATTCACGAACTCGCACTCACCAGCGCGGGGAAGTATGGTCAAATAACCACCAGCAGCGGATTGACAAAGGCCTGTGTACATGCGCGTGAAATGTTCACAACAACAGGCCGATGCACACATCTCCTTCATATCATAAATTGAAAGTTAAAGACACGAACTGAAGTTTGTGCGACTGTGGCCATGCAACCCAAACTATCGACTGGAACGACAACCACTGTAGTCCGCGCTTCTTCAACAGACAGGTAATAGCAAACATTCCACAAACTCTCTCCTGAAGCCCTCTCTCTCTCTCTCTCGTCGTGGCTAGCTGACCTCGACATTGACATTTATCTCGCGAACATATGGCGGCCATCATACGCAAGGATAAAATTAAATAGTCCCAACTCGCAGGAGGTTACATAAACACGGCGTGCAGACGGCAACACCTGCAGGCGGCATTCCATCGCGAGTCTGCGAGCCACACAGAGTGAGTCCCAGGCAGCGCGGGACACGTGCGGCGCGTATATGCAGCGATCTCGTAAACCACCAGCAGCCACCGTGCCGAGGATCACACTGCCCAGGTGTAACGCAAACTCCCACAGCAGCAGCAGGCCGGCCGGCTGGCTGCTGCTGCTGATGTGAGATTTGCCCGTACAAAGCGTGCCCGTTGCGTTCTGTTGCGTCTGGATTTCATTCATGCCAAAACAAGACCTTTATTGAAAAAATTTAGCTGTTTTTTTTTATTCCTCTTGGAAGTTTTTTTAAATCGTTTTTTTTCTACTTTGGTGCCAAAGAGCGTGGGCACTCGTCCAGTCTTCCATTAAACGATAGAGCGACAACAAAGCGCAAGACGGAAGGAATTGTTTTTATGTATTTATTGAGTAAATGCCATTCAAAGCGTCCGAGAAGCTGTTCATTCATAAACACATGCCATTCAATAACAGACTTGGAAATACTGATCGACCGCGTATACATTCAACCGTATACATTCGTACATGTATTGTACTGTACAGTAAGTAATCACGCGAAGAGAAATCACTCTTTCCTGTGCACTTTTTTTGTTGCTGGAAATTTATTCAAAAGGAGTTGACAATAGACATTCCTTGAAAATGACCTCAAAATACATCTGCAATGCATCTGCAGTGCCCTGTCAAACATAATTACATTTCTTTGAATTTGGTCACGTGCCTTTAACTGGATACTCCAAAAGTTTAGCTTATATAATATTATATATGTGCTTCTCAACTAATTACCCGATTAACTAATTAGTTATTAGTTGAAGGGTATATATTATAAAGCAATTACTTAAATACTAAGATTATCAATGAAAGCGATACGTTGATGTGTGAGATTCTATCAATATGTGTAATATGAATTTAGACACGATTCTTAAAGTTTAGTTTATTGCTAAGTTACGTTTGCAAACGAGCTGTATGACAATTCACCCCCCTTGGAATTCAATTGTCACAATTCAGGATGACGATTTAATATCAGGACTCGATTCGTCTTCTTGGTTCTTTCGGTAAAGTCACGTAGAATGGAAATAATAAAATAAAAATAAAACATAATAAAATAATTCTCACGACGTTTCGGCCACAACGCAAGCAGCCGTCCTCAGGTGGAGAACAGGTCTGTCGAGAAGACCTTCAGACGCTGTCTTTCCGACAGACCTGTTCTCCACCTGAGGACGGCTGCTTGCGTTGTGGCCGAAACGTCGTGAGAATTATTTTATTGTGTTTTATTTTTATTATTTTATTATTTTCATTCTACGTGACTTTACCGAAAGAACCAAGAAGATGAATCCCTGCAGTCACGAAAGCTTTAAATCGAAATTTTACTCTATTCGTGTTCCACATTGTGGTGGATGTTGCAGCCTCTCGTGGCTGAACGGGGTGGTGGGGGGGCACGTGAATCCATCACGTACAATTCTTACGCACGAGTTTCTGTAGCAATGCATCGTTGAATCGATGCATTGCTACAGCTCTCGTGCAAACATAAAAAGTACACTTACCCAGTAAACACGTCAAAGTTGTCAGGTGATTTCCAACGTTGGGCACAACGTCGGTCTAACGTTGGGCACAACGTCGGTCCAACGTTGGAGGAACGTTCCATGTTCACTGGGTATTTGACAGGTGTGTGCTACATTTCATACGGACCTGAACGTCAAAATTGCAACAAAAAATGTAGTTTACCAGCACCGCAAAGGGGACGTCCATAAATGACGTCACGTACCTGGGGGGGGGAGGTCAGACATTTGTGACGATGTGAGGGGGGGGGGGGTGAGAAATGTGACGTCACATCAAAATGCGCAACTTAAAATAAATATAGACAACACGTTCTGCTTAATTAAATATACTTTTAAATAAATATTTTCTCCTACAACATCAGAGTGCAGCGCCACATTAAACACGCCCTACAATGACCATAGTTTAAAGCGATTTGAAGCATGTTTTATTTTCAAAATGGAAATATGACGTCATATTTGAGGGGGGGGGCTAACTTTTCGTGACGCCGTGTGACGAGGGGGTGGGGCGGTTCAAAAATCGTCCAAAATGGCGTGACGTCGTTTATGGACGGCCCCAAATTGACCACATCATTTAAAGTTTAAAGGCCATCTTTACATGCGTGCAAGTTGGCTTTTCAGCTGAGCGGCGGACGGTACACTGCTGTTTGTAACGCCAGATGTCACGCAGCGAGGGACGCTACAACATCTGGGCAGTTCTCAGGAGACTCTGGCTGAATGCGTCGTGGCACCAGGCTCTGCTTAATGTATAACGGGGCATGGGAGCCTGCAGCATCTGGCTCTGTGCACTGCCCTCTCCGTGTGATTCAGCGCTCTTCCTTTCAATATTATGCACTTTTAAACATACGTACAACATATTTTTTTTTACTAGTTTTTGTGTTTAGTTTGTTGCCATTTCCCCCGCACCTCCAATTAGCACGGTTGCCTACGTACGGTGCGAAAGAAGTTCAACATTCGTGCATACAACATGATACAATATACATATATACATGTCGACGCTTTTGGCGAATTCAATTACTTGTGGAGCCTCTTGCCAACATTTACAGTTGGTGGAGACGATCCAATGTGTGAGAGCAGAGTTTCATACTTGGCTGTTCAATTTTAATCCTAACGGAGAGCTGCTCAAGACTAAAGAGAGCACGTTTCCTGATTTATATCTGACCTGCCTCTGTGTTAAACGTATGGCTGACGCCCATAAAATGTGGAAATGCGGTCATACAATACGCGGCCCTTTACATTAACGCAGGCAGCACTTTGATATTTTAAAAACATGTTCAGACAAGCACGCTTGAGCGCTGACAAGATGTCGTAATGGAATAATGCCGGCATCTGGCTCAACCAGCAGATACTCCCCTCCCGTCCTGGAATTGTCGCACGGTAGACGGTAAACTCAGGAAATCTGGGTCACCTTTTGTTCAAGGACCTTTGGCCACGGTGTCAGGTGTTGTTGTTAGATATGGTGCCGAGGCGAATTGCCGTCATTTCCAGCTGCAGACCAGAATGTAAATTACCGGTTCCCAATGCTCTGTTAGCCGTTGAGATGGCAAGTCCGATAAGTCGTTCGGGGGTAAGCCGGATCAATTCAGCTGTGCACGTGGCGTCGAACAATATCCACCGGCGCTTCAGCCCTGTGGAAGGGCTTTGGATAGTGAGTAATGTGTGAAACAACCACCAGCACAGCTCTTGACAGAGACGCACTCGTGTGCTTGAGCTTTATGAGTGTGAGGGTCATCGGTGTAAACCCCAGTTCCGGTACCCAAACAACGTGTGTGGCAGAGTGGTTATACAGAGTTGGGGAGCGGTAGTGTGGCGGTCAGCATTGTGCTACGAACTAGGGGTCGGCACGGTTTGAACCGACTCAAACTGGTTTCAAATTGAGCAATCCAAACCAAACCAGCGACGACTGAACCAAACCAAACCAAAACCAAACCAAACTAAGCTAAACCAAACCTCTTAAGTTGGCTTGAACCAAACTAGTTTGAGCCGGTTCCACCCTGTCCGAGCCAAACCGAGTCGGTTTTCGTAGCCCCAAACCAAACCGAACCAGTTCAAACAGAGCCAAACCAAACCGATTTGGTTCGGTTCAAACCGCGGTTTGGTGGTTTGAGCTAAACCGTGCCGACCCCTACTACGAACCCGGCGACCCGAGTTCGATTCCCTGCTCACGGCCAACACCAGTGACAATTATTTGAACCGGTCCCGGGCCTCCTCTAGGTCGACTAATCCTGGTGTGGAGTTGCGTGTAAACATCGCCACTAGGGAGACAAAGGTGGCCGGGCGTGGTGCTGGCCACCCACCCCCCTCGTGTGCAGTGCCCGCCTTCATAGGTGCTCGCTAACAGCACCTGCCCCAATGGTTTGTTAAGGCTATACGGGGGCCGGGGATTCTTTGTATTTGTTATACAGCTCATTATCGCTTTCAGGTGGTCTTAACCCTTGCAAGCACTGTAGACTCCACAACAAGTCCATGAGCTAAGGTAACTGTTGTAGTGGCTACATATTGAACAAAAATTACATCGTAGAAAAAGAGGCAATATTTGGAGAAAAAAGCACATTTGACTATACTCCTTGGTTCTTTCGGTAAAGTCACGTAGATAGACAAATAATAGATCAAAACTGCTGAATTAGGCTACTTCAGCAGTTTTTCCTTGCTGTGGTTGTCCCACCTGATGACGATTGCTTGTGTTGCGATCGAAACGTCGTGATCTATTATTTTTCTACCTACGTGACTTTACCGAAAGAACAAAAGAGTATGGATTCCTGCAGTCACGAAAGCTTCAACTCAACACATTAAACTATTCCTTGAAAAAGAGATAATCATGAAAAAATTGGTAAAACCACATCGCGGTCCGCATAGGCTCCGTCCCCTCGGGAGCGGAGGGCTATAAATGGCGGTGCGCGCGGGCGCCCGAAGAGTTGGTGACCAGTGAAGACGGAAGACGGAGGAGGAAGAGATAGGGCCCTGAGACACCTAGTCCCGCTGTCCTTGTAAGGACCGGGACCCTGTATGGCTCAGAGGCGGGACCTTGGGACCCGGGGCCGGACGTCCGTGTGAGGGCCGGGCCGCGGGACCCAGTGGTCGTGACCCATACCCAAGCTGGGGTGGGTCTGTAGGTTCCCCCGGATGCTACGGGGCTGGAATGCCTGTGTGTGTGTAGCCGGGTGGAACGTGTAGCATGAGCTGTAGTAACCACACGTGTCGGGTGGAACGTGTAGCGTGAGCTGTAGTGACCACACGTGTTATTGTGGCAAGACAAGTGTTAATAAAGTGTGCTACCCGTCAAGTGGTCTCCTGCCGTAATTTACAATACTACATATCCCATCGTACACACGCGATGCAGTGGCACAGTGGTTCATGCGTTGCACTATGAACCCGGCGACCAGAGTTCAATTGCCGGCCACGGTTAACATGAGTGGCGAGTGATATCTAAATAGTCCTGAGACCCCCCCCTCACTCCCACCCCTTCACTAAGCAACTTGCACGGACCAGTGCGGGTAAAGTTTTTCTAATGTTGCCCACCGCTGATGGGTTTAAAGGATACCTATCGCTGTCCAAGTACAAACAATAAATGCATTTTTTTTATCACAAATGTACATATGATGTTTTTTTCAAATTTTCCTGCGACAGGATTTGTCTGTAAAAATAAGGATCATATGTAATTGCAATTGTAATCCAATAATATGAACGTAAATAAATGAAAATTTATTTCGTAATTGACTTCTTCTGACTCTCTCTTGGGAGCACTGATGTGCTTGTGAATTTGCTCATTTTTCTCCAACTCTGAACAATGGAGCGGTTTTGGATCCAATTTCAACAGTACACTCAGATGGTCAGATACTCCTTTAGCAAGATGGAGGCAGGTCATACTCAACGCTTTCACATCTTGTAAGGGAATGGCCCACGTGTGATCTCAGAATTTGCAACAAATCCGTACAGCTACCGACGCGTATTTTTTCAGGGATTTTGATAAAGCCCTTCGAAGCGAGGCATGCGGACACATAAATCTCCCCGTATTCCTTTCCAGATGAAACGAGCTGCTTCATAAATCACAGGAGGCTGACGGTGCGCCCGTTTTTCTGCTTATGGAAAGTGCGCTTGCCAAGCGGACGTGATGGATGCAAAGGTTGAACAGAAAATTATTTCTAAAGGGGATCCAGAGAACATACCGAGGTAATTATACTCAAAGCTCCTTTGAACTTCAAAAGAGACAGTAGTACAGCATTGCCACAGGTTCCCCACCATGGGCCATTACCTGGCTATTCTCAATTTCACTAAAATTGGTAACTGTTCAATAAAGGAAAAAATGGGTCTATTCCCCCCCCCAAAAAAAATTGTATTCCAATTGTGCTATTGGCGTCACGAAATGACAGCATCCTTTTAGAAATCTTGCAGAGCAGGGGCACACACGGGTGTGTCAGAGAATGGCTGTGGGTGAGGTTTTTTGACGGGTCTTCTGTAAAATCCTTCCATTTGAATTGGGGGGGGGGGTCACACTTTCACATAATCTTTTTTATGCCATTGTTTCCTGCATGGCAGGAACATTTTAATTCCTCGGAGATGGTATTTAACCAAAAAAGCGCTAAACTAAATGTAATATTAAAAAAAACGTTGTGCAGACATTGGTAACCACACTGAGACAATCAACTTTACCGCACTTGAGGACCCGATTTCATCACAGGTGGCTGCCCAGACTCAAGTGCGGGATTGCAGCACCTTTGAGCCTCTTCACACTGAATATAATTACTTGGTGATGGTGCTAAATATTTTCAGTGGTGCACAAGCACAAATAAGAAAACAATTCAACGCAGTTCAAGACATAGGCCTTTCGCGACCAATGTTATTCATAATATCGTTTTTTGGGGGGGGTTAGATCGCATAAATAATGTGTCGTTAAACCCGCCACCACCCGACACAGCCAATTAGTAAGGCTTGTCTATTGTAATTCATATGCATACATTAACCCCCCCTCCCCCCACCCCACCCCACCCCTCAGGCCTTCGCACCTGATTGGCTCACAAGTGACGACATCACAATGTGTCACATGTATCCCTCTATTTAAGACCGAAACAGGAGGATTTCTCCACAAATCTAACTGTCGCCTGATGATACGAGTTGTTATTACTGGCGAAACGTCGTACTCGAATTGTAAATATTGTGGGTTTATTCTATAACACACCCAGTGTGTGCTGTGCTAGTAACGATTTTGCATGTTTTGTTTACGTGACAAACCTTACTAATTGGCTGTGTCGGTTGGTGGAGGGTTTAACGACACTTTATATTAACACGATCTCACGCAAAAACACCTCTATTATGGAAAACTCATCGCAATCTTAGGCCACGTATTGTGCAATGGCTCTCCATTGCCTGACGTTTTGGACAATAAAGGCCCATTGCCCAATACGTCGCCTATTATAAACGGGTTTTCTTTTGAGGAAGTGTTGATGACGAACATGTTGAATTTTCACAATTAATTTTCATAATTTCCAAGCATGCGTGGAGAAATACACCACGGGAGCACAGCATCGCATTTGTAAACAATACACCTTGCACACATGAAGGTTTAACAAACAGCCACTCTGTTATTACTCACCAACAAGTTATTAAACAATTGATTAAACACCGGACCTATGCACAAATATGAACAACAACAAAATATCACTGGATTGTAAACAATAAATGTTATATCTTGGAAATCCATCGCTATTCTGTCTGGTGAATGCACACACCTGCATAACGGTGCGCGTTGGACAGGTGCGTTCAAAGTATTTGGCAGGGTTACGCAATGGTAGAGCACGTGGCCCACCATCGGAAGGGTTGCGACTTCAAATTGATGGTCAGAGGTCGATAGACTTCGTTGCCCAGGAGTCAATACGTAGGCAACGTCAACAGTGGTCCTATAAAAACATGCACCCTTGCCACAGGACTGTGGAATTTCCACCACTGGTTCAAGGCCATAGGCAGGCGATGAACACCACTCTGCGTTCAATTGAGCAGGAAACACATTTTTGTTGTAAAGTGATGACTGTTTCCTGGCTGTATTGGAACATTTCTTCAAACTTTAAGGAATCCAGCCATGGCATCATGGTTAGCACTGGACTTGCAATACAGACACCACCGGTCCCATCTCCCGGCATTGCAGTGGAAACAATTATTGGTAAGTTTCTTAAATCACCACGCCTCTGTCCACCCAGCAGCATACATGAGTTACACCACGGTTAGTCAATCGCCAGGTCGCATGTGGTACGGTAAAGTGTGGCCATCGTGGAAGAGTAGGCCAAAATACGCTGGGGTGGATATCTCGAGAGCTCGTCTCGTGGAGGCCCTTCCGCTAGAAGTGATGTGAGCAAGCAATAGCGGAGGCTGCGCTTTAACCATCGCATTTTATTGTTGCACTTGAGTGCTGGCAACGCATTGCAATCTTGTTTGTTTACATTACATCCGTTTGCTTTTTCACCGCAAGAGAAGAAACATAATAAATCCTGCGATGCCCCCACAAAGTTCCAGATTCCGCATTCTGGAAATATCTGTGTTGTGCAAAAGCTAATTGTTTTGGCAAAGCTGGGAAGCATTCCACTCAAGGCTACATGCAATTAACACCGCCCGGCTGACAGGTTACTGCACACAAACAATCCGTATCTCATCGCGCTCCTGGCATTACAGCTTCAAGAGGACCTCTCTCGCCGAGCGATTCGAGCTGAAGAACAAAGACTCCAGCAGAACAAAGTTATAGGATGTGTCGAACATTCCCAGCTGTTGCCGGGAGCCTCATTTTTCATGCTCTCTGCTACATCCGGTGTACGATGTTGGGATGGATTGATGGCGTGAGCAGGTGCGTTCGGTGGCGTATCCAGGGAATTCCGAGCGGGTGACGACAGAGGAAGGACATGGGTGCTCACGGCCAACACGAGTGACGATTATCTGAATCGGTCCTGGGCCTCCGCCTAGGTGGCCTCTGCCTCAAATGAGTACCTGGTGCGGTGTGTAAAACATCGCCACTGGGGAGACAAAGGCGGCCGGACATGGTGTTGGTCACCAAACCCCTCGTATTCTGTGCCGGCCTTCACAGATGCTCGCAAACAGCACCTGCCCCAACAGTCTGTTCAGGCTATCGGGTGTATCTTTGATTTATTTGGCGTTGGCAGCACTATGTGCATCCAAAACATTTGGCAGGAAATAAAAATTAAAGCACGGCTTCATCAAGAGCAATTGTAACAAATGCATATCCACATTTTTATTTTCATGTAATGATGCATCCATTAATTACCATCTATGCTTGCATTCATAGTACCATGCATCACATTGTGCATGTGAAAACAAATGACGGTATTCGCGATTTTTTCTATTAAAAGTTAACACATCACAGCCCTTTTGTCCAATCCACTGACTTATGAAGACTTTTCCATGCCATGGAAGTCTTTAGGAGTTGCATGACCATACTTCACCACGCTGGTCAGTGTGAGTTGGTGGCAAGTGAGGCTCAGGACTGCTCCAGGTACCACTCACCGCTGATGTTCGCCACTGTGGCCAGGAATTGAATTCAAGTTGTGAGGTTCATTGCATCACCCCCCCCCCATCCATGCAAATCTTCTGCAAATAATAACTTAATTATTGTTACATTTAGGCTAATGGCAAAATACAGCACATAAATCAAATCGTGACCGAGAATTAAAGATGTTCATCACATCACTGAGGGCAGTGAAGTGTTGCTTGCCTAATCATCAATATCATTGCAGTACTGTTGCTTATTGCAAGTCTAGAGCAATGTAGTTATTGGACACAATCTACGTTAAAGCCAGTGATGACAGCCACTTTGAAAATGCTCCACGTTTGGCTGCGGAAAAAATAGCACCACGGAGTGTTCCAGTAATCCGAAATACTCGTGGTCACGATTTCAGTGTCACATTAGTCCACCAACGTAAACACGTGAGATGCCCCCCGTTGTCGGTGCACGGAAAGCCCCTCAGAGTCTCAAGACTTGTTCAGGATGATTCATTGCATGAATGAGTGTTTGGCACTCATTCATGGAAGTGTTTGGCGTCGTTGCTTATAATTCACTTTTTTTCTACCACGACTGATGAAAATGATGGGGGGGGGGGGGAAATAAAAGGAGTAAAGTGTCAATTTCATTAAATGTATTAAAGATTAGCAAGTTACTTAAATGTTTTGTCTTTTTACTGCTACCGAGCACAACAAATGAACTCGATGTTTTCACCACCCGACCTTCCAGAGGTAGATAAAACAACATCTAAAAAGGTAGCCAGTATTTTTAATAAGAGCCTTTCTAAATAACCTAAGAAAAGGCCGATTTTCAAAGGCGTGCATTGTCCTATATCAACCAACTTTACATACCAAATAGTACCCAGCACATGTATGGATGGAGGTTGGTAAACAAGCACTGATGGACCACGTGACAGTCATGAAACCAGGACATGAAAACAAAGAGGCAATTAGAAATAAGGTTTCTGCTTACTTCTGGTTGCTTCTGTATTTCGTCTGCGATGAAGGCCTTACCACGTCATGTCAGTCATGGGGGGATGTTTCGACCATACTTCACCATGCTGGTCAGTATGTGTTCGAAAAGGAGGGAAGCCCAGGACCGGTTCCATGTATCACTCGTCACTGCTCTTAGCTGTGACTGGGAATTGAACTCAGGCCGCCCGGTTCATAGCAAACCAAGAGTAAACATGCGCTTACTTCTGATCGCTTCGTGTGTTTTCGTGTCCTATTCCTGCTATGTATGAGGGGCACTAAAAACGTGATCCATCCCAGTAAGGAGTGGAGTTAGGCAGGTGGGAAAATTGTGGAATGTTGTGACGTGATTATTGTTGTTCATTCCTGCAAAGGGCAAGAAGGGTGTGCTGCCACACTCTGCAAATCACGAGATGTCGTCACAGAGAAGTGGCACGGTCTAATTCTCCTGCACAACATGTGCTTCAATTCGCAAGTCCTTTTTAAATCCTTTATATTAAGTTCACTTGCTTGCGCGCTTACGACCGTGCAAATCTTTCGGTCGTTTTTCAACCCATTTCCCGTAATCCAATCGAGCTGACATTTTACACACAGACTCGTTGTGCGTGACAATGTATTTTCGTGAGAAAAAAACTGTCCAAAATTTTACACTTTTTTGAATTTTTTTATATTTAATTACCAATTGCGTAATGGTGGCAGGCAATCATCTGACCCATAGGTGGCAGCCATCTCAAGCCAGAGGACGAGAGGACTCTAGCCGCCCGTTTCAAAGACCAATGTGGGCTGGGTTGTGGCCTATTGAACACGCATATAAAGGATTTATAGTGAAAAACTTTGTTTTTACGGGTTAATATTTTTTGTTTTGTTTCAGGCTGCCATCATCAGAGTGTAGCATTGAGAAGTGAAACAATCCACCGCACTGCAGCTCAGACCTAGCCCCTTTCAGTGACTACTTTCTCAGATAAATAATCTCACGCGTGGTCATCGATTTCCCCACTGACGAAGACGTCAAAGGGAGTTGTGTCTGGCCGGGTTGAGGACCAAGCCCTGGACGAATCTTCTATTGGGAGATCCGGATTAAAATTGTAAGTGTAGGAGGTGAGGAGAACGCATTTAAAACAGTGAAGGGAATTCAATTCCAGCTCATCTCATTCTTCCTCGGGTCGATAACTTTTCGAGTATTTCCTTTCAAATACAGAACACACACAATCGCGAGTGCAATCATTAATAGATCTAGATAATCATCGACACATAATTGCTTTGGCTGATTCCGCCTCGTATTCTTTGCGAGCGTGTAAATGGGCGTGCTAATACGTCACCGTAATGTTTTCACAGATGATAATCAAGAAATGGTGACCTACGAAATGATGATTCGCTTGTAAAAGCTAATCATCATTATCTTTGCCACCTCAGCGGTGCTTCGAGACGTGACTTCATTCTCGCGTAAGAACATACGCCCTTTCAGAGTGACGCTGCCCTATATAATACCATAGCTTCAAAAATCAACAAGTGGATCCAATTAGGGTACAGTATTGTGTTTCCACAATTAAATATTTGCTATAGTAACGGGGAAAGTAGCCACGCGATCATGTAAGTAGCTCACTGTTTTTTTTACACATTTCTTCAGGCACGGGGTTTATCGAAGAATGTGTGTTCAGACGTAAACCTTACGTGTGACAGAAGCAGTTCTGAGACAAAAAAAACCACAAGAATTAAAGGGTTTCCCAAACTAGATTCAGATTTAGTTTTAGGCCATTGTATAAATCACAACATTGCATCTGAATAAATAACAAAAGTAGTAATACTGGTAATAATAATAACTCATTTCCAGCCATTTGTCAAACCAGATGAAGGCCTTATCCCGATTTCATGGTGGGTGTTTGACCATAATTCACAATGCTGGTCAATGTAGGTAGGTGAAAGCGGAAAGCCCAGGACTTGTTAAAATATCACTCGCCACTATTATTAGCCGTGGCCGGGAATTTAACTCAGGCTCCGGGTTGATAGTGCCCTGTGTGCGAACCACTGCTCCACCACCCCCCCACCCTCCATCCCTATATAAAGAGAGCAGGTCAGAGTGGTTTCCTGCTCATCCAAATACGAGGCAGTGTTCATCTTCTCTTCGCAGGCTTCGTCCAGTGGTCGAGATGTCCAACCGGTGTCAGAAATTCTGCATTCCTCTGAGTTGTTCCTCGAGAGTCGTGGTTACGAACCTGGGGGTGCACGCACCTCCTGGGGGTGCGAGATGCCCTTTCTGGGGGTGCGAGACATGGCCAAAATTTCTTAGAAGGTAAATAATCGAAAGACAAATTCAGCGCGGGCACGTAAGTGCAACTACTTTGTTTCACCAAACCGACGTATTTATTAACATCGTATAAACACGTTTACGGTTGAGAACCAAAGGGGTGCAAGACTTCAGCAAAGGTTAAGTAAGAAGCACTGGTCGAGAGAATGCGCGATCGTTGATCGATATTCGGTCGCCAGGTCGTGATTTCTCAAATTCACAGAGTGAGCCACGTGAACGCTGCCAACTCCCACTCCATGTCTTCTGACAGGGAGGGGCTAGTACTGGTAGGAACCTCCTGGTTACACCAGCCCACAGGGGATTATTGTGTCCGTCCGTCCGTCGTGAATCCAAAAAGGGGAGGGGTGGGGCTGGGTGGAGAGGGGAGGGTGGGGAGGGGCTGGGTGGGGTGGGGCTGGGTGGGGAGGGGAGGGTGGGGAGGGGCTGGGTGGGGAGGGTGGGGCTGGGTGGGAAGTGGGAGGGGTGGAGCTGGGTGGGGAGGGGCTGGTCACCCCGTGGTGCCCTTATAAAACTCAACGTTTAACCTACTCACGCCGGCTTGTGCCCGCCCTCACAGTCGGCCATATTTGCGGAATACACCACGCTGCTGTTGACCCTGGCCATTGACCGAACAACCCAACGTTCCTACCAGCTCCCTCCGCAGGAATGTGTTTAATTCGTAGATGACACCCATTGCTTCTTTGCACAAAGCGGTATTCGTTGTATTGACCCCAGCAGGACAAAAAGCTGAGCCTCCCACCAACTGACAGTTAAATGTGCAGCCTCATGAATGCAAGCCATGTGCACTAACTACAATACTGCAATAACCAATCTGGTATATATGTACGTATATAGACATATATACACAAAGTCAGCCCATGTAATTGTTGGGGGCATGTATTCAGTTTCAATTTGGGGCCCTGTAAACCCCCAGACCTCCCTTGAGAAAACTGCACTTTATAAAGCAAGGCTTAATTCTGACGGTTTAGTTGGCCAAGCTAAACTGCACCCACGATATAAAATTACATGGCATTCATAAACTTAAATATTGCAATGATAGTTGAAAAAAAGAAGTGAATAGCATTACATACAAGGCAAATATCCTGCTGAGTTTCCACGTGTTGAACTTCTTTAATTTAATTTGTGTTATTTTATATTTCTGAAAAACTGTAAAAAAATGTTAAAACCTCCCATGTAGGAGCAGGGTGGCCCAGAGTCTGGCTGCTCAAACGTGGGCTCGACTGGCCGCTGATCTGAAACAAAATCGGAACCCCAAAGGCTGCGCGATGCTTGATAGTAATTTATCTACATCTTCTTGGTTCTTTCGGTAAAGTCACGTAGAATGGAAATAATAAAATAAAACATATTAAAATAATTCTCACGACGTTTCGGCCACAACGCAAGCAGCCGTCCTCAGGTGAAGAACAGGTCTGTCCTGAAGACAGAGTCTGAATTATGTCAGTCAGACTCTGTCTTCACGACAGACCTGTTCTTCAGACAGAGTCTGAATGATGTCAGTCAGACTCTGTCTTCACGACAGACCTGTTCTTCACCTGAGGATGGCTGCTTGCGTTGTGGCCGAAACGTCGTGAGAATTATTGTATTATGTTTTATTTGTATTATTTTATTATTTCCATTCTACGTGGCTTTACCGAAAGAACCAAGAAGATGAATCCCTGCAGTCACGAAAGCTTTAAATTGAAATTTAATTTCTCTTCGTGCCTTACAAAAATACACACACGGATGCCTTCAAAAAGTCCTCATAATAATGTTTTGTTAAGGCAGCCTTTTTAAAATACTCCTATCCCGCTGAGATGATTAAAGGTGGAGATGAATAGGTAGGACAAACATTTACACGGGAAAACAATCTATCGTTACAAAGCCTCTGTAACTCATTGTGATGTGTGATGATGCACACCTACACTCCAGGGAACGGAGGATAGGGGTGGTTGATTGTGCCTGAATGAGATAGCATTGGGATGTCTGTAGAAAGTAGTACAGCAAGTAGGATCACATGTAAAAGTAAAAAAAAAACTCAGTTTAACACGTAGGCATTCGCGACCAATATCATCCATAATACAGCCAGATTAGGCTGTCGTCTGATGAAGCTAGTTGTAATTACTAGCGAAACGTCGTACTCAGATTGTAAATGTTGTGGCTTGGCTCTCCAACACACCGGTGTGCTGTACTAGTGACGAATTGGCATGTTCTGTTTACGTGACAACCCTTACTAATTGGCTGGTGGCGGGTTTAATGACACAATTTTATATTTACGCGATCTAGCCCAAACAACCTGTATTATGGAAAATTTTTTAATAAAATGTAACACCAAACGTTCCAGCAAAACCCTCCTGAAATAGATTGTTGTGACTCAGTTATTTTTTGGGTTAATTAATCAAATAACACTGCTGTTAATTATGAATCATCTTTAGAGTCTACATGTGCAACAAACATCTGGCATTTATTTTGAAAACAGGAGCATGCGATTTGTGCGTTGGCTCCATTATTTGGAAAGATGGACAGGTGTTTCCGGACTCCTTTACAGAACGCGTGACTTGCACGTCATGTTTATATTTACTCCGAGCTGAATCCAGCTTTCATAACAGTACGCACGGCTGTGTTTGGAGGAGCGCCCCTTCCGATACTGAGGCACGGCCAGTGATGACCCGGCGCCAAAATCTTTCCTGGAAGCCACCCCAAAAGACTTGGCTCATCTTCTGACATTCTGTCTTTCAGTGTGTGGAATGCCATAATGATTTCCTTACCTTAATGTTGAAGTCGGAATGCAGTCATTACGGCTGTTGATGAATATATAGACATTGTTGTATCGAAATAACCAACCACGTGTGCTTCCAATTTTCCTATTATGGTAATTATGATTATGGTGGCGATGAAAATTGAAAATGTGCTATCTGAAGATCATCTGGTTTCTTTAACCCTTCGCTTTCTTGCCACCGGTTTTAAGAGGGAATTAGTGTGAACTATTTTTTTTTTGCTAAAGTCTGTGGAAAAGCGATGGCTTTCATTTGAAATCCAAATAATGAGACCCAGAAACCCATTGCCTTGTCAAGTTACACCCAGTCAAGTGGTTACATAAGAGGTTCCGATATTATTTACCCAAACCGTAAAGATCCAATCAATGACCGCTGTGGAGACAGAGAGGATGAGATCAATTCACGCATGGGAGTGAGATGGATTGTTGCATCACAGGAACTTAAGGAATGGCAGTAAGCACGGCTAAACCCTCATTCACCAGTGGGTAATGATGATGACTTTATAAATATGGTTTAACATTCCTTTGAAAAGGACCTATTACTAAAGGAAACTATTCCACTTATGATATAACCGTTTTGTTTCACACAAAACACCCAACAAATTGTTGTTCTAAAGCAAGCGAACGACATTTATTGAAAGCAGGTTGCACTCAAAGCAGATAACCTCAACTCCCGGAGTAGGATGGCAATGGATAAATAAATAATCACGTTGAAAGGGCGCTGGAGAACTTGCAGATATCAACTTCCACTGATGAATGCTTCGTAACTTGTCTCTGGATGACTCACCTCTACCCTCTGCTCAGTCGGTGCTTCTGCAGATTTCATGGCAATCATCAATCTCCATTACTCAGCAGTTAAAGCGTACATCCTTTCCATCGTTTATCACACACTCTATCTTCTTGTCACGGTTATGAATTACATCATTTTAAGAGTCCTTAAGAGAGTGAGAGAGATAACAAATACTATATTGGATTTCCCCCCCTTTTATTTAAGCCAAGTGCAGCCCATTGCAATTGTTAATTTCTTGATTCCCTTAACCCTACTCTTTATATTTAAACTTGACCTAAAGGTAATAATCACACTCTCCCATATGTCTCACATTGTTCTAAGTATTTACATTGAAAATAGGCCTCGGCAAGGTAAGGTAAAAGTTAAAAGGTAAAAACAACGAGCCGACCTTTACCCTACCTTTTACCTTACCACAATACAATCACTCTACCCTTACCTTTTACCCTTTAGCAGGTAAGGTACAAGGTAAAAAGCAACGAGCTTACCTTTACCCTACATTTTACCCTTACCGCATACAAATTACCCGATTACAGGGTAATTACTAGGGAACAACTACACATGAACAAGGTTTATAACGGTAAATGCTAGGTAGAGCGCTTTAATCATATAGAATACTCTCGATTATTCCAATTTTACACGCTTTCTTTTAACTCACTCTGTCTGTTGTTGTTGTCGTTGTTGTCGTTATTGTTGTTGTATCCTCAAATCTTGAAACTCAATTTTTACCCACTTCCTAATGTGGTATCGACTGCAAACTTGGTATACTTAGGTCATACTGATGACAATACTATATTCTATCATAAAAAAAATCTATATGTTTTTAAACAATTTTTTTTATTTGTTATGTTTCGGCTTGGGTCTAATTGTCCACGCTCAACTGACGTTGGCTGTAAATCACCACGGTCCCTTACGTTGTGGCAAGCTTCGGGGCCACTTCCTGGAGTCGTGGAGTTGTCATCACTCGTACATTTCATAAAAGCGTGTTTTTTATCAAGTTTGTTTTAATATTACTTGTTAAATGTAGGCCACGGACTGCGCGACGGAGCTTTTAGCGGTAAACTAGGTACCGTATTTACCGGGTAATACTTTGCGCTATCTTTACCCTACCGGGTGATTCTTCCGAGCTACCTTTACCCTACCCTTTACCTTACCCCTTGGCATGTCGACATCTTTACCCTTTACCTTTACCCTTTTACCCGGTAAAAAGGGTAAATTACCTTACCTTGCCGAGGCCTAATTGAAAACAAAATTTTTCATTAAATATTTCCAGGATCATAGTGCCTTGCCTTCCCTGACAGCCTTTGTCATTGCACTTCTGGATGAAGGCCTCATCATGCCATTTTTGGCACGGCGGCTGCTTGACCATACTGCATCATGTCGCTCGGTGGGTTTGGTGATGGAGAGTCCTGGACCGGTGCAGATGTCACTCACTGCAGATGTTAGCCCTGACCAGGAATTTAACTCAGGTCTCCAAGTTCATACCACAGTGTTCTGATCACTAAGCAACCGTTGCACACTGAGGACAGAGTACTGGGTCATTTTACTGGTAGGAACCTCCTGCTTACACCAGCCCACAGGGGATGATTGTGTCCATCCGTCGTGCAGGGAGGGGCTGGGTGTGGAGGGAGGCGCTGGGTGGGGAGGGGAGGGTGGGGAGGGGCTGGGTGAGGAGGGTGGGGCTGGGTGGGGAGAGGAGGGTGGGGGGGCTGGGTGGGGAGGGTGGGGAGGGAGGGGCTGGGTAGGGAGGGTGGGGCTGGGTGGGGAGGGGCTGGTCACCCCGTGGTGCCCTTATAAAACTCAACGTTTAACCAACTCACGCCGGCTTGTGCCCGCCCTCACAGTCGGTCGGCCATATTTGCGGAATACACGACGCCGCCGTTGACCCTGGCCATTGACCGAGCAACCCAACGTTCCTACCATCTCCCTCCCAGGAATGTGTTTTTAAAGCAGTAACACATACACTATTTGAATAAACAAAGCCTTCCTCTCTGGCCAATCTACGACACAAAGCGACTGCACATGCATGACAGAGGTTTATCTATAACTTTATTTACCACTGGTATTAGTAAAAAAAAAGAAAGCACGTCATGTGAATGCAGTTACAGATTCTGGGCAGACACGCAATATGCCTGGAAGGTATTTTCAGGCATAACGTTTCGCAGTAATGAACTTGACACTGATGTAATGCCATGTTTGCGAGTTGCCAACTATAAGGTTGTAACTCGTCCGGCTAAGACTGTGACACACGCACATCATTACGCCAAAGCAATAGGCGGTCCACAGCAATTTTTTTAAAATATAAAATCAGGGCCAGGTGTGCAGATGTCAACCTGTAAAACAGCAGCTTGGGGTTCGAGTTGGTGGATCACACAATGACGGGGGCCTGCTCGATGCATCCACCTGCAGGGACATTAGGTGCACATCAGACGTAGTACAGCAAGCAGGTTGTTGACCTATATGTGGAAAATTGCGGTGCTTTTTCTCGTCTTGCAACATTGTGAAAAATAAATTGGGCAAACGTCCAAGGTAGAAACCCTCTTGGAAAATATTTTTTTAGGCTCAGCGAAGCTTTTATTGGGGGTAAAAAAGTTAACCCGTAAAAACAAAGTTTTTCACTCTAAATCCTTTATATGCGTGGCGGCTAGAGTCCTCTCGTCCTCTGGCTTGAGATGGCTGCCACCTATGGGTCAGATGATTGTCTGCCAGCATTAAGCAATTGGTAATTAAATATAAAAAAAAAAATTCCCTAAACAATGTAAAATTTTGGAAAAATTTTTTCAGAAAAATTAATTTTCACGCACAATGAGTCTGTGTGGAAAATGTCAGCTCGATTGGATCACGGGAAGTGGGTTAAAAAACGACCGAAAGATTTGCACGGTCGTAAGCAAGCAAGCAAGCACGCAAGCACGCAAGCAAGCAAGCGAACTTAATATAAAGGATTAAAAAAAACAAACGACTGTTTTATGTTGTAGAAAATATGAAGGCTCTGCTACTGCATTTACATATTTATATATTTATTTGATGATATTATGTCCGTGACATTTGTAAAGTAACACAAGCACCCTAACCTTTATAGATATTCCACAAAAATAATACGGAAGCATACAGTTTCGTAAATAGAAAGCATCGTTTGATTTAAAACCCTTTACATGTCTTCAACCAATCTCAGTGTATGTATTACATATTTTGACACACTCCTCTGTAAGATAAAGAAAGTGGAAGAGGGAGAGCGATTAGAAATCAGTGGGGATCTATAGATGGATCACCTTATATATACAGAGACTCCCACGAGCAATTATCTAAAAGTCAAGTGTAACGTGAATATCTGGATTTAACTCTGTGACGCAAGGTGCAAAAAACTGCTATTATATTACAAATAATACCTCTGTTCATTTAAATACAACAACCATAACTTGACTTTAAAGTTCCACTCAAAACTTGGGAGCACATGAGATGATTTCACATCCATAATAAAGTTTTTTTGGGGTTAGATCACGTAAATATAAATGAATTGTTAACCCACCACCACCCGACACAGCCAATTAGTAAGGTTTGTCAGATAAACAAAACGTACCAATTAGTTACTAATTCAGCACACTGGTGTGTTGGAGAGTAAACCCACAAAATTCACAACATTTACAACTTGAGTACGACGTTTCACAGCTTCATCAGAATTCAAAAAAATAGCCTCATTAAATTTTGTGGGTTTACTCTCCAACACACAACCGGTGTGCAGAAATAGTAACTAATTGTCGCGTTTTGTTTACGTGACAAGCCTTACTAATTGGCTGTGTCGGGTGGTGGCAGGGTTGACGACAAAATGATATATATGCGATCTAACCCAAAACACCCTATTATGGATAATATGTGTCGCGAAAGCCTACGCGTTAGAATTATTCCTCATATTTTCGTCAGTGGTATCAAACTGGTAGGATTGACAAGGGAATGTTGAAGGGCAATGAGAAGGAACACAGTGGCAGATAGAGTGAGATTGATGTACTCCCGGAAAACATTAAATACCATGGATCTGTTGTTTTTTTATGAAGACAGAATTCAGGCCCTTAAAAGGCGTCCTGGTAACCCCTTAAAGTGAGCATTACTGCAGAATGTTCTTGATGATATGTACCCTGTATCGCACCAAAAAACTCAACCACCACCAGTATGGGTCGTATCACTTAACACCTTGATTTAAAGCTTTAAGACATATTAACGATGAAGTTGCTGCTGCTGCTGCACATTTTAAGGAACATTCCTAAATATTCCCATTCCAAACTAAAGTGCAATTACTGTCTAAGGTAGGTTTAGAAAATAACCAGCAGGCCATGCACAGGGCAGGTCATTAATAGAGAGGGCTTTTGGTTCTCATATATATATTTGTCAAACTCAAAGTCGGTTCATCACTACCCCTGACTGGTCGGCACTCAGAGACACTCTTGAGGTACTCTCTATATGATCATTTATCAACTCTCCGATGAGCACATTTAATGTGAGGCATTCACAAAACCCGCTGTAGCTCGCTCATCTGGATATCAGTAGGAGTCTTAAAGCTTATCCACGCTATCAATGTCATCATTTAGCCGCTTAATGAAAACAAATCTCATCGCTATTAACCAGAAGTGCCATTAGGCATGCACGCGGGAATTTTTTTGGGGATGTGAAAGAAAAAACCCACTCCATACCACAAACATTCCTCCAAGCTCAATTGAAGCTCACTTGATCTCAAAAAGGGTTGACACGAAATGTTAAGCAGGTGTCTACTGAATTTACGGACGCAAGTCTTTTTTTTCTCCGCAAGCTGAGGTAAACATTGCTTTTTCTTTTTAAAAACAATCTTTTTCTGAAGTTCTGACCATCACACCTTTGACCTCCGTCGCGGTGTTGAGGTCTCGGCTGTCCCTCCGATTGACTTCAGCAGCTCGGGAAGCAGAGACTGAAAGCGAACAGCTCTGAGCCTCGTGACCCGGCATCGATGGGTTTATCGTAAGCCAAGCACATAAAGAGGATACACGATTGATGTGGTACGCTGGAGCACAGAGAGTGACGGCCAATGGTCACAAGCAAGACAGTTGCCCAACACCTCATTATCGTGTCACTCAATATCAGTGGTTAAAATATACAAACCGTACACGTATTTATCTAACCACAACACGATAAATAAACAACGTCTTAATCCACCAGCCTATTGGTTTTCTAAGTTTCTTCAGTAAAATCTGATAAATATTCACTAATTCTAGATTTGAAGCTTTCGTGACTGCAATGATTCATACTCTTAGGTTTTTTCGGTAAAGTCACGTAGGTAAAAATAAAAATAAATAATAAAATGTATAGAAATAATAATATAAATAAAATAATATTCGCTATTAACTTTATTACCCACAATTCACTCCTGCAACAGCACAACACATCTTGTGTTCTGCAATCTTCGTACGCAATCTTTTCATTTATGTATATGGAGTATTCTATTAATATACACCCACAATATACATTAATACATCCCTTTGTTAATCCACTACTGAATGACGGCCTCCCCACTCTGTGTCAGTCATAGGGCTTGTTTCACCATACTTCACCATGCTGGTCACAGTTAATTGTTGAAGGGGTGGCCCAAAAATGGTTTAATTGTCATCACCCATTGATGTTAACCATGGAGTCAGGTAATCATATTTATCGTGCAGTGCACTAACCACTGCGCCACGAGACCCCATGGGTATGCACTGTATAAGCATATAATAAAGGCAATTATTTACAAAGCGGGAAACCTCCGTGAGAATTTATTTAGAGGGGTTGTGCACTGGGACGTTTGCTCGTTTCCACTAATGAATGCGTTGCTCTACATGGGAGGAAACGAGGGTATGTGGAGAAAACCAATTGCGAATGAGGTCACAATCAGCACTGCCATCCCCTGACGAGCTCGTAACCTCATGCCTGCAACATCTGGGCAACTACTGCTGGTTAACCGTCCAAGCATCATCATCTTTATTTATACTGGAGGAATCCGATGAGCTACCAAGCTCTTTTCACAGATGACCAGTCGTTCCAGTAGGACATCTGTGAAGTATTGACCAGGTTCAAGATCTGCTTAGCTTTTGAGATCCAAGGATATCAGGCACATTTATGCTGATTTGGTTTTACGCTATATCATGATGTGTCAAAGTGACGTAATTAATATATATAAATTCATAATAGGTGTCATAAAAAGAAGACCACGTATTATGGAATATAAATGCACATTGCACTGTCTTTTATTCGCTAAATGCAACAACAAAGTAAACCTAGCAAATACACGTCTTAAAGCACGAAGTCGGCAAATGTAACACATGCAGACAATTAGGAAAACTTGACATAAGCGAGATTTTTATATACATTTTTATTCCATTCCGAGGTAGATCCACGGGGGAAATACATACATGCTCGTTTTGTAAATAGAAACCTCATTGGTGGAGGACATTGCCCTGTGTGTAATGGCTCACGAGGACCCCAAAGGACAGATTTTGCTGCGGCGCATTTGGATGAAACCCCGAAAATCCTCTGGGCTTGCCAAACACCCGGCCGCGTCCCCCCACCCCCTACCGTCTGGAGATGTGCTGCAAAGACTGTGTAACACAAGACCTCTGTACCATTTACCTTTGCTTTTTTGTGCCCCCCCCCCTAACCGCGACCCCCAACAACCCACCCCAACCCACTCCCAAAAGCTTCTCTTTTTTATTTCAGCTTTAGCTTGGGTCTTAAAAAGAAGCAGGAGAAGGCAAAAAAAAAATAAGAAAACAGGGATACATTTCATTGAGCTCAGGAAATGGAGTTTGGTCTTCTTCAATCAAACGACAAAGGTGGGGATTGTGCGGCCGAACGGCCGAGTCTGCGTCTATGCCTGCCGAATCACTTCCCCCGTGTCAGCGCCGTGGAAATGGAGCCTCGCCGCCTGTGACAGGCGCTTTCATCCGGACGTAACCCGAGGCGCACCACCGGCACCGATAATCGGCGCTCACAGAAATCTGTGGAAACACTAACTGCCTTTAACACTGCAGCTCTGCTACCCTTTCAAAAATAGACTAAAATATACGGCGAAGATTCCGTGGCATCTGTAAATATGTGCGTGGCCACGCACGCGCGTACGTACGTGTGTACGTGTGTGTGAGACTGAGTCTTAAAATGTGTACCTGGTGTGCTGTCAACATCAGAAGTTGGGGAGATAAACAAGGCAGCAAGGCATGATTCTGACCACACCACCCCCTTGTGTGCTATACAGACTTGAATAGGGGCTCGCTAATAGCGTTGTGTTTGTATTTGTATCTGTTTCTGAACATCAAATCGTGTTGTTGTGATGTAGGGTGTGTTGCTTGCTACACTTTTCATGACAAGATGAAATAGTATTTATTATTTCACCGATATAAATAGTTATTTTCAAACAAGGCTATATTTCTACATGCCACTGTGTATAAAAAAACATGTTGCATTGTTTACTGGAATTAAACAGAAATTTAAACAAAAACAATACATTTTGCGTGTGTCTGCTCAAGACATTTTCTGTTTAAGTAATCAGAAAATGTGGTGGATTCGTCTACGTATCTCAAGCAAATATGAAGGAGTGCAACCACAAAAAAAGACAATTGTGAATCTTTATTCATTGTTTAGG
This sequence comes from Lampetra fluviatilis, assembly GCF_964198595.1. Lineage (NCBI taxonomy): Eukaryota > Metazoa > Chordata > Hyperoartia > Petromyzontiformes > Petromyzontidae > Lampetra > Lampetra fluviatilis. The sequence goes on along the minus strand of NC_136294.1, from coordinate 8,391,174 downwards.
AGACTCATACATCATACGTGTGGTGTACCACATGCAACACACACTCTGTTTTATTAAACAGGATGTTCTTGGCTCTGATTTGTATGAAAATGTAAATTTCCAGTGTGTCCTTAAAATGCACTTGTGTTCTTTCCAGTGGCCCTGGCTTACCTGATGCACCAAAGTGATGACCTTCTCTGGAGAAGTTCACAAAAGTAAATTAAAACAACCCAGTGCCATGTACATGCCAGTCTTACATTTCATAATCAACATCATCGTCGTCGTCGTCACCTTAATGTGTTAATGCACAGCACAGGTCTGGGAACATATCTGCAAAAAGTTAGAAAATGGTGCATGTCACAGAATAAGTAGCAGCTTTCGTGTGAGTATTTACTCGCACGGCTTTCAAAAATATATCGTAAACAATATTATTGGTGAAGTGACAACAGAAGCCCCTTTTTTAAATCCTTTATATTAAGTTCACTTGCTTGCTTGCTTGCGCGCTTACGACCGTGCAAATCTTTCCTTCGTTTTTTAACCCACTTCCCGTGATCCAATCGAGCTGACATTTTGCACACAGACTCGTTGTGTGTGACAATTTATTTTCCTGAATTTTTTTCCCGAAATTTGACACTTTTTAGGGGAAAAAAATGATATTTAATTACCAATTGCTTAATGGTGGCAGGCAATCATCTGACCCATAGGTGGCAGCCATCTCAAGCCAGAGGACGAGAGGACCCTCGCCGCCACGCATATAAAGGATTTATTGTGAAAAACTTTGTTTTTACGGGTTAATTTTTTTACACAATGGAAACCAACCGGTCCTTTAAAACCGATTTAACCAAGCCGTTGACGGCAAGTTGCTGCCGCGCAATTGCTCGCTCAGGCCACTGCTGGCAAAAGAGCCTCGACTAGAGGGAGCTCGAGAGTGGCCCCTCAAGAGGGCATTCGGCCTGCCCGTCAACACTGGCCAGACCTATTGGAAGCAGTGGCACGGCCCTCCTGAGAAACAGTGACGAGAATCAGTGAGGCTTTCCTGGGCAAACCAGCCTAAGAATAAATAAATAATATTCGCTGATCAAGTTGGTGATGTATGGTTAAACAATCTTCATGAGTGGAACAATGTAAGGAGGCTTTCATCCAGCAGTGAATTGAAAAAGGAATGTCAATTGTTATAATTTTATGATGCTGTATTGCTGAATTACCATTATTTTTATCATTGTTTTCTTTCAGGGTGTGTTGTCTGAAATATTAGTTTGTTATATTTTTTTCTTTAGTGAAAAAGCTGTTCTTGTTCATGACGATAGGTGGTGATTTCAGAGGTCGGGCATCTGCTTATGTGGACTAAATGAGTACTTTACCCTGTGCTCTGGTGCAGCCTTCTGGCCACAGTAAGCTATTGAAGGAATCTCGACTTAAAGCTTTCGTGACTGCAGCGATTCATATTCTTGGGTCTTTCGGTAAAGTCACATAGATAGGTTAAAAGAAAATAACAAAAAATAACAAAAAACTACGACGTTTCGATCGCAACACAATGATGACGATCGCAACACAAGCGCTCATCATCATCTCCTTGATGACGAACGCTGGTGTTGCGATCGAAGCATCGTAGTTTTTTTGTTATTTTTTTGTTATTGCCTTTGAACCTATCTTACGTGACTTTACCGAAAGACCCAAGACTATTGAAGGAAATTTGAAGGATCGTTCAACATTTTTCCAGAGCACACCAAGCGAGCTCGTTTTCCCAAGCCGTCTTCCACCATCTCATATGTGCATCAAAATGTTGATTCCCGGGTAAAAGTCTTATCAGTATAGCATTGATAAAAAAAAACATTTCCAACCGTTGGGATATATTTCCATACATTCTCTCGCCAGTGGGGTTTGCTATCGAGCATTCGGGAAGTGTAACTGCGTTGAGACCCACGGTTGAGAGGGGTCCATGAAGGGGCGGCATATATTGGACAAGGGACCACCTTTGCATTTCTTGCACCAGGGCCCACCGCGCTACGCCAATGACAAGAGCGCACGATGTGTTCACGATCACAAAGATGAATTAGCGAAACATGACAATGGAAATAATAATAATAATATTGGTCGCGAAAGCTTACATGTTAAAGCTAAACCTGTGTGTGTGTGTGTCATCATGTCATGCACATAATTGGTATCAGGATGAAGGTACAGCCTTGAAAATATTTTCTCTTGCCTCACTGTTTCTGAGGAAGGGCCTCCACTAGAGGAAACCCTGGAGAGCCCCTCCAGAGGGCTTTTGGTCTACTCTTCCTCACTGGCAGTACGTCTTGGAAGAGAGAGTATCCGTTTATCCTGACTGTGGTGATCAACTCACTTGTTGGACAGAGGTGGAGCGGGGTGGATTTAAGAATCGTATTATTTTCACTGCCCTGTTGGGAGATCAAATCGAACTACCCACCCCTGAATTGCAAAGTCTTGCGTGCCAACCGTTAGACAATGGCAACTTCGTCACTTGTATAAATGCACGTCATGCATGGAAACTAACTGATGCATTGGCAATGTTTACTCGACAGAAATACATATCAATGTATATATGAGGAAGCCACTTGTTGTGTCACAATGATTGATAGGATGACTGGTCACCCGCTAATCATTTAAAATAAATACTGCATTTGGCCACCTTGGGAAAACATTAATTATTTTAAGGTGACTTCTTGTTACACAATCACATGAGTCATTGTGAGTTTGATATCGCAAATTAACCTTATACAGAACCCTTTATGCTCAGCATTTCCCCATTGCTGTATTGACCTTAAATACGTCATCTGATGCAAATGACGTATTTATGAGTAAAGGATCAATACGCGGTCGATGAATTGCCCTGATTGAAACAGATGAGTGTACAAGCCTTTTCTCGTGTGCCGTAGGCGTAGTTCCATATAACAACGTAACGTCATTTGTAACAGCGTGAACGGGGATATGTCACAACTTGGGAAGGTCTTCATCCAGCAATGGCCGAATCATTACTGATGATGAACTGGAATATGTCACATAGGTACGATATGTAACCGTTAGCTAGCTCCAGGATTTTAGAAATGGTCGCCATTTGGGGTCACGTTTCGAATCACTTTTCTGCACTCCAATTTTTTCCCATTGCCATGCAGATATAATCTATAGTCGTATGCATAAACAAAATTGCTATAAAATCTGTATAGATATGTCAATCAGACCACTGGTCAACAACTGGATCAACATTTGCTGTTGAAAAACGGTACTTTGCATAAAAGGAAGTCGAACAGTATATTGCAAAACAGGAAGTATAAATATGCAAACGGTACGCAGGGTAAAAAGGCTGGCTGTAGCTTTGGATGTGGAAACATTTTTGATACAAAACTTGCAATGACTCATGTCATCGCTAGATCAGTTATTTATTTTTCCAACGATTCATCACAGTCATACATAATTACCTGCTCTTGAAAATGTCACACAGGTTATCACTGTGAAAGCGTCTCTAAGTTTCTCGACCCCTTTTTCAGAAGCGCCTTGAATTAATGTTGTTTGGCCAATTTCAAGGATTCATGTTCAACGGGGTTTTTTTTTATGTGGGAGGAAACAATACACCCTGATTCATGCAGATGTAGAGGTGTAATTGTGTATGGGCGCGGATGGCTAACAAACACAAGGGGCGTGGTTAGGGCCGTACACAGAGGAGGTGCTCACACCGACGTCCGCACCTGCATCCCCCACGGGCCCCTCCCGGGGGCCGAGTACTATAAAAGGTGGTGAGCCGGAGGGCTCGAGGTCGAGTATCAGCTTAAACCAGCGAAGACTGAAGACCAGCTAGAATAGGCCCCGGAGCTCCCCTGGCTCGCTGTCCTTGTCAGGGCCGACCAGGGCAAGCCGGTGGCGTGGCCCCGAGAGCCCAGACTGACGAGCCAGTCTGGAGACTCAGGGTGCCGGGATCCCAGCTTGACCAGGGCTGGGATAGGTAGCCTCCCCTAGCTCCGTAGAGGAGGACTTGGGCTTAGGTTAGCGGGGTTAGATGTTGTGTCTCCTTGTTAGCCGGTAAAGGGAACGATAACCCCTTAAGTACTGTGTGTACCCGTTACTGTGCACAAGTTGGTGTTAATAAATAAGTGTGCCTCCGACCCCGTCGTCAAGCCTCCTGAATACTTACTACACAGGGATATGACACTCGAAAGGCCACACAGACTGGTTATTAACTCCGTGTGCTGCATAGTGGTCATCTCTAAACAAAATTGCAAGATCAACACACCCTTTCTCCCAAAGCACTGGATCACAAATAAATGTAGTCCTTTGTCAATCCATGGCTGTATGAAGGCCTCCCCAAGGCACCGCGATATTTCCGATATTAGGAAGCCACTGGAGTTATGCACTTTTAAATGTAGATTGAAAACTCTTTTATGAAGAACTGTTCTTTGTGTTTAGTTTGTTGTTCTTCCCCCACACCTCTAATTAGCACGGTTGTCTGTGAAAGAAGTTCACCATACATGCATCTCTCGTGATCATGGTATGTAATAATCCACCAAGTATATTGAACTTATTTCGCGGTGTACGTAGCAAAATATGCTAACTGGAGGTACGGGAGTAACTGCACACTAGCCAATGTAATCACTCCATCTTCTCTGTGAAAACTCTCTCGCGCGTGTACCATTCTTTGGCCACCGCTCCGTTATTATACTTTACCATCGGCCGTCTTTCCTCCTCGTGACTTGTCCTTCCCAAGCCGCACTTACTTTTTTGACAGTTTTAATTGCCTCATTAACCTGAATGTGTCCTCCAGTCCACGCGTTTCTCTCTCTCTGTCTCTCAGTGCAATTCCAAGCAGGTATCTCTCTACGCTCCATTGAGCACTTCTAAGTTCTTATTAAATTATGTTTGTCAATGACTTTGTTTTTGAAGCAAGTGTAATAGCAGGCAATACACACTGATTAAACACCATCGTCTGCAGGCCACATTTCTCTATTTTGTTTCGTGATCAAGTTTGGATTTACAAAACCACCCCAATCTGTTCTCATCCACCTCTTTGCAGGTAATTTTTTTTTTCCTGTTTCGCCTTCAATAGTTTTCCCAGACTCTTTGGTTCTTTCGGTAAAGTCACTTAGATGATTTTTTTTTTTAAATAACTAAATGAAATCACGACGTTTCGTAGGCAACACAAGCTTCCTTCATCAGGTGGAACAGCCACAGCAAAATCACTGTAGTGAGTAGAGAGAGCTATTTGTGACAAGCGATTAAATAGGTTCACACATTTCCACTGTTTTCCAGTCGTGTCCCTCCAACAGACATCTGCAATTGTCTAGTGGACTTGTTGTCTACCACCTTGTTTCTTCTCTCGTTTATCCTGCACTCAACCCTGCAGCCTCACTTTATAACGTTAGTCTAAAATTTCCTCCAGTTCATAACAGCCAGAGCATCTGAGATGGTTATTGTTTTTTTTCTACACGAGAATGTACACACTTAAGCGGTTGTGCTTTTGCTACATTGTCCCCACCTGAAGAAGGACGCTTGTGTTGCGCCCGAAACGTCGTGATAATTTTTTTTATGAAAAAAAATAATTCCTACGTGACTTTAGCGAAAAAACAAAGAGTGTGAGAATGCACGTATTTATTTCTCAAATCCAAATTTAATTTTTATTTTTTAAATGTATGTCGTTTTTTTTTACCTTTTCCCTCACCTTACTGAGTCCAACAAATGTCCCAATTTATTTATCTCGAATCCTGTCGATTTTTCGTCACGCTTTACTTGCCAAACAAAGCCTACGTATTGTACAGGGCTACTATCAACTCCAGGTGTCCTCCATAATCGAGGTTTTTGGGTTAGATTGCATAAATATAAATGTGTCGTTAAACCCGCCACCACCCAACACAAATCTGGCTGTCACCTGATGATGCGAGTTGTAATTACTGGTGAAACGTCACACTCGAAATGTTGTGGGTTTACTCTCCAACACACAACCGGTGTACTGGACTAGTAACGAATTGGCACGTTTTGTTTACGTGACACGCCTTATAATTGGCTATGTCGGGTGGTGGTGGGTTTAACGACACATTTATAGTTACGCAATCTTACCCAAAAGAAAAAACGTATATTATGAATAATATTGGTGGCCAAAGCCTGCGTGTTAAACTGTCCAGGTGTCCCTTTTCGGACCCAGTGATTCTTAGCAGCCTCTGCTTCTTCACTGACCCCAACGATATCACAACTGCTGGAACCAGTGAGGGACTGGAGTCCGTTGTTCATTCATGACAGACGTGAGGGACCTTTTTGAAATCGTACTTTGTCACCCTTGACAAGGGTATCTATCTACCTGACAAAAGGAATGTCCCATGATCGCACAAGGTGTCAACTAATTGCAGTTCACAGTTCACTCCAATGACATACACCAACACTATCAACTACAACTGCATTCCATCATCAACGCCACACAACTACGGTGCACCGCAGTATTAACAATAAACCACAATGCGAGCCCCACACCAGAACTCTGCACGCACAGTCTACCACGACAACAAAAATGGCAACCACAAAGGCGACGTGGGTTGCCATTTTTAGCAACCACGTGGCCTTGTCAATTTGGGGGGCGAGTTGGTGACAGGTGAAGATAATATGAGCAGTGGTTGTCTTGGCCATTTGCACGGTAGTCAGCCGATGGCCCTAGGCTCAGTAAATAGTCAGCCTAGGCTGAGAAGAGGTAGTTACACCCTAGGCAGTGAGTAGGAAGTCAGCCTTGGCTGTGAGTAGGTAGTCAGCCTAGGCAGTGAATTTTACAAATGACAATTGTTACAATTTACAATTGTGTAAGACATTTTTTTGGATAGTTTTTGCATCCTTCCCGAGCAAATAAATATGACCTCAAAGTTCTTCAACTGCACGTGATTCAACAAAAGCCTGCCGTAAACACACTTACAATCAATAACGGTTATACTGCACATGCTGTCCGTTAACATTGAGTGGTTAAACTATATTTAAAAAAGTGGCATAATGTACATGATGTCAATTCCTTTGGAAAAACTTTTGCAAATGATAAATTTAGTCGGAAATAGCCGATCCACAACATTGAACAATTGACTACAGATGTTTCCCTTGTAGTCACAACCAGCATCACCAGGCACTTGTCAGAAATGTGCATCGTAATTTTGGTCAGGAAAGCCTACGTGTTAGAGTTTGTATTATTGGTGTTTTGTTACTTTGATAGGAAATCAAATACTTAATAAAAGTAAAATAGCATAAATGACAGTGTTATATGTTGCACAACAAACGATACATTGTTTGTGGTGTATCAAAGTATCACTAGATTGCCACGACCCTAGCTGCGAGTGCGTTATCATACTGCTTAGTGTGATCTTAGTTATCGACACTTTGATGGTAAAACTAAAACGGGTAGATATCACCTGTACCTTAGACTTTTTATTTATTTTAAGTTCTGCGAACATGGCAAGTCTTGCATTATACAAGACCTTGGACAGGTGACAATAGCAGTCTTTATTTAAAAGTGACTTGATCTAATGTTATCAGCATCCAACGAGATTATCTAAGATGTACATGTCGAACAGCTTGGATTAGATTACTTTTGCATTCAACGGTTTTTAGCACTCGGGGTGATCCCCTTGAGTGTCGGAATTTGGCAGTGGAATTGTATTGCCCCGACACAAGCCCTGTCATTAAACGGAGCAAAATAGGACCCAACTATAGAAGCAGGCGTCGGTACATGGAACAGGTTCGTTACCCTGCACCCAGATTGCACTGCCATTCCAAGCAGCAACTTGAGATAGCAAATAATGCAACTGAGCAAAGGTGAAAGACAATCAACATTATCTTGATGATTAGATGTGGGTGCTAAAGGAATGATGGGTGGGTGAACACGGGATCTTGCGAATATAAGGCAACGAGGTAAATCAGTGCATTGCATTTAACCTCTTCCCAAGGTTTGCTGTCAAATCAATTGACTTAGCGCAGCATGAACATCGTCGTGGCTCTGACCGCGGTGCTGTGCGCGGCCGTGGGGCTGAGTCACGGCTCGCGAGTGAGGTTGAGCGACAACGGCTACGAGGGTTTGGTCATCGCCATCAACCCCGCCGTGCCGGAGGACCCCCAACTCGTCGACGCCATCAAGGTGAGTGGATGGAGATCAGCAGTGTGAAGCTTTTTTGCTTTTAATCGAATTCGATGAAGGTCCATTTGAATTTTCAGAGCAAAAAAAAAACCTGCAGCAACTGCTTATTAGCAAACACACAAAGCCAAAGACCTGCCACCATCATTAACTATTTCTAGATTTGAAGTACTCGTGACTGCAAGGATTCATATTCTTGGGTTTTTTCGGTAAAGTCACGTAGGTAAAAAATTGAAATTAAAATTAATAAAAGTTAAATTAAATCAAAAATCACGACGAAGTACAGCAAGCATGCTGTGACGGTTCCACCTGAAGACGGAAGCTTGTGTTGCCTCCTAAACGTCGTGATTTTTATTTTTTATTTTACTTTTATTAATTTCATTTTTTTACCTACGTGACTTTACCGAAAAAAACCCAAGAATATCATTAACTATGTTATACAGTAATTATATAGTAGTTTACTTAATGTGTTTTTTCGGCAATAAGGCAGTGTTGATGAAGGTGGTGGTTTTGTTTTTAGCTTTTGCTTGTATACCACTGCTAATGCAGTGTTTTTTTATTTGAATTTGTTTACAAAAAGTCACAATATTACAGTGACTGGATTTTTTTTTAAAGCTATCATTGTTGCACTGCTCCAGTCAGACTGTATCAGGGCTCACAATGCTGCAAACAAGACTTGACTGGGGTTATTGGAATAACTCTACTAGTTCTCTGATGCCATGGGCATACTGCTTTTAGCTTCCAAAGTTTGGCCTTCCACTTTTTAACAGCTTGCTCTATTTTTTTGCAAGTTATTAAAGGATTGTTGGGCATATTTTTAAATTCTTTCTTACCGAAAGACCCAAAGAATAAGTTAAGCAATCATGTTTATACATATCATTATACGAGGCAGTTTATTTAGATTCATAATGTGTTTCTTTTGCAGTAGATTTTGTAAGTATACTGTCGATGTTTAAAATATCCTTTCATCACTCCACAGTGCCAGTGCAATACATCTGTCACGTGGGCTATTATGCAAATTGATTTCATGTTCAGCAAACTGCTGCGATGCTTAAATGCAAGCAAGCATTTTTTTACAATTTTATACAAGAATATAAGTACAAAAATTGTCAAAATGTTACTTGCTTGTCAACATGGCAGCAGTTTGATAAAAAATCTAATCAATTAACATAATTGCCCACATGACAGATTTATTTGATTGGATCTGTTTGATGGTGGAGGGTATTAATTAAAGAATGTACATTATACCCACACGATATAATCCAAAATAATGTAATCATGAATCATAATATTGGTCGTGAAAGCCTCTCTATAGAATTAGGCAGTTTGCTTGTTGCACGTTCAACGTCCTGGCGGACAAATTGTCGCAGATGAAGTTGACAGCTGCACACTGCATAATTTTAATTACAGGAAAACTCCACTCATCCATCATCTTAATACCCGCAACTCATATTATCCATGAGAGCTGTGGGGTCTGCACAAACGGGCCTATTTATCATATTCTTCATTATTTCCCCCCTTGGATAAGTGGAATAAAATAAGTAGATAATCCTGTGCTGTGGATAATAGGATCCGTCTGACCCCCCCCCAACCCACATCACCATCACCACCGATAAAGAGTTCTCCTGTACGTGCGCTCTGAATCTCAACAAGCTTGCAATAGCTACGGTGAACACATCAAATCATTGTGATCCGCGTTGTTTCATTTGTACGTGTACTAAATGTTGGCGCCACGGTAGCTAGGAGATGTTAACTTCCTCGCCTGATATGCAGAAGGTCGTGGGTTTGATCCCAACCCTGACGCCTGCTGTATATTGGAGTTTGCATGTCTCTCTCTCCAGGGTCGCACGCATTTTTCGCCGGTCCTCCGATTTCCCCCCTCCCCACACCCCCACACTTAGAAACATGCGTTTTGAGTATTTGTCTGCGATCAATTTCCACGTGACAAGCCACTTTGCTGAGCTATCATTTGTGGCCAGGTCGCTTCTGAAAAAGAGCTCTATGGCTCAGTGGGCCTTACCTGGTAAAATAAAAGATAGTTAGAATGATTATGTCGTTTTAGCCAATTTGCATAAGAAGCATTGGACTTGACATAAAACATTACAACCGGTAAGATATTTGTTGCTGTCTTGAAAACTGTTTCTCGCAGGATATGGTCAGCGATGCCTCTGCCTACCTGTTCAAGGCAACGCACCGCCTGGCGTATTTCAAACACGTCAGCATTCTAATTCCATCTTCCTGGAGCTCACAATCAAACTACACACGACCCAAACACGAGTCCTATGGCAAGGTAAGAGCTGATTTTAAAAAAAACTGAACTCTTCAGCACAAGTAGCGTTTCCAGAGTTTAGACAGTGGTGATAAATTGTTTCCATTCATGTTTTAAACTTGTTTGCGTGGCTAACACAACTCTTGATATTCAAATAACATAAGCACAAAGTAACAAGTTGCATGTTTCAATCTGTGCTGAAGCAACAGTCTTTTGAAGTAATGCTTATGAGAGAATACCGGAAGTTGGTGGTATGGTTTGATTAAAATTGTGTGCACGCACACAATTTTGATGGAAAGAATCAAACCATGTGCAGTCCATTTGTCAATACACTGTTGCATGAGGGCCTATACGTGAAGTATTGGAAATGACGGCAGGAAACTCCTTGACGGGTAACACACTTCTTTTATTAATTCTTCACTTATCTCGATACAACGTGTAGTCTCTATTCTTCCGCGTACGGTCACCAGACACCGGTACAACTCGTAACCTCTTCTCTTCCTATAACACACCGTACTGAACTCGTGTAGACTCCAAGCCTCTAGCTACACACGCCTCACTCGTCTCGTGTAGACTCGCCTCGTGTAGACCTTATGCCTCTGGCTACACACACATCACTCGTCTCGTGTAGACTCTTCTCGTGTAGACCCTATGCCTCTGGCTACACACACATCACTCGTCTCGTGTAGACTCTTCTCGTGTAGACCCTATGCCTCTGGCTACACACACATCACTCGTCTCGTGTAGACTCTTCTCGTGTAGACTCGTCTCGTGTAGACCCTACGCCTCTGGCTACACCCATATCACTCGTCTCGTGTAGACTCTAGGCCCCGGCTACACACTCGGCATGCTGACACTGCATGCTCACACTACCCCCGCCTCTGGGTTACACAGAGTCCCGGTCCTCGCAGGACAGCGGGACTAGGTACCGCAGGGCCCTGGCTCTTCTTCCCGTCTTCAGTCTTCGCTGGTTACACTCTCCCCGTGCGCCTGTGCGCATCCCCTTATATAGTCGTTCCTCCCGGGAGACGGAGCGGATGCGGACCTCGATGCGAGCATCGCTTGTTAGTGAACCAATCACAACGCGTTATCTGTACGATCCTTTTTCCCCAACGCGTGTTTCCACTCACCAACCAATCACGCCGCGCTGCCACTCGATCACTCCCACACCAGCACGTCACCGGCACCCAGCCAATCAACACCACACAACCCACGATCCCGCGCTGACCCCTGATCGCTACCCCAGCGCGTATCACCACTACATACGTACACCGTGCGGGTCGTAAGGGTTGTTTAACAAATACTTCACCATGTTGGTGAAGGTGGGGGGGATACAGAGCGATGTTTTTTGCTGCACTGCCATTCGATACTGTCCACAGCGCCTACTGCCCCTGCTTAATGCACATTATGGTCACCCATCCAAGCACTCTTCAGGTTCAAGGCTGCTTAACTTCTGAGATCTTATAGGACCGGGCGCATTCCGGGTGATCTGGTCACAGACACAAGAAAGGTGTTTCATGAGGTTAATTAATAACTCTTCAAACCACTTAAATGTGACGTATGCATGTCATTGATTAATTCGTAGAATGTTTTCTCACACGACTCTTTTATTTGGACGGTATTATATATACATCCATAAAGATTAGATATTTGATAAAATACTTGGATCCACGGAACATAGAAACCACGATACACTCGTTTACAACACTGGCTTCAAAGAGAAAACAAATATACACTTGGAAACGTTTAGGGCAAAGTCCTTTCCTCAAAGCAGAAGGGCCATTCCTGTGAAAAAGGGCTTTGGCCCGAAACGTTACCAACCATCTGTTTAACTTCTCCGGCAGTTTTGTCAACGAGCGTGTGGACTTTTATTTGTCAATTGTGCTTTCTAGACCAATGCCACCAATTAATTTGTTAAATAGAACCCCCTCCCCTGTGTTTTAAGCGGGGTAGGGGACAAATCGTCTTTGAACCCTGGGAATATGTTTTACTGCATGAGATTGTGAAAGAGAAGCACAATGCTCGTCTGAGGTTACGGAGCCTGGCTCGGAGGACAGCACTACTGTAAGAATGCAAGGTCGTTTGGGCAGCTCTAAAGGCAAACATCATCAATTACGCTTTCGTGAAGAATTGTTTGAAGATTAGAAGATGTGTTTCCTACTGGAAGTGAACACAAAACGGATCAAATTATTGCGTATCCTTAAAAGGAAAACTCTAGATTCATGTGGAAAAGTGAGATTCTCTTCGGATCCCGTTTTAATTTCGCTTCCGTGGCTAGGAGATGTTAATGACCTCACCTGGTATACAGGAGGGTCGTGGGTTCAATCACGACCCTGACGCTTATATATTTGCAGTTTTCATGTTCTCCCCGTGGCCACGTGGACTTTTCTCCAGGTCCTTCGGTTTTTCCCTCCACATTTAGAAACATGCGTTACGAGTATTTGACTGCTATTAATTTCCACGTGATAAGCAACTTCGTTGGGCTATCATTTGTGGCCAGGTCGCTTCTGAAAAAGAGTTATATAGCTCAGTAAGCCTTACCTGCAAAACACAAATATTTGAGTTTAAGTTTAGTTTGCACTCACGCTTTAAAATGCAGAAGTCTACGTTTTACTCCCAGCGTAACAGTTGAAACAATGGGGAACGTTTCTTGAATTTCCCCGCCTCCTCTGTCCACTCAACAGCATAAATGGGCACAGTAATGAGATGAACAGGTCATGGTGCGCTGGGCCAATATTGTGGGTACTCATACCTCTTCCGAGATGTCTGGTTAGCATGGGAGAGTCGGCCAATACTCTCTAGAGGGGGCTTTCTAGAGCTCCCTCTAGCGGAGGCCTTTTCACGAGCAGTGGTTAGAGCAAGCAATTACAGGGCTTAATGGTAAAATAAATGGTAGTCAGCCAGCAGCATTCAGTGGTGTCAGGTATTTTTATGCCAGAAAAGTAAAGTTTGGCCTTAGGGAATCATCATGATTATGCAACAAATGTCAATTGACCAAAGGATGGATTCACCCTCATTTCTTTCTCCATCCACACAAAAAAAACACAGGCGGAGGTGCGTATCGCCTCTCTGGACGACCCCGTGGATGACTCGCCGTACACTCACCAGTACGGGCTGTGCGGGGAACCCGGCCAGTACATTCAGCTGACCCCCAACTTCCTCCTGGATGACAAAAACCTGGACGCGTACGGCCCACGAGGTACGTTCATACTGTGGGACAAAGCTTGCACTTTAGATAAAATAACGCCGCGTTCGTGCAGGTTAGACCTTGGGTCAAGCGTGCGATCTGCCGTTTTGTGCGTTACAAGCATGTTGTCCAAGTGTCTCTTCTTAGGGGGCACCCCAGCACCACTCTGAGGGACTGGAGGGGGCTGAACCCCACCCCTTAAAGCTGAGCACCTCAGTTGAAACATGTTGTAGTCGTGTAGAAAAAAAAACGTTGGTACAATATTGGACACCAGCAGCAGTTTTTCTTAAAATTTTCAGCATCAATTGCACTTGATTTGCTGCAGTGTCCTACTTTTAATTCGTGAGATTCGTTTGGTATTGATATACAAACTGTCTGCGGTAGTCGGAGGGAACTGGACATAATGGAAACATTTGAACAATTAAGTGATGTGTGTCGCAGTCTTTCATTGTATATATATATAGGGGGTGTGAGCTAGGCCAGAATTCAGGACAAAATCATATCGTACGTATGTTGAACTTCTTTCGCACCATACCTAGCCAAACGTGCTAAGCGGAGGTGCGAGGGAAGGACAAACAAACTTAAAACATAAAGCAGTTCTACTCGAGTGGCTTTCTACTCTTGAAGAGCGTTCATGAAAAGCACTTTAACGTGTATAATGTTTGTTTAACATCGAATGTGTCGAACCCCTCCCTTCCCCCACCCCCTGAGTTTGTGTGAGCCCCCACCTTTAAACAAAGTCACTCTACACAGTTGGTGGGCCCAACTGTAAACCATAGTCGTCGGTGGATAAAAAAACCTCAAGTCAATTTGTTTCCCCACCCAATTGCTCAATGTGGGCAGTGATCATGTCTTGTTGGTGGCAAGTGATGGAAATTCCACATTTCTATGGTGGAGGAAAGGTTGTTCGAAAACTTACCACTGGTGACTTATCACAAAGTGTTATCATTTTATGAACCCAGAGATGATGGGCAGTCAGCCCCTGACTGGAATGTTACATGCTACCTTCCTGGGATCTCAAGCGATAAAACCGGAGCATGACAGCACTCCGTGGCCAAAAAACAATTGTAATGGCACATCTACAAGCTACTTTTATGATACTTAATCTGTATTACAAAATATAAAGTGCAAGGTTTGCTGGATCACATGCAGATTTGTGCAACTGCCAAACCCATTTGGCTGTGAGGTGGCACGTATATGGCAGAATGGCAAATTGCTTCTTCAATGTATCCGTGTGGATTTGTGTTATCCCTTTTTACGTTTCGTGTGAAACACAATCCTCATGCATAAAAAAAAATTGAGAGACTAAATGATAAAAGGATGTGACACCAAAACGAGGAACTGCAGGGATGAGACTCCCGACTCGTGGTGCCGCATGTTGAACGTTATCAGGACCACTGAGTGGTACAGAGCCCCGCTCCAACAGCTCGTGGGTGTGAGATGGCTTGTGATTGGCGGAAAGCCACGAGGTTGTCAGTTGGGGGAGTTAACGGACATCCACGAGGTTGTCAGTTGGGGGGGTTAACGGACATCCACGAGGTTGTCAGTTGGGGGGGTTAACGGACATCCACGAGGTTGTCAGTTGGAGTGGTTAACGGACATCCACGAGGATGTCAGTTTGGGGGGTTAACTGACATCCACGAGGATGTCAGTTGGGGCAGTTAACAGACATCCACGAGGCTGTCAGTTGGGTGGGTTAACGGACATCCACGAGGTTGTCAGTTGGGGGGGTTAACGGACATCCACGAGGTTGTCAGTTGGGGCAGTTAACAGACATCCACGAGGCTGTCAGTTGGAGGGGTTAACGGACATCCACGAGGTTGTCAGTTGGGGGGGTTAACGGACAGCCACGAGGATGTCAGTTGAGGGGGTTAACGGACATCCACGAGGCTGTCAGTTCGGGTGGTTAACGGACATCCACGAGGCTGTCAGTTGGGGTGGTTAACGGACATCCACGAGGCTGTCAGTTGGGGTGGTTAACAGACATCCACGAGGCTGTCAGTTGGGGTGGTTAACGGACATCCACGAGGCTGTCAGTTGGGGTGGTTAACGGATATCCACGAGGCTGTCAGTTGGGGTGGTTAACGGACATCCACGAGGCTGTCAGTTGGGGTGGTTAACAGACATCCACGAGGCTGTCAGTTCGGGTGGTTAACGGACATCCACGAGGCTGTCAGTTGGGGTGGTTAACGGATATCCACGAGGCTGTCAGTTGGGGTGGTTAACGGACATCCACGAGGCTGTCAGTTGGGGTGGTTAACAGACATCCACGAGGCTGTCAGTTGGGGTGGTTAACGGACATCCACGAGGCTGTCAGTTGGGAGGGTTAACGGACATCCACGAGGCTGTCAGTTGGGAGGGTTAACGGACAGCCACGAGGCTGTCAGTTGGGGCAATTTAGGGAGCAGGAGAGTCGATAAAAAAGGGTTAAATAGCAGCTGGAAGGCAGTTAAGCCTGGAGAGGAAAGTAAGTGGCTAAGTTGTGAGATCTCCATAAGAAGTTATAGGATAAATAAGTTACCGATTGTTACAATTGTGAAGTCAAATATTGCAACAGCAGTAGTGCGAAAGAGCGATTTCTTGTCTGTACCTTTACATTTAAGACGTGTGATATTTTTTTTTGACCGAGGGTCACATGTCATTTGACTCGTGAACCTGAAAGCAGGTTTGTGTGTCGATGCACAGGAAGGGCCTTCGTCCACGAGTGGGGGCACCTCCGATGGGGCCTCTTCGACGAATATAATGAAGATGAGCCCTTCTACGTGCACGGCAATAATGTCGAGTTCACAAGGTTGGTTTTGTAGAGGATGAGCCGACACGAGGTTGGGGGGGGGCATGTATTTTATCCACACTTGCTCACAGCCCTCAGTCAGTCCATCCCCCCGTCCCCCCCCCATCATCTCTCGAGCCCCCCGATGCCCCCCTCTTATATCTCCTCGCCTGCTGCCTCCCTTATCCCCTGCTCCCGCCCCACTGTCTCACTCCTTTTGGTGGGAATCCCCCTTGTTTTGGCGGGAACGCTCTGCGTGCCCCTTAACCCACTGTCCATCTCCATCCCTACCCCTGACATCTCTTACAGTTGCACTCCTACAACCACGTAGGCCTCATTTGTTCCGTCAGAAAAAAGTGCAGATAAATATCGGCGAGGCAAGTGACTCCAGAGAGATCCTCAGAGAATGGAGGTTAAATAAAACGGATTCCTTATTACATTAAATTATGTGTTTCGCGTTCTTTTGGTTTTCTTCAAAAAGTGAGAAATTAAAATGTTGATCTGAATTCCATCCTTTGTAGCAGGGTAGTGTGGGCAAGTCTGTCTCCTAGTGTATGAACTAGAGTTTACGTGAAGGGATCTCCGAAGTAGCTCTGTATAATCTGCTTCCACTGGTCATTCTCTAACACTGCTCTGCAAGAGATCCACGTGGATTTTTCGTCTCACGACGACACTCACGCTGATTTTATTAAAATAAAATATGGGAGGAGACACAGAAATACCTTGCGAGTCACGGATTGTATTATTTGGTGAAGATACTCGTCTCTATAGGTGTGCCTGTTGAGTTTGTAAGCTAACATTATTGCCCTTTTGTATAATGGTTAAAAAAAACATTGGGTTTTCCAAATTTTATACCACTTTGTGTCATAAGATACAGAAATTTCTATTGAAAAAATGCAAAAAGCAATATAAATACATCATGGTAGAGAATGGCATGTGGCAGATGACATTCATCATGAGGCATATTCATTCCATTTTATCGACATAGTACAAGTTAAGCACATGGACTTTAAACTGCAAGAAGTCAGTGATCATCAGAGCTAGAAATATACTTTAAAAATAAGAAATCACATATAATATTAATATTATTTACGCACTGATGACTGGGCTGAGCCTACCAATTCTCTACGCTTGAAAGCCAAAGTTAATCATAGGAGGAGGTCCCAGGTTTCAACCCAAGGTGTCAACAGCGCTCGTTCAGTGTTCTGACATGGCATCGTCTTAAATTTCGATTTAAAGCTTTCGTGACTGCAGGGATTCATCTTCTTGGTTCTTTCGGTAAAGTCACGTAGAAGGGAAGTAATAAAATAATAAAAATAAAACATAATAAAACAATTCTCACGACGTTTCGGCCACAACGCAAGCAGCCATCCTCAGGCGAAGAATGAAACACCCCAAGCTTGGAGCGTATATTTAAGCTTAGAGTCGCGGCATCTCTTCAGAAAGGTGAGAGACTCGATTAGCTGAGCCTTCTTGTCCCGGAGCTTGTTGAAGGATCTCAAAGTTATGTGGAAACCCTCCCCGTAGAGGCGGTTAAATTTCGATTTAAAGCTTTCGTGACTGCAGAGATTCATCTTCTTGGTTCTTTCGGTAAAGTCACGTAGAAGGGAAGTAATAAAATAATAAAAATAAAACATAATAAAACAATTCTCACGACGTTTCGGCCACAACGCAAGCAGCCATCCTCAGGCGAAGAATGAAACACCCCAAGCTTGGAGCGTATATTTAAGCTTAGAGTCGCGGCATCTCTTCAGAAAGGTGAGAGACTCGATTAGCTGAGCCTTCTTGTCCCGGAGCTTGTTGAAGGATCTCAAAGTTATGTGGAAACCCTCCCCGTAGAGGCGGTTAAATTTCGATTTAAAGCTTTCGTGACTGCAGGGATTCATCTTCTTGGTTCTTTCGGTAAAGTCACGTAGAAGGGAAGTAATAAAATAATAAAAATAAAACATAATAAAACAATTCTCACGACGTTTCGGCCACAACGCAAGCAGCCATCCTCAGGCGAAGAATGAAACACCCCAAGCTTGGAGCGTATTATTATGTTTTATTTTTATTATTTTATTACTTCCCTTCTACGTGACTTTACCGAAAGAACCAAGAAGATGAATCCCTGCAGTCACGAAAGCTTTAAATCGAAATTTAACCGCCTCTACGGGGAGGGTTTCCACATAACTTTGAGATCCTTCAACAAGCTCCGGGACAAGAAGGCTCAGCTAATCGAGTCTCTCACCTTTCTGAAGAGATGCCGCGACTCTAAGCTTAAATATACGCTCCAAGCTTGGGGTGTTTCATTCTTCGCCTGAGGATGGCTGCTTGCGTTGTGGCCGAAACGTCGTGAGAATTGTTTTATTATGTTTTATTTTTATTATTTTATTACTTCCCTTCTACGTGACTTTACCGAAAGAACCAAGAAGATGAATCCCTGCAGTCACGAAAGCTTTAAATCGAAATTTAACCGCCTCTACGGGGAGGGTTTCCACATAACTTTGAGATCCTTCAACAAGCTCCGGGACAAGAAGGCTCAGCTAATCGAGTCTCTCACCTTTCTGAAGAGATGCCGCGACTCTAAGCTTAAATATACGCTCCAAGCTTGGGGTGTTTCATTCTTCGCCTGAGGATGGCTGCTTGCGTTGTGGCCGAAACGTCGTGAGAATTGTTTTATTATGTTTTATTTTTATTATTTTATTACTTCCCTTCTACGTGACTTTACCGAAAGAACCAAGAAGATGGCATCGTCTTGTCTATAACAGGTGCTCCAGAGGCGTGACAGGCGGCACTGGAGTAGTGAGCTGCAGTTCTATCGGCTCTTGCAAAGTGCGAGAGTGCAAGGTCGGAATTAACGGACTGCCTGAACAGGGCTGCATGTTCTTCCCCGACAAGGTTCAGAAGGCACGGGAGTCCATCATGGCCCTACAATGGCTTGACAACGTGAGTCCGATGTTCTTTAACCCTGTTCTGTTACAGCATTAGAAATGGGTTTTAAAAAAGAAAGGGACTTCGGACTGTGCACGGGGATAAAATTTGCAACGTTATGTTTGCCATTAATAAATGGACAATGGGTTACTGGAGTCCATGGCACATGTGATGCATTGAATTAAACTGTCTGGCATGATATCCGAGACAACTGAAATTATCAGACAAACGTATAGTGCGAAGACAATTAAATGCAATGTTCATGCTAATTGCTCAAACCAATCAAGTGGTGATTGTGCAAGGTCTCAGTGTAACTTTTTTTGTGGTTTCAATTGTTGCCAAAATTCTGTACAATTTTCAAACTCTGAAATTATGCAAACATTGTAATAAATGGGTTACAAACAAGAACGTGCAGCATCGATAAAGTAACGAGTAGCAGCGGGGTGGCAGTGGTGCACGCCTGTAATTCAAAACTATGGAGGCGATGTTTAGTGGATCGTACAAATGTTGTGAAACTCCTTTCCCGTGGGTATCGAGGTGTCATCCTCTGGCTTGCCAAAAGGCAGTACAGCAAAAATGTTAACTCCACCTGTTCCATCTGCCTGGTATAGTGCCCCCCCCCCTTGCATGCGTGGGTTATCTCCGGATGCTCCGGTGTCTTACCGCATTGAAACACTTATTATTTGGGTGGAAACATCTTAATATATAGGCGGCTGTAGAGCTTGGGAAATGTTGGTGCTGGCTCAACGCCAAGCTGCTGCCGTCCCACTGGTCTGTGGTTTCTTGCATCTCCTAGTCCTTGTCTCGTCGAGAGTAAGTGAATACTGTCAAGTTACATGTTGAAATTACATCCATTATAACTGAATGACTATTAATGCTCTTCTTTGACAAGCTAACACTGTTGGTGATGCACCAACCCACATCAAGAACATTCCTTGCCCAAATGCATGACGGTATGGCTGCAGGTGGAAGAATTCTGCACGGTCAACTCGCACAACAGAAATGCTCCGAATCTGCAAAACCGACTGTGTAGCTCAAGCAGTGCCTGGGACATCATGGGGAAGCATGAAGATTTTAATAACAACGAACCACCCCCCGCCGACGTGCCCACACAGCCGACATTCAGCCTCCTGCGGCCATCCCACCGAGTCATCACGCTTGTTCTGGATAAATCGGGCAGCATGAGTGGGGTGAGTTACTTTTACTCGCACAACAAAGATATTCCCGTTCTAAAACAGAGTCGAGGCATGTGCGTGGCCAACAATGCAAGCAGTTAAGTCTGCAGTGTGTGTGGCACATATAAAAGGTAGTTAACTTGATTAACCTAACTATGTAAGGAGTTGTGTAAAATGTGTCCAAAAACTAGGAGTTTCACCTCTAACATCTCTCAGCTCTGCAGAACCGCTCCCCACCGTAATTTATTTATGCAGAACAATGCCTGCAGCTTCCACATCCTTATCCCATCCGTTGCTCAAACCCTTATCCATGTGTTCATCACATGGCAACTCTAGGACCGCAACTCTCTCCTTTATGGCCTTATCAAACTCCTCACCACAAAATTCCAAATGATCCGAAATGCCACACGCGTTCTCACCCGCACCCATAATTAAGGCCTTGCCCCAAATAAGCAGATCCTTATTCTGGCTCCAAATATAATTTCGCACCAACTACAAGATCGCTCTCATCATCTTCTAGATCCCTCATTTACTTGTCCTTGCCGAACTCTCCCATTATGTGCTCTCCACTTGAGCCACCAAGGCTCGTATCAAAAGTCTCATTCAACGTTTGCTCAATGAGAGGCAATGCTTTCTATGTTGTTGCTGCTACTCCCACCGTTTGAAATTCCCTTCATCTGGCCATTCACACCGCTGAGACTCTCCCACTTGTCTAGGTTCAATATTTATCTGCTACATATATAAATCTCTATGAAGTGTCTTCATTCACACTTCTGTTATGTAAACAATTCCTATGGAATTCTACTCATTTCCTTCTCCAACCCCCACCCCCTCTTAAAACTCGCAGGATGTCCACGTTTCGCCTAATTGCGCAACATCTTGAGATACGGTCACATTTAGATGGGTTTTTTTATGAATGTAAATTGTGTCGTACTATATAAATGTACGTGTGTTAAAATCCCCTGCTCTCTCTATTTTTATTGTATTCTCCTTCGGGTGCAGGGAAGTCGTTTGCAGAGACTGCGGCAAGCGGCCGACATATTCATCATGCAGATTTTGGAGGAAGGAGCCATGGTTGGAATTGTCACTTTTGACAGTTCAGCCCAAACCAAATGTGGGTTAACACGAATAACGGACACTAGAAGCCGGGAGGCACTAAAGTCTTGCTTGCCCACAGGTGTAGGGGGCGGAACAAATATATGTGCAGGTGTTTCAAAAGGGTTTCAGGTAAGTTGTGAAGTCTGACGTATTTGTTTTCTGAATCGTCAAAGGCAGTTGTCACAATATGGCAACTATGTGATGATGTGTCCTTTATAGTGTGTTAGCAGCAATACAAAATATAGCAGAAATACAATACTATAGGGGGGACCGTGTTGCAGATCCTTTAATTTGTGGCGAATTTCTGAGGTTAGACTTGTAATCCGTGATAAAAATGTTGGTGCCAAAGCAGTACACAGCGAAGTATGGGAAGAATTCACCACGTGAGCCCATTAATCCGTGAGAACGTTGCAGATTACAGGGGAAGTGCGGGATGTGACTGGCAGCTAAATTAATCCGAAATAAATCTGCCCATTATAAGGTTAAAAAAATGTAAAAGACCAAATGGTGTATATCTGCCATATGTTAAAGGTGCATATCTTCTATATGGGTCTATGTTTAAGGACTTTTTGCATTTGCTGGACGTGATATCCAAGTTTAAGGAATACAAATGTCACGTCCTTGAAAAACGAATTGGATCACCACAGCTCCTCTGTGCAAAAATAAACAACAAAATAAACATTGCAAATAAAAAAGATACAAATCTTACCTCCGTATTTTCCTTGCAGTAGCTACCTTTCCGCAGCTCCGAGTTCGCCCCACCCATTTCTGTAGATCTCGGTTTACTGTTTGTGAAGAGGTTTTAATTGGCTGCGGTGTTCTGTGGATTATCAGAAGAGGAGTCTTGAACCGCCAATTACTCACGAATTACACAGATTCACGGGTTTTTGGATCGCAAATTATTAGATTGTTTTCTTGCAGACAGGAGTTTCACCATGTAAAAATGAAATGCATTTGTTTTGCCCATCAGCAAATGGGTATTCTGGAACAAATAATTGACAGCAGTCTTTTGTGCATAATGGGATATCCTTGGCCAGTTTTAACTTTGAGATTCTTATTAGCAAATCATGCCTATTAATACAAATGTTATTGTCTAGAGGGTTTTGCTAAAGCTACGGGGACCGATAACTCTATGGATTAACTAATTGGCTGTTTATATGTTTAATGATGACACGTGACCCTAAACAATGGCGCATATTGATTTGGCATAATTTTTGTTGGAAAAAAGCACTGCGTTGTGTGTTATAATTATGCCTCAATTATAAATGACACGTACATCAATCATAACAATATATTACTCATTTGAACTGTCATTAAATGCATAACGAGACATCCCAAGGGAAATGCAAGGAATATGACTGTATTCTCAGCAAAAGATGCACGTCAAAATAAACGCTACATTTTGACGTCCCTCTGCACAGGTTTTGTCTGCAGATGACGGCAGTGCCTCCGGAGATGAAATTGTCTTAATGACCGATGGCGAGGATGGTGGCATCAGTTCTTGCTTTGAAGCCGTTCGCACCAGCGGATGCACTATTCACACCATCGCCTTGGGACCAAGTGCAGTTAAAGAACTCGAGAAGCTCGCAGAATTATCGGGTGAATTTTTTTAAATTTCTATTTTAAAATATGCATTCATCAAATTGTCCACATCCTCCACCCCAAATTAGCTACAATCAATGAAACCAAAGGAGGAAACTTGGTTTAAGGCCACACCTGCAAGAGTCACAACACGTACGTCATAGGGTTGTGCAATCACTATGATTGTTTCAAGGCTGCCAATGAATATGAGCAGCAATAAATGCAAGGCAGAAATCATGTATGTTCATACAGTATCATCTCCATGCAGCGCTGGTTATGGGCGTTGTTTGACCATACTTCGCCATGCTTGTCAGCGTGACGGGAGAAAGGGGGTGGCCCAGGACTGAGGCCTTCATCCAGCATTGGACTGACAAAAAGGCTGTGAAGTTCCATTTCATCATGGCCTCAGGAGGCCAAAAACACCGAGTTAGCAATGCTGGATTCTGATCAAAGCAACCGCCTGCGATTGCATGGACTTTTTCCGTGTCGCAAGTTTATGATGTTTAGCTCCATAAATGACAGCACAAGTAAAACGTCGTTTTTTGCTAAATTTAGAGGAGTAAAAACAATGAAATTTTATTGCCATGTAAAAATACATGCCCACTTTAAGGCTTGTGAAAGTGTGCCTCTATTTTTGATAAACAGGGCTTGTGAAAGTGTGCCTCTATTTTTGATAAACAGACCCAATAAAGATACGTTTAGAAGTCGTTCTGTTACATCATCCAGGGCTGTTCTCTAACTCCAAGTAGTGCACTGCTGCCTGTTAGCGTTTCAGTGGAAATGTATATTTATCTCATATGATGCCAATCGCGTGATTTTAACAAAATTGTGAGAGATAAAAGCAGCAATAATGGACTAAACTATGCATGTTATGCTGACTACCCAATGGTTTCTACAATTATACTCTCTCCCATCTTCCAGAGTTAAACCAATGTCCCAGAATAAGGGAAGCACAGTGCCATAACGTCTCCCATTGCCTTTGTTGTTTTTTTAGGTGGTTTGAACTTCTTTGCAAGTGATAACGTGGACGGCAATGCTCTTGTGGATGCGTTCACATCCATCACTACAGACAGCGGAGACTCAGATGCTTTGGTCATACAGGTAATGCAGCACAACATTACTAAAACATTTAAAATAACTCAGGTGGCATGGCGGTGCGGTGGTTATTACACTGGGCCATACAACCGATGACCTCAGTTCGATTCCTGGCCACAGCTATCATCAGTGGCGAGTGATATCTCAACCATTCCTGGGTGCATCCCTCACCAACCCGCAATGCCCTGCATGGCTAAGAATGGTTAAGTAACATCCACAACCAACATTGTGATGGGAGGCCTTCATCCAGCAGTGAATTGACAAAGAGCTGTGATTTGTTATTTCAAAATCATATTTCCTGCAACAATCTTTTTAAAATGTCATGCTATGTTCTGGATTTCATAGCCAACATGGAATGGCTTCCAGTGTGCACAATACATCTCGATGTAGCCAGTGCCATGAAGCTACATGTACGACCTTGCGAATGAAAGTGAGACGTTTCTAAAATGCCTTTTGTTAACAAGACTTCATTCATGTTAGAGAGCCCATGACACACAATCTAAGTGCACAGTTATAAAACAAGAGCCGTTTGTACTTTGACATGCGTTTTCCCATAACAGCTCACGCGTAATCTGTGGCACTACATAAAATATCATAACACTTCTCTTACAATTTTGTTTATTAAATTATAATGAACCGCGCCACACATTCTGATGATTCGCATACTCACATGGATGAATCAATCCGCAGAAGTCCTTGTCGGGTGTCGATACTCCGTGTATTTAAGGACAGAACGGATTCAGCGTGGGGGGAGACCTGGATCTATTCTGGGTGCTGGGGTTCTTGGTCGTCCGACCTGAAGGAATTGCGACGATTCGCCAAGACGAATTTGAAGGAGGTTGCTCGGTTGGGGAAATAACTAGGGGGAGAGGATTGGCCAATGATTTGAACGTGCGCAGGTAGAGGTGCGAAAGGCAAAAATTAGAGAGCAAGGGTGCAGATCAATGCAAGGGAGAGCGGTTACATGGGGACTTTGCGAGAGCAAGAGGCTGGGAGAAGGGTGAGAGAAATAGTGCCTCCTCGTTATTAGCGAGGGATACATTCCGGAGATGCTTGTGAATATCAAATTAATGCATTACGTCAAATACGTAAATAAACTTTTAAATGCGTGGAAATTATAATAACATCTCTGTATCTCACCACTTTATCTCATCACTTTATGTCTCTTTGTCTCTCTAGATGCAGTCGTGTAGAGTTCCAGATTGCGATTTGTGGTTAGCCAAAATCGCAGATAGCAAGTTCATGAATAACGAGAGAATACCGGAAAGCTCAATGTTGACAAATAACACCTGAGCTGAGTCTTTTAGAAAAGCAATGGTTTAACCCTGGAATATGTGTGAAGAATATGCTTGTATATGCAGTGTCTAGGGTCAATAACAATGGCATACATCTTCTTGTAGAAGGGAAGTAATAAAATAATAAAAATAAAACATAATAAAATAAATCTCACGACGTTTCGGCCACAACGCAAGCAGCCGTCCTCAGGTGAAGAATGAAACACCACCACGAAAGAACCAAGAAGATGAATCCCTGCAGTCACGAAAGCTTTAAATCGAAAAATGGCATACATGTTTAATAATGATGTGCTCATTGAATATCTACAACTATAGTACGAGAGGAAGTGCCCATCTCTCAGTGATGCTCCCCACCACATTCTCTCCATCTCCAGGTGGGTGGCTCATGGTCTCCAGATTGCTGGGGGTTGAACGACGGGACTTCACGGCAATCACTATTAGAGATATCGTCTAAATCGTTTAGATCAGCGGTCCCCAACCTTTTTGACACCAGGGACCGGTTTCGTGGAAGTACATTTTTTCACGGACCGGGGGGGGGGATTCATCATTGGGTCTTTCCCCCTTTTCAAAGAAACTCTCCAGCGACGTTTGTTTTTTACGCATTTTGGCTATGGTGTTAGAGCTTGTGGGCTTACCAAAACTGTGACTGAGACAAGTGCGCAGTGTGGGAAAGAGGCGCGGACGAGAGTGGTAAATAAAACAATGGGGGTGGGCCACGCGGGGACTCACCGCTCTCACCTCCTGCTGCTGTGCGCCCTGGTTCCTAACAGGCCACGGACCGGTACTGGTCCACGGCCCGGCGGTTGGAGACCCCTGGTTTAGATTGTCGATTAGTGATTCATGTCAAAACATTTCAATGTTTGGCATCGGCTGTTGCTCATTTCTACTACTCTTGTTGGCAGCTGGAGAGCACCGGTAAAGTTCTCATCAGCAATCAGTGGATGGATGGAGACGTCAACATCGATGCCTCCATTGGGAACAACACGCAGTTCGTGGTCACCTGGCAGTCAAGTGTCCCAGAGATGCACATTACTGATCCAAATAATGTTACCTACCAAAACGGAGACTTCGTCATTGACGGAACATTCAAAACTGCAAGGCTGACCATTCCAGAAAGAGCTATGGTACGTATTGTATCACGATTTTTCAGGGTTAAAAATTATTGCATCGGTTACCCTCTCTGATGGGACTTGGTAAGTGGGACATTATAGATGCTGGGATTTGTTACGAAAGGGGTTAATATTGCGGTTCATTCAAACATGCCTCATTCATTAAACAGCTAAGCGTAATTAACAAATACATTTGGTTTCAAACATGTAGGCTTTCAAGACGCTCATCAAGACGCTCATACATACATCGAGATAAGAAAGTGTCGGATGGTGATAGTCTGAGGAGTGATATTAAACATTAAAGAAGCGCTGTAATTTAATGATTACAATGATGCACAAATCAACAGGGCACTGAATGCCAAAACTAAATCAAATAACACGAGCGTTGAAACTGACCAAGTCATTAAAATTATTAAAATACCATACATTGTGGGAGTAACTGATAGATTATCCAGATTTTTGTAAAAACAAAACATCCAAGTGAGATTTTGCATGATACATAAAATACAGAAACTAATATCTGGCACTAAAGATGTATTAATGAAGCTATCAACAGAAGGTGTGTACCGGATTAATTGCACGTGTGGCAAATGCTATATTGGGCAGACAGGACGAATGATCAGCATGAGACTAAAAGAAGACCAATGGAATATTAAATACTCCCAAATACAACTGTCGGCAGTGGCAGAACACGTGTGCCAACACGGACACTCAATTCATTTTGATCATTTTGAAGTTTTGTGCAAAATAGTTACTACTGGCCAAGACTAATTAAAAAATCTATCGAAATTTAGAGAAATAAAAATAATTTTAACCGTTCAGATAGCTACTGGCTTAGTGCTGCTTGGAAGCGAATCATCAAATAATACATTGCTTAAATGCATGCCTATACATGTCACCATGAGTCAATGGGGATTACCTGTGCACAGACAATTACAGGTACTCTATTTTCGTGCACACAAATGACAGGAGGTACAACAACAATGTGCATGCATAAAGTACGTTGATTACCATATGAATAACCCAACCGGCAATGGATACCCATTGTAATTTATATGCATTCATTAACCCCCCCCTTCGCCCGTGAAGAGCTCACGAGTGACGTCATCACATCTATCCCTCTATTTAAAGGACAAATCGAGGAGGATTTCTCCACAAATACGGCTGTCGCCTGATAAAGCTAGTTGTAATTACTGGCGAAATGTCATACTCAGATTGTAAATGTTGTGTATTTGCTCTCCAACACACCATTGTGCTGTACTAGTAACGAATCGGCATGTTCTGTTTACGTGACTAACATAATTAATTGGCTGTGTCGGGTGGTGGCGGGTTTAACGACATTTATATTTACGCCATCTAACCCAAAAAAACCTGTATTATGAACAAATACATTTCAAACCAAACGTCATATTTCGTTCTCAGGCTGGGACGTGGAAATACTGGCTAGTCAATAAAGCTGCCAGCACGGACACCCTTACCCTGACGGTCACCAGCATGGCGTCCAGCAAGGGGGCGCCTCCCATCACGGTGGAGGCACACATGCGGTCCTCCAGCGGCATCTCTTTGAGCGCCTTGACCATTTACGCCGAGGTGAAGCGTGGGACCACGCCTGTTGTCGGCGCAAACGTCACCGCTCTGATCGAGAGACCTGGCAGCGCAACGCTCGAGATTGAGCTGCTGGACAATGGCGCGAGTACGTTGTGGGTGTGAGCAGCTCACAAACAAAATGGTGGTGCTGTTTGATAGACGTTGTCAGCTTTTACCAATCTCATTGCCACCCAACTGACTGTGACAACAATGCATCAATAATGTTCAAATGAGGCCATGTGTCTGCTAAAACTGCTCATCGCGCTGAAAAGCAAAACAAATTTTGTGGAAAAGTAATGTTGTTTCATATCCACCAAATTTATGCAAGATACATAAAGGGGATGCTTTATTGATCTAGGGCTTTATTTCACTTGTGCGCAGGTGCCGACATAAAGAAGGACGACGGAGTGTACTCCAGATACTTCACCCAATACACGTCGAGTGGCCGCTACAGCCTGAAGGTCAGAGTGGCAGGAAGTAAAGGGACAACGAGGCTAGCTCCACGCAGAGGCTCCAAAGCCATCTTCATTCCGGGCTTTCGAAACGAGAAAGGTGATCCTTGCTAAACAGCCAACACCATGTGGCAACACTCTAAACAGAAACGCAATGGAAGTAAATTCCCATTAAATGCTTTATTTAACAAGGTAACATTATTAAGTGTCTCTATCTGTATCCAAATGAACTTTGCCGTGGCTCTGTATCATCAGAATTAACTCTGGTCTCTCCCACCAGGGGAGCTGGTGGTAACGCAGGTGCCAGCTCCGGCGGGTGGGCAGGTGCTGGTGCCGAGTGAGGACTTCAGCCGAGTGGCATCGGGAGGCTCCTTCCAGGCGACGGTGCCGCCGGGCGGGCCCCGGGACATCTACCCTCCGTGCCGCGTGCTGGACCTGACGGCCGAGTTGCTGGCGCCGGGGATTGTCAGCCTGGCTTGGACGGCGCCCGGGGACGACGCCGACTTCGGCCAAGGTGCCCCAGCCACACAGCCACACAGACTCACAGCTTCCGTCAGCCACACACACGGCATCCCACCACTCACGACCTCCATTAGCCACACACATGGCATCACACCACTCACGACCCCAATTCGCCACACACACGGCCTTACTCGCTTGGCACTCACACGTGACCTCCATCAGCCAGATATGAAAACTGGCTCCGTCAGGAACACACATGGCACTCACATACATGGCCTCCACCAGTCACACACATTGCACTCACTCACTACCTTCATCACAATTACCTTCCAGGATCTTTACGATTCACTTCATAGCATGGAAATTCCCCATGGTATGTTAATTCGTATATATTTTAACAACCAATAACTGGAAATGTCCTTATTGACAAGTCTGCATATAATTCAGCAGTTAATTTACACCAATAATTCTCCAATTCATCGATCATACTTGAAATTATATTCTTACAAAGCATTATTAAAATTGTAAATGTTGTGGATTTATTCTCCAACACACCGGTGGGCTGAAGTAGTAACTAATTGGCACGCGTTGTTCACGTGACAAAACTTGCTGGCTGTGTCGGGTGGTGGACGGTTACGACACATTTATACTTAAGCGATCTAACCCAATACCCTTTGTTATAGACATTGTTCGCTGTATTCATATGTAACAGTTAAATTATGTTGTTTGGATCCCCTTCACAGCTTCAAAATATGAAATCATTACAAGCGACAGCATTGAAGGCTTGTTGAATGGCACAGAGGAAATGATCGTGCCTAAAGACAACGTCACACTGGGAAACACAAGTGACCCGGCGGTCGCGGGTTCCACTGAAACATTTGCCATCTCCATAGCTGAGCTCCAGCCAGGAAACAGCCTCTATTTCTCTGTACGAGCCATCGACAAGAACAACAACAAAGGAGAGAACTCCAACGTGGCGTCCGTGGCACCTGCGTTGATTGTTGACCAAAACAAGGCACCCAACCGTAGTGGTCCACCAACAATATATAAACCCGCATGCACAGTGTACTTTATGGTAACCATCATCACTCTAATAGTGACAGTGTTCCCTACATCTTAAACAGCCTGTGATCTGTTACAGACAATAATGATGAGGATGAGAAAAGGTGGTCAGAAAATACCAGTTTTCTTTTTGTAACAGCTAAAGCATAATTAGTTTTGATCTTTTTTGGGAAGTAATATATGAATGCTAGCTTTTGACAAAGTGCCATGCAGCTTGTGTTTATAAATCATTGATTTTACATTTGATTAAGATAATTTTTTAATGTTGTAAGCAATTAAGACAATTTAATTGCAACGGCAATACCATGATGTTGTTAATTCGATTTTTTTGGACAATAAAACTTGTGAATTTTCACTCATGTTTCCCTCATAATTTATTCTAGAATGGTTTTAAACGTATTGTTTACTGTTTTGCTAAATGTTGTCTAGATTATGACTGATTCCAAAACTGTACAGTAAGAGATAGTCTCAGTTAACATGGTCTGGTAACAATATGAAAGTCTTTATTCTCAACAAAAATGAAGAGCAACCAAGAAACTCAGCCTTCCAGCAGTCCGCACCATGACTGCCCACACTGATGCACACGCGTAAAAAAAAAACGTTACGTAACAGTTAAATGCTGTTAGTCGGATGCCCTCTGCAGATTCATAATATGAGATCACGATGAGTGACATCGTTGAAGACTTACTGAGTAGTACAGAGAAAATCATAGTAGCAAGTGACCGCGCCACACTTGGAATCACGTGGCACCGGCAATCGATCGCAGGTTCCATTGAAACGTTTTCCATTTCCGTAGATTAGCTCAAAACAGAAAACAGCCTCAATGTTTATTTATTTGACTAGGTAAGGACCAATGAACTATGTATTTATTTTTCAAAAGCCACTTGGCTGCAAAAGATAGTTCAACGAAGTGACGTATCTTGTGGAAATGTATAGCAGCCAAATAATCGTAAACACATGTTTATAAATGTGGTGTGGAAAACTGGAGGACCCGGAGAAAAATCCACGTAACCGCTGGGAGAGCATGCAAACTCCATTTTATTTTTAATATTTCTCTGTAGGAGCAAGTGACAAGAAACACTATTTAGGAGATTACTTTATTGCGGCCTCTGTGCCCAGACTGCCCTGTGGTGGTCCACCAATATACTCAATCCTGCATGCAGTGTATTTTACCATGATAGCCATTATCATTCTATTATTGTCAGGGTTCTCTACAGCTTAACCAGCCTGTGATCTATCACAGACAATAGTGTGGATGAAAAAATGGCGGCAGAAAATACTAAACTGATAATCCACGTGACTTATTACTTTCTTCACAGCTAAAATGCATAACTTAACCATATGATTTGCTGTTGTTTAGATTATTTTTGGAAGAAATATATGAATGCCATGTTTTGACAAAAAT
This sequence comes from Lampetra fluviatilis, assembly GCF_964198595.1. Classification (NCBI taxonomy): domain Eukaryota; kingdom Metazoa; phylum Chordata; class Hyperoartia; order Petromyzontiformes; family Petromyzontidae; genus Lampetra; species Lampetra fluviatilis. The sequence continues at coordinate 8,359,631 of NC_136294.1, read as the reverse complement.
GTGTAATGAAGCTAGTGTTATAAATCACTTACAATATTATTGGTTTTAGGTTACTTGTATGTATATGAAGCAAGTATGCTATTTCAAATGCAATTGCTGATTTCTTTGGACATGATTTTTTTGGGACAATAACGTTCATGAATTTTAATTCATGTTTTCTCCATAATTTATTTTAGAATGGTTTTAAATTGCTGCACAACCTAATGCAAATATGTGCTACGTTCATCCATCATAGGCCTTTGTGTCTCGAGAGAATTATTTTGCACCTTACGAGGTCAGCTGTAGGTTTTGGCAGCGCCTAGAATGACTTCGTAGGCCAATCCTTGAGTGGCAATCCTTGCCACAGCACTTGCAAGTGAATGTGGTGGCAGCTCCAGAGGTGTTTGTTGCCTTTTCTTTACGTCGCTCCCTCTTGGTCTGCCAAGCAGTGTGTCTTTTCTCCTCGCCTCTCCTGAGGCCTGTTTTCACAACCTGCTGCCAGCTGAGTCGGTCGCCGGCAGTTTTCTCCCAGTCATTTGGGTTGATGTCGCAGCTCTTCATGTCCCGTTTACAGACATCTTTGAAGCACAGGACTGGGCGACCAGTGACCCGTGTGCCTGATGCCAGCTCGCCGTACAAGACATCCTTGGGTATTCTGCCATCTTGCATGCGGCGCACGTGTCCAAGCCATCTCAGGCGCCTATGACTGAGTAGAGAGTACACGCTGGGAGTGTTGGCCAAGTTGAGGACTGACGTGTTGGGAATGCGATCTTGCCATCTGATACCGAGGATGCGCTTGAGCCAGCGGAGGTGGAATGTGTCTAGTCGATGTTCTTGATGGGCGTATGTTGCCCAGGACTCAGACCCATAGAGGAGGGTGCTAAGGACGCAGGCCCGATACGCCTGTACTTTGGTGTTGAGCGTTAGGGATTTGTTCTCCCACACTCTTTTGGTCAACCTGAACATCGCTGCAGACGCCTTCCCAATGCACTTGTCAATCTCTGTGACGAGGGACAAATTGCAGGTGATGGTGGAACCCAAGTAGGTGAAGTCCTGAACGACTTCCAGGGTGTTGCTGCCAATGTTTATGGAAGGGGTGTCTCTGACATCCTGGCCCATGACATTGGTCTTTTTAAGAATGATCGTCAGGCCAAAGTTGTTGCAGGCATTGGCAAGGTGGTCGATAAGTGTCTGCAGACCTTGTTCTGTGTGAGCTGTCAGCGCGGCATCATCAGCAAATAGGAGTTCTCTGATGAGGACTTTGCGGACTTTGGTTGTGGATCTGAGACGGCCAAGATTGAAGAGTTTGCCATCAGATCTTGTATGGAGAAAGACTCCCTCTTCTGCTGTCCCAAAGGCATGTGTGAGCATAAGTGAGAAAAAGATGCCAAACAGTGTTGGGGCACCGCTGAGTATGGGAAATTTCTCTGAGGTGGTGCTGCTGTGCTGTATTGTTCCTTTCATGTTGTCATGGAAAGAGGAGATGATTGCCAGCAGCTTCGGTGGGCAGCCGATCACTTTGAGGAGTTTGAAAAGGCCTCCCCTACTGATGAGGTCAAAGGCTTTTGTAAGATCAATGAATGCCAAGTACAGGGGCATTCTCTGTTCTCTACATTTCTCCTGTAGCTGACGCAAGGAGAAGAGCATGTCAATTGTGGACCTTCCTGCTCTGAAGCCACACTGAGCCTCAGGATACGTCCTCTCAGCTAGTAACCTGCTGAGGACCACACGGGCAAAGGTTTTACCCACGATGCTCAACAGGGAGATGCCACGGTAGTTATTGCAGTCCCCACGGTCACCCTTGTTTTTATACAGGATGATGATGTTGGAGTCTCTCATGTCTTGAGGCATTGCTCCTTCTTCCCAGCACTGGCAGATAAGTTCATGGAGTTTCGTCAGGACAGCGGGTTTCGCACATTTCAGTACCTCAGGTGTGATACCGTCCTATCCTGGGGACTTGCCGCTGGCTAGTGAGTTGATGGCGTTGTCCAGTTCCTTCAAGCTTGGAACATTGCCCAGTTCGTGTATCGTTGGTAAGGGCTTTACAGCAGCAAGGGCAGCTTCTGACACACCGTTGTCTCGTGAGTAGAGCTCTGAGTAGTGGTCTACCCACCTGGCCATTTGCTCGTTTATCAGTGATGATGGCCCCTGTGCTGGATTTAAGGGGGGCAGTCCTCCTGATGTTTGGACCAAAGGCTGTCTTGATGCCTTCATACATGGCGCGGATATTGCCAGTGTCAGAGCTATGTTCATACACCACTAGTTACTCATACTGTGGGTTCAAGGTCATGTGTATAAGCGCACTTTGACCAGGAACTAAGATTGCATATCTTATTCATATTGTCAAGAGTTTAAGCCAGTATAAGTTAAACATTATAAGTTAACGGCCAACATGCTGGGCGTGTGGACCTGTGTGTCAGCACTTTGGTGGCCACGTTTGCTCGCTATTCACACAGATGTGTTAAACTCCCCAACCCAGTGGGGCTATGGCATGGTCATAGAATGGCAGGACAACAAATGTGTTTATGAACCCAATTCGTGCAGAACTTTTACTGTTATTCTCTTGTGGGCCTCTGCAAAAAAAACACACTGGCTAAACCTTTCAAGTGAAGGACTCTCCTTAAATAAACCTGAACCTCCATAAAGCTTGTCTAGAAAAATGCCATGGCCATTAACATTCGTTTTTAACTAATGTATTGCATTGAAATGGTATGCTATTTTTTTATAACTGTCATTGCAGCCTTGGAGTAAGAGATCATGACAAGTAACGGCTTTGACAGCATGCTGAATGTCACAGAGGTCTTGTCGGTGCCGAGTGCAACATCATGCTGGGAAACACGAGCAAGCCGGCGCTCACTGGCTCCATTGAGAACCTCGTCATCACCATGGCAGAGCTCACACCAAGCGACAGCCTCTACTTCCCCGCATCCCCTCTTGCTCCCCGTGTCTCCCTGTGTCTCCTCCCCCGTGTCCCCATGTTCCCATGTCTCCCCCCTGCCGTGTCTCCACCCCCCGTGTCTCCTTCACCGTGACTCCGTGTCCACATGTCTTCCCACGCCATCTCTCCACCAATAAATAAAGTCGCTATGTTCAGTAAATTCCATGATTTACATTTTTCTAAAATTCAGTGGCATATTCTGGGGAATGGACTAAATATTCGTCGTTAAAAATGTAAAGGTACAGCCCTGCAAATACTTGCTCACGACCATGCTGATGGAAGGGCCTCCACCAGAGGGAGCTTTAGAGAGCCCCTCTCTCAAGGATAGTCTGGCCTCCTCTCCCAAGCTTACCAGACATCTTGAAAGAAGGCGGGAATACCCACTTGATCGCATTACACAAGACCGGTCGCCGATCTACAAACCGATAATCCCATTCATACTGCTGGATGAACAGAGGTGGGAAGATTTAAGAAATCTGACCATTAATTTCAACTGCCGTACCAGGATATTGCATCGATCCAGTGACCTCTGGATTTCGATTCAAGTGTGCAAACCGTTACACCAAGGCAGGATCCTAATTGACACATGCTTATTGTCTCTTGGCAAATACTGTGAAATAATTCACAGTAGTGCCAGTTCACCAAATACTATATTATAAATACAGTTTAACGACGTTACATGTTTACCCATTGACCTTGCCTGAGTAGTGTGCTCCTAAAATACTGCCACACTCAGAATACCTCATTCGAGACACAAACATTACACCTCCTGGCTTCGACATGGTGTACCATCAACTGTAGAACATCAAGAGGTCGATGTGCGCATCTCTTCCATAATAGAAAATTAAAAACAAGCCACAGTGCAATTCTGGCCATGCAACCCAAGCTATCGAACTGTGTCCTGAATGAAGCCTTGTTGTGGATATAAGACCTCCCACGTTGGCATTTAGCACCCGTACATATTGCCATATGCAAAAACAGAACTACCACTCAACCACAACCGTATAGAACAACCGTCGAAACAATCAGAACCGTAACATTGCTGTGCGATTTCTTATTGTATTAATTGCAATGATTTGCTTCCAAATATGCTTATTTGGCACCGTTGGTGTAAACATTTGAGGCTATGCCACAATGCGGAGGACAAATAGGATAAAACTTTCCTGATTGTGAATACTTTTGTCTTAAGAAGTGTTTATGGTCTCAAAAGTTCCTCCAAGATGGTCACAACGAACTCCTTTTTAGAAGTAATTAAGGAGGGTTGTCACCACTACCTAATAATGTGTGTGTGTAATTTGGGGAGTCCAGTTATTTGCGTTTTGATTAAATTACCAGCCATAGCACGCATAGTGTCGAGTGGTTCAGATGCTGTTCTGAGTTTCTCCTAGGTTTATTCAGCCTTAAATGAATGACTAATATGAATAACTTTGGAGGAAAGGTTGTGTAAATCACGTGAAGATTTATGAAACGTCCAAACCCAATGGGCTTTCAGATGGCAAGACTACTGCAATGGATTATGAATATATCCGTATGGACCTTTGAGTGTTATTCATTATTTTGCATGTGTAGCTGGCCTACCCTGCATCTCTCTTTCATGTGATTGTAACGAGGTAACAGGCTAGAAAAAAAAACATTCAGTTTGTTTTTGTCCCTTTCCTGGTTGAGATGATGGAACGACTTAACGAGTAGGTCACGTGACGGTAACAATTTATTTTAAAATTTGTCTTCCAATTTACACATAATGAAACAAAACAGTAAATGTTCAGTCTCCTTAAGTGGGTGACAATAAATCTTAGTTTCGTGTTTTAATCTAGCCATACGAAAATTCGCATTGGAGGTTGTGCAGGGTGCCGATTTCAACTATCTTACATTTATTGGGGATAGAGTTATTTATTTTTGTGTTTAATCTAGGTATAAAACTTTTCTAAAAAGGTAAGAAAGCCTACATCGCAATAAGTTTCCAGTTATGCAAATAATTTACGACACTGCTGTGCTTTGTAAAGCAGAACCTAAAGGTCGTATGTTATAATCAGTAACAGAGTCCTGGGAATCGAGGAAAACAGTCGCCTTCCCTACTATCTGGTTCTTCAGGTGACTTTACCGAAAGAACCAGAGAATATGGATTCCTGCAGTCACGAAAGCTTCAAATCAAGTCGCCTTCCCATTCATTAGGACCTCAATAACGTCCCTTGTCATCGCTTGAAGTCACACAAGCTCTTTGGACCCATGCGCTTCACCTTCAACAATGCGAGCTCAACCCCGATGAAGCTTAGAGAGCTGAATGGAGTTCAAAAAAACTCACAAACACCTTGTGAAAGAACCAACGCATGACATCCCTGGGTTTGATCTTCCACGAAGCTCGTGGTCTACCCTAAACCGCATCCGCACAAACCATGGCAGATGCGGATACCTGATGCACAATTGGAAAGTTAAAAACTCTCCAGTGTGCGACAGTGGTCATCTAGAACAGACTATACAACATATAACGATGCAATGCCAGATGCAGAAATACGAAGGAGATATCACAACGATACACTCAAATATTCCTGACACGGTTATCTGGCTTGTGAAATTGTTGATCTGCATCTACATCAGACATAGTAAAGAAGATCAGTAACAGAAAACTGTAATGTGATTGTGCACTTCCAAGTCACTTTATTTTATCAATGCGATGACTTTGTTAATAGAAAACAGAAAATGTTATCAAAATGTTTCCTGTATCGTGTGCGCGGCCTACACAAATCCTCGCCCGATTTATGCACGTGGAGTGCGTGAAGTTACGAAAAATACACTTATTTTCGCTTGCATAGCTGTCTGTGTAGGGTTGTTTTGCTCTCAGTTTTAATGTTAAGGGTTTTTTTTTTACTGGCGTTGTGTTATAAAAAGCTTTGAGCGCCTTGTATGAATGGCACTATATACAACGTAGTTGTTACTAATGAATGCCACCGTGCAGCCGTATCCTCGCTATCGCTGTTTGTGAGGTTTTTTGTAGTTGTGTTTGAGGGAATGTATTTGCCTGTGTAGTTGTGTTGGCGCACATTATTGATTTGTACGATTGCGTTTCGAGTTGGTGTATAGTTGTGGTTGAGCTTTTTTACGTTATGTACGGTTGATGTTGCGGTGTATGGTCGTGGTTGTCACTGGTTGTGGTGTATGGTTGTAGTTGGAGAGGTTGTTGTGGTTCAGCGCAGGGGCGGTTTCTTCATTAGGGCGATTGGGCGACGCACCACCAATGTGTGAAAGGGACTTTTTCAATCACATTAACAATCTCATTCAACCACAGAGCTATGCTAGCCGTTACTGTGCCTCTGGATATAGTCCAATCAGCGTCATGTCACGTTCTGTGGAGTACCGCCTCTTTTTGGGCGATTTCACTCTGGCTGAGAATCGCCCAGAGTGTTCCCATAGACTTACATTCAAAGATGTTTTTTTTTCGAACGGCAGCCGCTGCAATGCATTCTCTATGGCTTCCGGGAGGGCTCGCACTAACGTGCTTACGTCATCATACGTCAGCACGTTTCAGTCAACAATATTATTTGCCGCCACCTAGTGGAATTTCGATTTAAAGCTTTCGTGACTGCAGGGATTCATCTTCTTGGTTCTTTCGGTAAAGTCACGTAGAATGGAAGTAATAAAATAATAAAAATAAAACATAATAAAATAATTCTCACGACGTTTCGCCACAACGCAAGTATCCGTCCTCAGGTGAAAACCAGGTCTGTCGAGGCGACAGCGTCTGAATGAAACAGCACACGTGCTTGGAGCATGTATATAAGCTGGGTTGGAAGGGGGGAAGAAAGGGGGAGCCTTAACAAAAGAATATGAAATATCAAGAGGAATTTTGCATATTTATGGGAAATGCAAGTATGTGACTAGTACTGCATATGCCCGTGCATTATGCAGGATTAGCAGCATCAAATTGAGGGGATATGGGAAATGCAGGTATGTGATATGGGAAATGCAGGTATGTGAATAGTACTATTTATGCCCGTGCATTATGCAGGATTAGCAGCATCAAAGGGAGGAGATAAGGGTAGCATTAATGAAGGGAAGGAGTGTTAATAGTATGTAGCTGCAGTAACTAAAACCACCACGTAAATAACTAAAGTATAAACTACATATTATCATCAGTATACTAAATATACTCTACAATACGCTGAGTTACTAACAGTAAGTAATACATTACAATTCTACGTCGTAAGAAATATATATAATATGCTTGCATCTAAACTTTATTCTCTTACATCACACGAGTCTACACCCTACTATATACTGCCATAGACAAATCCAACATTAAATTATATACTGTATTGCACACCAAAGAAAGGTTCTCCTTTACCGACCACCTTGTAAGTGCCACGCTGCTACAAGGAGAGATGTTTCAACAGCATGCCCATACATTCCCTGTTGAGGCTCTGAACATCACTGTCAGGGCATACCCTATGTTAAATAAGGCGAAGCTGAAGACTGAACTGTCTGTCATTTATGAGAGTCCAGAATTCAAGGGCTGCTGTGGTGCACTAGCGCTGTACCAGGTTTTGCTGAAGTACAACCTCCAGGATACTTTTTCAGAGACTGTTGCTCTGTTGAACATCCTCATAACCACTCCCATGACAACTGCTGAAGCTGAGAGGTGTTTCTCAACCTTAAAGAGAATCAAGATATTCCTGAGAAATGTAATGGGACTGGAACGTCTGAATGCAATGGCTATGCTTTCCATGGAGAGGGAACTAGTCAGGAACATGCCTGCTTTCAATGAGAGAGTAATTGATCACTTTGCTACTTTGAAAGAGAGAAGAGCAAAATTTCAGTATAAGTAAGCAGTGTACTAAGCGAGTAATGTGATGTAAGTAGTGTAATAATAGTGAGTATAGAAACAAACAAGGAGATGTATTGTAAGAGTCACTTTATGTTGCATTAATATTAAAGTAGTGAAGTTGCCTTTACATGCTTAAGCTGTTAATTCATCCATTGCATGGGTGGACCTTATCCTTATCAATCATCCAAACATTTGCCCCCCCTGAGAGATTTTGCAAGAGCCGCCACTGGTTCAGCGGTTGTTGTGGCATGGTTGAGATTGTTTCAGCATTTGTACACCGTTGTGTGGAGGGCGTTGGTTGTTTGAGCGGTTGTGGTTTATGATTGTGGTTATTTGAGCACCTTTGTTGTGGTGTATGTTTGGGATTGGTCAGTTGCTAGCATTTTTTCTAAAGATGTTTTTATAATAGTATATTATATCATATTCTAAGGCTCCTGTTGTTGTGGAGTGACTCATGCAGCCAGCTATGGCTACAGGGTTTGGTGGTACATGTTGTTCATGTGTTTGTTGTGAAATTTCGGTCACAGTTCCTATGATCACTGTTACATTGCTTATGGCTTTATTTTGGTGATTTCGAAAAGTTTTTTTATTTGGCCATGTTTGTTTGTTGCAGTATGGAGTCAGAATGATGGCTTTAATCTAAGTTGCCTTGTGGTTGTTGTTGCTGTTTGACTTGCATCCCACTGGGATTTTTGCACAGGGTTGGTGTACGGTGCTTTTTTTCTTGAAGACTTTGCAGTTTTTTCCTGGATTTTTCTATTTGCGCATAGTCACTTTAAGATGTTTTCTTGTTCATGTTTTTGTTTGTTGCGGTTGCACCCAATTCAAGAGCCGAATGGTTCACAGGGCTATACCAAATAAATGAAACTGAAAACTAAAGTCACGTAGATAGGTTCATCTTCCTGATGACAAACGCTTGTGTTGCGATCGAAACGTCGTAGTTTTTTGTTATTTTCTTTGAACCAAAGAATATGCTTTCTTGCAGTCACGAAAGCTTTAAGTCAAGTATATTGTATCGTTATAAATGTTCACCATGAGAGAATTGTTATCAATGCTGACATAGTAGAATGCAATGTGGTTCGTGTCAAAAGTTTATTACATGGTTAGAAACAATGTTAACAACCATTCAACCACAACCATAGACAACCGCTGAAACAACCAACACCACCCACAAGTGCTCAACCACAACCGTACACAGCAACCGTTGAAACGTTCACAACCGTAAACTCAACAACAGCCGCCATTCATCACTAAGTGGCGGTGACGTCACCACAGCGCTTGTGCCAGGCTAGGTGCACTTTAAGGCGACGTGAAGTGTCGAAGGCTCACTGACACGAGGTCACGGGACAGACCCAGCAGGTGCCATGGGTTGGCTGACCGACATGCCTGGCAGATGCACCAGCTGTGCCCCCTACTGTGGCAACTTACTGCACTTTATCTGTCCGGCGCTCCGCTCGTTGTTGTGAGCGTCGTTCCACTGCCCTCCGTTGTTGTTGGAGGGCGACTGCCTCAAACCTGCCTAGTAGCAGCAGCGTCCTTCACGAGCCTCCTCCACAGAGGCGATCATGACACCGCTGGTACCAGTCTTCGGCAAATCCACTCAAGCTCCACATCCTCCCGTACCGCATCAGTCCATCTCTTCTCCAGCCCGTGTCGTGCCGGTTTAGCCCCGTCCATAAATAACAACCGCTGAAATAATCACAACCATACACCACAACTGCTCCACCTACAACCGCATGCCACAATAACTGCAGAACCACACCAACTGCCACTGTATACCACAATCATAAAGCACAAGAAGTGCTTTTTGTCTATAGTTGTCCTCCCACACGCTTGGCTACGTACGGTGCGAAAGAAGTTCAACGTACATACTACAAGTGCGCCAAGAACATACACACGCAAATCCAAACGACCACAGAGAAGACAACCACGCATAACTGGTGATAGACAACTACGAGCACAAACATATCTTTCCACGCAGCCGTGTGAGACAGGAATTACAGACTCACGCTGCTCAGTATCATTCGTACATTCTTGCATAAATGTACGCAATGCATGTGCACGAATCATGCGGCGAATGGGAAATGTGAGAAAAAAAACGTGGCTTAAAACATTTTTCGAATTGCATAAACCATTCAATACTCGGGCCACTTGGCTTGATTCTCAGCCATCGCTAATATCAGAGGCAAATTACATCTGAAGCGGTCCTGGCCCGCTCATAGATCAATACATCCTTAAATCAGTACCCAATGTGGTGTTCAACATAACATTTGGGAGACAAACGTGGTCGGGCACGGTCCTAGCTACACCACCCACTTGTGCGTCATGCTGGCTTTAATGGGGGCTCACTAACAGCACTTGCCCCAACAGTAATTGTAGGTTAAATGTGAGTTATTTATCTTTATATTCTTGGTTCTTTCGGTAAAGTCACGTAGAAGGGAAATTATAAAGTAATAAAAAATACGTCACTTTACCGAAAGAACCAAGAATATGAATCCCTGAAGTCACGAAAGCTTTAAATCAAAATTCTTTATCTTTCTCAATGTGGTACTGAGCACACATTTATTTGTGCATTCAAATCTCTTTGATATTCTTGGGACGATATTCAGAGTATCTTTATATCTTCGGATATAAGGATATGGCATAGGAATGGCTTGCCAGTAGTTTTTCGATAACGTGTGATGGTTTAAATACATTGATATCCTTGGTCGTTCAGCTTTTCCTAACCTATAAATGTTTATCTTGAAATTCTTGCACTTAAAGGTGACTAAAATGTAAATTATAGTAATGGTGTTGATGATGGCCCTGTGTGAAATGTGACTTAATATGTAAACTTTAAGTTTGTGCTGAAGAAAATACAAGGTGTCAATCGGTAAAATAAAGAATCTTACATTTTTTTATTATATACATTTAACTCCAGCTTTTAAATGGGGAATAAACTGTGACCACACTTAATGCTGTCCTATATCATCATGATCACCAGATGCAAGATTTGATCAGACAGTTGACAATCATGTTCTTCCAAGCTTACATATCGTAATCTCTCTATAATTGTCTGAAGTTGACCAACATTTTATATCATCCTCTGCAAAAAGTACATTACGTAATGTTGTTCTGTTAATCAACACAGAAAATGTATTTGCATCCAAGATTGCCATCAACATGATGCGGCAGAACCGCTTTGGAAGAACATAAATTTAGCAACAATGGAACTTGTTGTGAAATCATGTATAATAACTACATACCGGATGTCTATGAGTAACTACTGCCATATACCACACTACCACTAACATTTACGATGTCACAAGCAAACTCAGCTTAGCATGCCGAAACGTATTGCGCACACGAAGATAAGCACACCCACAGGTACTAATAAAGTGAGTATATAAGCACTTTCATCGTCAAGGCATGCGCATACAAGTCGTTCAAAACTTCACGTCAAATGTTTACCTATCTAATTCTGGCCACTGTGCTGTGCTCGGCCGTGGGGCTGAGTGACAGCTCACGAGTGAGGTTGATTGGCAACGGCTATGAGGGCCTGGTCATTGCCATCAACCCCACCGTGCCCGAAGACCCCAAGCTCATCGACGCCATCAAGGTGGGTGAACACCTCCCTTGTGTAACACAACATTTTTTTAAAATATATGTTTAAAATGGCCTTTTTTTCTTCTTAAAAATGTGCTTGTGTTGTTGAATGGTTTGCTTTCAACGAGTTACATGTTTACGGATGCTTACAGATGACCATGCAATTTATCAGGTGATATTTATACGAATGACAGCACTTTCCGCAATTTGAAATTGAGATAAATTTATCAAACTCCCTTTGCCTGGTATCAGGGATGCAACTATAGGGTAAGCAGCGTATGCGACGCATAGGGGTCCAGTCGGCCACAAAGTGGCCGCGAATCAAAAGATAAGTAAAATTACCTGCGGTGTACCATGGACCAACCCCGATAAACGCATCTGGCTATCATCAAGTTTCAAGTTTAATATATTAGGTATAGCCCTGAGAGCCATTCGGCTCTGGAATCGGGTGCAACCGCAACAAACAAAAAACAAAAACATGAACAAGAAAACATCTTAAAGTGACTATGTGAAAACAGAAAATCCAAGAAAAGACAGTAAAATATTGCAGTCATACAAGTAGAGCATAAAGTTGCGCGAACCACTCCCTTTGAGGATATCCTAAACCGATGGGCCGGCATTAAAGCAAGACGCATAATCGTGAATATTGTACCTTTAAATAGTTTTTTATTAACACTGTCACTGTGAGACTGTCTTCCTCTAAACGCAATACACGGTGCAACTAAAATAATATATGTTAAGAGTTATAGCCTACATTTTATTGCATTATCATAGTATTGTATACGGGTTAAAAACATCCGTAGCTATTTCAGTAAAAGTGAGGGGGGGGGGACCACATTCATATCTTGCATACCCCTGTTGAAATAGCTTGTTGCGCTCCTGCCTAGTATGCAGGTCATGGGTTTCATCCACAGCATGATGCCTGTATATATGGAGTGTGCATGACTTTTTTTTCCCGCGGCATAGGGGTTTTAGGCTTACATCGTGGACAATGAAGGGCCATAAAATGGTATACGACACTCAAATTTAGCCAAGTTTGTGCTTCCTCAAGACGAGTTTTACAGCCAATATTATGATTCCCATTTGATTTATGGAAGAAGACACGCAATGGTCTGGCCACATTTATGACGTAAGACACAGGCAACCAAATAATGCTATCATACGGACAATTTTTTAAAATGCCAATGAATGTTTCAGCTCACCAGTAAGTAGAAGGATAATCTCAAAACCAAATTTAACAATTAGATTCGATGTTTCGTTTGCAACTATGTTACGCATTTCGATTTAAAGCTTTCTGACTGCAGGGATTCATCTTCTTGGTTCTTTCGGTAAAGTCACGTAGAAGGGAAGTAATAAAAATAAAACATAATCAACGTTTTTGGGTTTAGATCGCGTTATTTATAAATGTGTCGTAACCCTCCACCACCCGACACGGCCAATCAGTAAAAAAGTGTCACGTTGACAAAAGACAAATAGTTCACTGCTTTAGCCCACCGGTGTGTTGAAGCGTGAAACCACAACAAATTGTAAATGTTGTTTCACGCTTCAACACACCGGTGGGCTAAAGCAGTGAACTATTTGTCTTTTGTCAACGTGACACTTTTTTACTGATTGGCCGTGTCGGGTGGTGGAGGGTTACGACACATTTATAAATAACGCGATCTAAACACAAAAACGTTGATTATGAATAATATTGGTCGCGAAAGCCTACGTGTTAAAAATAAAACAATAAAATTATCACGACATTTCGATTGCAACACAATTCAAATTTTATTGCTGAGGTTTTAAAACCTGATGACGATTGCATGTGTTGCAATCGAAACGTCGTGGGAATTTTATTGTTTTATTTTTATTATTTTACTACTCCCCTTCTACGTGACTTTACCGAAAGAACCAAGAATATGTTACTCATCTTCAGAGCAAGATACAGAATACAAAGTCAGAAAAACCAGATCCCCTGGCCCAGATTATTAAATAGGTGTCCTGAACTCACAGGAATAATCCGACAGGGTTAAAATAGATATTAACCATTACACATTCATTTATTGAAATTGTATTGTCATTTATCTGAGACAATGAATACCATATTCATTATAACTACTCATGGATATCAAAACTTGTCAAAACACCTTTGGAACCTCATTTGCCAGTAGCAAAATATGATAATTGTTTTTTTACCCTTTTATCTGGCAACAAAACTGACACCTTTTTTAACTTGTCAAAAGTTAAAATAATTGATTATTGAATACTAGATGGAATCCCGTTCTATCGACGAGGTTATCGTTCCCATCGGCTCAATCCTCGTCTTTTAGCTCTTCTCAACACTCACCAAACACCACCTGTCACTACTCACCACCGATACCTCATTCAACGACTCATTAATTTAATTCATTCTCATTCTTACCCCCATTAAATCACCCGCACCTCTCATTCATTCTCACCTCATTGCTGCATCGTGGGCGGTCCGTTGCGTTGCTAAGGAATTGCGTTGCTCATGAAAGCGTTGCTAAGGCGTTGCTAGGGGAATGCGTTGCTAGGGTGAAGGCGTTGCTAGGGGAAGGCGTTGTGTGCATTGCTAAACGATTTTACTGCACTACTTAACAATTTATCACCTAACTTACCCCATAAAATTGCACACACCTGCTGACTTATTTATCTCTCATCAATTCCTCCCAAATTTACAAATTTATTTATCATTCAATCGCTCATTCCACTCATTCATTGGTGATCTTTTTTTTGCTCAACCCTCTCATTCAATTACATTCCTCATTATTTATATCAATTCCTCTCATTCAGTTCGCCACTCCTCCTTCAACTCCACCGGCTTCCCGTTCAATATCGCAGTCTTTCCAAATACCTGACGCTATTCTTTACATCTCTTTATGGCCTTGCCCCACATTATCTTGCCCCTCGCATCTCCTTCCATGTCCCCTCTTGTCATCTTCATTCCCAATCTTCTCTGTCTCTCTCCTCCCTGTGCCCAATCCCGTGTTCGGTCCTTCTCCCTCCTTGCACCCCTCCACTGGAATCAACTTCCCCTGTACATTGAGCACCCTCCTTAACACCATCCCATCCCTCTCTTAAAGCCTCACCTCTATTGCCCAATATCTTCTCTCCCCTCGTCCCTCCACTCCTTCACGTCTCCCCTCGCCTTTTGTGATCCCTAATCTCCCTCTTGTCGCTGCCACTCATTCCTCAATCTTGTATCAACTAAATAATTCCATTATCTCAAGCACATTGAGTGAAGGTAATCTATACATATGAAATAGATTAGGTAATCGTTCTTCTCCCTCAATCATTCTCCTCGGTCATTCACTCACTCAAACCTCCCAATCCTTGTATTTACTAATTCTCAAATTTTTGCATTCTCTCCCCATTATCTTACTCGTGCCTTATTCACTTACACATTCTTCCCTCATCCTCGTATTATTTAACTTACTAAATTCTCTCACCTCTGATTTGTCCCTCATTTATTCACTTATTTTCTCAATTGCACACACTATAGTCTGGCGAACAGCGAACATTTTAATTTTGAAACGCACTCAAGCAAGGTATGGTACAATACTTGAATTTCACAGTAAATATAAGTATCATTGTGAATATTTTAACAAAAAGTGTTTGATGTAAAAATTTCTCTCATTCCTCACTAATTCAATCACTTATTACTCCCATTCATTCCCATCCTTGCCTCATTTAGAGTATTAGGCTGCTATAAATGTCCACATAAGCCACTTCGTGGAGCTATCATCTGTAGCCAGGTCACTTCTAACAAAGAGCATTATAGCTCAGAGGGCCTTACCTGGTAAAATAAAACATAGTTTAGTTTTATGAAATTAATCATTTTCGTCCAACGCCTTCCAGCAAGATCCCTGATTTTTGTCCACATGAGCACGTTTATGTGTCTCACTCATGGCTCGGCAATGAAAGGTCGTAAACACTTTTTTTCGCTTGCACATCTACAGACGACAGGCTTCCGATTGATGTAAAATTTGTAAACGTAGCTTAAAAATGTGGCTTTGTATGAGGTTTGTTGAATATGGCACATACACTTCATAGAATAATTAGATACTGTACGTTATATACTTGAGTCTTACTGGTAGGAACCGCCAGGTTACACCAGCCCACAGGGGATTATTGTGTCCGTCGTTCAGGGAGGGGCTGGGTGGGGAGGGTGGGGCTGGGTGGCGGGTGGGAGGGGTGGGGCTGGGTGGGGAGGGTGGGGAGGGGCTGGGTGGGGAGGATGGGTGGAGAGGGGAGGGTGGGGAGGGGCTGAGTGGGGAGGGTGGGGAGGGGCTGGGTGGGGAGGGTGGGGAGGGGCTGGGTGGGGAGGGTGGGGAGGGGCTGGGTGGAGAGGGGAGGGTGGGGAGGGGCTGAGTGGGGAGGGTGGGGAGGGGCTGGGTGGGGAGGGGAGGGTGGGGAGGGGGGGCTGGGTGGGGGGTGGGAGGGGTGGAGCTGGGTGGGGAGGGGCTGGTCACCCCGTGGTGCCCTTATAAAACTCAACGTTTAACCTACTCACGCCGGCTTGTGCCCGCCCTCACAGTCGGGCATATTTGCGGAATACACCACGCCGCCGTTGACCCTGGCCATTGACCGAGCAACCCAACGTTCCTACCAGCTCCCTCCGCAGGAATGTGTTATATATGTCCGCAACTCCGATTAACACGGTTGGCTACCAACGGTGTGAAATAAATTCAACATACATATCCTTATGCACTGCTAATGCAACTGTACTGCATTCTACTCCTGCTATCCACTTAATGCAGAGACTTTTGCTTCAGTCGTTTTTTGCAGTTATAGAACAATGAATAATACCTTGCTGCTGCCAAACTTGTGCACATATCATAAATCCCACCTTTGTTCAGGGACCGAAAGGGTCTTTTCACATGGGATGAGTTCACATATTGCTTGACCAATGTGATATCCCATGCAAAAAAATGCCTCGCCATGCACATATCGGAATCCAAGGGAAATGCTGACATATTTTGAGAACACACTGATACACGTGGTTGCTTTCCCCATCAGCCAGGTGTGTCGACCGATTTGTATGCACACTGTGGGACGTGAGCACCACATGCAGGATGGGCATGACACGCACCTCTCAATGCCGCCGGTCAATCACGATGTGGTTACGGGCGCTTTTTTCTCTCGTATGGCTGATGTAGATTCAGAGCAACAGCTACAATTTAACATTCAGGTGGTCAAGCCAGATAACTGCGTCAGAAGCAGCGAAGTGTATCGTTGCAATGTCTCCTTCGTATTTGTGGATCGGGCATTGCGGCGTTATATGTTTTATTGTCTGTTCTGGGTGAGCACAGTCGCACACTGGAGAGTTTTAAATTTTCCATTTGAGCATCAGGTATTCGCATCTGCCATGGTTGTGCAGATGTAGTTTAGGGTTGACCATTAGCTTCGTGGAAGATCAACCCAGGGATCTCCTGCGTTGGGTCTTTCACAAGGTGTCTGCGAGTTATTTTGAACTCCATTCAGCTCTACAAGCTACATCAGGGTTGAATTCGCATTGGTTAAGGTTAAGGGCATGGGTTCAAAAGGGCTTGCGTGAATTCAACCGATGACGAGGGACGTTTTTGAGGATACGGGGGTTAGAAAGGGAGGGGGGAGCTAGAAGGTGGCAAGGTAAATGATGTCACCATGCATGACCAAACCCAATCCTCCAGTCCACCCGTTCAGGAGCCATGCTTGCACTGTGCAGGGATCACAATGCCATCACAATTGTTTTAATAAAACTGGACTTTTCTGAATGAATTACTGTTTAAAGTCCTGAGTCTAATTTCCACGAATTTAATATTATTTCTACAGCGAATTAGTAAGGTAAAACAGTAAATGTTGTGTTACCATTACATGTTTCTTATTAACATTTCGCTTAATAGGCAATGGTGACAGATGCATCTGCCTATCTGCATGCAGCCACGAACAACCGAGTTTTCTTTAGAAATGTCAGCATTTTGATCCCATCTTCCTGGGCGTCTAAAAACTACACACGGCCAACATACGAGTACTATGGCAAGGTAAGCAATTACAGACACGAGGAGACGCAATGAATGCATGTCAACATGTTGATGTACTCGTATTTTTTTATAATATGGAATTGAATATATGAGCTACAATCAGTGTTCAAAATGGTGTTTCTCAAATCGAGTCCTGGCAAGTAGATTAATGGTTACCAATCTTTCCCTTTCATATACCGTTTAAACAATACACACCGCATGCACCTGATGGGTTGGTAATTACGAAAAGCTGTACCGGGGGGTGGTGTGAAGATTGGATTTATTAAAAACGGATTAAACAATATGCGATAATTTCATATTTGTTCCTCAGGTTAGGGTTATGTGAGATACAGCACTCACTGAAATTTATAATTTTTCCCAAAAAATGTGGCAGACTCCCCACCTACAAATTTGCGAAATAGTGGCAACAAAACCACTACATCAATCGCGTGGAATGGGACACTACGCCTTCTCAGCTCAATGAATTAGCCATGCCCCCCAAATGGTAAAAAAATGCAGTGGGTACCTATAAGAGTCTAATGGCCCCTGCATGCATTGTAATACAAAAAATACTACACGATTCAGCCACTTTATGTTTAGACAGATTCGGATATTAAAAGTTTTCCAAATAAAAAACAGATATGTATATAAATTGGGCAAATATCCCAAACAGAAACCTCTGGAATTTTAGTTTTTTTTACAAAATCTGCATAATCGCTTTTTTTCATTTTTTCACGAAGGCGGATGTGCTTGTTCATCCGTGGGACGACCCTAAGGATGACTCGCCGTACACTCACCAGTACGGGCAGTGCGGTGAACCCGGCCAATACATTCAGTTCACCCCAAACTTCCTCCTGGATGACGAAAACCTGAAAGCGTACGGACCACGAGGTAGGCAAAACCTCTGCTTAGGAATAATGCGCAGCGCTTTGTTTTAACCTACTGAATCAACTCAGGGATGTGTAATACATGGGTACTTATTTATTGGTATCTTCTGTTATTAAATATTAGCCCACACCTGTGAAATCTCAAATTTTCACCCCAAGAGATGTCAACTCAATGCACTCACAAATCCATTACTCACCACCCTCATCTCACTACATGTTTCCTCATCCTCCATGAAAGCCGTCGTGCAGGGAGGGGCAAAATTTGTTCTGTAACCATTTAAACGTGCGTGGCATCCTCCCCTCCCAAAATCTCATTCATTTTATGGGCAACCCTCTCTACTGACCAAGTTTTTGGCTCAATGCCCAATCCTATAACATTCTGACCAGCTTAGATGCTGCAGACCAGGCAGCTCAGTCAAACTAATCTGTGATCCGAGTACCGAGTGGCTTACGCAATTCCAAATTGCATAGGTCAAGATTTGGCCCATTTCCGATTCCCTACAGGATTTACCAATGGGATTGTGTACATTTTTGTGAAAACGTAAAGACGACAGGGCCCAGTCGTAAGTCCACTACTACTCACGTCCGCATACAGCAAACAACAACAAAGATCCTCCATATAGCTTTAACAGACTTTTTGGGGAAAGTGCTGGGGCTGGCACAGCACACAAGAGTGTGGGTGGCCAACACTATGCCCGGCCACCTTTGTCTCCCTAGTGGCGATGTTTATACACCGCACCAGATGCTCACCTACGTTTACAAATCTGGTATCTTACAAATACGACAACCATAAATACACACATCCACACACTCTCACAATCCCACACATACAACACATCAACACGCGTGCACTATCACAAACAAATACTGTAATATTACCGAGTGCTACTTGGTCTTCACCAAAGTCACCTCATCTAAATAAATCAGAGTTGCCACACATTCACTCTACCTCAATAGCCCTTGTATTCCCAACAGACAAGTTCATGTCTGCAACTTTATCTTGTGGTGAAATGTAATAATGCTAAAAATTACCATACAAGTGTATTGACAGCACACCAGAGACCATCACTTTGACATCTCTACCAAAAAGGTTAACATGACAGTTTTGCATCGAGAGTTAGAAAGGACATGCAGTTGGATGGAAGGACAGCTTAAGACCTTAGATACACCGTTTTTTCCTTGTTAAAGGTGCACATTACCCCTGTATTTTGAAGCATCAGTTGGGGGCGCATAATATAAAATGGAAGACAGTTCTTCATAGCAATACATTACTGCCCAGAGGACAGAAAACCACATCCACCCATTCAGAATAATATTACAGATGACCTCTCATTATTTTAAAGCAGCACGTTCACTTTCAGGTTCTGAAAGACAGTTATCCACATTGCATATTCTCCCCCACCCCGCCCCCCCCCTGTATAATTTTCCAAAACTGGAAGAAAACGCATGTGTGTTATTTCACAGGAAGGGCTTTTGTCCATGAATGGGGCCACTTTCGCTGGGGTCTATTTGATGAGTACAGTGAAGAGGAACCTTTTTACGTGGATGGAAAAAATCCAGAATTCACGAGGTGGGTATCAATGCTTCAAAACTGTATGCATTGAATTAGAATTCAACATAGATTTGGCTTACATTTGCAATTGTACCTTTTATTAATTATTTCACTACCGTATGCTTACCAAAGCTATTTAAATCAGTATTTCACTGGATGTGGCCAGGATTGTACTTATACCAAGCCAAATACCGACCTGAATATTTGCAAAAGGGCACACTCCTAAATATTTGTGAAATTCTGACGCTAAAATCATTGAAAAGGTGTTGATAAAATGGCCAGAGAAGGTGATACGCAAACACTAAGATGTTACAGCACTCATCAGGGAACAGAGATGAAGAGGGAGTGCTCTTGCGGATAACATATGACAATCAAACAACATTTGTATTAACAAGCATAACTCTGATCATATACCCAAACGGTCAACACTAGTCCAGAGTTTTCTTGTTTAAATAAATGCTGGTGGATAGCATAATTCTAGAAGGTCAATGGTGCCATTGTCTAAAAATGTATGCAGGGAGGCAGACGGTGGTATTCCTGTTCATTTATTACCCACAATGCACCTATCACTCAATACAATTTTATTTAGGACAACACACATTCAACGAGCCACTTTGGAGACATTTGATAACCAGAACACACATCGAGGTTTGAATGTGCACTGTAATATCATTTCTCAGTTATATATTGCATGTTTGCCATTTCATGTTTTTGATTTACAGGTGCTCCAAAGACATCACGGGCGGCATTGGCAAGGTGACCTGCAGAGTGGATGGTACATGCACGGTGGACAAGTGTAAGATAGAAAGCACGGGCCTACCTGAAAAGGGTTGCTCCTTCCTCCCAGACGAAGTTCAGACAGCAAAAGAGTCCATCATGGGTCTGCAATGGATCAACAGTGTAAGTGTTCATTCTGTATTAAAGGGTGCGCGCTTTACACATGTAATATACGTGAGAATACAAGTCTGTGTGCGTTCTTTGTTTTAATCCTCCTTACACCGCATGCTAGGAAAAGCATCCAAAATAATGTGGCAAGTTTAATACGTAGGCTTTTGCGACACAGCCGAATAATAAAGTTTTCACGTGAACAAAAAGTTGTCACGTGAGGATGGTTTGACACATTTTATTTATGCAATCTGACCTAAAATATATTATGAATCGTAAAAATGCGTAATTTTTACGTTTTACATAACTTTTAATTCCCCAATCCATTTAATCTTGCAATTCATATTTTCCCATATACATTGCAATATTTGTATATATATATAACAAAGTTGGACCTTTGCAGAGGAAGTATTTATAGAGTTGTGGAAAATAACCCTTCATGGGTATGTTGGCAACATTGGTCAACAGCCAGGTAACTAAGAACATTTAGTGTAGAGAGGAATTCACCATGGCTGGAGAAGCAACTTCTTGTTGAGATCTTACCAACAATTGTTTAGATATTAAGCCAGGGAATTTTGGAAGTGCCATGAGAGGAACACTTCAGGGTTTCTTGCTGAGAGCTTTGAGCGCACGGTTGGTGAGCTTATTGGCTATATAAAATTGCTTGGAATAAGTAGTGCTCCTCCTTCTGGAATAAAACGACACAATAATGGGCCTCACTGTATAGCCTCGTAGAACTACCTGCATACCAGTCGGAATTACGTACTATAATCACCCAGAAATGTCTGTCCGTCCCGCGCGTGACGTCACTCCACATGAGGCCCCCCCCCGCGTGACGTCACTCCACATGAGGCCCAACCCCCCTCATTAATATTCATGAGTGGGTGAATTTTTACACTAGCGCAGAGGAAGGTCCAGCTGAATTAAATCATTTATTACGCAAAATCGCTTCAAATATGACGACGTTTCTTTACAGAAAGTGACGGTAAAAAATAAATCTACGCAGCACAGTGTTGCATCCGTGCGTGACGTCACTGCAAAAGAGCCCCCCCCCCCATCATTAATATTCATGCCCGCGTGGAAATTTACACTAATGCACAAGGTCGCGCACTCCACATGCCACACCCCTCTTCTCATTAATAATCATGAGCGGGTGACGTCACTCCACATGCCGCACCCCTCCACAATAACTATTAGCGGGTGACGTCACTTTTCTATTGAATATTTCAGATTTACTGCAATATACACCCGTCCTTGGACGGGCAAACAAGCTAGTTTTTTTTATAGTTGTCTATTTTTATTTATTCCTGGGCACCCTATAAATTATGTAGACTAAGATGATTTCACTCAGGATACTCTTGTAGAAATATATAGTGATTTGTACAAAAAACAACTAAAGGAGCAACAACAAACACCACCTTTTAATCACCATAACCGTATTTTTGTAAATCAACTGTTAAAGCACACGCTCATAAGCTCCACTCCTTCATGACATCACACGCACGTGCAAGAGTTCTATATTCTGAAATGTACAAATTTTACGCAAGATACAAATTTAGATCAATCCGATCAGCATGAACTCACTAAATCAGGATGTGATCCATGATTTCATGTACGAATATATGTACACAATTTGTGGGCTGTAGATTGAAACACTATTCACTTTAAAGCACATAATTGGTAATACTTTTCCAAATGCAATACACGACAGTTTTTGCATGGCATGCAAAATTATAGTAAAACACAAACGTGTACAGTTTTGCTTCAAAATAATGTTTAACTTACCTTAAAACTTACAAATGTATTAAAATTGACATGTTTTAGTGTTATGCAATAATATTTCAAGTTGGTAAACTATACTCTTCCTCATGAAACTCTTCGTTATGTATTTGAATTACCCCAGGTAAACACATTCTGCACTGCAAAAACGCACAACCGACTGGCTCCGAATCGACAAAATCGTCTGTGTGGCTTGAGTAGCGCCTGGGAGGTCATGCTTAAGCATGACGATTTCAATAACAACACCCCTGCCAGCGGCCTCACACCGCCAACATTTAGCCTTCTGCAGCCCTCTGCCAGAGTCATCACGCTTGTCCTGGATAAGTCTGGCAGCATGAGTGCGGTGAGTTACTTCTACTCACATGCCCATTCTCCTGTTCTCAGAGGCAAGACATCTTGCGTCACCATTAATGCAAGCAGTTACAGTTGTCTCTAGCACGTCTACGAAATGAAAGTCACTTTGATCCTAAGATTTATTGAGTGCCTCTTTCATTCTATTGATATTATGCACGGATATGCATGCATCACGAAGTTAATTATGCGAATGATTGTTTTGTCAATGCTTCTCTGCTGATTATTAAGTCTGTATTCACATTTCTATAATGTAATAATAGCAATTCGTATGGAATGTTTCTAATTTCCTTCTCTAACCTCACTCCGAAATAAAACTCTCAGGATGGCCAAGTGCCCCCTAATTGCACAGCTTTTTGGGATGTGGTCACATTTGAATTCTTTATAATACAAATATATTGTACTGTATAAACGTACTCATGGTCAAATCTCCTGTTCTCTCCCTTTGCGTGCAGGAAAATCGTCTGCCGAGACTGCGGCAAGCAGCCGACATTTTTATCATGCAGATTTTACAGGAAGGAGAAATGGCTGGAATTGTCACTTTCGATAGTGGAGCCCAAACCCAATGTGAATTGACCAAAATTAATAACGCAAGTCGGGAGACACTAAAGTCTTTCTTGCCCAGGAATGCAGGTGGCGGGACAAATATATGTGCAGGTCTTGCACGAGGATTTCAGGTAAATTAATAATTTAAGGTTGATGTGTTTATTTTTTGGATCTTCATAATATAGATGCCACATTAGTAATAAACAGAAGTATGACTCACCATGAAAACAAAATGTATAATAGATGTTTTTTTGGTTAAATCGCGTAAATATATAAATGTGTCGTTAAACCCGCCACCACCCGACACAGCCAATTAGTAAGGGTTGTCATGTAAACAGAAAGTGGCCAATTCGTCACTAGTACAGCACACAAGTGTTGGAGAGCCAAGCCACAACATTTACAATCTGAGTACGACGTTTCGCAAGTAATTACAACTAGCTTCATCAGGCGATAGCCAGATTTGTGGAGAAGTCCACCTGTTTCGTTCCTTATATAGAGGCGTAGATGTGGTGACCACACTTGTGAGCTCTTCTTGTGAAAAGTGGGGGGGGGGGAGGGATTAATGAGTCAACGTACATTTTGCATGTGCATTATACGAGCCCATTGATCTTATCCTTCCTGTCCATTGTGTGTAATAAAATAGCCTTACCAACGATAATCCCTATTGAAGTATGGTGGCCTGTATAGGCATGCATTGAAACAATGTAGTATTTGATGATTATTTGATTATGCGTTATACTCAGATTGCAAATGGCGTGGCTTGGCTGTCCAACACACTGGTTAGTACTGTACTAGTGACGAATTGGCCACGTTCTGTTCACGTGACAACCCTTACTAGTTGTATGGCCGGGTGGTGGCGGATTTAACGACACATTTTTATATTTACTCGATCTAACCCAAAAAACCTCTATTATAGATATTGGTCGCGAAAGCCTACGTGTTAAACCAAATCAAGTGTACTTTTGTATCCTGTGGATCTTTAAAATTGATATTTTTGGGATAATGTTTTCCAACAGCATTTGTTTAATCTGGCAAATCTTGGACTAGTTTCAACGTTCAGTTCCTTCAACAGTTAGACATGATCATACAAATGCTGCTGTATTGCTCGTTAGGGACTGCTAACTCCAGGGACAAACTACAGCAGTGTTTGTGTATTTGCTTATTTATTTATCACCCATGATGCTGTATGATAGTGCATGTTATATTTGGAGAGAGAAAATAAATAATTGTTCAAATAAATAAAACTCATTATATTGGAATTACATCATGAGAAGTATTTTCCGATATTGCAATGTCATTAAATGCATTATTATTACTGAGAATAAGACATCTTAAAAAAACAATACCAAGGGAAATGAAAGCAATATGAATAAAAAATTTAAACCAAGGATGCATGATGCAACATAAACACTGCAATGTTGATGCCCTCTGGACAGGTTTTGTCTGCAGATGACGGCAGTGCCTCTGGAGACGAAATTATCTTAATGACCGATGGCGAGGATCCTAGCCTCAGTTCCTGCTTTGAAGCTGCACGCGATAGTGGATGCACCATTCACACCATCGCCTTGGGACCAAATGCAGAGGAGGGCCTCGTTAATTTCGCAAAATTAACAGGTGACTTTTATTAGCTCGATTAAAAAACACACACACATTGTGTTAATTTCCCCTCCTCCACTTCCAAATGTACTACAATCAATTAATCCAAGTGATAACGCTTGATTAAGGTTACGCCTGAAACATAGTACATCCGATAGGGAGACTGAACTTTACCATAGGAATGTGGAATTACCATTGCTGGGTTAAGACTACCAATGCAAATGAGTATCAGTAAATGCAATTCAGAAAGCAAATACATTTAGTATGAATGCATTACATAACGAATTGATCCTTATGTAGTGTTGTAAAGGACTGACTTCTAAACTTCTTCATGGCACACACTGTTTATTGTCTTAATACACAGTCCCTATCACACAAAGGGGTATATGGTCCCCTCACCCGTTACCCTGAGGAGGTGCAGCCTCCGGACCTTGCAGGCTATCTAATCTCCCTGCTATCCCAGCGTCCTCTGGCTGGACCTAGGGGATCTCTCCCCGACCACTGGTTACACTGAGCCCTAGCCCTGATAAGGGCTGGAGGGCTTGGTCCAGGGTCTTAGATGTCTTCGGCCGACTTGGGTCTTCGTGTAGCAGAACTGGCCCAGAGCTCTCAGCGCTCCGGCTTTTATACTAGTTCGTGGCCGGGTTGTCCAGTCCCCAGCCACCTTGTGGAACCCTCCGATTGGTCCTTCCCAATCTGGCGTTTGGATCCTACCTCACCCCATTTGACCCTGACCGTTTGATTGAGCGGGAAAACCTTGTTTACGATCCGCTCTCTCAGCTTGCGAACAGCGAGTAGTTATCACCTCTACATTTATATAGTACAGTGAAACCCCAATAATCCGTCTTCAAAATATCTACGAAAAGAAAACCTTGCATCGCATGCCATGATTTGAACAACGTCTGTAGGTGTAGTCCGCATTTGTTTGCAGATTATAGGAGATGCGCACAATAACTACTCCTAAAATGCATGCGACACCGCAGTAGTAATTATCTCAGCATTGTGAATGGCCAAAGGAAATGGGAACATTAAGCACAATTGCCAGTTTTGATACGAGCTATGGTTGCCATAACAAAAAGAGCACGTGAAGGGAGGGGTAGCAAGGGCAATTCCATTAAGGATCATGACGATGGTAAAGATGATCTTAAAAAAACTAATTCCCATCACAATGATGCATGATAAAGAGAGGCACGTGTTTGAAGACGTTCAAACATACTCTTTGGTTCTTTCGGTAAAGTCACGTAAGTATAAAATAAAATAAATTAAATCACTACGTTTCGGGCGCAACACAAGCGTCCGTCATCAGGTGGGACAACCACAGCAAGAAACAATTGCTGAAGTGGGCAAAAGGGCTGCTGTAACAGGAGGCTATATATGTAAGAGAGGGGGGAGCAGCAAGGGGGAGGGATAGAGAGGGGGAAGGTGGGGTAGGGGAGTGCTGAAGTGAGCGGAGCTGGCAGTGGGAAGCTGAAGAAGCTGGAGATGCGGAAAAATGAAGGCAAACTATATAGCAGTTAAGGTTTAACCTGGTTAATAACATCCTTCCAATGATTGCTCAATTTGTATCCATCTTCTCGGTTGAAGTTATGTCTATGTTTATGTATCTGGATAACTTCATGAACAACCCTTTGATAGTAGCCCGAAGGTTTGCAGAGTACCTTGGTCTCGGAAAAAAACAATATCATGAGAGCCCACAGCGTTATAGCAATGGTCAGCCACGGTGGAGGTATTAGTTCTGCCGTGTTTCAGATCTGACTTGTGCTTGCGAACACGGTCCGAGATATGTCGTTTCGTTTCCCCAATGTAACACCCACCACAGGTGCAACTTAATTTGTAGACTCCAGGATATTGCATGTAAGGAATGCCATCCTTCACAGATGGGATTAGATCACGGATTGTGTACTGTACTGAATCGGACCTGGATCTTGTGTTTGTTTAAGATTTTGGAAATGTTTTTGGTAACGCCTGCTATGTATGGTAAGGTGATGGTTTTGATCGGCGTCTCAGGGGGTTGTTTCTCCATGGTCGGTGGCAATGGCAGAGATGCCAAAAGGACATTTGGCAAATGCAAAAGTAAAAAAAACATGCCTTTGGCCTGAACCATATTCAGTTGCATTTTATTTTGACCACTCGCCAATGCTGTGGGTGTAACTACAATTTTAGTATCATTTAGGGTGGCATCATAATGCTTCATAATAATACTCTCCCCTCTATTTTGGAGTTTAACCAGTGTCTCAGACTAAGGGAAGAACTGTGACGTAACGCCCCCCCCCCCCATTGTTTCTGCTTTTATAGGTGGTTTGAACTATTATGCAAGTGACAACGAGAGCACCAATGCTCTTGTGGATGCGTTCACATCCATCATTGAAGACAGTGGAGACTCAGATGTGTTGGTCATACAGGTAATGGAGCACAACATTACTACTATCTTTGTAATATACACTGTTATAACAAATTGTCGACTACATTAATCATTTACATAGAAACGAACTGTTACAAAACTGGGATTTCAGGTTACTACTTCGCTGCCCGTCCTACAAACAATGTTATCTTCTCCAAATACTCTGTCCCCTTCACTTAACTATTCTCCCCCCACTGGTTTCTCTGCCATTGCCACCGACTTTTCTCTGCTGGCCACGCTCACCAGGAACATACCACTCCTCACCACCTGATACTGTCACCAGATACTCACCACTTACCTGACACCACTGCCAGTCACCCACAAGACACTCACATGTAGGACATTAACAATATTTCTAGATATATGATCAATGATCAATAGAAAAAAAATTAATTTCCGAATACATATTCTGACTGATTTCTTTGGCAGCTGGAGAGCACGGGTAAACTTCTCACCATGAATCAGTGGATGGATGGAGACGTCAACATCGATGCCTCCATTGGAAACAACACGCAGTTCGTGGTCACCTGGCAGTCAACAACTGTCCCAGAGATGAACATTACTGATCCAAATAGTTTTACCTACCAAAATGGAAAATTTGACATTGACCGAGCATTTAAAACTGCAAGACTAATTATTCCAGGAAGTGCCAAGGTACGTCTTGTACAACAATTATTTATGGTTGAAAATGTTTGGAAAGCCAGTATGTCACGTCAGCGCAGCAACTGTTAAAATGGAGCATCATCAATTACCCTATTTCATGGGCCTAGATGAATGGAAGTTTACAGACACTAAACGTTGTTATAAAATCGGTGAATGTCATATTTTCAAACAAGATTTTCCCGTACAATTAAGTGCATTAAATAAATCATGCATATTTTCCCTAGTAAAGATATGTTTTCATTCTCAGGTTGGGACGTGGAAATACTGGCTAGTCAATAAAGCTGCCAGCACGGACACCCTTACCCTGACGGTCACCAGCATGGCGTCCAGCAAGGGGGCGCCTCCCATCACGGTGGAGGCACACATGCGGTCCTCCAGCGGCATCTCTTTGAGCGCCTTCACCATTTACGCCGAGGTGAAGCGTGGGACCACGCCTGTTGTCGGCGCAAACGTCACCGCTCTGATCGAGAGACCTCGCAGCGCAACGCTCGAGATTGAGCTGCTGGACAATGGCGCGGGTACGTTGTGGGTGTGAGCAGCTCCCAAACAAAATGGTGGTGCTGTTTGATAGATGTTGTCAGCTTTTGCCAACCTCATTGTCATCCACTTGATCTTGAAAATATAGCATCATCAAATATTTAAACAATGGTCATGTTTCTGTTGAGATAGCTGATGTCACTTATTTTAACAGTGATATTATGCCGTTCTATATTTTATGTAGAGATAATGTAATTTTATGTTTTTTTCTCTGAGCTTAATGGTCAGTCTTTTCTTGCTCTATTCAATTTCGGGGCCACCCTTTACTCATAGAACCTTGCTTTAATTTTCCAATCGTACACATGACAAATTATTTCCACTTGTGCGCAGGTGCTGACATAAAGAAGGACGACGGAGTGTACTCCAGATACTTCACCCAATACACGTCGAGTGGCCGCTACAGCCTGAAGGTCAGAGTGGCAGGAAGTAAAGGGACAACGAGGCTGGCTCCACGCAGAGGCTCCAAGGCCATCTTCATTCCGGGAATTCGAAACGGGAAAGGTGATCCTTGCTAAACAGCCAGCAACATGTGCCTACACTCTAAGTAGAAGTACAATGAAAGTAAATACTAATTAAATTTTAGATTTAACAGGATAATCGTTGTAATCGCTCTATCTCTACCAAAATATAAATTACCGTGGCTCTGTGTCATATTGAACTCTGCTCTGTCCCACCAGGAGAGCTGGTGGCAACGCAGGTGCCAGCTCCGGCGGGTGGGCAGGTGCTGGTGCCGAGCGAGGACTTCAGCCGAGTGGCATCGGGAGGCTCCTTCCAGGCGACGGTGCCGCCGGGCGGGCCCCCGGACATCTACCCTCCGAGCCGCGTGCTCGACCTGACGGCCGAGTTGCTGGCACCGGGGATCGTCAACCTGGCTTGGACGGCGCCCGGGGACGACGCCGACTTCGGCCAAGGTGCCCCAGACACACAGCCACACAGCCTCACACGCACGGCGCTTACAGCTGACCACACATGAACCACCATACCTTGCTGATCTTGCCAAGGAACATAAACCATAATCCTCGCAGCGGCTTTTGGCTGGCCATCGAACAAAGACGATCACCGTATCGCGCCCTTTCAGGTGCACTTCTGCGGCCGTCTGGAATGTTCTTCCTTCTGATATTAGGAAGCCACTGGAGCTAAATTGAAAACGAATTTCTTTAGAACTGCTCTTTGTTTAGCTTGTTATCCTTCCCTTGCACCTCCGATTAGCACGATTGGTTATGTACGGTGTGAAGTAAGTTCAAGATACATACATGTATTCACAGATACATACATGCATTCACACATACATACATTCATTCACACATACATACATACATGTAAACATGGCACGCACATACAACCTCTGTCAGCCATACATGTCGCACTCACAAACTGCCTCCAGCAGGCACATTGGCATTCACTCACTCACTCACTATCTTCATCACACAGACCTTCTAGGATGTTCAACATCCACTTTATAGCATGGTAATATCCAGAGGTGGGACAAAGTCATTGTTATGCAAGTCCAAGTCGAGTCGCAAGTCATCAAATTCATGACTCGAGTCTGACTCGAGTCCAAGTCACATGACTCGAGTCCACATCTCATAGGTGGGACAAAGTCATTGTTATGCAAGTCCAAGTCGAGTCGCAAGTCATCAAATTCATGACTCGAGTCTGACTCGAGTCAAAGTCACATGACTCGAGTCCACACCTCTGGTAATATCCCATGGTATTTTCATTCAGTGGTAGAATTGAATAGCCAACAATGTCCTTCGTGACATGACTGACTATCAATTAGCCATGAATTTACACCATTAATACTCCATTTCATAGATCATACTTTAAATTATATGATTACGAAACATTATTCGCTGTTTTCCTATGTGACAGTTAAATGCTGTTGTTTGGATCCCCTTCACAGCTTCAAAATATGAGATCATCACGAGCGACAGCATCGAAGGCTTGCTGAATAGCACAGAGGAAATGATCGTGCCTGAAGACAACGTCACACTGGGAAACACAAGTGACCCGGCGGTCGCGGGTTCCACTGAAACATTTGCCATCTCCATAGCTGAGCTCCAGCCAGGAAACAGCCTCTATTTCTCTGTACGAGCCATCGACAAGAACAACAACAAAGGAGAGAACTCCAACGTGGCGTCCGTGGCACCTGCGTTGATTGTTGTCCCAACCAAGGCACCAAACGGTGGTGGTCCACCAACAATATCTAAACCCGCATGCACAGTGTACTTTATGGTAACCATCATCACTCTAATAGTGTCGGTGTTCCCTACATCTTAAACAGCCTGTGATCTGTCACAGACACTTAATGTGTGTATGGAAAAGTTGTCAGAAAATACGCAATTTGTAATACTAATGATTTTACTTATTTTTTTGCAACAGCTAAAATGCATAATTTAACCATATAATTTTGCTGCTGTTTTCGATACTTTTTGCAAGTAATAAAAAAAGTACCATGCAGACAAAAAGTATCATACAGCTAGTATTTAGAAATCACTGACTTTACATTTGATGAAAATAAATTGTATATGCTGTAAACAATAAAAAAAATGCAATAACACTTTTTAAATCGCTTTTAAAAAATTGGGACAATAAAAATTGTGAATTTTCACTCCCGTTTCCCTCCTAATTTATTCGATAAATTGCTGCACGGCCTGTTGAAGAGATGTGTTAAGGTCATACATCACTGGTGACCCATTCTGTGGGTTCAAGGTCATATAAGCAGAATTTGACCATGAGCAAAGAGGTGATGTTCTAACCGGAACCGATAAACACAATGACTTAATAAAATAATACTCTAGCTTGTTTTTGCACAATATGCATACCTTTCCAGGATACATCGTGTGGGGATAAGCAGGCCTTTTTGAAGTGCGAAGCGCTTGATTTTCCCTTTTTGTTTTCATGACCGGCGCGGCGCACCACGGATCATAGAAACTTTCCGCTCCTCGAACGGATGAAAAATCCATGAGACAAGTGCAGATTTTAGCATCTCCGCCCCCACGCGTAGCGAGAGATGCAGCGACCCGCCATGTCGCCGCTTAAGCGCGGATTATTGGAGTTATTGTTGTTAGTGCATATACTCACATCGTTTCATACTGCATGCAGGATAATAAGCGTAAAAATATTGTTCTGGTCACTATTTGTACGCTTGAGTTATACAGGTAGGAACAACAGTTCCACACTGCCCACCAGGGATTATTTGTCTGTCTGTCTGTCGTGCAAGGCCCCGCCCCACCAGAGCCCTCCCATTGGCTCGGGGGCGCTGACCAATGGGAGCGGTGGGTTGGGGTTGGTAGAGGGGGGGGGTTAGTGGTGGGCGGGGGGGGGACACCGCCGCAACTCGGGCCAATGAGGAGACGGGCGATGTTTCATTCACAAAATGGAACTGGGGTAGGGTGGCTCCATTCATAAAATGGAAGCCTTGAAAAGAAAAAATCGGATCTTTTTGCCTCGTGTTTCTTTCAACATTCCCAGCCTTAAGGTGATTCAGTTGGGGGTGGGAGGGGTGGGGCTGGTTGGAAAGGGGAGGGTGATGAGGGGCTGGGTGGAGAGAGAGGGGCTGGGTGGGGAGGGGAGGGTGGGGAGGGGCTGGGTGGGGAGGGAGGGTGGGGAGGGGCTGAGTGGGGAGGGTGGGGAGGGGCTGGGTGGGGAGGGTGGGGCTACGGTGGGGCTGAGTGGGGGGTGGGAGGGGTGGGGCTGGGTGGGGTGGGGCTGGTCACCCCGTGGTGTTCTTATAAAACTCAACGTTTAACCTACACACTACACTATACACGGCACGATACACTACACTTATACAGGTAGGAACAGCAGCTTCCACACTGCCCACAAGGGATTATTTGTCTGTCTGTCGTGCATGAATGCGCTGTCCAACCAAGTTTCTACCTGCCCACTCTGAAGGAACGTGTTTATCGTTAACTTTTGAAACACAAGGTATTTATTCATTTATTTTAGTGGCCTTTCCAGCTTAACGCGAATTCCAATTCCCGCTGTAAGAGGTTTTACTGTACTGAGCCATCATTTATATTAGCTCGGTTGGCTACGTACGGTGCAAAATAAGTTAAACATACAGTTATAATTGTCATTACCAAAACAGTTATATTATTGCCTAAACAACATTAGTTGTTATGGTAATGACTGTTATGGAAATTACAATTTTAAAAGGTTCTGAGGGCTACACATGCTGACCTTGCCTAACTTTGATAATAAAAATCGTGAAATAATTATTCTGATAGTAATTTGTTCAGTAAAACATGCAATTGTATTTTTATTCGCGCAAAATAACACAATCGGAAGACAAAACGTGAAAATAAAAAAGGTAAAAAGGTGTGCAGGTGAGGTTGGAAATCCAAGAGGGCTTATAAGAAAACCACTCGAAAAAAATAACAATATATACAAAACTGATCGATCAATCAATGAAACAAAGCATACTAATAACAATTAAACATGTTAAAATCAGTGTTAAAAAAAACATGTTTATTTTTGTGTGTGCATGTGTGTAGTGTAGCGGTTAGCGCGCTGCGCTATGAACCCAACGACCCGGGTTTGATTCCCACTCACGGCCAATACCAATGACGATTATCTGAACCGGTCCTGGGCCTCCCCCAGGTCGACTCAGCCTCAAATGAGTACCTGGTGCGGTGTGTAAACATCGCCACTGGGGAGACAAAGGCGGTCGGGCGTGGTGCTGTCCACCCACCACCTCGTGTACCGTTCCGGCCTTCATAGGTGCTCGCTAACAGCACTTGCCCCTACAGTCTGTGAAGGCTACACGGGGGATCTTTGACTTGGTGGGAATGAGGCTTCACGGAGGAGGCTACTGGGTAGTTTGGCTCATCAGGCTGACCCGTAGTCTTTGTTTGAAGTTATTGAGGGATGATTATATTTTGGCAATGTGAAGATAGGAATCCCAGAGTACGGAACATTTGCATCTGACAGAGAATTGACTATTCGTGGTGGGGCAGTGGGGAGAGTGAAGGTTATCGGGTTGTCTTGTGTCGTATGCATGGATTTAAGAATTTGCCTGGAATAATACTTTAAAGGGTTCGGTACGATGTCGCGGAGGTACGTGTATTTATAGATAAAGGTGCATATTTGGAGTATATTAATGTTGTAGATGGACATGATATTGAGTTTCTTGAATCAATCATAGCATAACAGCATCTGCAGAGTATTAGAATGATGCAAGATAGTCCTGGTCAATATATGTAAGACACTTGAGGTGATTAAAACATTTTAGTAGCTTTGAAACTGATCTACTCACCATGTGGCCTTGTTGGAAATGATGCACTGTCATGTCATGGAAAAGGTGATCATGATACAATGGGGACATTTTAGGAAAGCCGACAACAGCAATGGTTGCTGAAGCATTTCTTATTGTAAACTTAAACGAAAAACTATGTTTAATTTTACCAGGTAAGGCCAGCTGATCTATTAAGCTCTTTTTCAGAAGCGACCTCGCCACAGATGATTATTCAACGAAGTGGCTTATCACGTGGACATTTTTCGCAGCCAAATATGCTCAACGCGTGTTTCTAAATGTGGAGGGAAAGAGCGAAGGACCCGACAAATGGGGAGAACGTGCAACCTCCTAATATACAGGCGTCAGGTCGGGATTGAACCCACAATGTCCCGCACACCAGGCGAGGGAGTTAACATCTTGCCACCGCGACACAAGCCACTGCTAATGGGCAAGAGGGACTTGCAGCTTCTGATCAGGGGGGCTATTGACCTTCTTGGTTCTTTCGGTAAAGTCACGTAGAAGGGAAATAATAAAATAATAAAAATAAAACATAATAAAATAATTCTCACGACGTTTCGGCCACAACGCAAGCAGCCGTCCTCAGGTGAAGACCAGGTCTGTCGGGGAGACAGCATCTGATTCAGACGCTGTCTCCCCGACAGATTCAGACGTTGTCTCCCCGACAGACCTGGTCTTCACCTGAGGACGGCTGCTTGCGATGTGGCCGAAACGTCATGAGAATTATTTTATGATGTTTTATTTTTATTATTTTATTATTTCCCTTCTACGTGACTTTACCGAAAGAACCAAGAAGATGAATCCCTGCAGTCACGAAAGCTTTAAATCAGGGCTATTGACCTCAACGCTTCATTTGAAGAAATGGCGGCTTCAAGTCTGTGCATCAGCGTGATCTCGACCCGATGTGTTTGCTTCACAGTGACAGATCTACAGACTGCAAATTGATACGTGGCTGAAAATAGCAGAGGTGCATCCTTCCCATCATGACCCATTACTTCACACTATCTCGTTACACCATCTCACCGCACAAGGCACGCCACACCATCACCAGCACCCCATCACACCAACCCACACCATCGCTCTACACGATATTATCTCTCCACACCATCACACCGCACCATATAGTCCCTCCACATCATCACAAAAACCAACACGCCACACCATCACGTCCGGATACCATACCTGGCAACCCACACGGTTTACCCCGTATTCTTGTGCAGGGCAATTGAGTTTTCATGTCCATACGGCGTACAGCCGTTTCAATGCGAGTCCTAATTGGTCTGTAATAAGGTAGGGCACTGATAAATTGTTGATAGGTATGCGATATCATATCTCCACATTATCAACAGCACGCCACACCATCACACCGCATCATAGATAATCTCTCCACATCATCACACAACACCATCACGTCCAGATACCACACAGAATGAAGCTGCAATTTAATTTCTTAACAACGGAGGGCGGTACGAGCGCTGCCTGTTGATCTGACGTTGCCTTCCCAGTTTCCCACCAGGGGGAGCTGTGATCTGATGTGTTCAGATTTGTTCCAGGGCGACGAGCAGAGGTCGCAAACGGGTTTTGATTCCTTACCCGTACCCGGCCGCACCAGGGTCGCAAACGGGTACCCGGCAGGGTACGGGTAGGGTACGGGTATCGGGTATCCGATTGTGACCTCTGGGATGAAGCCATGTTGCAGGCGCGGGTGGGTTGATTCTAGTAAGTAACTTGAATTGTGAGAAGAGACAAGACGTTGGGAAATGAGTGACAAACGGTGACTCACGGTCTACCCGTAACCGGCCGCACCAGGGTCGCAAACGGCTACCCGTACGCGGTCGGGTACGGGTAGCCGGGTATCGGGTAGGGTACGGGTATTGGGTACCCGGTTGCGACCTCTGGCGACGAGACGTCGTTCGCAGTCGGAAACGTCGTGGAAACCATTGCCAGTGACGATTGCTGATGGGCGACCATTCAAGTTCAAGTTCATTTATTAGGTATAGCCCTGTGAGCTATTCGGCTCTTGAATCGGGTTCAACCGCAACAAAAAAAAACATGAACAAAAAACATCTTAAAGTGAATATGTGACTAAGCGCAAACAGAAATCCAAGAAAAGACAGCAAAACATTGCAGAAAAAAATCACCGTACACCAACGCTGTGTGCAAAAATCCCAGTGGGATGCAAGTCAAACAAACAACAACAACCACAAGACAACTTAGATTAAGGCCATCAGTCTAACTCTGTACTACAACAAACAAACATGGCTAAACCAATATACTTTTTGAAATCACCAAAATAAAGCCATGAAACCAATGAAACAGTGATCATTGCCCCAGTGGATCGTGGCCCTTTCACTGCATCGAGTGGTACTGGCCAACGACAGGCCTCGTTCAACCAGTGCACCTCAACGGCACCTTGCTTTCATAGTTCAGTGCGTTATATTCATATAATTAGTAGCCCTTTGTCAATCAACCACAAGCCGTGCCGGTCATGGGCATTGTTTGGTCATGCCACACCACACCAGTCGATGCCAGTTGGTGAAAGGGGATTTACTCAGGATCCATTCGGGACACCACGCGCTACCAATTATAATATTGACCGGTGGCTCGGGCACAACCTCAATGTATTCGCGTTGTCGACATTCACTTTGCACAGGTGGAGCGGCAGCGCAGGTTGTGAACCCGGCAACCTGAGGCCATGTGATACACCTAAAAGCGCCCGATGCAGTGACCGTCTGTTGGATACCATGAATAGCGTGGTGACGTTTGGTCAAACAGCACCCATGCCTGACACATCATGGGCAGGAAAGCCTTCATCCAGCGGTGGATTGAAAGGGTTGCTAATTACTATCACACACAGGTAAGGGGCTGGCCATAAATGACGTCACGCGATTTTTGACGATTTTTGACCCCCCCCCCTCTTCGTCACACGGCGTCACAAAAAGTCAGACCCCCCCTCAAATATGACGTCACAAAGCTCTGCCCCCCCCCCAAAATAACATGCCTCAAATCGCTTTAAACTATTGTCATTGTAGTGCGTATTTAATGTGGCGCTGCACTCTGACACAAATGTCTGACCCCCCCCCCCCCAGGTGCGTGACACCATTTATGGACGGCCCCTAACTGCAAAGAGGCCTAGCACATAGCTCTGTTTATGAGTATAAATACAATTCTTCAGTCCACCCTCACGGACGTGCAACTTTGTGGCAGGCAATAAAGAGTCATCGATGACCCTCGTTTATTTCAACCTTTGACGTCACTTGGCAGGACAAACCCATCTGCTTGCGCATTGATGCTGGGGTGTGGGTGCACATAAATAGTTGCAGATGTGCAACCTGATTCCTCAAATAGTGCTCGGGTACCTTGTGAGCCCATACGTCTTTGACAAAGGTTTGCGAGATGTTTGCTGTGGCTCTGGCCACTCTACTGTGCTCGGTTGTGGGACTGGGTTCAGGGGTGAGGTTGGTCGACAATGGCTACGAGGGCTTGGTCATTGCCATCAACCCCGCCGTGCCGGAGGACCCCAAACTCGTCGATGCCATCAAGGTGAACGCTCTTGTGGCTATGTTTCAAATGGCATTGCAATGAATATATATAACGGTGCACTCTTTGTGTTCGTAAAAGTATCCAAATGTGATGGCATATCAAGGCGCTCGCCGTTGCAAATGGTTGAAAGTGTTGAATTCTATGATTTTTGTTCGAAAAACTTTCAAATTTTGGCTTCACCTGAGTGCATTTCAAAACACGCCATTTTATATAAAATATATATATTGCAATCCTAAGAATGTTCATTACTTGTTTTTTATGTTTTTACTGTTGCCACAGAGGAAATTCAGATCTTGACATTTTTGCCAAAAAAAATGTGTAATTACACATACGGTCTTAACGACCTTTAAATAGTAAAATGTATTAAATACGAATAAAAATAGTTAAACAAAAATCTCAATGTCATCTCGACATTACGCCGATGACATACATACAAATATAATTTATATAAATACACATTTTAAAGTACTTCGTATAGTTATTGCTACATTCCAGAGTCACCGTTACTGTAAATGATCACATTTTTGTACAAAATAGTAAAACTAAAAATAACGCATACACTTAATTGGCACGTTTGTAAAGCTCTAAGTCGGTCACCATTA
The DNA here is from genome assembly GCF_964198595.1 of Lampetra fluviatilis. NCBI lineage: Eukaryota > Metazoa > Chordata > Hyperoartia > Petromyzontiformes > Petromyzontidae > Lampetra > Lampetra fluviatilis. Next base: position 8,321,706 of record NC_136294.1, on the reverse strand, counting down.
TGCGAGCAGTGGAGTAAGCCAAAAATGTATGGGCTCAACCTGCATGGACATTTTTTTATTCTGTACCTAACCATGATGTTATTGGCTATGCTTTATTCGCAACACCTCAGGTGGTTGTCATGGTGTAATGGTTACCACGCTGGACTTGCAAATACAGAAGTCGCCAATTTCAATTCGATCTCCCAGCGTGGCAGTTGAAACAATGGGGCAAGATTCTTGAACACACCCACCTCCGTCCACTCAGCACTGATGAATTATTTAAATTTTTTGGCAGCTATAAACCACTTCGTTGAGCTATCATTTGTGCCCAGAACGCTTCTGAAAAATAGCTATATAGCTGAATGGACCTCACCTGGTAAAATATAATATTTAAAACTAATTTGTATATTATTTTAGTGATTTGCTTACCTTTCCCATACTTTTCACGCCTATTGTCTTTTTGTATAATTCGTTTTTGTAACGCTCTGACCCGCCCCAAATGGACATCTGTGAAAAAGAGCATTATAAGCTCGTCGGATTCCTCCAGTATAAATAAATGTTCTGATTCTCATATAAATGGTTACACCACACAGGATGGGCAGGTTGCATGCGGTGGGGTAAAGTGTCCGTACTCCCGCTTCTTCAGCTTGGATGAGTAGGCCAAACACCCTCTAGAGGGGCTCGCTAGAGCTCCCTCAAGAGGAGACTATTTTACAGTGGTCCAAGCAAGCGATTGCTGGTTTGCGCCTTTAACATTTTACAATATCTGACCAGAAGTCAAAATTTTAATACAGTCACGTTTAAATGGTTTCAGTTTGGTGCTTTAACATCTTAACACCTGTTTTGTAGCCAGAAAAACGGGGAAACCCCTATTATCAATTAAAATGATGCTCAACATTGTTGATTGGCTCTAGTTTTCAAGATATGCTACTGGGTCAGAATATACGACCCTTGACTTGGGAATGGCGGAGGATAAGTCAGTTATAAGAGAAGGGATCTCAATTTAATCCAGAAATGACTAAAATACATCTTTGACTGGATCTATGAATAAATCTATGAATGGGTTTGGACAGTACTTGCTTTTTGAGCAAAACATTGAATGATGCAATCTGAACCTGGTATTGCATCATACATGATATTAATTCTAGAAGTCATTGATGATGCAATCATAACTAGGCTTACATCCTTCTGCTGAACAAATTGCCCTATATCAGCTCTAGAAATCATACAGTGTCGTGCTCTCTTATTTGTCAGTGTTTGATTTTGCAATGGGACACATTTCTGTTTAGCTAGAGTAAGCAGGAATGCATCGTACTTGCGTGAACAAAGCAGATATCTTTTGCTATGTTTGTGGTGAAGTGACTTTTGCATCGACTTTTGCATCACAAAAACGCAGTATAACCACTATGGTTAATAAAGCCTATCACCTTTATTTTGGCTGCAAAATTGGAGATCAGGACAAGATGTGGGCCCCACATATATACTTCAACACTTGTGCAACAAATCTTTGCCAGTGGTTGAACAGGAAAAGGAAATCTATGCCTTTTGCAGTGCCAATGATTGAGAGAGAGAGAGAGACAACAGATCATATCTATCAGCATTTGTTACTTCTCCATGGCGCCTCCAGTTGGGACATATGTGTCAAAGAAGAAAAAGCGGACTGTGCATTATTCAAACATTCCATCAGCTATACGCCCAGTACCCCATGGAGAAGGACTGCCGGTTCCTGATGCACCAGAATCATTCTCACTTGAGTCAGACGAGGGAGAGGGAGAGGATACAACTTTTGGTCCTAAACCATCAAGGTCACATGACCCAGAGTTTCTCCCATCCTCCTCCTGTGAACCACACCTCATAACACAAGGTGAACTGCAAGTCCTTGTCAGGGAATTGGAACTCCCCAAAAGTAAGGCAGAGCTGTTGGGCTCCAGAATGCAGCAGTGGAAGCTCCTGGCAGGTGCTGTTAGGGTTGCCATGTTCCGTGACCGTCAAAAGGATCTTGTCCCATTCTTCTTCATGGAAGGTGATCTTGTAGCCTGCAACAAGATCGATGGTGTGATGGCAGCCCTCAATATCGTTCATGATCCGGATGAGTGGAGACTGTTCATTGATTCAACTAAGATGAGTCTTGAAGCTATTTTGCTGCAGAATGGCAATGTTTTGCTATCAATTCCAGTTGGTCATGCAGTCCATATGAAGTAAACCTATGACAACATAAAATAACTTTTCAGGTGTATAAACTATGACCAACATCAATGGCAGCTTTGTAGCGATTTGAAGGTTGTTGCAGACTGGATACACAAAGTACTGCTGTTTTATCTGCGAATGGGATAGTTGTGCGAGAGATTCCCACTACATCAAGACAGTTTGGCCACTCCGACAGTCATTGGAGCCTGGGAGGAAAAGTGTTCAGCATCCACCACTTGTTAATCAAGGAAGATGTTGTTACCACCCTTACACATCAAGCTGGGTCTGATGAAGAACTTTGTCAAAGCCATGGACAAAACACAAGCAGCTTTCAAGTACCTCCGTGGAAAGTTTCCCAGGTTAAGTGAAGCTGAGATAAAGCAAGGTGTCTTTGTTGGTCCTCAGATTCGTGAACTTCTTCGAGATGATGCATTTGACAGTGCACTGCGTGGCAAGGAAAAGACGGCATGGAAAGCCTTGCAGTTAGTGACAACAAATTTTCTCGGAAACAACAAGGCAGACAATTGCAGGCAGTTGGTGGAAAACCTCCTCAAGGCACACAAAAGCCTTGGTTGCAAAATGTCACTAAAGATACATTTTTTGCACTCTCATTTAGTGAACTACGAGCATGGCGAGCGATGTCACCAGGACATTGCAACAATGGAGAAACGCTATCAGAGCAAATGGAGCCCATCAATGCTTTCAGAGTATTGCTGGACAGTGTCAAGAGATGCTCCGTTTAATAAATCCAAGAGACAAGCCAAGAAGCGCCGAGTCGACACTGAATAAGAACTAAACTATGTACTTATATATACATAATAGTTTTTTGCCTTTTGTTTCATAATAATTTTTATTTACATAACCCTTTTGCTGATTTTAAAGTGTTACATGAACAGGCCAGGTGGCATGTTATCATGTAAAGCAACCATAAACACGTGACAAGACCTAGGTTTAAAATGTATGAGTAAACCTCTACTATGTACACAATAAACATAGACGTAAAATGTAAAAACTTTAATATCCTGGGAACAGTAGTCAATCGGTTGTTTATTTGTCATATTTGAATTCAGCACATCAAAATCCATAATAAACAGCACATTTAATCTCTGAAGCAGACGACGTCTAAAAAATTATAGACCAGTGTAATCAATGCAGTGTCATTACAAATAAAACGGATGATTTCTTGTTAAGTTAAAATGGATGCATTTTAACATTGATTGCGAATAAATCGCCAGAAAACTAATGGTGAAAAATCTATATTTATTTCAACAGCATGGAAAGGATAGATCATTGTTCTTGACATTGTCTGCTAAGGATGTAATGTTCCAATCCTCCCTCCTATTATTGGTTCAGGGTCACGATTTGATTCAACAATCTATGATTTTTGTGTCTAATATTCACTCTCATCGTTTTATTTATCATTTACTTTGCCTAATTTAGTACGGTTTCGTTCACTCATTCGCATATATGTAACATCACCATATAATTGGATATGTGGCATCGAATCGTAAACAATTATTTATCCAGCACACGATTCAATACACGCATCGTAACCATACGAATATATTTATTTATCAATGAGTGCATCCATACATGGCTATTAAAACGTAAAATGTGCATCACTGCAATTGCTTGATGGCATCATTGCTGGTGGAAGGGCTTCCACTTGAGCAGGGGTCGGCAACTAGCGGCTCTTTGACTGCCCCATTGCCGCGAGCATCTGGTTTTTTTTTACTTAAATATTAAACGTAACTTAAAGATCATTTATAAAATATGGCAGGGAATGGGTCACTATGGAATGTCTTGGTGATAACAACATGTACAGTCAAAACTGTATTGTTACATTATAATTCAGGGGGAAATAAACTGAATAGACGCATATTCTTAGGTTTTTTCGGTAAAGTCACGTAGGTAAAAAATTAAAATTAGTAAAATAAAAAATAAAATAAAAATCACGACGTTTCGGAGGCAACACAAGCTTCCGTCTTCAGGTGAAACCGTCACAGCACGATTGCTGTTTCAAGTACTTACTTGTTTCAAATACTTGTTTCAAGTACTTACTTGAAACAGCAAGCGTGCTGTGACGGTTCCACCTGAAGACGGAAGCTTGTGTTGCCTCCGAAACGTCGTGATTTTTATTTTATTTTTATTTTACTTTTATTAATTTTTATTTTTTACCTACGTGACTTTACCGAAAAAACCTAGGAATATGACCCCTTGCAGTCACGAAAGCTTCAAATCTAGAATGAATAGACGCAGTTTATTCCATCACCTGTGTTGTTTATTTAAGTCAGTGATGTGGTTCTCGAACTCTCTTGGTCAAAGCCAAGAACAAAAAATGACTCCTCTTCTTTGAAATGTTGCTGACCCCTGCACTGAAGGCATCTCGAGAGAGCCACATTGGAGAGTTTTTGTTTTATTTCTCACTGGCCAGACGCCCTGAAAAAATGTGAAGGTGTTCACAATTTACCCCTCGTCACTCAACCTGGAGATCGACTAAGATCGACATTGATACTGCTGCGTGAAACAATATTCATTAAACTTGCCCATTGTTTCAAACTTCCGTGCCAGATCACACCTGGGCGACCGCTAACCATTGAGCACTTTCAGATGCGCTTTGGCGACCATTTGCAATGCTCGTCCTTCCAATATTTGGAAGCCACTGGAGCTATATACTTGTAAATCTGTTTTAAAAACTAATTTCTTGAGAACTGCTTTTTGTGTTTAGTTTGTTGTCCTTCCTCCGCACCTCCGATTAGCACGGTTGGCTATGTATGGTGCGAAAGAAGTTCAGCATACGTATATAAATCACCCATGCTAATATTTTCTACTAACATGTATTCAATCTTCTCATGTATTTTATTTGGCAGGAAATGGTTACCCAAGCCTCTGCCTACCTGCACACAGTTACAAACAACCAAATGTATTTCAGAAATATCAGTATCCTGATCCCATCCTCTTGGGAAACAAACTCCAGCTACCAGCAGCTGAAATCCGAGTCCTACGGTCAAGTAAGATCTCACAAACATGGGCAGGGCCACTGACGCACTGCTAATTGCATAGAGATCGTCCAACAGCGTTGGACTTTGTTTCCCCATAAACGTTTATTTTTACTTTGCACCACTATACAGCCTTGCTGTGGCTTTTCTAACCATAAAGGTGAATATTGAAAAATGTTTACGAAGCATACACCGACTGTGCTGTCCAAACTAAAGCCAATATTGTACTTGCATTCAGTGAGCCTTTATAAAGGTCTCACAGTAGGGAGGCACGTGCAAATATTTTTGCAGACACAAACAATCGACACAGTTGGAGAATGTGTTCACTGTTGACAGCGTTACCATCTCAGATCAAAAGTGTGCATTTTAGTCTTAGCAAATGAAACCTGGTTAAACCGTAATTTTCATTTTAAAACAAATTTCACAATGAATACGTTAAAGTGACATTTAAGAAAGACACAATTTTAATAATTAAGTGAGATTGTTAACGGTGATTACTTGTGTAGGGCGAGGTTAGGCAGAGCCCTTAAAGCTTTCTCGCCACAACAGCCGAGTACACGGGAGCTCATCTTTGTCCTACTTTCATTTCTCACGTTACACAACGTCATCACATCTACCGCTATATTTAAGAAATGAAACAGGAAGATTTCTCCACAAATCTGGCTGCAGCCTGATGATGCCGGTTGTAATTACTGGCGAAACGTCGTACTCAGATTGTAAATGTTGTGGATTTGCTCTCCAATACACCGATGTGCTGTACTAGTAACGATTTGGCATGTTATGTTTACGTAACAACCCTTACTAATTAGCTGTGTCAGGTGGTGGCGGGTTTAACGACAAATTTATATCTATGCGATCTAACCCAAAAAACTGTATTATGGAGAACATCTTCCAGTATACAAATATACTGATTATGATTTGAACATTTTTCTAATTCAGCCATTTTTTATAAATATGTATCTCAAGTGAGAAATCACAATTAACCATTGAACGATTTTCCCCACGCATCAGTTCAGTTGATGCCTGGAGCCTATGGACAGTATAGTAATTAAGATCTAATAATACTCTCTTTGATGCTGGTAAGTCGACACAACGGTAGAGGTGTGCTGATAAGGCACAGTAATCACACAGTTGTTTCCCCATGCGCACAGGCGGAGGTGCTTATTGCTCTCCGAGACGACCCCGACGATGACTCGCCGTACACTCACCAGTACGGGCTGTGCGGGGACCCCGGCCAGTACATTCAACTCACCCCCAACTTCCTCCTGAATGACAATAACCTGGACGCGTACGGCCCACGAGGTACATTCCATAAACTCGCTCTGTGCACGCGCCAAATACAAACAAGTAATAGTAGGTTTTTACCCTTTAAACTGGTACAAAACTGACACCTTTATACAAGGCATCATGTTTGCAATAACCACAACACAAGCAATCAAAATGCAAACAAGAAGAAAACTCTGATAATGGTAATGATATGCACTGTCCTTGAAGTTGATTGGTCCACACCCGAGACAGCTTTCCCTAGAGCCTAGTCTCCATTGGTGTTGGACCAGATGACGCCAAAAGGCGTACAACTCAAAAACAGCGCACTATCAGAGTATTGAGAGCTCGGGGTAAGCATTTACATTTTGACTACTTGTGTTGTGGTTATTGCAAACATGATGCCTTGTATACAGGTGTCGGTTTTGTACCAGTTTAAAGGGTAAATACCTACTACTATATTTTGCCACTGGTAAAGGAGGTCTCATAGTGTAAATACAAACATGTTGCCCTGTTAGCACCCAAGCTGGTCACGTCTCTGAGGTTCAGCAGGATTGGGTTAGGTGCTTTTTTCAGTGGCTGCCAGGGAATCGAGGTGTGGTAGTCGTGGACTACAAAGGGTGGCCAATGATGGTAGTATATAATATCAAACTGTTCTTCAGCTAATATAGTTTTCTCCCGCACTCATTATTAGAATTGAACCAAACATCCCAAATGCAATAAATAAAAAGTTGTGTTTATATAACATCATGGCTTTAAAAGCTCCAAGTAGCATTATGTCTTATAAAGTTGAGTCAAAGTGTCTTCCTACTCAAACGAGCAATGAGGCGACACCCATCTATGTGGCTCTGATCAAGTGAAAATACCACCTTCCCATGACAGGTCCGTCTCCCCATTAGATTGGCCCCTCTTGAATCGCACGTTGTACAAATTGTATCTACCCCATAAGGATGACAAGCCAAGTTGACCCCTGATTGGGATTTAAAATCACAACGTTCTGATTGTGAGCCAAGTGCTCTAAGCACCCACTTGGGTCTTTATCAGTAAAGGTTAATCATGTGACATACCGTTACATTTTTTTTTGCAGCTGCTGTGATTGTGATACCGTATTTGCAACTGTAAGAATGCAATGTCCACGTAGAGCTTTTTTTAAAAATAACTCCACTGCTGGATTAGGGCCTCCCTCCACGTGCGGGTCGTGGTGGTTATTTGACTACACATCGACACGCTGGTCAGTGCGAGTTGGGGACGGCGGGGAACATGAACACGGGAATGTCGTGGATTTTACTGTGGATTTCAATGCACTGCCATCTGCTGCCCACAATGCAGCCCTGCAGCAGGCGATAACACCCGTTTCATGTGTGGCGGTCGCCCATTCAAGCACTATCCAAGCTTAACCTTGTTTACCTTATGCGAACTTATGGTTATGGAACTGCTTTTTCTTTTTAGTTTGTTGTCCTTCCCCCGTACGTCCGATTAGCACGGTCGGCTATGTGCGGTGCGAAAGAAGTTCAACATTCATACATATGTAGTGGTGATACGTGCTGGCGGGGAGGATCGTGAGACAGCGCGTGGTGGGTGGCTACATCACGGTCCGCAGGCGGGTGCCCACATCGCGGTCCGCATAGGCCCCGCCCCCTGGAGCGGAGGACTATGTAAGGCGATGCGCGGGGGCACTCGGGGAGTTGGTAACCGGTGAAGACAGAAGACGGAGGAAGAGATAGGCCCTGAGACCCCTAGCCCCGCTGCCCTTGTAAGGGCCGGGGCTCTGTGAGGCTCAGAGGCGAGGCCTTGGGATTCACGGCCCGACGTCCTTGTAAGGGCCGGGCTGTGTACCTCAGTGGTCGAGACCCGTGGCCTGGCAAGGCGGGTCTGATAGCTCCCCGTGGGGAGAGCGTAGCCGGAGAGCCTGAGTGCAAGGCAGAGTTAGGCACGCGTACCCTACGGGAGAGACTGAGTGCGTGGCCGAGCCAGGCACGCGTAGCATAGGCGTTATCTCGGTTGTGCCTGTTACTGTGCAACCATTGTTAATAAATAAGTGCTGCCCCGTCAACTCGTCTCCCGCCATTATTGAAGATATTACACATACATGCGCCGCAGGAGCTCTCGTGCGCTTGTGCCACGCCCATTGTTTAAACATCTATAAACGGTTGCCTTCGGTGACTTTCCCCCTCTTTCCTCCTGAAGACGATTGCTTGTGTTGTGATCGAAACGTCGTGGTTTTTGTTTTTTATTTTTTATTACCGAAAGAACCAAGAATAAGTCTACATTATAGACTCCCAGTACGCTCACTCGGTTTAATAACCATTAATAACCATTTCTACAGTCTACATTATAGACTGCCAATACGCTCACCAAGCTTAAAAACCAGGCTACCGTCTACATTATAGACTGTCAGTACACTCACCCAGCTTAATAATCATTGCGACAGTCTACATTATAGACTACCAGTACACTCACCAAGCTAAAAAAAACAGGCTACAGTCTACATTATAGACTGCCAGTACGCTCACTCAGTTTAATAACCATTGCTACAGTCTACATTATAGACTACCAGTACACTCACCAAACTTAATAACCAGGCTATAGTCTATACCAGGGGTCGGCAACCTACGGCTCCGGAGCCGCATGCGGCTCTTTACGGGCTGCTTCTTGACGATATGTACGTATGTACAGTATGTACATAAATGCATTGCGGCTCTTGAAATACTGAATTTTGTACCGAATTGGAAAGAAATGGCTCTTCTTGTTATTTTGGTTGCCGACCCCTGGTCTATACTATAGACTGCCAGTACACTCACTCCGATTAAGAACCAGGCCACAGTCGACATTAATGGGATATTTATTTAATTATTATCATTTGTATTCACATTATTAAATTTTTTTCTATCTATGTGACTTTACCGAAAGAACCAAATAACATACATGCGAATTTGGGAATTATTTGGCCTTTGGCAACAATGTAGGAATTACCAGAAATGCGATGTAGGTTGCAATTATATTCTTTCTAAACCCATGAAGGTTACTCAAGGTCAGAGAGTAGTTTTTTTTTACATATACATAACTGCACAATTATTACGTGATAGATGTTACTGAAGTGCTACTTTATTAATCAAACTGAAGATTTGCGTTTTGTTTTCCAGGAAGAACCTTTGTTCATGAGTGGGGCCACCTCCGCTGGGGACTCTATGATGAATACAACAATGACATTCCTTTCTACTTTGAGAGTGGAAAGGTGGAATTCACAAGGTTGGTATTAATAGCTATAATTTGTACCGTGGCAAATGATTTGCAATTTCCATAAAAAAAATACACGGCAGATAGAGATGCGTTTCAGATTAAAAAGTTTGCGAACATCAGATATTTTTTATTATTACGGCCAATTATGGATTTTCAGATTTACATTTCTTACATTTTAATGCTGTGCTGTATATTTTAATTGTTTATGCACTCCATTAAATACTTTTAAATTATTTTAAATATTATTGATTGAATCTTAACTATAAAAAATATATAAGTTCCATCGGTAAAAAATATATTTCATGCAAACTTTTTTATATTTGAATAATTTACACAAAGTGGTGTCACAAGATTGCAAAAATGTCGTCACATTTGTGACATGTTTTCGGATAAATAAAAAATGTTGGATCATTAAACATGTTGTATCTAGGCCTGGTTGTTGTACTTCATTACTATTCGTCAAAATCGTAAACACAGCATTAACAGCAGGTTATGATAATTGGCTTTTTACCCTTCTATCTAGCAACAAAACTGACACTTTTTTTTTAGACTAGGCTCTAAGGAAAGCTGTCTTGGGTTTGGACCAATCAACTTCAAGGACAGTGCATATATTATCACAGTTACGTGTTTTTTGTTTGCATTATGGCTGCAGGTATTGTGGTCTATGCAAACATGACTCCTTGTAAAAAAAAAAGGTGTCAGTTTTGTTGCCAAATAGAAGGGTAAAAAAACAATTATCATATTTTTTACTGGTAAATGAGGTTCCAATGGTGTAAACAGCAGGTTACTTTATCAGTGTTGATCCTGCTTGCCCCCACAATGCACGGGTGACAAAACCCCTAATGATGGCTGACCACGCTTTTTAAAACTGCCCGACAACAAAATCTCCTCCGCTGCATGAAGATTTTAACACCGTTCCTCACGCACAGGTGCTCAAAAAACATCACGGGTGGCAATGGCGTGGTAACGTGTGGAAGCACCGGCGCTTGTAAAGTGCGCGAATGTAACAGCAATCTCTTCACTGGCCTGCCAGAGGAGGGCTGCTCATTCTTCCCGGACAAAGACCAAACAGCGCGAGAATCCATCATGGCTCTGCAGTGGCTTGACAATGTGAGCTGCAGCTACTTAACCTTCTTCAGGTCTTGACCAAATAATCAAAGGCATAATTTTGGTGAATTGCCGTACTCGTTGAAATGGAGGCACGGGTAACATTTTCGCCAATAAAGCTGGATGAGAGTAAACATTAGTGAGCATATGATTTGGGTCGCTCATGTAAACAATTTCAAGCCAGGCTTGAATTGTGATATTTCTTGGTTTTATAAGAGCCTAATGTAGAATGTGTAATCAGTTTAGCTCTTGTTTATATAATCCTAGCAAAACGGTTACAAACACATCAGGTTCTATTGTATATATGGCAATATGTTCAGGAGTTAAATGCCAATGTCGAGGTCTGCTGCCCAGTCGCTTTGAAATGCCCTGGCATTTAAGCGATTAATAAAGACAAATCCTCATCCTTATATCAGTTTTTTTTATATAATTGGCTGTGTATTTGAACAAATTACATTATCAAATAACTGTCGATGCCTGATTATTCTTAAGTCGTATGCTTCAACAAGTCAGATATTCGGCTGTGATTGTGACAAACCGTACGCTGAAAAAAATACGCATTCTTGAATTTTCAGCTCAAACATTTGACTTTGTTTGGCAGGTGCAAGAGTTCTGCTCGGCAAGCTCGCACAACAAGGCAGCTCCGAATCCACACAACCGGCTGTGTGGTTTAAAGAGTGCCTGGGAGGTGATGCTGGGCCACCAAGATTTCGCCAACCCCACAGTGGGCAATCCCATGGAGCCGTCGTTCACCCTCCTGCAGCCAAAACACCGGGTCATCGTCCTCGTCCTAGATGTGTCTGGCAGCATGACAAGTGTGAGTCGCTCGCATTCTCGTTGCACTCTTAATGCTCTATGATTGTCTGCGCTTCGATTTAAAATTTTCGTGACTGCAAGGATTCATCTTCTTGGTTCTTTCGGTAAAGTCACGTAGAAGGGAAATAATAAAATAATAAAAATAAAACATAATTAAATACAATTCTCACGACGTTTCGGCCACAACGCAAGCAGCCGTCCTCAGGTGAAGAACAGGTCTGTCGGAAAGACATCGTCTGAATGAACACCACCAAGCTTGGCAGCGTATATTTAAGCTGGTTTAGTGGAGGAAGGGCGCCTCTGTCTAGAACTAGCTGTTGATATGCAAATTACTTTGTCTAGGCGCCCTTCCTCCACTAAACCAGCTTAAATATACGCTGCCAAGCTTGGTGGTGTTCATTCAGACGATGTCTTTCCGACAGACCTGTTCTTCACCTGAGGACGGCTGCTTGCGTTGTGGCCGAAACGTCGTGAGAATTGTATTTAATTATGTTTTATTTTTATTATTTTATTATTTCCCTTCTACGTGACTTTACCGAAAGAACTAAGAATATGTCTGCGCTCACAATTTAAGTTGGATATGGACATTCTCAAGCAGTGAATCTTCAGCCGGTATCTTTGGAATGCTAATGTTGTGCTTATGTGCGTATGTACCCTGTTGTATTTTAACCATTTACAACTCTGAAATTTTAACCCCGATGCACCTATCTACACAACACTAAAGCTTGTCACCTTAACTTTGAGTTTGATTATTTCAAGCTTTATCTATGACCCTTGTGGTAACCCACCCCAGGTAGTACTGGGATGGGTGAGTATCAGGGTTTGCCAGGTGTTCTAGGCGTGGGGTTGCAAGGCGTGGCGAAAAGATTACAGGATCGGGTGTCACCTCCACGTCCACGTGGTGTGTTTTTCTCCGGGTACTCTGGTTTCCCCCCAACTTGCTGAACGCGCATTCATGGAATTGACCAAACACCACGATGCAGGACCCTTCTGAAAATTACTCGTGAGGCAAAGTGAGGCTTTTCTGGATAAATAGTGGTGTTCATGGTTTCTTATACTGACAGCCCTGTAATCATAGCTGCTGTTTAATAAGTCACGCTTTACTTTTTAAGCAGGAACCGGTGTATATGTGCTTTAGAAACTCTGATCAGGGGGTGAACGTGAAGAAAGCTTTCCATGATAAGCTAAAAAAATGGAATTTTATTTTGTAAATTCAGCAAAGACAACTTACAAAGCCAGACACCTTCGCCCCAACTATGTTTTGCGACATCTATTTAATGTCGATAACAATTGCATAAACAGCGATACACCTCAATTTAACAGCAAATGGGAAAAACTAGGTCTCGCGGTTATAGGAACGCCGATCGATTACACTTTTATAATTGTATTGTTTTTTCGTGAAAATGATTCTTCATCTTCTTCAGGGTGCCAATATGTTCAGGAGCTAATTGCCAGTGTTGAAATTTGCAAGCCAAGAGAGGGCTTCGGGAGAGAGTTTGTGTAGTTTTGCAATTTCTTCCATTGAAGGAGCGCAGGCTACGGTAGTTTACTATATGCACTGTACCATGGTTTGTGTTGCATGGCCACGGTTGTCAAAATAACTCAACTGCAGCAATATAAAACGGTGTAAAAAAAGACGCTGTGAGCATGCAATTCAAGAATGATGTGCCCCCATCAACGTTGCTTTCCATCCACATTTGGACTTTGGTAGTTATTTATTAATCCTGCGAAGAACTTCAGACTTCTATTTTTACTTTTACTTGACCAAAGGAATAACCACTATTCAATATCGATCTGCATGAAAAAATCATTAGAATAAGATGGAAAGCACTATTTTTTGTACCCTCGTAAAAAATGTCAATATTAGAAACTAACGTTGCCAGCAACATCAATGAATAAAATAGTAACCATTAAAGACCTTTTCAATATGCCAATTTTCTTTTTTTGGCCAATTTTCTTGTTTTTTTTATATATAGATTCCATGTATGAGTATTTCAGAATAACTACATGTTCTGTGTTATTAGAGTACTGTAACCATAGACAATGGACATTTTGACACACCCAGATTCAAACCCATGATCTCAGCAGTGCTAGCTCAGCACTCTAATCTTCTGAGTTACCATTCTCTCAACCTGCTTTGATCGATGTTTTGGACAAATTTTCTTCATTTTTTTCATCATATGTTATTAGATTGTTGCTGTTTACAAAACGTTAGGTGACAACATAAACACCCTACGCGAATATCCGCGAGGCCTACATACACGACGCGTTCTGATTGATAGCGGGGGGACAGTCAGCCCGGGTAAGTTTTTACAAAAATTGTATTTTGTGCTCACTAAATGTGAGCACAATTTAAAATTGGGTTTATTTACCATTGGAAATAACTCACTATCTTACTGTATTCAGCAACTGGCTATTTGCACAATAAAGTGTTCACAGATAATCGTCTCCAAGCATGACCCAAATTGTGCGTGTGTGCCGGGTTGCGCGTTAACTTTCCCACTACAGAACCAACGGATCCCGAGACTCCGGCAAGCGTCGGAAATATTCATCATGCAGATCCTGGAGGATGAAACAATGGCTGGAATCGTGACGTTTGATCACCTGTCATACATCAACAAGAATCTGACCAGAATCACGGATGACACGAGCCGCAAAGAATTCGCAAAATACCTGCCTCGAGTCTCCAATGGGGGCGGCACAGAAATATGTGAAGGAGTACGGCAGGGACTTTCGGTAATCCATATATTGGTTTGGACTGTCTGTGTTGTTTCCAAGCTGAAAAACTCAACACTGGCTTTGTTCTAACTATACGGCGTAACGCAAGTGCTTCAGTGAATGTCTCTAATAATGAATGAATAACAGATTAATTAAAATAAATAACCAAATATCAACGTGGCTAGTATTGACATCACTGATGGAAACGTACCATGCTAACGTCTACGAGTGTTTGTTTCTAAATTTTTATTCACTTTTGATCAAGTTTTTTTTCTATCGCTGTGTAAAAACGAATTTGCCGCATTTCATCGTCCACCCTCGCAAAGTCGACAATGGCGGAACCGTCAGTTGGATGTAGCTCTCCCTTGCGCTTTCGGGTTCAAGCTCGTTTTTGTTCGGCACGATGTCCGGCGTTTCGCTCCGCGTGCTCCAATTGCTGGAAGTTTCTTCAGTCAAACTGAAGCTTCTAGCACATAATGCCAAACAACAAATGGTACATGCCGATATCGCATGGGAGAGGTATACAGCACAAATGAGTATTACTCAAATGCATTACAGTCACAACTCAATTTACTAAAATATAGTTCATATGTTTATCTATCCACATTAGTGTGCCCCATCCTGTTTATATATAGGAGCCGTCTTAATCCTTAAACATGGGATGCTTATATTTAAGCATTGCTGAATGTGGTGGCTTTGGCTCGTTTTAGTACTGGCCAGCCAAATATTCACACAGAAGAACTAAATATTTACAACTTGTTAAACAGGCCTTACTCTGTTGATGAGAAAGTCGAAGCAGGTCCAGAGGTCATCTGATTAAACAAATGCTTCTGGAAAGCATTGGTCTAGAAGGCCTCATAGGCTTACGGCCAAAATTTAGTTTTATATATGTAGAGACAGAATTAGATCGTTCACATTTTGTAATAAAAGTAATAGCAAAGCGATATTTTGGTTTTCACGAGATAAAACACGATGAAAAGGAGGAGGGGGGGGGTGAGGAGGAGGGGGGGTGCATTCGGACCTTTAATTGATGCTACCCGTGTTACCCTTCAGGTTTTGTCAGAACACAATGGCGACGCCTACGGAGATGAGATCATTTTGCTGACCGACGGCGAGGACAATAAGATCAGCCGCTGTTTCGAGGAGGCCTTCGACAGCGGCTGCACAATCCACACCATAGCCCTGGGACCCAGTGCAGATGCGGGTCTTGAGACGCTCTCGACCATCACCGGTGAGCATTGCTACACTTCATGTAAATGTTCAAAGTATTATTCTTTGACGTATGCTGTCCAGAGGAGAAGAGCCGTGTACGAATGCAGTTGTTGAGATTCATATCGCAAGTTGATAATTTGATATTTTCATTAGCACGGTTGGCATGGTTGGCTATGTACGGTGCAAAAGAAGTTCAAAATACTTACCTAAAACTAGTTATTGAATAGCCTTAATAATGCTAATTATTGAATGAAAGAAATGCCACTTCCATCGGTATCTATTTCCTAGCTCAAGTAATTAAACATTTGATGGTGTCTCATTATTATTATCATCATCATCATCAACCATTGTCTATCCACCGCTGGACGAAGCCTTCTCCTGCCGTCGCCATGCCTCATGGTGCTGAAATTCCATAATCCATCTCTCCCCAGCACCTGAACTGATGTCATCACTCCATCTCTATGGCAGCCGTCCTCTTAACGCCGTTCCCTGCTTCGGCTGGCATGCCACCACCAATCTCATCCACCAGCTATCGTCCCTTTTTGTCATGTGTTCTGCTCAATCCCACAATTCCCCCTTAGAGGCAATACAGTGTCTCTATACTTGCAGGGTCCTCCGTAAAAAAAAAGTGTTCTCTTCGGTAAATATTAATATAAAATGCGACTTCTTGGGGGTCTCGATCACCCCCCATTGACTCCCCCCCCCCGCCCCTTACACCCATTACTGACGATAGTACCGTACTTCCATGCCTAGTATTGCACACTCGAAATGAAGGACGTGGGCAGGTGCTCCAAATCGAGGGCAGACACATTTATTGTGGTTAATAGCAATCTTGGGAAGAACAGCACCGTCACTCTGTAAAATGCACCAGCACGTGTGTCACACACAGCAATTCTTCCGAGTCGCCATTAACCACGTGGCCGGTGTCCAAGTGCGGTTATTCATTAACCCTGCCAGCCACCTACAGGCCCGACTCAGTCATCACATGCTGCTGTACACACATGCTGCTGTACACACGTGCTGCTGTACACACATGCTGCTGTACACACATGCTGCTGTACACACATGCTGCTGTACACACATGCTGCTGTACACACATGCATTGCTATACACACATGCATTGCTGTACACACATGCATTGCTGTACACACATTCTGCTGTACACACATGCATTGCTGTACACACATGCTGCTGTACACACGTGCTGCTGTACACACATGCATTGATGCACTGCACAGCACATCAGGACTTTACTCCATTGATGCACAAGGATATAATTAAAAGTGATCCATTCCTAATGTGCCACACTAGCTATTGTCATAGAAGTAGTGTACTCTGGACACGTCAACATGGAGGTTTAGCTTCATTCTGGTGTAAAATTGCTCCGCTCTTCGTTCCAGGTGGATTGCACTTTTATGCGACGGACAACTTAGACGCGAACGGCCTGGTGGACGCGTTCACATCCACGACGACAGACAGCGGAGACGCACACTCTCTGGTCATACAGGTGAAGCCCGCACAACAATGTACCAAAGCCGCACAAACTAAACCCAGTCTGAAAAGTTTGCCTATCTTTATTTACACTAGCTATTGTCTTAGCCAACCAGGATGTGAGTTTACACTAGCTATTGTCTTAGCCAACCAGGATGTGAGTTTACATTTTAAGCTTCAACACATGGCACATGTACAACCCTTTCGATCGATTGATTGATAATATAATTTAATTCTTGGTTCTTTCGGTAAAGTCACGTAGAAGGGAAATAATAAAATAATAATAATAAAATTACATTTTCACGACGTTTCGATATTATTTTATTATTTCGCTTCTACGTGACTTTACCGAAAGAAACACGAATATGAATACATGCAATCACGAAAGCTTAAAATCGAAATATAATCGAAGTTTACTGAAGGATGAGGACTAACCCACGTTGTGCGGGATTATTTGACCATACTTCACCATGCGGGTCAGTGCAGGTACGGGGCGAAGGCAGGGAGCGTATTCGTGACAGAGTGGATTGAGTGTTACCCCTAACTCCTTATCGCGCGTGTGGGTGTGCTCACGTGTACTCTGGTTTTCTCCCACGTGCCCTCTGCTGCCCACCAGAGGCACAACAAGCCCTATCATCTTTCCAGACTGCTTCGTGACTTTGTTTATGAAGGACCACCGTATCGCATTCACATTGCATTGCGGTTTCTTGAAATATTGAGGGGTTGTTTTTACCGAATTCGAAAAAAAACGGCACTTGTTGTATCATGGGACCTCCTTTACCAGTACCAAAATATGAGAATAGCTGTTCCCCTTTTGAGACTAGGCTCCAAAGAAAGCTGTCTCTGGTGTGGACCAATCAGTTTCAAAGACAATGCATATATTATCAGAGTATGTTTTTTGTTTGCATTCTGACCACAAGTATTGTGGTTAATGCAGACATGATTCCTTGTAAAAGGTTTCAGTTTGGTGTTTTAACATCTCAACACCTGTTTTGTTGCCAGAAAAAAGGGGAAAACCTATTCTCATACTTGTTGTTTTCATTGCCAACCCTTGCCCAATATCATCAACCTATTGTGTGCATCACATCCACCCATCCAAGCAATATCTAGGCTCAGTTCTGCTTAGACTTCCAAGATTTGTTGCGACCAGGCACACTCTGCGTGATTTGGTTACAGGCTTCATCATACCACTCTACGTGTTAATTTATTTTGAATGTTTGTTAATCAGCTTATAACTTAAGGACCAAGATGAGCACTACACCACCAACATGAAAAATATTCGTTACATTTTCAGGTTTGCTTTTTTAACGTTTGTGACCTAACCTGGAGAATGTGGGGGATGTTTTGGTTTTTATAGAGTTGTGATTACTCACTCGAGGAATCAATTGATGAATGGATTCAAATATTGTTTAAAACCATCATCAGTTATTTATTGAAAAATACAAAAAATATAAATAACACAAGGGTGGGCCCCTGTGTACACTGCCATGGTGTCGAGCCGGCGCTTTCGTGACTATATTGTGCCATTCTTCGCTGGGAAATGTATTTGAGTAGTCAATTTACTATACATTATTCATAACCATGGGCGAATGTGTGCCGGTGTCATGTGTATGTCACATATAATCAGCAGTTAATTTAATTTCTCCACAAATTAATCATTATTGATTGCTTTGTCCAGTAAATATATGTGTATGTGAGACGGGATTTTCAAAGTATACAAATAAATATAGCCCAATTGGATCATCCGGTAGGAAGCAAGAACTTTAACATTGCATTGCTGTTTTACATATATATATATTTTCTCTACGAAAGCTCGAGAGCACCGGGAAAACCATGAGCAGCAACGAGTGCCTCGAAGGAGTGGTGTTCATGGACACGAGCGTGGGAAACAACACCAAGTACGTCGTCACGTGGCTCTTGAACAAGGTTCCTGAGATCGTCATCAGCGACCCGGGCGCCAACAACTACACCAATTCGAATTTCACCATCGACGAGGGCTTCAAAACCGCACGGTTGACCATTCCGGGAACCTCGCAAGTGAGTATCTTTTTTTTTATGGGACGTTTTTGCCAATATTAAAATGATGAACTGTACTTTTTGCCCTTTTGGCGTTCTCTGATCTAGCACAGTTGAGACAAGGCCATCATTATGGCTGTCTCTCTGGTGTAGGCCAATGGGGTTTAAAGACAATGCATACATTACACTGGTCAACACACTTTTTCTGGCATAAGGTATTCCAACGGTTTTAAGGTGATTTTGGGGTGCTGATTCCAAATCTGGCATCAGTTTTTGTCTATCACATCAGGTTTTTGAGATATAAAATATTGCATTTTCAATAAAAACTGCAGAAGAAAACTATTAAATAAATGTGGATATCTACATAAAATGATATTATAAACACACTATCCTAAAAATACAGCACCATATTTTAACACTAAAGCAGTCACTGACTCGCAACAACTTGCAATTATAAGTGACAGAATTAATTTTGGGTAAAATCAATGAAAATGGGGTATGCCGATAGCATAAAATGAGATGTGATAGAGCAGATCAGATTTGGAATCAGCACCCTGAAATTAGTCTAAAACAGCTGCAAAAGTCCAGGCCAGAATTTTTTTTTTTTTGTTGACCAGTGTTATCAGAGCATGTTTGTTTGCATGTTTTTGCCACTTGTATGTGGCAAAACATGCTCCACTACAGTTGCCCAGTTTGCTATTTTTTCGCATATTAATATTGTGCATGTATGTGTACTGTACAGCCCTTTTGTAAAACCACCACTGGATGAGGGACTCCCCATGCCGTGCAGGTCGTGGGGTGTCATGTGACCATACTTCACCATGCTGCTCAGCGCAGCTTTTGCGAACGTGGGGAAAATTGACATTGGAGAGCAGAAGGGTGGTACAACGGTGTATTTTACTGCCCTGTCCTCTACAGATCCATAACATATGTTATACCTGGTGGTCACCCATCCAAGCACAATCCAGGATCAACCTTCCTTGGCAAGATTTGACTTGAGATTTGGGTGCATTCTGGTGATAAAACCACATACCCACATTGTATTATCAGAATCAGAATCTGTATTTAGACTGTAGGAATCCGATGAGCTGTGAAGCTCTTTTTCACAGATGTCCAGTATGGGTGGGTCAGAAAGAGTATGGGCAAGTATGAGAGGTACTGCTAATCGCTGTAACTTGGGTTGCCAACTTTTTCACAGACCAAGCCCAGATATAGCCTCGGTCGATAGAAACTGCAGCGTACTTATAAAAGTTCAATATAAGACCACCGGATTTTTAGCGCACATCAATTCCTGCCACCTGTACACAGATGCCAATTCCTGGACTGTCCAGGTGACGCTGGACAGGTGGCAACGCCGCGCTGTACATACGAAATATTTATTGCATAGTTTCATGCACATATATCCACACAATCCATCATCACCGTGACCAGCCAAAGCCTGTCCCACCGCTGGATGAAATCCTTCCACATATTGTTGCCATCAAGCATGCCACAATCCATCTCACTCCTGCGCGTGAACTGATGTCACCACTCACTCTCCACGGTGGTGCTCCGCTTGGTTGCATTCTCTCCTGTGCCCCACGTTCTGTCACCAGTCTCATCCCGTTGGCCATCGTCCTTTCAAGGGATGTGTCCTGTCCAAGAACACTTGATTTTCTTAACAGTCATTGTAATGTATACGTGTTCCAAACATATATATGACCACCAAACGCATCCCTAAACTGACTGCATCAATGTACGTTACATGTCGAGGAATGTGTACGTTTCTGCAGCGTACGTAATTGTTTTTTTTATGCACCTATTATTTTTCTCTACACTACTGTTCTCTTGTTTATCCTAAAATGGAATACTGTGCTTCGTTCTCTTATTTATGGTGTCTCAGTGGGCTTTACCACTGAAATAAAGTTTATTGGAGGATAGTATGACTTCACAATAAGACAGACTGCATATACACATAGCGAGACCATTGGATTTATCACCCACAAAGAGACCGTGAGTTCGCGATGCTCATTATGTTACTGCTTATATCGTACATGGTATATCATAACAGACAATGTATGTCGTAAGGTAAAAGCTACATTTCCAATGATTGGGAACTCCAGAGGTCAATGACCAATGGGAAGACCTGAAGCCAAATCGTGGAATACTGTAATAAATATCGCTGAAAAGTCGAGTGTGGAACCTACGATACGATCTAGCAAACAGAATAAGGTTTGGCAGCATCAAAAGCGTTGGTCTTGATGACCTCTTGACGTTGAGTGAATGCTAGAACAGATACTGCGTGTGCATGACTAATGGAGGTGGGTGGAGAAATATAGAAGTGGTTAGCGTCCAACATGCTGAACCTGGCAACCTGAGTTCGATTTCTGTCCACAGCTGACATCAGTGCTGAGCGATATCTGAACCTGGGCACCCCCTTCACATTATTATGCTTATTATAACAAATGGAAATTATTGTTACCCTCAGCCTGGGGTGTGGAGTTACTCGATATGCAACAGAGCTGCCAACAAGGACACATTTGCCCTGATGGTGACCAGCAGCGCATCCAGACAAGGAGTTCAACCCATCACCATGGAGGCGCACGTACTATCGGGTGTGGGTGGACAGCCCCACATCAACGCCCTCTATGCCCAGATCATGCAGGGCTTCACGCCTGTCGTGGGCGCCACTGTCTTTGCCTTCATAGAGCGGCCAAGCGAGCCGGTGGCCTACAAGCTGGAGCTTCTGGACAACGGGGCAGGTGCGTTCTTTCTGGGAGGAGGCCTTTGTCAGATTTGTTGTCCTTCCCTGTACCTCCAGTTAGCACGGTTTGCTACACACGGTGCGAAAGAAGTTCAACGTACAGACATGCATACAAGATGAGGAGTTCATTCCCGTCTCCTGCCTCGCACGGTACGAGAAATCCCTTTTCCCAGTCATCCCTGCTATTGACTCCATGCCCACGTTCAAGCCCAGGCTCAAGACCTTCCTCTTTTCCTGCTACAAAATACCTATTCCTACTGTGGCTGTACAGCATCTTGGGATGCGGTTGCATTTTAACGCTAAATATATCCACATTGTATTCTGTTGCATTCATGGAGAATACTCAGTGACTTATGGCTCAGATCACTGAGATGGCACCACTGAGATATTCTGTTAAATTCTGGGTATCAGCCATCAATTGTCTCAGCGTGGTCACCGATGAATATAAAAAATTAACCCGTAAAAACAAAGTTTTTCACTATAAATCCTTTATATGCGTGGCATCGGTTTCATTTTATTATTCATTTCTGTTTTTCTTGAGTAAGCAAGCAAGCAAGCAAGTGAAGTTAATATAAAGGATTTTAAAATGAAAGATCACCTCTTGACATGCCCCGTATATTCCCGAGGGCACCAGCGTTGACCCGTTTTACCACTTTCAAGAACCTGGCGGCTTCAATTTAACTGCTCTATAATAGTCTCCATTGTACAGCGTGGGGGCAGGGATTTCATGCCATGTGGTTAGTCAACATTTGCGTCATCATGAAACGGGTGGCTAGAGTCCTCTCGTCCTCTGGCTTGAGATGGCTGCCACCTATGGGTCAGATGATTGTCTGCCACCATTAAGCAATTGGTAATTAAATATTTAAAAAAATTTCCCTAAACAGTGTAAAATTTAGGAAAATGTTTTCACGAAAATTTATTGTCACGCACAACGAGGCTGTGTGCAAAATATCAGCTCGATTGGATCACGGGAAGTAGGTTAAAAAACGACCGAAAGATTTGCACGGTCATAAGCGTGCAATCAAGCAAGCAAGTGAACTTAATATAAAGGATTTAAAAATATTGGCCTTTGGAGGATACGGGCATCGATCCCGTTACCTCTCGCATGCTAAGCGAGCGCTCTACCATCTGAGCTAATCCCCCACACACTACAACAAGAGCTAACCATACCTCATATAACTAACAACATAACGCAATCGTGTTACCGACCGGTCAAAACGCAAACCATTTTGTTTGCGATTGCAAAAATAAGAAAAAAATGTTTTCCTAAAAAGTGGAAATTTTTTGCATTTTTTTTCACGAAAATAAATTGTCACGCACAACGAGTCTGTGTGCAAAATGTCAGCTCGATTGGATCACGGGAAGTGGGTTAAAAAACGACCGAAATATTTGCACGGTCGTAAGCGCGCAAGCAAGTGAATTTAATATAAAGGATTTAATTTTTTTTTCCTAAAAAGTGGAAAATTTAGGAAAAAAATTTTCACGAAAATTAATTGTCACGCACAACGAGTCTGTGTGCAAAATGTCAGCTCGATTGGATCACGGGAAGTGGGTTAAAAAACGACCGAAAGATTTGCACGGTCCTAAGCAAGCAAGCAAGCAAGCGAACTTAATATAAAGGATTTAATAATAGACTAGTCCTCGGCAGGAACGACAGACAACGACCATAAAGCAGTTAGGGGTTTACCTGGTTAATAACATTCTTCCAATGATTGCTCAATTTGTATCCATCTTCTCGGTTAAAGTTATGTCTATGTTTATATATCTCGATGGCTTAATGAACAACCCTTTGATAGTTGCCCGAAGGTTTGCAGAGTACCTTGGTCCCGGAAAAAAACAATATAATGCGAGCCCACAGCTTTATAACAATGGTCAGCCACGGCAGAGGTATTGGTTCTGCCGTGTTTCAGATCTGCCTTGTGTTTGCGGACACGTTCCGAGACATGTCGTTTCGTTTCCCCAATGTAACTGCTACCGCAGGTACAACTCAGTTTGTAAACTCCAGGATATTGCATGTCAGGAATGACATCCTTCACAGATGGAATTAGATCACGGATTTTGTGTACTGTATTGAATCGGACCTGGATCTTGTGTTTGTTTAAGATTTTGGAAATATTTTTGGTAACGCCTGCTATGTATGGTAACGTGATGGTTTTGATCGGCTTCTTAGGGGGTTGTTTCTCCATGGTTGGAGAAACAGCTTTACGAATAATGCGGTCCTTGTACCCATTCATCTTGAGGGCCTGGTGTACGTGTTCCAGTTGACTGGCTAGGTGGTGTTGGTCAGAAATGCAGTATGCCCTATGGTGTAGTGTTTTGATGAGGGATTTTTTCTGTGCCGGATGGTGGTGGGAATCAGGTTTCAGATTATTCCTTCAAGTGTAGTGACATACAATCGGTCACATAGCAGCAGAGCGCTGGCTGCTGGCAAGGAAGGGGATCAGCAGCTTACAGCAGCCCTGACTGACAGCAAGTCACGTGATAGACCAGAGACGGATGTAGGGGAAAGGTCACGGAAGGGGCACATCGAGACCTCGCTAGAAGGTTCCAGAAGGTGGGCGTGGCCGGGCCAGAGCCAGGCCACGCTGACAGTATAACAGGGGCCCGGTGAGGGGACCTCGGGGCTGTCGTTTGGAGTGGGATCCCACCGTGCCGTCTCCGTCTTCACCATCTCGGCGTCGCCAGTCAGCCAGTCTACCGACTGTCCTGACTGGGAGCTGTAGTCACAAAGTGTGAACTGTTAAGGCCGTTTCATAAACAGAGTGCCCCCTACTCTAAGTGTCTCTGAATCAGTCACTACAATAATATCACCTTCCACAGAACATTCTCTAACATGGGTGATTTATTGCTCTGCTATAGTTCCAAATAGACATTCATCATCTCCAGACATGATGGTTATATCAAAATTTGAATAAAAATTGTAAAAAGACCAATGCATTTGAAATAGTTGATAATCCTCAGCCATACGGGTTACCAAGTGTGGAATGCATCTAGAATAAGGTTTTGTTTGTATGTGACCAAATAGAACTGACAGATGTTCATTTGAGGTCGTGGAAGTCATATCGGGTAAAATGTTTTTTTTAGATAATGCAGTGCTGTATTGAGGAAAAAAGTGCTGCAACACATCACAGTTGGCATCGGAATACAGAAGTTTGAAATCGCTTGCTTCAACATGAACATTCAAGTGTAACTTCCTTTTAAATCGTTAACCTCAGCAAAATCGCACCAGGGACCTTTTACAGCAACTGATTTCCGTGTCCCACATTATTATGCCACTTTGCATCTTGTACAATTGTGATCTGGCGAACACAGGACAACAGCAATAGAAATATAGGTATACACAGCTGGGATGCAACTAATACGGTAAATTACTTCCGTTAGAAAAAATACGATAGTACGTGTAACTAGTAAATTGTCTATCACAATAGGTGTAGTGATCAAAGGCGAAAGCATTGCATTTCCTCGATTTGTTAAAGAGTAAATCTAATAATAATTAGTTTTTTTTTATACAGCATCATTCATGAAAATTGTATCTCAATAACATATTCTTAGGTTTTTTCGGTAAAGTCACGTAGGTAAAAACATTAAAAAGTAAAATAAAATAAAAATAAAAATCACGACGTTTCGGAGGCAACACAAGCTTCCGAAGACGGAAGCTTGTGTTGCCTCCTACTTTTTAATGTTTTTACCTACGTGACTTTACCGAAAAAACCTAAGAATATGAATCATTGCAGTCACGAAAGTTTCAAATCTAGAATCTCAATAACACTTAACATTGCAACCCACACAAACAAAACAGAGCACAGGCCACGTAGGGCAACGTCAAACACTCGCGCACTCACACTCCCGGTATCTACGAAAGTCCAGGAAACAATGACAGCAATAATTGGATTTCATACAGCATTATATTACATCTGTCTCAACCGCAATTAGCTTCCTCCGTTCATACTTTGTTAAATTGTTGGATTTTGATGCAGTGCTATGACAGTGGTTACTTGACTGTTTGTGTGTGCAGGCGGGGAGTGGTAGTGTGGCGGTTCGCACTCTGCGTTACGAATCCAGCAAACTGATTTTGATTCTCGCTCACGGCCAACACCAGTGACGATTATCTGAACCGGTTCTGGGCCTCCCCTAGGTCGACTCAACCTAAAATTAGTACATGGTTCAGTGTGTAAAGTTCAACACTTGTCGGGCGTGGTACTGGCCATCCACCCCCTCGTGTAACCGTTCTGGTCTTCATAGGTGCTCGCTAAGTATCAGCACTAGCCTCAAAAAGTATGTTCAGACCTTGCGTGGGATCTTTGTTTCTGTTCTGTACAGGTGCCGACGTGAACAAGGACGATGGGGTTTATTCTAGATTCTTCACGCAGTTCACGGAGACTGGCCGCTACAGCGTGAAGGTGAAGGTGACGGGTGACAAGACGACCACGAAGCTGGCTCCACAAAGACACTCCCGGGCCTCCTTCATTCCGGGCTTTCGCAACGAGAAAGGTGGGCCTGCACCGTCTGCACGCTTCAGCAATTGCAAAACTGGGCAATGTAACACTAGATCAGCGGTTCTCATACCTGTCAACTCCTTATCAGTGCCCCTACCTTATTACAGACCAATTCAGATCTTATTGGTCACCCCGTGCCCCTTATTAATCTCAACGTTCATCCTGCAAAGTCCCATGACAACGGAGAAACACAAACAAATAGATCAATTGTTTTTGCCCGCATTGAAACGGCTGTACGCCATATGGACCTGGAAACTAAATTTCCCTGGGCAAGAATAAGGGTAAACCATATGGATTGGCAGGTATGGGTTCTCAATATGTGGATTGTGACGCCCTCCAGGGAAGCCCTTCTGAAAGGAGGAGGTGCAAGGCTGCAGGCTGTGGCATGGATATCGCGTAGAACACATTTCAAATGTGCACGGAGAATGTCAATGCCGTACTGCGTCCACAAAAACACGCTGATACGCAACATGAAACAAATGCCTTACGAACACTGTGTCGACGAGACATCTGGTGTGCGTTCAATGAGCCGAGGGCTCTGCCGTGGCGTTACGAGGAATAATTTGGCTCTTATTGAACAGTGTGTTTTGGAAAGCGTTTTTTTTTAATGGCGGAGAACATTGCCCAGCTCGTTGAGCGTTTGTTGGGCGTGTCAGTGTTCCGAGGTGGAGTAGCTCTATCTCTCACGAAAAATGTATTTTACTGTGGCTCTGTGTCATATTGAACTCTGCTCTGTCCCACCAGGGGAGCTGGAGGTAACGCAGGTGCCAGCTCCGGCGGGTGGGCAGGTGCTGGTGCCGAGCGAGGACTTCAGCCGAGTGGCATCGGGAGGCTCCTTCCAGGCGACGGTGCCGCCGGGCGGGCCCCGGGACATCTACCCTCCGTGCCGCGTGCTCGACCTGACGGCCGAGTTGCTGGCGCCGGGGATTGTCAGCCTGGCTTGGACGGCGCCCGGGGACGACGCCGACTTCGGCCAAGGTGCCCCAGCCACACAGCCACACAGCCTCACACGCACGGCGCTTACAGCTTCTATCGACCACAAAGACAAATATCTCCCCGTATAGCCTTTAACAGACTGCTGAGGCAAGTGCTATCAGCGAGTAGCACCTCTGAAGGCCGACACGACGCACAAGGGCACTGGCGGAGCCAGTGGGGGGGTGGGGTGGCACGTACCCCCCCAATGATCCGATTAAAGTCCCTAATTTGGATCGAATCATTGGGGTTTATTCGTAATAAATCGGCATTTTGTGACCCCCACTGCCACTGTGTATCATATTATTACGTGCCAGGAACTGTCCATAATTGGCAATAAGTAACGGCAAAGCAGTTATAAGTGACTCAGAATTGTGCGCAGTTGCGTATACAGGACACGACTTCCCTGAAGGCATCATACCTTCAGCGAGCGCGATGCCGATCACACAACACGGTTCGAATTCGACCCTCGATCCATGGCTGCGCCATCGCCGCACACGCATCGAATAAAAAGCAAGGGACAAGTCCTTACTTACTAACAACTATCATTTTGCATTGCTGGAGGGGTTGCCCCCCCTACCTGAAAATCCTGGCTCCACCATTGCACAAGGGGATGAGTGGCCAGAACCATTCCTGACTGCTTTGGTCTCCCCTCCACAATGCTGATGTTTAGACACCGCACCAGGTACTCATTTAAACCCGAGTCGACCGAGGGGAGGCCGAGGAATGGTTCAGATAATCGTCACTGGTGTTGGCCATGAGTGGGAATCGAAATGCCATTCTACTGCTCGATTTTATTCCAGTCAGCAGTTTATGCTGAACCTCGTGGTTCTAGAGTTTATGTATACGAATTACATTGTATACGAATAATACAAATGAAAAATAACTGATTCTTACACACACCATTAGATACGCGTATTGTGTGAAAGAGTTTATTTTTGACGAGTCATTTCATCGCTGCATGCCCATTGATTCACCGATGAAGTACCAAATGTTGTTCCACATGTCTACATCCGCTCGGCTCCGGTAACGTTCTCACCTGTCCCTTTTGGACAAACTGTAAAAAAATAGCTTTATAGCTCATCGGATTCCTCCAGTATAAATAAAGCCTAAGGAAATTGCTTTGCTATTTAGAAAGTCCACATGTGTGCAACAAGACCAATCGATGCTAATTCAAATTGCATCCTCCGCCTTCCATTTTCAGCGTCGGGTTACGAGATAATAACGAGCGACAGCCTGGACGCCTTGCTGGAGGCGACCGAGAGTAGCCTCGTGCCGAACGAGAACGTCACCCGTGGAAACCTGAGCGCACCGGCAATCGCGGGCGACCTCGAGACATTCAAAGTGACGGTGAGCGAGGTCGTGGCCGGCAGCGAGCGCTACTTCTCCGTCCGAGCCATCGACAAGGTGGACAACTGGGCGAACATCTCGAACGTGGCCTCGGTGTTCCTCGCCACCGAGCCGCCGTCACGCGCTCTGTACATAGCCATGATGGTCATCGTGACATTCGTCTCGACGTTATTCCTCCTCGGCGCCATGGTGACGATCGTGCGCTTCGCGAGTAAGAGATGCTGCCGCGCCAAGGAGAGGGACGAGGAAGCCAAGAAAATGCCACGATACTGAAACGAGCGGCACTGTAGTGACGATGAAAGCGGACTGAGATAGAAGCGGCGCTGATAGCCAATCAAAGAAAGGGAAATGAGGGGGCGTGCCACTTTACTATGACGTCAACATCTCGGTCTAGGAAATAATCGCATTGGTTACATGTTATTGATTCTGCTTATTGATTTTGAAAATTTATTGTTTTTTTGATTATTCATTACAATCTCCATTTTGTGCAGCTATGTCCAGCACGCCGCCTCACGCCGCTCACAGCACTTGCCCTTAATCGAGATTTTTTAAACATCTCATTAAAAACTCTTACTTTTGCTCCGTTAACGGCGGGTTTTAAGTTGAAATAAAAGCGGGAAGATTGAAATCGATCTTTTGGGGCGCCGTGGTTGATTTACAGCAGCGTTTTCCTTAACGCCCCATAACTTTGTTTCTACGTTTATTAAGCATTTGAGAGCTTCCTTTTATTTCTCCAGCGGACAATCGTGATGAAAGTGCATCGTGTAACTATACACGACGCAATTCATGTTTCTAAGTGCTGTTAAAAGTGTGCTGTATGTGCTGCACGTGATCACTGTGTGCTATCTTTGATCTATAAATGTTTTAGCCAAAATAGCATCCGATTAAATTTCGATTTTAAGCTTTAATGACTGCAGCGATTCATATTCTTGGTTCTTTCGGTTATTGTCACGTAGAAGGGAAATAATAAAATAATAATAAATATTCAAATATACAAATATTGTAATAGGTTTTAACCCTTTAAACTGGTACAAAACTGACACCTTTATACAAGGCATCATGTTTGCAATAACCACAACACAAGCAGTCAAAATGCAAACAAAAAGAAACAACTCTAATGATGATGATAATGATATGCACTGTCCATTATCATCATCATTAGAGTTGTTTATTTTTGTTTGCATTTTGACTGCTTGTGTTGTGGTTATTGCAAACATGATGCCTTGTATAAAGGTGTCAGTTTTGTACCAGTTTAAAGGGTAAAAACCTATTACTATATTTTGCCACTGGAAAAGGAGGTCTCATAGTATACAAATAATTTTATGATTTCCCTTCTACGTGACTTTACCGAAAGAACCAAGAATATAGCATCCGATTGCTATAGAACATGAGAACACCAGGTGTAATCATATGACCGACATGCTATAACATTGTTGACGTATACGCTCGTTATTACATTTGGAGTGGAGTGATGCATCGATGGCCAGCACTGTGAGTCGGAAACCTGAGCTCGATTGTTGGCCACGGCTGACATCAGTGACGAGTGGGGCCAGAATCAGTCCTGCCGACTCGCCCACTCCTTCTCCTTTACCAATCCCGCACTGATCAGCATGGTGTAGCATGGTCACACAAACCAAACACCGTGGCTGGCATGGTCAAAGTGTGATGCCTCGTCGATTAACGAATGGGTACATTAATTCGTATTTAAATTGGTGGAAAATGTGCAAGATTGAATGCATTACCTTTACACTATGGGAACCTCATTTGCCAGTAAAAATATGATAATTGGTTTTTTACCCTTCTATCTGGCAACAAAACTGACACCTTTTTACAAGGAGTCATGTTTGCATAGACCGCATGTTTGCATAGAGCCTAGTCTCACAACCCATGTGAGACTAGGCTCTAAGGAAAGCTGTCTCGGGTGTGGACCAATCAACTTTAAGGACAGTGCACATTATTAGAGTTATGTATTTTGTTTGTATTATGACTGCAGGTATTGCGGTCTATGCAAACATGACTCCTTGTAAAAAGGTGTCAGTTTTGTTGCCAGATAGAAGGGTAAAAAACCAATTATTGCATTACCTTTATAAATACGTTGGGTTTGTGCAGTAAATTGAACCCTCTTTTTGACTGCATTGGTCGGATACAAAGATGGTCCGTGTTACTGTTCCATATGTCACAGCAGGTAATATATACTGTACGTTGATTAAAGACTTCTATTTGTCACGTTGGTACATTGCTATTCATTATTACGTTCACGTTTCCACATCGGCCCTCAAGTTGAAAAGTACCCGAATAAGCGTGTACATGCACGTGCTTGGAATCGCACTGAAAGACAGAAAGAGAATCACGTGAATGGGAGAACATTCGCAAGTTGGAAATGTCAAATTGACTACTCTTAGGTTTTTTCGGTAAAGTCACGTAGGGAAAATTAAGTAATAAAATCTTCTTGGTTCTTTCGGTAAAGTCACGTAGTGAGAATTATTTTATTATGTTTTATTATGTTTTATTTTTATTATTTTATTATTTCCCTTCTACGGGACTTTACCGAAAGAACCAAGAAGATGAATCCCTGCAGTCACGAAAGCTTTAAATCGAAATTTAAATAAAAGTAAAAATAATATAAAAAAAATAATAGAAATAAAATTAGAATATAATAAAATAATTTTATTTCTATCATTATTTCTATTATTTTACTAATAATAGAAATAAAATAATAATATAATAAAATAATGTCTTTTATCTTATTATTTCTATAATTTTAACTTTTATTATTTATTTTTCCCTACGTAACTTTACCGAAAAAACCTAATACAGTAGTATGAATCCTTGCAGTCACGAAAGCTTCAAATCTAGAAGTAAAATTGACTTTTACACGAGTTCATAACTGTGAAACAAAATCGCACGATGGCAAATACATTCTCGGGTATTGAAGGTAACATTTGCCTTAAACTATAATACATATCAGAAGGTAATAAAAAAAGGTATGAAAATCCAACTCGTTATGATATGTGGGGAAAAAATTGATTTAAGGAGTCGTGATAGAAACCTATATAACCTCGGACAAATCGCACTGAAGGCACTCAATCTCATAAGATCGTGGGGCCAAGCAGGCT
The DNA here is from genome assembly GCF_964198595.1 of Lampetra fluviatilis. Classification (NCBI taxonomy): domain Eukaryota; kingdom Metazoa; phylum Chordata; class Hyperoartia; order Petromyzontiformes; family Petromyzontidae; genus Lampetra; species Lampetra fluviatilis. The sequence continues at coordinate 8,290,001 of NC_136294.1, read as the reverse complement.
TGATACTCGTTAGCACTTCTCGCATTAGAAACGTCAAATGAATAGCAGGTGTTGTAGGCTGTGGCTGCGAGGAGTTTTCAACACAGCAAAAAACTTTTTTTATCTATCTGTGCCAATCTATGTTATCCTTTCAATGCCTCAAAACCGAAGTTGCTTGCCCAATATGCGGCATAATTTCTTCTGCTTAACCCATCACCCCAAGCTTCCTTAATCGGAGTTCATGCTTCGCACAGTGTCTCTTTGTTTCTCCTATTTGCACTATGAGGCAATGGACGATATCATACAGAGAGAAATTCGACGTTAAAAATCAAACGTTCAACTCTGAACAGTCATAATGCATCATTCAAAGTTTTATTTTCTTCTTCCCTGCTGAAATAATGAGAAAAAAGTCAAGGAAGTTCCAATGTACCGAAACTATTAAAAAAAACTATATATATTAAAAACACATTAATACCAGGTCAGGCCCACTGAGCTACATAGCTTTTTCAGAAGCGACCTGGCAACAAATGATAACCCACTGAAGTGGTGTATCACGTGGAAACTTACAGCAGCCAAACACTCTAAACGCATGTTTCTAAATATGGAGGCAAAACCCGGAGGACCTGGAGAAAAATCCACGTGACCACGGGGAGAGAGACACGCAAACTCCAGATATACAGCAGGCGTCAGGGTCGGGATGGAACCCACGACCTCCTGCACACCAGGCGAGGTAGTTAACATCTCACCACCCTTGTGCCTTTCAGTGCCGATTGAAACAATCGGCACTGAAATTAATTATACAGCAGTTTTGTCCTTATTGACTGCTCTAGTTTTGTTTATTAAACATTTGGGAGGTTTTTGGACGGTTTTTTTTCTATCTTGACAATCATTATTAAAGTTTATGATGTAACACTATGCAATACAAATACCCCAATTTTATTCTGCACAGAAGCCCCCTTGCTATGGCTTAATGTAATTTTTTTAATTATACTCAGTCTACAGGTTTTTCTCTATTTAAAAGCTGGCAGAACCATGCCTGACATGCCCCCAGCACTTCATCCTTCTCAAAGTTCAACCTGACTACTGTCTCTAACCGCCTCCAGCCCTGCATTATTAAACATATGCTCTCTCCGCAATCGGGAACTTGTTTGTTGTCCCTCTTTTGATGAGCATCTCCCATCTCCTCTGATTGCTCCTGTCAATAAAGTCCAATGCTGTGCCAGTTGCTCTTCAATTTCCTTCCCCATGATCATTCAGCATAGTCTGCATCCTCTGCTCTCCTTTCATCTTCTCGCCAAGCATCTTCTGATTCACATCCCTGGTCATTTACATGGCGCTTTCATGTTTGAGCACATATCTACTTGTCCGTCTGACTTACTTGCTCGGTCAATGGCCAGGGTCAATGGCGGCGTGGTGTATTCCGCAAATTTGCCCGACTGTGAGGGCGGGCACAAGCTGGCGTGAGTAGGTTAAACGTTGAGTTTTATAAGGGCACCACGGAGTGACCAGCCCCTCCCCACCCCACCCAGCCCCACCCCCCACCCAGCCCCACCCTCCCCACCCAGCCCCTCCCCACCCTCCCCACCCAGCCCCTCCCCACCCAGCCCCTCCCCACCCAGCCCCTCCCTCCCCACCCAGCCCGCTCCCTGCACGACGGACGGACACAATAATCCCCTTTGGGCTGGTGGAACCAGTGGGTTCCTACCAGTATAACTTTTGTTGCTGCCTCAACTGCAACTGTCTTGAAGCCTTTCCAAATTTGCCTCTGCTGCCTCCGGCTCTTTGGCTGGTGTCCCAGGTCAGGTTTATGATGGGCCATATAAACCACTTTGGAAGAGAAGAGAGATGGATGTGAGTGTAAAGAAAATGGTATTTGAAGAGGGAGTTAGATATGCATTACTGCGTGGATCAGAAAAATTGAAAATAAGTGCTGGAATGTTGAATGTTGGCACAGGCGTTTGAGACAGATGTTATAGAATTTGGTAGCAACACAAGGTAAGCAATAATAATACTAATTTCATTTTATGTAGCGTAATTTATGCAATTGCATCCCAAAACGCTGCACATAAATTATTAAATTTCGTACACAGCAATGCAGAAGTCTGGAAGATAACATGGCAGGCAAAGTGTTGTCGATATGATTAGGTACAGCATGTGTGTAAGATGGGGGAAGGTCGATTGCCAACACAGACATTCAAGTGGTTTCCAAAAGTTCAGCGACCAAGGGGAAGACCTAATACCAGATGGTGGTAGACTGTCAAGGTAAATCTTGGAGGTCGCATCTCTACTGTGCAACAGCTGCGGGATCTGGCAGTGAGTAGAAGGCGTTGGATAAGTTTGGTGCCATCAATGGCCTTGGTCATGATGACATCTGGATCTTATGTCTACGTTGGGCGATGCGGCAATTCTGATTTTACAGACTGACTGATTTGCTTCCGGCAAGTAAATATTAACAAATCACACTAATCATTCTACATTTGAACAACGCTGAAATGCAGAAAACTATTTTCCAACATCCTGCATATCTGTATCTACTTGAATCATCACTATGAGCTTCCTTAATCATAGTGCATGTGAAGTATTGGAAAATGACGGCAGGAAACTCCTTGACGGGAACACACTTCTTTTATTAAATCTTGACTTGTAACGATACAACGCGTGGCCTCTCTTCTTCACAATGCGGTCACCATACAACGGTACAACTCGTGACCTCTTCTCTCCGCCCTACGCTTCTCTTGACTCTCTTAGATTCTGTGCTGCTGGCTCTCTGTGCCTCGTGTAGACTCCGCGCCTCGGCTACACTCTTCTCTCGTCTCGTGTAGACTCTGCGCCTCTGCTACACTCTCCACTCGCCTCGTGTAGACTTTGCATCTCTCTCTGGCTACACCGTATGCATACTCGGCTCGTGTAGACCCTTCTCTCTCTCTGGCTACACCGTATGCATACTCGGCTCGTGTAGACCTTTCTCTCTCTCTGGCTACACACTATACATCGCTCAGCTCGTGTAGACCTTTCTCTCTCTCTGGCTACACACTATACATTACTCAGCTCGTGTAGACCGTTCTCTCTCTCTGGCTACACACTATACATTACTCAGCTCGTGTAGACCGTTCTCTCTCTCTCTGGCTACACACTTATACCTTACTCTCCTCTACTCTCCATTACTCTCCTCTCCGGGCTCTATCTCTGCACCTTCGTCTTCATTCTTAGATGGTTCCACTTCTGCCCTCCTACTCCTCTGTGCATCACCTTATATATCTCTTCTTCCCGGGAGACGGAGCGGATGCGGACCTCAACGTCGGCACCGCTCCTCAGTTACCCAATCACCACGCGCTATCTCTACGATCCGTTTCCGCCCAGCGCGTGTTTCCACTCCCCGACCAATCACACCGCGCTGCCACCCGATCACTCCCTCTCAGCGCGTCACCGGCACACAGCCAATCAGCAGCACTACCCCCACCCGCGCACTGACGCCTGCTCCTCCCCGTCAGCGCGCGTCACCACACACACACCCGTACATACGCGCTGGCACACGACGTATACACCCAGCGCGTATCACCACTACATCACCCCCTCCCACATAGCTCGCAGCCGGCCCGGCTGCTAACAACAACCAACCGCAACGATAAGACGACAACCAACAAAAAAAAACCCGTAACCCCCCCAGTGTGCCCCGTAACATAACAACAACAACAAGAATAACTATGTACAGATTGACAATGAACACGAAAAGTCAACAATAACACGATACAAGCAAATTCCAAAAAACGAACGCGTCCCACGTCCCTGCGACTACACGCAGTGACGAGGCGCTCCAACTGCCCCGACTCCTCACGAGGCAGGTCATGCAAAGTAGCACGACCTGGCGCGAGTCCGTCTGGCTGGTCCGTCGTATGGGGCGGGACACTGACGACCGTCCGGCGGTTCCGGCTGCTCCAGACGGCGCGGAACGGGCCTGAAAGGGCCGGCCCCGCCGCGGAGATCCGGCCGCCGGTGATCGGCAACTGTCAGTTCCGAGACACCTGGGAGCAGATCAGGCGAAAATACGTGTGGATCAGGCAGAGACATTTCCCCCTCTGGGTCGCCGGTCACGTCACACGCCCGGCCATCACGACACAAGGGGAGGCCATATGGAGGCGAGAACGGTTTCAGTCGGGAGGGGTGAACGTACCAACGGCGCTTTCCCCACTTTATCTGAACGCACTGGGGCCGTGCAACGCGCACGACCTCCACGGGTCCCCTCCACGGTCTCAACAATTTAGGCGACGTAGCCAAGGGTGCCTGAGGGCAATGCAGCCAGGCCCTGTCACCTGGTTTCCATTCGTGCATGGACACCTTCCGTGCCCGCAACCGTTCATTAGCAATTTGGCGAGCCCGCGAATTAAGCCGTGCGGCCTCCCTCGCCTCTGTCAGCTTGTGAATATTAAACTTAATATGTTCTGCCAAATTAGAATTAGTTCGTGGAGCGGACAGGCCAAGTTGCGTTTCCATTGGCGGGTCAGCTTCCCGACCGTACATCAAATAGAATGGGGAAAACCCCGTAGCTGCATGGGGGGCCATTCTATACGCGGCAAGGACTCCCGGGACCTGCAGGTCCCAATCTACATGTGCCTCGCACACCTGCTGGCACAGCATGGAAGTCAAAGTTTTGTGGAGTCTCTCCACCATCCCGTCTGTCTGCGGGTGGTACGGGGAGGTACGCACCTTCTTGGTACCCAACAGATCGCACACCTCTTGCAACAATTTACTCGAAAATTTTTTACCTTGGTCGGTCAGCAGGCGTTCGGGAGCCCCCTTGTCCAGGACATAGCCCTGGACGAAGGCATCCGTCACAGCCGCTGCCGACTGGTTAGCGAGAGGCCACGCCATAGGCCATCGGGTAAAGTATTCGACCCCCACTAACAAATATTTATTCCCTCTCGGCGTGACTGGGAAGGGCCCCAAAATATCGAGTGCAACGAGCTCGTTGGTACGCGAGACCTGAATAGATTGCAGCGGTGGATTAGCTGCCACGGGCGGTGGTTTACGCCTGGCGCACTCAACGCACCCCTTCAGAATATTTACCACATCACTTCCCATTCCCGGCCAGTAATAGTCACGCTGAAGCAGGGCAAGCGTCTTGTTAACTCCCAAGTGCAAGAGGCGTTCGTGTGCCGCCAAGACAACCCTCCCCCTCACAGCGGAAGGCACCACGAGTGCGTTCCCCTGGGACAAACTGTCCCATCTCAATAACATGCCCTGCTCAAGTACATAGGAGCCGGTACGCTCCTGGTCCCCCTCGGGACCCCCAACCTTGCGGCGCAATGCTAGCAGCGAGCTGTCCGCCATCTGGAGGCGGCCCCATTCGCTGAGCGACAACGAGAGCAGCGAGTCCCGACCCTGAGAGGCAGTGGAATCATCCACGATCGGTGCGCCCGCTGTCGCAGCCAGTGCCCCCATCTCCCCCGGAAGCGTCGGTTTACAGCGCGCCGATCCCGACAAACACGCGCATTCATCACAAGGCAACAACCGTGACAAGCAATCGGCATTTGTGTGTCGCAACCCCTTACGGTACGTAGTCGTAAACTGATAGTCCTGGAGGACTTCCAACCAACGCGACAACTGGCCCGAGGGCTGGGCGACCCTCAATGAATACTGTAGCGCCGCGTGGTCCGTTCGGACCGTAAAGTGACGACCATAGAGATATGGCCTAAACTGCTGCACAAAAAAGACAATGGCAAGCAGCTCGCGACGGGTGATGCAGTAGCGCTGCTCCGCCGGAGACAACACCCTACTACCGTAGGCGACAACTCTTTCAACACCCCCAACGACTTGGGATAGCACCCCCCCAATGCCCGTGTTGCTAGCATCCGTGTCCAGCAAAAAGGGACTAGCAAAATCGGGATAACACAAGGGTGGGGCACCCACCAAGGCGTCCCGGAGGGAGCGAAACGCGGCCTCCTCCTCCGGTCCCCATTTGAACTTCACTCCCTTCGCCGTTAGAGCGTGCAAGGGTTTTGCAATAGTGGCGAAGTGCTCAACGAACCGCCGATAATAAGAAGCAAACCCGATGAAACTACGCACGTCGGAAACGGACGTAGGTGTCGGCCACGAACCGACACAATCCGTCTTCGCGGGATCGGTGGAGATCCCCGAAGAATCGACAATGTGACCCAAGTATCTAACCGACCTACGAAGGAGGTGACATTTGGCCGGTTTAAATTTCAACTTAGCCGATCGCATTCGCAAGAACACCCCTCTCAATCGCTGGAGGTGTTCTTCAAACGTTTTACTGAAAACAATGACATCGTCCATATAAATCAAGCATGTATCCCACTGCAAGCCCGACAAAACCAGCTCCATAAGTCGCTGAAACGTCGCTGGAGAAGAGTGAAGTCCCATGGGTAACCGGTTAAACTGGAACAGCCCCCCTGGAGTCCGAAATGCTGTCTTAGGTTTCGACTCTTCGTCGAGCGGCAACTGCCAAAACCCCGATAACAAATCAAGAGTCGAAAAATATCGCGCACCAGACAATGCATCGAGGGACTCATCCATCCTGGGGAGCGGATACGCGTCAGCCACAGAGATCTTATTCAGGCGACGGAAATCAACGCAGAATCGCAGGGACCCGTCCTGCTTCTTAACCAGCACAATAGGCGCTCCCCACGGGCTAGAGGAGGGCGAAATAATATCGGCTTCTAGCATTTCGTTAACAGCCGACTGAACATGTTCCTTCTCCACGGGACTCAGTCGGAAGGGATTTAGCTTGACCGGCGCCGCATCGCCCGTTTCAATGTGATGGTGCAACAAATCCGTGCACCCAATGTCATACTTATGTTTACTGAATACATCAGAGAATTCAATGAGCAACTCGCGCAGCGCACCCAACTGCGCCGCCGACAAATCGTCCGAGGCGGCGCATAGCGAATGGACCCACTCAAGGTCTTCCCTTGGCTCAACGTTCCGCGCGGGGCTCGAGCCCACCTGCGCAACCAACCCATCATCCACAGGGACCCGCGCCACGTGAGCCAGCACGGTGCCCTGCGGAATGACAGCTGGTCGCGACCCCGCGTTCAAAACCATCACAAACGGATCCCTGTCAGCCCGCACCAAAGTGTGAGCCACCGATAAATCAAGACCCCCGACAACCTTGTTAGAAGGACCCAAAAGCATACTTTGTCCCGAAGCCTCCCTCACCCATGGTTTCCACAACCGGAGGGGAATCAACATCTGTGAACCCGGGGGCACTTGCACGGTCTGCGTCGCCACCGCTTGTATCGTAGCGCACGCCGTCCGAATGTCAGTAGGGCCCGTCAAAAATGAAATCCGGCGACCCGATGGCAGTTCAATGCATCGTTGATCGATAAGAATTTTAATAGGCATTTTAGCCAAAAAATCAGTGCCCAAAAGACACGGAACTGCCAAAGAAGACGAAACAAAAACGGGTCCCGACAATTTGATATCTCCAATGCAAATGGACGCCCTAACCTGACCGATAATGCCCAACGATCCCCCATTAGCGGCGTAAAATGGCACATCCACTGGAAGCAGCGGACGACATTGGACTGGAAGAATATTATAAATGAGGTCCGATATAATAGTTGCCGATGCCCCCGTGTCCACTAACACCCTAATCTCAACCCCATCAATAGATCCCGTAACAACGGACGAACCCGCCGAAGCAGCCACAATTCTATGCCCTAATTCCGCCCATTCAATGTCTCCCTGGTCCCGGCCGAACCCCCCTCGCCGAACCGAATCCCCGAACCTTAACCGGCCCTCCTCCGCCGCAACGCGGCGTCCCATGTGTGCCGAATAAACAGGCCGAGCGTGTGAGGTGCCGCGACTTGCCGGGGATTGTAGAGATGACTTGGGCTCTCGGTCGTCGTCCAGCCGAGCTCCCATGGCGCGCTGCCGCGGAGCGCGGCACCCGGACGCCACGTGGCCCCGGAGGCCGCAGTTATAGCACGTGACGAGGGTCGGAGTAGATCTTGGTTGCTCCGACTTTCGGCCCGATCGCAGAGGCGACCGGGCCCCCGGCCTCCAGTCCCCTGGTCGTCCCGTGGCGAACGCCTCCTCTCGTGGGCTGACGACTTGGGGTTCGGTGACCACCGAACCCGGGGCTGCGACGACAGCAGCGTTGCAACCAACGCCTTGTTTCCGTTGTAGGGCCTCGTGCGCTTGAATACTCGTGGCGACTCTCAAAGAAGAAATATCAATCTCGTCAGCTGTGTTGATAGGGACCCCCAGGTCCTGCGCCAACTTAAGCAGCTGCTCCAAAACCATCGCGTCTTGGCCCTCCTCGTCCATCCGAGGGAACGCAGCATCAGCAAGAGCCAGCAACGCCGTGCGATAGGCCAGCGCGGTCTCCGTGGCCGCTTTCCGTCTTGCGTAGAAATGATGGCGGCACGCCGAGGGAGGTCCGTAGACCCTGGCCAACAAACCCAGCGCATCCTTCAGCGTGGAGCGGTCCGACTTCCGTGCAGCCCTGAAGGCCGCGAGCGCATCGTCGTCCAGCATGGCGGGCAACGCCCGCAGCGCCGTAGCATCGGACCACGCTGACATCTCTTGATGCGCCAAAAACCTTCGCTGAAATTGGCCCCAGTCTCCGCCTTCTGCCTTGAAGGCTGACAACGTGGGCAGACGCTGCTGAAAAATGAAGTCATCCGCCTCGTGGTTCCTCTCCGCCTCTCCGTCGGTGTGTAAGATGGCGGCTCCAGCAGCAGACGTAAAATGGCGGACCCCCTCGCGCGCTGATGACGTCGATGCGCGCGCTTGGGAACCCACCACCACGTGGCGCTCGCCGTTCCCGCCAAAAGTAGGCCCAGGCGCAATGGCGGGAATCCCCCATTCGTTTTGGCGGGAATCTGCGGGGCGACCTTGTAAAATGTCCCCCACCGTCCCCGCTCCTCCCGACGAGCTGATCTCCGCCAAGATGGACGCGGCGGCGAGCAGCAGCTCCGCCAGTCGGGAGTGCGCCTCACGAAGCCCGGCGTCGGTCCCCGGTCGCTCGGCCGGCGCCGACGACGGATCCTGTAGCGTGGGCAAGTCCTCCTCCTCACCCCCCGCCACCAGCGGCCCCGAGTCGTCCAGGTTTTCCTCGCGGTCAATCCCGTGGGTCCTACGGGTCTTCCTTGTCTCCATGCTTGGAAGCCCGTTTCACTTCTGACGCCAGATGAAGTATTGGAAAATGACGGCAGGAAACTCCTTGACGGGAACACACTTCTTTTATTAAATCTTGACTTGTAACGATACAACGCGTGGCCTCTCTTCTTCACAATGCGGTCACCATACAACGGTACAACTCGTGACCTCTTCTCTCCGCCCTACGCTTCTCTTGACTCTCTTAGATTCTGTGCTGCTGGCTCTCTGTGCCTCGTGTAGACTCCGCGCCTCGGCTACACTCTTCTCTCGTCTCGTGTAGACTCTGCGCCTCTGCTACACTCTCCACTCGCCTCGTGTAGACTTTGCATCTCTCTTTGGCTACACCGTATGCATACTCGGCTCGTGTAGACCCTTCTCTCTCTCTGGCTACACCGTATGCATACTCGGCTCGTGTAGACCTTTCTCTCTCTCTGGCTACACACTATACATTGCTCAGCTCGTGTAGACCTTTCTCTCTCTCTGGCTACACACTATACATTACTCAGCTCGTGTAGACCGTTCTCTCTCTCTGGCTACACACTATACATTACTCAGCTCGTGTAGACCGTTCTCTCTCTCTCTGGCTACACACTTATACCTTACTCTCCTCTACTCTCCATTACTCTCCTCTCCGGGCTCTATCTCTGCACCTTCGTCTTCATTCTTAGATGGTTCCACTTCTGCCCTCCTACTCCTCTGTGCATCACCTTATATATCTCTTCTTCCCGGGAGACGGAGCGGATGCGGACCTCAACGTCGGCACCGCTCCTCAGTTACCCAATCACCACGCGCTATCTCTACGATCCGTTTCCGCCCAGCGCGTGTTTCCACTCCCCGACCAATCACACCGCGCTGCCACCCGATCACTCCCTCTCAGCGCGTCACCGGCACACAGCCAATCAGCAGCACTACCCCCACCCGCGCACTGACGCCTGCTCCTCCCCGTCAGCGCGCGTCACCACACACACACCCGTACATACGCGCTGGCACACGACGTATACACCCAGCGCGTATCACCACTACACATGCTTTGCACAAGTCTCTCTTTGTTTCTCCAAGTTGAATTATTAGTCACTAGATGATATTACACAGTAAAAAAATCCACATGCAAAAACACCCTATGAAACAGTCAATGCAAGCACAATAATCCCAGCACGTGATGAATTCCAAGCACGGCCAAAGCAACTGCAGCACTGAACTGTTGACCTTGAGGATTTCCAGGATACAATCTATTCAGTGCTTAAGATTACCATTGAACATTTCTCAAAAAATAATAATAATATCTTGGCCCTTTGGCAATCAACATCCGGACGAAGGCTTCCCTACACCGTGTTGGGCATGGCGCCTGTTTAACCGTACTATTTCTCTTCGCTGGTCAATGTAGGGTTAGTGATGGGGGGGGGGTCAAAAACAGTTCAGATATCAATCACCACTGGTTGTCTACTGTCGCCGATAATCAAATTCGGGTCGCTGGGTTCTTATGTTAGCACCAAACTCTTCTCAAACGTAGGTGAAAAGTTTTGGAAACACGCACACACATTGACACACTTTTGCACCTGGAGGCTACGGGAATGAATGCGACAACAAATGAGAGTGACGATGCATTTGAGAGAGTATAGTTTAACGAAACAGGCAGTGACACAAGAGGCAATGGAATGTAAACAAGACAAAAAAAACGAGATGTAAAATGTAAATGATTATTTATTAATTGCTGCGGGGTGAATCATTGCATGCCTCCCTAACAGTACAGTATTTTGAGGTCTATCTTTAATCTACATTGTCTTATGGTTGTTATTGTTTGACTTACATCCCACTGGGATTTTTGCACACAGCGTTAAATGCGGTGTTTTTTTCTGGAAGACTTTGCTGTTTTTTCCAGGATTTTTTCTGTTGCGTGTAGTCACTTTAAGATTACAGTATCTTGTTCATGTTTTTGTTCTGTTGCGGTTGCACCCGAGTCAAGAGCCGCATGCCTCACAGGGTTATACCTAATAAATGAAAACTAAATGAAACTGAAAACTATCATAAGCCAGCAGTATCCCAGTAAACATGCAACGTTGGGTCAACAATGGGCAACGTTTCACATCGACTGCGATGTGGGTACAGGAGCATACGGGTCGTTTTACAAAACCTTCACACGGACGAACCGTGGTTAACACTCCTTGTTCAAAGTCAAGTTTTCCCACACCCAGGAGTTTCTGACTCACACCGCCATTTCGCGGACTTTACTGAATTGTAAAATCGTAGACTACTGAAGTATTTATTAAATCCAGACCATTTACCCAATGGTCACTCTCGTTGATCAGAGCATGCAGACATGTAGTCCATGAGCCTGGACCACATATTTCGCTTGTCGGTAGCAGTTGTGGTGGCATAATTTTAATGCTTCTGTACGTTTGTAGAACTTCATTCACACCGTACACAGCCAAACCGCGCTAATCTCGTTTCTTAATGTGGCTAACAACAGCGAATTGTGTTATAACCATGTCAAACGAGTGGCCAATAAAATAATTAACTACTATTTTCCATAGAAATAAATCGGTAATACAAAAATTGTTCAACCTTAGGTGGTTTCGATTTCTCTTCTGGCCCATGGGCTACAGAGGAGAAGCAAATGTTATGAACTGAATAGACTTCCCGTCGGCGTGGTGTGTTGCATGTTGCGTGTGTGCAGACTTTGCACAACTTCTGCCAAAACAAGCGCTCGTGCCCGTTGCGAAATATCTGTGTGATAGCGTGAAGAGTTTGGACAAGTTGTAAACAGGCTGAGAGGCTCGCTGTAATCGTGTCCGCTAGGGGCTGTTATGGTGGAGCAGGGTCACCACCGCCCCACGAAATTTTCAAAGAAACGAGCGAATTTACTGAAAAATAAGGAAGTGGTCACTGGCTGATTTAGCCATTCCCCAACAGAGAGGAGGGCACGTAAGAGGGGTGGTGCGTTTACTGCTTCGCCACTGTCACTAATTTTCACATGCTCTCGGTCTTGTGAGTTACTATCTCACTCAAACCCAGGCTTGTGATCATTCTTGCTCGGTTTGTTTTCACTTTGTCAATGGTGGTGATATCGTGAGGCTATACATTACAGAATAATCATTGAGAGATACAAAAAAAACACAATTTAAATTCTCCCGAAAGTGACTTCCTCTTGCTGTGTGCTATTGTGCGTGCAAGATAACGAGGCTGAGTCGTTCAACGGGCAGACTTCAACTGCCACCCACCGTGACCCACGTTTCGCAGTGTTTAAAGCAAGTTAATAAATACATCATAATGCTGCCCGCAAACACCGTTTCCTACTCGAGGTAAACATTAAATCGCCACCCCCCCCCGCCCGCCCGCTCCCTCTCAACACGGTGCCGGTAAATATTGCCACAGTTCGCCAAAGGCAGCAACGATGAACGTTCCCCAAAAGCGTGCTCCGCTCGTCGTGGTCACCGCGGTGCTGTGCGCGGCCGTGGGGCTGAGCCACGGCTCGCGAGTGAAGTTAATCGACAACGGCTACGAGGGTTTGGTCATCGCCATCAACCCCGCCGTGCCGGAGGACCCCCAATTAGTTGACGCCATAAAGGTGAGAGCCCCCAACCCTTCCCTCCCCCTACATTTGTTTCGTTTGCGTTGCCTCTCTGCTTGTATGTCTGTCTATGTGTCTCTGTGTTGTGTCTCTTTGTTTGTGTGTCTGTGTGTGTGTCTATGTTGTGTGTCTCTCTTTGCTTGTGTGTCTGTCTGTGTGTCTCTGTGTTGTGTGTCTCTCTCTGCTTGTATGTCTGTCTGTGTGTCTATGTTGTGTGTCTCTCTCTGTGTGTCTCTGTGTTGTGTGTCTCTCTGCTTGTATGTCTGTCTGTGTGTCTATGTTGTGTGTCTCTCTCTGTGTGTCTCTGTGTTGTGTGTATCTCTGCTTGTGTGTCTGTCTGTGTGTCTCTGTGTTGTCTCTCTCTGCTTGTGTGTCTGTCTGTGTGTATCTGTGTTGTCTCTCTCTGTGTGTCTCTATCTGTGTGTCTGTGTTGTGTGTCTCTCTCTGTGTGTGTCTATGTTGTGTGTCTCTCTCTGTGTCTCTCTGTGTTATCTCTCTCTGCTTGTGTGTCTGTCTGTGTGTCTCCGTGTCTGTGTTTCGTCTCTCTCTCAAATTTAGTTCTACCTGATGACGGTTGCTTGTGTTGCAATCGAAACGTCGTACTCTATGATTTAATTTATTTTCTTTCCACGTGACTTTACCGAAAGGACCAACGAGTAATTCCTGCAGTCACGAAAGCTTCAAATCAAATCGAACAATCGTCGTTCAAACCATGGCAACGTTTCGGTGACCCCCCCCAACCCTGCCGCTGCCGCTGACCTCAAAGGTCACGACCTCGTGAAACGTTATGATTGTTTTCTCTTCTCCTCGGGCATGATGCCAGCAACGTGTTGAGGCGCCGAATGGCAACGTGGAGCTCTGCTCGCCACCACGTCGGAGGGTCGTGAGATGTTTTGCAATTGCTCCTCTCCGGTGTGGGAGCCCAAGACTGTTGTACAGGGTGGTCCAGATGTGATGTGACCCCCCCCCCTCTCTCCACCCCCAATAAATTGACCGCTAATTTTTGTTCCTTTGCATATTAATTTATATTTTAATTTAACCTTTAAAAACAGTTTGAGATAATTAAATGGGAGGGGGGGGTCACAATACATGTGGACCACACCGTACACTGGTAAAGTATATGATAGATAAACTAGAGCAGGCTGGAGTGTTTTTAGACAATGTTATTTGATCGTAACAAGCAGTAAACCAATTTGTGAATTGAAAGAAAAGTTTTCAATTGGCGAATATTGCCAGCTATGGCACGCGAATCGCAAACGTGGACAATGAAAATGAAAAAGCAAACTAAATTTGAAGATTTAAAGCTTTCGTGACTGCAGGGATTCATATTCTTGGTTCTTTCGGTAAAGTCACATAGAAGGGAAATAATAAAATAATACCAATTTTACATAATTAAATACAATTCTTCACCTGAGGACGGCTGCTTGCGTTGTGGCTAAACGTCGTGAGCCGCCAACGCCGCAGCTTGTGTTGCCCACAAGGTGCCACTATGCCCGTTCCTCTGACACAGACATGCTATCTTCCCATTAAACTCGCTTACATTAACATGCCAATCTCTCCCATTAACGTAGCTGCTGTGCGTGAGTGCGGCGACGGTGCTCGTGTGCGACGATGGGGCCCATTTTTTAAATCCTTTATATTAAGTTCGCTTGCTTGCTTACGACCGTGCAAATCTTTCGGTCGTTTTTTAACCCACTTCCCGTGATCCAATCGAGCTGACATTGTCCACACAGACTCGTTGTGCGTGACAATTAATGTTCGTGAAAAAAAATTCAAAAATTTTACACTTGTTAGGACAAAAATATTATATTTAATTACCAATTGCTTAATGGTGCAATACAATCATCTGACCCATAGTTGGCAGCCATCTCAAGCCAGAGGACGAGAGGACTCTAGCCGCCACGCATATAAAGGATTTATAGTGAAAAACTTTGTTTTTACGGGTTATACTTGTTATTCCATTATACTCGTGAACATTAACATGCCAATCAATCTCTCCCTTTAACGCAGTTGTGCGTGCGTGCGTGAGGCGACGGGACTTCTTTCCATCTCTGACCACGCCCACTTACCCTTGGGTGACACCCACCTCAAACCTATATATAACCTCTTGTTGCAGCAGCCCTTTCTTGTTCAGCAGTTCTACGGCTGTATCTTTCCACCTGATGACGATGAATTGTGTTGCGATTGAAACGTGATTTATTATTCATTTTTCTACCTACGTGACTTTACCGAAAGAACCAAAGAGTATTCGGTAAAATGTTCTCCCAAATCTATTGTTGTAAACACATTATATTGGATTGCGTTAATGCATTGTGAATATTTATTCTGCAGGATATGATCACAAATGCATCCTCTGACTTGTTCAGAGCAACAAAGTATCGTTTCTACTTCCGGAATGTCAATATTCTTATTCCGGCATCATGGAAAACAAATCCAATCTACAACCGGCCAAAGTCTGAGTCCTATGGAGCAGTAAGTACTTACAAAAACACTGGCATTGACACGCAGTGAATATTAAAACAATACTAAAGTTTTTAAAATATATATTCTATATGCATACATATATTCATTCTTTCAATTGCTTTAACCATAATATTCGATCTAACTGGATTCCATAATACAGGTTTTTTTGGGTTAGATCACGGAAATATATAAATGTGTCGTTAAACCCGCCACCACCCGACACAGCCAATTAGTAAGGTTTGTCACGTAAACAGAACATGCCAATTCGTCACTCGTACAGCACACCGGTGTGCTGGAGAGCAAAGCCACAACATTTACAATCTGAGTACGACATTTCACCAGTAATTATAACTAGCTTCATCAGGCGCGATCTAACTAAAAAAACCTGTATTATGGATGATATTGGTCGCGAAAGCCTACGTGTTAAACCTATAACTAGATTTTAAAAAAATCAGACAATTTTATCCAGCACTGAATATGAGTACGATGAGAAATGGAGATATTTCTAGTTGGGTGGTGTGGTGTGTTTGAAATGTTCCAGCTACAATTGAAAGGATGCTAATTAAAATTGCACTGCAGATGGAATCTATTCAGCTCACAATCCATCCAGGACCATAAAAAAATTATATAATTTTGGGGTAATTACATATTTAACAAAACCACATTTTCGACGAAATTTAGCAAGGCTCTTTGTCTTTGGCAAATAAGATTACCACCCACATATTAGGTCAATCTGACCTCTCACTCCCCAGATATAGAACATCAAAGTTTTACCTGGCAAGACCACTTGGTGACTCTCTAGCTATCGATTTAAAGTTTTCGTGACTACAGGGATTCATCTTCTTGGTTCTTTCGGTAAAGTCACGTAGAATGGAAATAATAAAATAATAAAAATAAAACATAATCAAATAATTCTCACGACGTTTCGGCCACAACGCAAGCAGCTGTCCTCAGGTGGAGAACAGGTCTGTCGAGAAGACAGAGTCTGAATGTCTGAATGTCTTCTCGACAAACCTGTTCTCCACCTGAGGACGGCTGCTTGCGTTGTGGCCGAAACGTCGTGAGAATTATTTTATTATGTTTTATTTTTATTATTTTATTATTTCCATTCTACGTGACTTTACCGAAAGAACCAAGAAGATGAATCTCTAGCTATCGTTACTTCCTTCAGTTGACGTAGATAGGTGAGTGAGTCTCGTGTCATTTTAAAGCTCTAGAAGAGAGCTATATATTTTTTTTTTATACTATGGAAAAACTGAGACATGGAGGACAAACGGTAAAAAAAGAATACATTGCCCCAATTTTTATTGAGTTGGCTTGGGATGACAGATTACGAAATGTCAACAGTGGTCATCCTATGAAGATTATGGACCCTGCCATGGGTTATATGGAACTTATATACCTGGCCGATTGCAACCATCACAGTTTAACACCACATCTTTGTTCCTTTGCGTGAAGAACAATATGATGTTTGACTTTGAAAATGCGTTGACAGAATTTCCCTGGCCGCTCGCTGTGTGTACGAATGCAGGCAGATGTGCTCATTGTGCCCCGCGATGATCCGACCGACAATTCGCCGTACACGCACCAGTTTGGCCTGTGTGGGGAACCTGGCCAGTACATTCACCTCACTCCAAACTTCCTCCTGACCGACCATTACTTGGAAGCATACGGCCCCCGAGGTACAGTGCCGCAGAGGTTACATTAACAAATCCAAGCAAATTTCGATTTAAAGCTTTCGTGACTGCAGGGATTCATATTCTTGGTTCTTTCGGTAAAGTCGCGTAGAAGGGAAATAGTAAAATAATAATAAAATATACATATATATATAAAACAATAAAAATTATCACGACGTTTCGACTGCCACACAAGCAATCATCATCATGTGTGAAATCCACAGCAAGACATTTTTTTTATTTTTCATTTCCCTTCTCCGTGACTTTACCGAAAGAACCAAGAATATAAATCCAAGCAAGTCTCTCAAGCAGATTATATGATGTCAGCAACATTTTTTGGAGCTCTGTTATGAACAGAGGTTGGCACTTTTACGACGATGCATGAATATTTAAATTTGCCCATTAACTCAATTGCCCGACTCAGAATGTATGAATTTGTTTATTCTTTCTTGAGTTGGTTATTCATCTGCAGAGCTTTGTCGATGAGACATTGTCATTATTACATGTATACACATGGATTATTTATTTCTGGCAATCTGTTAGAAGCAGCCATCTGTGTATGTTCTCTCATCCACATATGCCTCTTCCTGCCAATCACTGTAATTCCAAGCATGCATATCTGTGCATCATTGCAAAACTTTCAGATGTCCTTCTATATTATTTTTCAATGCCTATGTTTCTGATCCATATGTATTTTTTGCTGATCCATATGTAATTGCAGGTAAAATACACTGATTAAACACCTCATGATGTCAGTTTTTAAAAGCACTGCCGTCAAATATGTCCACCCTTATTATGTAATTATTATTTTATTTAAATCAACTGTCGATAAATGCCCTAGGTTTAAACTCTAATATGTTTTCCAGTTGTCCCTCTGAGCACTGGCGGAGCCAGTGGGGGGTGGCACGTGCCCCCCCCCAATGATCCGATCGAAATCCCTAATTTCGATCGGATCATTGGGGTTTATTAGTAATAAATCGGCATTTTGCGACCCCCACTGCCACTGTGTAGCATATTATTATGTGCCAGGGACTCTATGAGATGATATGACAATAGTCTGAGTCCATAATTGGCAATAAGTAACGGCAAAGCGGTTATAAGTGACTCACAGAATTATGCGCAGTTGCGTATACAGTACACGACTTCCCTGAAGGCATTCACCTTCAGCGAGCGCGATGCCGATCACACAACGCGGTTCGAATTCGACCCTCGATCGATGGCTGAGCCATCGCCGCACACGCGTCGAATAAAAAGCAAGGGACAAGTCCTTAC
Organism: Lampetra fluviatilis; assembly: GCF_964198595.1. Taxonomy (NCBI): domain Eukaryota; kingdom Metazoa; phylum Chordata; class Hyperoartia; order Petromyzontiformes; family Petromyzontidae; genus Lampetra; species Lampetra fluviatilis. The sequence continues at coordinate 8,271,920 of NC_136294.1, read as the reverse complement.
TGACTAACAACTACTATCATTTTTCATTGCTGGAGGGGTTGCCCCCCCTAACTGAAAATCCTGGCTCCGCCATTGCCTCTGAGAGATATCCTCAGTATTTTTCTGACTTTTTTGCTTTGATTTGCTTACATTTATTTTGAGCACAACTTTGAAAGCAATTGTTAAAAATTAAGTTGTTCAATCATTTCCTGTAGTTCATTGCCATTGATCCTCATGATTTGGCACCAATAAACCTGAGATGGTTAATATTTCCTCTGTTGACATTCATGCCTTTATTTCTCCAATATTTTATAATTAATGTTATATCTATTCATTTTACTATTTACTGGTCTCTTTGTCAATAACATCTTTAACGAGATCCAATTTAGAGCCGGTGTGCGTGTTTACTTGTCCAAGCAGATGTGGTTGTTCTTTGTTTTTAACAAACAACAGACACACATTTGAGGCAATATTTTTCTTTCTAATGGATGTTTATTTTTCGTTATTATCCAGGCCAAATGCAAGTGTGTGTATTGTGTCATAAATTAACTCGGCCTCAAATGAGTACCTAGTGCGATGTGTAAACATCGCCACGAGGGTGACGAAAGCGGCGGGCGTGGTGTTGGCCACCCACCCCCTCGTGTGCCGTACTGACCTTCATAAGCGCTCGTTAACAGCACTTTCCCAAACAGTCTGTTAAGGTTATAAGGGATTCACTTTGTCTTTATGTTGTGTCCCAGGAAAAGTCTTTGTCCATGAATGGGGCCACCTCCGTTGGGGACTTTATGATGAATACAACGATCAAGTGCCCTTCTATTTGGATAAAGGCAAAATCGAGTTTACAAGGTCAGTGTCATGTTTATTCTCCACCGCTTCCTGCATTTTATGTAGCCAGCAGTTAGAGCCTTTAACATTTTATGTTGATTGAACCCATGCAATGAGTTAATCATCTCAAGTAGCAGATAAAACCTGGGGGGGGGGAGGAGGGGATCCACCAGCACTCCAGTTTTATGTAAAAATGTTTGTTGGAGATATCACAGCGTTATATTTCTCGTGCACTTTGTCACTCTTTTCTGTTTACATAGCTCTAATATTTTTGCAAACTTTATCTGATGAATTGCCTTTTTAGAGCAAATAATAATGATCATTCATAGCCCTTTGACAATTCAACGCTGCTGTGTTCGTCATGGGAATTGTTTGGCCACACTTGGTCAGTGTGGATTGTTGACAGAGGGATGTGGTGGAGCCCCAGAGGTACGTTCAGATATAATCCGCCACTGGGTTCATAGCACGCTAAACATTGTGCAACCATTACCCTGAAATCAACAACAATATTATTATAGATTTTAGGGGGGGGCGGGAAATCACATAAACACATAAAAACCATGCCAGTTATCATAAAAGTAAAAAACATTCATAATATTGAGGTATGTATATCATGCAAAGAAACTGAAATATATAACTGATTTAAACTGAGACACTTCTGTCTTACTCTAATTGTTAAGTTGACATGTATACCTTCACCGCACACAGGTGTTCCAAAGACTTAACGGGTGGTCACGTGATGGTGATGAGAAACGACAGCGTCTCTACACGCAATTGTAACATTGATCCCAAGACGGGCCTTCCAGAAGAAGGATGCACATTTTTCCCAGACGTGGATCAGACAGCATCAAGCTCCATCATGTCCATCCAGGCCCTCGACAACGTAAGCTCCTGGCCCAGACACGAAACGCACTTTAACATCTGAAAATTGCAGTAGATCCACCGATCATCATCGTGTATCCATTATCATTATCATAATCAGCCATAATATATCCACTGCTGGATGAAGGGCTCCCCAAGCCATCGTGCCATCTCATCAGGGTCTTGCGATGCAACAGTCCATCTTATCTCCTGCATGTGTTCTGAAATCATCACTCCACGACTATGGTGGATGTCCTCTTGGGCATTTTTCCTCCTATGGCTGCCACCAAACTTAAATCGTCATTGTCTCTTCTTAGTCCTTGTCCTCCCATGCTATCAGGCACTTTGATCTATCCTGCGCACGGTGTTTCTAGGGCTTATATATGTTGAAATATAAAGGCTTTAATATTTGATGTTATGAAATATTGAAGTGTCTATTTAGGCCAATCTCCCGCACATGAATATGAACGTAGTTGCCAGTATATGTTAATAATTGTGAATGAATATTCATGGTAGTAGTCTACAAGGCAGTTTATTGTGGCTTCTGATTAAACCACAACTATATCATGCCAATTTTGTCCCAGATGATAACAGATCGCAGCATCATTTTACGTTCCTCACCTTTTAAGGATTGGATAAAAACACTTAAATATAAATTTGTTGTTGTCACAAAATTACAGGTTATAGTCATGGCAGTGGATACCGAGTCGTTCTCAAAATGAAATAATAAAACCAAAGTATTCATCTCCATCAGTCAGTCTGAGCCAGTGGTTGAAATTCCACATTACTGAGACAGGGGACAGGCTTTGCAGAGGAAAACCCACTGTTTATTTCCAGCATTATCACTCACTTCATCGACTCCATTTGTATAATGGACTGAGTTGACCCATGGCCATGATTTGAACTCACAAGCTTCTTATTGTGAGACAAAATAAGGTAGAACATGTTTTTTAAAATGCATTCTTATTTCTGGCATGTTTCCACACTTGTGGGGGTCCAACTTGTGGGTCCTCTCTCTCATACTCATTCCGATCCTGGGTTATCTCCACGCCCAACGCCATATTCACTTAAATCGTGTTTCACCAGCTAGAACCACCTCGTTTTATACCAGGCTCTCAGTCTCATCCTTCTTAATATTTAAATCCGCGCAGTTGAATAACGTCAAAAGTGTTCACAATCTTCCTTTTGTTCTTCCATGTTCTCACCTTTCCTCCTATGTGGTTTCCCTCCCTTATTTACAACTGGTCCCACTAAGCCACCCGAGTCGACTTTCAGCTTGACTGAGATGGGTACCACTACTTCCCTCTCCCTTGTCTCTTCGTTTCTGGCCCTGATCCAGCCCTTGTAATTCTTGAGATTCCATCGTCTCGCCCTAAATTTCTGTTGTGCACAACATCCATCATTAATACGTGCAACATTTTTAAGTCTAGATTTGAAGCTTTCGTGACTGCAAGGATTCATATTCTTAGGTTTTTTCGGTAAAGTCACGTAGGTAAAAATTTACAATTAAAATTAATAAAAGTAAAATAAAATAAAAATCACGACGTTTCGGAGGCAACACAAGCTTCCGTCTTCAGGTGGAACCGTCACAGCACGCTTGCTGTACTTGAAGACGGAAGCTTGTGTTGCCTCCGAAACGTCGTGATTTTTATTTTATTTTACTTTTATTAATTTTAATTTTTTACCTACGTGACTTTACCGAAAAAAACCTAAGAATAACATTTTGAATGACTGTCAATGCTATATTAACCAGAGGCATTAACACGGATGAACCTTTGGCCGCTATAACTGCAGGTCAAAGAATTCTGCTCTGTAAACCAACACAACAAGGCCGCTCCCACCCTCCATAACCGTCTGTGTGCTTCGAAGAGCACCTGGCAAATCATGCAGCAGCACAACGATTTTAAGGTGAAAATAAAACTGCCGGTCGGAACGGACACGCAGCCGTCATTTACGCTCCTGCAGCCCACAGCTCGCGTCGTCACCCTCGTCTTGGACGTATCTGGCAGCATGAACGAGGTGAGCGCATTTACGGTGATCACATTCGGGTCTTTGTACCATGCACTGAACATACTAGGCTCACCCTGCCAGCAGTGCAACATCTCAAAACGCTGGTGTAAACAGGTGACTATCAAATGTGATTACGTTCATCAGATGTAAACCAAATGTATCAACAGATTTAGTATGTTATTTTCAACTTTGATACTAGCTTAAAATCATCCTGATAATTGTAATCTTTTGATTAAAAGAGGTCGCGGGTTTAATTAATTCCGTCTCGCATGGAAACAATGGAAAGTCACGTAGGTAACCGAAAAAAACCTAAGAATATGATTCCTTGCAGTCACGAAAGCTTGAAATCTAGAAACAATGGAAAGGTTTCTTAAATCCCCCCCCCTACCTTTGTTCACCCTGCAGTATTAACGGGTACCCGATAGTCAGTCAGCAGGTCACGTGAGGTGGGGAAAAGTGTAGGCACACTCACAAACTCTTCCACGACGTCTGGCCAATATGGAAGATTATGCCAAAATATCCCCCAGAAGAGTCCTACAGAGCTCCCTTTAGTAGAGTCTCTTATACCAGCAAGGGCTATAGTCAGGGGAGCAACTATGGGGGGGGGGGGGGGTATGCGGTGGCGTTACGCAACGCATAAGGGCCCGGTCGGCCACAAGGAGGGCCCTGAATAAACAGATAAGCGAGTAAAACAATGTTTAGAGAAACAAAAAAAATATTCCAACAATGAACCAGAAATGCTACACAAAAAAACATCGTTACAAATGGGAAAAACTATATTTTCGAAAAATACACACACAGCGTAGAATATAGTAGCGCTGCTACTGGTGTTTGTTACTGAACACCACCAGGGTTTTTTTGGTAACTGACATAAGCATGAAAGCAAGACGCATGATAACTTAATTGTGAGTATTGTACCTTTACATTTTTTTTTATTAATACTGTCACTGTGAGATTGCCTTCCTCTAAACCCAATACATAGTGCAACTCAAATAATATATATATAGAGATATAGGCTACCATTATTGTATATGGGTTAAAAACATGCAGGTGCCCAGAGTCGTATCTTGCCAACCCCTGTTGAACTAGGTAAGCCTATACTTAAGAACTGGTTTCTGGAGGATCAGAAGTGAAACTCCCTGTGGTAAGAGGTTGTAGAGAAGTAATGCTGGGGACAATGAGCCGAGCTTTAACGCTGTTCAAACACAGAAAGTGCGTGCGACGAGGGAGAAAGTTGGCGGAGATATTGACTACTTTAATCTTAAAAACCGACATACCTAGGTCTGTCAATATAAATATTCTCAGCAGCCCTGGCCACTCCGTGTCACTTTGGAAATTAGACTATCCTCATCTCTTGAGTTCTCACCGGATTAAGCAAAATAAACGTGAAAACTTGAACGCGCGTCAGAATTATGCGTGGAATATACTTGATGACATGTTGGTTTCTGTGCGCGTGCATGCAGGCAAACCGTTTGCAAAGGATGCGGCAGGCATCTGAGAATTTCATCATGAAAATTTTGGACGCAGGAACTTTGATAGGGATCATCGTTTTCAACAGCGAAGCAAAAACGAACCTTGCTATGACGAGAATAACCGACGAAGCGAGCCGTGTGGCAATTAAAAACTACCTCCCCATAAGTGTCAAGGGAGGAACAAATGTGTGCGCGGGAGTCAGGCATGCCTTTCAGGTGAGTCCAGAAGACTGCGTCATTTCTTCTTTCACTGCAAGTCACCAGCATCCGATAATGGCCAATATTAAAGATTTTAAACAAGATTTTTGATATTTAATTACATAATGGCTCATGCAGGGGTGATCTGATGTTTTGCAGGTTCTAAGGGCGCTGGATGGTGATGTGTCTGGAGATGAGATTGTTTTGCTGACTGACGGTGAAGACCATGGTATCAGCAGTTGTGTTGATGAAGTCCAAAATAGTCAATGCACCGTACACACCATAGCCCTGGGACCAAACGCGGACCCAGCACTTGAGAAACTAACCAGCGCCGGTAAGCCACAAAAAAAACTGTAAACAAAAAAAACTGGGAATTTTTCAATCATTTGTGACCAATTCTCTCGGGAATATTTACGATCTCGCTTGATTCCTGAAGCGAAGCAGCTATTAAAACCCGGTTAGTACTTGGGTGGGAGACCGCCAGAGCTTGCAAGACATTATTGCCGTTGGTGGTTGTGATGATCAGGAGATTACAGTGTTTGTGTGCCACCCCTTCGCGTGCGTGGGTTTTATTGGGGATCTTAAGTTTCCTCTAGACCAAAACCGAACACTGATTAAATGGCATTGGACAAACATCCCAGCAAAGGAACCTCTTTAAGTAAGTCACGCATCTCCGTCGGTTACATATATCTCTTGTGGTTGCCTTTCTGGAGTGATTCATGCAGCCAGCTATGGCTGCAGGGTTTTGGTGGTACATGTTGTTTATGCCATTTATTGTGAAAATTCCGTCACAGTTCCTATGATCACTGTTTCATTGCTTTCATGGCTTTATTTTGGTAATTTCGAAAAGTGTATTGGTTTAGCCATGTTTGTTTGTTGTAGTACAGAGTTAGACTGATGGCCTTAATATAAGTTGTCTTGTGGTTGTTGTTGTTGTTGTTTGACTTGCATCCCACTGGGATGTTTGCACACAGCGTTGGTGTACGGTGATTTTTTTTCTGCAATATTTTGCTGGCTTTTCTTGGATTTTCTGTTTGCACTTAGTCACATATTCACTTTAAGATGTTTTTTGTTCATGTTTTTGTTTTTTGTTTGTTGCGGTTGCACCCGATTCAAGAGCCGAATGGCTCACAGGGCTATACCTAATAAATGGACTTGAACTTGAACTGTCACCTTTTTGGTGGCAAGACGGGATGGAGCTGCATAAAGTCAGAAGCGATTTGCATGCGGCAATTCATGTGCGGCCAATTCCGCACCAGGAACAGAAATTGCTCCACCAGTGCCTTGTGGCACGATCGTGGAATGATCCAAAGTGGGCCAGCTTTAGGGTGGAGCCGACAAATATTAGAGAGCAAACGCACAATCTCAGATTCTCCTCGATACTCCGACTGCTATACCGACGGTGGGATCTCTTCTGCGGAACGGAACTCCGCCCATTCGACCCAGCGGAAATCGGGCCAAAATCCAGCAAGTGAAACGAGGCGTAATCAGTTGTGAATGGACTTCCACACGATGCCGGAATTCTGCGAATGTGTGGAAACATAGGCTCCACTTCAATCGAGCCCTGCATGGCTTTGCTCGTTAAATAATGGCGTACGCAAAGTTGTGATGGTTAGAGGCTGTTTTACACCTTTGTTACTGGTAGGAACCTCCTGGTTCCACCAGCCCACAGGGGATTATTGTGTCTGTCCGTCCGTCCGTCGTGCATCCAAAAATGGGAGGGGTGGGGCTGGGTGGAGAGGGTGGGAAGGGGCTGGGTGGGGAGTGGGGAGGGGCTGGGTGGGGAGAGGAGGGTGAGGAGGGGAGGGTGGGGAGGGGCTGGGTGGGGAGGGTGGGGTGGGGCTGGGTGGGGAGGGGCTGGTCACCCCGTGGTGCCCTCATAAAACTCAACGTTTAACCTACTCACGCCGGCTTGTGCCCGCCCTCACAGTCGGCCATATTTGCGCCGCCGTTGATCCTGGCCATTGACTGAGCAACCCAACGTACCTACCAGCTCCCTCCGCAGGAATGTGTTAATCAAAAGCACAGTACCTTGAGGTAGACTGCTTACCTATTGTACATTCTCCAAATGATAATACCAACTCAAGCCGTGATTTTTTGAATATGTAATGATTTTTTTAAAATACATTGCTCTGTTTTATTTTGGCAGAGAGATATTACCATTTACACCGACATTTAGTTATAACACGACCTTTATCAGGAGGTATCCGCTGAAGTGTATTGGTACAGTAGCAGTTGCGCAGCAGGGTTGGCATGGGCGCTGGTGCAAAGAATGCATAACGGTGCTCCCTGCAACATATACCCACTCTCCGTAGCTAGGTGTCCTGGCCCCCATGGTGTGCCCCAGTGCAGTTGCACTGCCTGCGCACTTGATAGATACCCCACTACGCAAGGGAAGAGGAAGATACGGAACGTAGAGATTGCAGCGACATGAACTTACACATCGCTCGCATGAACTGCACATTGTTTGTTTGTGTTTTCTTTTACTCGATGCAATGTTTTCGTGTAGGAGGCATGACTTTTTCTGCCAGTGACAACTTGGACACAAACAGTCTCGTGGACGCCTTCTCATCTGCGAAGACGGACAATGGCGATACGAGCTCTCTTGTGCTACAGGTGATGACGAGAACGGAGATGAAGAAGAAGCAACCCAAAATCGCGTTCACTTTCATAGCGCGGCATTGCGCCAACACTAGGCGCCGTGGTGGTGAGATGTTAACCACCTCACCTGGTATACAGGAGGTCATGGCTTCGATCCTGGCTGATGTAGATGCAGAGCAACGACTACAATTTCACAATCATGTGATCAAGCCAGATAACCGCATCAGGAGTAGCGGAGTGTATAGCTGTGATGTTTTCCTTCGTATTTGTGGATCGGGCATCGCGTCGTCACGTGTTGTACGGTCTGTTCTGGATGACCACAGTCGCACCACTGGAGAGTTTTTAATTTTATATTTGTGCATCAATTAAGCACGGTAAATTGCAAGTAATTTAATCAACTTTGGGAAAGATACCTAGGATAGCTATTTGTCTTTTGGCTTACATCCTTCTTTAACACTTGCCTAAAATCTCACATCTCTTTCCACGATTCCGTCAACGTTTGCCACGCGGTCATTGCTGAGTATTCTAATTTTGTACGTGCGTGTGCTTCTCTCGGTAGCTGGAAAGCACAGGTCAGTCCCTCAACAGTGGTGAGACAATGAAAGGGGAAATCCAAGTGGATGCCTCCATTGGGAACAACACCCAGTTTGTGGTCACGTGGCTGGCAAGCACCGTGCCAGAGATGCACATCATTGACCCAGACAACTTCGATTATCAAAACAACAAGTTTGTCATCGATACGGCGTTCAAGACTGCACGGTTAACAATCAAAGGCACTTCAAAGGTGAGAACAACGTGTCAACTGTCATTTCCAGTAGATTATAAAAGAGAAAATATGCTTGCATAGTACTGACAGACATTCATTTCTAAAGACAGCATACAGCTACATATTGTACACTATGTTATTATTCATAATCAACGTTTAAACTGACTATGTAATTAGCTGCATAGAGTCATCGTCAGCCATTGACTAGCCCTACCTCGCTCTACGCCGTTTGCATCTTTCATGGTCCTGCGATGTCTTAAGGGGCCGTCCATAGATGACGTCACGCACCTGGGGGGGGGGGGGTCAGACATTTGTGACGATGTGTGACAAGGGGGGGGGGGTTTGAGAAATGTGACGTCACATCAAAATGCGCAACTTTAAATAAATATAGACAACACGTTCTAATTCATTGAATAGACTTTTTAATAAATGTTTTCTCCTACAACATCAGAGTGCAGCGTCACATTAAATACGCACTACAATTGCAATAGTTTAAAGCGATTTGAAGCATGTTTTAATTTTGGGGGGGGGGGGGGGTAGAGCTATGTGACGTCATATTTGAGGGGGGGTCTGACTTTTTGTGACGTCGAGTGACGATGGGGGGGGGGGGTAAAAAATCGTCCAAAATCGCGTGACGTAATTTATGGACGGCCCCTAATGCCATCTCACTCCTGCGCACGGTCTGATTCCGTTGTTCACATCCCCATGGTGGTCATCCATTTTGGGTGTTGCCTCTCTCCATTGGCTGCCGTTCCATTGCCAGTCTCTTCCACCGACCCATCGTCCCTTCTAACCACGACGTGCCTGGCCCATGCCCACTTAGGTTTCTTAAGTCAATGTCATGTCATAGCATCAAGTCTGCATTCAGAACACGTATTTGTGGCAAAACATGCCAACAAACATGCTCTGATAATATGGTTAATGCAGACTTGACTCCTTTTCAAAAAGAATCTATTTGGCGTTTGAACATCTTAACACCTGTTTTATTGCCAGAAAGGGTAAAGCATATTCTTATTTTTCATCATTGATACTGGCATAAAGGTCCCCGTAGATAGTCAATAATTTGTTTCTAATTCGTGCTTTGTTCCCTGAATCCATTTCTTCCTCTTTCTGTCTGAAAAGTGTAATTCAATGCATGCATCTGCCCATGTTCACCCTTCAAATTTATATTACGTAGAAGGGAAATAATAAAATAATTCAAATAAAACAATAACATTCTCACGACGTTTCGATTGCAACACAAGCAATCATCATCAGGTGTGAAACCCACAGCAAGAATTTTTTTTTAAAAATTGCCGTGGTTTTCACACCTGATGATGATTGCTTGTGTTGCAATCGAAACGTCGTGAGAATTTTATTGTTTTATTTTTTTTTATTTTTTTATTTCCCTTCTACGTGGCTTTACCGAAAGAACCAAGAATATGAATTCCTGCAGTCACGAAAGCTTTAAATCTTCAAATTTAGTTTGCCTTTTAATTTTCATTGTCCACGTTTGCGATCCGCGTGCCATAGCTGGCAATTTGCGCCAATTGAACACTTTTCTCTCAATTCACAACTTGGTTTGCTGCTTGTTACGATCAAATAACATTTTCTAAAAACACTCCGGCCTCCTCTTGTTTATCTCTTTTAAACTATAATGTTGATTGCTATCCACTTACAATTATTGCTCAATGTATAATATATTCTGCTTTGTTTTCACGTCATACCTGTCAACTTATATAGTTTATCCGTATTCTTGTACAGGGAAATTGAGTTTTCAGGTTTATACAACGTACAGACGTTTCAACACGGGCAAAAAACCCATCTCCCTTGTGATGGGACTTTGTAGGATGAACGTTGAGATTTATAAGTGTACGAGGTGACCAATAAGGTCTAAATTAGTCTGTAATAAGGTAGGCACTGATAGGGGGTTGACAGGCATGTCACATTGTTGTGCTCTAACTGTTATATTTTTTTTGTTTAACCATCTCGATGTATGTGACTTCCATTTTGTTCATACGTATGCCGAGTCAAACTCTGCGGTATTCCTTAATTAAGTTATTTATTCGATCTCTGAATACATACTCGTATTTTGTAAGCTCTATACAATGCTACACATTGTATAAGACAAATTATACTTGGCATGCCTGCCGGTCTGCATAATTACAATTAATAATGTATCATACCTATAAGCACACAACTTGTTAAGCAAGTCCTTCTAGATTATATCCATTATTACATCTATTCACAAGACTGCTGCTCAAAACTGATTACTGTACTTGGAAATTACACCAATTGTCCTGCAGTCATTGGGAGAAAAAGAACAGCTTGACAATTTAAGTAAATGGCCTTATTCAGGGCACAATGAGAGTCTTAAATATCCTAGAGAGGGTGGGTGGAGGTATTTTGAAAGGGTTTTAAAAAATACATTCCAGGAGATAATATGTAAATGATCTCACTGAAGTGCATTTTTGTGTGTGTGTGTTTAGTTTGTTGTCCTTTCCCTGCACCTCCGATTATAAATATCACTGATTGTCTATGTACTATGCAAAAGAAGTTCAACATACATACAATAACATTTCTGAGTGTGGGAAAATGCGTTCAGGGACCTTAACAGTTGTCCTAAATTTATGGTTTATTTAAATGTGTTGACGTAAACGGGCCATAAATATCGATTAGGAATCCGTGACACAGTAAGTGTATCCTGCAATCCCGCATGAGTGAAAGCCACGATGTGAAATGCCAACTGTTGTTTGTACCCTTGCGTAGGCTTCGTGCTTGTGCTGTGTAGTTCTCTAATGTGTGTTGGGGTCATACAAGGGCATGTTCGTCTTTGGCACGGTGTCCAACGTTTTGCTCTACGGCACGGGAGCTTGTTTATGGAAGTAAATTGAGCCCCCTCTCGATTCAGTTGCGAGCAACTCAACCGGGCTACCTAAAGAAGCTCCCAGCAGATGGAGCGAAACGTCGGACATCATGCCGAACCACAACGCTGTAAAACCCAACGGCTAAACGTAGAAGTGTTGTAAAATTGTTTTTTTTTTCTTAATACGTATATTTCTTATATTTATATTCACAGCCTGGTGCGTGGACGTACAAATTAAAGAACAAACACTCGGTCAAAGACAACATTGCGATCTCGATCACGAGCAGCCAGTCCAACAGTAACCTCCCACCTATCGAGGTGAAAGTCGTCAAGCCAACGGATAGTAACGACAAGCTGAACGCCATGCAGGTGTTCGCGGAGGTCAAGCAGGGCAGTACGCCCGTCGTGGGCGCCACCGTCATCGCCACCATCGAGAGGCCCCACGAAAAGCCTCTAGAGCTGCAGCTGTTTGACAACGGGGCCGGTGCGTTCTGTGGGCTGTCTGGGGTGTTGTTAGCTGGCGTGAGAGAAAAGGGTTTCCCATGAAAGTGAGCATTGTTGCGTAACGTTTTAGAATGCGCCCTTAAGGATGATTGTAGCCAATCTGTAAATAGATGAACACCAAAATTCATCCTAATAAAAAAGACTATGTTGCGTCCATTAGCCTATGGGCGCTCTTGACCAGACAACAGCAGAAGTATATTATGTTTGTTTTGGCCAGGCCTGTTCTGCTCCGATCCCATAATCGGCATAACTGAATCTGGAGTTTGTAAAACATGACCAGAAATTACTGGGTGTCCAAACAGGTATCATCTATTCAAATATACAGATCATTACTTAACTGCCTGGATGAATATTGGGGTTAGATTGGGGTTACTTGAAAGACGATTATGCCAAAACATTGGAAAGCTCTAGTGACCTTCAACAGCTCGTAACATGAGCAAACCAAACAATCGCACCTGAGGTGCTGACGAACACCTCGGACAAATCTCAGCATAACACGGAGCAGGCTTTCGCGACCAAAATCATCCATAATACAGATTTTCTGGGTTAGATCGCGTAAATATATAAATGTTTGGGGCAGCGGAGCCTGCAACCCTTTCTCGTTCGCTCACGTAGAGGGTTCCACCACGCGACACTAAGGGGCCGTCCATAAATGACGTCACGCACCTAGGGGGGGGGGAGTCAGACATTTGTGACGATGTGTGATGAGGGGGGAGGGGGTTTGAGAAATGTGACGTCACATCAAAATGCGCAACTTAAAAATAAATATAGACAACACGTTCTACTTACTTAAATAGACTTTGTAATACATGTTTTCTCCTACAACATCAGAGTGCAGCGCCACATTAAATACGCACTACAATGGCAATAGTTTAAAGCGATTTTAAGCATATTTAATTGGGGGGGGGGGGGGCAGAGCGTTGTGACGTCATATTTGATGGGGGGGTCTGACTTTTTGTGACGCCTTGTGACGATGGGGGGGTGGGGGTCAAAAATCGTCCAAAGTCGCGTGACGTCATTTATGGATGGCCCCTATGTGATGTAACGAGCCCGTGTATTGCCTCAATAAAAACAAACACTATCAACAGAATGTAACATTTCCACCACTGATTCAGAGCAGTAAACAAGAGATGAGCAATCATTCAATGCGCATTTGAGCACGACATCAACTTTGACATCCTATGTATACATCACTCGGTATAGACCATGCACAGACCACAATAAATTCAGCATTTCCCATTACATTCCTGCACGTGTCAAGTAGAACTGGGAAATGCAGCACCACAACTAAAGCATAACTTACGTACAGCAAATCTGTCGGATTCAGAATGCGCCTTTAAAATTTCATTGATATTTTGAATACCACCGTGGCATAATCAGTAACAAATATAGCTCGTGGCAATTCTAACTACGTGCAATATATGGCCCTTTGTCAATCTACTGCTGCACGAAGGTCTGTCGATAGCATATCGTTCATGGGCGTTGTTTGACACTGTCCACTAAAGCAGCTGAGTGAAGTGAAGGGGGGAGGGGTGGACCAGCACTGATGATAATATCGCTGCTGATGTGAGCCGCGGCTGGGAATTTAACTCAGGTGGCCAGGTTCGTAGTGCAGTGCACTTACTGCTGCGTCGGAGTTCATGACGCTGCACAAAAATGCAAGCAAATGCCAGGATTTACATGAAGTACCCTTCTGCTGTGTGCAGGTGCTGACGCCAAAAAGAATGATGGCATTTATTCCAGATTCTTCGCACAGTTTACGGCAACTGGACGATACAGCTTGAAGGTCAAGGTTGTAGGAGATAACAAAACGACAAGTCTGGCTCCACAGAGAGGCTCACGGTCCCTCTACATTCCAGGGAAACGAAAGGCGAATGGTAAGAATGATAATCCGAATCTGGATGTATTCTGGAGGAATCCAATGAGCTGTTAAGTATTTTTTCGCACATGTCCAGTAGGTGCGTGTCAGCAAATTACAGAATGGTAAGAAACCAGGGGCCCTTGCAGCACAGCAGTGCAAGGACTGGGCACAGTTTAACTTTTCAATTTAGTTTATTCTCACTTGTTACTTATTTTGTAAACACTCTATTGCTTTTGCACTTTGTGTTTTTTCCTCGAATAACATCCTTACTGAGTAATGATCTCAAATAGCTCTGTGTTCTGGCGCCTCGAGATTAACTTCATAGGAGGTGCGGTATAAATGGTAACTGATGATGATGATGATAATTACGCAAAACAAAATGAGATATTTGTAATGATTTTTTGTGGTATAGTGAATGTGTTGTTTATATATTTACATGACTATGGCGAATGTTTCCCCGAATGTTCTTATATTATGCGAAATGTACTCAAGTTAGGTTGTGCAGTTTAAATGTAAATGATGTTCTTTATAGGCCAGTTGATTGTGCACAGTCACGGAATTTGATAATTTCCCAAAAGCCTATGAAATTGGTTTAATCAAGGCTCCCATGATCAAAATTTACATTGCAAAATGTAAATGTATATATACTGCATTGGCTATGAATACTTACACGGACTCACACTAATGCCTTTATTGATCAGTAAACAAATAATTTACACGTGTTAAAAAGCTGGCTTGCATATGTCGTGGTGTAGTAACACACGCGGGGGTTTGCACACAGTGTGCACACACGTGTGACAGTGAGGTCACGTCAGGGCGATCAGGCGCAGAGAGGGAGGGTAGACACTAGACAGGCTAGCAGTAGAGAGGCTAGCGGAATCCGAAGTGTGAGTGTGATAAGGCTAGCAGTGGAGAAGCTAGCAGAGTGTATAGCAAGAGGCTAGCAGTGGAGAAGCTAGCAGAGTGTATAACAAGAGGCTAGCAGTGGAGAAGCTAGCAGAGTGTATAGCAAGAGGCTAGCAGTAGAGAAGCTAGCAGAGTGTATAGCAAGAGGCTAGCAGTAGAGAAGCTAGCAGAGTGTATAGTCAGAGGCTAGCAGTGGATAAGCTAGCAGAGTGTATAGTGAGAGGCTAGGGCAGGGGTCTGCAACCTTTAAGACATAAAGAGCCACTTGGACCCGTTTCCGAAGGAAAAAATAAACTGGGAGCCGCAAAACCATTGCAACTATTAAAACAAATATAACACTGCATATATTGTTTCTTACCTTATTGCTATATACAGGATCGTGCAGTCAGCTGTCAATCTGAATAAAAAAAGGACTTTTTCACTTAACAATGTAAAATATATTTTTGCAAATTAATAGCTAAATTACCTGGTTAATGGGATTTTTGCTCCTGAACCTCAGTGCACAGTGTCTGCACATCAGGGCTGTAAGACGTCACCTTCATTTTCACACAGGCTTGCAAGCTGTCATCTGTGAGGCGTGATCGATGTTTGTTTTTAATATAGTTCATGTTGGAGAAGACCTGCTCACATTCATATGTGGAGCCGAAGATCGACAGGACTCCAAATGCATACTTTTTCATGTTTATATAAGTGTTGGGGATGGCATTCCATGTTTCGAATACAAGTTTGTCCTGTTTGGGAAGGTTTTCAATATCACTCCATTTATGATTCTGAGCCAGAATGGCCTTCTGACGGGCAACATCCTCAAGAGTAGCGGTCAAGCATTTGAACTTGGACACCCATATATCTTTGTCGGCTATATCGGCCAGTTCCATCTCAAGATCAGGTTGACTTACACCTGCAAATGCAGTCATATTCAATAGGGATGGATCGATCGCCAGGGGAGTGACAGGGAAGGATAATGTCGTTTTTTCCTCTCTGAACTCACAGAATCGTTTCCCAAACGAACTTTGCATTGTGGTGATTGCAGACTTGAAATATTCCAAATTTATCGTATCATGACTTTGTTTGAACTCTCTCAAAGAGGGAAAGTGAGACAGTGTACCTCTCTGTAAATCTTTGACAAACACTGTCAACTTGCGCTCGAATGCCAAAACCTCCTCCAGCATGTGCAGGGCTGTGCCTCCTTTCCCCTGAAGGGTTGTATTTAGCGTGTTTAGATGTGCTGTCATGTCTACCATAAAATGTAATTTTTCCAGCCACTCTGGCTGTTCCAGCTCAGCAAAGGTGAGCTCTTTGCTGCCCAGGAAGGTTTTTACTTCTTCCAAACATGTGACAAAGCAACGGCAACGTTATTGCCTGTCGCCGGGCGGGCAGTGTGGAGCGGAGCGGCGACCTGTCAGCAGCGGCAACGCCAGAGCAGGTGTCACAGTGCGCCTCCTCCCCTCGCTAGCATCCGCCCCGGAGCCGCGGTCAAGGTTCAAAAGAGCCGCATGCGGCTCCGGAGCCGCAGGTTGCCGACCCCTGGGCTAGGGGAATCCGAAGTGTGAGTGTGATAAGGCTAGCAGTGGAGAAGCTAGCAGAGTGTATAGTGAGAGGCTAGCAGTAGCGAAGCTAGCAGAGTGTATAGCAAGAGGCTAGCAGTGGAGAAGCTAGCAGAGTGTATAGTGAGAGGCTAGCAGAATCCGAAGTGTGAGTGTGATAAGGCTAGCAGTGGAGAAGCTAGCAGAGTGTACAGTGAGAGGCTAGCAGTGGAGAAGCTAGCAGAGTGCAACGTAGCAGGCTAGCGGAGCGAGAGAAAGCGAGCGGAGCGTAGCAGACGCGCAGTGCAAGAGGAAGAGTTGCCACGGACATACGCGGGTGTTGAACGCGAGGAGTTATATACGAATAAAGTGACACAATTTCGATTTAAAGCTTCTTTCGTGACTGCAGGGATTCATCTTCTTGGTTCTTTCGGTAAAGTCACGTAGAAGGGAAATAATAAAATAATACAAATAAAACATAATAAAATAAATCTCACGACGTTTCGGCCACAACGCACGCAGCCGTCCTCAGGTGGAGAACAGGTCTGTCGAGAAGACATAGAGTCCCAGCTTAAATATACGCTCCAAGCCTGGGGTGTGTCATTCAGACTCTGTCTTCTCGACAGACCTGTTCTCCACCTGAGGACGGCTGCGTGCGTTCTGGCCGAAACGTCGTGAAATTATTTTATTATGTTGTATTTTTATTATTTTATTATTTCCATTCTACGTGACTTTACCGAAATAACCAAGAAGATAAAGTGACACAGTTGTCCGCGTGAAATAACACCGCTAAACATCTACAACCTTTGACAGTTTTACCATTTGCCGGAAATTATGTCGAAAGCATTCGGAGTCTGCTGTAATCCTTCCGCAATGTTTTAGTAACTGAATTCAGAAGTCCCTTGGCCACATTTATCAAACAACTATTTGCTCTATGAGATCTCTTTTACCAGTGGCAAAATATAATAGTAGGTTTTTACCCTTTTAACTGGTACAAAACTGACACCTTTATTCAAGGCATCATGTTTGCAATGACCACAACACAAGTAGTCAAAAAAGCAAACAAAAAGAAGCAACTCTGATGAGGATGATAATATGCACTGTCCTTGAAGTTGATTGGCCCACACCCGAGATGGCTTTCTTTAGAGCCTAGTCCCCATTGGTGTAGGGCCAGATGACACCAGAAGGCGTACAACTCAAACACAGTGCAATATCAGAGTATTGAGAGCTCGGGGTAAGCATTTATACTATGAGATCTCTTTTACCAGTGGCAAAATATAATAGTAGGTTTTTACCCTTTTAACTGGTACAAAACTGACACCTTTATTCAAGGCATCATGTTTGCAATGACCACAACACAAGTAGTCAAAAAAGCAAACAAAAAGAAGCAACTCTGATGAGGATGATAATATGCACTGTCCTTGAAGTTGATTGGCCCACACCCGAGACGGCTTTCTTTAGAGCCTAGTCCCCATTGGTGTAGGGCCAGAAGAACTATTTGCTTTCAAGTTCTATGCAACCTTCCTCATAACGGAACACACAAGCATCCAATGACTGGCCACCACCAATAGACAATCAAATAGAAAATATGCCAGCATTCTTTTAGAGCTACTGTGCTCATCATGTCATACGTGACAAACAGCGGAACGGTGGCTGTATCATTAATAACAGCCGTGTCTCTTATCATTATTGACCGTGGTCTGTCTCTGTATCATTAAGAATTCTACTCTGTTACAATTGACTCTGCTATTCCTTTTTTATAACTGACTCTTCTATGTTCTCTGTGTCAGAATCGACTCTGCTCTCTTCTCTGTATCATTAATAACACTGGTCAACAACAACAACAAAAACATTTTTTTTCTGGCCTGGACTTTTGCAGCTGTTTTAAACTAATTTCAGGGTGCTGATTCCAAATCTGATCTCAGATTTGCTCTATCACATCTCATTTTATGCTATCGGCATACCCCATTTTCATTGATTTTACCCGAAATTAACTCTGTCACTTATGATTGCAAGTTGTTGCGAGTCAGTGACTGCTTTAGTGTTAAAATATGGTGCTGTATTTTAGGATAGTGTGTTTATAATATCATTTTATGTAGATATCCACATTTATTTAATATTTTTCTTCTGCAGTTTTTATTGAAAATGTAATATTTGATATCTCAAAAACCTGATGCCACATTTGAAATCAGCACCCCAAAATTACCTTTAAACCGTTGGAATACCTCATGCCAGAAAAAGTGTGTTGACCAGTGTAATTGTACCCTTGTCATAACTGATTCGCTTGGCCTCTATTTCAGCTGACTCGACTATGTCTCTGTATCAGAATTGACTCGTCTGCTGGCTCGGTCCACCAGGTGAACTGCAGGTGACGGAGCTGCCTCCCCCGGTGATCAAGCAGGACCCGACGCCAGTTCCAGACTTCATCCGGGTGGCGTCGGCAGGCTCCTTCCAGGTTGCGGTGCCGCCAGGTGGCATGAAGGACGTCTTTCCGCCGTGCCGCATAACTGACCTCCAAGCTGAGCTGCAGACCTCCAGCTCTGTGACCCTCACGTGGACAGCCCCTGGAGGGGACGGTGACTTTGGACAAGGTACGTAAACAGCACTTTTAAATCTCGATTGAAAACGAATTTCTTTCGAACTGCTTTTTGTGTGTTATTTTGTTGTCCCCCTCCCACCCCCCGCACCTGTTGGCTATGTACGGTGCGAAAGAAGTGCAAAATACATACATACCAGTATTTTCCATGGCTTTTTTAAAATAAATATTTATGTTTTGGTCGTCGTTTCCCTAATCATATCCCAAATGTGCTATCGGCATCGTGTCGTGAGACAACGTGTCCATTCGAATCTCTCGCAGGGCACCTGAAGCCCTCACGTTCGAGAACGACCCACGTAAGCGGATGTCACAGAGCTACTTCAGAGATCAGTCCACTGTTAGGTGTAGGCTTCTCCACGCTGTTGTGGGTCACGGCGGTTGTTTGACCGCGCTTGACGATCTTGGTCAGTGGGAGTTGGTGAATGGGGACACCTGGGACCACTTCAGATATCTCTCACCACTGGTGTTAGCAGTAGTCAAGAATTTAGCTTGGGTCGCGAAAACCAGAGCGCAGTGTGCTAACCGCTGCACCACCACTCCCTGTTGTAGGTGGTTCCCCATGAGACATGTGAAACATTTTCTACAGCGTCTAGCAGCTGCATTCACGTGTCACGTAATTCCAAATTGTAATGCAAAGAGTAATACAATCTTTGTTATGGATTCTTCCTTCAGCTAAATTAAAACTTGTATTTGAGAGAACTTGTTTTTGAGTTCTGGGAGGTTTCAAATGTAAGTTCATTATGTTTAACCAGGGTGAGGACTCACAGGAGACAAGTATAGTCTCATTTAAAAGAGTTACCTGAGGAGGAAATCTTTTTTAGTTATTTCACCGCATTCAGATAATTATTATTTAGGGGAATTTTTGTTGTTGTTGTTGCTTAAACGTCATCCTTTTGCGCGTGTGCAGCCGCAATGTACAAAATCATGATGAGCGGCAGCGTTGATGGCTTGCTGAATGGCACGGACTTTCGCTTGGTGGAGAGAGAGGACCTGGCGTGGGGTGATCTGAACGCCCCCGGGTTGACGGGCAACATCGAGAACTTCACCGTCACGACGACGGAGCTCTCCCCCGGCGACGAGCTGTACTTCTGCGTGCAGGCGGTCGACAGCAGCGACAACGTGGCGCCCCTCTCCAACGTGGCCTTCATCACCTACATCGTCGCTGCGACCACGGCCGCTCCAACCACGGTCGTTTCGACCACGACCGTTCCGACCACGGTCGCTCCGACCACGGTCGCGCCGACCACAGCGGCACACGCCGCGTCGCATAGTAACACGCGCACCATCATCGCTGCCGTTGGAATATGTGTCTTGGTGTCGGCGTGCTTGCTCACAGGCATCGTTTACCTAACTAAGAATAGGAAAGGCGGCCATTACCGAATATCGACGCAAGACATGGCTTACCAGGAAAAACTAGGCCAAGTGCAGGCGTTGACCGTTTTGAGTACGGTGTCCAATTCCCAAGTCGTTGCACCCAATTCATCGCCTGACTCCACGAAAGATGCCTGTGAAATATTACTGTTCAAGGATGCTTAAACTGTTGGAATATTCCCAGTTATCGATATTTCGAGCTGAACATATAGTCTACAGATCAATGGCCACGCCAAATAGCAAGATCGTTTGTTTTGACTATCTCCCTTTTTTTCTGTTTAACCAATAAAATATACTCTTGTTGTCTAAAAATATATGTAAGATTCCATAATCGCCCAATATGGTATTCTGTTAACCTGAAACTAACCACATCATAATACTGGTGAGCTAATCCAAAAATATACTCAACCGCTTTATAAACATAATCATGCTTAGGATATTTTCTGACACAGAATCATGGCACACGCACAGAACTTAGCAAGCAGCAATTCTATTTTGCTTTTGGTATTCATGATCTAAATACACTTATACAGAAGATAAACATGCTACATAAGTGAGCCTATGTTTACAGCATGTCTAAGCTGTCTACATTGCGACCTGAGCTATGTTGTGATAAAATTAGAGCTCATATCAGCTGTAAAACTATATGTATGTTGAACTTCTTTCGCACTGTACATAGCCAACAGTGCTCATCGGAGGTGTGAGGGAAGGACGACAAACTAAACACGAAAATAAGTTCCAAAGAAATTAGTTTTCAATTATAGATTTAAAATTGCATAGCCTCTTCTTCTTTAGTGCTGCCTAACGGCATGTGCGACTTCACGATGATATTGGTCCCGGTCTAGCACGGCGTGTAGAGTTTGTGCTGCTGTTGTTAATTGTAGCCATGTTTTGATGTTACTGAGCCATGTCGTTTTTGGCCGTCCTGGTCGTTTTTTCCCTTCGATTTTTCCTTCCAGGATTAGCTTTAATAGCTGGTATTTGTGGTCGTTTCGGGCAATGTGGCCTAGGTAGTAACACTTCCTGCTAATGATGGTCTTCAGCAGTTGCCTGTCAGTGCCCATATCTTGCAGAACTTGTGTATTGGTGGTTTTGGCTGTCCATGGGATTTTCAGCATTCTTCGATACAGCCACATCTCGAAAGCTTCGAGCCTCAGTGGCTTCCTAATATCGGAAAGAAGAGCATTCCAGACCACTGCAGAAGCTCACCATAAATCGTGCGATGCGGTGAACATCTTTGTTCGATGGCTATCCACAAGCCATGCGAGGATGACCTGAGTTCAAGTGACGGTTTGAAGGCACGTTTGCTCACGTGACACATTTATGAACTGGCTATGTCGAGTGGATGAGGGTGTATGACACATATTTTACTATAGTGGCTTGACCCAAAAATCTATTACAAATCAATTTGCAGCCCTTCGTAAATGCACTGTTGAGTGAAGGCCTCCTCGTGATCACGTGGATTTTTCTCCGGGTCCTCCCGTTTTTTCCCTCCACATTTAGAAACGTGCGTTTAAAAGTATTTGCCTGCCATACATTTCCACATGATAAGCCACTTCATTAAGTTATCATTTGTGGCCAGGTTTCTGATGAAGAGCTGTATAGCTCAGTGGGCCTTACCTGGTAAAATAAAAATAGTATTTTACAGTATAAAAGATAATTACACGCAACAATGGAATCGAATGAGGCTATTCACTTGTTTGTCTTCATCACCACCACCACTCCACATGCTCATGACGATGGGACTAACGTTGCTGATGGTCGTGGCAATAATCGCAAGTGCTTATTGTTCTGGTTTCTGGAAAATAGATGAACAAGGAAGTGGGTATCATGATCACAGTTTTTTCACTGTGGTCACACAGATGCATGAACGAACACACGCCCTCTGTTGATTCTATCTGTGTGTGTGTAATTATCTTGTTTTCTAGGCCTGAGAACTATAATCGGGTTTTTTACTTTCACATTTTAAAACGTGTTTTTTCTATTAAACTACTGTAAAGTTGTATTGCTTTGTGTATGTAGACCTCCGTCAGAAAATATTTGTCTTATTTACTGAACGTTTTAGTTTCATTGGCAGTATATTTCCATAGCTGGAGACTGCACAAATCCTTCCGAAACCACCACAATCGCCTTTCCACTTGAACAATTATGCAACAGATGGCACCCTTGCTGTGCCCTGTGGTAGCCCAGTGCGCAATGACTCCACTCCTAGATATCTAGGGGTGATCATGGACAGAAGCCTCACCTTCAAGCACCACATAAAACACACGTGAAGAGGCAAAACCCAAGAATCGCCCTGCTACAGAAACTTTCAGGAACGACCTGCCCGCCCTCTCACTGGTCTACTCAATGGCAGAGCCATTGTGTTCCAGCCTGGCCCGGAAGCTCCTTAACAAAACTGCTGGATGCACAATTGACAGAATGTTCATCATAACCGGCAACACTGGAACTGACACCGATCCCCTGGCTCCCCGTTGTGGCGAACAATTCTGCCACCAAATATCCACAGAGACGCGCAAACTCCAAGGGAGTTTTACACGTTATCTCGTCATTGACAACATATCCATCAACCAAGACCTCAACGATGTGCACCGCCGCCAGCGACTCAATTCCCATTCCCCCATTGGTTCTAGATTTGAAGTTTTCGTGACTGCAAGGATTTATACTCTTTGGTTTTTTCGGTAAAGTCACGTAGGTAAAACATTAAAATAAATTAAATCACGACGTTTCGGGCGCAACACAAGCGTCCTTCTTATTGGGTTCGTGCTGTCACCATCATAGAATCTCACCAACATCCAGAAGAACACTGGTAAACAAGAGTGGAACAAGATTAAGCATCTTCTTGGTTTTTTCGGTAAAGTCACGTAGAAGGGAAATAATAAAATAATAAAAATAAAACATAATAAAATAATTCTCACGACGTTTCGGCCACAACGCAAGCAGCCGTCCTCAGGTGAAGACCAGGTCTGTCGGGGAGACAGCATCTGAATGACTCCCCGACAGACCTGTTCTTCACCTGAGGACGGCTGCTTGCGTTGTGGCCGAAACGTCGTGAGAATTATTTTATTATGTTTTATTTGTATTATTTTATTATTTCCCTTCTACGTGACTTTACCGAAAAAACCAAGAAGATGAATCCCTGCAGTCACGAAAGCTTTAAATCGAAAGATTAAGCATCTCATTCGATACCCAAACATCGCACCACCTGGCTTTGACATCCCTCCAAGACACTAGTATAACCATCAAACCGCAAAAAAAGAACATCAACAGGCCAATGCGCACGTATCCTTCACAGATGGAAGGTTAAAGACACAAGTCACAGTACGACTCTCTCCTGAAGCCGTGTCTCGTGGCTAGCAGACCCCAACATTGGCATTTAGCCACCTGAACATTGCCACCATAACCTAGAATAGAATTGGCCAAAACTTAATTGTGTCGAAACCCACTTGAAATGCTTAAACGTGTGGATATCATAACATGTTGTGTATCAATGTTGAGATAAAGTACTGTCTGTCTTGCTTTTTATATTAAACTTACAATAAAGAAAAGATTACAAATAAATGATTGCGGTTGTATAATTCTACTTTTTTTTTATAAATTACAATGTGTTAAATGTCAAGCGGTCAACCTCTAATTGAGAAAAGCACACTTGATGAATATCAGATACGCAAATGCAGAAAGGGTGTGGTCTTCTGTGTTATGGCCATTGTTAACTAAATGAAAATTGCGGTTGTACTATCAACCTTCAGTCAAATTAGTTTTGCTCCATAAACTTGGTGTATTGACACATCAGGAAAAGTAAACATTCAACAAAATAACATTAAAAAACAGATGCTTTACCTAAATATTCTATGGTACAAAGATCACTTTTATGTTTAATGTTGCCTACATTTATATTTAATTCCTTCCAGTTTCTCGCACTGAATTGTTTTTTAATTGCTCGTATTTTCACGATTGTCATTATAGTATATTGCTGTTGTTAAATTTAATCGCGAGGGCTGATTCGAAATAAGGTAGTAAAGGATTAGCAATATGCCGGATTTATTGTGGCAAGTAATTAGATTCTCTGTGTAACCGCAAACACAACGTCAACAGTTTTAATGAGACACAAACACTGCCGGGTTTTTTGTAGTCTTCAGTCACAGGACTGCGGCGCAAAAACCGTAAAGACAAAAATGATCGTCTACGTGAAGGCTGCCGCTCTGCTGTTCGGCGCACTGACCATTTTAACCAGCGA
Organism: Lampetra fluviatilis; assembly: GCF_964198595.1. Lineage (NCBI taxonomy): Eukaryota > Metazoa > Chordata > Hyperoartia > Petromyzontiformes > Petromyzontidae > Lampetra > Lampetra fluviatilis. The sequence continues at coordinate 8,247,365 of NC_136294.1, read as the reverse complement.
GGCCTCGAATGTGAAGCTTGTGGACCATGGGTATGAAGGACTGGTGGTCGCCATTCACCCAAGCGTTTCTGAGAATGAGCAACTCGTTATTAAAATCAAGGTACGTGTGTGGATTATGACAAACTCGGTGCTGTTTTAAATGTTTAAAATGGGAGCTCGCCTTTATGATTTCACATGATCATTTCACATTTTAATACGAGCATTCTAGCGTATATGTCTATTACAAAATCAACCCTTTAGGGCAATGAAGAAAACATCCATCAAGTCATCTTGAAGTTGCACTTTCAGCAAACTAGACGCCAGTGTGTTTACAATTTGTAAAGTGGGTGTTGAGGCAGGGATAACCCATACATCTATGCTGAGCGGTCATCGTGATTCCACTAAATAATTCATTGAGGGCCCATCTGAACGCCTTCATTACGAGGTCCCTGCACAGGATCTTGGGGCATGGGGAGGGGTGTCACGGTAGCGGAATGTTAACTACCTCGCCTTGTATACAGGAGGCCGTGGGTTCGATCCCGACCCTGACGCCTGTATATTTTTAGTTTGCGTGTCTCTCTCCCTGTCATTGCGTGGATTTTCCTCCAGGCCCACCGGTTTTCCCGCCACATTTAGAAACATGCTTTTAGAGTATTTGGCTGCTATCAATTTCCACGTGATAACCCACTTCGTTGAGCTATCACTTGTGGCAAGATCGCTTCTGCAAAAGAGCTATACAGCTCAGTGGGCCTTGCCTGCTAAAATAAAAAAAAATGTTTAAATATATCCGGGGGAGTGTCGTGGCTCCAGGTCCAGTTTCTAGCGATCTCGACCCCATGTGTGTTCAAACCAAAGAGCTTCCCACCGCCTCCCAGGAGATCAGTTTAGTTTTAAAATGTTGTATCACATCATCGATTGCTTCGGGAGACGAGGCTGAGACTTCACTGGTTGCAGGCAGCGCCAGTTGCCGGCTGGAGGAGACCAGGAGGGGGGGAGGTGGTGGTCGGCTTCCTTCGTGGCTGAATCAGGTCGATCGCCACCTGCAGGGACCTGGGATCGGGAAGGGAGTCGGAGACTTGCGGATGACCGAGAGGGACTCCCAAAGGGCTGGAGCCGGAGAGTGAAGGCGGCCACGCGATGCGTACGCACGCAGGCCGTGCAGGTGGCATCAAAGATGCGATACCATCTGTTGAAATAAAAATTAGTGGACTTATTAAATGTTTACATTTCAATTAAATAACTCAATCCATAGCTTGACGCCAATCATATTATTCACAAAGTGAGGTACCTACTCTTCCTGAATATTAGAGAGTCATTAACCTCCTGTCTTGAACGTAATAATCAATCGTTTATTCACAGAGCCACACTCAAGTGAGTCAGAGCAGCCGATACGTCGCGGCTGCGTACATCATTTCAGAAATACATGATGATAAAAAATAGATATAGTGGAAAGGTGGTAAGAACTACAACACATTTCCAAAGGGGGGAGGGGAAGGGGGGGGGGGGTCACACGGCGCTGTTCTCAACAATAAAATGCAAACATCAATGTCTGTAGCCACAATCAAGAAATAGAGATGAATAACAATTAAAATAAAGCATACCAACTATAAAGTGCTGCTGGTCTCCAAGTCGAGACGTCTTACTTTGGCTAAGGCGCGGTCGTGCGGCCGCGAGCGCAAGCGATGAGTTCTTTTGATTTATTTGTGGGGGTGCGGTGGTGGTGAGCAATGGGTGTCGAACGAGTGGTCGCGGTGAGGATTGGCGTTGTGGGGCCAAAAACGCTGCCGACAACCTTCTCCCGCAGGAGGTGATCACGGCAGCGTCGGCCCGCCTGTACTCGTCGACGGGACGACGAGCCTTCTTCAGGAACGTCACCATCCTGCTGCCCGCTTCGTGGAGCCCCCACGAGGGATACGGGCGGCCAAGCACGGAGGCATTCAACACGGTGAGAACTTTGGGGGGCCACGGGGGGGGGGGCATTCCGGCCCACCCCACCCAGGTAGAACGCGGAGAGAGGTTGGTGCCAACGTTGATTCTCACGAAATCAGGCCGCGTACGTGCACGTACGTTGAACTTCTTTCGCACAGGACGTAGCCAACCGTTGCTAATCGTTGGCAATGTTTACTGGGACGAAGCCGGGGCGGGAGACATGTCAATCAGCATCGCGAGGTGGAAGAGTTGCGGGCTCGTAACCCTGTGAGGAATGTATATTTATTTTTAAAAAACGTCGTTGAGTGCTTTTGCTGTGTCCATCTCTCGGGTCAGTTAAAGTGTGTTGCGATGACTCGGCGCGCATAATTGTACTTCCCCTGTTGTTATTTGACATTTGATTGATATAAACAAGGCTAAATAAAAAAAAATTCACAAGGGGAAGAAGAACTGACCACTACCCTGAGCAGTGTGAAAAATGGAAAAACTCCCATCCTAGATGGAATGTATGTGGACTTCATCACAGACGCGGGTCCATCTGTTGAAACATAATTCGTGAACTTATTTACTTAATTTTGATTTAAAGCTTTCGTGACTGCAGGGGTTCATATTCTTGGTTCTTTCGGTAAAGTCAAGTGAAATTCACACTTGATGATGATTGCTTGTGTTGCAGTCGAGACGTCGTGAGAATTGCATTGTTTAATATTATTTTATTATTTCCCTTCTACGTGACTTTACCGAAAGAACCAAGAATATTATTTACTTAATGTTACCACACAAATGTAATACCTCAATCATGGAATTATGTCTAGCATTATTCTTTGGAAAAAGGGAGATAATACAGATTTTAGATATTAAAGATGAACTACCCAAAAACATATATTTTTTACTTACAAAGATCATCGGGATCAGCATAATTAACATTTGAGTGGATAAACAACAACAAATTAAGACATGAATTATGAAATGAAGAGGCAGACAAATGCAGCATGAAGTTATATTGAAAACTGAATTGGCCACAAATTCCCTTTGCGTGAAACTGAGATAGTGTACCTCCACCCCTCCGATTCGAACGGCTCCTTGTGTTGACCTTCTTGTGTTGACCTCCTTGTGTTGACCTCCTTGTGTTGACCTCCTTGTATTGACCGTCTTTCTCAGCACACGGCTGGATTCGTGCCTAAGTTGTCCTCCACAGATTCTTCCAAGTGGATGGCTGCATATTGTAAAATCATTATTGTTGTCATCACATGTTCTTGTTATCCGATCTGGGCGTCGGGGTGGGAAGATCAGATTAGATCATCTACAAATCCATCGTCCACTGAATTCGTGATACAGACATTGCCAAATCGCGAGGTCACAGTGCGCCGGAGAACAACATTTCATGCGAATAGACGCTGTGGCCACGCTGTACGTTATAAAAAAAAAACACAAATTCTTCAACTGCACTGCATTAAAAGGAAACCTAATCGGTGACGTTTCGGGCAATGACCCTCCTTATTTTTCCGAAGGCAGTGTTATCGACGCACGTGTTGAGTTGTTGTGTTTATTGTGTTTGTGCATCACTGCCAAACGCGGCATCACCGAACAATGTACATTTAACACCGCTTTGAACTAAAAACCCCGTCGCTATAGGGAAACACCGAGCGGAGCTGGAGTGACGGTCGTCTTTTCGATTTAAAGCTTTCGTGACTGCAGGGATTCATCTTCTTGGTTCTTTCGGTAAAGTCACGTAGAAGGGAAGTAATAAAATAAAAAATAAAATAAACATAGTAAAATAATTCTCACGACGTTTCGGCCACGCTTGCGTTGTGGCCGAAACGTCGTGAGAATTATTTTACTATATATTTTTTTTATTACTTCCCTTCTACGTGACTTTACCGAAAGAACCAAGAAGATGACGGTCCATCTTCTTGGTTCTTTCGGTAAAGTCACGTAGAAGGAAAACATTAAAATAATAAAAATAAAACATAATAAAATAATTATCACGACGTTTCGGCCACAACGCAAGCAGCCGTCGAGAAGGCAGACCTGTTCTCCACCTGAAGACGGCTGCTTGCGTTGTGGCCGAAACGTCGTGAGAATTGTATTTTATTATGTTTTATTTTTATTATTTTATTATTTTCCTTCTACGTGACTTTACCGAAAGAACCAAGAAGATGAATCCCTGCAGTCACGAAAGCTTTAAATCGAAAGATGACGGTCGTCTGTCTGTCCTTATCACAACAAGGCGGACGTGGTCGTGGCACAGCCGCATGACTCGAGCAACGATGCGCCCTACACGGTGCAGTTCGGCCTGTGCGGAGAGAAGGGCCAGCACATCCGCCTCGCTCCCAGCTACCTACTGCAAGACACTGCCATCTCTTTGTATGGACCACGAGGTACGACACGGATGCCATGGCGTGCCACGTTACCTAAACCGCGTCTTGCTCTTTCACATTGGCAATTGTTTATATGATGTTGTTTTTTTATATATAAAATCCCCTGGAAGATAGGTGAATACATTTTTAAAGAAATGTTATCTGGAGTTGATTTAAATATTAAATTTCATTTCATATGCAATTGGTATCTACCTTACACGCCTCAAAGTCATTGGTCATTTGTATGTGATTTATATTACTCCAGTAAATTTGGCATTTGAATGTATTTTTCCCATCTGCGCAATTGTATGTTAGGTTTCCACGAAATAATGTTGCTTATTTACCCAGGAAGCCACATTGAGCTCAATGACTATTTCAGAAATATCCTGCTACATGGGGCTTTTATATTCAGATATTTTCAGCCAATTAATGCGTGTTCATGCAAGAGGGAGGAAACCGGAGAACCCAGAGGTAACCCACACACGTGCGAAGGGGCAACGTTATATCCCACACAGATGTGTCAGACGATATCAGTCCACACTTGCTGTACCGTGTTCGTCTGACTGGCAAGCCAGGGTATGGCACCTCGACACCCAACGCAGTATTTGTACGCTCCAGCAAACCCTCGCCTCCACAGTTCTGGATTACAAGCGTTGCCCTACCACCGCCCGGCAAATTCGGTCAGTCTCTTTTTGCTCAAACTAGCCGATGGCATACGCTTTGGTTTTTTCGGTAAAGTCACGTAGGTAAAACAATTAACATAAATTAAATCACCGAAAAAAACAAAGAGTATGAATCCTTGCAGTCACGAAAACTTCAAATCTAGAATTAGCCGATGGCAGTGTCCATCGCTGTTCGTCGGGGGTGGAAATTCTACGTTGTCATGATGAGGGCAAGTCATGCTATAGGAAAACCACTGTTGATGAAACAATGTCCCGCTTTAAAAATTTAAGAAATAAAATATTCAGCTCCGTAATGGTTTGTTTACATAATATTTCACAAAGCCAGTAATAATACACAAAAAGCGATTTCTGGAAGGAAAGAGGAATATATTTTGACAAAAACAAGAATGCAAAAACATTTGACGACTGCCACTACAACGAAAACAAGCAGCACAATATAATCACCGTATGCCATTAAGTCATGAAAGATGACCATTAATGTTTGAACATAAATAGAGACACAAACATACACCTTTTTTTTTAAACAAACATAACTTTAAAAGCACACACGAACTGCACACATATTTAGAACTGCTTGTTGTGCTTCGTTGTCCTTCCCCCGCACCACCGATTGCCACGGTTGGCTACGTACGGCGCGAAAGAAGTTCCACACACGTACACGTGAACACTGACAACTCTAACGTAGTACCCCACCCCACCTCGCCCGTGCTTTGCCGTGCAGAAAAGTCGTTCTTGCACGAGTGGGGCCACCTACGGTGGGGTCTGTTTGACGAGTACGGCAGTCCGCAGCCCTTCTACGTCTCGGCGGCTGGAAATATCGAGAACACTCGGTAGGTAATAAGAGAGCCGGCGGGAGCGTGTCGCTCGACGCAGCATTCAGAGCATTTACACATTTGGGGGCCGTCCATAAATGACGTCACGCACCTAGGGGGGGGGGGGTCAGACATTTGTGACGATGTGTGACACGGGAGGGGGGTTTGAGAAATGTGACGTCACATCAAAATGCGCAACTTTAAATAAATATAGACCACACGTTCTAATTAATTGAATAGACTTTTTAATAAATGTTTCTCCTACAACATCAGAGTGCAGCGCCACATTAAATACGCACTACAATGACAATAGTTTAAAGCGATTTGAAGCATGGGATTTTTGCACACAGCGTTGGTGTACGGTGTTTTTCTGCAATATTTTGCTGTCTTTTCTTGGATTTTCTGTTTGCACTTAGTCACATATTCACTTTAAGATGTTTTTTGTTCATGTTTTTGTTTTTTGTTTGTTGCGGTTGCACCCGATTCAAGAGCCGAATGGCTCACAGGGCTATACCTAATAAATTAACTTGAACTTGAATGTTTTATTTTTTGTGGGGGGGGGGGGGCAGATCTTTGTGACGTCATATTTGAGGGGGGGTCTGACTTTTTTGTGACGCCGTGTGACGAGGGGGGGAGGTAAAAAATCGTCTAAAATCGCGTGACGTCATTTATGGACGACCCCTTGATTCATGGGGGGGGGGGGGTAGAGGACGAAGAGATTGGCACAGTAGTTATCGCAAAATGTATTCTTTGGGGCTTTCGGTAAAGTCACGTAGATAGGTTCCAAGAAAATAACAAAAAAAAATATTTTAACTGCAACTCCCATGGCTGCTAACATGGTTTTATCGCAGAACGCTTTGAATCCAGCCACCTGAGTTTGATTCCCAACTCTGGTTCAGTGGCGTCAGTGGCAAGCGACACCCGATCCAGTCCATTTTGTCACCGCCACCACCCCTTCACCAACACACCCTGACCGGCGTGGTGAAGTATGGTCAAAATTCCACAGCACCGACAAGGCACGGGGAGGTGCTCATCCAGCAGTGGATTTAAAAAAAACGCTGTAAACTATATATTTTTTATAATCCATTAAGACACCATACACTGCGATCGCGATCATGACCAGCGTCGTGAAATATGGTAAAAACCACTCCCATGGCTGCTAACACGGTGTGTGTGGGGAGGCCTTCATCCAGCAGTAGATTTCCTTTATTTTTGCCCCCCCCCCTCTCAGCTCTGCGTTTGGTCACCGTGTATGTGTTTGAGTTTCGTTTGAAATTTGACATTGAGTTCCGAGTGTGTAGGAGCAGAGCCCCCTGCAGACAGACGCTGCAATCTGCACATTAAACACAGACCAAGTCGGCTCTGGGGCCAGAGGTCGCAATCGGGTACCCGATACCTGTACACTACCCGATACCCGGCTACCCGTACCCGGCCGGGTACGGGTAGCCGTTTGCGACCCTGGTGCGGCCGGGTACGGGTACGGGTAGGCCGTGAGTCACTGGTGAGTCACCGTTTGTCACTCATTTCCCAACGTCTTGTCTCTTCTCACAATTCAAGTTCCTAGAATCAACCCACCCGCGCCTGCAACATGGCTTCATCCCAGAGGTCGCAATCGGGTGCCCGATACCTGGCCGGGTACGGGTAGCCGGGTATCGGGTAGGGTACGGTTACCCGTTTGCGACCCTGGTGCGGCCGGTTACGGGTAAGGAATCAAAACCCGTTTGCGACCTCTGCTCTGGGCTATCTGCCCGTGTGCTTCTCCAGGTGCAGCAAGGACATCCAGGGCTCCATCAGCGTGGTGACGTGCACGGACGTCATGTGCACATCCAAGGACTGCAGCATCGACGAAGCCACCAACTTGCCAGAGCAGGGATGCACCTTCTACCCGAACTCCATACAGAAGACGAACGTGTCCTACATGAGTCTGCAGTGGCTGGACAATGTGAGGAGGCCGGCTCTGAGCCGTGCGGTCATTAATCATCAATATCACCATCATGGATCGTTGTCACCCGTCTTCATCAGCAGCATCATCATCTAAGCAGCAATAACAACAGCGTCACATATTCTTGGTTCTTTCGGTAAAGTCACGTAGAAGGGAGATAATAAAATGATAAAAATAAAACATAATAAAAGAATACAATTCTCACGACGTTTCGGCCACAACGCAAGCAGCCGTCCTCAGGTGAAAAACAGGTCTGTCGGAAAGACAGCGTCTGAATGAAACACCACCACGCGTGGCAGCGTATAATTTGTATTACGTGTCATATTCCATTGGTTTAAAGGAAGAAGTAGGATAAATAAGTCAACTTATTGAAATCAGGCGCCCTGTGTTTATTTGAAAAAGTAACAATATATTCCCAAATGAAATTTCTACAACAAAATTCGTGTAGTTGTTTACGCATTGTTTTTTACGGCAGCCTCCCAATTGGAACTGTGATTGAATGAAAATCGTGTGGCTATTGTCAACTTAACACGTGTCCACTGAGTCGTAAAGTATTTTACGATAGGAACGTATACGTAAGAGTACTTATATATTTATATAGCCTGTTAACAAGTAGGGTGAATTAATGTGCGTGCAGTGACTCCGGTTTCAGGCGGGCAGTGATCTCCCCGTTGGTTGTTGGAATTACAGTTGACACGGAAAGGCCATGAATTCATTAGAGAACGAGAGGAAAGTGAAGGTGATTTTGAATGCGCCAGTGGGTGCTGCTGAGCTGCTACCGAAGTGCTCTCCTGGGAGGCGGTGCGAAGCTCGTGGTTGGAAAACCTGAGATGGGGATGACTAGAAACTGGACCTGGATCCACGGTACTTACCCGGATAAATTGAAACAATTTTTTTCTAGATTTGAAGCTTTCGTGACTGCAAGGATTCATATTCTTAGGTTTTTTTCGGTAAAGTCACGTAGGTAAAAAATTATAATTAATAAAAGTAAAATAAAACTACAATAAAAATCACGACGTTTCGGAGGCAACACAAGCTTCCGTCTTCAGGTGGTAACCGTAGTTGTATTTTTTTACCTACGTGACTTTACCGAATAAACCTAAGAATATGAATATTTTTTTATTTTACCAGGGAAAGCTCACTGAGCTATTTTTCAGCAACGACCTGGCCACAAATGATTCCTCAACGAAGTGGCTTATCGCGCAGAAATGTATAGCTGCCAAATACTTTAAACGCGGGGGGGGGGTACCAGTGGACCCAGAGAAAAATCCACGCGACCACGGGATGAACATTCAAACTCTAAATATACAGCCGAGTCGGGATTGAACCCACGACCTCCTGCATACCAGGCGAGGGAGATAACTTCTAGCCACCATGGCGCCCCATATAATCTTTGGAAGAACGTATTCATTGTAATCCTTGCTATTGAGTTCCCAAATAATTTAAAATTTAGTAGACGACACTTATTAGAAACCCAATAGCTGTTAAAAATGCGTCCCGAAGCTCAAGCATGATAAAATAACCGTATGAGTAAAGCAATGCAGTGTTCATAAAGCTATATTTTTACAGAGATAAACACAAAACACTTTAACCAATACACAAAGGCACTTTGTTGTTGGACAAGTGACAATAATGCTAACTACAACAATGTTATTGCAGCCGCGGCACAGTGGTTAGCGTTCTGTGTATGCAATGACATCTGGCAAACTGAGTGTGATTCCTGGCCATGGCTAACATAAGTAGTGAGCGGTATCCTGGTTCCCACCATTATTTCCATCAACCCACATTGACAGCTGTGGTGAAGTATGATCCAATGACCCCTATGACCGGCACAGCGCGCGGAGGGGCTGTAAATGAACAAAACTATTTACAACAATGGCAAATGTCTCTCATTTCTCATGCAAAGCCACTCGAGACACGATTTTATTAATGTATTCATTCATTCATTCGTCGACCAACGATCCAATCCAACGAGCTGATGGAAATATTGATGAAATTTTAGAATCAATTCAATTAAATTTGGATTTATGGAGCGTCTAAATGTGAAGGGCGGTTGGGTGGGGGCATGCCCACGTTGAGAGCGGGGGGGGCGGAGAGGGATCATTTTTATTTGGTTATTTCTGGAGGTGATATGTGGGAGGTGAGAATGAAAATGCTTTATACGAAATGTGAACAATGCCGCCACTTGCTTAAATTAACTAAAACATAAAATATGTATCCTCATTCTCATTAACTACATCGCAAAATGTGAGACGTGCAAATGTACAGCTCGTGCGTGGATTTTATAAAGGACTTCCAAGTGCAAATGTCCCTTAATTTGATTTAGATAGGACAACTAAAACAAATATGATGAAGGCGTTTTATGCACCAAGCCACTGGCTTTGAGTGTAACATATATATTCTTTAAGATGGTGGCTCTGAATAGAATGAAAATTTGGTGATAATGGCTACGACTGTTACTCATAAATAGCATTTGCAGATGGATGAAGATATCACCAGGCTTTGTGGTAAATACTAAATGAGATATTTAAATGCTATTATATGTATGGAGTATTGACATTTTCACATATAAAGCGCTTTGTGATTTTTCAATGAAAGGCGCTATATAAAAATAAGTTGTTATTATTCTTATTAGCCGTGGGTGGAAATTTAAACCAGGTCACTAGGTTCATGGTGCTGTGCGCTAACTGCTGCACCACCACTCCACCCTCCCCCACTATAATTATGGCTGTGTTCTTTAATTGAAAGTGAAAAATGTTATTTAAAACATGTTCTACATGGAAACTGCCTTGTGATAATACGGCAACACATACACAGTTTCCCTGGACAAGTTATTATTATTATTATCTGATTGAGTAGAAAGTTTCCCACTTGTGGACTGTGATTGGCCCCTTCATGACAGTATATCAATGTGACTACGTGACTTTACCGAAAGAACCAAGAAGAGTATATCAATAATTACGCTTTAACAACTGAGACAGTGGGAAACTGTCGATCTACCCACATGAAGTGGCCGTGCTCACACAGCCCGTGGCTCTCTCGGAGGCTTCGCTGGCCGTTCACAGTGGCGCCACGGTGGTGAGATGTTTACTACCTCGCATGGTATACAGGAGGTCGTGGTGGGTTTGATACAGACCCTGGCGTCTGTATATTTGGAGTGCGCGTGTCTCTCTCCCCGTGGCCGAGTGGATTTTTCTCCGGGACCTCCGGTTTTCCCCTCCACATTTATAAACGTGCGTATAGGCTATTTGGCTGCAATAAATTCCCACGCGATAAGCCACTTCGTTGAGCTATCATTTGTGGCCAGGTCGCTTCTGAAAAAGAGCTATATAGCTCTGTGGACCTTACCCGGTAAGATAAAAATGGTTTAGTTTTCAGTTTAGTGTCCGCTCCGTGTGTTAGCCTGGAACTGGCTTCATCATCTCACACAGCTGTGTACTCTCCGCCCATCACTCTTCTTTCTTTCCTCTTCTCCCTCTCCCTCTTTTCCCTCTCTCTTCTCTCTCCTCTGCTTCTCTTCCCAGCCCTAGATCACAACGAGGTTTTTTTTTCTAGATCCATTGGTTTGCACCGAATGCGACAATCCCTTGTACCCTAATTCCATTTTTCTGCGCTTACATTGCTGAATGTATAAATAAAATAAAAGAGAAAAATATCCTCCCTTTCATATTTCAATATAAACCATTGGTGTTCAAGATGTTAAATGAACAACAGCAAAAACAAACTGAACACCTTCGTCAATCTTCTTTGTTCTGTCGTTAAAGTCACGTAGAGGGGAAATAATAAAATAATACAAATAAAACATAATAAAATAATTTTTTTAATATGTTTTATTTTATTAATTTTATTTTATTATTTTATTATTTCCCTTCTACGTGACTTTACCGAAAGAACCAAGAAGATGAATCCCTGCAGTCACGAAAGCTTTAAATCGAAATTTAACCTCCGTCAATGTATGTATGTTGAACTTCTTTCCACTGTATGTAGCCAAGCGTGATAATTCTGCAACAGCACTGCCTTGCAAAGGAAAAGTGTATGAATAGGCAACGTTTCAGGCAATGCGCTAAGAAGGTGCATTGCTTGAAATGTCACCTATTAGTTTTTTTTTTCTCTTAAGGCCACAATGTTATTGACGAATGTCCCGAATTGTATTTTGTTCTTTGTACTTGTGCACCACTGCCAACGCAGAACCACCAAATAATTTGTTACTCGCCAACGTTAGGCCTTTTCAAACACAACCTAGCCACTTGTTGCACTTGAGAACCGTCAAAAGACACGTGGAGATATCTCGCGTATGCTTCACCTTTACAGGCGATGCACAATCACCGTGTAACCGTGGGATGTTTTTTTTCTCTCTCTCTCTCTTCCCCCGGGGCGTTCAGGTGACCGAGTTTTGCGATGAGAAATCTCACAACGTGGACGCGCCCAGCATGCAGAACCGCGTGTGCGGTTTCAGGAGCAGCTGGGAGGTCATGCTCACATCCGAGGACTTTGCGGGCAAAGAAAATGCGATTGGCGACGTGCCATCCACACAGCCCACCTTTAAACTCGTCCAGGTGACGCGAAGGGTGGTGACGCTCGTCCTGGACATCTCGGGAAGCATGGAATATGTACGTGAGTTGTGCGTTACGTACGTTTAACACGTAGGAACATGTAATTGAGTTGTGCGTTACGTACGTTTAACACGTAGGAACATGTACGTGAGTTGTGCGTTACGTAAGTTTAACACGTAGGAACATGTACGTGAGTTGTGCGTTACGTACGTTTAACACGTAGGAACATGTACGTTGAGTTGTGCGTTACGTAACTTTAACACGTAGGAACATGTACGTGAGTTGTGCGTTACGTAAGTTTAACACGTAGGCTTTCGCGACCGATATTGCGTACGCGCCGTATGCTGAGCTTCTTTCGCACCGTACTACGAAGCCAACTGGGCTAAGTCGGACGTGCGAGTTAAAAAGCAATCTCGTAAATTTCGCACGGTTTTGGGGTTCTATCTTTTATAGTTGTGTGTCCATGTGTAGTAAGACCGAATTAGGTGCACACACACGCAACTTGGAGGCAACACTATTTATTAAACGGTAAATAATATAACACTCTACATGAGGTGGTGACCACCTTCCTCAACTCACTAACACTCTGGAACACGACACAGACTGGACCAGGCAGGCAACGGCCTGCCTGGCCCAGGACGACGACTCGGGACTTGACGACCGAAGATGTCTTCACCTTGGAGTACAGTACAACAGCCGCCTCGCTCTGCGTTCACACCACGCTTATATTTGGTTTGGCGTGGCTGGCTCCGCCCGGGCGTGGCTGGCTCTCTTCAGGCCACGCCTCCCTTCCCAGGACACGCCTCACTTCCCCCACCTCTGGGAGGGTCCGGATCCCTCCATCACGTGACCCCCCAGGCACCCCCTTGGGGCCCCCAGCCTTCGTACGGGCCGACACAGTAGTGACCTTTCTCTGTCACTACATCACCCCCCCCTGTATAAACACACAGCCGTCCTCGGCTGTAACACAACTGTGAAACATCGAAAAGGTGTGCCTCCGAACCAACAACATCAATAAATGACCGGCGACCGATAAGAAATACAATCACGTAATATATACAGAATCGACGAGGGTAAAAGGGAACCGCATAGAAAACGGGGAATTAACAACAATTATACATGAAAACTGGCTAACCCACTTACGCTCCAGCACAGCCCCCCCACCCGTTAGAATCACGCATGCAATGACAGTCACCCGTTAGCACCCCCCCCGCCTTTCCGACGTGGCGTCACAACTAGTAGCACGCGTCGGCCATATCGGGGGGGGAATTTCCATGTTACCACCCCACCACCTTTCCGACGCGGCGTCACAACCAGTAGCACGCGTCGGCCATATCGGGGGGGGGGAATTTCCATGTTACCACCCCACCGCCTTTCCGACGCGGCGTCACAACCAGTAGCACACGTCGGCCATATCGGTGGGATTTTAACCCAGTCTCTCTCCAAGACTCGCATCGCAGCATATAGCTGTACCGACCGAGCTGAGACGACCCAGTCTCTCTCCAAGACTCGCATCGCAGCATATAGCTGTACCGACCGAGCTGAGACGAGCCGGTCTCTCTCCAAGACTCGCATCGCAGCATATAACTGTACCGACCGAGCTGAGACGAGCCGGTCTCTCTCGAAGACTCGCATCGCAGCATATAACTGTACCGACCGAGCTGAGACGACCCAGTCTCTCTCCAAGACTCGCATCGCAGCATATAGCTGTACCGACCGAGCTGAGACGAGCCGGTCTCTCTCGAAGACTCGCATCGCAGCATATAACTGTACCGACCGAGCTGAGACGACCCATCGTTCACTCATTGCACAACATGCACCCTAACAACTGAGGGATACAGTCCCAACGTAACAGGACAACTCCACCTGAACCTTACGAATCTCCAGCCCACTGTTTCAACGCACCTCCGAGTGTCTCACTCTCCGGGCCGTCAGGTCAAGCCATCAGACACAGCATGATGGGACCACACTCTCTGAGCCATGTGAGCGCACAGCCCACTTGGCTAGACAAGCCACGGAGTGTCTCGATCTCCGGGCTGTCAGGTCAAGCTGTCAGACAGCATGACGGGACCACACTCTCTGAGCCATGTGAGCGCACAGCCCACTAGGCTAGACAAGCCACGGAGTGTCTCGATCTCCGGGCTGTCAGGTCAAGCCGTCAGACACAGCATGACGGGACCACACTCTCCGAGCCATGTGAGCGCACAGCCCACTAGGCTAGACATGCCACGGAGTGTTTCAATCTCCGGGCTGTCAGGTCAAGCCGTCAGCCATTGCATGACGGGACCACACTCTCCGAGCCCTGTGAGCGCACAGCCCACTAGGCTAGTCATACCACGGAGTGTTTCAATCTCCGGGCTGTCAGGTCAAGCCGTCAGCCATAGCATGACGGGACCACACTCTCCGAGCCATGTGAGCGCACAGCCCACTAGGCTAGACATGCCACGGAGCGTTTCAATCTCCGGGCTGTCAGGTCAAGCCGTCAGCCATTGCATGACGGGACCACACTCTCCGAGCCCTGTGAGCGCACAGCCCGCTAGGCTAGACATACCACGGAGTGTTTCAATCTCCGGGCTGTCAGGTCAAGCCGTCAGCCATAGCATGACGGGACCACAACGTTCATGTTAGACACGCAACACTCACTGGGCCATCCTGGTCAGGACCTGCGCCCCAAGATAGGTGACAGCCAGCAGCACAATTCCAAATCCCTGGCAGCATGTCACCATCGCAATTTAACACCATCACAACACATACAATTTGAATTATGATCCCCCACAGAACTGATCCAATGCCGAACAGGTACGCACAATTTGTGACGATCCCGAATATTCAATGGTCACAACAATACACCTCACATCCCGTATCCGTACACATCATCTCCGAGACTCGCATTGCAGCATGCAGCTGTACCAACCGAGTGGAGAGAGCAACGCAATTTGACGGCAATTAACGGAAACGCACCCCCAATCCACGTAGAACACAAGGAGCATTCCCGCACAAAAGACATCATCTGTGCAACAACGGACAGAAACCAACCAGTGAGTTTGAAACAAACCGAACCTGTCATTTCAAAATCCCCTTCAACATTAACCATGGGACTCAGGGCATTCGAATTTTGAGAGCAAAAAAAAAACTAGACACAAACGTCCAAAATCGCCGAATTGATTAATACAGTATATGCAGTATACGAAGTTCTTACAGTCAATCATTTGGCGCAATGCTCCATCCAGTCCCCACATATAAACAACAACAATCCTAGACAACCGCAACAACAAACCAATCCTAAACCCCTACGCCAAGCATCAAAAACGCCACACAGCAACACACCACAACACCAAGCACCCAACTAACATCCCTATAAATAGCAAACCAAAAGCCCTAAGCCAACCTCTTCCTGGCCACAACATCACAACAACAATATAACACCAAATAACACTCGCAAAGCCAAAATGCAAAAAGAACAGAGGGAAAAACCGTCCGCGAGGAACACAAAACCGGAGAGTCAAACTGAAAAAGTCCCTCCCAGCAGTGTCTCCAACGTCGAAACCCTCTCTTCAATCACGGGCCCCTCTCGCTCTCACCACCGATGCCCTCCCCCGCTCTTCTTACTTCAATGTGGGGAGGGAGGCCCGTAATCACAGGGCTGCAGCGGCGCGCCGCCAGGCCGGCGCAGCACCCAAAGCGCAAAAGGCGGGAACGCCGCCACCGCGAAACCACTGCCGCGGTGAAAATGGCGGGAACGCGGCTGTGGGAAGTGCGGGAACGCCAACACGTTGAAATGGCGGGAACGCCGCCGCCGCGGGAACGCTGGCACGTAAAAAAATGGCGGGAACGGCGGCACGTTGAAGTGGCGGGAACCGCCGGCATGGTGCAAATGGCGGGAACGCCGGCACTGTGAAACTGGCGGGAACGCCGCCGCAGTGAAATGGCAGGAACGCCGGCACCGCCGAAACGGCGCGAACGCCACAGCTGCGTCATCTTGCAATTTCGCCATCACTCACCAACACCCGGCCACTCCCTTGCCACCAGCAGCTGGTCGAGTTGACGAGCGACGTCGCTCCAACTCGCCGTCGATGGCGACCAGCCCGGGCCCGCAGCCTCCTCCCATGCAGGCTGCAGTCGCCCATCCCCCGGGGCACACCACCGGGGCCCCGGACTCCGGGGTCGTCGCAGGGAGAGGCCAGGTGCAACCTACACCGTCCATCCGCACCTCCGGTTGGGTCTTGCACTTCGCTGCCAGCTTTTACACCATGGCAGCGAAGGGTACAGCTTCTTCAAATTAATCAGCGAAAGTTCGATAACCACTTCTACACCAAATGTAGTAAGACCGAATTAGGTGCACACACACGCAACTTGGAGGCAACACTATTTATTAAACGGTAAATAATATAACACTCTACATGAGGTGGTGACCACCTTCCTCAACTCACTAACACTCTGGAACACGACACAGACTGGACCAGGCAGGCAACGGCCTGCCTGGCCCAGGACGACGACTCGGGACTTGACGACCGAAGATGTCTTCACCTTGGAGTACAGTACAACAGCCGCCTCGCTCTGCGTTCACACCACGCTTATATTTGGTTTGGCGTGGCTGGCTCCGCCCGGGCGTGGCTGGCTCTCTTCAGGCCACGCCTCCCTTCCCAGGACACGCCTCACTTCCCCCACCTCTGGGAGGGTCCGGATCCCTCCATCACGTGACCCCCCAGGCACCCCCTTGGGGCCCCCAGCCTTCGTACGGGCCGACACAGTAGTGACCTTTCTCTGTCACTACACATGTGAACTGTGAAGGAAGCATAGATAATAGTTTTACCATTAATGGGAGTTGGGGGGAGGGGCGGATGGGTACAATTGTTAGCGCACTGCACTTTAGACCCGGCTAGTATCATTACCAGTTACATTACAATGTGGAATTATGATGTCTTGTTATTTTATAATTTTATTAAAATATGTAAATGCGGCTGCATCTCGAGAAGCTATGCCAAATGTTTTATGGCAATGATTATGCTGGGTTCAGATTGCGTCGTCATTCATGAAGTGTGATTTCACAATCGCCGAGGAGCCACACACAGACAAGCTGCAAGGCAGCAGCAGCAGCCAGGCGGTGAGCAGGCACTTCCAAACGTTGCCCAAGCTCTGTAGTCCTCTATACATTAAGGTGTTTTCGGCCAATTAATGAGTTTTTATGCGTACATCATGTGATGTGCCTCATGGGGAACCACCAAAAAACAGGGGACGGTGGGGCAATGGTTAGCGCACGGCACAATGGATCTGGCGACTCGAGTTCAATTCCTGGCCACAACTAACATCAGTCGCGAGTGATGTCTGAACCGGTCCTAGATGCCCCTGCTATTCAACAATCACGCTCATCAGCTTGGCGAAATCCCTTGGGGTGCAGCGAATCGGGGGGAACCACCCTAGGCCCCGCGCTTTGGGGAGATCAGCACTTCAACTTCACGGTGTCAGATGTAAGGCGTTGGGGGGGGGGGGCACGGAGTGGAATTTGTCCCGGCCCCCCCACAACCCCCTATGGACGGCCCTGCGTAGTGAAGAATCGTCAAATAACCCTCACGACTCATACAGCTGCGAATTGACAAAGGGCTGCACGCATACCGATGCACTATTGCATGTCAGGCTAATTCTAATTGTGGTGGTAGATAAGGGGGTTTGTTAAATGTCATTTAATTGTAGTCACCAAAAAAATAACAGGACATCCCCAAGCAAAATAATCGCACCACTTCCGACCCCCTCCAGAGAAACCTCCATGCCAGAAAGGTGCATCCGCAATTGCCGAATGTCAACCTGGAAGGCTGTTTGGTAGTTAGACAAGAATGAAACAGTGGAACACTACTGGCCATACAGAGCTCTGCAGCAGCACAATCTTAACAAGTTATAGCTTGCAATTTCCACCATCTGCAGTCAAAGGGGAATTCATTGCTAGCATTTTGATTGAACGCTCATACAATTTAAGCACGTTATGTTCTTAGATATTGCACATACAGTAATCCTGTTATATTGATTCACATCTCGAAAAGGGTTTCAGCTCCATTATTAAACTGGTTTCCTTGGACAAGCGCTTAGGAAGATGACTCAATTCTCGAATACCGCACGTTTTTCGGAGAATATATTTCTATGCTCGTTAAGGAAGAACCACAATCATGAATTGGGACATGCCATCGGGCTCACGGTCCACAGTGACATTAAATGAGTTCGTGAGGACAGTTACTGGAATTAAGTTGGGTTTATGGTGTAAAGGAGTAAGCTACGGTGGATCTTCAACCCGCAACCACTTGATGTACGGCTCCGTATATGAGCAGCATATCATGAGCAGCGAACGATGGCCTGTAAATTTCCACTTTTTATTGGACCACAGACTCTCGGTTTGTCCTTCACAGATACAGTTAATAACGGGCGCATTTTAAAAGACAGTTTTACTGCAAGGAGCAATTTGTATACGTGTTGCAAGCGCCACGTGTGTGGGTGGCGGATGAGATCCGCGTCGCTTTTGCCATAACCATTAATATAGTCACCGTCATCAGGTTCGTTTTACTCCAATCAGGATAAGTAGTATGAACACCACTGCGGTCTACACAGAGAGTATGTGGTTAAAGTTCCTAAGATAGTCTGCCCTGAGAAAGCGTACATGCACGCTATAAAATCTGAGTGCGTTTTTTTTTTATTTTGCCTCTGCATCATATATCAATCGATCACCCACACACGTCACCCAAAAACTCGCAATTGAGGAGGAGAGTGTTCCTTCCTCCACCCTAACATTTTAAAATGTCCTATAAAATCTATCCTCTGTCCTTTTGACAAAAAACCTTCACCTTTTCCTGCACAGCCAGAGCCCCAGTGGCGTAGCTTTCGAGTGTACAGGCGGTGCAACTGCACCGAGCCCCACGGCCCGCAGAAGCACAGGCACCAGGGGTACACAGAGTGGGGGAATCGGACAAGGGGAACCGGCCCACACTTCGTTTCCTGTGCCAGGGCCCAAAACCAACGCTCGGCGACCCGTTGAAAAACTCGTGACCGTGAGAAACACAACGTCTTTGTTTCAGAATTCGCGAATGATGAGGATGAGACAGGCGGCCGAGATCCTCATAATGCAGGTGCTGGAGTACGGCACTTACCTCGGAATCGTGTCGTTCAGCAACACAGTCGTCGTCAACTCGCCCCTCGTGCTGCTGAGCGACGAGGCCAGTCGCAGGCAACTCGTGGAGCTGCTCCCGCAGACAGCCTATGGGGCCACGAAGATGTGCGACGGACTGAAGCAAGGGATCCAGGTCTGATGCGCAGCCTCGTCTCCTCGACGCAAAATTCTGAGATGGTTTGGTGGCTTAAGGGTCACATCGCTGAGGTGGTACTGCTGAGAAGCCTGGGTGGGAATCTGGGCTACCGCCTGTGATCAAACTGAGTTCTCGAGCGTGGTGAGTTCATGGTCGTTATTATTGACTACACGCGAAAAAAAAATATCCATCACGTTAAAGTTGGAGTTCAGCTAAGTTGAGAAAATGTGATGCTCTGAGAATTGAGACACATTGGTTTGACTGCCATGCAACAAACATTTCTCTTCTGCTAGATATTTGAGAAGAGTGCAAAAGCTGGCAAAATGTCAACGTAGTATTTTAATTGTATATGAAATAATAATGCTTGCCCATTACTAGTTTTATATGAGTGGACATGTAATCGATAGACCTGGGAATTTGATGGACAGCGGAGGACAGTGAAACAAAATAGATTCTTGTACCACATATTCTACGCTCCCACATCGACATTCCCCCATCACCAACTCACACTGACCAGCGTAATGAAGTACTGTATGGTAAAATAACTCCCACAATCCTCACGACATGGAAAGGCCATCATCCAGTGGTAGAATGACCATGAGCTGCATGTGTGCATGATATACTTGGGCATGCAGTTATGATTGGACTTGTAATTGGTAAGTGGCAATATTTTATTAATGGGAATGCAATTGATTATAATCCAGCTACGTGGCCATGTGGTGGGAGTGACAAACTCAAAATTGGAAAATTATAAGTTAAAAAATTACGTTCGGGGATTTGACTCTGCCTATCACCCTCCATGGTTGATACGTTTGAGTACTATTGTTTGAGAAGTCAACAATGATTTTCCTAATGGAAAGACATGTACAAAATTGAGAGTTTCACTATAATTAAGAGTCGCCAATGAAGATACACGCCAACTCATTGCTTGTTTTATCAGGGAAACAATTTGTCTGAAATTTTGTTGGTATTTTCCCCCAAATTGCAACTGTACTATTGGCCTCATATCATGAGACAAAAAATCTGTTTGGAACTCTCATCGAGCTGTAGAGCAGATTTTCTTCTGACACATTCTCAAAGTGATTTGTTTATCCTCTGCAAAGTAGGTCCTTTACACGGCCACGCATTCCCACACACTGCTATGAGAGCGTTTGTCGTGTGACAGTCAAACTGATGTATATAATGGTTGGAGCTGGAATTTTAGCTCATTTAAGTGAAAACGCAAATTTGATATGGCATGAACTTTTTAATGCAGTTACCAGACTGAGACCATCAACCCACTACGCTTTGTGAACCAGCTCAATCAAGGGGGGAGTAAGGGAGGGTGGTCGCCCATATTTTGAACTAAAGACCCCAGCGGTGCTGAGCTCACTGCTCTGTCCTCTGAGCCATCCAGCCACCTCAGCACTTTAATTTTGACTGGCACATCATTATACACGATGTCAACACGTATGTGAATATAATCACTCCGATAACTGTAAGTGAAGTTGAAGGCGACGAAGGAGCAGCCCGGCGGTCGCTTGCTTACGCCACTGCTGACGAAAGAGCCGACGTGAGAGAGAGTTCAAAAGAACCCCTCTATGGAGAGTATTTTCCCCACCCTTTACCCCACCATGTGACCTGCCGAGTGACTAACTGTGGTGTACCCATTTTTACTGCTGGGTGGACAAGGGTTGGGGGATTTAAACTAAAACTAAACTATTTATTTTTTATTTTACCAGGTAAGGCCTACTGAGACATACAGCTCTTTTTCGGAAGCGACCTGACCACAAATGATAGCTCAACGAAGTGGCTTATCACGTGGACATTTATAGCAGCCAAATACTGTAAACGCACGTTCATAAATAGGGAGGGAAAAACCGGAGGACCCGGAGAAAAATCCACGCGACCATGGGGAGAGAGAGAGAGACACATGCAAACTCCAAATATACAGCAGGCATCAGGTCGGGATTGAACTCACGACCTCCTGTATACCAAGCAAGGTAGTTAACATCTCGCCACCGTGGCAGATTTAGGAAACAATGCCTCTTGCTTCAACTGCGGCGACGGAAGGTCGAACCGGCAAATCTTTGGGTTGCGTTCCCAGCGCTAACCATCACGCTCGCTGCTGGTTGCATCGCAACCCTAAAACATTACAGCTTCGTGTTGACGGGAACGCAGGTGCTGTCGCAGGACAACGGGGACGCCCTTGGGGACGAGATAATTCTGCTGTCGGACGCCGGGGACACGACGAACGAGAACTGCCTGGAGACCGTGCAGCAGTGCCAGTGTGTGGTGCACACCATCGCGCTGGGCAACACCCCCACCCAGGAGTTTGAACAGCTGTCTGCTATCACAGGTGAAGCGATGCAATGCACAACGGCCATGGAACGGCCAAACAGCTAAAAATAATTTGCATGGTGAAGGTAAATATCCATTTCCCTCCATCCTAATGTTGCTTGCTCACGTCATTGCTGGCGGAAGGGCCTCAACCATACGGAGCTCAAGACAGCCCCAGCCTAGAGGGTACTTGGCCTTCTCTTCCACGCTAGCCAGACCTGGAAGAGGTGGGAGTAGCTGCACTCTATTGGACCGCACGCGACCTACCGATTGATTAAAAGCTATACTGCTGAGTTGACAGAGGCGGGGAGGGATTCAAGAAACTTGCACCATTGCTTATAAGGTCGCACTCAACGTGCTTGCCACAAATGAACCACGATACCTTGCTGATCTCGTCAAGGAGCATACAACATCACGCAAACTCCGATTCGCCTCTCAGCGGCGTTTGGCTAACCATTGAACAAAGACGGTCACTGCATAACGCGCGCTTTCAGATGCGCTTCTGCGGACGTCTGGAACGCTCTTCCTTCCGATATTAGGAAGCCACTGGAGCTATGCACTTTTAAATTTAGATTGAATACGAATTTCTTTAGATTCGATTTTTGTGTTTAGTTTGTTGTTATTCCCCCGCACCTCTGATTCGCACAGTTGGTTATGTACGGTGTGATACAAGTTCAACATGCAAACATACAACTGGAACATCAAATCTAACCACCGGACTGCAAGTCCAGTTTGCTAACCATCACATCACGGCAGCATCCCAGTGTCGCACGGAGTCATCGGCTCCCATTTCGCGTCCTCTCTTCCCGTGATTGGGTGCATCTCGACCATCTTGTGGCCACTTAAAAAAAAAATTCTAACCGTGTTAGAAATTTCTGCCTTGTGGAAATTGGACAAGGGAAGGATGTGGAAACGTTGGTCAGTGCAGAGGCGTGTGGCTCTGTACACTGGCAATTGGCATGCAGCAGAATTCAAATTCGGCTCCTCCTGGTTACAAAGCAGGTGCTAATCTGCCGAGCCATCACACCGCCAGCGTGTGGGCATTTGAGCGAGAATTATCTAAATTAAAAATCAACCCCATTGCAAGGAAAATGGTAATGTTATTGGTCTTCTCAATATATTCAGAGCAGGTCATTTAAAATAACGCCCAAATCGCCACACTATTTTACATTACTTGAAGTTTCATATATGGTTCTTTTATGTAGGTTATTAAATAGCTTGGTTATTTATGTATAACGGTAAAATAGGGTTGTCTGCTTTTTACACCTTTCAATATATTTCCTATCATGGACTTTGGTCAACGGTTTAATCATTCGTTACATCATTTTGATTCGATTGTTGTGTGTGTGTGTTATTCCAAAACAAGTTTGTGTTCCTTTATTTGTTTTTACATCTTTACTTTAAATGATTAGCTCTCGCGAATTTCTCCACCGCGATGAAAACGCGCGTTCAGGTGGACTGCAGCTCTTCGCGACAGACAACGTGGACAGCAATGGACTGATGGACGCCTTTACTATGACCGGCAATCGAGACGGAAACTGGGAGAGCATGGTCATCCAGGTGATGGCCTTCAGTGCGAGCACGCGAAGACCCACCATCGGCGGCGGCCGCAATGCTGCCCGTCGAATGAATAAATCATCCCAGACGATAATGACGACCTTCAAATGCTCTTTCGTTAAAATGCGCTTGACAAGCTGTACATGAAATATTAACGTCAACATGTTCTGTGCGTGCGTGAGTGTGCGTGCAGGTACGTAATCGAGGGTGATCGTCAAATAAATCCCAATAGTTACGTGTTCTATTAATACGCAATGTTTCATATATTGAAACGTTAATGTTTTTAATGTATTGAGCTATTATTGGGTGACATTCCAAGATGGCAATTTGTTTTCTTTCCTAAAGTATTTTGTTGAACAAGCGACAAGATGGTATCTTCAAACCAGACACTTTATGACCACCCTGTGTAGTGCTGTGCGTGCATTTACAAGTACAAATAAATGTGTCTGGAGCTCACCAAAGCTCGCAATTAAGTACGATTAACACAACGACAGCTCTTTTCCATTTATTGTATGTTTAGCTGGAGAGCAAGGCCTTCATGATGGATGTTGAGGAACACGTACAAGGAACAGTGTACCTCGACAGCACGATTGGAAACGACACCAAGTTTGTTGTGACAGAGGTCACACACGGAAGTCTGAGGATTCTCATCACCAGCCCAAACGGCAGGGTCTATAACACTTCCGACTTCAATATCGATGCTAATTTCAACACATCACGCCTTACAATCCCAGGCATCGCCAAGGTGAGTGAAACCATATTTTGCCTGCGCTCAGACCTTGCCAAAGCACATTATTATTATTATACCCCACTGAATATATCAACATGCACAAATCAGTCTGAAATGCTGACGCCCTCTGCATGGCTACAATCTCCAGGTTAAACAAAACTGTTCAAATAGCCCTCAGTTTTGCCTATACATTACCCTTTAAAACGCACCAAAAATCACAAATACAAACGCGGTAAAAACGGATAGAGTGTACAATGTACAAATATACATGCAATACAAAAAAATACAAGCGTCATGTCAATGTGTAATGTGAGGACAATATCCGGGTTGCTGTTGGATTACACCTCGTATGATGATTGGCTCTGCCGGTCCTGGCCCATAGCCAATGGGGAGAAGTCTAGGGGCGTGGCCCTGACGTAATGGGAAGGTGACATCTGTAAGTAGAGGATTGGTTCTGCTGGCTTTAGCCACAGCC
The DNA here is from genome assembly GCF_964198595.1 of Lampetra fluviatilis. NCBI lineage: Eukaryota > Metazoa > Chordata > Hyperoartia > Petromyzontiformes > Petromyzontidae > Lampetra > Lampetra fluviatilis. Next base: position 8,222,743 of record NC_136294.1, on the reverse strand, counting down.
AATGGGGGGACGAGTCAGGGGCGTGGTCCTGGGAGCGTACTATGGAGTCTAGAAGATTCCATACAGGCTAACCAGGATTGGTGGAAAGGTACCACGTGACCTAGGTATTAAAAGGGGAGGAGACGAACAACACGTGGTCAGATCTGGAACGAACGGAGGGTGAGGCCACGCTGGAGCGGGGTCCAGGCTGCCACGTGGCCGCGCGTGTCTCTCTCTCTCTCCCTCTCACGCTGTCTGTCAGCAGCGTGAAGGAGTAAGATGGGAGTGTTGTGAACGAAAGACAAATAAAGACCGGATTCCAGAAGTCGCTTCCACGACCTTTATTACAAATGCATGGCAGCTTGAGGACAGCGGTGCATGGCGTGGCTCGCACACTGTGTCATGAGCCTGGAAACCCGAGTTCGAATCCCAGTCACGGCTGTCATCAGCGGCGAGTGATAACTGAACCGGTCCTGGGCCCCCCTCTACACCAGCCTGATTAGCGTGGCGTCGTTGGTGAAACATCCCCCACGACTGACACAGTGTGTTTGAAGCCTTCATTCAGGGTTGAAAATGATAAATTGCTACATGGCAGCTAAATACAGATGTACAAATTTCGATTTAAAGCTTTCGTGACTGCAGGGATTCATCTTCTTGGTTCTTTCGGTAAAGTCATGTAGAAGGGAAGTAATAAAATAACAAAAATAAAACATAATTAAATAAATCTCACGACGTTTCGGCCACAGGTCTGTCGCGGAGACAGCTGTCTCCCCGACAGACCTGGTCTTCACCTGAGGACGGCTGCTTGCGTTGTGGCCGAAACATCGTGAAAATTATTTTATTATGTTTTATTTTTATTATTTTATTACTTCCCTTCTACGTGACTTTACCGAAAGAACCAAGAAAACAGATGTACAACTCAAGTTTTCACTCATTAATTCAGACCCAGCCTAAGGAACTGTGTTGGCAGTGATGTACAACCACAGGCAAATAAAGACCTCACCACTTCCATCACTAACGATGCCTTTAAATAGATTATACGAGCAACTAACATTTCTGGCAATAAACTTTCTTCCTTAACATTTGGCAGAAGAGCCGTTTGGTCAAAGTGTTAGCCCACTATGATTTTTTTTTCTGTTTAAAGACAGAGCTAATAATGACGAGAGTGGCGATTAACATCAAAGGATCTGATTTGCAGAAATAAAATCCAGGAAAATTATGTTAAAACCAGTGGTGTGGCCATTTTTCTGCCATTAAGTGCCCGACGCTACCTTTGCACCAACACACGATTTGTGCCCCTAAATATTTAAACTGTGCTAACATTATAACAACATCAAACGGAATACATGCGATCTAATCAGATCTCAGAAGCTAACCAAATTTGAGCCTGGACAGTACTTGGATGGGCAACTCCCATGCTTAAAAAAACAGGAGTTAAAGGCGGTTTAGGGGTCACTTTGGGGGCAGTGGAGCAAACTCCATTGTTGGACTATACTGTGCTCCCGTGTCTGCTCCCCACCTTCGCCGACCCGCAATGACCAGTGTGGTGAAGTATTGTCAAATTACGCTAATAACCTGCATGCTGTTTGAAGGCCCTCATCCGCCACTGGATTGACAAAAGGGCTACACTCACCACTCTAACACAACATTCATATAGAGACAAAGATCCCCGGTGTAGCCTGAACAGGCTGTTGGCACGAGCGCTGTTAGCGAGCACCTGTGAAGGCCAGCATGGCACACACCTTACCAGGTGCTCATTTGAGGCTGAGTCAAACTTACACACATTGCTCACACACACACACACACAGGTACACACATCATTTACACAAATGCACAACACACCACACACATATATACACCGTTGAATGAATAAATATGAAGCTCAGCTGACATGGAATTACTCTCTCTCTATACAGGCAGTGGTGGCGCGTTCACCGCTTGTTGAGGTTCATGGATCGAATCCTGCAGGCTGCCCTGGTTATTACTGCGGGTGTATTAGCCGTAAAATATGTGCCGCCTGCTTCACAGTTAATGTTAAAGATCCCGTGACATCATTCGGCAAGAGAAGGCCATTGTGTGCCAGCGCAATGATCCAAATTTTTCAAAATTGTAGAAATTAAATTTTAATTACTCAATCGGGATTACACAAAGCAACATCGCCCCCTACTGTGAAACTACTGCAGACTGTGTCTCTGAAATATAGCGCTCAAATGTAACGCGTAACTTCGTGATAGCCTTGCAGTACAAGAATGACAGTACCAGTACCAAATGTACTAAATTATTATTATAACTACAACAGCAGTGGTTAATTCATAATAAAAACTAATTTGGGTGAGATTGCATGAGTATAAATGTGTTGTTAACCCCCCACCACTCGACACAGCCAATTAGTAAGGTTTGTCATGGAAAAAAAGTTTCAATTTGTAAATACTTCAGCACACCGGTGTGTTGGAGAGTAAACCCACAACATTCACAATTTGAGTACGACGTTTCACTGGTGATTACAACCTGCCGTCAGAAACTTTATTAATTGGCTGCGTCAGGTGGAGGCGGGTTAACGACACATTTACACCCCCCACAAAAAAAACCCTTTATCAAGAATAATATTTCTATTTAAAGCTTTCGTGACTGCAGGGATTCATCTTCTTGGTTCTTTTGATAAAGTCACCTAGAAGGGAAATAATAAAATAATAAAAAAACGAAACATTCAGACGCTGCCTTTCCGGCAGACCTGTTCCTCACCTTAGGACGGCTGATTGCGTTGTGGCCGAAACGTCGTGAGAATTATTTTATCATGTTTCATTTGTATTATTTTATTATTTCCCTTCTACGTGATTTTACCGAAAGAACCAAGAAGAAGAATAATATTGCTCGCGAAAGGCCACGCGTCGGATTGTGCAGTGGCTAAATGAACACCTTCACGACGCCGGCTGTCGTTCTCCAGCCAGGCCCGTGGAGCTACTTCATCGTGAACGGCGGACAGGCGCGCACCCTGCTCACGCTGGCGGTCACGAGCCGCGTCGCGTCGCCCACCGTGCCGCCCATCGGCGTCACGGTGCGCGTGAGCGGCACGGAGAAGGCCGCGGCGCAGCGGCGGCCCATGTCGCTGCACGCCTTGGTGGCGCAGGGCTTCAGGGCCATCAGCGGGGCCAACGTCACGGCGGTCGTCGAGGTGCCCGGCGTCGACGCCTTTCACCTGCAGATGCTCGACAACGGCGCAGGTGCGGTGGTGGGGTGGGGAGGTCGGAGTCGCGCAGTCCGTCCAAGGCGGGGTAACACGGCCGTGAGCGGGCCAGACGCGCGCAAACTTAACTCACTCGTTTGCGTGTGGACTGGGCACCTCCTGCAACCAGTTGCGAGCGGTCATGCAACTGGGTGCTCACGGTAGAGCGAGGCTCGACGTTCGCGGGCAGTCGGTCTGCGGACTGTGATTGCTTGTTGCGATTCTACGGTAACGCCGTTTAATATTCCTTGTTGCGCAACGGCTCGCCGAGATGTGGCCAAAGCGGCCACGGGTGATTAAGTTGCACAGTTTTTGAGAGAGGTTAGGTTGCACAACCTCTCTCACAATGAATGAGGATCCGGCTCTCGTCGGCTGTGTAAAGCCACAGGGAGCACCTGGGTCTAAAGTGAGGCACCCGCCATGTGGCCATGTTGCACAGGGCGTGACGATGGCTGCCACCTTTGAGGCACAAAAAAATCCATAACGTATCATGGGAAGAATATCCCTCAGAACTGGAGGGTCGATGTGCAATTAGATGCATTGTCTTTAATGACTAGCAAAAAAACTGTGACTTTTTCATGGTCCGGGGAGACTTACAGATGTTTCCAGGACAGCTGCCTCAAAAATAAAAAGATCCTTGTAAAGCCAGCACAGGTGTCAAATCTACATGGGTCCCTTGCTAGTGGAATAACATGGGGTCCCCTGTCCCATTTCGTCCCTTTTCATAGCCCTGTGTTCTGAGCCCAGCCATCCCATAGCTCCCACTGCAGTTACATCGCCTGCACACTTGATCGCCTTGCCAGTGGTTGCCGCCCTGTCACTGGGCGATTCTAAAACTAACTAAAACTCAACTTTTTATTTTACCAGGTAAGGCCCACCGAGCTATAGAGCTCTTTTTAAGAAGCGACCTGGCCACAAATTATAGCTCATCGAAGTAGCATACCGTGTGGAAATTTATAGCAGCCAAATAGTCTAAACGCGTGTTGATTCTAAATGCTGAGGGACAATCCAGAGGACCCAGAGAAAAATCCACTCGACAACAGAGAGAACATGCAAACTCCAAATATACAGGCATCAGGGTTGAGATGGAATCCACGACCTTCTGTACACCAGGCGAGGTAGTTAACATCTCGCCACCTCAATGGATTTAAGAAACAATGCCCCTTGCTTCAACTGAAGTTGATGTAGCGTCACTCCTGTGGCATCGTGAGCTGCTGTTTTTCAAAAGACAGCATAGGTCAAAGCTTCAAATGAAAAAAACAGATCCAAGGCACGCTTCCTGACGTGGGCAATTAATACAAGAGAAGCCAGGGACAAACTAGTTTGAGTCGGGATAGGCTACGGCTGACGCCCAGGCTTCCTGTTTGGCCAGCTTACAACATGCGCCATGCAGCACGTCTATACACCATCCATTCGATACTATTTAATACCAAAGGGGCTCAGGCTGTTGTAATTACAGCTTGCAGCCTGTTCTCAGTAACCCATACCCTGCTATGTTCACATACGACGTTGGCTTCAGGCCCATTTTGACTATACAATTATAAACCCATTTAAAACCCCTTTTTTAATGTTTTTTTCTTCCTCCCCCCCCCACTGTGACTCGTTAATCGGCTATGACCGTGAGGTCGGGAATGCGGGGTCGTTATGAGACAGGTTTTTTGGCCACGTGGGTAACCACTCTTCGAACTGCAGTGCGTGGCGCATAGAGGACGTTTCCTTTCGGCTTGGCGTCCCAGGATACGATTCCACGCGTTTAAATTATACATCGCAGAATCTCAACCCATCATTCATGTGAACTTAAAATGCAAGAATAAATTAAGATTGTTTTTTTGTTTTTTACGTGCGTCGTGGAAAACGGCAAACTGGAATGACTGTGAACGCGTCTAATTTATTGCAATTACAACTTCCACCGAACACGAACCTGAGCGAAAAATTGTGCTTCTCCCAAACGATGCTCGGTGAAAAGTGATGGATTCAAGGTCTCGCGACGCGCTCAGAATTGTATTGTCACGCGTAAAATACGCGTTGAAAAAATAAAGCTGTAAATTCACGAGTTGTCTCATTTTCAGGGGCGGACGTGATAAAGGATGACGGGGTTTATTCCCGATATTTTACTCAAAACAGCGACGCTGGCTCTGACCAATACAGCTTTAAAGTCATCGTGCAAGGATGGAGGAGCCAGACGCGATTTTCAGAGAGATTCAGTCTCAAAAGCAGTTTCATTCCTGGAATACAAAACGAGAATGGTAAGGCTATACTATCGCGCCGCCCTTTCGTTTGACACGTTTAAACCAAGCGCGTTCGGCTGTGCCGTATTTTTCACAGCTGACCTTTTTAAACATTCATAACGCGTAGCTTTTTTTTTGTCAATGCCGTGGACTAATGATTCGTTTTAACCTTTAAAGAAGTAGCGACGAATGTAAGTAAAAAAAAAAATGCTCTTTTGTAATACAGCAGTCGCTCTTGGAAAATTGGCACACTTTTTTATACAATGCATTTCTACGAACATCCTAAGTCTTTGAGAGCCTTGGAAGGGAAATGGCGTGACAATATGACTGATTACAACTGATTCCATGTAAAATGCGAGTTATACAACTGGTACAGGCTTAATTTAGGTGACACTTAGTCATTGCTGATGTAGAGTATTCGTATTTACTGACCCTATGCTGTCAACAATAGAGAGCATTGGAATGTGCCATCTTTGAGAGCAAGGTCACTGGAGGTCAAAGACACTCTGAGGATAAGAAGATGCATTTGTTTTCTATTTGTGTGAGGTAATGACCTGGCCGCTAGGTGATTTACGATTGCAGATATGAGAAGTTGAATGTAATGGCCCACATATAGAGAGATGCATACACGAAGTCACTTCCAGTTGTGCCATACGTATAGTAATGTTACATCTGACACAAGAAGACAATTTTACACAAGCCGGTATGATATTACAACACATAGCAGACATTATTGTTGTTATTATTACCAAGGCTTATTTCGCCAGACCAATGCTCCCATATGATTACTGCCCGTGGTTCGCACAGCCAGCTTAAGCCAGATTGATCAATATGAGGATTCAATGTTAATTCCTGAGGCTGATACAGCCATACCAAGGCCTGATTATGATTTTTAGGGTTTTTGGTCATTGCGTGAGGCTCAGAGCTAAAACGTCTTTAGGATACATAAGGGTTCCAGTGTTCTAAACAAACGCTGTGTACGCGTCAATGGGGATATTCCATCTCAGGTGTATTGTCGAGGTACAGTAATATATTTTTTAAAAATAAAATAAAATGAATTGCCCAGCCTCACGGAGACAATATCTGCGAGCGGCACAGCCGTAGGCACTCACCTCGGTACACAGACACACACAGTGAGTCGGGTCGCGCCTACTCGTGCTCATCACCAAACGAGGCACTGAAAGGATGCCTCTTGCTGCCAGGAGAGACGGTGGTGTCACAGGTGCTTCCACCGGAGGCGCGGCCTGTGTCACAGCCGACCGAGGACTTCAGCCGCTCCGCTCCAGGCGGGAACTTCAAGGTAGCGTGACCGCCGAGTCTTGCAGTGTGAGGACGGTGACCTCCCGTGTCTCCTCTGAGTGCCCTGCTTCTTGACCTGCTGCATAGGCAGTGCTGAGTTCCTTTTAAACCCAGGGTTATATCGATCACCATTCAAGGCGCAATATAAGGAAATGTTTACTTTACCTATCGGCAAGGTCTTACATATTCTGTAATGAAAATGCAACTCGACAGTGACTCTATGTAGCCAGTTCGCTGGTGCAGTGGCTAGAAAGCGAGACTCGCAATTGTGTGTATGTTGATATTGTTTCGCACCGTACGTAGTCGACCGTGCTAATCGCAGGTGCGTGGGGAATTTGAAGGTTGTGAAATTAATTCCAGTTAGGGGTTGACTCAGATTTTGATTCCTGTGGGGTTGACAGAATGAGTACCGACTGTGTTAAATCCCCCTTGCCATGTGAATGTGGAATTTCTCCTGCTGCCTACGGGATATTCACAGTAGATTGGTGACTTACCATCATTTAATTAATTGCCTCATTTAGAAAATCTAACGTATTTACTGAATCTAAATGTCTTCTTGGTTCTTTCGGTAAAGTCACGTAGAAGGGAAATAATAAAATAATAATAATAAAAAAACATAATAAAATAATATAATTTTATGTTTTTATTATTTCTCTTCTACGTGATTTTACCGAAAGAACCAAGAAGATGAATCCCTGCAGTCACGAAAGCTTTAAATCGAAATTGAATCTAAATACTTTCAGATTAGCTTCAAAGGACTGCACAGATGAATTATAAACACTATTTGCTGTACTGCCATCTTCTGGCCACCTCTTAGGGTTTGGGAATTACAAAAAGAAATCACACAACTGTGATCCACAAACTGTTGTCTGCTGCACAAACTGTGCGTGTGTGAGTCACTGTTCAACCTTCCTCGGGTGGAGCGGTAGTGTAGTGGTTAGCACGCTGTGCTATGAACCCAGCGACCCGAGTTCGATTCCCGCTCACGGCCAACACCAGTGACAGTTATCTGAACCGGTCCTGGTCCTCCCCTAGGTCGACACAGCCTCAAATGAGTACCTGGTGCGGTGTGTAAACATCGCCACTAGGGAGACAAAGGCGGCCGGGCCTGGTGCTGGCCACCCACCCCCCTCGTGTACCGTTCCGGCCTTTGCAGGTGCTGCTCGCTAACAGCACTTGCCCCAACAGTCTGTAAAGGCTATACGGGGGGAATTTTTGTCTTTGTTCATCCTACCAGAACTCGACCTTGGCATTTCCTTCCTGAACATGTTGCCACACACAAAAATAGAATGAAAACTGTTCACCGGATTCGCAAGAAGCCAGTATCGTGTCTTAAACTTGTAGCTTTATATATTTCTTGCTGTTGTTTATATTTTTAAAACCCAGGTCTCCCTTAAAAAAATGTTAGCCTTTGTCAATTCATTGCTAGATGACTCCCCACACACCATGTAGACTGCGGGGGTTATTATGACCATACCTCACCACGCTGGTCAGTGCGAGTTGGTGAAGGCGAGGACCAGAGACATTGGAGCTTAGTACAGTACAACAATTGATTTTGCTGCACTGCCCCCTGCTGTTGTGTGCATTGTTACTGCTGCCCATAGCCCAATCCAGGTCCACTCCCGCTTAGCTTTCAAGATCTGACAAGACCAGGCGCATTGCTTTGCGAGGGGTGCCACAGTGGCGAGATGTTAACTCCCTCGGCCGGTATGCAGGAGGTCGTGGGTTCGGTTTTTACCTCCACATTTATAAACATGCGTTATAAAGTATTTGGCCGCTACACATTTCAACGCGATAAGTCACTTCGTTGAGCTGTCAATTTGTGGCCAGGTCGCTTTTGAAAAAATAGCGATGTAGTTCTAGATTTGAAGCTTTCGTGACTGCAAGGATTCATCACTTGATACAGTATATCTAGCTGTGACGGTCCCACCTGATGACGGAGACTTGTGTTGCCTCCGAAACGTCGTGATTTATTATTTTATTTCTATTATTACTTCTATTAATTGTATTTTTATTTTTTACCTACGTGACTTTACCGAAAAAGCCTAAGAGTATTGCGATGTCGCTCAGTGGGCCTTAACCTGGTAAAAAATAAAAATAAAATTGTTTCGTTTTATTTGAGAACAGCTGGTCTTTTTGGGTCGTGTTACAGACGAAGGCTGCCAGCACGTGACCGGCCTGTCGTGAACGTGTCTCAGGTGTCGGCGCAGTCGGCGTGGCCCCCGTGCCGTGTGACGGACCTGACGGCTGAGCTGCTCGATTTCGGCATCGTGAACCTGGCCTGGACGGCGCCCGGGGGCAACGCCGACAACGGCCGAGGTGTGAAGCGATTGTTGGGGAAAAGCGTCCTGGGATGTGCGTGCATGCTGGGGAACAAATAAGCGGCGGCGGCGGCCGCTGGGGTAAATTTATTGGCAGAGGCATGGCAGCCCCACGGGTTGTTGCGGAAAGGGGGGGCTGGTGGACCGTGGAGTGAAAGAGCGAGGTGGAGAGTGGTAAGGGAGGTTCTACGGTCGTTAGAATAAACAGCTAAGTACAGGTAGTCCCCGAGTTACGATGGTCTGACTTACGATATTTCGATCTAGATTTGAAGCTTTCGTGACTGCAAGGATTCATACTTTTAGGTTTTTTCGGTAAAGTCACGTAGGTAAAAATAAATAAATAATAAAACATACAAAATAAACATTTATAATAAAAAGTATAGAAATAATAATATAAATAAATAATTGGTTTAGATAATAAAAACAATAGAAATAATCATAGAAATACAATAATTATTTTATTTCTATTATTAGTTTATTTCTATTATTATTTCTATAATTTGTATAATGTAGGTAAAATATTTATTTATTTTTACCTACGTTACTTTACCGAAAAAACCTAAGAGTATAGATATTTCGATCTTAGGATGGCGATAGCGATACGACAAAATTGTAAAATATTTTACATTTCGCGCGGCAGGCAAACGCAGCAGCGTGGGAGGTGCGATACGTTCAATGCATGTTAAAAGTTTTTTTTTTATAGCAGATAGGATTGTTTCCTGAAAAAACTTTCTATTAAATTGCAGTTAATATAGGTAGGCTAAGAATTTACCTTGTTTTTTTACTTTACATTTTACTGTGCAATACAGTATTGTAATTAATAAATACATAGTGTATAGTTTATACAGTACGGTACTGTAAATTGCTCTGTTTTGCTAAATTATCACCATTCTTTAAGACTCCTGGGCAGGCTAGGCCATCTTCGACTTACGATATTTTTGACTTACGATGGGGTCGTCGTAACGCATCTCCATCGTAAGTAGAGGACTGCCTGTATTGTTAACGTTTTTTTCCCCCATTTAATTTTTTTACAAGTTGGCCCGCCACCACCAGCCCGTCAGGAGGAGCCACCACTGTAAATAAGAGTAATAATCCAGACAAAAGGTGTTGTTGTTTTACAACAATATGCCATAACATCGATTCTGTCACCGTGCCCTGTGTAGTTTTATTGTTTACTAGCTTTACTACCCAGCTTCGCCCGGGACTTGGATTCACCACGCCCGGCCGCCTTTGTCCCCCCAGTGGCGATGTTCACACACCACACCAGTTACTCGTTTGAGGCTGAGTCGACCTAGGGGAGGCCCAGGACCGGTTCAAATAATCGTCACCGGTGGTGGCCGTGAGCAGGAATCGAACTCGGGTCGCCGGGTTCGTAGCGCAGCGCGCTAACCACGACACTACAATGTGTTACGCTTCCACATGCGCGGGTCACATGACAGATGTGACGTCACAGCTCATTTGCCGTGCAAAACATATATACATTATTGAGCTCCCCCCCCCCCCCAAAAGTGTATTTTTATAATGTTTGCATGGTGTACAGTCTGGAAAGTACCCACATGGCAAATTTGCATGTTGGGAAGTACGCTAAACATTTTGAACACACACACATAATCACAACTTTGCCTTTTATATATATGCAGATTGAGTTTTTAGAGCCAAGCTGGCCAGGCTTTGGAAAGGACACACCCCACTTTTCACCCAGGCAACCAGGGAGCACAAACTATAGATATATGTCTTGTCTGATTGCTATAACAACAAACAATTACCAATATTAAAGAACACACAATTAAAAAAGAATAACACATATATTCTTAGGAAGCAGAATTTAAGTAACGTCATTTAAAAAAACTTTAAATCCTATCAAAGATTTTCAAACTGTCTGGGACACATATAATGTGACAACACCATATTGCATTTATAAATGAACTCAGCCTTGTTTTAGAAACCCCATTCGCATGCCGTGCAAGCCATGATGCGCGGACCAATTCTACAGATACGAGCGGGCATTTTGCTGTCTGGAAATCACCGTTAGTGTGCATTTGTTTTATACTTAAAACCCGTACAATTACCAATTAACAAGCCCCTCGGCTAAAGTGTGCCAACCTGTTACATACAAAAAGGAGCGACAATTCATTTCCCTGGCAATGCCAACCGTGGGTGCAGAGCCAAGGCGTGTTCAGATCAATATCATCGCAAGAAAATGTTGCCCAATGTTTAAAATGTATTTCACACACGTTTTTTAAAATGTCGTGGGAATATTATTCTCCGCCCCGTTGGCATTCAGAATATACTGCAGAAAAGAGCCGATTCTGCTTAATCATTCTGACAACAAGCAGCCGCTTGCGTTATAAACAGTGCTCATAAAACCATCTCGCAGCCTCAGGATGCAAATTATGAACACTTGCTTGGAATTTTAAATAAAGGGCACGCAGTCGGATAAGGGTCCATAAAAAGTGTTTGTCATTTTACAGTATATGTCCAGACACTGTTTTGGTCCAACTGTGAAATGTATCAAGACTGGCATCGTGCTCATAAGTCATCCTAGTGAAGTCATTTCTGTCCCATCTCCCTAAAATCGTGTTTCTTCAGTGTCCACACATGACAACAAATATATATACAAACACCAGCTTTTGACTGTTGACGACCTTCTAAAGCCGCATGCCATTGTACCGATCACCAGCAGGTGTGGTTATCACCGCACTATTTATAAATATCCCAATATATGCATCTGATGTCACCACTGTTTGATGCACACTCTCTATAAAGCCATCATTCTTGTATTTGACTAGGTGTGTAATTAATTATATACATGCATACTGTACAAGTTATGCAAATTAAATGTTTGTATCTAGGTCATGTGTTTGCTATGTACAGCAATGTGTTATATATAGCAAACACATAATGTGGGGAGCGGTGGTGCACTGTTTAGCACCCTGTACTACAAACCCGGGCGCCTGATTTAATTCCCGCTCACGGCCAGGACCAGTGACCATGATCTTGCACCAGTCCTGGGCCTCCCCTAAGTGGCCTCAAATGAGTACCTGGTACAATGTGTAAAAATCGCTACATGGGAGACAAAGGCAGCAAGGCGTGGTGTTGGCCACACACCCCCTCGTGTGCTCGCTAACAGGGCTTTCCCCAACAGTCTGTTAAGCCTATGTGGGGAATCTCTGGCTCTGGCTATGTATATGGCAATTGACACCCTGGACAACCTTGCAAACGTGATGTACCATCTCCAGATATTTTCAAGGTGAAATATTTAATAAATGTATATTTTTTTGGTTGCAACATCAGCAAAAAAAATCCCTCTCATTGTCGAGCTTACATCTTCCATGGGCCTTTATCACTGGACAGACTGCCCCAGTTCCAGAAAAGTCGTCCTCATCTTAGCCGCCCCTGTTCACATTTACCCTAAAATAAATCTGCCGTCTCTTTATCGCCGCAGCATCATTCTACGAATTGCGGGTGAGCCCCATGCTGGGCAACCCGGGGACGTTTGCCCTCCGCGCCCGCGTGGTGAAACCGCACATGCTCCTCAATGGCTCCCTTGTATCGCCGGCGCCGGCAGGCAGCCGTGAAACCATCACACTTAACGTGACGGATGCATGGCCCTGGACACTGGTGCCAGTGCTCTACTTTGCCCTCTGGGCCAACAACTCCCACAACGTGAGGTCCGAGATGTCCAACGTGGCACTGGTGGCCCTGGTGACTCCCAGGATCGTGCAAGTGCAGCGGTCACCCTCCTTCTACAAGAACTTGGCCGCCCTCATCAGCTCGGTGGTTGCGTCGCTCGCACTCTTGCTCTTCACGGCGGGAATGCTCATCGAAGCCGTGTGTAGCAAAAAGAGACGGGAGGACGATGATGACCAGCAGCTCAAAGCTTAGGTGATGGTTTTAGGTCAGTGGTGGGCAACTTGCTGCACGCGGCCCGTGTAGGCCCACGTGGTAGCCTGTTTGAAGTGCGTCTATGGTGTCGCGTAGGGTTATGATGAGTGCACAAGCACGATTTCGAGATCGTGGCCCACTGCGTTTCAAGATGGTGGCCCACTGCGGTGAAGGAGGGCTGATCACGTGGCCCAACAACTCCTCTAGGTTGCCCATCACTGTTTTTAGGCCCTCTCCTTTTGGGCAACTTGCTTTCATCGTTCCTTCCTTCGCTAAGTGTAGCACCTGATAGCTCATTTGCTTTGGTGCCATTGGCATTTGATCTACATGTAAAATTGAGTATATTTGTACGTGATTCCTGCAGGCAAATTTATATGTTACACCAATACAGTATGGCCTGCTGTTGTCGAGTAGTATCTATATAATACAATAACAAGCAACAGAGAAGTAATTTGTGTCTGTAAAGTGACATGGTATGATTGCTGTATAAGGCATGTTATGAATTGGATTTAATGCCATTGGAATGCTAATACGTGCACTGCACTTGCAATGAAAACAAATCTATGGAAAATAGGAGTGAGGTATAAATGTGCACCGCAGATAAACGGAATTGTCATTGTTTTTCTTAATTTCTGCACAATAATTTCCCCACACGTGCTGACTGTTGTGGTCTGTTCTTGGTTTGTGTTGTGTGTGATCTGCATGGCAAATCGTTTATTATCGAAGCCATCTCCTTGTTATCAGGAGATATGGCATCTTAGCACCATAAGTGTGTTACCTACAATTGCTTCAATGTCAAATATGTCCACTCAACATTGTGCATTAGGAGACACCAGAAATGTGATATTAAGAGAAACCTAACCATTGATTTGTGTGTATATTGGAATGTGAAAATGTAATATGACTGAAATAAAATGTCATGCAATTGCCATAATATTTAGCTTTTATTCCAGCTGATAAGGACTATGTAGTAAAATCATTTAACCTTTTCCCAAACCCAGCATAGCAAATGTTTCAGGGTGAATAGATGCCCGTGAATAGTGTATGATTGAGAGCAAAAGTGGTGTCACCCTGCAGAATGCCTCACTCAGTAGTCTACTGCCTGGTATTACACTGCACAAAATAATCACAAAATAATGACAGAGTTTCGTGTCAAACAAGGACCCATTTCTAACATGAAGGGAGCTTGCCTATAAACATTGAGCAGTCCTCCAACATTGGTTCAAACTAACGGGAATAAATTTAGTTTGCATTGGACCAATACTGCTGATAAGTTGTACTACGAGAACGTTGTGCAGCCAAATGGGTTGTTTAAAACCCACTCTTATTATATGGAGAAATAAATATGGGAAGGAAGCAAAATGTATCTTGGCATCATGCCACAGATCGCATTTATTCACGCAGAAAAAGCACATGACTGCACAATCTGCAGGTTCCCTGGTGATAAAAAATGTTTATAATATACATTGCTTTGTTAGTCCACGGCTGATTGAAATCCTTCCCATGCCATATCGGTCATATGGGTTGATTGACCATTTCTCATCAAGGTGGTCAATGTGGTTTGGTGAAAGCGTGAGGGCCCAGGACCAGTTCAGATATCACTCATCAATGATGATAACCGTGGCAGGGATCGAACTTGGGTTTCTGGGTTCATAGCACAGTGCACTGGTTACACTGGTCAACACACTTTTTCTGGCATAAGGTATTCCAACGGGTTTAATGTAATTTCGGGGTGCTGATTCCAAATCTGGCATCAGTTTTTGTCTATCACATCAGGTTTTTGAGATATCAAATATTGCATTTTCAATAAAAACTGCAGAAGAAAAATATTAAATAAATGTGGATATCTACATAAAATGATATTATAAACACACTATCCTAAAAATACAGCACCACATTTTAACACTAAAGCAGTCACTGACTCGCAACAACTTGCAATCATAAGTGACAGATTTAAATTCGGGTAAAATCAATGAAAATGGGGTATGCCGATAGCATAAAACTGAGATGTTATAGAGCAAATCTGAGATCAGATTTGGAATCAGCACCCTGAAATTAGTCTGAAAGAGCTGCAAAAGTCCAGGCCAGATTTTTTTGTTGTTGACCAGTGTTATAGGAGACTATGAAAAAAAACAAGTTGATGTCACTCAATTAAGAGCTAAACAAATGTAGGATGGTCAATTGCCCGCTCAAGTTTATATATATACTGCCACTTCCAAAATCACTCTCACTTTGAAATCCCAAGCTAATCTGATACTTTGGTTCACTCCGCCACCTCTTGTGCATTGCACAATGTCTCTGTATGCATTGCACAATGTCTCTGTGTGCATACAAAACGTATTCTAAAATGTTTCACTGGAAATAAAAAAAAACTTTTGGATAGTTTGTCCATTAATTCAACAAAACCATTTATGGTTTAGAGATCATACGTTGTATTTATAGAAATAATGTTCTGTTCTTCACAAACATTCAGTATGCATGCAATTTATTTGGGCACTCCAATACGCGTGGGGGGCAAAGTATGTAGTGTGGATAGAGTAACACGCCAAAAAGTGGGAGCACAGGCTGGGAAAAAAAATCAACGTCTCCAATGGCACCAACTTCTCTCTTCTTAATCCTTCCCAACCTTTCTGATGAAAATGCGCCTCGCATGTCACTGTATGAAGCAAGCTCGAGGCCAGTTGTGCCCTGTCGGACATCTGGTTAAACATTGTCACCAGAGAAATAAAAACGTCGGTCCGCCCCACGTTGATCCTGCTAGACCAGTCATGCAGCCTTCTTTTGTCGGCAAGTGTAATTGCCAGGGCAGATTCCAGCAAGAGGCAGAAAAAGCTAAACATAGGCGGGGCCACACCTACAGACGAGGTGGCACCTGCAGCCGAAGGACCAGGCAAGGGCAAGCGACCACAACACAAAAGTTCTCGCCCGAGACTCTTCTGCAGACGACATGGAGCAAGCCCAGCAAGGTGTCAAGTCGATGGCCAACGACGCCATGAATTTCTTCAACCGTGTCTTTCAGGTGAGCTGAATAAGTAGGGTTTTTTTTACCTATCGCAAATATTATAGTTTTCACTTTACGCTGCTCGTTCCCATCATCCTGCTGCGGTCAGAGTTCTCGACCGCCAGCCACGTCGCACGTCACAAGTCCCTGCGTGCGCTAAAAACCGTGCGAGCCAACGCCCGTGACTGGCCAGAAATTGATAGTCATTTCGGACCGATTGGTTAAAAAAAAAATTCGTAACTTTTTGACTGGCTTTTTTGGGAAGTTGGGATTGTGTGGTCTGGGATGTGTAGATCTAATGGGCGCATTTGTTTGTTGTGATAACTTTTGTTGACGTTTGTGCTTTTTGTTTTGGTACCATTTCGGAAATTGTTTATTGATTTTGCTTGGTAGTCGGGTTTTAATTTACTTGGTAGTGGCTGTATATGGGATTTGGACCTGAATTATAATTAATGTACAGCATTGTGAGATGATATTAGAATGAATGACGCTATATAAAATGCAAGTATTACTATTTCTCTCTCGCTCGCAATTCAAGCGTTTTTAAAGGTCTGCAGATTGCATAATTTGGTCTGATATTGGATACAAAATATTTACACGTGTCAACTCGATCATTGATAATACCAGACGGTACTGAGTATTTTGAAAATACTGTCGTAGTTATATGAAAGGGTATCCCCATTTTCTGAGATGTTCAATATGCAATTAAGGCAGAGTTATTTTAGTATTTTCTTTAACAATAAAAGCATGACGTAGACACAATTGAAGCGCTGAAATGTTACATTCACAAATGTTGGGCTGTGTGCTACATGCAGCTAAAGTTCACCAGACAATGAAATAAATAAACCTCGCATAATCTGGAAATGCATTTGCCACCTTTGAAGTTAACTAAGCGTGAGAGTATTGCACGTCAGTGTCATATATCCTGGCCCGAGGAGTCACATCACATCACACAAGCTATTTAAAGAGTCATATTAGTAATGCTGAGGAAAGCCATTTGAATTATATGTATGTACTATCAATTCTAATTAATGGAAAATGTCAATTGACATTTCGATATACATTTCATGCAAAGGAAAAATGCGTTCCTTCTGCTTCATTGAGATGCGTGCTAAAGTGTCACCAATGAGGGTTTTGGTCTTTCTTTATTTGATGAATATTGAGCCATAGAGATAATGCGGGCATTGTCTTGGTACTGTTCACCATTTGGCGTCCTCTGGTCTGACACTGGTGAGACGAGGCCATTTAGAAAACTATCTCTGGTGTAGACCAATCAGTTTCAAAGACAATGCAGAGATAATCAAGGCGTGTTTATTTGCATGTGGACCACAAGTGCATGTGGTTAATGCAGAATTGATTCCTTGCCAAAGGTTTCTATTTGGTGTTTGAACATCTTAACACCTAAATTTTGATCTAAAGCTTTCGTGACTGCAGGGATTCATATTCTTGGTTCTTTCGGAAAAGTCACGTAGAAGGGAAATAATAAAATAATAAAAATATAAAACAATAAAAATTCTGATGATGATTGCTTGTGTTGCAGTCGAAACGTCGTGATAATTTTTATTGTTTCATATTTTATTATTTCCCTTCTACGTGACTTTACGGAAAGAACCAAGAATATCTTAACACCTGTTTGATTGCCAAACAAATGTGAAACCTATTCTTATTTTTCATAGCTCAAGATAAATGACTATTTTTATTTAACCCACAACACCGCAAAACTCACGAGTAGAACATGCTTCTTGGTTCTTTCATCGACAAAAAAATGACAATATAATTTCTACAAATGTTTGCAGAACCGAAAAATCGGAACTGAAGTCGGCAGATAAACGTTTGAAAATGAGAACAAAATGAAAGACATACTTTTAGGTTTTTTTGGTAAAGTCACGTAGGTAAAAAATAATATAAATAAAATAATAATAAATGAAAATAAATAAATTAAATCACGACGTTTCGGAGGCAACACAAGTCTCCGTCTTCAGGTGGGACCGTCAAAGCCAAATTTACAAATTTACTGTACGTGCGGTGTTGTGGCTGTGACGGTCCCACCTGAAGACGGAGACTTGTGTTGCCTCCGAAACGTCGTGATTTAATTGATATATTTTCATTTATTATTATTTTATTTCTATTATTTTTAACCTACGTGACTTTACCCAAAAAACCTAAGAGTATGATTCCTTGCAGTCACGAAAGCTTCAAATCTAAAATGAAAGACCCTTGAACAAAACTTTCCTCGCTGCGTATTAATACCACACCCAGGAATGCTACTACACTGCAGCGTATGGTACTGTACAGTCTCAGGTGAAAATACAATAAATCTGCAGCAGCGACGACTTCCTCAAGCAGTGCAGAGTTGACGTTCACAGCCAAATGGAACATTCCCTTCTCAGTGCATTGGACCATGATCTAGGCACGTATTTATTTATTTTTTGACACTGCCACACATCTCTGACATTTGCACGCTGTCAAAAAAATAACAAGGATGGCGTTTTGTTAAACGAATATGGTGTACGGCGCTTTCTTGCGGATATCTAACAGTGTTATGACCGACCCATAAATGGGCTTCAGGTCCGAGCAGGGAAATTTATTTGATTTATGTCTCCTGCGGGGCAATTGAACTTTATTGCACAATTCCCAGATGACGTTGGCTTAAAACCCATGCACCATCAAAAACATAATTTTTTTATACAAGCAATCACACTAGAACCCATAAAAAAAAGCATTTAAGTAGAGTTCTGTTATTTAGCACAATGTAAAAATATTGCTGTTCCTTTACGTGTGGCGGACCTAGAAAAGCGTACTGCTTGTGCATTGTCACATTTTTAGCTTGTACCGGGTGAGCGCAGGCGGGCATTTAATTGAGAATGGTGCCTTACATAATAAATGAATCATAATTGGTATCAGTATTTTGTATGAAATAAATGAAAAATATTACCCACAATTATCCTTGTTTATAAAAATCGGTGGATCTCTTCCAAAGAACTGCACTGCAGTACTGTACATTTTATTGAGGGTCTTAATAGATGGTAAAGTGAGGACACAAGGGAGAGATGTGTACCAATTTCACTAGAAAAGAGTGATTCAACTAGATTATTTAAATAAACAGCAATGACAAAACAGGAGATCTGTGGTCTCCTGTCATCCAGTTCAAGCAGCAGTGTGAATTTTCCCTCAAGGTTCCCATTTCCCACAATAAAAATGGTGACCAT
The DNA here is from genome assembly GCF_964198595.1 of Lampetra fluviatilis. Taxonomy (NCBI): domain Eukaryota; kingdom Metazoa; phylum Chordata; class Hyperoartia; order Petromyzontiformes; family Petromyzontidae; genus Lampetra; species Lampetra fluviatilis. Next base: position 8,203,598 of record NC_136294.1, on the reverse strand, counting down.
AATCATGACCATGTAACTATTGCACGCTGGTTTTTTTTTCACTTTAACATAAAAAATAAATGAATGTCATGTGCAAGTGATATGACTGTGCGGTAGCATGTTTGACATTTGGTGCAGAGGTTTGTGGTTCAAGCCCCACGGCTGTCCTGGTTAATACTGCGGGTGTATTAACCGAAAAGCACCGTGCGCCGCCAGCGTCACAGGGAACATGAACATCCCCTGACATTTTTGAGGAACAGAGGAGGTCACGTGTGTCGGCGTAATGGTCCAAATAAATAAAAACTATCATTAAATTACTCGATTGGCAAAATTACGAAACTACTGCAGACTATAATCGTCTGTGCAACATCGCGCTTGTTACAGCTTTGCACGATAAGAATACCAAATGTACTCATGATTTGAATTCACGATACCGAAACGTATGTATTCTCGCTTTTGTGAGAATAGTGCCAAGTTTTAGTTTTACAATGTGAGTAGTTAAAAAATCTAGTGATTTCTTTTTTTACACCAGCATGCAATGGAACTTTACAAAAACGTAGCATTGTAAAAGGCCCTCAAGTTAATAATATAACAGTGAATCTTTTACACTGAAATATGCCAATTTTGTACAGGCAGTAGTTATAGACATTACAGTAGTATAGCGCTACAACCTATAGTTTTGTACACCTACTTACATTTTTATCAGTTATTCCTTTCACTTCAAACGCACACACAGGTTGAATGCTTCCCTGCAGCCGGATGTCCCTTCCTCCGAAGACAAATTCACGCGAGTGCCGGCTGTACCTGCCTCCTAAGAGACATTCGCGTGCGTGCCCTCGGCAGATGGCGGGAGAGACGGTGGGCCAAGCCGAGAAGACAGAACTGGACGCCAGCTTTCTCAAGCTCTTTGGCGATGTGGACATCACCAAGAACTGGACAGATAAGCTCATCAAGCAAGTTGAAGTGGTCATACAGCCCAATCCCAGTAAGTCCCATTTCTCTGGTGTGAGGTCAAGGGTTTAAGGTGCAGCCCTGCAATTGCTTGCTCATTTTCATTGCTGGTGTAAGGGCCTCCAACTAGAGAGAGCTCTAGAGGGTATTTTTGGCCTACTCTTCAATGCTGGCCTGATGTCTTGAAAGAGGTGGGTATTACCCACAATTCACCCTACCACACGCGACCTTCCAGTAGACTGCAGAGTACATATTCACACAGCTGGGTGGACAGAGGTGGGCAGATTGCAGAAACCTGCGCATTGCTTCAACTGCTGTGCCGCAGAGTTCAAACCGGAGACTTCTCAATTTTAAATGATTAGCAAGCTGTGTTGGAGAGCCAAGCCACAACATTTACAATCTGAGTACTGTGGCTTGGCTCTCCAACACACCGGTGTGCTGTACTAGTGACGAATTGGCACGTTCTGTTTACGTGACAACCCTTACTAGTTGGCTGTGTCGGGTGGTGGCGGATTTTAACGACACATTTTATTTATATACGCGATCTAACCCAAAAACCTCTTATGGATGATATTGATCGCGAAAGCCTACGTGTCAAACTGAGCGGTAACTCAGTTTGGCGAAATAAAGAGACATTTTTTCTCACACTACATACAATTTATTATAAAGTCTTTGTCATGTTCTACAAACGTTTTAAAGGGCTGAAAAAAGGTACGTGTCAGATTGCATATGTGCACCCATGCATCACATTATTTATCTTGCCACTATAACATCTGCGACATCACAAATCAGTATTGGGTTGCCATCTGTTGTGCATTTCGTGTGACTTTACTTTATTTTTCTTGTCAATTTAATTGATTTGCTGACTACATACTAGAGCAGGATGTCCTAAACCATCGCAAACAACAACAACAATAAAACCGAACAAGTAAGATTTAAATTTAGATTTGAAGCTTTCGTGACTGCAGGAATCCATACTCTTTGGTTTTTTCAGTAAAGTTACGTAGGTATTGAATAAAATAAATCACGTTTCGGGCACAACACAAGCGTCCATCATTAGGTGGGAAAGCATGTGTCGTGCCCAAAACGTCGTGATTTATTTTATTTTATACCAAAAAAAACAGAGTAAAGATTTGAATTGCTTAAATGCTGTACTCGTAATTAATAACACATTTTACCCCATTGCATCTTCTGATGTCGTTCTCTCCAGGTGCCCGGGTGCAGGAGTTTTTCACCGGTTTTCTGGACATGCCACCAAGCCCACGGCAGACAGACACCGAGATCCTGGGTCAGAGCTTCGTGGATGCCGGCCAAGAGCTGGGACCCGGCACTAACTATGGTGAGCAGATTGAGTGCGTTTCTCAACGCGGAACATGGGCAGCCCATTACCGCCCCATTAATGTGATCAATCCATTTATATGCTGCATTCAATGGCCAATTTTACTATTGATTTGTAGGCTCCATAGGCAATCTTAAGTCATTTTCATAGTACATTGCACGTGTCTAAATCAGCTTTTTGTATTACATACAAGTCTTTACCATGGTCAGCCTTTGAACAAATCACCTGGAACGTGCCCCCAAATATTAGGATCGAACCAGAATAATGCTTGTATTGACGTCCATCATGCACAACAGATATTGTAGACTGCGTGGCTAAGTGACAGGCAGCAGAGGGCATTGCAGTAAAATCCATTGTTGGACTGTACTTCTACGTTCCCATGTCCATATGCCTTCACCGACCCACACTGACAAACATGGTGAAGGACGGTAAAATAACCCCCATGACCCACGCAGAATGAGGTCCTCATCCAGCAGTGGATTGAAAAAAGGGCTGTACATATACGTGTACCACTTGGTCAAGATAGTTCAACAGTTACCTGCAGAAACTACAATTATCTACAATCAGCTTTGGGAAATTGCACTGAAGTAGTCACTTAAAAAGTCCCGATATATTACAGAACTGTACTGGAATTCTCTACTGACGTCGGGACGACACATCTTGGCAGGCAACAACAAAAGAACTCATCATTAATTCATAGTCATATCTCCCAGGCATTTCACGCTTGAATGGCACAAAGTTCTCCTTAACTTTGTAGATGTGCTTAAACCCTATCTGATGCCATTTTGTACCCTCAGAGCTCGGGCGTTGCTATTCCAGAGTGCAAATACAGTACCGATTTACAATGGGCTTGTTAGTTTAACACGTAGGCTTTCGCGACCAATATTATCCATAATAATAATTTTTTTTGGGTTAGATCGCGTAAATATAAATGTGTCGTTAAACCTGCCACCACCCGACACAGCCAACTAATAAGGTTTGTCACGTAAACAAAACATGCCAATGCGTTACTAGTTGTGTTGTACTCGATTTGTAATTGTTGTGGTTTTACTATCCAACACACCAGTGTGCTGAACGAGTAACGAATTGGCATGTTTTATTTACGTGACAAGCCTTACTAATTGGCTGTGTCGGGTGGTGGGGGGTTTAACGACGCATTTATATTTACGCTATCTAACCCAAAAAAAACTCCCATAATGGGGATGTTATACATTCATCAGTGAATGAAATTAAACCATCAATGAACTGTGCACATGAGCACTGATAACACCAGGATTCCCTCCACTGCTTTTGTATGACAAATCAACGATATCCCAATGTAGGGCCACAGAGCTTGGGCAACTGTTGGTGTTGTATAATGGCTGCCGTCCCACCGCCTGTGGTTTCCTGCACCTCTCACGTCATTCTCTTGCTCTCCGAGAGCGAATGAAGACCGCGCCTGATATTTTTTTTGCAATATTTATCTTTATGCAAGGTTACATCTCGAGTGTTCCATTGTGGATTCAGGTGCTGCGCTGACAAAGGCAGGCGAAACCCACAAGCAGCTTGGGACCAGCGAGAAGGAATACATCCATGTCGTCTCCAAGGATTTCCTGGGCCCTCTGCACAAGTTCCTTGAAAACGATGTTGCCATCATTGCTGTGAGTTTCAGTTTCGCACTCCGTGGTGAAGAGGTTTCATCTTCTGAGTCATACCGGTGTCTAAAATTACAACCAAAAATTCACTACAATACAGTGATATTTCCTAATTGATTAATCGATAAACACAGTGTGATGGTAACTATTACTACGTACGTGTAGCTTTGCATTACCCTGCTAAGAATTACACAAAGGACTGAGTATAATCTGTAGGCGTTTGAAATGCCGTCTACTTAAATAAATCAGTTGATGGTCTTTGACCTTCGTTGTATTCATGAAGTCCATCCACAGTTTAAACAGGCTAGCGTGATATGCTTTAAAAATGTTCGTGTATATATAGGTCACGGCAGGTTCAATAAAATAAAGCACCAGCTAGGAAAGTGCTTCCTTTATAGTGGACAATACAGCACAGTATATTGTACATCTTGAAAAAAATTACACGGTTGATTGTGTGCCTGTGTTAATGCAGTATATGTTCATCCTCTAACCTCAATGCTTTGTATACCGTAATGTGTTTTCAGAGAGAGAGGAAGGCTCTGGAAGCCAAACGCTTGGACTTGGACACACTCAGGTCCAAGCTGAAAAGGTGCACTGATGAGGAAGAAAGACAAAAGGTACGGTATGGCTAGGCCGATTATGAACACCACCAGCTGCAACACCAAAATACATGAACACTGGAAATATCACATTGTAAAAAGTAAAAAAACGTAAAGATTTGAGTGATCCAATTACAAAACTTTAATGAACATGTAATAGGAAATGGCCTAAGAAGGTCATGATTTCGTTATTATTTCGTCAGTTACACAGTCTGCGTTCAAACACGAGGTACGCTGACATGTCACAAAGCAACAAACCTTCATTTGGTTGCTGCCCTGTCTGACATCTCTTGTACTGCATTCACAGCTGGAGGCTGAAACCCGCCAGGCCCAGGCCCAGTTTGATCACCAGGCCGAGACCACCAAGATCCTCCTGGAAGGTCTCAAGTCCACTCACGTGAGCAGCACAACGGCAGACACTTTGACATCTCATCTCATCGCACTCGGCCACAACACCTATATCTATACTCTATATCTATCTATATCTAAATCAGCTCATGCTTCATGTAAATCGCATAAATTCTGTGTGGCCACCTCGCACTGAATACCTTCCCTCTCTCTGCCCTCTGTGAAGACAGAAGCTGCTCCATGCAGCTTAGGGCCTTCATGTAGTCATCCCTATACTCCTCTCTCCTGACCCTCTTCCTCCCTATCCCTATTCATTGCTTTTCCATAAATTTCCTCCTATTTCCCATTCTTCTTCTTCTCTCTTTCCCATTCCTTTATCCAAACAATATTTTATCTTATGTTTATAGAGCACCTTCACTCGATACTCCCCTTTCCGTGGTGTGCTACGATTATGCTGAAGATGGGCTTTCATACTCCAATTTTCGCTCGGGACAATCTCGTTCATTTTAAAAACGATGCTCTCCATTGGAGCGAAGTGGGTTCTAACTCACTTATTTTACATTATCAATGAATATATGACGTCATTTTCTTTCATTTCAAATTGACAATATTGATAAACCTGAATAGATGCACTTTGAAAAGGCAAGAGCATTAGAGTTTTGTAAACCCTGAATGTGCACATGCTTTTTTTCATTGACTTAAATGTACGTAATGCATTGAATTTTTATTGTAAAATATCATATTTAGCAGTAGGCTCGTTGTGTTGAGTGGTGAAAAAAAGCATGTGTGGTAGGGCACTGCTTCTATTCCACCGTCTACAAAGTGGGTTCTCAACTATGTTCGGGTGCACATCAAGACCCATCCCCCCCTCCAAACTCTGAAATCTTGAAGTGTTTTGGACAATTGCTTGGCAACATGTGTGACTGCCATCTGCCACCTGACACCAGCGTGAAAAATATGGCCTCCAGTGGGTTTGTATGGTTTTTTTGGTTGGGATTCACACATATACACTGCCCAATTTTGTTTGACACGGTACTGCCATTTCCCACACCCAGGTGAGTCACCTGGCATGCTTGCATCACTACGTTGATGCTAAAGCCAAATACCACGAAGACTGTCTGAAGAAGCTGAAAACCCTGCAGCAAGACTTGGGAAAGTAAGACACTTGATACAATTTGTTTTTTTGCCAAGAAACAGCTGATTTGCGACGTAACATTGTGATGATTTTCTGTACTAGATTTATCAGGGTTGAGTGGTGGTGCACGGTAAGTTTCTTGAATCCCTCCATCCTGCATTATAAATGGATACACATGTTAGTCGATCAGCAGGCTGCGTGTGATGAGATAAAATGTGGTTACTCCCACCTCTTCCAAGACGTAAGGCCAGCATGGAAGAGTAGGCCAAATACACGCTTTAGAGAAGCTCTGTAGAGCTCCATCTAGTGGAGGCCCTTCCATCAGCGGTCACGCAAGTTATAACTTGCAGACCTGCACCTTTGCCTTGTAACACATACACAAACTCTATGAGATACGTGGGTAAGGGCTGCTGAAGTTTGCTTTGGTCCCACCCCACTGCATGTCTCCACTAAGTGGTCATTATGCTATCTTGGCATGCATTGGTTAAAGTTTGGTGTGCATGTGGGCTTCAACAGCTGCTTACATAAATTTCATGTAAAAATACACTCGTTTGAGATTTTCATTGTAGAGGTGTTGCAAGTAAAAAAAATGTCGTTTCACAGTGACGCTATTCGTGATATTTTTATACTGCTCAGGACAGCTATTTGGGATAATTTAAGCGTGACTTGTATTAGGATTGCAAATTAAACAAGCAGGAAAGTCTGACAAAAAAATAGAACTAAGTATATAACAGAATTGAAATTGTCTGCATTAACTTAACATTAGGCTTGTTTTTAGCCCCATATTCATATATGTACCAATGACATATTATTGCAAAGCGTTCATAGGGTTAACTATACTAAAACATACTGCTAAAGTATGATCTTGATTTGAAGATTTCGTGACTGCAGGAATCCATACTCTTTGGTTCTTTCGGTAAAGTCACGTAGGTATAAAAATAAAATAAATCACGACGTTTCGGGCGCAACACAAGCGTCCGTCATCATGCGTTAAAACGTGCTCTCTCTTATACATTGTTTGAGCTTTAACAAAAATGGACAGTAGTCTATTTAATACCCTGAAGAACATTATCTCTAAAGTTGGACCCTTGCCAGTGATATTTTATAAGGCTCATTTCTTCAAATTTAACTTCTCTAAAGATGAACACAGTATTTCTTTGCATTAACTACCGACGCAGAAGCTAATCTATGAATTCTAATCTATAAATTGCAGCGTTCCTGCATAGTTTATCAGTGCAAAAGTGATCGGGCAGGAGTCACGTTCAGTACTGCAATAACCATAATTTACATTTGTGATTAGGAAACCTGAACCGCCAAAAGTGGCCGATCCTCCAAAAGTGGCCGATCCTCCGAAGAACACATATGCCCCAAAGAACGTGGATCCTCCGAAGAGCACAGTCTCCCCAAAGGTCGTGGTTCCTCCAAAGGCTGAAGACGATGCTGAACTCTCCCTGATTGATGGCCTGTAAAGTCTGGTGGTGAGATGAACATTCACGGCTTTAAGAAATGCGAAATGTAATTCCACGGTAGGAAATATTTGACTTACTGGATATATTTTCATGTCAGAATAAACATGTAAAACAGTTAACGATAACAATAAACAGCAAAGAGATGTGATCCAGCTGTTTACTGGATATCTGTAACAATGAGCTTCATAGCTCACCGGATTCCTTCAGTATAAATAAAGATTTCGGTTCTGATTCACTCACTGTGCTATGAACCTGGATACCAGGGATTGATTCCCGGTCGAGGCTAACAGTCGAGCATGATATCTGAACAAGTCTGTACTCTCCCCTCCTTCACCAACCCGCACTGACCAATATCGTCAAACAATCCCTATGGTGACACAGTGCACGGAGGCCTTCATCCAGCAGTGGAATTACAGATATGTAAATTATTATAATTGTTCGTAACATTACTGTAGTTTTCCTAATTCATTGCAACATATGCTGCTGGATTTTTTTTCTTCCCCCACCACCCCCCAGTGTTTCAAATCCAGAGGATGCAGACTGGGAGGGACCAGACGTGCCTGAACAGCATAACGTCATCGCAATAAACGGTTCCAGCGAAACTCGCTAAAAGTCCCACCACAGTAAGCCAAGGGCACGAGGTTGGGTTCGATGTTTAAGCATGGTCAAGAGAGTAAATTGGACTACAGTATTGCAAAGAAGTAGGCAATTGCCACTGTACTGTGTACTTTCATTCAAAGAGGCCACAATTCGCATATCGTCTCTTATGAATTATGGCTGGCATGATGGGCTTTGTGGAAATGGTGATTTGTTTTAAACTGCTTGGTTTGGGGTGACGGCGGTTCACTTATAGGTTAGCACTTACAACCACGTAGAACGACGTAGTACAAATCACTTGTTTTACATGATTTCAATACGCATTTATATAACGTATGTATGCAGAGAATTCAACGGTGCCTACGTTTTCCTATCTCGGTGTCAATTGTGTATTTTAATAACAATGTTAAAGAGCTTCGGGCTGGGTATGCAAATCTGATAAATAAAGTGTTGTTTTTTTTACTGGAAATTGGAGCTAATGCAACATTAAATAAAAGGATTTTTTCTTGAAAATAAGTTTGTTACGGTGCTGAAATTTGTTTAATGAGAGTAGTGTATATTTCAATGTAGCAATGTAAATATGCATAAAAGATGAAATTATTTACGCAAAAGGGTTAATTATAAAAAACTATGTTAACACCACAGCAGCTGCAGATGTTTTAATTACTGTAATCCCAAAAACTTGGGAAATAAATTAAATTGGCTCCGAGTCAATCGCACAAGCCGCATACAAAGAAAAGTTATGGCGGTCTATAATGTTTCAATGCACGACTAATTACAATTTTATTCTATCATCAATACTGCATACAGTGACTTAAATCTGGTCACAAATTTAAGCCGAGACAAGATATAAAAAATACAAAGCATAATACGGGACTGCATTATTTGAAGAGCCGTGTATAAAACAGTGTCCCTTGTTCAATACAATGCTGCCTTTGAAAGCCATTATGCCATTCATTGCTGCAGCTCAATACTTGGCTTGCTCCTTTATGAGTTATTCAGCCCATAATGCCTTGCATTATGTACGGTTGTTTGTATTCAAGCCACGTGCCTAGAATCACTCACAGGCAGATGCGTATCTCTGTCTATGCAGCTAGTGGAAGTGCCTATTGCATGCAGATTACTGGTGATAACATCACAACACACCGTTGAGTGCTTTGGGATCATTAGAAAACAAATAAGCGAGTAAAGCTGACAGCATTTGAGGACACATCTTTTATGTAAAATAACATCTTTGTATTTGAAAGAGATGATACAGTATTTATGATAGTGAAAAGTGTCCTTATTCTATTCACAAGTCTGTCCGTGGGAGGAAATGGGAATTTGCATCACATGATCACGTACCAATATGTTTTTGGGAGGACAGATTACCAAATAATTTGAATCCCATCTTGGCAAATGGGATTTTTGCCCGTATTTTAAGTGAAAGTCGCAATGTATTTTTTATGGAAAAATACTGAAATGGTATTTTTTTCACGAGGGAAATCATGCCCAGTGTGTCCCTGAATATACCCCACTGAGCCCCAGCATCGCCCTTTCTCATCACAAATCAGGAATCCCCACCATTAGAGCAGTAAGCCTGCACGTGGAGCTTAATAATTTCTTCATTTCCCCAAGTGCTGGCAACAATAACATAATTTCCATTAAACAACAGACAGTAACATTCTGCGCCAGTTTCGCATCCTGCCTAAACAACAGTAACGCATCGCCTAGGTGATTTCCTTCGTTGCTGGTAAATAAAGACATTGTCACATTTTTGTCAAATATGAAACAGACATTTTTGCCAAATATCATTTGGGTCAAACATGTTAAAGATAGCATTTTCATTACACGGCACAATACTTTGAAGCCAATAGGCAATGGAAGCATCTTAATTCTATATGGCATGCTCTAAACAGCATTGGGGTGGTGCTCGTCCTTGTTGTAGATCCTGAATCAATGGTGAAAAAGCCACATTTGTATGGTTTAGACCAGTCTCCCCATAGGACAATCATTAACTGGGTTACCATTAACAAGCAGAATAACTTCCCATTATCCAAAACGGAATTCTTTCTCCTTAACAACCCACTGGAGTCGGTGTACTGTGATGTATGCATTGTTTTCACATTACGGTTCCTTGTTAGTGGTGTAATTAGATGGCATTTGTCACCCAAAGCTTATTTTGCCTTCTTTCTCAATCACGATATCCTGAAGGCATCTGCAGACAAAAACAGCCATTTTTTTTATCAAGGTCATTAGGATTAGTTTTTTTTTGCAAGGATGTGTATATTTTATAACCATCCAATTGATGTTTTCAATGTGTTATAGAATAAAAGACGCTCTAAACCAGGCTGTAACTGTTGACCATTACATGTAGGCCCTGTCCACACCCATCGAAGTATCTGTGCGTGGTGTCACTATTTCTATTGATATTTACATATCTGACCTGTTCACTTATCCATCTCTATACCTCAGTCCCCAGCAAGTCACGCATGCGATCTTGTACTCTGTTCAACTTAGCAAATCCACAGTTTATGGATGATGGGCTGAGTGACCTCCGTGGCCAGAAGTTCAATCTTGCCATCCTACAAGCGGGAGACTTTTGCAGTGTTAGGGCCTTTTTGTTGCCCCTATGCCACCCCTACAAACCTGCCCCAAACACCTTCGGAATTTGATTAAGTATTCGATGTAATTGCCTTATAGCGTCTTGCCTGTGTTTTCTGTACAGTCTCATCTACTCTCACATGTACGATCTCGTCTGTTTCACGTAAGTCACATGTCGTATGAAATGTGTTACAGTCATATCTGTTTCGTAGAAGTCTGCCTTATTTGAGCTGTCAGCACTGCTGTGCTCTCAACGTCCAAACCGCCCCCCGTCTGGTGTCTTGCCTGCATTGTGTGGCCCATATCTTTTGTTTCAACTTATTGCGTTCAAAGAAGTGACCAGGATAGCCACATGTGCAAGGTGTAATCTAGGTCAGCAAAACGGCAAGTCAATGACACGAAACAAAAATACGTTGAATAACGAAGCAAGTAGAAACATTAAAATAGCGAACACAACCAAACATAATTCAGAGCATTAATAAAAAAAAAACTCTTGATAACTTAAGCTTTCTTAAAGCACCCGCTCTCTCGTGGCATTTATATGTCAAAATGTTTTATAAATAACTGGACATCTGTAGGAAAAAAAGCGCTTTGCAGCTCACCGTATTAACCCCACTCTATGGAGATAAATATTCGGGGATCTGAAAATAACATGCCCCCGACCATCACCACCCACCCCAGCAAGGCCAGGGGACACACAACGCATTTTCTTGGTTCTTTCGGTAAAGTCACGTAGAAGGGAAATAATAAAATAATAAAAATTCAACATAATACAATTATAATTTCCCTTCTACGTGACTTTACCGAAAGAACCAAGAAGATGAATCACTGCAGTCACGAAAGCTTTAAATCGAAATTTAAACACAACGCATTGTTTGAAAACAGAGGCTGTGGGCGGCACAACAGCTGGGGGGGCGGGGGGGGGAAGGCTTCTGTCTGCCCACCCCGGATGTCCTGTGCGTGTTGAGGGGAGGGGGAAGGCCTCGCGTCCATTGGACTCGGAAATACTTCAAGGCGGTTAAAAAGAAAAAAAACATCACACATACACCGGCACCGCGTTTACATTTTGAACTGCTATCGCCTGCGTCGGTGGGATCTTACATGCACGTCTGCGGCGCTTAACCCGTGAGCCACCTCGCCATGGACTTCAACATGAAGAAGTTAGCGTCTGACGCTGGCACGTTCTTCACCCGCGCCGTTCAGGTGATGACCGCCGCGTCTCCCCCCCCCTCCCCCCCTGCATTGCCCCGATATTATGGGACGCTTTTAGGAAAACCGTAAGGCCCCGAAGGCATCCAGGCCTCACCACAGAAACGTCGCGGAAACCTGAATATGTTTGACGTGCGCGTGTCCGAGTGGCGTTTTAAAGTGAATGTTGGGAATAAAGACGATTTTGCGCGGTGTTGAACTTGTGGTTTTAAGTCGCTGCTGCTGATGTGGCGTTTGGTGACATGCAATCGGGGCGCTGTATTTGCTAGATCGCATAAGCGGGAGGGCTGTGTTTTGCTTGATGTGATTGGTGCGATTTTGGCACGCGCGCGCTGTGGCCAATCGCAGGCGAGTAAATTGATCGATGCGCGTATGTGACGTGGGAAATTAAATGTAGGTAAAGGTGTAATTTTTAGGACATCGATTGTGTGTGGCTTTTGAAGTTAAATGTCCAAACTTTTAATCTGACGTTTGTCTTGAGCTTTGGAAGGAAACCCATGACGAATTTAACAGCCACATGATCAGAGTAGACAGCCACAACGAATTGCAAGATAAAAGTCACCAGCGTGAATTTGTGTAATTTTTACCAACATTTTGAGAATGTATATAATAAGGATGTGATCTGAATTTATGTTCATTTTTATTTCTTCAAAATTAGTTGGAATGGAAACGCAGTATTGTAATTTGTTTACTTTGTCGATTTAAATGTTATGAAATGCAAATCAACAAATAACCCCACCTCTAACCAAAAAATCTCACTGAAATTGTATTTTAAAATGGGATAAAATATAACCTTATGCAAACCAGCTGACCACTGTACATTCCTTACATTTTTAATGTGGTTTTGTCCAATGTATTTAATTCAAGTAGATTTTGGATATTTCCTGTTAAAGAGTGTTATGTGCACTGTATATGTAATAAATTATATATATATAGATAATGAAACACATTAATTTAAAAGATGGCATCTAGTCGTGTTTAAATGGTGGGCCTATGAGAATCTGCGTAAGTGGTTTTGTAATTAGACGCATTAACATTTGATTCTTACTAATATACATTTGACTGTATATCAACAACATTCAGTTCCCCTGAAAATTATATGCAATTAATTAATGTATCAATATGCAAGTCATATGAGTAGAGTTATTTGGTAATTTTCACAACTGGAGCACAGTATTCTGGAATGCATATTGATTCATAGCACTGCTCCATCATCCATGATCTATCTATCCATCCAATGCCCCCCCTCCCCCCCAAAGTCATCACCATCTCTCATAGTCTTGCAATGAAACAATTCATCTAGTTCCTTCATATAAGCTGATTTCATCACTCCATCTCTCGAGTTATCTTGAACGTGTTCCCTTCCTTGGCCATCGTTATTCTCAACCACTAGCGACATATCCTGCCCAAGCCCACTTTTCCTAACAGTCAGCATAATATATCTTACTTGCTTTTGTTCTCTAATCCAAGTGTGTCTCTTGTCAGTGTAATTCCACGCATGGCCCTATACTTGCTTATTTGTGCAATTTTTTGTTGTAAATTGTATTTGATTGTCTATAAATAATATACCCTGATTATATATATACCTAAGACAGTTATTGTGGGCAGAAATAAAGAGGCGCACAAAAGGATATTGTAGTGCTTTCGGAAATGTGTGATTAATAACACTGTAACAAAACAAAAAATGTGGTTCCTGGGTAGTAAGTGTTATTTCCTAATATGCCTCAAAAGTACAGAAAATGGCTATTATTCCCCACAAACTTTGCTTTTGTGACGAGGACACAAAAGCAAAGTTAATAATCCACTCCATTAATAACACTCTGTAACACTTTTTTTTTGTTCCTGGGTAGTACGTGTTATTTCCAAATTGCTTATGCCTCAAAAGTATAGAAAATGGCTATTATTCCCGACAAACTTTGCTTTTGTGACCAGGACAGTGATATTTTGAAAGTTACCTATTTTCAATGAGAAAACGTGTGCATTTATGTCTTTAATTCACATAAAGTCCTGGACACAAAAGCAAAGTTTGTGGGGAATAATAGCCATTTTCTATACTTTTTAGGTATAGGCAATAAAAAAATAACACTTAGTACCCAGGAACGAAAATTGTGTTACATAGTGTAATATAAAGCAACGTGCATAAAGAAGCATTGTCCCATCAGGATTTATTTACGGCTGCAGTGCAGTAAATATTTCAGTAACCTAAGTATTTATTACTGCCTGTTTTGTGTGGCAAAGGATAGTGAAAACTTCGTAGTCTGCCCAGTGAAGGCATATAAATGATATTTCGGTTTGTGAAACTTCACAAACGTGTTCTTACATTTACCCACATTTACTCGACTTAACACCTTGTAGCATATGTAATGTACACATTCATGCGTGTATGTGATGGATGGTAGTCAACATTGCGCATTCATAAATTCACGTTTAGCAATACATTTTGTTTATATATTGCATATACATGCCAGCTTGAAATATAATTTCTTTATCACTGCTATTTGTGTTTAGTTTGTTGTCGTTCCCCCAAACCTCCGCCTTGCACGGCTAGTTATGGACTGTGCGAAAGAAGTTCAACAAACATACATACTATATGTAGCTACTGTGCTCTGTGTGGAAAATACACACAAGGGATCCTCTCTGAGCCCGCAGGGAAACTCTACACCCCTTGGTTAGCATGGTATTATTGTGTCTGTTTAGCCCATGGCACACATTTCTGCCCTTTTGCCTTCGGTGCCAATTTCATGGAGGTGAATTCTACTTCCATTATGCTTGTATTGACATTGGTTTTCAAGCAATCCTATTATTTGTAAAGCCTCTGTTTTTTATTTTCCAATTTTTGACAAATACATTAACTGAACACACTATTCCATATTTACAAGATCAGAATATAGTGCACCTTTGCATAACCCATATCCCAGTTTTCAAATTACAATTATTGTAAAAATTTATTTTTGTATCGCTACATGAATGTGGTTCATAACTCTGTTACTTTAATAAATGTGTCGATATTCACGTACAGTATACATATATTCCACAAATTATCCAGTGTTGTTGACATGCTGTGTGGTGCATAGTAAACACACAAGAATGGAAATTGATTATTTCATAGCCATTTGGAATGAAATTGGCAGATAGTGGTGTGCAGGTTTGTCACTTATAAGCATCCAAAACTGGGGCTTTGCATTCTTTGCTTATAAGTGTATGAATAAAACCACATTGTGAAAGTGTGAACGTTGAAGTCATTGTTGCAATAATATGGTTTGATCTTGACTTAAAGCTTTCGTGACTGCAGGAATTCATATTCTTTGGGTCTTTCGGTAAAGCCACGTAGATGGAAAAAATAATCAAAATAATAACTATATCACGACGTTTCGATCGCAACACAAGCAATCATCTTCAGGTGAAAAAAATAACCCGTAAAAACAAAGTTTTTCACTATAAATCCTTTATATGCGTGTTCAGTGGGCCACAACCCAGCCCACATTGGTCTTTGAAACGGGCGGCTAGAGTCCTCTCGTCCTCTGGCTTGAGATGGCTGCCACTTATGGGTCAGATGAATGGCTGCCACCATTAAGCAATTGGTAATTAAATATAATTTATTTTTTCCTAAAAAGTGGAGGACGCGGGGATCGATCCCGCGACCTTTGGCATGGGAAGCGAGGGCGCTACCAACTGCGCTACTCCGCCACGGCCTGTGGAGGGGTTACGCTCTGGGCTCTTACACTGTGCGTTCTATTTGAATATATGTAAAATAAAAAAATTTTGCCTAAAAAGTGTAAAATGTTGGGAATTTTTTTTTCACGAACATTAATTGTCTCGCACAACGAGTCTGTGTGGAAAATGTCAGCTCGATTGGATCACGGGAAGTGGGTTAAAAAACGACCAAAAGATTTGCACGGTCGTAAGCAAGCAAGCAAGCACGCAAGCAAGCACGCAAGCAAGTAAGCGAACTTAATATAAAGGATTTAAAAAGAGGGGGAAACCTGCCGAGGCAGGCTGTTTATAAAGGTTTAGCAGTAGACCATGCTTTCCCACCTGATGACGGACGCTTATGTTGTGCCCGAAACGTCGTGATTTATTTTATTTTATACCTACATGACTTTACCGAAAGAACCAAAGAATATGGATTCCTGCAGTCACGAAAGCTTCAAATCAAGATTGTTTACAAATGGTTTAGAGATGGGCAGGGCAGCTAATGCAAATGTTGGGGAGGTACTACAGAGCTGTGGGGGGTGGCCATTGTATCGTGAGAGATTAGCATGTCAATGTAAGAAATTTGAAGCTCGGCGAGAGCTCGAACAGCGCAATGGCCACATGGAGGTGGAAAAGAATGTCAAGCCGCCATTTACTAACACAGCTAACGGTGGCGGTGTTAGTGGAGTTGGCTATGGGGGGTGGCCATTGTATTTCCGACCATCACCACCTAGCCAGTGAACTGGAGCATGTACACCAATCCCTCAAGAGGAATGGATATTCGGACGACGCAATCCATAAAACTATCAACCCAGCCCTGGGGAGAGAACCATCTGAGGACCAAATCAAAACCATCACCTTGCCATACATAGCAGGGGTCACCAAAAAGATTTCCAAAATCATGAGCAAACACAAGATCCAGGTACGATTCAACACAGTACATAAAAATCGTGATTTGATCCCTTCTGTGAAGGGTGCGATCCCCGACATGCAATACCCCGGTGTCTACAAACTAAGCTGTGTCCGCGGCAGCAGTTACATTGGGGAAACTAAGCGACGTCTCGGACCGGGTCCGTGAACATAAGGCAGATCTGAAACACGGTAGGACCAATACCTCAGCCGTGGCTGATCATTATTTTAACGCTGTGGGCACACGCGAAATTGATTTTGCCAAGACAAAGGTACTCTACAAACCCACTGGCTATCAACAAAGATTCGTTCATGAAACCATCCAGATATTTCAACACAGACACAATTTCAACTGAGAAGATGGGTACAAATTGAACAATCATTGGAAGGACGTTATTAACCAGTTTAGGTCATAACTGGCTGTGATGTTCCTATCCTACCTAGCAGTTATTTTCGACTCTCTGAGTTACATTCACTAACACAGCCACCTTTAGCTTTGTTAGTAAATGGCGGCTTGCCATTCTTTTCCACCTCCATGTGGCCATTGCGCTGTTCGAGCTCTCGCAGAGCTTTAAATTTCTTACATTGACATGCTAATCTCTCACGATACAATGGCCACCCCCCACAGCTCCATAGTACCTCCCCCGCATTGGCATTAGCTGCCCCGCCGATCTCTAAACCATTTATAAACAGCTCTTTGATTGGTGTAGACCTGCTGCAGGTTACGGAGACCTCTCCTACATTAACATTAGCTGCCCCGCCCATCTCTAAACCTTTATAAACAGCCTGTCTCTGCAGATTTCCCCCTCTTTTTTCACCTGAAGACGATTGCTTGTTTTGCGATTGAAACGTCGTGATATTGTTATTATTTTGATTATTTTTCTATCTGCGTGGCTTTCGGAAGACCCAAACAATATTAATATGGTTTGATTTTCATAAGTGCAAACGTCGTGAGAATGATTTTATTATGTTTGATTTTTATTATTTTATTATTTCCCTTCTACGTGACTTTACCGAAAGAACCAAGAAGATGAATCCCTGCAGTCACAAAAGCTTTAAATCGAAATTTAAGTGCATATTTGTTTAATAACCATTACCAAGGTTACCCGTTTTATTGCTTTTACTTTGCAGTTAAAATTTGTGAGATAGTTTGTGTAGTGAAAATTTGTGCATATCGCTCACAAATTTCTATGAGCATAGTGGCTGAGGAACATATTTGCTCATTGTAGCACTGAATGGGGCCCTGAAGGGGGCTTTCATCGTAGGCTGGCGACACTCATAATGATTCACCTTGCGATGTTTTTAATAACTATATAATGAACTGTGTGCGCATAAAAAAAATAACTGCTGGCTGTTGATGGTAAAATATTGATTATGAAATGGGGTGTTAATATTTCAGAGCCTGCCTCTCAGCCCATATTACATCACTTGGCGTTAAAAGCAATGTTATGAGATAGCTGGGTGGACTGGGTGTAATGCACCGTGTCGGAGCGCTGAGAAAACACCTCTTCGGAGAACATGCACTCAGGCTCCCAGTTGTGCTCAGCGAAAATTGAATGCATCTCAGTGCAGATGCACAGCATGTTTAATAGACCTGAGCTCCAAGCCCATTCACAGTTGACTGCACCAAAGGAACGAATGCTACTGTGAGTAATATCCCAAGCAATGTGTTTCATATATAGCAGTATCTGCAGGCATCAACTATTTCATCATATTCCTTCTTTAACCCGCTGCTGGATACATGTTATAGTAATGATAATAGCTTTTTACCCAGGTTGGTTGGCCTGTACATGTTCTGTTATTCTGTTCCCAATGTATGTACTTATGCCTTGGGCAATTACTGTATAGAAAGTGGGCCAGGGCCAAAATTCTGAAATAAAATAGGTGGGCGAGGGCAGGTTGGGGTCCTTATGGAAAACTGAACTTAATCATGAAAATCAACATACCAATATGCCGAAATAACTTTTTTGAAATCAGTGTTTATTACCTGCTATGATACGTGGATTGGAAACATTGATAATTAAGTGCAAGCTGAAAAGTGTGTAATAAAGGATTGAAAATTGCCCGCTTGGAATTATACTGAGAGACAGAAAATGGATCTGAGAGCGAATGAAAATTACGCATAATTGACTTCAGAAAAATTAAGTAGGCTAGTTGAGGACATGTCACTGGAAGGGAATGATAGCTGGTGGTCAAGACTGACAATGGACTGGCAGCCAAAGAAGGGAACATGCCCGAGAGGATAACCACCACCTGAATCGAAGAATGAGATAAGCTCATGTGCCGGAGCAAGATGGGTGGTTGCATTGCAAGAGTGAGGATTGGAATGGCTTGGAGAAGCCTTCATACAGCAGTGGATAGATCATGGCTGATGATTTGACTTTCGCCAGGAAGGACTCAACCCATTTGCAAAACTATTTTGGAAGTGTCTTGATCAGGCTGTTTTTTTCAGTAAATATTTATGTTTGTGGGAACCTTGATCACAAAAAATTGCATAGCCTACGTCAGCAATTTACATGCCGTAGTGTCACGTACTGGCACCTTGCTGCCATGGCAGATGAATGTTTCACACACAATGAACTCTGCATGATCCATTAACCCTACTTCCAAAGAATTTGATCACAGGCGTGCACTACCATGCATGCATAACTATAGGGATGTGCTGTCATCCTGTATCCTTCAGTTCTGTACAGCTGCCATGGAGTTTATTTTATCCTGTGCCTCTATTTCCCTGCTCTGTACTCATTTTGTTTGTTCCTTATATATGCCATTAAGGGTGTCCTAACCATCGCAACAGATACAGACGTATTGACTTTATTTTAGCAGGTAAAGCTCCCGGAGACAACAAGTGTATTTTGCAAAGTTGAGAGATAAGAATATGCACTTTAGACACCAAAACAGAGATTTGTGATCTGCAATCGAAGTTGATTTTCACTTCAGCTGTAGATAGATGCAAAAACAACAAGTCATGCCATACTGAGTACAGTCTGTTCTCCTATAACGCGTGTTTTTATAACACAGATTGGATATAACACGATGAATGTATTAGGGAAGCATTTTTTATAACCCGGATGCGAATTAAAATATAAGGCGTGAACAGAACTATGTCGGGTGAGTAGGAATAAGCGGTTGTACGGCTGCCTCTGTGTAGCATTGCACAAGGCGGGATGCTGCTGAATGTTTCTAGATGCTACCCACGCACCTCAGTCTTTGTTCAGCCTGCATACGGAACTCACTTATTATCGCAGATCCTACCCTGTATTATATAAAATTTATTTAACGCGATTTTTCAATAATGTGGTGTTCTTTAGGAACGCAATTACCACGTTATAGGAGAACAGTCTGTTTAAGGCTGCAAATTTGGCCTCAACATTGCAGTGCATTGGGGTATCTCCACGCACACTGGCATATGATGACACGTTAAATCAAACAAGTGCATTAAAACATGCCACCACCACATATTGACTTCACCGTATACGCGCGGCCACAATAGTGAAGGCGATTAAACGGTTTCACCCGTGTGGTTTCGCTGCCATTAGTTTACAGAGGAGAAGCTCGGTGGGGCGGAGCGCACCGAGCTCGACGCGCACTTTGAGAACCTGATGACGCGAGCGGACAGCACCAAGAACTGGACGGAGAAGATCATGCGGCAGACGGAGGTGGTGCTGCAGCCCAACCCAAGTAAGGGGCTCGCGGTGTCCATGCATGTTGGCTATTAATGATCCTCTGCTTCGCCATGGATGTTTTCTGTGGTGTAATATGGTTAGCAGCACGCTGGACCTGCAAACCAGAGGTCACCAGTTCGATTATATATCTTGGCTCGGCAGTTGAAACAATGGAACAAGTGTCTTAAATCGCCCACCTCTGTCCACCCAGCAGTATAAATGAATACAGGACATATTCTTTGGGTCTTTCGGTATAGTCACGTAGATAAGTTCAAAGAAAATAAGAAAAAACTATGATGTTTCGATCGCAACGCAAGTGGTCGTCATCAGGAAAAGGGGGGTTAGCTTCTAAAGGCAAACTGTTTATAAAGGTTTGAAATGGGCGTTGCCCAAATGTCAGCAGCCAATGTTAATGTAAGTGGTGCGCAGCGACTGCGGCGGTGGTGGGTTTTCCACCAATCAAAGGGCTGCCTGGCAAAAATTAGCATGTCAATGTAAGATCGCCGAGCGCCTGGGTTTTGCATGTCGGGGATCACATCCTTCACAGATGGGATCAGATTACGAATTTTATGCACTGTGTTAAATCGAACCTGGATCTTGTGTTTGCTCATGATTTTGGAAAATGTTTTTGGTAACCCCTGCTATATATGGCAAGGTGATGGTTTTGATTGGGTCCTCAGATGGTTCTTTCCCAACGGTTGGGTTGATAGCTTTATGGAGTGTGTAGTCTGAATATCCATTCATCTTGAGAGCTTGGTGTACGTGTTCCAGTTCACTGGCTAAGTGATGATGGTCGGAAATACATTGGGCTCTATGGCGTAGGGTTTTGATGAGGGAATTCTTCTGGGAAGGATGGTGGTGGAAGTCAGGTTTTAGATATGTATCCATTTGGGTGGCTTTCCTGTAGACAGAGTGTACCATTGAGCCATCTGGTCTCTTTTCGATTAAAACATCCAAGAATGGTAGCTTGCTATCCTTTTCCACCTCCATGGTGAATTTGATGGCTGGGTGTATGGAATTGATGTGGTTGAGGAATTAGTTCAGAGCTGGTCGGCCATGTGGCCAAATGACAAACGTGTCATCTACGTATCTCTTCCACAAGAACAGACGTAGAGTGGATGCCTGGATGGCATCTGTCTCAAATTTTTCCATTAAAACATTGGCTACAACTGGAGATAAGGGAAAACCCATTGGGGTACCTTCAACTTGTTTGTAGAATGTTCCATTCCAGGTGAAATAAGTGTCGGTGAGGCAGTGTCTCACCAGGGCTGGTACATCAGCATTCAGTCCTTGTTGGACCAAATCTTCAATTATTGCAATGGTGTCAGGCACAGGAACTTTGGTAAACAAAGAGACTACATCGAAACTAACGAGCAAATCACCTGGAGATAGTGAGATGTCCTTAATTAACGATGCCAAGTGAGCTGAGTTACGTACAGCTGAGGTGGTCTTACCAGTGAATGGTTGTAAGGTCTCGGACAGAAATCGGGCCAGTTTGTCGGTGGGTGA
This sequence comes from Lampetra fluviatilis, assembly GCF_964198595.1. Classification (NCBI taxonomy): domain Eukaryota; kingdom Metazoa; phylum Chordata; class Hyperoartia; order Petromyzontiformes; family Petromyzontidae; genus Lampetra; species Lampetra fluviatilis. The sequence goes on along the minus strand of NC_136294.1, from coordinate 8,181,979 downwards.
GTCAATGGTATTTTTGGTAAGCCATGAGTCAATGGTATTTTTGGTAAGCCATACAATCTGGGTGGTCTAGCAGCAGAGGGTTTTAAGGAAAACCGCTTGGTTATGAACAGTTTGCCTTTAGAAGCTAACCCCCCTTTTCCTGATGACGACCGCTTGTGTTGCGATCGAAACGTCGTCGGTTTTTGTTATTTTCTTTGAACCTATCTCCGTGACTTTACCGAAAGACCAAAAGAATATGAACTCCTGCAGTCACGAAAGCTTTAAGTCAAGAATACAGGACAGTTATTCGGATTGTCGATCGCGTGTGGGTGGAATAAAGTGTAGGTACTGACACTTCTTCCAAGAAGTCTTGCCGGCATGGAAGAGGAGACCAAATACCATCTGGAGACGTTCTCTTGGGCTCCTCGTGGTTGACCCTTCTGCCAAGAGTAGCTTGAGCAAACAATTGCGGGTCTACACTTTGACTTATTTGACTCACCATGAACAATTTATATTATGTCAGCATTGCTGTTGAAACATATGTACGGATATATTTAATTTGCTGTTTTTTCACGAGTGCAATTCTGTGAGTGCAATCCTAGGAACGTGTCGGACAGTACCAGCTGTTGGCCACTCAGGAATTGTTAATGTTGTGGAGCATAATGGTTGTGCATCTGGGTTTAGTGTTCCCAGTTGGTCAATTGGTAAGAGCGGCTGTTTATATGAGTCTTTGCAAACATGCACAGCTACAAACTAGAGCGAGTGGAAGTGTTAACTTATAATAGTGTTGTTTATTGTTTGCTGATATTTCCTCGTCGGGAAATCCCCACGTTGCCAATGAAAGAATTATCCTCATTTACTTCCTGCACTCCGTCCTCTGCTTCACGGCTAATTCCCATGCCCATTCCCTCCACACAGCACATAGCACACCACTCGCAACACAAAACCTCAATTCCTCTGCCTTAGCAACATCACTAGGACTGTATTTCCCAAAAAGTATGCCCAGAACCATGAATTGTTGTTAACAGATGTGAGCGTGGTGTTTCTTTTTATTATTCTCTCTTTGGATGGCTGTGGCTGTTAACATGATTATACCCTCCCTTTATAGATGTGATATTGTTTTGCAAGAATTTTAGTTGCACTTTGATTGGAAATAGACCTGCCCTAATTTATGACATGAACACTGTGACTCATTCTAGGTTAATGTATCTGTGTGCATTTCGGTTCATATCGGCTCAACATCAACATTTCTAGGCAGGCGTTTACCTTCACAATTCGGCTTATTGTGTATGGCCAGGTGTTTTAAACACAAAACCCACAAACCATTCCCACTGGCGAGATCTGTGGCTTGGAACACCAGAGGCCAGTCACATGACTGCCAATAAAACGGTTGCCCAAGCCATCCTAACCAGTTTAATGTAATTTTTAAATCAAAGGTAAGTAAAAGTGGACTTGGCTGATAAACTAATATGTTTGGCCAACAAGGCAACGTGCAGTGATAGCTCGCCAACTCAAATGATCCGTATATATCCGTAAACCCAACAGGGTACTCCTGTGAATGTCTAGCGAATAAAAGCCAAGGCAGCATTCGCGCTGACGGAAGGTTGGAAAGAACGAGCAGAGTGGGGCACACGCCCTTTCGTGGGTTGCGTAAATATGAGCTTGCATAGTTTGTGGTGGGTGAGGAAGCATTCCGCAATAGATTTAATCAGAGGGTTGAACAGGTCTCAAGCTTATATGATGGTGAGAGTCCAGTGTTGCAATACGTCAAAAACACGCAACAAGACTCACATGAGAATCAGTTATCGATGTTTGTGACAATTCGCTTTTTAACTTTAAAGAGTTCCTTCATGGAGACGAGACTTTAACTAGCATTCTAAAATTTGGTTGATAAAATTTTTGAAGTTTCTAAATATATGTATTTGTCTAATTTCATTTGTTTTTCTCGGTCATGTGAAACTGAAGTCTAACATTTTAAATGAACCATTTGGCGGAAAACAATTCATCATAGTTCAACTGTAATATGACGGCACCAAGAAATGTAATTCCAGATGAGCACATTTTAAAATCCTTTATATTAAGTTCACTTGCTTGCTTAGGACCGTGCAAATCTTTCGGTCGTTTTTTAACCCACTTTCCGTGATCCAATTGAGCTGACATTTTGCACACAGACTCGTTGTGCGTGACAATACATTTTCGTGAAAACAAATTTCCACAATTTTACACTGTTTAGGGGAAAAAAAATATTTAATTACCAATTGCTTAATGGTGGCAGACAATCATCTGACCCATAGGTGGCAGCCATCTCAAGCCAGAGGACGAGAGGACTCTAGCCGCCCCGATGCCACGCATATAAAGGATTTATAGTGAAAAACTTTGTTTTTACGGGTTAATTTTTAGAGTATGGGAAGCAAATGCCCCACTTGTGAGGTGCAACGATTCAGTGGGCCTTTTCCCATTTCATTATCGTCACTCACTGCTCTAAAAATTAGGTTTGTAATTTTCACATTAGAGAAATTTAGCAGCTCGTGAAATTTGACACGCCCTTTATTTTATTCGCATTCATCCTCTCCAATGGACTTGACGTTTTATTGATCGATGGCTTAATGGTTGCACTGAGCTCAGGTGTGAGTCACAGATTACTTTTTTTTTTCTTACAAGGCGCTTCAGGTCTATGCTGGAGGTGGGGCACAGCAGAGCAGAGTGTAGGGCAGGCTGTGTGGTGGATGACAAAGTGCGCTCTTCATATGGAGAGAATGGATCTGGCAGAGCCCTTATAGTCCTGCAGCTGTATGTAGATAGATCTAGCAGGTCTGCAGAGGGCTATAAATGCCACCCATTCATGAATGCCTCATGTGTGATACATCAGTGTAATATACATAGCTACTCCTTCGAGCTGTTTTGGAGCTCACTTGTCTTTGCCTGGCTGTTTGCTTGCAACAGGTCTACAAACTGTAAAGGGAGGGGGTCATCTTATATACATTCTTACTTAAAGCTGGAGGAAGCTCTCTTTTCATACTGGATTGACCGGGTTTTTGTGGAGATTGCTCACGGCAGGATATGCCCAGGACAGTTCAAAATGTGAATTGCTTGGAAGACTATCAATCATGCATTTAAGTGTATGGGTCACACCCATCTTTGAGAAGCCACAAAGGCAATAGCAGAAAATCGTGTTGTACTTTTCTTGAAAGACAGGGGTTACTGACAATGTTGCTCATAAAATAGGGTGAACCGATTTATGAAGAGATAGATTGACTAGATAGCATGTTGCAAGAATTACAAGAGACTCAAACAACACCAAGGCACTTGAATATTCTAACATGTGACATACGATTAATGCTTTATTCCTTTCTCTTGTTTGGTGTAGTGGCAGTATATGCTGTTGCTTGCCACTGACCTTCCCCTGGGTGGGATTGTGGTCTGTAGGCTTTCTCAGGCTAAATCCCATCTTTCTCTAATTCCATTGCCACCCCTTGTTGGGTATTCTCCCTGGAATTTTCTTTTCGCTTTGCTGAGCAGTGGAGCCTCTGCGATCCTTTCATTTGGCATTCTGCTGACATGCTCAGACCATTTAAAATAGTTAGGTCATCCCGAGTGCTCTGGTGATGGCTTTTTAATATTGCCAATTGTTCAACATCTGACTGAATTGTCACCTTACTTTTTCAGTACAATTTAATGGTGGCTGGCAGGCCTGGAGGTCAACACACTCACCATTGGGCCATTTTGCCTGTAGTCATTACGTTCAGCTTCTGCAAGTGCCTGCTCAATAGCACAAGGCTTTGTCAAAGTACACTGTGTCCTTTACATTGAATGTAAACAAATTGAGTGATATGATTCTCAGGAGAAATCTCAGAATTTAAAATGGCCCGCAATTTGACACTATATTTCTGCGTGTATTTTTCTAGATATAAAGTGTCCCTGTAAAAAATATTCATTTATCTCATTAGTTTGTCAATTAGTTAATTGATAAGGTTCAGCAGAAGCAGCCACTAACTGTTTGCTAAGCATAAGTGTGATAAAGTGCCACTGCATGCAGGCACAAATTGGTTGTCAAAAGCCACCATAGCTTAGGTAGACCAACCTTCAAACAATCCATTCATGAATCAATTTTCCTTACAGCGGCTCAATAAAGTACAACTATCGCTTGCGTTACTGGCCGGTTCTGTCGTTTGAGCTAGCAGCCTCCGTTTGAGGCATGTGCCTGGCGTTTGGAAGGGATGAACACAAGAGTCTGGAGTAACCGCCGTACCGGCGAGAGGTTAACTTGTGTGCGTGCGTGCGTGCGGCAGCGGCACGGGTGGAGGAGTTCGTGTACGAGAAGCTGGAGAAGAAGGGGCCTGCCCGACAACGCACGGTGGAGCTGCTGGGCCAGTACATGACCGATGCTGGCAATGACTTTGGTGCAGGAACCCCCTATGGTGAGGCCAACATACACAGCCACTTGCTCATGCATGCCTAAATAAGCTGTGTATGTAGCAGCCAGAAAGCCTAGCGGTCACTGCCGATTCCACAAAGTCCACACCTAAATTCCTACAACCGCTGATAATGGTAATACTGTAACGTCAAGTATTTCTGCAGGAAAGACTCACGAGGCCTCGAGACTTTATCTTTTTTCACAAGTCAGTAAAAAATATGATTAAATCCTTTTTTTTTGTTTTAACGCTGAATGGATATGTATGTTTTCTCACCACAATGAAACAAAACCTGTTATGCTGTCCCATTTGTAAGGTGGCAGCTTGTGTAAGCTGATTGTGACCATGGCAAAGTCAGCTTTCAGCCCAGGCACACTGCCATTGTTCACTAGGCCAGCAAAAAAAATAGGAACCAAAATAGTTATGAAATTAAACTACGAAAAGTAAAGTGTAAGGAAGCTCACATATGGACAAGAGGCATTCACACGCAAAGAAAATCCGCATATACCCTCAGTAATTTAAATTATCGTACTTTGGAACAAATATCATCACATTAAAAAGGTACTTTGGGTTTAAGCAGAGTAAATATTTGAATGTGAAATCACACGGGAATACATTGGGCTGCTTCTGTATCTGTATAGTGTTCACTGCTGAGTGTGATTGCACTCCTTCCTCTGGCATAGGGCCCAACCGACACCCCAGTGTGATGCTGTGGGGACACGTTTGCTGCATGAGGTAGCGTGTTTACGATGTTAATATGCCGTCCTGTCTCCTCGGTGGATATGAAATAGCCCGTGGCACGCATCCATAAAGAACAAAAATGTTGGTTGACCCTAGTGTCTGGGCTAACATCCCACAATAGGGCAATAAGATGTCTAATGTGGCCAAATTGCCAATACCTTTTGAGTTTCTAAAAGCAGGTCTTCGCCCTGAAGATTGTAGGCCCCCATGCATTGAGACACATCCATGACCGGTTGTAGGAATAACATTTTCAAAATGTGGCAAATAGACAAGGGAGTAGACAGGAGTGGAGTATTAAAATACAACCTACAGTACTACAGTAGAGGATGTTTTACTTGTTTGTGTGAATATAAACCTGTTATCATATGATTTTGTTTGGCAATCTGAACTGTGCTGTCACATCAAGGTACCGCAAGCTGTAGGAATTTACAAAGGGAAAGGAATGCAGATGTAGACACGAATAATTTCTATTCCTTTTTTTTTCTCAAATAACCGAGTGCAATATTTTTTTAGGGAATACGCCAGCTGTGAGACGAGGGACTTTTAATAATCCTAGCAAGCCTCCAATAAACCCATATTCACAGAATCAGAACAAGGGGCGGCAACAAGGTGAACCTTGCGTACGACTTGACTGTCAGGGTGGGAACTGGGTAAATAATACGGTGCTCAGAGACCATTTATGGACCAGTCACGCTGCCTGCGCGTGCAACATTTGCAATTTTAGGTTGTCAGCACGGCACGCATGAAACGGTAAACATCGAAGTGGGTTGAGATCTATAGTGGGCTGTAACACACTGCCAGCTCACCGCTTTTCACGTATTTCTGTAATATTGTTTTGTCCCCCATTTGGGGGATATAGTTATTACTGATATTGATGTTTTTTTTCATGGTATTTTATGAGATATTGGAACAGAGGCAGTGGCAGATTACAAGCATATCACTTTGACATGTCATTCTTGTCTAAATTTATAAATAAATAAAATGAATATAAATTGCCGTGAATCTTTTGGCATTCAATAAAACTAGATAGTTGACCTGCCGCCTAAATATTATTTCTCCCGCTTCACATGTATGTATTTTTTGCTTTTGATTTCGACTGGTGAATGTCTTGGTTTCACTTTATTCAGTGTGTGAGCAAGGCTTATGTGATGAATAAGGTTCCACCATTACCCTCCGTCCAGATAGTCTAGTTTCTAGAATACCCAAGGCTAGTACATTTACCAGCCAGCCATCCATCTCGACGAAACATAGCTTTTTATCATGGGCAGTCTATAGAACTTGCTCTGAGCAGCATTTCATCACAGGGGCCCCATCGGCCAAAACTGAGCAACGTTTTATCTTTTGAGACCCATAGGCTAACATTTCACAGCTTTTTATCACTGAAGCCCATAGGCCAGCATTGAACAGCATTTTATTATTGAAGCCCCATAGGCTCACAGTGAGCAGAATTATATCAATGCAGCCCTTTCTGGGCAGCAGTGAGTAGCATTTGTTTTTGCATTATATAAATATTGTTAGATTCAAGAACTTTGATGGGGTTTTTTGCGTCGAATACCATTTTTTTACCTAATGATTGGATTGTGAGATCTTATTTCTAAATAGAGACTGAAAATAGGTTTTTCCCCTTTTTTCTGGCAACAAATCAGTTGTGTTAAGATGTTAAAACACCAAACTAAATCCTTTTACGAGGAATCATGTCTGCATTAAACCTATTATATTTTGGTACTGGCAAAGGAGGTCCCATAAATAGAGACTGACTAACAAATACAATAAATAATGATATGCACACAATATATTCATGTGTGATGAAGCATTCACACAGGTTTGAATATTCTGTTGTAAGTCCAGCGACCTGAATTCATACAGCGGCGGATTGACAAATGGCCGTATATTAGTTCAATTAAATACAAATACATACAGCCCGTGTTTGTATTCTACACACACATACATACTTAATAATTTACATTCCTTTCTTAGTTCAGTGTTTGATGAAGGCCTGCCCAAACCATGTCAGTCGTGACTATTGTTTAACCATAATTCACCATGATTGTCAGTGCTCGTTGGTTACTGGTTGGGGGCAGACAGGACTGGTTCACTTGTCACTGATGTTAGCCATAGCCAGGAATCAAACTCAGGTCACCGGGTTGATAGTGCAACGCACGAATCACTTCGCCACTGCAAGTACAACCCGTTTGCTATTCCACTGCTAGATGATGGGGGGGAGGGGACTCTCCATGCCTTGTATACCTTGAGGGATACTTGACCCCAGTTTACCCACTGGGTCAGTGTGGAGCAGTGAAGGTGGCGGTGGGGGGGGAGTGCAGAACAACAATAGACTTTGCTGCACTGCCCTCCACTACCCACAATGCCTACTGCGCCTGTCTTGTGTCAACGGCGTTCGTCCTTCTAAGCACACCGTGCACGTTCTGCCCTGCTCGGTGTCTGAGGTATGATGGATATCCGGCACATTTCAGGTGATTTGGTCACAGGCCGTAACTATAGAGAGCGGTGTAATTCTTCGCGCCATTTGCACAAACACGCACCCAGTGCTTGGTGTTACCGATCTGCCCATTGTGTATGGCCTGGGAGTGGAAGTCCTCCGTGTGTCTCCCCTGTGCTCGCAGGCGGAGCCCTCATCAAGGTCGGCGAGTCGCAGAAGCTGTTGGGCCTGGCCGAGAAGGAGTTTGTCCAAGCGTCCACCATCAACTTCCTCACCCCTCTGCGCAACTTCCTGGAGGGTGACTACAAGGCAATGGCAGTGAGTGTCACTCATGGTTGTTGCTCGTCCCTTGAACGTTTATATTATTTAGATTATTTGGCTAATATAAATTCCCACATGATTGGCTATCTAGTTGAGCGATCATTTGTGGCCAGGTCGCTTCTGAAAAATAAGCTAATAGCTCAGTGGCCTTTACCTGATAAAATAAAATTGGTTTATTAGCGATTTGTTTACCCTTCCTATACTTTGCACTCCTATCGTGTTTTTGTATTTTTGTTGTAACGTTCTGATCGGATTCCTTCACTGGGCCATACCCATGGCTGGGGAGGCCAACCAAAGCCTCCTGGTGTGGCTCAGTATGGCTTAACCTAGACCAGAGGTCGCAAACGGGTTTTGATTCCTTACCCGTACCCGGCCGCACCAGGGTCGCAAACGGGTACCCGTACCCGTACCCGGCCGTACCCATACCCTACCCGTACCCGGCCGGGTACGGGTAGGGTACGGGTATCGGGTACCCGATTGCGACCTCTGGGATGAAGCCATGTTGCAGGCGCGGGTGGGTTGATTCTAGGAACTTGAATTGTGAGAAGAGACAAGACGTTGGGAAATTAATGACAAACGGTTACTCACCAGTGACTCACGGTCTACCCGTACCCGTACCCGGCCGCACCAGGGTCGCAAATGGGTACCCGTACCCGTACCCGGCTGGGTACGGGTAGCCGTATATCGGGTAGGGTACGGGTATCGGGTACCCGGTTGCGACCTCTGACCTAGACCCTATACCCCAACTATTGTCTGGATTCAAGTTCCAATTTCTTAATCCAACTTTCGTTTGTGCTGTACTGTTTCCAGCTGTGCATCATTTATATCCAACAAAATCTCAATGTAGGTCATCGATCTGGCAGTGGTTAGAGTGTGTGTTGTTTTCGAAGGACATAATTCTTAACACCACAGTACCAAAATCTTTTTTTTTTGTTCTAAAATATCACACTTTAGAGCTTACATTGTTTGTCTGGGAAAAAAAAGTATATGCCATTTTGAAATTTTGGAATTAAAATAAACTAAATCACATGCTGTGGGTGCTGTGAATTGAGCGACATCTGTGCCGTTACTTAATGAGAAACCAGGGGATGGTGGGGGGTGTGAACTTGTGAGAAAATATTTCTGCGTGTTACTTGCGTGCCATGCGCGTGACAGAAAGAGCGCAAGTTACTCCAGCACAAACGCTTGGATCTGGACGCATCGAAAACAAGGCTGAGGAAAGCCAAGGCTGCTGAGGCGAGAGCCAGCGTAAGTAATTTGCTAACAACGCACCACCAGCAGCATGCCTCGTGATGCGCGCCGCATCGTGTTCCAAACACATTCTCTCCGTGTCTGGAATCTGCTCAACTATAAACATGTGCCCCATGTTTACCAGTTTTTGCTGTTTGATTGTGTGGATTCCGTCAGCCTGCTGGTGTTTTTTTGTTTTTTGTTGACCTTTTACATTCTTCCTGGAACCATCCAGCAAATTGCACAACATCCTGTACTTTGTACAGCTGTCACTTTATCCAGTTGTGCGTCCATACCAGTTGTGGCACTGTGGGTTATTCGTTATTAATGACTCGTATACAATTCGACTATACATACGTACATTGTATATATATAAAGGGGACGTATAATGTATTTTGAGAACACAGTCACTAGTTCACAATTTAAGTATATTAGCAGCTGGATATAAGCATATATGTCGTGGGAGCAAGCTCAGCTGTGCTTAGATTAGAAGTAGTGTGGTTGTATCAGAATTTCCCCCTTTACCTTCTCCCTACCAAAGTAATGTGTTGCGTATAATATAACTGTGCTTATCGAAGGTGTGCTTATATACCAGCTTCTTTGGTAATAAGTTTGGATATTATGTTTCGACTGTTAGTTTTTTGTTAGATGTGTTTTCGAGGAGCAAACCTCATATTTATGTAATTTAAAAAATTAAGTATCGGCTCAAAGGTTTTGAAATTTACTTGAAGGGCATTGAGCGAGGGTCAGAGGAAAGCACCCTTGTTGAATGATTGCACATCTTGTATAGAGTAGGCATAGAGCCGGTCAAGCTCCAGTGTTTTATCATCACGTGAATAACAGAATTGTACTGGTGACATCGGTATTCTTTTCCAGCATATTTGAATTGTTTACAAAAACCCATGTGATCGTAAAATAATTATGTGTCGTAGGCTACAAGCCTATCCCCATTTCGCCGTTCGATTTTAATTGCAAATGCACTGGGCCAATGGCATTTGCCAAGTCTCTATTAAATTAGAAATTAAATTGATGTACATTCATCACCACAGGTCTTGCCATATACGTATGGCAAATCGCCCGAAGATGCTGGATGTAATTTCCAGCGAAACGTCGTACTCAAATTCTAAATGTTGTGGATTCGCTCTTCAAGAAGTAACTAATTGGCGTTTTGTTAACGTGACACATTTTTTACTGATTGGCCGTGTCAGGTGGTGGAGGGTTGCGACACTATGGACGTATGATCCTCACATGCTTAATTCATCCCTGGGCTGCAGGATGAGCCAGACATTCGAGAGACTAGGCCTCGCAATGTTGTGTTCTGGGCCAGTATGGCAGGGGTAAGAATCTTATCAAACATTACATTCGCTCTATGTTGTTTCTGCTTGCTAACAAAATATCATTAATTGTGGCTTTTTGGGACAGGTCACTAAAAATGCTGTAACGCTCTGCAAATGAGTTGTGCCAATCCCATCCATTCTTTGATTTCTTGGAAAATTATTGGCAGCAATCCGGCTGTCGACTCCGTTACACATTAAAAAAAAATGTTTTACAAAATGTGCAGATGGTGCATTTAATTAGAATCAATGTAGAAATTGAGCTGGGCATATGCCTGCAATTCGGTGCCATAGGGCAAAAGGTTTATGCATCCTGCAGATTTGTGTCTTAACGCCACTGGGTTGCAAAATGGGCAGGAGATGGAATTACCAAAAGTGGGTGAATGAAACCCATGTGTGGATCTTTAAGTGTTATCACCTCGAATGCACAAGCTTTCTCCAGTTACTCCGGTTTATTTTCCACATCCAAAACACGCCTCTAAAAGGAACTCCGCCAAACATTCCAATGTAATAGCTTCCTGAAACACGTCTTGACACTGGGTGAGGTTTGGCTGGGATGTAAAAAATATATACTTTATTATGAATCTGTGGTCAATAATTAACTATTGGCAATGGAATGGAAAATGTTTCATCAGAGCCCACTTCACCAGGTAGTTGCTTTAAAATCAGCAAACTCTCGTTGGAGTGCTGAACCAATGCACTATAGGATGGTTTGCATACTAATCAGCCAATAAACGTTTTCCATGCAGTGATACGCCACTTGAAAAGCACAACATGGAGTTATATGGCCTCCCCTAAATAGTCACAAGATGATAAATTATCAGCTCAGATTTCAGAAAATACCATTACAAACGTTGGAAAATTGTATAACCTTTCTTAAATTCTTTCATTAGTGTGAATTACTGTATACGGCTTAAAGGTTTTTAATTGCAGTTGTAAAGTTGACGGTCAAAATTGTGAGAAATGTGGTCAGGATACTACCTCAAATATTCATGAGTTGAAAGTTAAACACTGGTCTACCACACGAACTTTGTTTATTTTCTTAGAAGTCCAATACTTTGGCTATGGAACCGCCAATGTACATGTCGCTTATTAAGTAAAGTAATGTCCCATGCAGCCACACTCAATGATTTTCGTTCCAGCCTTCCTTTATCACCATTGATTGGGTGCTGTTTTCAAATGTCTGATGCTCAAAATTTGAGAAGGAAAATTAACCTCTTGTGTGGGAAATGAAAACTGGTGCAGACATAAAATCAAAACTTTATTTAAGGCAAGCTCTTCTTTTTTTGTTAAATTAGGTGAAGAGCATGTTTTTTTTTATTGATGAATCTCTGACGTAAAATTCGGAATTGAGTATGACTTTAATGGCATGGCCAAAGTAAACGTAGCAATTTAAAATGTACAGGGTTTTTTTCCCCTTGGTGTTTTTATTCTTATGTCTCCATCACTAATCGCAACCGGGACATGGTGTTTTTTTGTGTACGTTCTATATTGTACTTGGTTTCACTAACCTGGCAGCGAGAACCTGTGCATTGTTTTCACATGAACATCTCTGTGATGGACATCACATCACGTTTGGCGTGTACACTAAGACAAATGGCCTTAGCTGCGAATATAAAAATTCCTGCATACTGATTTATGAATCATGATTATATGCATACGTTTTCATGTTCAAAGGGAATATTCTTTTTCGACGATTGACCACATTGGGGTGATGCCTTTGGGTGGTCCCAGCAGAAAAGCAATGTCGTATTTTAATATTGGACCTCTAACACAGCTTTAGACACAGACTTGCATAGCTGTAATTGCAGGAAGTACTCATAACTGACTCAATTCCATTTTCCCATTATAATTACTAATATTTATACACACAAGCAGAGTTCACTCAAATACACACTGACGTGCATAGCACGATGGGTGAGTACAGCGCATGCAATTGAACAAGCCAAATACTTTTACATAACATAAGCTATACTCAAAAGAAATGCATAAGGTAGTTAGTTTCAGTACTAAGAGTGTGGCCAGACACTGTAAAATAGTAATGATGTGACAGAATAAATGAATTATCTTTAATAGGGGAAAAAAATATATGAAATGTACCCTTGTAACCATATACATCATAATTACACTTTGCAACCCAGGGATCGATGAAGCTCCCATACAGTTGTTAGGTTCTGCCAGGCTAGGTATTTCATCGACTGCTCGTCAGGATTGGCCAATAAATTGAACATACATTGCCTTAAAAAAATCCCTGCACGTCTTTCATTGAACTACACGGATTGCCACTAAAATTGGCATTGTGAGCAATGTGAGCATGTGCTCTTTTTGATGACCCTTTTGGATTAGGGAATATCAGCTCGCTCTTTTGAGTGAATAATGTTAATACCCAGCCTTTCGGAAGGCGTGCTTAATTAACAGTATTTAGAGTTGCGTTGTGTTTTGGTTCTTTATTTAATGGAGTGGGGGGGGGGTAGACGTGAGCATTTTTTTTATGTTATATTAAGTTTACCCTACAAGGAAAACTGGTATTTTTATCTCGACGGAAGGTATTTATGTTTTTTCCTCCTGTAGAGGGTGCCACATTCTAGATTCTTCTGCACACTTCGGTACCTTGATGAAAGCGCAATTTATGCCATCACGGCGCTGTTCTATCAAAGGTAAAAACCTTTGAAGAAATATATTTTATGTCCGGGTTGACATTCGTCTGACTCGTAAAAAGGGTTTGCTTTAAGAAATTTGAAATATCACTTCTCGCGTCTACGAACTAATAAAATATTGCAACTCTTCGCTGCATCGGGACTTTTGGAAAGACCTTTATTATATTTCTGCGGTGTTTCTCCGTTTACTTTTCATTCGAGGATCAAAAACTGCTTTAATAGTGTCAGCTTATCATGAAAATGTGACCATGATATAATACCACTGTGTAACCTCTCAGAAAGTTACATTCAATGCATATGAAAATTAAATTAGCATAGTTTAGATTAGTTACTTAAATATATGTTAATGACCTAAGCAATCTTGTATACAACATTTTATTTTCAAAAATCATTCAAAGTATTTTCAAAGGCAGCATTCTGCATGGCTTCATAAAGCACTCAATCAGTTTTGCTCCTGAAAAATATATGTTATGAAAACATTGCATGGAGAGAAAACAAAACCAGCATTGGTAACCATTTAATTTTAATCTCTTTGTCAGATAGTTATTTTGCTAATCGACAGAAATTTTCAGTACGCACAACATGCCTGCAGGCAAGACTGCATTGCCATAGTTGGTTCACTTAGTGGGTGCCCTCAAAAGGGCCAGGGAAGACACTGTTTGCTTGGTTCGCACTCACCACTTCTGCTTCTCTGGGAGGGTGGGGGTGGGGGGTTCTGCCGCAGTGTGGCTTTGCGGATGCACAGAACGGTCTCTGCCAGGTTATGTGGCTCCATGCGTGTTACCCAACTGCCACCGCCGCCCTCGTACTCTGTCTGCGTTCCCCTGTGCCGCCCCCTGCTTTCGGGAGCAGCTCGCAACGGGCACAGAGGAAGGAGATAAAGCCCTGGCGGTAAATGTTGCTCACGCGTGCACTTATAGCATAACAGCAGCAGCAGCTGTGCCCCAACGGAGTGCAGAATGCAGCAGCGGCAGGAAACATGAATCGGAACATCATTAAAAGCATTATATTCAAACGCAGCGTTCTGAATTTTAATATTTGAGTTTAAAATGTTTTAAAAATCTCCAAATTTAAAGCTGTTGGCTGTGATACCCTATTTTTAATAGCAATTAATAACATTGAAAATTTTTTCCAGGTGTGAAATCCGTGACACGGCTTGGTTAGATGTGTGTGTTTCACACTCTGAAAACACTTGTAATGCCACTGGTTTTCACACTTGTACGACAATATCTGGACAATAGGTGAAATGTCACGATTGCTGCCGCCCGCTGCCTCCCCCATGCTGTGCTGTTGGGCTGTAGCCACTGCATTGCACTTCTTTCTGGCTCGCTGTCATGCTCCATCCACCACAGTAACCTTGTTATGTTTAGAAGCTTCGATAATTCATCAATTAACTACTCTACACTGTATTTGCGGATGTTCCAAACGCAAAGCAATAATTTACAGGTACAATTAGATGTTCAAATCCTTTATTGGTTTCATAGACTCATATTAATAATACAGTCATAATAATCTTAACCCCTTTTGATTTGATTCAGTTCTGTACGAAGACCTCCCCATGCCGTGTTGGTCATGAGCATACTTTACCATGCTGACTGACCAATGTGGATTGGTTAAGGAGGAGGGGGACCCAGGGCTGCTCCAGACATCGTTCACCGCTGATGTTATCCGTGGCTTGAAATCGTACGCAGAGCAAAGTGGGCGAACCACTGCACTAGCACTGCCCCATATACAGTTACACAGAATAATCCTTATACCTCTTCTTGGTTTCGATTTAAAGCTTTCGTGACTGCAGGGATTCATCTTCTTGGTTCTTTCGGTAAAGTCACGTAGAAGGGAAGTAATAAAATAATAAAAATAAAACATAATAATAAATAATAAAAATAAAACATAATAAAATAATTCTCACGACGTTTCGGCCACAACGCAAGCAGCCGTCCTCAGGTGGAGAACAGGTCTGTCGAGAAGACAGAGTCTGGTCATGAGCATACTTTACCATTATTTTATTATTCCCATTCTACGTGACTTTACCGAAAGAACCAAGAAGATGAATCCCTGCAAGTCACGAAAGCTTTAAATCGAAATCCTTATACCGTTACTTATTTATTATACATTGCTTGAATCCATTTTCAATGTAACTGCGGGAGTACACTGCACCTTTGTGATGGAGGTCGTGAGATGCTTAACAACAGTGGTGAGGAATGTCACGTCGTGAACGAGCAGGCTGTGTGTACAGCCCTTAGCCATGCTTCTTCAGTCGAAGCCTTAAGGAGAAGTCCGAAATTCCTTTTGCACTGTACTTGTTGTTCTTTATCCTTTTCAACCCTGTTCTTTCCTCTGTGCCCCGCTCAAGATGTGGACAAAGGAGGTCTCCAAAGTAAGTGGGAATGTATCTCGTGAAAAATTTTAATTTGAGGTGTAACGATTCACCCCCCCCCCCTCCCCCAATGCCGACCCCCCGATGATGCAGTGTTGAAATTGATGTAACGATTCGATTCAAGGAGAAATTATTGTATTTGATGTTAATTTTAACAGTCACTAGTGGCTGCAGAAGTCATATGAGCCCATTAAATGTGACATTTGTAGATTGATATTTACAATTTGCTCGCATACATGCTTCGATGCCTGTATTGTGTTGTAAGAGAATTATCTTTAATCGATTAATCATTGCATCATTACACCCATACCGTCACGACAGCAATATTAAATGGCACATTCGCACCCAGCTTGTCTCTAATAAATATTCATGACCCGTGCCTAACAATGTATTTTTCTTCTCGTAATTATTGTTGCTTATTATACAATTTGTGATTCACAGTTTTTTTTGTCTGTGCTAACAATAACTACATGATTCATGGGCATGATTACATTTTTCTGATAATTCAATATTTTTTTTAGAAATTACTGAGTTTCAGACAGTTGTTTCCAGTGATATTTCAGTTATACAAAAATACGATGTTCATAATCACATTTTAAAAACACAATAGAATCCTTTAAAGCCCAGGAATCATCAGTACTGTCAGAATTACAAAAATGTGTTTGTGCGTATTTATTCTGTATTCTTCCTGACATTCAGATAACACCAACACAACATATGCATTGCAGTGCATGTAATGTAACATTGGCTAACATTTAACATGTAATGTAACGTTGGCTAACATTTAACCCATGAGGTGTGACGCTTCAGCAACATGCGATGCCTTTGCAATGTGTAGTGGATAGGTGTTCCCCAGGACTCATCTGCCACCATTGCAGATCCCATGGTTCAGTTAGTGGGCCAGTCTTAGGGAGTCACCCATAATACCACAATGCACTGCTTCACATTAATGCCCCTAATCACCAGTGCAGCGTTGGCTCTGTGAGAGGTGCTAATATTCTTTGGGTCATACGGTAAAATCACGTAGATAGGTTCAAAGAACTTTACCAAAAGCGCCAAAGAATGTGAATTCCTGCAGTCACGAAAGCTTTAATTCGAGAGGTGCTAAGTTTTATTTTCCTGGCATCACTTCAACCCCGTTGTGCTGGTCCTGCCTAGTACGATACATTGGCAGCCCACAGGCTAGGTATTGACTGAGCAATCGCACCAGATGTAAACGAGACCCAATCTGTATTGCCACACGCATGACGAAGTGGCCGACATGAGAACGGCGGCCGTGTAACACTCCCGCGTGTGATTGGAATCTACGCCTGTCGACGACGGTGCGCTGGATTCGGAGAATGCATCTGCCACTCGCGTAGTACAATGCCAGCACTTGGCCAGCGGCAGGTTTAAACCTGACGTTGGAATTGGACCTCTTTTTTCTTGTTGAGATTTGCTGTTGGTGCGTTTAAGGGGGACTCACATTTGAGAGCCTTGCCCGTCACTGCCTATCACTCGGCAGTGGAGGCTAACCCCCAAATTGCTGCTGGAACACTTTTCCTATTTAGTGTCACCTTACATGCTAAGTAAGACCTTGTCCGTGCATATGACTGATTGCTCACAACCTCCTCTGCCAGGCATCAGACAGGTATATAAGTTTAGAAGACAAGTAGCCATGGGGCCCCTGCTGAGTAGCCAGAGGGTCATACGGACATTATTAATTGAACAGTTACAACATGTAATGTACATGTCCTCCTGTATAAAAGTTGATGTTAGGGGAGGGGGGGTTGCCTCCCCCACCCCTCTTGTCACCTCTGTGCCTATGCCCACTGTGGAGAATTCTAAGTTTCCAGAAAGGCTAGTCTAGAGTTATACTGCGTGCCCACTTAGAATTTTGTAGAAACATTCAGCAGTGCAGCCAAGTGTTTATAACTTGCAGGGCTTGCATGCAAATCTGCTGGCCAGACAAAGTGTCCCCTAGATTTTCCCAGATTGTGCATTTTTTTTTATCTGCAAAATCTCTTGAGATGGAACATCTCATTTGCAAAGGCGGCCAGAAAATGCAGTTTAGATGAGCTGTTAAGTATTTTTTTTTTGTTCAAAAAAGGTCTCCAATGTAAACTTTGCCCATCGCTCACACTGCCACAAAAAATCGATTTCAAAATGGAAAAGGCCCGGTTTCATCAGTTACACTGCAGGGCCTGCACACCGTCACGCTGGCTTGTTGCGTTGTCTCGATTTGTTCGTCCAAATCACTGGCTTCTTCGCTGAACCATAATCACTCTAAGAGGTAGAAAAAAAAAATACAGCTGAGGTTTCTTAGAGTCGCTCCATAAGTCTTCCCTTTGCCAGTTGCATCCTTCGGTGAATCACGCCTGCTGTGCATTGCACAACCGTACTTTTGAGATCTTGCCGTAATACACGCTCCCTGGTGACGTGCTGCATCAGAGGTGAACTGAGACGCAGGACCAGGTGCATGGAATTGGCAGCAAGTGCAGGATTCACGCGGCGTGTGCCTGAGAATTGAGCTTAGCACTTACGACCATTTCCCAGAGCAGTGAGTGGTGTTTACTTTAATTAAAGTTTCAGAGTATCCCTGTGTGCAGAGACCGTGCACTATTATAATTTTCTAAGCGGGACTGCATACATTGCATCTGCAGTGCTGCCTCCTACATTCTCTCGGCCACATTGACCCAGGCGGCAGGGGAAGGCACAGTCGTCAAGCTTGCGCACCGAGGATGAGACCCCGTCTGCCTTATAAAGCCCAATTAATTGCATGAGCCTTAATAGGACATTGTGCTTTGCTGGACCACAGCAGTTAATCCCAGTTTTGTTCAACCCATTAACAATCGCACATTCATGCTTGGATGTGCTTATGAGGTTAAAACCTTACTGTTCTGATTATGACATTCACATGACCTCCATAGTTCCCAGACTTACAAATACCACAACATAGGTATTACAGTGCAATAGAACAAATATATATTAGGGATGAATGCCAGCAATATAAAAAAAAAACATCTTAATTTTAAAAACTATTTTGTATATCGTTTCAGATTTCTAGATTATTTTCGTCTTATAATAATGAAACATCTTCATGCTTCCAAAAGTGATGTCACCCGATGAAACCAAATTTTTAAACAAACTTTAGATTTTTCCAGGTAAATTTTGGCAGGGAAACAAGGAAGTGACCTGTAAAAGTGACGTCGTTTCCTGTGACGCCATACTTTTGTATCAATCTGAAACAACGTGATCTTATGTATAGGCATGGCTTTTAGACTTTTCAGTTTAATCCAAAAATCAGGCATATATCCCTTCTGTAATGATATTTTAACTCGTGCAAAGAGACCGTTTCCCGTGCAAAAACGTGGCTGCTTGTCGTCCTAACAGGGTGAGCAGGAGGTGCGTGTGGCTCAGGCGGAGTTTGACAGGCAGGCCGAGATCACACGGCTTCTCCTGGAGGGGATCAGCACCACACATGTAAGTGCGAGATCGTTTATTCCAAGTCGCATAACTCTTACGGCTTTCTTTCCTCGAGCGTTGCTTGCCATCAGTGTATTAGATAGTCCACGGTGGCATCATCACCATCAGCAATGAATAATCTCCACTCCTGGATTAAGACCTCCCCAAGGTGACACCACGTCTCTGACGGTTGGGCGATACAACCAACCAGCACCTGCACGCAAACTGATTTCATATCTCCATCTGTGCGGCGAACGTTACCTTGGGGCACGATTCCCTCCCTTGACTGCCACTCCGTCGTTATTCTCAACCTTGGGCAATCTGGGATTAGCACCGTTGGCTACGTTCTACACACATACATCTTCCCTTCTAGCGATGTATCCTACCCAAGCCTACTTTAACCTGCCGATGTTCTGTAATACATGTGGTACTGTTTGTGCCTCAAGTGTGTTTCCAGCATGCACCTGCCCATGCTTCTCTATGCACTTTTCAGCTTTTGTTCCAACTCCTCCATTGATGTCCTTGTTTCCATCTCATTTGTCATTGCAGATAATACGCACTGATTAAGTCATTCTCCATTTTCACATTGGTATGTTGCACCGCATTGTCGGTGGCACCAGGCTGACCTTACCTGTACAGTGTCTCTGATTATTCTTCTTGGTTCTTTCGGTAAAGTCACGTAGAATGGAAATAATAAAATAATAAAAATAAAACATCATAAAATAATTCTCACGACGTTTCGGCCACAATGCAAGCAGCCGTCCTCAGCTGAAGAACAGGTTTATCGGGGAGACAGCGTCTGAATGAACACCACCAGGCTTGGCAGCGTATATTTAAGCTGGGTTGGAGGGGGAAGAGCGCCTTGACAAAGGAAGGCGCTCTTCCCCCTCCAACCCAGCTTAAATATACGCTGCCAAGCCTGGTGGTGTTCATTCAGACGCTGTCTTTCTGACAGACCTGTTCTTCAGCTGAGGACGGCTGCTTGCGTTGTGGCCGAAACGTCGTGAGAATTATTTTATTATGTTTTATTTTTATTATTTTATTATTTCCAATCTACGTGACTTTACCGAAAGAACCAAGAAGATGAATCCCTGCAGTCACGAAAGCTTTAAATCGAAATGTCTGATTATTGTTTTTCTCACATATGCGTGGGTTTTCTAAGGACACACAATGATTCTCAAAAAGTAATTGGACAAACACCCCAAGCAGCATCCTCCGGAAAAGTTTTGAGACTGTGACTCCTTTCTGGGAAAACCAAATTGAATCTTCTCTTGAAATACAAACAAATCACGAGACGCCATTGCAGAGCCATAACAGGGAACTGCACAATTAGAGTGAGGTCGGGAATAATACACAGGTGTGTCTACAAACTTTATACAGTTCCAAACTATAAATCATGAACATCCAAGTAGGTCAGCATGAAGAGCATCGTACATAAAAAGTAATATATAATATAGAACTAAGACTCAAATCCTATAGCAGCTGGCAGTTCAGCATTGATTCAATCAGGCCTGATTCTGCTGATGAGAGACTCTGTGTCAAAACCGGTCCAGAGTTTTTTGTTGTTGTTGTGCCGAGTCAATTCTGCAGAAATATGCACTCCCAGAAGGCCATTGGGTAAGGAGATATTTATATTTGATATTTTTACATGGAAAAAACATATATGAAGGAGATATTTTGTCAGCTTATCTATTTTTTTATATTCTCAACAGAGACGCTACGTATTTTTGTGAAATGTAATATAGATAAATCCTGAGTGTGAATTTAAGCAGTGGGAAAGAATATGAAATGGGAGCTACATGGGCAGGTTTGCTCCAACCAGTGGGCCCATCTTGGAGAGGGAATGATCCTTCACGTGGAGATTACAGCTTACATCTCATCAAGGGGATGATGCGATGAACACCGAGGCTTTATTGCTAAGCTAAACTTAACCATCTCGAATTGTTATTGTTCTAGGTCAGAAGGCAGCCAATTTTAGACTAACTCTTGAGCATCAAATTCAGAGGAGCAAAATTATTCAATGGATATTCACCACTCTGAATAAATATATACGTGTATATTTTAGGAAATGCAATAAACCCAGATATTTACGTAACATGACCGCTCATTTGTCCGTTAAGTTAGGAACCTGGCAACCCAAGTTTGATTCCATCTCCATGGCTAACATCAGTCGCAAGCTTTATCTGAACAGCCCCCCGCCCCCCTGGCCCTGCCCCCCCCCCTTAGCCCTTTAACGATTCCGCACTGAAACGCGTGGTGCAATATGGTCAAATAATCCCTGTGGCTGCCACGACGTGAGAAGGCCTTTATTCAGCAAGTGATGATAATGTGCTGTAAAGAGATATAGCACAGTAATATTAATAATATAGTAACAGTATTTCACTGTGTAATAATATTATATGAATCTTGACTTAAAGCTTTCGTGACTGCAGGAATTCATATTCTTGGAACATATAAATGTTATATTCTTGGGTCTTTCGATAAAGTCACGTAGATATGTTCAAATAAAATTATAAAATAACAGAAAACTACAACGTTTCGATCGCAACGCAAGCACTCGTCATCAGGAAAAAATGTTTTATCCTGATGACGATTGCTTGTGTTGCGATCGAAACGTCGTAGTTTTTTTTTTGTTTTCTTTGAACCTATCTACGTGACTTTACCGAAAGACCCAATAATATGATATTTATATATTCTGGATGAACGTTTTAAATTGAAAACGATGTGCAATACAAATGTATTTTTTTGTCTGAGATAAATCATAGAATGGGCATAGTGAAAATGATTTAAACTTATTAATATAATCAGCTGCCTGCGTATCGGGTACTGTGCGGATGGACATCGGCTGGAATGTACAATCAGGATAAATTCCTCTTTTGAACAATATTACACGACTATGATAAACGTTATCTGCGCTCCTAAACCTGGTCTCGAGGGATAGTGTCTGGAAAGACATCTTGTCAGTGAGCTCTCTGAATTAAGCAGCTGTTCATATGAATGATTATTCCTGATCATATGCACCGGGTGTGCACTGGGTATGGTGGATGGTAATGGTCCCTGCGTAGCTTGTAGAATTACCATAAAGTAATGACTTGGGGCGACTTGGTGGCTCACAGGTCTAATGCGGCATTGCCAGGGTCTTTCACATCTTGGGTTCATGCCCTGTGGTGCAGAAGCTAAACATTTATATTGTCTTTTCCAGCCTGCATGAGCCCTTACTCATTCACACAGACACAGGGCCTTTGATGGTATCGGCCACGTCAACAATGGAGACACAAAAGAATATATCTGTGTCTAAAATAGAACCTGATTTGGTTGCACGTATCTATGAACAGACCTTGGTATAGAACAGAAACTCCCCTGGGTACGTGTGTGAGGCCTATCGACCAGGTAATCGGGGAAGGCATTCATTCCTTTGCGATTGTGATGCGATGTTGTACTGCTCGTGGGAGGTCCACCTTTGATATTTCTTTCCGCCTTGCCAAGCACACGTGACTTGCAATTGATGATGGACCGGCAAAAGGCCAAATGATTTGAAATTGTTTAAAAACACAAATACAAAACTTTTCGGGGAAACAGCAATAAAACGCTGTATACATTTGTAATAAAATGATGGCTTTTATTGTCCTGTCGGACACTGCTCATGGCAGGCAAAATTGCAGCTGCTGACATTGCTGTTAGCGTGATTGATGATGACTGAGATGAATTGCCCGTGTAATGCGATGTCTGAGCGTGTGTTATTTCCTCTACTTGTCGAAGTGGTGCCACACACTTTTGCCAACGAAGTCAAATCATCCAGGTGACAAGAGGAACATTAAAGGCGTTATATTGCACCACGTGTTTATGTTCAAACTATACATTTTTATAACAAAAACATATTTAAACTTTAAAATCCCTTGAGATGGAACATCTCATTTGCAAGTTGTCCGGAGTGCCAGTCGACACATAGAAAGCACGTAACGGCGTGTGCACAAAACAAAATTGCGAGGGTGTTCTAGTACGTTGTTGTCTTTTTTTACAAACAATCGTGGATGTGATTTTAAAACAAAACATGCTGCGCGTCAATCCTGTACATTTTCTAGCGAGCACTCTCTTGCCTTGGCAAATGCAGCCCGATAAAATAATGATAGAATTCAGCCACAGAATCTTGTAAAGTTGTTCACTTCAATCTGCTCAATCTGCTGGTTGGGCCGAGTATGGAGGCACTCTCCACACCCTGATAATTGGTTCTTTACCCTTCTATCTGGCAACAAAACTGACACCTTTTTACGAGGAGTCATGTTTGCATAGACCGCAATACCTGCAGTCATAATGCAAACAAAAAACATAACTCTGATAATGTGCACTGTCCTTGAAGTTGATTGGTCCACACCCGAGACAGCTTTCCTTAGAGCCTAGTCTCATATGGGTTGGACCAGATGACGCCAAAAGGCGCACAACTCAAAGACAATGCACCATCAGAGTATGAGAGCTCGGGGCAAGCATCTACACTATGGGAACCTCATTTGCCAGTAAAAATATGATAATTGGTTCTTTACCCTTCTATCTGGCAACAAAACTGACACCTTTTTACAAGGAGTCATGTTTGCATAGACCGCAATACCTGCAGTCACACCCTTTCGCATTTGAGTCTGGCCCAGGGAATTGGCGTGAAATTTCCCCGTTTCCATCTGATGACGTTCTGAGCAGAACTTGGGCTGCAGCTCCCCGCTACCATTGCAAAATTAATCACCCGCAGTAAATGCCATTTCCCCAAATAGTCCTCTTTGTAAGACACATTTTCAGCCTAATGGAGCTGTCTTACAATTTATCTATTAAATATATTATTAAGTATTAATCATTAATTGTTGATTGGTTAGATGTTTGGCTGTGCGAATAATTTATTAATGCATTGATCAGTCTATAGGTTTGTGATTTGTATGCATGCAGGGCCTGGTAGAACAATAGCAGGATTCATATTCTTGGTTCTTTCAGTAAAGTCACGTAGAAGGGAAATAATAAAATAATAAAAATTCAACATAATAAAATTCTCACGACGTTTCGGCCACAACGCAAGCAGCCGTCCTCAGGTGAAGAACAGCTGTCCGAAAGACAGCCCTGTTCTGAATCCTACAGTCACGAAAGCTTTAAATCGAAGCATCTGTAATGTGCACTAATTAATTAGCTTTAGTTAGTGTTACACAATTATATTACCAGTCTGTTAACAATGTACTAAGAGTACAATTACATTGCATCAACAAGTCAGTTGTATGTGTGTTTTGGGACGTTGAGCTGTGTTCCCAAGTGTAACATACACCGAAAGCCGCAGGAAAACATTGGCCCAATAAGGCTGAAAGACCGCAGTCTTGTTTTACTTGTTTACAAAGTGCAATAGATACACTTTGTATCGGCTTCTTTTTTCGCTCACCCACAGTGTACCGTGACAGCACATTGCATTTTTGTACAAAATCGTGTTGCCTGCTTGGTGGGTTTGATTAGATTACCATGACATTAAAATTCAGTTTGATACAGCAGATGTGGAATGTCGTTTGAATTTAAAAGGCAATTATTTTCTTCTTTATTTGTAGAGCATTTGTGTCTCTTAATTCACCTGTAAAATTGTAAGACTTATTAATTATACACTATGGGCTACTTTTCTTATGAGGGAATCGGAAATCAAAATTACATGAATTTCCATTTACATTAAAAAAATGTATAAATCCTGCCCCGTGATCTCAATCTTTTATAGCATTCCACTGTGGGATGCAATCCTTGTCACACATGAAATAGATTGATATTGGTACTTTTAAATGTATTTTTAACACATTTTGCTTTTTAACAAAACAATTCAAACCTTTATATAGTCTGCCATTGTTGTAATATTAAAATTGTAAGGACATCAATTATGCACACCATTAAGAGGAGCCTGGTGCTGGCCATGGTGCGCATCTTTGTAGGCTCAGCTGACAATCATCGGGAGGGGGGTTCGTTCATTTTCCTCTGCTGCCTGGGAACAGGGGGCGCTGCGGTGGCGAGATGTTATCTCCCTCGCCGAGTATTCAGGAGGTCGTGGGTTCCATCCCGACGCTGACGACGCCTGTGTATTTGGAGTTTGCGTGTTTCTCTCCCCGTGGTCGCGTGGATTTTTCTCAGCGTCCTCTGTTTTTTTTCGCTCTCAATTTGGAGACATACGTTTAGGTGATTTGGCTGCTATAAACTTCCGCATGATAAGCCACTTCGTTGAGATATCATTTTTGACCAGGTCGCTTCTAAAACAACGTGGGCTTTACCTGGAAAATAAAATAGTTTAGTTTTCCTCTCTCTCGCTAAACTACTCAGCCTCTATACATATGCAAAAACCGTCAGCAGTTCTCGAAGAGGTACATTGTGGTCCTATTGTCTTAGGTCACCAACAAACTAAGTTTGAGCAAATGTGACCCACATTTGACTGAATGAATCATTTGTAATTGTTTTACCTGGATTGTTTCCACATAACAAACCCACCTTGAAGATCTACATTATATTAAACTACCGCGATGCATTATCACTTAACAGACCGTGAAACAAACACATGAATACATAATATGTTGTGAAAACCTCTTTTTTAAATCCTTTATATTAAGTTCACTTGCTTGCGCGCTTACGACCGTGCAAATCTTTCGGTCGTTTTTTAACCCACTTCCCGTGATCCAATCGAGCTGACATTTTGCACACAGACTCGTTGTGCGTGACAATTTATTTTCGTGAAAATTTTTTTCCAAAATTTTCCACTTTTTAGGAAGAAAAAAAATTTCATATTTAATTTTAAATACCAATGTGATAAAAATGAAACTCTTACTCAAGAAAAACAGAAATGAATAATAAAATAAAACCAATGCCACGCATATAAAGGATTTATAGTGAAAAACTTTGTTTTTACGGGTTTATTTTTTTACATACTAATACTGATCGCATTGCAGAGCTACATGAATACTATAGTTTAAATAAAATACTCAAAAGTACATTTCCGCGCCAGCGTACTTTTGACGTAAACACCTGAACAGTTTACCTCTTCAATGGGTGTAATGGCTCGTCCCTTGAAGTGTTGGGTATGACGTCCTGACATTTTGCTCCACGTGGCTGGGAGCTTCTTCAGTACGTGAAGAGAAACGTCGGACATCACACCAAACGACACGCGGTCCATTCCAAAAAGCCCATCGGAGGGCTATATAGCACAAACTTAATTTGGAGCTTTCGTGACTGCAGGAATTACTCTTTGGTTCTTTCGGTAAAGTCACGTATAAAGAGAAAATAATAAATTCAAATAATAGCATATGACGTTTCGATTGCAACACAAGCAATCATCATCAGGTATAAATTAAATAGAAAACAAACCTAGTATACTTAGGAATATAATGCAATACAACACAGTGAGTCGGCTAACATAACAGTCAACACCCTACCTGGTTGATTACGTTCTTCCAGAGAATGCTAAATTTGAGAGAGAGATTTCACACCGAACGACACGCGGTCCATCCGAAAACCTGTGCTCTACCTGAAACAGCTTGCCTGCAGTACTCTGCCCAGTTCAATGTGGTGCTCCATGTTCGTGTGAATGTAATGCAAGTCCTCTTGTCCAGGCTTTGCCAATGTAATGAGGTAAAACTAATTTTGGCCTACAGTCATTTAGGCTTTGCTTTCTTTTTTTACTTCACTCTATCATCTATATGAGGTCCTGGTTATTAACTTCTTTGAGCTTTTATACCGTGAGTGTGCCTACGTGTCCTTGAAATGTGTTAGTCCCAGCAGGAAACATGACCTGCCAAAGAAAGAAAGAAAAAAATGTATTGAATTAAAAAGGGACTGTGGGCAAGGGAAATGTAGGTTTCACTGAATCATAATTGTGTTCTACTCTCCTTGACTTGACTCACATGTTATGTATATATTTTTAACATACTTATAATGAGGCATTACATCATGATAATGCTCACAAGGGTGAACCGTTTTATACTGACATTAATGGCAAAATATTCTTCGAATGTATTTTAAGTTGCTAATTTTCTCAAATATTTAGACTATATAACATTTTCAGATGAAGATGTAAGACATGGCCAGTGAAGTCAGAGCCTATGCTATAGTCTGCCTATGAGTAAATCACTAGGAATATGCTCGATCTCATCAGATCTCAAAAGCTAAGCAGGTTTGAGCCTGGATTGACGATCACCATGCATAGAAACAAGTGTCGCAAGCTGCTGTGGGGCTGCATACTCTGAAAAGGGCAGTGTAGCAAGATAAATTGTTGTACTATACTATGCTCCAACGTCTTTGCTCCAGTCTTCACCAACCTGCACTGATCAGCATAGTGAAGTCTGGTCAAATAACCCCCACGACTCGCACGGTGTGCGGAGGCCCTCATCCAGCAGCGGATTGGCAAAAAGGGCCATACATGCTACATGCTACAGCCTGCATCGACAGTACATGCTACCAGTACTCGGGATGGGCAGCGAACAGAAATGTTTGGTGCTAATTTACTCGCTGCTGAAGCGGACGTCGCAGGCTGTGTGTCATGACATTAGCAGAGCCAAGCACATTACTGAGAAATACAAAACACAAAGCAGTCTGTCGCCTAGGGGCCCCATGGGGTTCAGAAGGCAGTAGGTGGTGGCAGATGTAAAAGTCATTGAAACAGCCCAAATTATTGCCCTGACATACGAGGGCTCGGAATAGCCTTAATCTAGGCCATTGCTGAACAACGGTGTGGATGTGTAGACCTCCGATGCGTTTTCGGGTTGCACCGCGTATTGTTCGGCGTGGTGTCCGTCACATTAATTTCCTGCAGAATGTCCCAGCATGTCGGGCGAACATCGCCCATCGTTCCGAGCAGCAAGAGGTGCAATGCGAATATATAGGCGGAGAGAGCCGTGTAGATCAGTGGTTCTCCACCAGGGGTATGCGAACCCCTGGGGGTCACGTGGCAATGTCCCAGAGGGTACGTGAGGTGATTCTTAAATGTGTGAAATTATGTCATACATGAGAGCCATTGGTGAATAATCGTGCATGAATCTGGCAATATTGAAATAACTACGATAAAAATTGTATCTATATGCTGACCTGGAATTATATTAAAGACCTCTCTAAACTGATTGATCATAAACAGCGTTATTTCCAACAGTGACTTATGTCAAGCATGCAGGGTGTCTGTTATTTTTTTTTGATTCTCTTGCAGTTACTTAGCTAGTTAGGATACCACACAAAATGGACAATTGGTTAAAATATTCAACAAGGGGGTTACAGTAGCCAACAAAGGTTGAGAACCACCAGTGTAGATCATGCCCCTGCTCGCCCTGCTGCAAACTTTGACTTGAGCATCACCTTTGTCTGACCTTGTCGCACTGCAGGCGAATCACCTTAGATGTCTCAACGAGTTCGTGGAGGCCCAGATGACGTACTATGCCCAGTGCTACCAGTACATGGTGGACCTACAGAAGCAAATGGGAAGGTACGGTCTAATCGCCTCCACAAAATATTCCTATTATTGTTTATCAAATGCGTGCAGCCTGCGTGAAGATCAGACTGCAGGTATGTGCGACTGATGTTAGCCACTTAATGACTCCAGCATACTCGCAGAATTGAAGCTCTCACCGGAATCCAAACGCATGTCAAACTTACACATTTATAAATATATGTTTGTGTTCATTTGCATTCTGGTCTTGTGCCCGGATTTATTTGGGTAGCTGTCGAAAGTAAGTTTGGCCGAAACACTAATGCATTTCTGATGGACTCAGAGTTGCAGTTCAGCAGTAAAAAAACTTTTTTAAATGTGAGTGCGCTGAATCAGGCGGGTATACATGATAATCCCGTACCATTGTTGCTTTCGGGTTGAGTGCTTATGGTATTAAATCACCAATCCACCCGTGCAGCCATTGCATTTGAGAATAGTTGAGAATATTAGGGATTGGAAGCAATACGAACTATGTGTTGTTATGGTATTAATTATAATAACCATGTCTGGTTATTGTGTTGTATCCATGTGTTGTTATGGCATGCATGAATAAGCACATGTACAAAAGACATTAAAAAAACAACTCAAATAGCAGTCTACATAATGCACAGACTGTGCACCAGCTCGAACCCTTATTGTCAAACTGACCTTTTCAATCTCATCCTGAGCATTGTCTCTGGGATGTTTTTTTAACATGTTTGCTTATTTTTATTCATTGCCCATATTCACATCTTGACAAATTGGCCAAAAAACCCATTTCCATTGTAATAATCCCCATAGTTGGCAATGGAGATGTATTGGCTGGCGCGTTTTCTTTCAAAAATTGGCACAGATGTCTGTAAAATGCACCACCCGTGGTTGGATAGGACTGTGTGCTGTTTGTTGTCTTGGTGTGGTCTGGGACTATTTTTATTTTGCTGCCTTGCCCAAGATTGCAATTGTTGAAAAATCGGCAGGAATTGATGTACTTCTGCAATTTGCACTTA
Source organism: Lampetra fluviatilis (assembly GCF_964198595.1). NCBI lineage: Eukaryota > Metazoa > Chordata > Hyperoartia > Petromyzontiformes > Petromyzontidae > Lampetra > Lampetra fluviatilis. The sequence continues at coordinate 8,152,598 of NC_136294.1, read as the reverse complement.
AATACTTTTATCGTTTTTATTTTTGTGTCTTGCTTGGCTTTCCTATACTTCGCACTCCTGTCATGTTATTGTTTTGTTTGTTGTTGTAACTTGCTGAGCCGCCCCTACTGGACATCTGTAAAAAAAAAAAAAGAGCTTAACAACGCATAAGATTCTTTCAGTTCTGAACAAAGTTTCTCGCTCTCTGCCTTTCACGTTTCGGCAGTTTCCCGACGACGTTCCTGCCCAACAGCAGCGCGCCGCTGCCGCCCGTCACGGTGCCGATCCCGGCCGCCCCGCCTGGCGCGTCAGAGCTCACCGCGGCCGAGCTGCAGCCGGCGAGCGGAACGCGGCGTGCGCGCGTCCTCTACGACTATGACGCTGGCGACAGCAGCGAGCTCTCGCTGCTCGCGGACGAGGTACGCCGCTAGAGCTCGACAGCTCTCTCTTCCTCGCCGCTCTCTTCCGTTTGCTCTTCCCGTTTCTCACCGCTTAACCCTTTCACATTTCGTTTTTCTTCTGATTCCATTCCGATGATGTACGATTAACATGGTTTGCTATATTTGAAGCTTTCGTGACTGCAAGGATTCATATTCTTAGGTTTTTTCGGTAAAGTCACGTAGGTAAAAAATTCAAATTAAAAATGTATAAAAGTCAAATGAAATAAAAATAAAAAATCACGACGTTTCGGAGGCAACACAAGCTTCCGTCTTCAGGTGGAACCGTCACAGCAACAAAGGCTCAGTCTTTTGTTATGCAGTCTATTCTTAGTCTTAAGCCTCACCTTACCATATTAATAAAAAAGTGTGCCGTACTTGGCCCTTCCCCTCTTCAACCATTATATATACGGAATGGTAGCTCTTGTAATCTCTCATTTACTTGATACAGCTGTCGTGGCTGTGACGGTTCCACCTAAAGACGGAAGCTTGTGTTGCCTCCAAAACGTCGTGATTTTTTTTATTTTTTTATTTTACTTTTATTAATTTTAATTTTTTACCTACGTGACTTTACCGAAAAAACCTAAGAATATGGTTGGCTATGTTCAAAGCGCTTGCCACAAGTGAACCACAATACCTTGCTGATCTCGTCAAGGAGAATAAACCATCATCACACGAACTCCGGTCATCCTCGCAGCGGCTTTCGGCTAGCTATCGAACGAAGACGTTTACCGCATCGTGCGCTTTCAGATGCGCTTCTCCAGCCGTCTGGAATGCTTTTCCTTCCGATATTAGGAATCCGCTGAAGCTATGCACTTTTAAATTTAGATTGAAAACTTATTTCTGTAGAACTGCTTTTTGTGTTTAGTTTGTTTTCCTTCCCTGCACCTCCGATTAGCATGGTCGGCTATGTGCAGTGCAAAAGAAGTTCAACATACATAAATACGTACGGTGCGAAGGAAGTTCAACATACATACGAGCAAAAACTAAAATAAAATAACTTTATCGGTACCGCAGTTTGGGGCCAGCTATCGTAGAGTGCGGTCGTGTCGCTACAGTTCTCTGCGGTGAGTGCAATGTCTTTAAAAACAACGGCGCTATGCCTCTCTAAATAAAATGAATTCTGACTCGCTTGTGCGTTCCGAGATTCAGCGCTGAACCGGACACACACCCTGCAACTTGCAGACATCTTGAAACGGGAAAGGGTTAAGCAGACTGCTGTTTCTTTCCACTGAGGTCAATGGTAAGGTTTCACAAAACTCCAGTTCTCACTAAAGTTTCTCCTTTCCTCATTTTATCTGATTTTGTCCATACCAAAACAAATTGTCGCTAAATGCCGCACGCGCCTAATGACTACTAAGCGTGCAAAAAGCGAAGACGGTTAGTACAGGAAGTCATCGCTTATCTAGGGCGCTCTTAAGTTGGTTCCATATGGAACAATTACTTGGTAAGAAATTGCCTAAATATCCCAAGCAGAATCTTAACGAAAGTTTCATCGAGCTCATTTGGGGTTTTACACGTTTAGTAATGGAATGTTTTCTGAGACAAATGGGTAGATTTGAGATGGGAAGTGAAGGAATAACTTGCGAAATGGAAAACAGTCCATTTCGGAGGCTAGCATCATGAAGGGGAGTGTTGTAAAGAGTGAAATACTTGAGATAAACAGATACTCAAATACGCGTGGCCAAGAGGAAATCAAAATCGCTGATACGGTTTACGTATATCGGGAGTATTGACATTTAAAAACATGTAAATCTAGACATGAAAATCAGGAGCATCATTGTTAAAGCAAACGACTTCGATCAAAGCATAAAAAGGGCTGCTGTGGAATGAGAATTGTAATATATGCTGGGGAAACGTGGACTATTGGAGGGAGGGAGGGAGTACAAGCCGCTGAAATACAATTTCTTGAAAGCACCGTGTTAAAAATGAGACGAGATAGACTGACGAACCATCATGTTGTGTGGGTCCACGGTAACAGAAATACAACTGCTTGAAAGGATAGAACAGCCACGACTAAAGTGGTTCCATCACGTGAGGAAAAACAGGCAAAATCTGATCGTTGGCGCCTTGAGTTGAGGATGGAGAGAAGTACATCAGAGGGAAGGCCAAGGAAGAGAGAGATATGGAGAGAGAGTGCGATGGTGGTCTTACAAAAGAGATGACAAGCTGTAAAGTGATGCAGAGAAGCCAGCAGGTGGTAAAATGTAAAGAGATTTACACCATTGGAACCTCATTTGCCAGTAAAAAATATGATAATTGGTTTTTTACCCTTCTATCTGGCAACAAAATTGACACCTTTTTTACAAAGAGTCATGTTTGCATAGACCACAATACCTGCAGTCATAATGCAAACAAAAAACATAACTCTGTATGCACTGTCCTTGAAGTTGATTGGTCCACACCCGAGACAGCTTTCCTTAGAGTCTAGTCTCACATGGGTTGGACCAGATGACGCCAAAAGGCGCATACAGAGTTATGTTTTTTGTTTGCATTATGACTGCAGGTATTGTGGTCTATGCAAACATGACTCCTTGTAAAAAAGGTGTCAGTTTTGTTGCCAGATAGAAGGGTAAAAAACAATTATCATGTAAAGAGATGTTGCACCAAGCCAGGATATGCCCGGACGTGGAGACTGATGATGATGATGATTCTTCTCAATGAATTACACAACTAAACATTAATAATGAGAATAACTTAACAGTGGCGCATTTATATGAAAGCATGGTAATTACAGTATGTGTAGGAATGTGTGTATAGCTTATAATAATTAATAGTTATAATAGGTTTAATAATTCAGAACTATCTCTTAATTCTAGATTTGAAGCTTTCGTGACTGCAAGGATTCATACTCTTAGGGTTTTTTTCCGGTAAAGTCACGTAGGTAAAAAATAACATTAAAATTAATAAAAGTAATAATAGAAATAAAATAATCAATCACCAGAACTATCTCACTGAATCTTGGTGAAACAGCCTGAGATAACTGCCCTGCATTGAGATTTGGCCAATTCATGAATACGTATATTACGAGTGTGTGTGGATGCACATATGTATACGTGCGGAGCCACTATGTTAAATAAGCGAGCGGACTGGGTGCTGTAGTTAACACTGGTCACCGTATTTTGAGAATGGACACTTCATGGGTAGAGTTTAGTCAGGTTAATTTTCACACCTCTAAATGTATATTTGATGTAACATGCAACCTAGCAAATATGTTTTGTTTAAATCGTGTTTATAATCATACAATACAAAATTAACTTATGGAATATGTTGTACAGCAGAAAATATGTTCATTATGAAAATAGCAACCCAGGCACACGAGAAATACTAACTGGAGTGGTGGAGGAGAAATTTGAACACAGAATTCTTCAATGATTGATTTGATTCTAAATATGTTGGAAGTTAAATATTAATGTCTTAATTCTAATGATTCAGCTGAAAACCTCTTAACATTTTCAGATGTGCTGAGAATACTATATTACACATTGTTCATGCACGATAGGATACCCTCGCTGTTAAATCATTTTAAAGACCTGAAACCTGTAGGCTGAATGAAGAAAACCTAATTTAAAAATTATACTTATTTTTATGCATTTTGCAAACTATAAAAGATTCCTAAGTAGAGCAATTTAAGTGATGTGTTTTGTTAAATCTGCTAAATGTTAATATACGAACTACAAAGTGATTGCATGCCAACTATATTAATAAAAAACATTGTAGCAGCAGGAACAGCATCTCTTACAAGTCAAAATGTATTTTATTTCTGCATAATTTTCTATTATCTTCATATTTTAATCACAGCAGAACCTCCCAAAACCCAATTACAATTAATCATCATAATGTCGTCTGGTCATCCCTGCTAATGCTCCAGTGAAATGCTTTATCTACAGTGTGTGTAGGAACGTTTGGAAGCGCCGGCTTCGCAGCTAAACAAGTACTGTGGTTGCATTTTAATGCACGTATTTGGGTTACATCTGTAACTGACGTAAAAAACCCCATCATTACATAATAAGACAGGTTGGACAACCGCAAGTTTCAAACAAGACTTTAAAATACATAAAAAAACACATAGCCTCTGTGCATATGCAAAATATATATCATTTCCTGAAGAAGTGCATTGTGGTCCTGTTGTCTTTGATCACCATCAAAATAAATGAGCCAATGGGACCGGCTGATAGTAGCAGTGATGCCGTGAGAGACGACTGTTTATCATCCTAATTTCAGATGGTTCCCAGAGGCAGACTTTGCAGCAGTGACAATGATGATGAGCCCCAATTATGATTAAACTGGTCGACGGTTCATCTTCTTGGTTCTTTCGGTAAAGTCACGTAGAATGGAAATAATAAAATAATAAAAATAAAACATAATAAAATAATTATCATGACGTTTCGGCCACAACACAAGAAGCTGTCCTCAGGTGGAGAGTAGACAGAGTCTCATTCAGACTCTGTCTTTCCGACAGACCTGCTCTCCACCTGAGGACGGCTGCTTGCGTTGTGGCCGAAACGTCATGAGAATTATTTTATGATGTTTTATTTTTATTATTTTATTATTTCCATTCTACGTGACTTTACCGAAAGAACCAAGAAGATGAATCCCTGCAGTCACGAAAGCTTTAAATCAAAAATGGTCGACGGTTGTCTGTTAACTAGCACTGCCTCACTGCCACTGTCAATCGGTCACACTTCTTCAGGAAATGCTGATGGTTCTGTGCTTTTACACATGTCCGTGACTTGTTTGAATCTTGCGTGTTTGGGTGCAGTAAACATTTTACTGTAGTACGGCATGCCAGGAGCTAATTTACCCTTCGGCAAGGCTAGAGTTACTGGAGAAGGCATTTTTGTGGCTTAAATATAACAAAAAAATGTTTACAAATAATCGCGGTCTTGTACCAATATCTGTCGCCGGATTTCAGCTGTTTTGAAAAAAAAACGTTAACTCAAAAGGTCGGAGGAGCTTCCACGGATTTCTATAGGCTTCATGGCCTATGCACACACACCAAATTAGACATACTGTCCTGGCAGGGCAGCAAGGTGGCTTGGTTACTGTTCCTCATGTGCGTTATTTAAAGACGTGTCATTGTTTTAAATGCAATGCTCGTTAGATATGTTCTGGCCGCGTCCCATCTGTGTAATGCTGCGTGACCCCACGTCATCGTCGGCTCACGAACATTTCGTTTTTTGTTTAAATGGACAAGTGATTGGACAGATGGACGAAAAGATAGTTGAACGCGAGCGTGTGAAATGCAAGAAGCCCACTTGATTTCGCTGCTACAAGACAGCTGCTATTACAATACAACATAAATTTTGTATTTGGCACTTTGATGTATCTTACTCAAATCCGTCTTTTCAGAAACACACATCAAACTTGCAGTAATGAGATGCAGTTCATGGCAAGCAAATGTGGATTGTACTTGCGTTCAAGCTCATTGAGGCTTCAATATGACCTCGACAGCGATGTTTCAAATAGCTCCGACGTCTGTACAATTCTAGATTTGAAGCTTTCGTGACTGCAAGGATTCATATTCTTGGGTTTTTTCGGTAAAGTCACATAGGTAAAAAATTTAAATTAATAAAAGTAAAATAAAATAAAAATCACGACGTTTCGGAGGCAACACAAGCCTCCGTCTTGAGGTGGAACCGTCACAACACGCTCGCTGTATCAAGTAAATGAGAAATTCCAAGAGATCCGACCCCGTATATATATACTGGACAATTTCGGCATGAGAGTAAGTATCCTGGAGGACTTGTTCTGTTCTAAATTTAGGGTTCGTTCACGAGTCGGATGTGTTCGGCTACCGAAGTTTTCCATGCCGACATGCCCCTTCCTGCAATGTTGGTCGTGATTTTAAAGGATCAGAACGCACCTGACTACAAACTACATGAAGGTGCTGATCCTGACGCCACGTGCCAAATATATTCTGTGACGCGTGCCAAATTGTAGTGCTGCAAAGCGCTTGTTATTTCACTATCTTTTGTGTTGGGTTAGCCCGTCGTAGTTTGGCTCGACGAGCTTCAGAAATGTCTGTTGTTTCCTACGAGTTTCTTCTGAGGAACCTGCATTTATTCTGATGGCTGGAAAGTTGAGATGTAGGAGGGGAGCGTAACAGGAGCAGAAAATTGCTGGCCAAGCCGTGGGGGAAGGAGCTGTAATTTAACAGCGAGTTTGGTGCATGCTGCGCGGTACAGAGTGGTACTAGAGGATCACATGGTATCTATTTGAGAGCCAAACCTAGCTTTTACCTTTTAGAGCTAGCATTGTAATGACGCCACTGGATTGATAATGAGCAAATCACTTGGAATGTTCCGGATGCTGTCAGATCCCATTATATCTCGGCAACTATGCAGGGGCTGAACGTGGATCGTGTCACTTAGATGAGTGACAGCCATGCACAGACGGGTTGTCATTGCGCTGCAGGGCAACGTGGTGGGAATCGGCGAACACGATAGCAAAATACAGTGCTGCACTGTACTCTGACCTGCACTGACGAGCTTGATGAAGTATGGCCAAATGACGCAGCATGGGAAGGCCCTCATTCAGTCGAGGATTGATGAAGTGACAGTACGTACTCTTAGGTTTTTTCGGTAAAGTCACGTAGGTAAAAATAAATAATAAAATAAACATAATAGAAATAATAATAGAAATAAAATTATAAATCACGACGTTTCGGAGGCAACGCAAGTCTCCGTCATCAGGTGGGACCATCACAGCTAGATTTACTGTCTCAAGTGAGTGACAGTACGTGTACACGTAAAACTTATGGATTATCACAACCATAGCCACGGTTGATGTGATGTAATCGAGGCAGGCAGGGGACGAACAATAATAGTGCCGTATGTCGCAGAGTAATTGCCTGGCTTGACCTCGCTGTTCTCAGTCGAGCCTTGGCATATGTGCGAGAGCTCCATTTTTTACAAACATCAAGGCGAAATGTAAATAAACATGCCACCTTGTCGAAGGTTGTGCGTGATGTAATTTTATATAAACTTACCAAGGGTGATGGGAAAGCCTATTTAATTCTCAACCGTGGACTCGAAACGGGAGACGTTTAACCTGAACAGACTTTTGGGGGCAAGTGATTATCTTATATCGATTTATATAGCGCCTTAGTCCAAGGCGCTTAACAATAATTGTAAAATTGTACATAAGATGATAGTGGTTTAAATACAAATCGGAGTTATTAAAAGTTGTGTAGTTATACACAACCTGTAAACAGGAGGAATGTGGGTGTGGTTAAGGAGGGTTGGCGTTGGGGTACTGATGATCGGGGTAGTGATAGGGGTAGTGATAGGGATATGAATGGTGATGATAGGGGCTGGGGGGAATCTTTGATCGTTACCTTTGTGCGTAGTGGGAGTGCAGTGGTGCAGTGGTTACCGTGCTGCACTACGAATCCAGCGACCCGAGTTCAATTCCCGCTCACGGCCAACACCAGTGACGATTATCTGAACTGTGTGTAAACATCGCCACTGGGAAGACAATGACGGTCGGGCATGGTGGTGGCCACCCACCCCCTCGTGTACCATGCCGGCTTTCATAGGTGCTCGCTAACAGCACTTGCCCAAAAATTCTGTTTTACCAGGTAAGGCCCACTGAGCTGTATAGCTCTTTTTCAAAAGTGACCTGGCCACAAATTATATCTCAACAAAGTGGCTTATCATGTGGACATTTATAGAAGCCAAATAATCTTAACCGAATGTTTCTGAATGTGGAGGAAAAAACTGGAGGACCTGGAGAAAAATCCACACAACCACAGGGAGAACGAGCAAACGCCAAATTTACAGGCGTCAGTTTCGGGATCGAACCCACGACCTCCTGCATACCGGACGGGGTAGATGACATCCCGCCACCGTGGCGTCTTTGTTGCGTGTGTGCGTGTGTGCGTGTGTGTGTGCGTGCGTGCAGATGATCACGGTGTACAGCGTGCCTGGGCTGGGTTCCGACTGGCTCATGAGCGAGCGCGGGATACAGAAGGGCAAGGTGCCTGTGGCTTACCTCGAGCTACTCAAGTGAAGCAGACAAACGCTTGCCGTGAAGCACAGCACCTCTTGCAAGCACGCACGCACGCACACCCCAGTCGCCGTCACGGTCGCACTGCCAGTTGACGTTGGCAAGGGTACTCTGCGGACACTTCCGCAACTGGCTTTAGCGCAGCGCAGATGGCAGTTGTGATTACCGTTGCCGCGTTTTTGATATGTATTTTTTCTCTCTATTTTCATTTCAAAGTGCTGCTCTGCAGATGCGTGCTTGGCTTACTACGGGCAAAGTGCTCGTTGTTCCGATCGGTGCAAGTGCAGGAGGGGAGGGTTATTGAGATTCTGACAGAGCCACACAATGGTAGGCACGTTTGGCAGACAGTTGAACACTTGGTCTTTTCTCTTTGGGCAACTTTGCCATTTCTAATAGCAGACTTTAAATCCCATGCTTTAAATGCGCAGGCATATATATTCTTTTTGCACATTTATTATCCTTAATATTGACTTTTACACTTTAATTTGAATAAATGTATTTATATGCATGGCCTAACGCAGAGTCCTAAACTAAATACCGTTAATTTCCCAAAGCTCTGACTTTGAATTATTACGTTTAGTTTCACTTAGGTCTTAATTACGTGTAACAATTCCACAGAGGTGCTGTTATCATTTACAGGGAAAATTACTTGCAATCATTGCAGGATACGTTCCATCTCACCAAGCACAATGTGGCTTCCTCTGCTGAGCTATGTGCCACGTGATTATTTCTAGCAGACTCTACCCTAGCAGGTGGCTGTGAGATTTGAACTGTCCACATACTGCAAACTCACTCAAGTGTTAAGATCTATTTAGTCAGCCAATTATATATAATTGCATTTAGTATTTTTGAGCTTAATCAGATGTAGTAGTTCCACTGTTATTCTTATACTACCCGGATTGTTTAAGATGATGCCTCAATATGGATGTGATATGGACCAATTTGTAACTGCTGTAATTTTCAAATGGATTAAATGGACCAATAATACTGGCATGAATAAATAAAACAAACTGGTCAATTAAGATAGAATCGGTGGAAATTATTAAATATATAAAATCATGGGAAAATCTGCACATTTAGCGTGAAATAATGTGGTGATTTCTGAGCAATGTACTTGTTTACCAGACACTTTGTACTCCCATGCAAACTGAAGTATGCTCATTTAAAAAAAAATTGCTTTTAAAAAATAAAGGGAAGATTTAGGAACACTGACAGATATCTTCACTGACAGTCGATTTAAAGAGACTGCCATTACCTTAAACGTAATTTAGATGCCACAGTGAAAATGATACATATTTCACGACCTGATTCCTCATGGGGATGGTTTGCCTCGCACTTGTATGCTGTGCGCATTGTTGTGTTTGTTGAGAAATGCATTTCTGGAATCAAAGATTGATTGTGTAGATTTATTGCACAAGCCTTGTAATTTTTTCCAACCCTCATCGGTTTTTAAAGTGTCATTTTAATTACGTACTTGCGTTTGATATTACGTCTGTATTTTTGTTTGAGTACTTGTTTGACAAAAAAAAAACATGTCACTTTCTGAATGTTGAAATGTAAAAAAGCAAGCACTGCCCAAAAACCGAGACGAAGATAAATTGTACCAATAGGCGCTCCGACATCATTGTTCACTTCCGTTCCTTTGCTAAGCTTAAACTATAATTAGTTAACGTGGGGGAATGTCAGCGGGAGTAATGGAGTGGCTATGACAGGATATTTAAAAAGGGATAAACCAGATATATATTAAAAAAAGTGTCTCTTCTCATTCGTTAAGTTACCGTTCACTCGATAAGTCGGTGGCTTCTTTTGGCTCCACAAATTAAATGCTGTACCCAACGTAACGATGACGAATGCATGCATTGCTCGTGGGTAATAAATTGGGCAGGGGGGGGTCGGCGGGAGGGAGGAAACGGGAATTGTAAAAAAAAGAAACCATTGCCCGTTAACGAACACAACAAAAAACAACGGCAATGATGCACAGGAGTTGGGTTGTTTGATTTCCTTTTGTTGATGGGACAGGGGGTTCGCGAGCCGACGTGGAGTTGAGAAGTCTCCAAAGTAACATTTACTTAAAACATCCTTCGGCATCCATCTATCGTCCTTCGTCTGTGAAAATTTTCGGCCTTTGCTGTTGCCGGTCGATTTTGGTGACGGAAATAGAAAAGACGTGGAATTTAACAAAACAAGCTCTCTCCCCCAAGGTATTTCATAATGAACATCTCTTCTTCTGTAGGTGACGCACGGTCATATAAAGTGCCTGACAACTTAATGATTTATTTTTCATGACCTTTCTAAGCCATAACATGAAAACAGAGATCTCCCTCATAAAAAAACTAAAATTGGCATTATACATTTTCTCGGAATACGGATGTGCTGCTGCTGCTGCGGCCGTGTCTGAAGGGGCGCCACCGTGGTGAGATGTTAACTACCTCGCCTGGTATACAGGAGGTCGTGGGTACGAGCCTGACTCTGACGCCTGCTGTATATTTGGAGTTTGCATGTCTCTCCCCACGGTCACGTGGATTTTCCCTTCCAAATTTAGAATCATGCATTTCCAGTATTTGGCTGTTATACATTTCCACATGATAAGCCACTTCGTTGAGCTATCATTTATGGGCAGGTCGCTTCTGAAAAAGAGCTGTATAGCTCAGCGGGCCTTACCTGGTAAAGAAAAAAGTGTAAAGTTTAGTTTTAGTTTATGCTGGGTATTTCGCGAACAAGATTGCTATGCATATTTGCCAGCCACTGACAATGGCACGCGCTTTACTCTTGACACTCGCAATCGTGACAATTGCGAGTTGTCCTTCAATGTGTAAAGTGTAGTGACGTCGTTCGATGTCGAAGATCTTCTGTGATGTCCTCGTGATGCTTGTTTCTCAGTCTTGTCTAAACTAAGCATGCTATTTGTAAGAATGATGTCGGTTGCTCTCTGTGTGGGGGTGTGTGTTCGCATGCACGCGCGCGTGTGCGCGTTTATCGGAGCTGGGAAATGGATTCCAGCTATAAGAGGGATTAGGGGCCATCCATTTAGCACGTACGCATGGAGGGGGGAGGGGGTAACCCAAACGCGTACGCTTGCCTATGGGGGGGTCTACTGACAATGTACTTACGCATAGGAAACGGGGGTGGGGGGGGGGTGAAGCCTCGATAATAATTTGTCTACATTGGCCTTTAAATGAGTTAGATAGTCCGGCGGTGGACTATCTGTTTGCTTAAACACGTCAATATAATTCATCCTTGATCGTTTCTGCATGGATTAAATATCGGCCGTTCTATAGGATTTGGGGTGGGGGGGCGTCAGGCGTACGTACGCACGCAGGTGGGGGGGGGGGGTAAAAAGTCCGCGTGCGTACAGGGAGGAGGGGGTCAAGTTTTGACAGATTTTTTTGCGTACGGACCAAATGGATGGCCCCTAAATCCCGATGCTGACCGCATCACTGGGATGCGTCGGCCAGAAATAATTGCTCGCGAATAGCACTTGCACCAGCCACTCGCAGCCCGACTCAAGCGAGGGGGGATATTGTTTGTTCTTAATTGTGTGCGCGCGTGCGTGCGTCTGTGTGTTTTGCCACATCCTGCATGTGTACGTGCACGTGCGTGAGTGTACGTGCATGCTTGCGCTGAATATGCCGTGGGTGAGGGATGTGTACGCAACAAGGAAAACAAAATAAAGTCGGCTGATGTGATGCGGAGCTTCTGCTAAGATTTGCTGTTTCGCTTTGCCGCGGGCGTGGAGGTGCCCTTTGATGCATGCAGCTGTGGGTTTTTTTTTCCACCGTTAAAACGCGAGACGGGTGTCTGTACGACTTGGGATTTTCGTCTCGGGACATTATGCCTCTGTAGCAGGCATATACCGGCACGCTATGCTGCCTTGGTTTATAGAACTCCTTTCTTCTTCTTCAGTGAAAGATCCAAAGGCGGAGCAAATGTCACACTGCAACGCCCCTAGGTGTCCTGGTGGGCATTGGTGCTGTTAATTATATAGAGAGGTGGGCTATTCTCGGGTCTCCGGCATCGTTTAAGAGAAGACATAAAGGGACGCAAGATGAGTATCTGTTTCGCGCTAAGATATGCTATAATTTATATTTGTAGAATTAACCGTGTACTCTATTTCACCATAAAAATTTCTCTCCACGGATGCTTGCGCTCCCCTAAAAGATGTTTGATATTATTTGGAGTAATATGAGTTTGCAGTGAGTGTTTTTAGATGGGGTTTTAACTCGGCAGTAGCGATCAGATCTGGAGCATTACTATTCTTGAAAGGACTCAAACAATATCTGCGGGCACTTATATCAGATATACCGATAACCCGAATGGTAACTTTATATGGCCTGCCACAGATATGGTAACGGTACATCTATATGAAAAAAAACCTAAGGTTTAAGGTGAAACGGAATTATACAGGGTGCTTAAAAAAATGTAACACTTCTGAGAATTTGCAGCAATACCACAAGATATGTGTTGCCTCCGGGCTCTGGAGACCACCTGGAGAAGATTCCAGGAATGTGTTGACAATGATGGCGAACAAGTGGAGACTGACTTTTCGTAGCTATTAACATGACATTTGTTATCATGTTACAGTGTATTATCCGTTCTTTTTCCATTAAAAACAATCGTCCCATATACGTGTTAAAACATTTTTGAAGCACCCTGGTATATTAATGTGTGGGGTTTGGTCAAATTTGGGGTGAGTCTTTTTTTTACGAAGAATCCCGAACCTTTTACCCCACAAATACAGCATTCGTAAGGTACATCTCGACCGCATATGCAATTTCAACTTGAAGCCCATAATATCACCACCCAGGGCATACTATATTCCCATGAGCAGTATCAGTAACCTTGATATCCACGTGGGTGACAAGAGGTACGAGATTTTCCACAGCATTGTTTATTTGACCAGTGTGTAAGTAGACTGGGTGGGGAACCTGGCAGCCTGGGTTGATAAGAATTGGAAGTGCTGTAATTGGAAATGCTATTTCCTCCTGTGAGCCACACCAGTCCGGTGTTACTCAATGTCTTGGCTTATACAGCAGCGGCAACCTTAGTTTATTGCGTAAGTCTCACATAATTGGTCTGTGTCACTTATGCTAAGGCCACAAGGTTGGGGGGGTTTCATGTGCAGGTAAAAGTATGTCATAATAATCTGCTTAAAACTCCAAATTCATAATATAGGGCACAAGTGCCGTCAAGAGTCATTCTAATAAAGTGCATCATTGCCAATGAGATATTTGCAACACAAAAGGGATACAGATTTTCTCTTATTGTAATTTTGCTTTTTTCGGCACGCTTAGCTCCATGAAAGCATTGTGATCAAAAATACTGAAATGTGATTGGCTGGATAAAACAACCGTACGATCGTGTGGTCTATTAAGAGACATACGACTGCACTATTTTGCTGTTAAATGTGTTCATTTCGATAGAATGTATGTTTGCATCCGTGCATTACTTTTACATGCTGAATAAAAGTCTTTTACGCAAAAAAAACTGCAATAATCCTATATCTTTGCTAAATGTGTATCCTTAACTACGACACTTAAATGTCATTTCACATGGCTCGCAATGCCAGCCTCTTGTGCATGTAGGACAAACGGGAAATCTCAACAAATACGCATTCGTTTCACTTTACAAATGAGCAACTGTCTTTTTGTTCATGCCTTTTTGACGGGTTTTTTTTTGCCACTAATTGATGTTCGATATTCACCTTCATCAAATCTTAATGGCAGTCTGATGCACAGACGGCAGTCCTTTCGTCTTGAGCGATAAGAGTCGTGTCGAGGACGCCACTTTAACCCCTTCTTTGGCCAGTAGTTTGTGCCGTGTTGGGAACCGAAGCACATGGTTTGGCTGCTGTAGTTACGGGTGCACAACGGAACACTTGGTGGATTTTTTCAACTGAAAAAATTTGAACCTGGTATGGCCCAGGATCTAGCCTAGGCCTACAGACCTTACTGCAATTTTTAAGCGGGGTTGTCCTGTAATTGGTGACCGTGCTCAAGCCATCAAGCTCACTTCAACACGCCAGGGATCTGGTAGGTAAGGTTCATTTGTATTATCTTCAGGCCAGAGCTTGATGTGGAGGATGCTGGGGAGTGAGGATTAATTGGACTCGAGCCATGCAAAGAAAATCCCCCTGTTGTATCCGCTTTCTAAGATGGCCTTTGTTTTATTCTGCGATTTGCAAAATAACGTATGAAAGTCAGTACAGTGCTGAAATATTGTCGGTTTTCCCATGCGGGTCTTTCATCAAGAGTAGCATGAAAGGGCAAGTGGAGGAAGCAGCCCCCTGCACCGCTCCTGAATATGTATGACGGGCATTAGATCCATCAGTGCTAGAAAGCTTTTTTGAACGATAATGCCCAGACTTTATGTCTTGCTTAAGGTGACCGCTTAAAATGTGCGGACATGAGAGATTACAGTTGCTTCACAGTCTCTAGAATTGACGACCACGAATTCCCAAAACTTGGAGGTGTGGGCAAAACTCTTTACCGGTGGAGATGCTGCAGGTGACGCTCTTTGAACCTCCATTACTCGAAACCTCGTCTCCACATCTAGTTCCCCCAACCCACGCGTCGCCCCTCGCAGACACGACCGAGTAACGAAAATTGAAGCTGAACATCGTTACGATTTTTATAAAGTGGCCATGTCAGGTGTGACCGGCACCAATACCGGTGAATTATGGATGGCTTCCAATGGGTGTCACATGGAATCATCGCCCCCCCCCACCTGCCCGTGACGTAGCCTCTTGATCCCGGGGCTTTGTTTCGTAACCCCTATCCTGACCCGAGACGACAAGACAACATTTGCCAGTTTGATTATATGATTTGTTAACATATTTGAGCCTGGGTAATACAATTGCAACTAAACAAACACGCCTGTTATAGCAACAACTACCCGAAGCTATTTAGACTCATTAAATGCACAACATATATTTGTTTTCACTGAATCGTGGAATGTGTATGTATTTCACAAGTCAATTCGACGTGTGTATTTTCCGCGTAACGGTGTTATCTTCATCAGGGTTTCAGAAACGTTATGAAATTATGGTTTAAAAAAAAAACCCTGAGATTGTTACTCATAAACTCAGCAACTTTCCCGAGCACTTGGGGTTTCTGCTGTGGTCATTCACTATTAGACACGGTGGTGTACGCCAGCAACGTTGAGGCTCAGTGGATCATTAAGACTTTGGCCTCACTAACAGAGTTTTCACTCGTGTGGTATCCGCGTGTTGCTGGCAGTTTGATGGCTGGGACCCAACACACACACTCGAGGCAAAGTTCTACGAGAACCTGTTCTGAGCCACCACTAGGTCGACTCAGCCTTTAAATGCGTGCCTGGTGTGGGGGATGTGCCACGACCCAATAATTTTGAGCAGTTTAACAAGTCGGCTTTCGCGACCAATGTTATCGATAATAGAGGTTTTTAGGTTAGATTGCGTGAATATAAATGGGTCGTTAAACCCACCACCACCCGACAAAGCCAATTGATAAGGTTTGTCACATAAACAAAACATGCCAATTCGTTACTAGTACAGCACACCGGTGTGTTGGAGAGTCAGCCCACAACATTTATAATTCGAGTACGACGTTTCGCCAGTAATTACAACTAGCATCATCAGGCGACAGGCAGAGTTGTGGAGAGATCTTCCTGTTTCGGTCTTAAATAAACATCTATTATTAATTCTAGATTTGAAGCTTTCGTGACTGCAAGGATTCATATTCTTAGGTTTTTTCGGTAAAGTCACGTAGGTAAAAGTTAAAATTAATAAAAGTAAAATAAAATAAAAATCACGACGTTTCGGAGGCAACACAAGCTTCCATCGTGCTGTGACGGTTCCACCTGAAGATGGAAGCTTGTGTTGCCTCCGAAACGTCGTGATTTTTATTTTATTTTTTATTTTACTTTTATTAATTTTAATTTTTTACCTACGTGACTTTACCGAAAAAACCTAAGAATATGAATCTATTATTAAACCTCTATTTATGGATAATGTTAATACATTTTGAGTAAATGAGTTGACGGATGACTCGGAGGTTTAAACAAAAAAAAAACTTCTGGGCTGCAAGATGGAATTCAGTAACCTGTGTGGTCACGTCAGTGTTGGACTCCTCTGCCCGTGCCTTTCCTCCAGCTACCACAGTTTCGTCCGCCACGCCCGACACTCTGAACATTTAGTCTTGGCACTCGTCAGCAGCAGAAGCAACTTCCGCAGCAGCAGCAACAGAAGGAACGGCAACGTCGTTGTCGTGGTCGCCGTCATCATCACCATAATCTTGCGCGTCAACATCATTATCGGTCATCGTCATCATCACAACAACTAAACTATAAACTATCTTAAATTTTGATTTAAAGCTTTCGTGACTGCAGGGATTCATATTCTTGGTTCTTTCGGTAAAGTCACGTAGAAGGGAAATAATAAAATAATATAAATATAAAACAGTAAAAATTCTCACGACGTTTCGACTGCAACACAAGCAATCATCATCAGGTGTGAAATCCACACACTGTGGATATAAACTATCTAATATAAACTATCTTTTTTATTTTACCAGGTAAGGTCACACTGAGCTGTGTGACTTTTTTTTCTCAGAAGTGACGTAACTACAAATGGTAGCTCAACGAAGTGGCTTATAGCGTGGAAATGTATAGCAGCCAAATACCTTAAACGCGTGTTTCCAAATGTGGAGGGGAAAACCGGAGGACCTTGAGAGAAATCCACGCGATCACGGGGAAAACACGCAAACTCCAAATATACAGGCGCCAGGGTCGGGATCGAACGTATGCCCTCCTGCATACCAGGCTGCGAGAGAATTAACATCTCGCCACCGCGGCAATAATATTCAACAACATACAGTAGTTACAATTAGGGTAATCGTCACCACTAACTTCACTATCATCGTATTCATTTGAATGCAGGCCTGCATTTAATAACTGACGTGCAGTGCATCACGCAGCGTTAGCCGCCGCTGTTCTCCAGCATCTAAACTAATCACTATGTGAACTGACAATTACGTGACCCCATCAACACGTGAACCCATCAGCATGTGAACTCACAAACATGCGATCTCATCGACACATGAACTTACACTGGTCAACACACTTTTTTCTGGCATAAGGTATTCCAACGGTTTTAAGGTAATTTTGGGGTGTTGATTCCAAATCTGGAATCAGTTTTTGTCTATCACATCAGGTTTTTGAGATATCAAATATTGCATTTTCAATAAAAAAAACTGCAGAAGAAAAATGTTAAATAAATGTGGATATCTACATAAAATGATATTATAAACACACTATCCTAAAAATACAGCACCATATTTTAACACTAAAGCAGTCACTGACTCGCAACAACTTGCAATCATAAGTGACAGAGTTAATTTCGGGTAAAATTAATGAAAATGGGGTATGCCGATAGCATAAAAATGAGGTGTGATAGAGCAAATCTGAGATCAGATTTGGAATCAGCACCCTGAAATTAGTCTAAAACAGCTGCAAAAGTCCAGGCCAGAAAAAACGTTTTTTTTTGTTGTTGACCACTGTTATCAGCATGTGAACTCACCAGCACCTGATCCCATCGATACATGAACTCATCAGCATATGAACTGAAAAGTACGTGACCCCATCGACACGTGAACCCATCAGCATGTGAACTCACAACCACGTGACCCCATCAACACGTGAACCCATCAACATGTGAACTCACAACCACGTGACCCCATCGACACGTGAAATCATCGACATGTGAACTCGCGAGGTCGTGAAATGTGGTCGGGGCCACATCCCCGCCGTGCATGCCCCGGCTCACCGCTGCGATTGTGGATCAATAGAACGCAGCGCATTGGGAATGTCTGTTGCGGCCTGCTGGTCCCCTCGTTACACGAATGAAGAAAGAGAAAAAGTGCAGGCGGCCGTAAATAAACCAATGAGTGCTGCTGGATCGAGGGAGGGGGGTTTTCCAGTGGAAACGCAAAGGTTTTGTAAAATAGACAAAGACAAAGACGCATACGCACAAGTCAGAGTTGCATCGCGTTATCATGAACAGAGGGCACGGCTCATCCGTTTACGACCTTGAGACCAGCGGTGGAAATTCCATTTTCTTATGGCGGGAGTGATTATTTTACACAAAAAACAATGGCCGGTGACTTTCCCAAAACGTAGTGCTCATTTTATTCTCCCCAGAGGGAGGGAGTAAGTGATTGCAACTAACGACGGGGGGTAGAAACTCTAAATTGACGTATTTGTAGGTCACGGGATATAGCCACTGTTGACTTGACCAAACACTGTGCTGACATACGTGCGCTAGGAATATTAACTTGGGCAAATTTACATTCAAAATTATTCTTTTTTTATTCAGTCTGTTCGCTTATGCTACGTAAGCGTGATGTGTGGATTCATAAAAGCAATGCGTCCTCTCGTATCCGTCTCCTCTTTCACGGAGAAGCTGCCACGTGTGTGTGCTCAAAGCCCCGCATTCGACATTTGCATATAAGGCTTGGGGTTCATGTTTGAATGGTCACCGAGAACAACACTCTTGGGTTTTGTCATTCTAAAGACAAATATCACTCAAGCGTCAGGGTCAAATGGGTGCTTTTGTCATTGCGTCATATTGTAATGAACATAAAATAGATTCTGAACATTGCCTTTGTCAGCTCTTCCACATATTTTGCTCAGGAATGGCCATAAAGGCGGTCTTTTTTTTACAAAGAGTAACTGATGAAGGTTACGGGAAAGAGTATTAAAAAAAACCTTTAATTGCTCGCTAGATTGGAACGAAAATGAAAAGATTAATGTAATGCACTTTCAAAGCCAAAGATTGCGAGCATGCCAGGGCTTTCGCTGCATGCAGCGTACAGCGCCAGGATCGCAACGTAATGGATGTGAAACCCGGCAAACCGAGAGCCTTTGCTTGCTCTGCATTCGTCTTGTTACTCAAGGGAAAGGAGAGAAGAAGAAGAAAAAATAGACAAGCCCAAGAATGCTGCTGCTTGCAATCATAACGTCGGCTCTGCCCCACATTAAAGGACAAGGGGCAGCACAAAACGCAGGACTTGGCTTTGCCGGTTGCCTTTCAACAATCGCGTCCCTCGGCAAAGGCTGCTGCTTGATGCAGACTCTGCCCAGCCCGCCGGCATCACGAGTAAAGCTCCCCCGCGATGCTGCCGTGAAGGCGAAGAGACACGTCGCGGCAGCCTCCCAATGCGAAGGGGCCGAGCGTGAAGTGGAGAGCACCACGGGAAATGTGTGAATGCGACGCATCGAGCGCTCGGCTTTCCGACAAGGTGTTGTGCCTTGCGGTAGGGCAGTTGGTTCTCAACCTTTGTTGGCTACTGCTGTAAGCCATAATGCGGGGGTGTTTTTTGGGGTTAGATCGCGTAAACATGTATAAATGTGTCGTTAAACCCGCCACCATCCGACGCAGCCCATTAGTAAGGATTGCCAAGTAAACAGAACGTGCCATTTCGTAACCCCCTTGTTGAATTTTGTTTCAACCGAATCGCCCGCCTTGCCTGACCCAACATGGCTCTGAGAAATACATTTATGAATAAACACATTCCTGCGGAGGGAGCTGGTAGGAACGTTGGGTTGCTCGGTCAATGGCCAGGGTCAACGGCGGCGTGGTGTATTCCGCAAATATGCCCGACTGTGAGGGCGGGCACAAGCCGGCGTGAGTAGGTTCAACGTTGAGTTTTATAAGGGCATCACGGGGTGACCAGCCCCTCCCCACCCAGCCCCCACCCAGCCCTACCCTCCCCACCCAGCCACTCCCCACCCTCCCCACCCAGCCCCTCCCCAACCTCCCCTCCCCACCCAGCCCCTCCCCACCCTCCCCTCCCCACCCAGCCCCTCCCCACCGCGCCCCACCCAGCCCCTCCCCACCCAGCCCCTCCCTCCCCACCCAGGCCCTCCCTGCACGACGGACACAATAATCCCCTGTGGGCTGGTGTAACCAGGAGGTTCCTACCAGTATGATCATCAATAGGTTAACCGAGTGTCCATTTTGTGAAGATATCCTAACGAGCTAAATAACTGCAAGCGAATAAAATAAAAACGGACGCCCTTGCACGCTTGGTTACTCTTCTAAACCAACATTGCTTACGATCAGTGAGTTTAGAAAGGTCTTTTATATCGTTACATGTCACCACACGGATTCAACATTTATCGCAATTATTTGATGTTGGCAGACTCATACGTGATCATTCACCCGATGGCTCTCGTGTACGATGTGGCTTCACACATTTATAAATCACCTCGCATGACCCCACCCTGGGGCATTGCCACGTGGTCACTTCCAGGGGGGGTCTCCGCGTATCCACCCCCGCCCCCCCCGGCTGCCCTGGTTGAGAACCACCGGCCGTGGTAGGGGCTTTCGGTAGCTCAAAGGTGAACCGCTTGGAAGAGAATCAGTGTGCTACTCAGAGCCCTGCAACCATCACACGCGCGCGTCGATAGGTTGCGTCGACCTAGGAAAGACGTCTGCGCCGTCATCAGGTGCCAACAGCGACTGGCCATGACGGCCAAACATTTTTGTTGGGCAGCTCGTTCAGGTTTGAGTGGAGTGCAACGAGGAAATCCATCCTCCTCTCTCTCTCTCTGCACAAAGACAAATACCCTCACCCCGTATCGCCTTTAACAGAATGCTGGGTGCAAGCGAATGCTGTTAGCGAGCACCTATTAAGGCCGGAACGGCACATGAAGAGATGTGTGGCCAGCACCGCGCCCGGTCGCCTTTGTCTCCCTCGTGCCAATGTTTACTACACATCGCGCCAGGTACTCACTTGAGGCTGAGTCGACCTGGGGGAGGCGCAGGACCGTTTCAGATAATCATCACTGATGTTGGCCATGAGCTGGTCCGTAGCGCAGCAGCGAATATTAATAATCGTGAGCGGGAATGGAACTCGGGACGCCGGGTTCGTAGCGCAGCGCGCTAACCGCTACACTGCAACCGGCATTCGCCACTAAGTGGCGGTGACGTCACCACGGCACTTGTGCCAGGCTAGGTGCACATTGAGGCCACGTGAAGTGTCGAACGCCCGCTGGCAGGAGGTCACGGGACAGACCCAGGTGCCATGGGTCGACTAACTGAGATGACTGGCCGATGCACCACCTGTACCCGCTACTGTTGCAACTGGCTGTGGTTTAATCTTAATGTGGGAGCGTTGTTGTGAGCGTTGCTCCTCTGCCCTCCGTTGTTGCTGGAGGACGACTGCCTCCAATTGCTCAGTAGCGTCCTTCACGAGCCTCCTCCACTCAGCTCCACGTCCTCCTGTACCACTTCACTCCATCTCTTCTCTTAGCCCGTGCCGCGCCCGTTTAGCCCCCTCTATCCTGCCGAACAAAAGCTGTTTACGCATGCTATGGCTGGGCATGCGGGCTCCATGACCCAGCCAACGCAGCCTTGCGTACCGCTACACAACCACTCCCCACACACACACGCAACGCGTAAGGGGCCGTCCATAAATGACGTCACGCGATTTTGGACGATTTTTAACCCCCCTACCCTTCGTCACACGGCGTCGCAAAAAGTCAGACCCCCCCCCCCCTCAAATATGACGTCACAAAGCTCTGCCTCCCCCCAAAAACACATTTCCATTTTGAAAATAAAACATGCTTCAAATCGCTTTAAACTATTGTCATTGTAGTGCGTATTTAATGTGGCGCTGCACTCTGATGTTGTAGGAGAAAACATTTATTAAAATGTCTATTTAATTAAGTATAACGTGTTGTCTATATTTATTTAAAGTTCCGCATTTTGATGTGACGTCGCATTTCTAAACCCCCCCCCTCGTCACACATCGTCACAAATGTCTGACCCCCCCCCCCCCCCAGGTGCGTGACGTCATTTATGGACGGCCCCTAAGCGTGATTTTTTTTTATTGTAAAAACGAGCGAAGCTGCCTTCCCGCAGAGTCGCTTGGAACAAAATACTGTACCATGCTTCTCAGTAATGAGTTTCATAGTCTAACATTATGCGGTGGGCGCACAGCGTGCAATTTATATATATACGTGTATGTGGGTAAATTTGAGAAGCAGAGGTCTGAGCTAGCTAAATCCTCAGCTCGCAGGCAATTCGGCAGTGAGCACCGATGTCACTGGGAGAGAGGGATGAGTCCGCCAGAGTCTTGGCCGAGAGCCTTTGGGCAGCCACCGGAGCGGAAATTATTCCCATCGTTAATCCCTGAGCACTTTTCAAGCGAAGGTGAACTGGCTCGTGCCGGTGGGAAACTCCTGCACGGGGGGAGCTTCAGTTCACTAATGCAGCTGATGTACCTTCTTGGTTCTTTCGGTAAAGTCACGTAGAAGGGAAATCATGAAATAATAAATACATATTTTATTAGAAATAATAAAATAATACATACATATTTTATTATTTCCCTTCTACGTGACTTTACCGAAAGAACCAAGAAGATGAATCCCTGCAGTCACGAAAGCTTTAAATCGAAATTCAGCTAATGTACCATTTGATTTTTAATCAGGCTTTGCATTTACAACCAAAAAAACACCCCGGCCTTAATAGAAATATTAAAATTGTCCCCCTTGTTTTTTGGTCAAGTTTCCCTATTTTATTTTTTTAGCATTCAGCTGCATAAATACATCGACTGTTCTGGCACTTTCACAATTAGTCGGAGTAAATTTGGCCGATGCGATGTGGCCGGAGAAAACATTGGACGAGATTGCACGGACTGCAAACGGAATTCCTAACCGATTTGCGGAAAGAAGGAACGAAACAACCCAATCCGTTCCAGTCTTTTAAAAACAACCTTTTTCACCCACAGCTTCCCGAAGATGATCGTACAATTTAATCATTACAAGGCGGGTTCCCCCCACTATTTCAATTGACCTTTGCGCCTTCTGAAGGGGCCAGCCTAGGTCAAACTCAGCTCCAAATGAATATTGCACGCTGTGGGAAGCGTCCGAGTGAGGTGTCTGTGGTTTCGCTGCTGACCTCCCGCTGAGCGCGTGTACTAATGCTCGAAGCGAGTGTCATTTAAAAAAAAGATACTCACTCACTTGCGCTCCTTGAAGATTGTGAAAATAAAGAACTGCATCGGTACCTCTTATTTTATCCGACTGTCAGCAAGCTGAGGTTTCAACAAAAATGGAGTACGGGAAAGGCGTCGTTAAAATGTGAACACGGAAACAATGAAGGGATGTCACGAAGGGACTCGTCGATTTATCTTCACAGCCACCGCCCCCCCCCCCGACTTCTTTTTTCCCGACCCCTACGCATCGCATGTTTTTTTCACGGCGTTCGGCGCGCACACACACACATAGAAATGAGAGAGAGAGAGAGAGGATGGGGGGGGCAATGCAGTATGACCGTTGTGATATGAGATTGGAGCAGAGATTAATAATAATATGAAGCAAAAAATCCCAAATTGGAAATTAACAATGGATATCAAATATAGGGGTCAGGTGCAAGTCAAGAATTGCCTCGCACCTGTTTGGTTAAAAATGGGAATCCTGCCCAGTTTAGTAAATGAGAACCTTTGCATCGTCTCAGGAGAAGCCGAGTCGAAATTGATAAATGGTGGCCATGACAAAAGCACACATAGACCTGCTCATACATATGACATCAGCGGGTTTATGTTCTCCTATTTTATAATGGATGATATGCCTTCGATTATACGATTGCGTATGTTTCTAGATTTGAAGCTTTCGTGACTGCAAGGATTCATACTCTTAGTTCTTTCGGTAAAGTCACGTAGGTAAAAAATGAAATTAAAATTAATAAAAAATAAAACAATAAAATCACGACGTTTCGGTGGCAACACAAGTCTCCGTCATCAGGTGGGACCGTCACAGCCAATCTGGCTGTTTTTATTGTTTTATTTTTATTAATTTTAATTTCATTTTTTACCTACGTGACTTTACCGAAAGAACTAAGAGTACGATTGCGTTTGTGTTTTTTTTTTTGGGGGGGGGGGATGGCGGGCGGGAAAGTTGCGGTTGCACCGCTTAACTCTCCGATGTGTTTTCAAGTCGAACCACGTTTTTTTTCGGCATCACGTCCGACGTATACGTTTCCTGAAGTTCGGTTCCTTAAGGAGCTCCCCCTCCCTCCCCCCCCAGTTACATGGAGTGAAACGGCGGGACAACAGCATCGCGCCAAGCAACACGCGGCAACACCCCGACAACGGATCGGAGAGCCGTGCTCCGATAACGATGCCCCATGGGCAAAGGTTGCATTTGAGGAACTGAACTCCTTGCTACGTGCCTGTTTCACCGCTAATACCTGCCCTCCTCCCTCCCACCCTCTGATATGTTTCCTCGGCGGTCACGGTGAGGAATGCTGATGGTTACGCTCGACTGCCCATGGTGGGCACCGGTTGTTGGCTCCTGGCTGAATGAGCCGGGGTCCGCGTGATGCCCTGCGGAGAGGAGAGCCGAAACGGGGCTGCAGGGCACTCGGCTCGAATCCCTGCCTCCTCCGGGCCAGACCTAATCAAATTGGCGCAGATGTAAAAAGGGCACCTCGATTTTTCATCCAAAATGACTCGTACATCACGCAAGAGATAGCAATTCCATTACAGTGAAGACAAATGCCTCTCTATGGCTCTCTCAATTCACACAGCCCCTTAACGTCTGCAACTGGGCGGCGAAGGAATGCGGGCGTCAAAAGGGAAGAAACAAATTCAAAATTTAATTTAAAAAAAGGATTGTCTCCGAAGGAAAGAAAATGCTATTTATTGTCTCAAACCCCCATTCTCAACTATAATTTATCCCCACAAAATATATTTTTGCAGATTTTTGTTCACAATGTTTAAGGTTGTGCCGACTAGATTCCCTGTCGTCAGAAACAACGTGTGTGTGTTGACTAGTATGCGTTTTCTACTCATGAGTCTTATTTTTTATTCAGTGATAATGTTTCATTACTCATCAAGGAATACTTGAAACTTAACATTATTTTCCCATAGGTTCCTGAAATAATAAATAAATGTTTATATTTATAATTCATATCCCATTATCAAACTGCTAAACTATGCAGGCCTTCCCATACCTTTACAGTCATGGCAATTTTGGACCATACTTCACCGCAATGGGCAGTGCTGGTTTTTGAAAAACGACATCCCAGAACAATTTCAGATATCATTGCCACCGATGCTGACCAAAGCTAGAAATCAAACTCCGGTTGCTAGGTTTAGAGTGTGTACGCTAACGGCTCCGCCACCAATCAACGTCTGCATTACACGCAGAGATAACTCATAATGTGTTTGTCTTTTGCATGTGAGCTGAACTGGAGCATCCAAAAATAACGTGGATGCCATGGAGTAAAGTTACGGGCAAGAGATCCAGTTGATTGTATTTGGATGTGGCTTGGCTCTGGATCACAGTTGAGGGACTCTACCTAGGTATCGAATAGCTACAGGTCAAAGCCAGCTCATTACTTGCTTTAAATAAATAAAGACAAAGACAAAGATCCCCCGTATAGCCTTAACAGACTGTAGGGGCAAGTGCTGTTAGCGAGCACCTATGAAAGCCGGAACAGTACACGAACGAGGGGGTGGGTGGCCAGCACCACGCCCGACCGCCTTTGTCTCCCCAGTGGCGATGTTTACACACCGCACCAGGTACTCATTTAAGGCTGAGTCGACCTAGGGGAGGCCCAGGACCGGTTCAGATAATCGTCACTAGTGTTAGCCGTGAGCGGGAATCGAACCCGGGTCGCCAGGTTCATAGCGCAGCGCGCTAACCGCTACACTACCGCTCCCCACAAAATAAATAAATAAATAACACACACGCACCCACACACAAATACTGGCAAACCATTAAGAAAGCAAATAAACCGCTAAAAGAAATAAATACAACAAGCTGGGAAAACCATTAAAAAAAATGTGTCCTTATTTTTTGTGAAGGGGATTTCACTCTACGCAAGAACATACACGGCGGAACGGACGCAACAGTTCGAACGCGCGCACAACGAACTCTGCTCGCACCGCGGGGGGAATTGTTTTCTGAACGTTTCCGTGCGAATCCGTTTGTGAAGGGATTCCGTTGCCAATCTTCCACCAAAGAAAACAACGGCAAAGAACCGGGCGACTGATCGGCTTACGCGACGAATTTCGCAGTCATCGGTTTAGGGGGTTGTGTAATTTTCAAGGGAAAACGAGGGAAATGTTGCGGGATGAATGAACATATGAACAGAATATGTATTGGGTAAGCAGCCAATCGTCTTCCTTACAAAACTCGACAAATGCATGGTAAGCATTGCCATATGCCAGAAAAAAACACATATTGTACTCTAAGTGCATTTCTTTATGACCGCTCTTCGTGTTCAATTTGTTGTCCTTTACCCGCCCCTCCGATTAGCACGATTGGCTACGTACGGTGCGAAAGAAATGTAACATAAGATAGTAACGTTTTAGCAATCGGCCATTCGGTATAACACCATTTTGATGTCTTCTTCTTATTGGTTCTTTCAGTAAAGTCACGTAGAATGGCTCACGACGTTTCGGCCACAACGCAATCAGCCGTCCTCAGGTGAAGAACAGGTCTGTCAGAAAGACAGCGTCTGAATGAACACCACCAGGCTTGGCAGCGTATATTTAAGCTGGGTTGGAGGGGGAAGAGCGCCTTGACAAAGGAATTTGTTGGTATTACCTTAGAGTCGCGGCATCTCTTCAGAAAGGTGAGAGACTCGATTAGCTGAGACTTCTTATCCCGGAGCTTGTTGAAGGATCTCAAAGTTTTGATGTCCGCACAGTGGGCGCCTAATACAGCAGCAGCTGCAGCAGCTCACGACATCCCGTTTGTACCATCACCCAATGAGCGCTTGTGCGGTCGAGGAACCAAGATCAGGCACCAGATGCACGAGTGTTGAGAAGCAACGCGTTCCGTGAATTCACGCCAAGACCGTGCGATGCCAGCCACCTCATTAAGAACCACAGTGACCCGTTCCCAATTGTTTTTATTATATTTCACACCGCGTGCGGCTAACGCCGCGGTCAACTCGGATAACTTCCCCAACAACTCACTTTAATTTACCATTATCGGTCACAGCTGGCAGTGGCCTCTTGAATACATGAGGCAGTTTAGACTGTGAGACCATTCTGATAATAGCTACTACCCTGTTAATGCTGCCCACCACGTGTTTAAACAAATGTCTGCGTGTGTGTGTGTGGTTTTTTTGTATTTGAAAAAAAAAACAAAGGGATGCCCTCGCCTTTTCGCGACAGAACCACGTGGTAGAAACATCGAGATGGGAAATCTTTCCAAGGACTCTCTTAATTGAATGGGGACTGCTCCATCCACTCATGTCCAAATTTGAACATGAGTAGATGGAGACCCACGTGGTGTGTGTGTGTGGGTACGTTGGGAGCGGTAGTGTAGCGGTTAGCCCAATGCGCTACGAACCTCGCGACCCGAATTCGATTCCCGCTCACGGCCACCACCAATAACGATTATTTGAACCGGTCCTGGGCGTCACCTAGGTCTACTCAGCCTCAAATGTGCGTCTGGGGCGATGTGTAAACATCGCCACTAGGGAGACAAATGTGGCCGGGCGTGGTGCCGGCCACCCACCCCCTCGTATGCGTGCCAGCCTGCATAGTTGTTCGCGAACAACGCTTCTTTAAAAGTCTGTTGTAAAGGCTATACGGTGGATCTTTGTCTTTTTATTCGTGGGAAACCCGTGCTGCAAACCCAGCAATATGGCTTCAATTCACAGCCAAGGGTAATATCAATCGTGAATGATTTTTGTATCTGCCCTCGCCTTAAAGATGTTGCTACTGACCGCACCACCACGTTGCGTGCCATTACGACATTAACAGGTGCTTGCTTACAACTTTTGCCCCGAAACATCTCTGTGGCTATACAGGAGATCTTTGGCTTTTGTGTGCGTACGCACAATAGGTGCTCGCTAACAGGAGTTGTCCCCAAGGTTAAAATGGGACTGAGTGGGCAATGTGTGTGAGTGCAAGCGTTTTGAAATTAAGGTTGTTTGCACACAATTCCAATCACCCAGGAGTTATCTGAAAAATACTTGCCATTTAGTATGAGAACCTGGCTTTGGTAACTTCTAGGTCAACTCAGCCGTAATTGAGTAAGTGGAAAAGCGTGTCCATATCGACGCTGGGGAGACAAAGGCAGCCCCCCACCGTCCCCCCGTGTGCTGTGCCAGCATTCTTAGGTCCTCGCTAACAGCACTTGCCCCATCAGTCTGTGCGGCTAAATTAGGAATCTGTGGATTTGTGTGTACGCGCGTGAGTGTGTGTGTACGTGTGTGTGTGTGTACGTATGTGTACGGCAAAAAAAAAACCCTACCTCCTCGTGGTGCCAGACGGCAACGCTGTGGTGGGCAGTGCCATGGGGGGAGGGCCAATTTAGATTGGCCTTTCCGTTCATGGCGTTTGTAACCACCTCAGCGGCCAAATAGGGGCTCTGGACGGGTGCGAGGGGCTGGTAACCCATCCACCTTCAATTAACTACCACTAAACTACGATGTAAAAAACGTATTAATTTTGTGCCGGATGCCCCGGGGGGACAGGCGTGTATGACGTTTCCTGGTCAAAACCCATTTGGCGGAGCCAGGAGACTGAATCCTTACCCTCGGGGTTCCTCCAGAAACAACAAAAAGCCACTTCGAATGGGCACGTTGAATGTTTGAACGCTCACTGCGAAGGAGAGGCTGCCACTCCTCTGTTGGGAGCTGGACCGGTACCGCCTGGATCTCTGTGGTATTCAGGAGGTCCGGTGCACCGGCTCTGGCTCCTGTCACCATGAGGGGTGGACAGTCCTCTACTCGGGGCAAGAGGCTGCCAAACAACAGGGAGTGGCTCTTCTTCTGAACAAAAGAATGAAGGGGGCATGGGAGCATGACGGTGAGGTGTGGGAAGCTGTAAGCTCCAGACTACTTTGGGCTCGTCTTCCCATTAACCAGAGGCGAGGAGTGGTGGTCGTGGTTACTCATGCCCCCACCGAAGACGAACATCCGTGGAGGGATGCAGGCAAGGCCGATTAGTCAGATGCCTTCTATGACCTCCTCTCACAGGTGCTGGCTAAAGTGGCCCCTCGGGATAGAGTCATCTTGTTAAGTGACTTTAATACCCGAGTTGGTCATGATGCTAGCACCTGGTCTGGAGTGATTGGAAGACATGGGCCAGATCAGCTCAATAACAAAAATAGGAGGTTACTCGATTTTTGTGCAGCCCATGGGCTTGTAATTACCAGATCAAGAGGGCTAAACGGGCACAGGCTAGAGAAGAGATGGAGTGATGTGGTACAGGAGGATGTGGAGCTGAGTGGACTTGCCGATGACTGGTACCAGCGGTGTCAAGATCGGCCTCTGTGGAGAAGGCTCGTGAAGGCAGTCGCCCTCCAACAACAACGGAAGGGGAGGAGCGACGCTCACAACAACGAGCGGAGCGCCGGGTGGCTAAAGCACAGCAAGTTGGCACAGTAGGGGGGGCACAGGTGGTGCATCAGCCAGTCATCTCAGTCAGTCGACCCGTGTGACCTGGGTCTGCCCCGTGACCTCCTGCCAGTGGGCGTTCGACACTTCACGTGGCCTCAACGTGCACATAGCCTGGCACAAGCGTTCGTGGTGAGGTCACCGCTACTTAGTGGCGAATGGCGGTTGATGTTGTGTACGCGTGTGTGTGTGTGTACGCGTGCGTGTGTGTACGTGTGTGTGTGTGTGTGGGGAGCGGTAGCGTAGCGGTTAGCGCGCCGCGCTATGAACCTGGCGACC
Source organism: Lampetra fluviatilis (assembly GCF_964198595.1). NCBI lineage: Eukaryota > Metazoa > Chordata > Hyperoartia > Petromyzontiformes > Petromyzontidae > Lampetra > Lampetra fluviatilis. Next base: position 8,122,490 of record NC_136294.1, on the reverse strand, counting down.
CAGGTTCGATTCCCGCTCACGGCCAACAGCAGTGACGATTATCTGAACCGGTCCTGGGCCTCCCCTAGGTTGACTCAGCCTGAAATGAGTACCTGGTGCGGTGTGTAAACATCGCCACTGGGGAGACAAAAGCGGTCGGGCGTGGTGCTGGCCACCCACCCCCCCCGTGTACCGTTCTGGCCTTCATAGGTGCTCGCTAACAGCACTTGCCCCTACAGTCTGTTAAGGCTATACGGGGGATCTTTGTTATCTTTGTTGTGTGTACGCACGTGCACATGAACGCAGTTGCTTACGCTGGAGTAATATTTTCCCTCCCCAAATCACCATCGTGGGAGTCCCAGTGTCAGGCCACATAAACACTGGATTTACTGTGCTCATAAACCCTTATTACCAAACAGCACTGACAATCCTCCTCGGAACCATTCCCAATATTTAGTCCTCGGCCTTAATTAATTATGTGCATGGAGGAGAGCTCTGCATACTCCAGTCTATTGTCCATCCCTATTTATAGTAAATCGCACCCTACAGCGTTAATATTTGTTATTGTATTTTGAGACATCAGCATTTGAAGGTCGGCTTACATTTGTTGTTCTTTGTGCTTAGACAAATGTCTGGGCACATATTTGTACTTGTATATGTGCTGCATTGAACAAGCACACTGACTACTTTCCCATTTATGATGTTATGGGTGCGTGTGAGCGGTAGTGTAGCGGGTAGCACTACGCTGCGCTACGAACCCGGCGACCCCAGTTCAATTCCCGCTCACGGCCAACACCCAGTGACGATTATCTGAACCGGTTCTGGGCCTCCCCAAGGTCGACTCAGTCTCAAATGAGTACCTGGTGTCGTGCGTAAACATCGCCACTGGGGAGACAAAGGCGGTCGGGCGTGGTGCTGGCCACCTACCCCCTCGCGTACCGTTCCGGCCTTCATAGGTGCTCGCTAACAGCACTTGCCCCAAGAGTCTGTTAAGGCTATACGGGGGATCTTTGCCTTGGCTTTAATACGGTAGTCCCGTCGGTTTGTGTGATGAGCCAGGAGCGACGCAGTCGCAGAGAGGGCCGCGCTATCACCTGGGCTCAACGCCGCGCTATCAAAGTAAAACGCGTTGGATGGGGGCGTTCGTCTCGCAACGCAACCGGCACGCGCGTCGACATCTTAATTCATTTTTTCAGTTTTCATTTATTAGGTATAACCCTGTGAGCCATGCGGCTCTTGACTCGGGTGCAACAAAACAAAACAAAAACGTGAACCAGAAACATGTCAAAGTGACTACACGCAACAGAAAAATCCTGGAAACGCGAGGTTGTTACTGCGAGGGAGGGTTGCTCTTGGGTGGCACGGCATTTGGTTTATTGTCTGCGCTCTTGTGTTGTTGTTGTTGCCACGGCGTTGGCCGTTTCTGCTGCAGCGCATCGTGTCAATCCACTGCTGGATGAGGCCCTAGCCACGCGCCGTCCGTGTGGCTTGCCGGCCGTTGATTGGCCGCACTCAAAAATGACAGTGACGTGTGTAAAGATTTGGGATTATTGCAACAACAGCAAAAAGTTGACCTTCGCCAGTCAATGTGTTTTTCTTTGTTGTACATTATTTAAAGGAGGCAGATTTCTGTGTGGATGACCGAACTTGTTACGGTTCGCAAATGCATTTTCACTTACGGAAGCGTCTAACGCCTTGCTTCACGCAGGGCTTTAGATGAGAAACGAAAAGAAAATCAGCTTATTTGTCTAGCGCGAGATTTATCCGCAAAGCTCACCGTTGTTTTAGTCTCTGGCCGGGATTCGTTTAGATCTTCAGAATATCTTTTTTTTTTTTACCCAGTTTCACTTCGGCTGGTTTTCAGCAAATACTCCCCGAGGCTCGAGTTAAGCCAATGCGGCAATGAATTCACACATTAACGCGTCACCCCTGCAGTGCCTTCAAACCAAGGGTTGTTAGGAAATTAGGTCAGGGCACATTTGTAATTGTTTTCCTTAAATCTCTTGTTAGTGGTGACAGGTATATATATGAGTTTAATAATTCGACGTAGGTGTCAGCGTAGCCTATTGCATAACGGGTCCATTCCACTGATGCAGCAGAGCTGCCGGGGTTAGCAGTTCTACTCCAGCTCTGCATTGTTAACCCCACAGTGCGCTGTCTGTTGCAATACGGACGTGAGCGATTTCCCAATATAGTTTGCAGGGGCGGGGGGGACATTCATCGTGTGCTGTCTCGTTACCCAAAGAATTGTGAGATTTCGTCCATGATGTACCCATCAGGGAAAAACCAATCTATTGTAAAATATCATGATGATCAAATGTTTATATTTTATAAGCTGACAGTACCCAATTAAAAAAAAGGATCTGAATTTTCTGTCTTTTCACACGGTTGGTTTTGAAATATGCCACTGAGTTTATGGCAGTAATTCGGGGTTGGCTTGTTAAAGGGCCTCTCTTTGTCGCCCTTAATAAATGAAGATGGTCTAAATTTAAATGTAGTTTTTGTCAGATTTGTCACGAAGTTTTGGCTTCCAGTTACGGCTATAATTTGTCATGAGTAAAAGTATTCTGCAATGAATATGCACTCATTAAAAAATGTCACACGGTGAAAATTTGTATTTAGTGCTAAAGCAATGCATTTAATCATACACGAGTTACTGTTTTCTTTTGTAACTGTTTGAAAATTCATCTTTAAGTGGCATCAGTCTTGTTTGTCGAAAAAGCATTTATTTCCCCAACGTGTAGGCACAAGAGCTCAGAAGTGTGGTTACCACATCTACGCCTCTATATAAGGAACGAAACAGTAAGACTTCTCCACAAATCTGGCTGTCGCCTGATAAAGCTAGTTCTAATTACTGGCGAAACATCGTACTCAGATTGTAAATGTTGTGGCTTGGCTCTCCAACACACCGGTTAGTGCTGTACTAGTGACGAATTGGCACGTTCTGTTTACGTGACAACCCTTACTAGTTGGCTGTGTCGGTTGGTTGCGGGTTTAATGACACATTTATATATTTACGCGATCTAACCACAAAAAACCTCTACCTTATAAACAGCAACAATTTAGGAATCAGATCTGAAAGAAAAAAAAAACCTGCTAAAATATGTGGCATTTCATGTTCTCCGTGGGCTTTGTCGTTGAACGTGGCCCGTGATTGACAAATTGTATGCCCTGCATCAATAAAACACATTTATCCAGGTTTGTTTATCTTCAAGGAAACAAAAAGAGACGCGGCGGTGGTTGTTTTCAGGTTGATGGACACAGCACGATGAATGCTTTGCCCGAGTTTGATAATAAGGCTTCGGACTGAAGCGGAATCAATCACTGCCCCCTCTTAAGGAAGCGCTCGAGGAAATTGAACGCGATCTAACGCGGCAGTGAAGTGTTCCCCTTTTCACGGAGACTTTGCGCATGTGGCGGTTGGTGGCATCAATATATGAAATGGCCATTCTTAAATAATTACTGACTCCACTTATCGCATTAACATTTTTTTTAATATATAAGCATGCATTTTTCACGGAACTAATTCGCCCAATGTCTCTTACGCATCAGTACATACCGCTAGTAAAATATATATTGTTGTCAATCCACTGCTTGATAAATGTCACCGCACCAAAATGTGTGTCATCATGGTGGTTGTTTGACCATACTTCACCGAAACACCACGGCCAGTATCGGTTTGGACAGCACGAGTCACTGATGTTTGCCATGGCTGTTAATCAAACCTTAGGTCACTGGCTTCATAGCTTAATATAAAAATGAGAACTAAACTAATATATTTAACAGGTAAAGGCCTGCTGAACTATGACCTTTTTTTCAGAGGCGAGCTGACCACACGTAATGGCTCATCAAAGTGACTCATATGATCATCACAGGTGGGCAGCCAAATAATCTCAGAGCATGTTTCTAAATGTGGAACAGGGCAAACCCGGAGAACCTGGAGAAAAAAAATCCCACATGGCCCCACGGGAAGAGAACACACAAGACGCCAAAGATACAACGGGCACGGTAGTGTCGGGATCGAACACACGGTCTCTCGCATACAGGCGAGGGAGATAACATCTCGCCACCGTTTTTTTTGTCGATTAACTCGCAAGCGTGCTACTGCCGTCACTGCTCACCCGTCAGTGAATATTACAATTCAAATATTGTGCGAGTGCTAATCTCTCTCCGTGTGCCTGTCTCCGTGTTTTGCCAGTAGGTTTCACGAGTGTGGCTCCATTGAGCGGCTTGCTTATTGGCCTGCGTTGCGTCGATTAACAGACTCTGTAACTCATAGTGGGTTGGTTGGTTTATTTAGCAGCTACGCCTGCACACACCGATTCGCTCTTGTGCAGAGTGCGTGGGCACAGCGCATCATCAAGGACGCAGACAATGTGGGTCTCAAGGGCGTCTGGACACCTCCCAAACGTTTTCAGACGCGGCTATGAGACACCCACAATGTCTTGCAGGAAAATCGTGCTATTTTTTTAATGCGTATTTTTTTTCCTCTCCCTTTCAAAAGGTGACATAACGAGTGTTGATCCTGACGACGGTGGCTTTAAATACACAGCGGCGCATTGTCGGATCGGTGTACTGAGTCAGTAAGCCAGTGGTTGCATAGATTTAAAATAATTATGGTCAGGTAGTTCATTTTAATCAAACACGTTTTAAGTAGAGTTTTTTTTTCAGCGCGTGTATAAATAGGGTGGCAAAAGTATTGAATGATAGCACTTGCGGATAAGGGGTCACTGTGCACCTGCTATCCAGCCGGTAGCCACCGTGAACCATGCGCTTAGTAGGACAGTCCCAACTTCAAAAGTGTAACCCGACACTTTTGGAGGCAAGGATTTGTGAATAATATGGATTTGTGAAACCTCACAAACCCACCGGGCTGAAAAGTAATTGGGAGATGTCAGTTCACAAAATGGGGTTCTGACCCATTTATCTGACCTTTTCGATGTTATTCTTGTCAAATAGAGGGAGAGGAATTCTCTGGGGAGTACGGTTCCTTCCCACCCATGAGACATTCATTACAAAGCAATTTGGAAAGCCTCGCGAGACAGGTTCCACCTTCACAAACAAACAAAGAGTATTCATACTTGGTGTGCTTTTTAAAATAAATAAATGGCTTAAGTCGGTGAAGGTGCAGCCCTGCAATTTCTCGACGACGTCACTGCACACGGAAGGGCCTCCCGTAGACGGAGTTTTAGGTAGCCACTCCAGGGGATATTTGGCCTACTCTTCCAAGCCGGCCAGACTTCTTGTGAAGAGGTCAGAGTGCCCACACTTTACCCCACCACCCCCACCGCGACCTGCTGATCGACGAACCGTGGCGGAGATCCGTGGTGGAGATCCGTGGTGGAGATCCGTGGTGGAGATCCGTGGCGGAGATTCGTGGTGGAGATCCGTGGTGGAGATCCGTGGCGGAGTTCCGTGGCGGAGAACCGTGGCGGAGATTCGTGGTGGAGATCCGTGGTGGAGATCCGTGGTGGAGATCCGTGGTGGAGATCCGTGGTGGAGATCCGTGGCGGAGATCCCATCCGCACCGTTGTTTGAGCTGGAGATCTAAGAGATCTAACCGGCCACTTCAAGATCCGCAAACCCAGTGCGCTAACCGAAACACCAGGGCCAGTATCCCGAATGGCATACATATGCATCTGTTCTCGTGAGAACGTGAACAATTGTCTCTTTGCAACCTGCTGACTTCCCAAAACCCGAGGGGCTTGTCTGTGGCTGCGCGTGTTGACGACGGTAGCGCCAGCTCTGTTCATGAGAAACACTTCCCGTGCCACGTGACCTCTGCGCACACTAAGTATAGTGGGTTTCTAATGGCCGTGTTGACGATGATAATAATGACGCTGATAACCATGGTGACGAACGTTTATTTCCGTCTATTGACTTTTAGGGTGCATTTGTGATTTTTTTTTCCAGAAACTAATTGGCTGAAATTAATTTTCCCGAAGATGGAAAAGGACATTAATGTGAAATGTGTGCCCCACTTTTATGGCCTAATTATTTGTAATTTGGTGTTTCTTAATTATTTTCCTGACAAATTGTTGTTTGCCAATTACTGCTCTTTATAAATGTCACGCTTCGAGGGCTATGATTAGGCAAGAAAACACATATTTATGGTTCGGGGGTGAAAGAAAATTGAAATTACCAACGTGATATTTAAATGATCCTTGTGATATTTGCAGTACAAAACATGTCTTTTTTTTATATCCGCACAGAAATCTGGCGTTGCTCTCACTAACTTTCACGTGTTGCCAAAATAAGAAATTAAGCTACATTTTTAATTCGACAGAACAGCATGCACGTAACATTATTTTTAAAAAATGTAAAATCTCAACGAGCCAAACTAAGGCCGTTTAACACAATGAATTATAAAAACAATGCAATGCAAATATTAATCAATGCTGAGGAGTTTTGTTTTTTACCAAATGTTTTAGATGTGTTAATAGGTTAAATCATGATGGATTTGTATCTACACTTGGCTGTAAAGTAGTGCAAGTTGGCATAAACTGGCAATCATTCAGCCGTGGATTGAGAATGGCTGGGAGTATTATTGCTAGAGACAATGATAGTTGGAACAAGTGTGACTCTTCGCATGTTTTCCGATTTATATATTTTGTTTCCAACAGAACCATTCACTTTCTTTTTTCTGTGGTGAAGAATGGTATACCATCAAACATTTACCATATAACAAACCAAATTTACAAGCACCTGATTTAATCGCATCTTAGAAGCTAAGCAGAGTTCAGTTTGATTAGTACTCGAGATGGAAGGCCGCCTAGGAATACCAGGTGGTGGTAGGAACGGGCTGCGATGTGGCCAGGAGATTGCAGAATTGCATGGGATTCCTGAATCTATCCTCGTTGGAGCTGTGGGTTGTTATCCCCTCGTATGGGTGAGTTCTCTCTGGGCACTTTGATTTACTCCCACAAGCCAAACACTCAATAATAGAATTAGCCAAACATGCCAGTGCATGACTCTCCCGAAAGGTAGGTCTTGAGTCTCAGTGGATGCTTTTCTGGGTTATTATCAAGGGCATTTGTGTTATAATTATTTTCCTAAAATAAACTGTAAATAACAATCCGTTTAACTATGAGTTTCAGAATCTTGAATATTAAATGCATACTGGAGGAATTCGATGGGCCATAACGTGGCAACAACAACCATCTTATTCAGATGCGATGGCCTTAAAAAAAAAAACGTCAGGCCTTCCCTCCCATCTGGGACGCAAACCCCTGCCTGGTTGAGCCGCCGCCACCGCCATCCCCGTCAGCATGGCGCTGTTCGCCGCGGAGATGTGCGGGCGAGAGAGCCAAGGCCCCTCGAGCCGACACTAAGGGGGGGGGGGGGGAACCCCAACGAGGCGACGGATCAATCTCGCACAACGCTGCCCCCCACCCCCTCTCCCCCCACATCGAAGGGAACCTGATGCTAAATGAATAGCCCATTCGCCGCGAGACGGACAGGAAAGGTGTCTGCGAATCGGTCAGGTCGATTTTGCCGGCCGTCTCCCTCCACCAGCAAGACGCAGGCTACCACCCCCTTGCCTCGGCCCCGCTGACACGAAGCGCTGGGTGATGACCCCTTGCTGGCATTTTCGCAATTGTCAGTCGTGGAGGTGGTGCCGAAATCGGTGCATGTGCGTTGCATTGTTGTGAATGTTTAAGCGTTTATTTTTTTTATTTTTCCGCCGCATGTTAACACCATGTGATTATTTGTTAATGTGTGTTGCAATTCTATAGGAAGCCGTAATAATACTGCAATGATGATGCTGGAATGCATCATCATCGTCATTATTGTTATCGCTGTAACAATGATCATAACGTGGCACATTTAAAACGCTTCGAAGTAATAAAACACATGGGATTGATGCCTGTTATAAACCATTTTTGTTGTTTGCTAAATACCGTACTATAATGGGTATTTTTTCCAGCTCATTTCAAGTCAGAAGTAAATAATGTTTGCTGAAAGAGGAGGGTGGTGGACGATCAATATTTTTGTTAATAGGATTGCTTTTTTTTTTAAACACACGCGACTTGTTTACTCAATGTGCTCGTGCGTGCAGAATCTTTAGAAGCACGGCTTAAAGCTCCTGGTAGAACATGATTGTATTAATATCCGTGTCATTAATGTAAATCGCCGGATTTGAATGACAGGTTAAGCAAATCTTCTTGGTTCTTTCTGTAAAGTCACGTAGAAGGGAAATAATAAAATAATAAAAATTAAACATTATAAAATAATTCTCACGACGTATTATGTTTTATTTTTAGTTTTATTATTTCCCTTCTACGTGACTTTACCGAAAGAACCAAGAAGATGAATCCCTGCAGTCACTAAAAGCTTTAGATCGAAGGTTAAGCAAACTTCATTTAAAGCTTTGAAGCCGCCTGAGGACGACCGCTTGTGTTGCGATCGAAACGTCGTGATCTATTTCATTTTATACCTACGTGACTTTACCGAAAGAACCAAAGAGTATAGGTTAAGAAAATGCTGAAACCTCTATTTAATAATTTTAGGTACAGAGAGTTTTGGCAGGCACCGTTTAAGGAACTACTCGGCAACCATCGGTGCTGGCAAGCTGCCGTACGACTGCCAGCCCCGAGTGGGTGAGACGTGGGTCCCAACCCAGGTGACACGGACCCAGCGATTCGCGGTTATTATCTGGCAGGCCACCCTGGTTATTATTTCGGGGTTAAATTTCGATTTAAAGCTTTCGTGACTGCAGGGATTCATCTTCTTGGTTCTTTCGGTAAAGTCACGTAGAATGGAAATAATAAAATAATAAAAAAATTTAACATAATAAAATAATATTATAATATAATAAAATATTTATAATGTTTTTTATTTTATTATTTCCATTCTACGTGACTTTACCGAGAGAACCAAGAAGATATTGCGGGGTTGTACGAACCATTAAATATGCTCCGTCTGTGGGCGTGTGAAACAACAACAATCCGGTGATATCATTCGAAGAAGGGGTGGTACATTGTGTGCCAGCGTCAATGGTCCGAATTTCTTTTTTTTTCCAGATTTTAGAACAATGACTCCCAAACTACACAAATTGAGAAACGCGTAACAATCGTCGCCCCCGATCCCTTCCTGTGACGACTTAGCAGGACGCTCCTGGCAAACAGTTTCGAGACTCATTTCGACGCTTACCCCTGGGTGAACATGCGTGCTACTCGCAATGTCGAGCTCGCCCTGGGCTAAACGCCGTGGCCGCAGCAGCAGCAGCAGTCGGGGAGGCTTTGAGTCCCCCCCCACGCCTCGCTCTGCAGTCTCTGCTCGTCTCCACTCTGCCGTCTCCCTCCACCCGCCCACAGCCAACAGCCCCCGCATGCCAATGCCGCGCTCGTCAACGAACTCTCACTTCGATGATCATCCTCGCTTTTATCTACCCACCCCCTCCACCACCCCCACCACCACTGAGTTTCCACCACAACCACCCACCCCATCAACCCCCATCCACTCCCTCCTCCTCCCCCACCTCCACCCACTCCCTCCTCCACCCCAACTCGCCCGCCTCCTCCTCCTCCACCACCAACCCCCCTCCAAATTGCAGTATTTTTTTGTAGAACATTGCCTTGGTTTTTTTTCTCTCCATGTGCCAGTTTGTGTGTATTATCTGTTTGCTGCTGCGAATTGTATACAAATGTGTGTGTTTTCGATATGTACAACTATTTGTACGCGTAGGTATAGATCATTACATGCCAATTTGTGTGTATATATGTGTAGAGGTGTAATTGTGTATGGGAGCGGATGGCAAACAAACACAAGGGGCGTGGTTAGGGCCGTACACATAGGAGGTGGCCACACCGACGTCCGCACCTGCATCCCCCACGGGCCCCTCCCGGGGGGGCTGCGGACTATAAGAGGGGGTGAGCCGGAGGGCTCGAGGTCGAGGTATCAGCTTTAACCAGCGAAGACGGAAGACCAGCTAGAATAGGCCCCGGAGCTCCCCTGGCTCGCTGTCCTTATAAGGGCCGACCAGGGCAAGCCGGTGGCGTGGCCCCGAGAGCCCAGACTGACGAGCAGGTCTGGGAACTCAGGGGGTCGGATCCCAGCTTGACCAGGGCTGGGACAGGTAGCCTCCCCTAGCTCCCTAGTGGAGGACTTGGGCTTAGGTTAGCGGGGCTTAGATGTTGTGTCTCCCTGTTAGCCGAGTAAGGGGACGTTACCCCTTAGGTCCTGTGTATACTCGCTAACTGTATACAAGTTGTGTTAATAAATAAGTGTGCCTCCGATCCCGTCGTCAAGCCTCCTGAGTAATTACTACATATGTACTGTATAGTGCATTGTATGCACATTTGTATGTATATTGCATTGTATCAAGTAACGTGTGTGTGTGATGGGAGCGGTGGTGTAGCGGTTAGCGCGCTGCGCTACGAACCTGCGACCCGAATTCGATTCCCGCTCAGAACCAACACCGGTGACGATCATCTGAACCGGTCCTGGGCCTCCCCCTAGGTCGACTCGGCCTCAAATGAGTACCTGATGCGGTGTGTAAACATCGCCACTGGGGAGACAAAGGCGGCCGAACGTGGTGCTGGCCACCCACCCCCTCGTGTGCCGTGCCGGCCTTCATAGGTGCTCGCTAACAGCACTTGCCCCAACAGTCTGTTCAGGCTACACGGGGAGAACGCTGTATTTTATGGATTGTGCATTGTGTATGCATGCACATGCGTGTCGTGTTTCACTTATGTCGTATTCTATATATAATAATAAATACAACGTGAGGCTTTGTAAGTGTGTGCTTTCACTACCGCACTGTGTGGATGCGAGGTGGGGTAATAGTGCCAGTCAGAGATGTTTGGTGTACGGGATATTAAAACTTCCCACATACCCGCACAGTGCAGCAGTACACTTCTGAGTTTCCTATACTTTCGATATATTACATTAGGCATGCATTTATGCAGACTTGCATTCAGTACTTGCCAACCCTACCGATTTAAGCGATAGGCGCCCAATGTTTTTTTTTTATATTTTCACAGCATTATTCATTTTCCGCTTTATAAAAATTTTGAAGGAATATTTCACGCAATTCTTGATTTGAAAATCGGTATGCAGTGAAAGGGTTTCCAGGAGTCGCCATCCCACCGATTTCCATTCGCTTTTTGTTGCTGTACAGTGCTTTGATTTTTATTTGTTTCGCTTTTGCCATGTTGGTGACGCAGGTCACTCTGGTCTCTTGATTTCTCACCTGGTCAAACAAAATAAACCTCACTTCAACATAATAAGAAGAGCCATGTTTTTATTTAAAGATTTCGTGACTGCAGGGATTCATATTCTTGGTTCTTTCGGTAAAGTCACGGAGAAGGGAAATAATAAAACAATAAAAATATAAAACAATAAAAATTCTCACGACGTTTCGACTGCAACACAAGCAATCGTCATCAGGTGTGAAATCCACAGCAAGAAATTTTGAAAGAAGTGGCGTTTTTTTAATTGTTTAATATTTTTATTATTTCATTATTTCCCTTCTACGTGACTTTACCGAAAGAACCAACATAACAAGAAGAGCCATGTTATTGGAATTCAGTAAGAAACTCAATATTTCAAGAGCCGCGATGCAATGTGAATATGAAACAACGGTGGGGGTCCTCAATAAATAACGGTCACGGAGCCACAGGTTGCCGGCCCGTGCCCTAGACCAGTGCCGGATTATCCTCGTAGCAAAAGTAGCTACATATGTAGTAGCTACTTCTTCTTGGTTCTTTCGGTAAAGTCACGTAGAATGGAAATAATAAAATAATAAAAATAAAACATAATAAAACAATTCTCACGACGTTTCGGCCACAACGCAAGCAGCCGTCCTCAGGTGGAGAACAGGTCTGTCGAGAAGACACCTGAGGACGGCTGCTTGCGTTGTGGCCGAAACGTCGTGAGAATTATTTTATTATGTTTTATTTTATTATTTTATTATTTCCATTCTACGTGACTTTACCGAAAGGACCAAGAAGATGAATCCCTGCAGTCACGAAAGCTTTAAATCGAAATTTAGTAGCTACTTGTGCCGCATATATGTAGCACAAGTAGCTGCTACATATGTAGTAGCTACGGGCCCCGCACTTTCAAGGGCCCCGCGCTAAATGCTATCAAGCTATCGATTCCGGTTCAGTGATTCTGCACTTGCTCTATTACTATAGTACTATACTGCCATACATTTTTATGAACGACTGGGTGTTTAAGGTTAGCGATTTGTCGTATTATCTGGCTGTACAGCAAATAAAAAAAAATACAATTACTTTACTATGCAAGTAAAAAATATGTGTTTTAATGTTTATTTTTATTTAGGGCCCCTTTATAACATATGCTACAGGCCCCGCACTAGCTTTATCCGGCACTGCCCCAGACCCGCCATCACCAAGCTGCACTGACCAGCATAACTGATTAGCCATGGGGCAGCCTTCATCCACAATTAGGCTTATTGTGCAAATCCCACTCGTGCAAAAAACATTTTACGAATTATCTGACATTTAGACAACCAGCATTTGGATTTACAACCTCGACATCGACATAGAGTTGCCACTAAATTAATATCCAAACGAAAGAAGGCGATCTGAGAGTGACCTCATCCAGGTTCATTCAAAATGCAAGTCAAGAAACTGGCCTAAGCTCCCAATAAAGGACCCTCCTAAAAAGGAGCCCTGTGGTGCCCATCGATGCTTTCCAGAATAAATAAGGTAACGGTTAAATTTCGATTTAAAGCTTTCGTGACTGCAGGGATTCATCTTCTTGGTTCTTTCGGTAAAGTCACGTAGAAGTGAAATAATAAAATAATAAAAATATTATTTCCCTTTTACGTGACTTTACCGAAAGAACCAAGAAGAAGGTAACGGTTAGTTGTTGTTTTTGTTGTCATTTTGATTAGACCGACACGAGGGCATTGCCATTTTTATTTTGTCGAAGGGATGCACCTGCCGAGTTTGCTATGGAAACGCGCACACACGCACGCGCGCACACACGCGCGCGTGTTCGGGCATTGTTGAACGAGCGCGCAAATTTCCACCCACGACGGTTAGAGTTTTTTTTTCTCAGAAAAAAGCTTTCATTTTTCTTTATTACGGGCCCAGGGCACTCGTGGGCTGTTTCGCGGCAAGGAACACAGGCGACGTCGGGTGCTTAAAGTAATGACGGACCGTGGAGATGGAGAAACTCATCCCAGGAGCAAGACACAAAAACACTGTGATTGTGAAACATCAGACTTCTGCGATGGCTGTGTTTACGCCCCGTGAGTGTCATGCGGCTCTTTGTTCGAATGCCTCCACAGTGCAGTTTGGAAAACCGCTAAGGATGCTGCTGGATTGATGCATTTGGCTTTCCGCCGTGCCGTGCTATTAGGTCAGGGGGAGGAGGGGGGGGTGAAGGAGAGATGTCGCACACACACAGAAGATGTGAACATCGTCTTACGAATGGCAATGCGCTCCGCGGTGACATGCCTGGCTCGCAGTACGGGGAGGGGGTGGAGCGGTGGCGCAGTGGTTAGCACGCTGTGCTGCGTACCTGGCCAGCTCAAGTTCAAATCGCAGTCACGGCTGACATCGGTGGCGAGCGATAGAGCGGTGAGATCTGAACCGGTCTTGGCACCGCCATTGGCACCACTACCCCTGTGCCGCTAAGCTCAAGCTTGTGGAGGCGAGGTTTGGTGGATTCTGCAGATTTGTTAAAGTCACAAAGGCAGGTGGCCAGGATGATGGCAGCACAGAAATTGTTTTGTGAGATCAACAGCGTAGACACTTTCCGGATTATCGTGGAATGTCCACCGGCTTACCATTGATTGACACTTTACCAAACGCTTGCACGAAACGACCGCGAGTGTGTGTTTTATTTTTAATATGTTACATTCGTGCAGAAATTAGAACCCTTCCTGATGAATCCAGATGATCAGATTAGCGTGTGTCAGTTCAGTGACGGTCCTCTGATACACCCAACACCTTGCATGAATTAATTAGCGCAATGCAATCCACGAGCATTGGCAGCACCGATGTTTCATGACTACCAAAATAGCCTTTTGGGAAGGACAGGAACACAATACGGTGTCAGTGCGATTAAAATTGCGGTAAAAGTTAGCTTACGGCTTCATAACGTTACACTGCAGCAAATATTCATAACGTTAAGGCTACTCGTTATTACATTTTGCAGTTTAAAAAAAATATTAATTGAATACAGTTGTTGTTGTTGTTGCTGCATACGAGAGTTTTAAATATAATAATAGTGTTTTCCCCCGTTTTTTCTGGCAACAAAACTGAAACCTTCTTACAAGGATTCATGTCTGCATTAACCACAATACTTGCAGTCAAAATTCAAACAAAAAACACACTATGATAATATATGCATTGTCCTGAAACTGATTGGTCCACACAAAGGGACGGCTTTTTTTTTAGCCTCGACCCAATTGGTGGACGCCAAAAGGCGTATAGCTCACAAGCAATGCACTATCATTTTGACTGCAAGTTGTGGTTAATGCAGACATGAATCCTTGTAAAACGGTTTCAGTTTTGTTGTCAGAAAAAAAAGAGGAAAAAAATCCTATTATTATATTTTGGTACTGGCAAAGGAGGTCTAATGATGTAGAGTCTTAAATGTTTATTGCATGCAATGTTGAGATCGTATAGACTGCAAAAAAAGGTGGGATCAGGCAGGATGGGACAGTGGCCGTTGGTCTGGCCTCACGACAGAATGACAGCCAAGAGGATGTCACACAACCCGGAAGGACGTCCACTGTGGAGGTGGAACAATGAAATCAGCTCGTGCAGGTTGATCGTTGGATTGCAGGACCATGAGAGGTTGCTATCACCTTCGTTCGGCAGTGGATTGATTATGGCTAAGGATGATGATGAATATCGAGATGAAAATTAAATAATATTAGAGGGGTTGTTTTTCTTTGATAAATAGTTTTCCTTTCAGCTATAAACAAGACCACACTTTGCATTCTTCACTTAGAGCACTCTTCCACCAGTGACTATTTCCAGCCGGTTTCAGAGCAGAGATAATCCATCCATTCACCCTACAACTTACCGCCACAACTTCAGTTTCTCCTTGAGTGCAGGTGTCTTCTGGAAATGTACTTTACCCGGTAATGGACTCTGACAATATAACAATTGTACATTTTGTACTCTCAGATCCAAACACGCTCAAATTACGCCCGAACACGCATTGGTCTTTTTGGCGACAGGTCTATTGTACAATTGGCAGTGGGCTCTGCTCATGTCATCCGTCGCAGGCTGTGCCGGTTAGCAAGTTGAACATCACGAGTTCACAGGAAATATTAAAAATTGCAAAGTACATCCGCAGAATATCAATTGCGGATTTTTTTTTATTTCAAATTACCCGAGGTCGTGGGCCACTGCTTTAAAGACATATCAGTTCAATACCAGGACAATGGCCGTACCAGGAGCCTCTTGGAAACGAGGCACGAGTCTCCGTGAGGCTGTCCACGGCAAACAAACGTAAAAATAAACACAACATATTTATAATGCATAGTGTGCTTGAGAAAAAAAAATCTGGAAACAAAGCCAACGATAAAAAAAACCCGTGGCGAAAAACGTGAGCAAATGTAATTGTTCATTTCTGTTTTGAAGACAATGGCAGACTTTGAGCAACGTGACAGTAAAAGTGCACGTGGTTGGAACCGACGTTGGCACCCGACCGAGGTTCCATGTTTACGGGGTTGCTGGTATGACAAATTGTACGTTTAAAAGATATTTGGGAAATAAATGCATCAAAAGAAATACAGTCCAAAAGTGTACATTGGGTATTTTAAAGGTAATGGGTGTGTGTTTATGTTGAGGTGGGGTGGTGGGAAGAATGTGTGAGCTCGTTATTTTACATTCGCGCCGGTAAAGAAAGTGTACATAAACAAAATTGGCTGTGGAGACATTCTAAATCTACATCTGAATCACCAAATAGCCCTGGAGAAGGAAATGAGAATCACCGCTATCCCCGTAGATTCAAAGACAGAAGCAAGAGGGCATTTGAGTTAAATGTGTTATTTGTTTTCATAACGACTTCATTTGTTATTATAAACTGCTTTGGGTTATAGTTATGAGGAACATTTGCTAATTTTTAAAGAGGTAATTTCACGCAATAAATTATCGGGCATTGAAGATTTTATTCCCAAGACCAATTCATCGTAAGCAACACGATGAGTCATTTACATTGTAAGGGAATTTAAGTAGCCATTACAAGTGGTTAGGAGTTTTAATGGGAGTGGAATTCAATTTAATTTGGTTGGAAAATAATTGTTGCGCAATTATGAGTGCTGTTCATTCGGAGGATGCAAATGTGTACACGCTACGAATTCTAATAACCATTGCGCTGAAACTTATACGAACGCCCTTTGAAGCCTACGCCAGGGCAAAAAAGGGCGTATCAAAAAATGTCAAGGGCTATTATACTCAACAAACATCTATAGTATAATAGCAAGACATTTGACAATCAATTTCATAGAATCGATCAATAAATCTAAGATTTATAACACGCCATATTCAGCAAAAAGCTGAAACACGGATGGCACTGAGGACATTTTGTTAAACTGAACAGAGTACGTTGAATGCTAAATATTAGCATTGTATATATGTCTTCTTGGTTCTTTCGGTAAAGTCACGTAGAAGGGAAGTAATACAATAATAAAAATAAAACATAATAATTTTAATTTAATTATGTTTTATTTTTATTATTTTATTACTTCCCTTCTACGTGACTTTACTGAAAGAACCAAGAAGATGAATCCCTGCAGTCACGAAAGCTTTAAACTGTATATATGTACAAGATATTTGATCATTGATAACAATCGTTATATCGTACATCATTCGAAATGTTCAACGGAGATACGCGCAGCAGCTCTGAATTTGAGACGCGTTCATCGCTAATGCCGCGTGTCATTTAGAAGTGCGATGACGGAAAACGCATTGTCCTGCGGAGGGAGCTGGTAGGAACGTTGGGTTGCTCGGTCAATGGCCAGGGTCAACGGCGGCGTGGTGTATTCCGCAAAATATGGCCGACTGTGAGGGCGGGCACAAGCCGGCGTGAGTAGGTTAAACGTTGAGTTTTATAAGGGCACCACGGGGTGACCAGCCTTCCCCACCCAGCCCCTCCCCATCCTCCCCTCCCCACCCAGCCCCACCCTCCCCACCCTGCCCCATCCCCACCCTCCCCTCTCCACCCAGCCCCACCCCTCCCATTTTTGAATGCACGACGGACGGACGGACGGACACAATAATCCCCTGTGGGCTGGTGGAACCAGGTGGTTCCTACCAGTATTAAATCGTTTCGTCGTACGATGGTGGAGGAGGAGAGTCACGCTAAGTTGTCTTAACACGCGTCCCCAGACCAGCTCGCCTGACTGCATTTCAACCAGTCTCCGAACCACCCGCTTCTTCAAATCGATTTAATCTACTTGAAACGTTTTTTTATTATGATTTTACCAGGTAAGTCCCACTGAGCCATATAGCTTTTTTTCGGAAACGACCTGGCCACAAATGATACCTCGACGAAGTGGCTGATCATGTGGAAATGTATAGTAGCCAAATACGCGAAACGCACGTTGATTCTAAATGTGGAGGGAAAATCCCGGAGAAAAATCCACGCGACCACGGGGAGAGAGAACACGCAAACCCCAAATATACAGCAGGCGTCAAGGTCGGGATATAACCCACGACTTCATGTATACCAGGCGAGGTAGTTAACATCTCGCCACCGTGTCACCAAACATCTTAACATTCGAAAAGCTCATGGCATTCAACCCACTTAAAGTCACCTTCCCATCGAGTTCCCACTGCTTTATTGACGTGCATTTTTCATGATCCCGAAGACAAGGGGTTTGAAAGGGGTTACCCTGCGAGTAACCCAGGGAGGCACGGTCACCACCAACAAACTGACACGTTCCTAGAATGAGATTTTGTTCTTTAAATTGCGTATTGACAGATGGACCCACGGTTATTTAGACATTCTCCCGACGTATCAGTACAGTAGGCTTGTAACGATTCACTATTTTTTTTTTAAATTGTCACGATTTGTGTGTCACGATTTGATACAAGAAACGATTCAATGTATTTCTTCAACATGTTGGTGATTTGTAGTCGCCACTGGTGGTCCCGTGAACCCGTTACATTCAGCACGCGAACGGGAAATACAGTACAGGTAATCAACTCTGACATGCAAGATTTGATGCCTAACATCGTGAATATGAGACTCAATCTTAAATCGACGAATGCGTGTATCGTTGCATGACTGGTGTGCAATACATTACGTGACTGATGTTGCTATTTGGCAGTGACGTGGCTGTTGAGTGCGCAGGCGGTGCAACTGCACCGGGGCCCACATGAGCCTGGCTACGAAGAGGTAAGAATTGTGTACAAGGCAAGGCCCATTAATGCCTTACACCAGGACCCACGCCAACCACGTTCCACCACTGCTGTTTGGCATTCACCAAAAATATGATATCTGAATGTACGGCAGTGGTGTAAATGGGCTGGAACGCCCCAGAACGCCGTGATGGAAGTGAACATTTTAACCTGGCTGCGTTCCGGAAGGAATCAAGGATGCATGTTTTATTTTATTTGACTCACAGATAGACCCCCCTGGACGAACAGAGAGACCCACAGACACGCTCAGAGACCCACGGACACGTTGAGCTGCTTTAAAGACCTGTATTAGGTGCAGATCGTATGCATTCTTTTCAAACCACTGCATGGACTGATTCAGTCTTACCGACCCCAGCAACAGTGCACTAAGCGCTGAGCAGAGCTCACCAACTCCGTTTGCATGTCAGTTGGGCATCACGCCGCACCAGTCTGCATTGCTCAGGGTATACCACAGAGGTCGCAAACGGGTTTTGATTCCTTACCCGTACCCTACCCGAAATGAGTGACAAACGGTTACTCACCAGTGACTCACGGCCTACCCGTACCCGGCCGGGTACGGGTAGCCGGGTATCGGGTAGGGTACGGGTATCGGGGGGTACCCGGTTGCGACCTCTGGTATACCATCGTCACAGAGTACCGGAGTCATCCACCTCGTGAAGCGTTCCTCCGGTGTTAAGAAGACACCGCAGTAGCGGGTTACAGTCGCTAAGCCTTTCCTGCGTCGAAGGAGCGACGCGAGTTGCCAATTTTGCTTCTGGAATAAATGTGGAGGCAAGGAGGCGCCACGCAGCGTGTGCGTGGCATTGACGCATCCCATCGCGTTGGCGACCTTCCAATGAGGCACGCCGACCTGTATCTGCCTCGTGACTCCGCTAATAAACTCAGCTCGACTCTGCGATCAACATCACTGAGCAAGAAGTATCAATCCGCAAGGCACAGAATAGCACGAAAATTACTATTGTGATTACACCCCTGGCTGCGAACGCGGCATCAATCAGCACCGCGCTGGATGAAGACCTCCCACTGAAATCACGTTTCCTGCCCTGACCAAGCGGCATCATTTGAACAACGTATTATAAATGATCGTAACCACCGGCAGAGCTGTGCAATCACTGGCTACAAAGAATAAAAGGAACGCCGGGAGGGTGAGGGACCCTCGTTTCAAACAGCTTCACCTTTGCCAGAGGTGCCACGCACACTAATTTGTGAAAAGGAGCTTCATAGCTCATCGGATTCCTCCAGTATGAAAACTGATTCCGGTTCTGAAACAATGCTGGTGTCAAAATGTGCCCTCGAGCGATCGGTGATTACTGAGTGTTTAATTCAGTGTGGTGGGAGTTTCTCGGAGATGAAAGAGGATCACTTGACTGCACTTTCTCCAGGAGAGCATTGTCTCTGCTCCCCCGCACGAAAAGCCCGCCCGAGACTCTGGGCTGGTCCCTGGGTAAGCCGAAATCATGATCAAGTTGTCTCTTGCAACACACCGCCCCCGTTTATTCTGCGATAAGACTCTGAGGCTACTTGCCCACTGCAGACAAACTGCTCGAGATAAATCCCTGGAATTACAAGACCTGCCGCGGCGAGTTTGTAAATCGGTGATAAGTGTTAATAAAAAAAAATCTGCGTACAGTTTGTGGCAAAGCGAGTGTTTTTTTCTAGCAAGTATATGCAGCAATATGCGGTAGATAGTTAATATACGTTTGTGGCGACGTGTACTCCATCCGTGGAATATTAATTACGGCGAAATATTACCAAAATGTAATTTCAACCCCTCCCCGTCCCAAAAAACATAATTCTTAATTAGGCTACACCGTGGAAATTAAATTAGATTGAACGCAAACGTATCTGTGTTGATATAGAGCAGCGGCGCTTGTGTTGTTCGTGGGTGGATTTACGCGTGTTGTTTGTGTGGAGGTTGTATCATCCTGAAACGATCCTGATTAACGAATGGGCACCCATGCCCTGTTTCTCTCTCTCCTCTGCCATCCGACGCCCGGCACGGTAAAATTCACTGAGCCCCCCCCCCAAGTTAAATAATAATGCGGGTGTCCTTGCTTTGCGCGCTGCTACAGCAGCAAGACGTTTCCAATGCGTGCGCACACAACATCCATGTTCACACAAACTAAGAGCCAAACAAACTGGTATGAATCGTTAAACACATTGTCTGGTAATGATGCTGCATTGGCAGTAGTGCACAACCACAAATAGCAATAACAACAACAACAACAAATCAGCTTAACACGTTCCTCAATAACACTGTGGCCTTAAAAGAAGACGTGCCATGAAGAACAGGGCAATTGCCTGAAACGTTGCCTACTAATTGTTTCCTTTTCTGGTTTTTAATGCACGTGGAGAGTTTTTATTTTATTTTAATGAGCCAGAAATACAAAATCCAGGTTTTGTTCAACATAGTTTGCAATTTCCTGATAGATGCCGAGTAATAACGTAACAAACAAGCCGATACGTTACCACACACAGAACACGTTCAGTCCATCAACCTACCAGCATTGTGCGTTAGTTGGCAAACTCTGCTATTGGTTTCAACTTACTGAGGAGTCCCATCATCACTGTGAGAACTGTCAGCATTACCCGCCCTATCCTCTTGGCAAGAGCACCCAACCCGCACCGTGAAAACCTGTAACCGTGCTCGTTACGGCAACGTTACACAGCATGCACTCTACCTCCGGTGTGGAGGATTGCGGGTGATTTAAGAATGTCCTCGTGGATATTTGGTGGCAGAATGTTCGCCAAAACAGGCAGCCGGGGGATCGGTGGCAGGTTTTTTTGTGATGCACATTCCGTAAATTGTGCATCTAGCAGTTTTGTACGTATGTGTGTTGAACTTCTTTCGCACCGTACGTCGACAACCGTGCTAATCGGAGGTGTGGGGGGAGGACAACAAGCTAAACACAAAAAAGCAGTTCTAAAGAAATTAGTTTTCAATCTAGATTTACAAGTGCGTTGCTCCAGTGGCTTCCTAATGTTGGGCGGAAGAGCGTTCCAGACGGCCGCAGAAGCACATCTGAAAGTGTGCAATGCAGTGACCGTCTTTGTTCAGTGGCTAACCAAAAGTTCGTGCCCCATGCAGCACAGTGACCTGCCACTGAGCAGATCATCGGTGAGAGGGCGGCGGTTCGCAGCGCATCAGCTGAGGCACCCCAGGTTCGTTCCTACAAGTTTCTGTAGCAGGGCGATTCTTGAATTGGTCTCGTCACAAATCTGTTTCACGTGGGGCTAAAATGTCAGCGTTTCTGGCCATGACACGGATGGCATCTTGTGTGCACGATTGTTTAAGTGGAAAGGACGCGTGGCCTTTTTTGGAAGGATTAATGAAGAATTAATGTGCACAAGATATGAGGCTGATAGGCTGGCAATTCCTCACCGTTTGGTCTCCCATCGAGAGGATGACCAGCGTGGCGATAGGTCGATGAGATCAATTCATGTGCAGGAGCACGATGGATTGTGGCCATCACCGGACCGCGAGCGATGGTGATGGTGTGGGGGGAGGCCTTCATCCAGCAGTGGATGGACCATGGCTGCTGACGATATCTCAAAACGTTAAAATAGTCTGTGCTGGATCCGCTTTTGTACAAATGTTGGCAGCAGTCATGGAACCAGCGCCTGTTGTTTATAGCATTGTTTATATCACAGTAAATCAAGCCGAGATAGCATGCGTGTGCGTCTATATATATATCGCTGTGTATACAACCCAATACGTGTATCTGCAGAAGGCATAATGCCGCCACATTGAATTCAACAACTGTTTTCTATCGCCAGTTAAAAGCGTGATAAATTCAAAGCTGGAACTGCCTTGTCGCTCTCTTTGCAGATTGCGAAGCCTGCAGATTGACCGCAAGCGAAGAAAGCCTCAATTTTGAAAAGCGACTGTGACATTTGTTTGTACCGATCTATAATCTATAGCCCTTTGCAAACCACTGAGGGATGGTCTCACCACACTGTGTGGAGGGGTGGGGGGGGGGTGTTAGCCATACTTGACCACACTGTGTGGAGGGGGGGGGGTGTTAGCCATACTTGACCACACTTTGTGGAGGGGGGGGGGGTAGCCATACTTCACCACACTGGTCAGTGCGAGTTGGTGAAGAGAGTCGGGCCCAGGACCGGTTCAGATATCACTCGCCAATGATGTTCAGCCGTGGCCCGGAATCAACCGGCGTAGCCAAGTTATGGTCAAACAACCCTTACGAGCAGCAAGCAGAGTGTGGAGTGGGCTTCATCCAAATGTACCTTCATACATCTTATAAAAAGCATTGTCACTTAACCACACATGTATATATAATCATGCTTACTGCCGTGTTGGTCATTGTTTCAAGTTAAACTTGAATATAAAACTGAGGTAGAGTGTGGAAATGAGACGAAAAGCTGTGTTATGACCCAGTTACGTACAAAGCCGTTTCATCAGCCTTGGGCAATCCAGACATACGGTGGCTTTAAAAAAAAATAACTACAGGAGACCCAGGACACAGCCACTGCATAAGCATAGCAGAAGGAGTTTGTGGCACCATCGCAGGCAATGGTAAAACCAAGCTATCTGATCTGATATTGAAATGCCCTGCTGTGTGCACCACATAGGATTGCCACCTCTTAACGTGGAAAATTGTAATATCTCATGATAACAGACGAAGGGAGAAGTACATTTACATGGATTGTCTTATTATGCAGCTGACAAAAAAAACGTGGGATTTTATCTTGCACGAAGGCTTACACATTTTACAGGACAGCCACCTCAAAGGAATAACGATCCTGGGAAAATCAGGACAGGTGGAAAACCCCTGGTTAGCACTTAATAGCAGTTACTAACATGGTGCTTGACAGTACTTGAAGTGTACTGTACACCGAGGGATGACTTTCCGAGGAATGACAAATGATTTGACGTTTCATATCATCAACAATGTCACAGGATATAGTTGGAACCCAACAACGAAAAATGGCGTCGGTGATGTATGGAACCCTGTTCGATTGTATCATCCACACAGTGCTGCAGAATCCAACATCCGCCCAAACCTCGCAGAACTCATGAGATATCCCGGTGGTATGACTGAATGTACAAACGCAACACTTGTTCAATTTATAAAAGTGGTCTGAAAACGAATTTTGTATTCTTCTGAAACTGAATTTCAAGTCTCGGTTCATTATAAAGGTGGCATTAGTTTCTCTCGTACTACAACTCGGCAGAACCTTGCCCACGTGTGTGGGGGAGAGCGATAGTGTAGCGGTTAGCGCTGCGCTATGAACCCGGCGACACGGGTTCGTATTCCCGCTCACGGCCAACACCAGTGACGATTATCTGAACCGGTCCTGGGCCTCCCCTAGGTCGACTCAGCCTCAAATGAGTACCTGGTGCGGTGTGTAAACATTGCCACTAGGGAGACAAAGGCGGTCGGGCGTGGTGCTGGCCACCCACCCCTTCGTGTACCGTTCCGGCCTTCATAGGTGCTCGCTAACAGCACTTGCCCTACAGTCTGTTAAGGCTACACGGGGGATCTTTGATTGGTGCTGCGCCACCCACTACCCTCGTGTGCCGTGCCTTCCTTCACATGAGCTGCTCGTGACCAGCACTTGCACCCAACATTCTGTTAAGGCGGGGGGGGGGGTTCTATGTCTTTGTATTGATCATCCCCAGTGGTGGTTTGCACAATCAACTTCGGCGCCTTGAGCACAAACAACCCCTCTGCCTATCGTAACCACCGCTTGATTACGCAGCGTTCCTATCGATTTACGCAAGTTACCTTGTCGGAACGCGTGTCCTTGCGCGTACCCAGAGTCACTTTGGAAATGAATAGCGTGCCTATGAAATTGCATCTACAACGCTGATAATTAGGATAACGAGCGCGTGGCTAACGAGAAAAAAATATATTTTTTTAATCGAAAAACCATTCATGCAAATCATCATGCTTACAAGTACAGAGTCAGTAATGTCACTTTTTTGTTATCACTTATTAAAACTGTGGTAATGTTGTGAATTGGTATTTAAGGATTGCACGAAATATTCGACGGCTCATGGGGAATGTGCGTGTTTTTTTAAACGTCTTTTTTTCTTACGTAAAATGATTTATGGAGACAAACAATAAAGTACTGTACAGCTTTATTCTTAGCGTGCGCTGGGCCAGTGTTCTCACACTGTAGTCATCCTTTTCATTTGAAAACACGGCGTGCATTTAATGCGCGGACGCGGCGGCTTTTCACTCACTGCACCGGTAATAACCGGGAAAAGGCAGAATAAATCATGTGTAGTTTTAGCGCAAAAGTGCAGCTTACAACAAAGCTTCAGGCGGCCTTGAGCAGGCCGGAAGAGAGAGGACAAAACGAGATCCATGAATCTTTCGCATCAGCATAACCTTGAACTGGCAGCAATAATGCCTCTTATCCTCGCGGTAATAATAATTATAATCAGTCGCCTTGGGGTTTTATAGGTCACTTTATAGCTGTTCCACTACACGAGATTCCTTAAGGGAGTTTAACACATTGGAGCCAATTTGCGAATTCCATCCAAATATTGTCGACAGCATTTAAGCCACAAACATAATTTGCCAATTTGGATGCTTTAAAATCGCCATGAGCAACGACTGTATTCTAAGTATTTTTTTTTTTTTGCCAAAATGCAATCTATGTATTCATTATTAACTGCGAACCCTTTCAAAAGGAATTTTATAATACCTGCTAAGCTTCTATAAAGCTGCGGGGAATTATGTCTTGTTCCCCAAACGTGCGGGCACACCCGTTGCCGTCGTCGCGCTTGAGAGCGGCAATTTCTCCCACAAGGCAAAGAGCGGAATAATCTCCTGAAAGGGAATTGTGGCGCACCCAACGCTGTGCATGCAGGAGCGTGACCTCCTTAGGAGCGCGGAGAACGACACCGTGACCCCGAGTGAACCAGCGTCGCTTCAGTGTCGCTTGAATCCACGTTTTTGAAAAAAAAAATCTACCTTTTATTATTTGATGTATTTATTTTTCTTATTTTTTTATTCACTTTATTATTATTTTTCTATTTACGCTACTTTACCGAAAGAACCACATAATATGGATGGCTTGTATTTGTGTTAAAATTGTTAAATGAAAGGGAAGTCCGTTATGATTATGATATACGTTTCAAATATGTTTTATGGCACGAGTTTGTATTGAGGTAAACGGTGCAGCCATACAATTGCTTGTTAGCGACACTGCCGGCTGTAAGGGCCTCAGTTAAAGAGAGCCCCTCCGTAGAGGGTGTATTTGGCCTACTCTTTCGGGCTGGCGAGATGTCTTGCGAAAGGTGGGAGTAACCCACACTTCACCCCAGCGCACGCGATCTGCTGATCGTCTCCACTTGGTGTACTTATTTATATATATATATCACTGAGTGGACAGGAGGTCGAATCGAACCTGCGACCTCCGGTTTTGCAATTCCAGTGTGCGAACCGTTACACCACGGTAGCATCTCTCACATAAAAAAAAAACTAATCTGCCTTTAAAAAAATCTGGATGGGCTATGTTTGCGTTAAAATACTGACGACGGGAAGCGTTACTCCATTTTAAATCTTCTTGGTTCTTTCGGTAAAGTCACGTAGAAGGGAAGTAATAAAATAATAATAAAATAATAGACGGCTGCTTGCGTTGTGGCCGAAACGTCGTGAGAATTGTTATATTATGTTTTATTTTTATTATTTTATTACTTCCCTTCTACGTGACTTTACCGAAAGAACCAAGAAGATGAATCCCTGCAGTCACGAAAGCTTTAAATCGAAATCCATTTTAAATGTATCGTATTTCAGTAGAATGTCTTAACTATCACACGTAAGCACAAGCTAAATACATCATCTTCTGATCCGTATAGATATATATTTTTAAAATGCAATCGTAAATTGAAACTGACACCGACGAGTATTGAATCGCTTAAAGTTTAATTGACTTGACCTAATTTAGATTTTTTTTTCCCCCCTTTCATCATGTGCACCGCACTTCAAGAGATCAAAACATCGGCTTCGACATCTCGATGTCAAGGGGCATTGCGTCCACAAACGCCGGATACAATAATCCTGGAACTAACGGGGGGGGGGGGAGAAGCTTTCCCGAGAGGACTGTGCAACATTTGTAGAACAGACGCTGGCGACGCCGCCGTCACTTTGTTTGGGGCTCGCAAAAAAAAAAATCTGTGAATTATTTTTTTGCGTGCGCTGTTGAGCGGACGAGCCATGTGCGCGTCTCTCTTGAACATGTCACTGAGCGAGTGAAAGAGATGAGGACGGAGGAGTGCGGTAGAGGAAAGCGCGTCGCCGGTCGATGCACGAATCGCCGGCGTGTGACAAACCCGATCAGCGAGATTCTGCGGGAGGAGAAAACCAAAGCGTTACCAATTCCATACAGTCGAGGAGAATAAATGTATTTACATATACTGCGTGGGGTTTTTGGTGGTGGTGGTTGTTGTTGCTGTTGTTGATGCGATTGTTGTTGTTGTTGTACAGTTATCGCACGTGTTTTTTTTTTTGTCGGATTGTACCCGCGCGTGTTGTTCCACGTAATTTCTTCGCTCCACGTGTTGGGAGATTGAATTCCTCTAAGCTTCGGCGTTATTTTTGAATTATGAAGCAGCTCCCGGCAGTAAGGGCGAAACATCAGGCATCGTGCCAAAGCAACCCGCGGTACAAACCGGGATAAACAACATCGGAGAGCAAATACATTTGGTTGCACTGTGCAATTGCTGGGGAACTCGTGCAACGTATTGCAAGGGCTCCGTTGGCACACTAGCCGGGCTGGACGTACTATGTTGAACTTCTTTCGCACCGTACGTAGCCAACCAAGCTAAATCGGAGGTGTGGACGATGCGCGGTGCTCCACGCGAGGCGGATTGTGCTTTCGGAACACGCTGCTGCGTCGGGTGGTGGCGGGTTTAACGACACATTTATATTTACGCGATCTAACCCCCCCCCCAAAAAAACCTCGATATTATGGATGATATTGGTCGCGAAAGCCTGTGTGTTAAACTGCCGTTGTCCTGTTTGTGCCATCGTATTCATGGCTGCCGTAAAAGCTCACTTGAAGACCGGACGCACAAATAAGCCTGCGTGAATAAATGTGAACAATACAGCCTTTAAAAATTAACCCGTAAAAACAAAGTTTTTCACTATAAATCCTTTATATGCGTGGCATCGGGGCGGCTAGAGTCCTCTCGTCCTCTGGCTTGAGATGGCTGCCACCTATGGGTCAGATGATTGTCTGGCAGCATTAAGCAATTGGTAATTAAATATTTTTAAAAAATTCCCTAAACAGTGTAAAATTTTGGAAAAAATGTTTTCACGAAAATGCATTGTCACGCACAACGAGTCTGTGTGCAAAATGTCAGCTCGATTGGATCACGGGAAGTGGGTTAAAAAACGACCGAAAGATTTGCACGGTCCTAAGCAAGTGTAATAAAGGACTCGACCTCGGTATCTGGTTTGGTGTCCTTTATTCGGGTTCGTATACTTTTCCCACACGGCTCTTCCCCTTTTCCGTAGCAGCCTCACTGCTAATCTCCTCGTGCAGCTTCTCCAGCTGCCCTCGTTGCAGCCCCACCGCTGCTCTCTCTTCTCCGAAGCAGTCCCGCTGCTGTTCTCTTCATGCAGCCTCCCAGCTGCCCTCGCTGCAGCCTTACCGCTGCTCCCCGCTTCTCCGGGGTCGGTCACCGCTGGCCGACGGTGCCCTATCCGTACTCTGTGTGTGTGGCGGTCTCGCCACTCTCCCCAGCCTTCGCCCTGCGTGGCCTTACTCTAGCCCAGTCTCCAACAACCCCCCTTCCTCTTCCGGTTTCTCCCCTTTTAGACCCGAACCCTCTCCCCCACGTGACGTAACTCCTCCCCCCATGACGTCACATCCGGAAGGTCGTTTACACCCGCATTACACCACCCTCCCCCGTAGAGAAAATCCAGCCGACCTCGGCTGAACAACAACTCCAACAAGTAATGCGAGTGAACACGACCGAACACGTTAAAGGACACGAAGCATACAATAATATAACAGTAAAACCAAGAACACAACACAACATTCAACGAAATGTGAGGGATTTTGAGCGGGTGCGGTTCGCCGGCCCGTCCCGGACGGTCGGCGGCCCACCCGCCGAGCGGGAACGTGACAGGGTTTTAGGAGCGACAGGACAAAGTTCATCTGTCGCTATTGGAGGCCCGCCAACGTCCCGGTCCCGTATTCCCGAAGGCCCAGCGTCAGAGGTGTCCCGCGATCGCGTCTGTGGCAGGGTCGGAAGGGCTGCGGGTCTCAGAGTTTTCGCAGCCGTAGTAGGCACACCCCGAGCAGAGCCTCCTCTGTTCTGCGGCGTCACGGCCGGCTTGTCTGTAAAAGGCACGACAGGCGCTCTTGCAAGGTCAACAGGCACAGGCAAGGGCGAGTCGGCAGCAACAGACCCCAGCAAGGCAACATCAGGAGATGACGCATCAGGTCGAGGGGCCACGTATGGTTTCAAGCAAGATGTGTGAACGAACCAACGCCGGGATCCAACCCGAACACGCGCCGACTGTGGGTTGGGAACCTCGATGAGGCGAACCGGCCCTTGCCAAGGTTTATGTAATTTAGGAGAGGTACCTGGCCGCACTTGTGGGCAATGGAGCCAGGCCAGGTCCCCCACTTTCCAGGGGCACTCCCCCTTAGAGCGTCGAGCATACCGCTCGTTCCGGGCCTGGGCTTTGGCCGTAGCCATGCGGGCCCCTTCCCGCGCCACAGTAACACGGCGAACGGTGTCCTGAATATAATCAGGAAGAGGCTTAACAGGTCCCCTCACTCCAGTTCCCAACTGCACATTAATCGGCGGCACGTTTTCACGACCATACATAAGAAAAAACGGCGAATATCCTGTAGCCGCATGCGGCGTCATCCGGTACGCCGAAAGTACGCCAGGGATATGCAAATCCCAATCTGATTGTTTTTCACTCACCGTGTGACACAACATGGCGGACAAGGTCCGATGTAGCCGTTCAACCATACCATCCGTTTGTGGGTGGTAGGGAGAAGTCCGTATTTTCTTAGTTCCGAGAGCCGCACACACTTCACCCAACAATTTAGAAGAAAAATTTCGGCCCTGATCCGTGAGGAGCCTCTCCGGCGCCCCCTTGTCCATAACGTACCCAAATAGAAAGGCGTCTGTAATGGACGCCGCTGACTGGTCGGGCAAGGGCCAGGCCATCGGCCAGCGGGAGAGGTACTCCACGCCAACTAGCAAATATTTATTTCCCTTAGCGGATGGTGGAAAGGGTCCCAAAATATCTAACGCCACCAATTCATTAACTCGAGACACCTGAATAGACTGTATCGGCGGCACATATGGATGTTTAGGTGGCTCCCGGCGGGCACAATCGGGACACGCGCGAACGTGACTGACGACGTCTGTCGTCATGCCGTGCCAATAGTAATCTCGCTGCAGCGTCAATAGGGTCTTCTGCACCCCCAGGTGTAAAAGCGTGTCGCAATGCAGAGTCCTAATCAATTCGTACCGCAAAGATGCCGGTACAACCAGACGCCAGCGTTTCTGTATCCCTTCCCTCCACATCAGCAGACCATCACGGAGAGCGGTTTCCGGCACACCCCCCGTACCCGGTCCCCCACCCTCCTTCACAGGCCGCTTACGTAAAGTCACCAATGAATTGTCCAACATTTGTTCCCGAATCCACACAGACCTCGGGAGATGCAAAATCCCATCAGCGGTCCCCCATCAGCCGGCCCCGGCTCATTCGGAGCTTCAGGCACTTCGACCGCCAGCGCGACAGGCTGAGGGGGGTGCTGAATCGGCCCACATCTATGCGTCCCAGACGCGCATGCACAAGGGGATCGCTGTGGCAGCCTGGAAAGCGCGTCCGCATTGGCGTGATGCACCCCCTTCCGATGGTAAATTTGGAAGGAAAATTCTTGCAGCGTGTCCAACCACCGCGCCAGCTGGCCGGATGGCTGGTCCATCTTAAGAGCATACTGCAAGGCCGCATGATCCGTGCGTACGATAAACAAACGACCGTACAGATACGGTCGAAATTGGCAGAGAAAAAAAACAATAGCCAACAGTTCCCTGCGAGTGACGCAGTAGCGGGTTTCCGCGGGAGACAAAACCCGACTACCGTACGCCACCACGCGTTCCACACCACCTTTGGACTGAGACAACACCGCCCCAATGCCCGTGTCGCTCGCGTCCATATCCAGAATGAAAGGATGGTCAAAATCTGGATAATCCAACGTCGGCGCCGTAGCCAATAGATCGCGCAGGCCCAGAAATGCCGCCTCTTCTGGCGGTCCCCAAGCAAATTTGTGACCTTTACCCGTAAGGAGGTGCAAGGGCCTCGCGATCGTCGCAAAATTCGGAACAAACCTCCGATAATATGAGGCAAACCCCAAAAACCGACGCACATCCCCCACCGTGGCCGGGGTTGGCCAGTCACGGACGCACGCTCTTTTTTCCGGATCCGTGGCCACCCCGTCCGCACTAACGATGTGCCCCAAGTAACGCACGGAGTGTTGCAGTAGGTGACATTTCTTAGGCTTAAATTTCAAATTAGCGGAACGCATCCTGGTGAACACAGCCTCCAATCGCAGTAAATGCTCGTCAAATGTGCGGCTGAAAACTATAATATCGTCTAAATATATCAGACATGTCTCCCACTGCAACCCCGTTAATACCAACTCCATCAACCTTTGAAAAGTGGCAGGGGCCGCATTCAACCCCATCGGAAGACAGTTAAATTGGAATAACCCCTGCGGCGTACGGAAAGCAGTCTTCTCCCGCGAGGACTCGTCAAGGGGAAGCTGCCAGAAGCCCGAAGAGAGATCCAGCGTTGAAAAGAACTTAGCCCACGACAAGGCATCGAGAGAGTCGTCCATACGCGGCAGGGGGTACGCATCTGCCACCGACACTTTATTTAATTTGCGGAAATCTACACAAAATCGCAATTTGCCGTCCTTTTTCTTAACCAAAACAACAGGCGCGCCCCACGGGCTGTTAGATGGAGATATTATGTCCGCAGCCAACATGTCATCCACTGCCCCACGAACGTGCTCTCGCTCAGCCGGACTCATCCGATGCGAGTTCAACCGAATAGGGGCAGCGTCCCCTGTGTCAATATGATGGTAAAGCAACGAGGTGCGTCCCAAGTCCAAATCGTCGGAGCTAAACACATCAGAATAACTCAATAATAATTTACGAATCGCACAACGTTGTTCCCCGGAAAGGGCAGAATTCTCCCCACACAATTCGGTGATCCAGCGATCATCTGCAGCCTCAGGCCCTGAAACACCACCAACCATAACCTGGCCGGCCAGATGATCATGAGCCGTGAATGCAGTAGTGGCATGTGCCACAACTGTACCAGCCGGTACACACACACTTTCGGTACTTGCGTTAAGCACTTGCAAAAATGGCTGCTGGTCTGGCCGGACAATAGTTTGCGCCCCAACGAGCGCCGATCCGCCCGTGATGGTGGCGGACGGCGACAACAAAACCCCAATAGCTCCTTGACGACCAGGCACAGGCTTCCGATATCGCAAGGGAATGAGCATCTGTGAGCCTGGTGGAATATCAACAGATACTTCGGACAGCGCCTGCACCTGGGCGACAGGAGCAGGTCGCCCCCAGGGCGACGGCAGAAATGTAATTTTACGCCCCTCCGGTAATTCAATGCAGTTATCATTAATTCTAATTAGAATGGGCATCTTGGCCAGAAAATCCGTACCCAACAAACAAGGGACCGCAAGGGACCTCGAAATTAACACGATTCCCGAGGCCGACACTCCCCCGATAGATATTTTAGCGTCCACCTGGCCCACAATGCCCATGCTACCCCCGTTTGCAGCGACGCAGGAAGCGTAAGCCGGACTCACGGCCGCTGGTGGGATGTTCAACAGATGGAATATTACATGCGATATAATGGTCGCGGACGCTCCGGAATCAACCAAAATACATACGTCCACCCCTTGTATTGACCCAGGTACAGTGGACGAACCGGTAGCGGCCGCAACAACCCGCCGAGCCAACTTACGCCACTGCGTTACCGAGCGACATGGACCAGTCAATGGCCTCCCGTTATTAACAACACCCGGATCGCATGACAACGGTGATGAGTGAGGTGTCAAGCCTTGCCGGGAGTCTGGTGCGCACCGACTTGCCTGTGCTGGAGGATCGTTCCGTGGTGCGTCCGCTGTCGAGGCCTCCTGCTGGGGCGGACCTGGGACGCGGGCCCAGCAGTCCCTGGCGTAATGGCCCTTACGCCCGCAGCGGAAGCAGTCGACGTCGTTGCGCCGCGCCGCGGGCACCCCGTCCCGACGCGGCCGCGTCGGCGGCGCAGCCCGCGGCCCCGGCCCCCTGCGGACCGGCCACGGAGCAGAGGCGGCTGACAGCTCCTGCGGGCCCCTCTCGTCAGGCACATACACCGCCTTTGTGGGATCCCAACCCGCGGCTCCTCCAGCGACGATGGGCCCCCCCGTCCACGCCGTGACTTGTTTCCACCGGCGCAGGTTAAACTGGGCATCCAGACACTTAGCTGCAGCCCGGGATGTCAGCTTTTCATGGCCACACACCGGCATAGGAATGCCCAGATCCCGGGACAGCTCGAGCATCTTACCCAAGATGAGAGGTTCCAGCAGGTCAGGCTCCGTCTCCGGGTAAGCGGCCATAGCCAGCTCCAGTACCGCACCCCTATATGCCACCGGCGACTCCTCGGGTGCTCGCTGTCGTTGAACGAACCAGCGATGAGCATCATCTGGTGGCTCGTAAGCATCCGCCATTTCGTCGAACACTCCTCTCAATGTTTTCTTCTTCGCGGCCTTTATAGAGCGAAATAATCTGACCGACTCGTCATCGAGAAGAGTCGGCAGAACTTCCAATGCCTCAGTGTCGGTCCACCTTGCAGAGCGTACCGCCGCCAAGAATCTGCAGGCGAAAGCACTCCAATCGCCCCCGATGGAGAATTCTTTAACAGTTGTAAGATGCCGACTGCGACTCCTTGGCGCGCCGTCTTCAGCCGATGACTCATCTGGTGGCATGTTCAACATGGCGTCGCATCGTGGCGTGGTCAAGATGGCGGCCTCTCGCCGCGGAGAGCACAAAATGGCGGCTTCCCGCCTTCCTTCGCCTGCCACGCCCAAGATGGCGTCTTCGTGCCGCGTGGCCGATGGCGTCGACAGCGAAGGCAGAGCGGCGACCTGCGGACCACCATCGGCTCTCCCCGACGCCGTCCTCGGCGTGACGAGCTCACACAACTGCGCCAGTACGTTTTTCAGTGTTTCAAGCTTCTCCGCCATCTGTCCCCATCGTAGATCCGCGGCATTTGGTGCAGACGGGTCCGCCGACGCGGCGACATCTTGGACCCCCGGCTCCGCGCTCGTTCCAGCACGGATCTCCTCCTCCATCGTAGTCAGGTTCCCCGTTGGAGGAAGGTCGTCGTCGTCGGACGATGAAGCAGATACTGGCGACGGAATATTATTTTTTCTTAGTTGTTTTGCCATGCCGTTACACTTCAGACACCAGTGTAATAAAGGACTCGACCTCGGTATCTGGTTTGGTGTCCTTTATTCGGGTTCGTATACTTTTCCCACACGGCTCTTCCCCTTTTCCGTAGCAGCCTCACTGCTAATCTCCTCGTGCAGCTTCTCCAGCTGCCCTCGTTGCAGCCCCACCGCTGCTCTCTCTTCTCCGAAGCAGTCCCGCTGCTGTTCTCTTCATGCAGCCTCCCAGCTGCCCTCGCTGCAGCCTTACCGCTGCTCCCCGCTTCTCCGGGGTCGGTCACCGCTGGCCGACGGTGCCCTATCCGTACTCTGTGTGTGTGGCGATCTCGCCACTCTCCCCAGCCTTCGCCCTGCGTGGCCTTACTCTAGCCCAGTCTCCAACAACCCCCCTTCCTCTTCCGGTTTCTCCCCTTTTAGACCCGAACCCTCTCCCCCACGTGACGTAACTCCTCCCCCCATGACGTCACATCCGGAAGGTCGTTTACACCCGCATTACACAAGCAAGCGAACTTAATATAAAGGATTTAAAAACAATTAACCCGTAAAAACAAAGTTTTTCACTATAAATCCTTTATATGCGTGGCGGCTAGAGTCCTCTCGTCCTCTGGCTTGAGATGGCTGCCACCTATGGGTCAGATGATTGCCTGCCACCATTAAGCAATTGGTAATTAAATATTTTAAAAAAATTCCTAAAAAGTGTAAAATTTTGGAAAAAAATTTTCACGAAAATTAATTGTCACGCACAACGAGTCTGTGAGCAAAATGTCAGCTCGATTGGATCACGGGAAGTGGGTTAAAAAAACGACCTAAAGATTTGCACGGTCGTAAACGTGCAAGCAAGCAAGCAAGTGAACTTAATATAAAGGATTTAAAAGCACACACACAAACACAGAACGTGTTCTTGTTTTATAGTCTTACAAAATGAAACCTTATAATTCCACTCCTTCTCAAATCCCCCCCCCCCCCTCCTTTTGATTGCATACACAGCCTGCTATAAATTGTTTCTGGTGTGCGTCAGGAAACATTGGAAGAGAAATTGGGGTTAAAGGAACGAACGTCGAGTTTACGAACCTCTTGCCCTGCACATCCAACCCCCTTGTAAATTAGCGACTCATCTCCATACGGCTGTCCCCCCTAATTAAATAAATTGATTCGCGAGTCAGGTGAGGGAGTCTCTTTCTCTCTGGGAAGAACAGCCTGGTGAGCACACGTGGGACTGCGCGATAGGAATGTTATTGTAATTAGGCGGGAACGATTCTCCACAAATCATATTTGGGTCATGGCGGTGTCATCCAGAATCCCACTGTTGACAATCATATTACAGGGTCTTTAACCTTCTTGGTTCTTTCGGTAAAGTCACGTAGAAGGGAAATAATACAAATAAAACATAATAAAATAATTCTCACGACGTTTCGGCCACAACGCAAGCAGCCGTCCTCAGGTGAAGAACAGGTCTGTCGGAAAGACAGCGTCTCATTCAGAACAGGTCTGTCGGAAAGACAGCGTCTGAATGAGACACCTGAGGAAAGACAGCGTCTGAATGAGACGCTGTCTTTCCGACAGACCTGTTCTTCACCTGAGGACGGCTGCTTGCGTTGTGGCCGAAACGTCGTGAGAATTATTGTAGTTTTATTTTTATTATTTTATTATTTCCCTTCTACGTGACTTTACCGAAAGAACCAAGAAGATGAATCCCTGCAGTCACGAAAGCTTTAAATCGAGGGTCTTTAATGTTGACCTTTTAGAGCAGCCTGCACTTTGGTAACGTCTCACAGTGGTACGATTTGAACCGCTGAACTCCAGCAAGCTGCCAGTGGTGAGCACGTTAACCCCCTTGGTTACGTATGTTTAAAACTCTGTTTATACCACCGTAAATATTTACAGTGTCTCGTGAATTAGAGGACTGTTATTACAACCACTACTCATGATTCTTCCGATATGAGCTAGTGGCATGAGCTCTGACACAGACTGCTGTAATCACATTTAATTTTTACTTTTAAATCAGCTACATTATTTACAACCATTGAAACCTATTTTATCGGTAATATAAATTTACGACCATAATATAGGTTGTTGGGTTAGATCGCGTAGATATATAAATGTGTCGTTAAACCCGCCACCACCCGACACAGCCAATTAGCAAGGCGTCAGCTAAACAAAATGTTGCCAATTCGTTCCCAGTTCAGCACACCGGCATGTTGGAAAGTAAGCCCACATCGACAATTCTAGAACAACACTCGTAACGAATTTGCATGTTTTGTTTACGTGACAAACCTTACCAATTGGCTGTGTCGGGTGGTGGCGGGTTTAACGACACAGTCATATTTACGCGATCTAACCCAACAACATCTATTACGGATATTGGTCGCAAAAGCCTATACGTGTTAAACCAAATTTACAACCATTCACCGTTTGCTCAACTTAAGTAACACATTTAAAGTGAATTCAAATTGATACAATGGACACGTTAACGATGTATGGACTCCAGCAACCATGCATTGCAATTCCAAACACGACATCCAAAAAAATAAGTCTTATAAGCCTGTGGGCTTTGGGCACTATCCATTGACAGAACCCCGCTGAAGTGAAGTCATGCGGTGGCATTGATTACAGAATAATGTAAAAGGATTGGAGCCAAAAGGGTCGCTCTATTCGCATGAGCTGTGTGGCAGTAATGGGCTCCCTTTTGCACTGCAACCACCTTCAATATTGAGCCCGTTCACATTTGCCCTCCGCTTTATGGCACATGCAGAACCGCACGTGCGCATGGATGCGTCTGTACCAAAGCAAAAATGCATTACCTACCGAGACTTCTGCTCGTATCAGTCTTGATGTCTTCTAGAATGCAATGTACAGCCAATCTTCTGGATCAATTTAGAGCAAGCAGTCATCTACTGCATATTTGGCTAAGTTAGGAGTCTGAAATGGACTTAAGGTCGTATCCGAGGACGGGTTGAAAGCTTGTTACCAAGAGCACTGTTAATACTCAAGTTAATGACATTTAATGTGATGGGTGATGTTCTTTGGGTATGTAATTTTTTTGGACAACATCCATTTTCAGCTACCAATTACATTACACCAAAACACACAATGGCATATAAATGTCCATAATGATCAACCAATGAAACTTAAATATACAAATCCTGTTTGACATTCACCACCATCGTCCATACACCATTACTGCCAAGGCAGACAACAGCCGTTATCGCCATCTACAAGTTTCCTGGCTTAAAATGGTTTTAAAAGTATTTTCATGGCGAAAAGGGCATAGGCAATCTCAGAGTGTCAGCAGTGCCTTTAGCACTGGAGGAAAAAAATATCTCTTTGAAATGTATTCCCACTGTGAGTGCATTTGGGTTGTTGGGGGAAGCTACTGGTGCATCTGTTGCCTGCATTTGCCACCAACGACAAGAGATCAGTCCTCTGCATTTGCAGTACTCACAGAATGGCACCGCAGTTAGGTTTTAGGACACATCAAGAGCAAGTTGTACGAGTGCTCGTGACCATTCGCAATGATTAAAACATGAAGGTGATACATCAAAAATGGGACAATATAGATGTTCATCCAGTCCTCCAAAATGTTGATAGTTTTGATGTTTTAAAGGGTATGAGATCAATGCAACTTTCAACATATTGCACGTTATTAAATGTTTTTCATGCCTTTGCTGAAATAGGCAGTGATCATGTTATGTATAAAAAAACCTTTTCTGACCAAACACTTTTTTGGTCCTGAAATTTGTCTAAAAGCACATTTGTGAGTAAATAACAGGATGTCTAAATGCAAGATATGTCACTCTAACATACTGCTTGTGGAGGCTGCTAACTACAAACAATAAAATTCGAAAATAAACACTTAAAACTCAACACAAAACTCAATTGCAAATTTTATTTTTTGATAGAAGTGTGTGTGAGAGAGCCGGGGCGTAGCGATGTGACTACCAGGTCAGGCTTGGGTGACCACAACTCTCAGGCTGTACAAACCATGGCAGGTTTTAATGCACAGCCTTCATACAAGGCCACCCACGCAGTGACATCCCCAGTGGCGGCGATGCCATCAACCTGCCAACCACATCACCATCCACGTACCATCATCATTTTTCACTTTTTGGTATATTTTGCAATAAAAAAACAACTCCCAATAAACACATCTATTTTACCCCTCTATTTCAACAACAAAAAATGAGATACCAGTTATGGAATGAGATTTTTTTAAACCATAAACTACAAAATAAGTTCCTCAAATACAGTAATTGCTTTCAAATGCTTAGCATGGAGCATGGGA
Source organism: Lampetra fluviatilis (assembly GCF_964198595.1). NCBI lineage: Eukaryota > Metazoa > Chordata > Hyperoartia > Petromyzontiformes > Petromyzontidae > Lampetra > Lampetra fluviatilis. Next base: position 8,084,405 of record NC_136294.1, on the reverse strand, counting down.
TTGGAACACAAAATAATGATTCAACAGTTATCAAAGTGAAATCTACACATTGTAAATTGCACGAATGACTACCAAAACGTGCTGTGGCTTAAATAACGAAATGTAAGGGGGTGGTTAACAGGCAAAGAAAGCTTGGCGATGGTTAAGCTTGAGAATGAAGGTCATGTTTCGGTTACAGGCAAAGGTCAAGCGTATGTTCTCAGTCACGCTAAGGGCATATTAGTGTCGGTCCCGGTCGCAGTATGTCACTGTAAGGGACACGGTGAATCACGCTATGGATAAAGGTCACGCGTGGTGTTGGGCTAAGACACGAGGGGAGATGGATGTGTTTCGATGCACAGCGGTGTTACAAGCGCTCCAGTTTTTCAGACAAAAACTCCTCCACGCTGTCCGTGTTCCACTTGGTGATGCTCAACTCTTCGGCCACGTTCCCACTCTCGTCCAGCAGCTTCAGCACGGGGTCCGAGCCGCGCACGTACTGCACCAAAGACAAAGATCCGCCGTAGAGGCTTAGCAGACTATTCGGGGAAGTGCTGTTAACGACCACCTATGAAGGTCAACACAAAGTGGTCGTGTGGCTCTCATTGTGCCAATCATCTTTTTCTCCCCTCCCCCTCCCCCCTCCATGGTGATGCTTACACACCACACCAGGTAGTCATTTTAAAGCCGAGTTGACCTAGGGGGGGGGGGGGCCCAGGACCGGTTGAGATTTTGGCAAACTGAGATTGGCTGCGAGCAGCAACCGAACTCGGGTCGTTGGGTTCATCGCGCAGTGTGATAACCACTACACGAGCACTACCCAACACGTGCTCGGACACACAGACACGTAAGCACATGTGGATAACATTTTTGTCGCATGTGCAAGCATTATTGGCCAAATCAATCATAATAGACGTTGACTGTGGTGACACATTTAACAACTGAAGATCTTCATATGAACACGGCACAGGCCTAACTGTTGATTGAGCAAGAATGTATCGGTCTGTAGTCTTTAAGCACGCGTAACATTTCAATAATAAGCTTCTGCAAATTAAATTACAGATGCGTTAGACCTTGGAGTCTCACCTTGATCGTTAGACCTTTAAACGTGCTGGGCTTGTTGCTCCGCACAAATGCTGCCAATAAACACACACACAAAGTTAACATTTTCACTTTTTAACGAGGGGCATTTATACAAAACTTTTTAAAATTATTGTCACCTTTTATTTATCTATTTTAAGCAATGCCTTAATGAGAACACTTTAACTTCCATAAAAAAAGGCAGCTGTCTGAGCTGGTAAAGTAAATATTAGAAAAACCGAGGGATTTGAAACTGTTAAAAAAAAGCAAGCTATTAGAGATGGAAGCATATGAGGGAGGCCTTCACACAGTTTTAGAAAGTTATAGACTAACAACAATGTCACAAAATGTATGCACCTTTTAAAACAGTCTGCCTCAGCAGCAAGCCATGCTTTCCCACCTGACGACGGACACTTGTGTTGCGCCCAAAACGTCGCGATCTATTTTATTTTATACCTACGTGACTTTACCCAAAGAGCATAAGCTATTACGGCTTTTGCACTTTAAGGAGTAACACAATTCAAACAACTATGCTGAACTACATTTGGTAGACAGAAGCGACGTTTAACATGTATGTTCATGTGTATTTTTTTAATTGGCTTCACAGCTGTATCTCGACAATGGACATGTCCTGAGAACAACCGAAGAGAGATGCTCAAAATGAGCACCATTGTGGAGAAAAGGCAAAAAGTAAGCGGAGGAAGACAGCGGAAGAGATGGCAGCAGCGAGACAAAATCTAAGAGTTCCGAGGCCATGACTGGACAGGTGCAACGAAGGAAAGAAATGGAAGAATATGAAGAGGGAGGCCTTCACACAACTTTGGAAAGTTATAGGCTCACAACAATATGTATCACCATTGGAACCTCATTTGCCAGTAAAAATATGATAATTGGTTTTTTACCCTTCTATCTGGCAACAAAACTGACACCTTTTTACAAGGAGTCATGTTTGCATAGACCACAATACCTGCAGTCATAATGTAAACAAAAAAAAACATAACTCTGATAATGTGCACTGTCCTTGAAGTTGATTGGTCCACACCAGAGACAGCTTTCCTTAGAGTCTAGTCTCACATGGGTTGGACCAGATGACGCATGTGAGACTAGGCTCTAAGGAAAGCTGTATCGGGTGTGGACCAATCAACTTCAAGGACAGTGCACATTATCAGAGTTCTGTTTTTTTTGTTTGCATTATGACTGCAGGTATTGTGGTCTATGCAAACATGAATCCTTGTAAAAATGTGTCAGTTTTGTTTCCAGATAGAAGGGTAAAAAACCAATTAACAATATGTATGTTGAACTTCTTTCGCACCGTACGCAGCCAAATGTGATAATCAGAGGTGTGGGGGAAGAACAAACTAAACAAAAAAAGCAGTTCTAAAGAAATATAAATTAGCTTGCCACGTGGCAAAGTTTTTATACGAAAAAAAAGCCCAAATGGGTGCATTTAAGTAAGCGTATCTCTTCCCTTCTACCGCATGACCCCTGTGGAGCGCGGCTCCGCACGAAGTGACGTCACCCACACTCAATCACACCACCGTCCCATTCATCACGCGCGCAGGGACGGACAAAATTGTGATGATGCATGGCACAAGTTTAGAGGACGCAGACAGATTAAAACCCCCAGCACCAAGCGGGCAAAGATAGAGCCAGGAGGGCGAGCGGTCTTAATCACGGCCGACAGCGCACCGTCTCTTGAGCAACGACTCTCTGCATTGTCTTCCAGCATTAACGTCAGCGGCAAAGTATTAAATATATTCCACGACAAAACAACATTGACACTTTTAAATGTCGTTGATGTTAGGTGTTTGGAATTTGGACTTGCATTTAATAGAAACATTCAAGCTTGCTAATTACTTTGTCCGTTTATGTTATAATGTTTTTTTGTCATTTCGTTGAATATGTTTGGGGGCAAATTCTGAAGATGTCTGTTAACCAATCTCTTGTTTTTAAAAAAGCAGATAGTACAGCACTGTGTAACATTAACCTTTATAGCTTACAAGAAATTAAATGAACACAGGTGTAGTTGATCCATCAGGTTTACTTATCGCGGCAGATTTCCCATATACTGCAGTGCCCAGTGCCTGGGACACCTTAGAGGTATACCATCCAGAATTCAACAATCGTGGAGCGAATGGACATTTTCTTGCCAATTGTTTGATAGTATTTTTTTTATCAAAAAGGCTGATCAAGCCATCCTATTCGAAATCTTGCAAAAATACTTGCCAGCAAATCAATTTCAATACATTACAAAGTCAACGAGAATTATATTTTAATGCGTTACAAAATACAGACGAATGATTACTTTATTTGAAGGGAGAAAAGTTGTGTTTACATTTTCAGATGCCAAATATGAAGAGATAAAAACGAATTACATTCGGAATAAGAGAGCAATGTGAAAGTTAACACCTGAAATGTGGTAATGTTTTTAGGGCTACCTTGCATTGCAGATGCATTCATTTTTCTACACTCGATTACCAAGCTATTAAAATATAAACAATTTTTGAGTTAAGTTGTTGGACTCTGCCGTAAAGCAGATTTAGCATCAAACAACTCACAGAAGCCGATATAGAGAATGTTGCGATGTGACTCGACATCTGTGAAAGAGCGCTGTATAGTACTATACTCTTTGGTTTTTTCGGTAAAGTCACGTAGGTAAAAAAAAAATTAAAACAACTAAATTAAATCACGACGTTTCGGGCGCATCACAAGCATGACGGACGCTTGTGTTGCGCCCGAAACGTCGTGATTTAATTAATTTTCATTTATTTTATTTTTTACCTACGTGACTCTACCGATAAAACCAAAGAGTATGAATCCTTGCAGTCACGAAAGCTTCAAATCTAGAGCGCTGTATAGCTCATCGGATTCCTCCAGAATAAATATTCTGATTCTGTCTGTGTGAAACAAGCAGGACGGACGGTAATTTTTAAATTGAAAATCTTTTCACAACAGTCGTGGTGGGGGTACGGCAATTTACAAGTGAATTCCTTCTGTGAATGAGGAAGGAGGCGGTTCGAGCCATGAGTCACAGTGGGTCGTTAATGTTGCTGTGGCCACAGCCGTACAATAGCTCCTCTCTCCATGAGCGTGCTTGGCGGAGTTCTTTCTCACACGAGACTTCCGGCTTAACATTCTTGCATCCATTGACTTCTCTCCGAAAATCCCCCACCACATCTTCCCCAAAAGCGATGAGAGAGTTACAATATTGATCAATCTACAGCATAACCAAACAAAATCCTTGGGTTATCTTACAGTTTGCACGCGTTAATAATTTAGCAGTGGCTAGCCTGTAGAACTTGGTCCGTTTTGTATGGGTTAATGTGCCGTGTAACACAAATGCAGGGAGTGATAATAAAACAGTCGAAGGGAGATTGTTTCTCGTCATCTCTTTACAGGGCGAGTACATACAGAGATGGGAATGTTGTTCGCTTTGTGTTGCATCACGGAAGAATGTATATTACGAATTTTTTTCAAAGAACTCAAAAGCAATCCTTTAAGTTCAAATATTTCATATTGATGAAGAATACGCATCTCGATTGCAAAGAAAGCGAGACAGGGCTGCACTGTCGGAAATGGAATTTTAATGGTACCTTCATTTGCCTATTTTCATTCACATTTAACATCCTCATCAGAAATGGAAAAAAAACGTGGGAAATATATGTATTTCACTCTACACGTACTGCGTATGATGTATGCTGTGATGTTCACCAAGAAAACAAATTGCATTTGTTAGAAAAATTGCACCTATGTGTTGTAAGCAAATAGTGTTCACAACTTGGCTTCAAATCGAATACAACAAAGGTGTATTTTCTATTTGTTACAATTAAACTTGACAATTTGGCCAAACCAAAAATATTTATCAACACGTGATGACTACTGTTTAATGTTAGGATTTTTCTTTTAGAATACTTTGTTACTCGGCATATAAAAGGTATGAATTTAACCCCATCCACCCCTTTTTCCCTTGACTTTGTTCCTCTTCCCTTGCCTTCCCCCATATAAAAACCCTACGTTCCCACTGGGATTTTTGCACAGCGTTGGTGTACGGTGCTTTTTTTTCTGTTTGCGCATAGTCACTTTAAGATTTTTCTTCTTCATGTTTTTGTTATTTTGTTTGTTGCGGTTGCACCCGATTCAAGAGCCGAATGGCTCACAGGGCTATACCAAATAAATGAAACTGAAGTCCCTACGTGAGCGGGGCAGTGAGTCCAATCTTATCTCCTCCCCCAGACCCCAGGGAACACCGACTTAGTGCTTTGGGTCCACAACATTTCTGTACCCCCCCCCAACCTCCTTATTACGGTTCGAGCCTTTTACCGGGCCTCTTGTCAAATAAAAAAACAAGAAAGTACGAATTGAAGAATCGTGTTTATGGTACAAAACGAGCGCTATCGCGGGTTTTTATTGGCCCTGCAGAGAAGCTACCGATGCATGTGACTCCTGGGATCAATGTGGGAATGCATGTGGCCAGTCAGCTCCACTGAACTGCAAATAATCATGATGGACCGATCATGCTCATCAGTACAGCACTCTTAATTGCTTAGTGTCGTGCTGGAAGGGATATTTAACTCCCAGATATTCTAATTAGTTTCTACCCCCAGATAATGCATTTTGGGGCAAGCACAGCGGTACAGTGGTCAGCTCACTACGATATTAACCAGGCGACCCGAGTCATGGCGAACATCAGTGGCGGGCAATATCTGAATTGTCCCTGGGCTCCCCGTTCAACAACGTGCACTGACCAGCGTAGCAAAGTATGGTCGAACTACCCCCATGACCTAACACGGCATGGAAAGGGCTCAATCCAGCAGCCAATGGATACATCACTGTAAATGATTATCATTCCAGAAATGAAGTTGCCTAAGATAGAGATTCTCAACTGCATAGGATTGATTATTTGAGCTCGTTCCTTTTTTTTATCTCAACCAATTTTTTCGTTTCAACCCCTGAAACATTCCTTTTGCATGCAGGTCAGAGCCAATCCTAAGAGAACAAAGAATGGCAGGGGCAGAGCTTAAGAGTCCAATGCACGTCTATCATGACAATCCAGACTAACAGTTGGGAGCTGAACAATGCAAGATGATACAACGGCCTTGACCAACTGCCCATGTCAGGTCTGCAAGAGCCCACGAAACACTGAGGCAACGGTCCCGTTATTACATTTATTATTCCACAGAAACCGCACGTGCAGAACTGGCTGGAATGTATGATGTGCACGATAAATGCAAAACAGGAGCATCAAATAGAAACATTTCGGTATTGTGCAATTGAAAATACGATTGCACATTCACAGAAGACTTTTGTTGCACAAAAAAAAAGAATTCCTCCAATGCAACAATTCTAATTTTTTTTCCATAACATGAAAGCTCCTGCTTACATTAAACTAACAAAGTCAACGACTCACCCTGGACTTGTGGGAACCGGCCCAGTTTTCATCCACACACTTCAAGAACTGCTCCAGGATAAAGCTGTTCCACATTCAAAGCAAAACACGATGTTAATGATTGAATTAGACAACTCATTTACATATTATATTTCTCCAGGCTTTTGTTCAAACTTCTGACGGTGAAATAAATGAAGTGCTGCACACCAGTATGGGGCAAAATTACTGCTCACCTGTCGAGGGGTGGTTATGAAGGAGCGACGCTCATTTTCAACTCATACCATTGTTAAAAAATTAACCCGTAAAAACAAAGTTTTTCACTATAAATCCTTTATATGCGTGGCATCGGTTTTATTTTATTATTCATTTCTGTTTTTCTTGAGTAAAAGTTTCATTTTTATCACATTGGTATTTGAAATTAAATGACATTTTTTTTTTCCTAAAAAGTGGAAAATTTTGGAAAAAAAATTTCACGAAAATAAGTTGTCACGCACAACAAGTCTGTGTGCAAAATGTCAGCTCGATTGGATCACGGGAAGTGGGTTAAAAAACGACGGAAAGATTTGCACGGTCGTAAGCACGCAAGCAAGCAAGTAAGTGAACTTAATATAAAGGATTTATAAAAATACATCTGCCTTGAAAATAATTAACGATTAAAGTTCGAAATTCAAGTACCAACGCAGAGTAAAGGCATTTAACCCTTTCCCATTCTGAGACGTCTGCAAGTTGCAGGGTGGGTCCCGTTGACCTCCGAATCTCGGAAGGCGCAAGAGCCTCAGCGTTCAATTTATTTAGAGGCATAGCGCCGTTGTTCGTAAAGACATTGTTCTCTTTCGATTTAAAGCTTTCGTGACTGCAGGGATTCATCTTCTTGGTTCTTTCGGTAAAGTCACGTAGAATGGAAATAATAAAATAATACAAATAAAACATAATAAAATAATTCTCACGACGTTTCGGCCACAACACGAGCAGCCGTCCTCAGGTGAGAACAGGTCTGTCGGAAAGACAGCGTCTGAATGAACACCACCAGGCTTGGAGCGTATCATGATACGTGACTTTACCGAAAGAACCAAGAAGACATTGTGCTCACCGCAGAGAACTATAGCGACACGACCACATTCTATGATAGTTGGTGCCAAACTGTGCCACTCGCCCTCCCGCATGGCATTGTGGGGAGCCTCAGTACTCGAGGTTATTTTATTTTAGTTTTTATTCCGGTTTCATTTTGATTCACGTACATCATCAGAACTTGAAAGGATTAAGCAGGAAAATGCTTTTGGCAATGACATTTTTTGTTTAATATAGTTTTAGTAAGTGTGAATATAAGGTTATTGCAACAATAAACACTATGTGTAGTTTATTTAATAAGAATCATTATATTCAATCAGTCCATTCAGTTCTTACAGTTTTAAGTGCAGCTGCTGGAAGAACAACCTTGAGATTAAATTTTTTTTAGAAGAGGCATTGCATTCATTGGGTTAAAGAAACCCCACCGCTCTCATATAGGCTACTTTGCCGGCTGGTACATGCCTGATTAATAGCATTATCAAAGCAAACAACCCGTTAGAGTAGCTGGGAACATTAGTCTGTGAAGGTGTTATCCCTCTTTTGTCCAAATGGGAATACAGCATTGACTTTAAGAGAGCATTTTTTTTGCCGAGATTGTTAATGGTGCAGGCCATTCAAGAAGTGTGGTCCCCTTAACCCTGCCATCAGTAGCAAAAATATCTCTGAAACCACTTAAAAGTAAATTCAATGTCACCAGCCTTCACGTGACTGAATGTTCTAGAAGCAACATTTTTTCCCACTTCGACTTTATGCCAAAAGAACGAGCAATACAATTTCAGGTTATTTTATTGCCAAGTATAATTTTGAATGTGCATCAGTGGCGATAAAAAAGAGGCTAAAATAAATAAACCTGTGGCACGAGTGGCTGCACTTGTGAGCGAATGTGGCAAGTGTGATTTTCGATGGCTTTCTTGCATATTACCGTATTATCATTCGCACATTAACATTTTACCTCTCTTTTGCGACGTGAAGATGGGCAATAGCCTGCTATAATTAATTTATATTAAACATTGTACTTACCAAATTAGCATGCAGCACTGATGCTCAAAGTGACTTCTCCCCTGACCAAGTGCTGGGTGCTTCACTATATTAACCTTTAAACATTTCATGCAAATAGCAGTCCAAGTCACTTAAATGTCCCTGACAATTTCAGAATGCTGAGCTCAAAAGAGATTTTGCTGTGGGTGTACGCACACAGGATTAAAAGGCTTTGGACGCATTCTGACCTGACCGTTAACCTTTTGACATAAAAATCAATTGTATACTAGAGTGTGATCCTTGACCATCCATGAAATTTTTCATCAGGATTGCTGCGAGGAGTGCAAGAGGCATTGCAGGTACAAGCAGTTTATATTCATCTAACACAGATTTAGTATATAGAGTAAGTAATGGTGTGTGTGTGTGTACGTGGGTCTCGTTGCCAAAAACGTATCATGTTGTGATACGTGGTGACTAATTGCAGTATTACCTAAATCAAATGAAAAATATTCAATAAATGTAACATTACTACGCTGTTACGGATTCGTTTTTTATGCTTTTAGTCTTGTTTTAGTGTCTGGATCCAAAAAGGATGGCTGCATTTTGATCGTTGGCATATTATGCAAAAATTACATCAATGACCTTGCATAGACACATATGCAAAGTGACACGTCAGCTCTCAAGGCAATCAATGTAATTTCTAAACGGCAGTTTTTTTTTCTCCCAGCCATAAACATGATGATTAATTAAGTCATTGAATTATGCAATGGTCTGTTAATTCTTCCACATTTCCAATGTGATGAAAAAATCCCACTTGATGGTGCAGAAAGTTCCATTCTGTAAGCTCAGGTGCACCTCAACCTGACACTCAATCAATATTACAAGTCTCACTGCTCTGCAGTTCCATTAATGCCACAAGCTGAGCTTTGGACTGCAATGAACTGGTGATAAAGTTAATATTGGATGTTTTATTATTTACAACACGAAAAATGAAATTTCTTTCATATCACGAGGTTAAAACCTGCTGCAGGACAGAACTGAAATAATCGGATATGCTACACTCATACGAGAAAGGAAGAGTTGACTTAGCTCATTAAAGCACCACATTACTGATTTGCTGTTTATTCATTCAAAGAGTGAACAGGAATCTACTCGCACGGTTTTAAATGTTAAATAAATATATTTACAAATATATTTACGTATATATAGCACAATGATATTTCGGGAAATGGACCTTTTTGAGAGCAGGGAGGGGGCATAAACATCGGCCTATAGCTGGACTTCAGCCTTTAGACTGTGGGCTTTTTGAGAAAACTGTGGAATTGAGAAAACTGGGAAAGTGAATATGCTCATATGGTCAATTCAAAGTTTCTGAATTTTTATCAATATATAGAAATGCTTGCCCTTCTGCATCTTTGATCTGAATGAGAGCCATTTCCCCAAAACATCAGCCAACTATATATTAAACTTGATTTGAAGCTTTCGTGACTGCAGAAATTACTCTTTGGTTCTTTCGGTAAAGTCACGTAGAAAGAAAATAAATTAAATACTAAAATACGACGTTTCGATTGCAACACAATCAATCATCATCAAATCAACATAGACACATGTTGTGTGTGTCTCTGTGTCTCTGTGTTGTCTCTCTCTGCTCGTGTCTGTGTGTCTCCGTGTCTGTGTTTTGTCTCTCTCTCAAATTGAGTTATACCAGATGACGATTGCTCGTGTTGCAATCGAATCGTCGTATTTTATTATTTAATTGATTTCCTTTCTACGTGACTTCACCGAAAGAACCAAAGAGTAGCCACTATATATTTTTTCATTATGTCAATGACAAAGATGTTGAGTATTTTGTAAGTTGTGCCTGCACGGCTCTGCAAATTCCTACAACACTCGATGTAGGAATTTGGTAGCAACAATCTTCGTATAACAAGCCAATTTCATAATGCTGACATGCCTTATTGTCAGCGTGGTTCACTTGGGAAACGTATGAACGGCTTTACAGAGGCTACCATCATTAACACTATCAGATGGACCAACCAGGCAAGGCTGGGGAAAGCCACATGATAATTTGATTCTACCCATTGGCACAGTTGACAAGATATGCCATAATATGGAGCTTCAGAATAGTTTTACTGTAATGTGTTGACACTGACTAATGAGCACAAACATAATTAAGAAATATTAAAAAAACTATACAGCCAAAGTGAAGATAAATTTTCATAGCTAGCTTAATATGCCATTAAGCTGGTTTACAGACTGCCATAATTTGCCTGTATACTGTTAATGCTTTTTTTCATAATTAATAATTAACATGGAAATAATAATCTAACACATTTTAAGGTATTTGTGCAGTTTGTACATTCTCGAATTAAACAGCATACTAATTATTTAAGAAAAGTACTGTGGTGTAAGGGTTAGTTAAAATTAGCCCAATATTGTTTAAATCAAGTATTGCACAATGCAATAGGCTCATCACATAGGCAGTATAATGTACAAGAGGAATTGTGCATAATTAGCAACCAGGGGTTTGAGTACAGAAAAAACTGAAAACTGCGTAAAATCGACCAGATAGCGACTTGCATAGGCTCTGAAACGCGTAGTGCAAAACCCGGAGCACCTGGGGCTCGTCATAGCCAGTTGATGAACGCGCGTCAGTGGTTGTTGTGCATTACGTCATTCCCTCCGGCTCCCACCAGCCAACCAGCTGCCAGGAAAACTATCCCCGTTAACCACCGCTGCCGTTGTTGCGTACGTACATTGTCAGTAGACCCCATACGCAAGCGTACGCATTTGGGTTAACCCCCCCCTTCCCCCCTCCATGCGTACGTACTAAATGGATGGCCCCATAAGGGGGGTGCGATAGCAGACCTTCAGAGCAGACTCTTCCACCTCCATCTGACAGCAGCGCTTGCAGCCAGGGTCCAGTTGGTCCAGCCCAAACTGGGACAGCAAGTCGCACGAGCTGCATAGCAGGTTACTGGAGAAGCCCAGGTCTCTGCAGGCTTCCGACGTGAACTCTGTGGCATACACCGATATCTGAATTCACACACACACACACAACACATGTTGCGGTTGAACGCTGCAAACGTGGAACAGGGCGTATGTGGAAATTTGACGTTGGTGCCAGTTAAGTCACTGCTTGTGGTGTGAATGGGCATGGCACATATTTGTCTCAAACCCTTCTTGTTTATGGTTTACGAAGCATTTTGACAAGATATGTTAAACCAATGTCAACAAATGCCATCAAAATGTGTGAAGCAGCTTCCATTTGAGAAACACACCCAAGCCCTTGCATTAATCCAATTCGAGCATTAATTCAATTTTAGCATGGATCAGATGTGCCAAATTGCGTTAACCTGCAGGCTGCAGCTCTACTGGACAAAACAAATTCTTACTGACATCGCTGTTGGTAATTTTCTACAATTTTGTACACACCAATATGCAAGCAACAACAATCAAGGAACAATTTTAAGGGTAATTCAATGCCTGTGCAAAATCAGTCGAGGAAACTTGTGCTCATACAGTAAACGTATCCATTTACAAAAGGCTCCTTTTTCATTCCACATTAATTTCCAATGCGTTACATGATGAATAACGCACAATTATATACGAGACGAGTTGAGATTATCCACCCAGTAAAACCGAGAAGCTGGTTTAATCAGCTGTGGATGCAAAGATTCAAAATCATGATCTCAGCCGTGCTGGTTCAACAGTCAGCCCTAAGGCTTGAAACCAAGATCTCAGAGGTACCAGACCAGTGCTCTAACAGGGCCTTTAATGAACCCCTCACTCCCCTCCCCTGAGACTCTTCACCTCAGGACCTTATCCCATCCCAACATCTGTGATGCTGGTTTCCTGCTCTAACAAGACCTTCATATTAACTCATGAAACACACACAGCCCCAGGTCTTTAACTCTTGCTCTCAGCTGTTCCATTGCTCTGGTAGGGTCATTATGAACCACCTGACATTCTACCCAGGAGCTGAACTGTAAACCTCAGCAGTGCTGGCTCTGTCTGTGACAAGGATACTATGGACTTTCTGAGAGACACGAAGCTCTAGGACTTGAACTCTGAACTTCTGGTTCAGGCTCATTGTCCGACACTGTCATTCGGACCCCGCTTCCAAGTATGATGAGATGTTAACTACCTCGCCTGGTATATAGGAGTTAGTGGGTTCGATCCGGACGATGACGCCTGCTGTATATTTGGACCTTGCATGTCTCTCTCCCCGTGGTCACGTGTATTTATCTCCGCGTCCTCCGCTTTTTCCTTCCACACTTATAAACATGCGTTTTGAGTATTTGCCTGCTATAAATGTCCACGTGATACGCCACGTCGTTGAGCTATCATTCGTGGCCAAGTCGCTTCAGCAAAAAAGAGTTATACAAAGTTCAGTTGCCCTTATAAAAGTGTAGTTTAGTTTTAAAAAATCCATTAGCATCGCTACAAAATAAACATACACCAGGCTCAACAAACATCAATATAAGCAGCTTATTCGTGCCTTGTTGCGGTCTTCATGTGAATTATCAAACTCAAAAGTCCAAGTTCCTGTGGCGGCCGCGACCAATGGCAGAGGCACACGCGGGGCCCTCTCCTCCCCCACGTCACCATCAGCTGTGCTGCGTCCGCCTTCACACAACTGCGTGCGTGTCTCTCTTAAACTTATATACACACATGAGCACACAAATGTTGAGATAAACAACTCCCCTCTCTCTCTTGAGTAGCTCGCTACACACTTGGATTTTTGTTTGAATGCGTTTTTGTCCAGCAGTGGTTCGATCACGGCTTAATGATGTCAACCTGTTACAGCTACCGGCGTGTTGCGTGTGGCTTCGGTCCATCTCGCCAGTCGATGGTGAATGAAGAAAACTCGAAACGCACGTCTGTAACACGTGTGTTGACACGCTTGTCAATCCACTGCTGGATGAAGGCCTCGGCCACCTAGCGCGAGTCGTGGGGGTGTGGGGGGGGGTAACTTCACCGCGCTGGTCAGTGCGGATTGAATGAACTTCCAAATTTAGTTTGAACTTTAAACTTAAGTTTATCTTAGTTTAAACTTGGGTGAATCAGCGGCCTTTGCTCGTGTAAATCACGACTACATTTAAAGCCGAATTGACGATTACTTCCAAACCGGCTCGTGTTGGATATCCCACGACAGACAAAACGAAGGGGGTTTAATAAACCGCGTTTGTTTTCTGGCGCTCGCCTTCCACTTCCCTTTGTTATTACAAGAACACCTCGCTCCATAGCCCTACCCCATGCCAGAGAAAGATAGCGGTGATCTCTTTCTACCATATCATCCTCAAAGCAACACATCCTCCGTAACAGGAGTGGTTTACATCTCTGCCTCTATCGCGAGAGACGATATCTTCTACCACGCAGAAGGGCACGTTGCCCGAAACGTCGCCTTGAGTTAAGCGCATGGCGTGTGTTGTTGTTGCATCGCTAGCGACGCATTGCGAGAGAAAGGGCGGCTGTGTGTGTCCGTGGTGTCACGGCGGCCTCGTGTCCACCCCCTTTGGTTGCTCACCGCCTTGAGCAGCAGCAGCAGGAGCCCAGGCCGCAGCGCCGCCATTTCTGCCGCTCTCCCTCTCACCCTCTCTCTCTTAGCTCTCCCCCACCCTCTCTCTCTTAGCTCTCCCCCACCCTCTCTCTCTTAGCTCCCTCCCCCCCTCTCTCTCTTAGCTCTCCCCCACCCTCTCTCCCTCCCACCCTCTCTCCCTCAGCCCTCTCTCTTAGCTCTCCCCCTCCCTATCCCCCACCCTCTTTCCCAACTCCTCCCCCCCCTCTCCCCCCCTCTCTCCCCTCTCCCTTCCCTCTCTCCCCGCGCTGCGAAGCCCCCCCCCCCAAGCCGGCTTCTCACTCCCCAACTGCGCACGCGCGAGGACGGCCTCTCCAATTGGTCAGCTCGCCAAGAGCTCGGCCAATCACGTCGCGACGTGAGAATTTTCAACGTAGGTGTCCAAAGCGGTCCCAGAGTCTAATGCCTGACGTAATGTCTCGTATAAAAAAAATTGCATCATTGGGAGGATGAGATTAACACATTAGAACAAGTATTTGTGTGTGTGTGAATTAGACAATAATGCTGGTAAAAGGCAATGACTGGCAAATTAACAGAATGGGTTCTACTGGCGTCAGTAGTAGACAGCCTCTGAACATACTCTTAGGTTTTTTTCGGTAAAGTCACGTAGGTGAAAATAAAAATAATAGAAATAAAATAATTATTATTCATTAATAGAAATAATAATAGAAATAAAATAATTATTTCTATTATTTGTATGATTTATTTTCACCTACGTGAAACGAAAGCTTCAAATCTAGCTTCAAATCTAGCCTCTGAACAGTTTCGTGAGCGAAACTCGGTATCTTTGGGAAGACTCAACCAGGATTTTAATCACGCAACACAAAACGATGAAGTTAAAGCCAAAACGTTGCTTTATTTGATTTAGTCAGCATCAGCCGATGAGTGTCAACGTCTTCCGGAAGTTTTATATTCTGGAAGTTGTCTACCGATTGTTTTATTTGGCGTCCACAGAAAGTGATACTCTACAATGGCAACGTCAGCCTCTGGATCTTCCGGAAGATTCTTTCGCAGACAGATGCTGCCACTCGCTCCGTTCCTCCCCCACGTTCGACTCGGAGTTAGTGCCGTATAACTCCAGCGATTGTCATTATTATTATTAATCACGCGTTTACGAGTTGTGTTTTTTTTTACGATCGAAACAAAATAAATTTTGACAGGCGGCGACGAGTACGCTCGCTTACATAATTTTTTGTACATATACGAGGAAAAAAATATGTAAACATCTTCTTGGTTCTTTCGGTAAAGTCACGTAGAATGGAAATAATAAAATAATAAAAATAAAACATTCTTTTGTTATGGAAATAATAACATAATAAAAATAAACCTTTTGTTATGTTTTATTTTTATTATTTTATTATTTCCATTCTACGTGACTTTACCGAAAGAACCAAGAAGATGAATCCCTGCAGTCACGAAAGCTTTAAATCGAAATATGTAAACATGTTTCACTGTTACGTTTAATTGATTGAAATACGTAACCACGCCCCTTTCACCAACCAAGCTAGTTCGCACCGCCCCCTTGCCCCGCCCTTCTCCCTCTTGCCCCGCCCCCATTCCCCAAAATCACCCAATCCCGACCCCCCCTCTATTAACTCCCCCCCACCCAACCACAGCCATCTCTGCCTCTCTCTCACCTAACCCCCCCCACAAACCCCGCCCCTCCCCACCTTTTTACTCTCGACCCCCCTCCTCTCCACTCTCACCCCGCCCCCACTCAGCCACCTCCCCCCTCTCAACGATCCTTCTCCCAACCCAAACCCCGCCCCTCTCACTGACCCCTGTCGCCCCCTCCCCCCGTTAGCCCCTCCTCCTCCCTGCCCATCCCCCCCGTGAAAGCGGCGCGTGCCGCCGTGCGGCTGGGAAGGCGCGAGAGGGGTGGGGGGAGAGGGAGGGCGAGAGGGGGAGGGGTAGAGAGAGAGGGAGGGGTAGAGAGAGAGGGCGGGAGGGGGTAGCGAGAGGGAGGGCGAGGGAGGGCGGGGGAGGGTGGAGAGAGCGAGAGGGAGGGCGAGGGGGGGAGGGAAAGCGGGTGGGAGGAGAGAGGGAGGGCGAGGGGGAGGGTTAGAGCGTGAGGGAGGGGGTAGAGGGAGTGGGGAGAGGGGGGGGTAAAGGGAGGGGGGGGGTAAAGGGAGGGGGGAGGGGGTAGAGAGGGGGGGTGCGCGCGCGCGGGACCCAGGGTGTAGTACACGTGCTCGCGCTCGCGCGCAACACACAACACGCAGATCACGCACGGCACCCACACAGCACCCACAAGCACGTGTTCCTCCCTCCTTGCCTGCACACAGACACACACAGAGACAGAGCACGACACGCTCGCTCGTGTCGTGTGTGTGTGTGGCGTGAGCAACACAACGCGGCGTTGTGCGCTCGGCCCGCGTGAGTTTGCCCTGAGCGGCGCACACGCGCCACCCGCTCCGGCCGTCTTCTTCGTCTTCCTTCCTCCTCTCCGTGTGTGTGTCCCGCTCCCGTGTTGGTACGTGCTCGCACGCGGGCATGACAAGGCGGAGTTGATGGGCTTAGCGCGAAGCATGCCGTCCAAGCTGCAGTTCCTTGCGGCGCTCGGCTTGGTGCTCGCCATGGTGTACCTCGAGAACCAGATCCAGCGCCTGGAAGAGTCCAAGGGCAAGCTGGGTACGTGTCCCCGTGTGTGTGTCCCTGTGTGTGTGTCACCATGTGTGTGTGTCCCTGTGTGTGTGTCCCCGTGTGTGTCCTCGTGTGTCCCCCCCCTCTCTACGCCGCCTGACACGATGCTTGTGATGCGTGTGTCTGTGAGAGCGATTTCACTACGGTATGTGTTGTATCCTGTACTGTATGACGGAACTACGGTGTGTTGTGTGTGTTTATACTGCACTGTATGTGCACACTGCGCTTTGTGTGTGCGCCGTGCAGTGTGTACACTGCACTGTATGCAAGAGCACGAGTGTGTGTCCATTGTGTGTTAGAGAGCACTACTGTGCCTGTGTGTACACTGCTACAGCACGACAAATGTGCACACTGCACTGTGTTATGGCACTACATTGTGTGTGTACACGACACTCTATGTACGTTAGAACACTAGAGTGTGTCCATTGTGTGTTGGAGAGCACTCCAGTGTCTGTGTACACTGCTGCAGCACTACATTGTGTGTGTGTACACGACACTATATGTTCGTTAGAGCTCTCTAATGCGTTGTGTGTACTGCACTTTGTGTGCGTGCAGTGTTTATACACCGTCATGTGAGTGCGTGTACACTGGCTGTACACTAAACAATTGATTTGTGTGTATACGCTGCACGCTACGTGAGTGTGTATACTGCAACTGTGTGAAACAATGCATTGTGTGTATTGTAGATGTACTGTACTTGTGTGTGTATATCGTGTGTGCGCATATACACAATTGTGCAGTGATTGTGTATACACCACATGTGTGTGTCTTAGTATGTATGCATGTCCCGTGTGATCTATGTCTGTGCTCTGTATATAATATATACATTGTGCTGTCAGTGTACATTGTGCGAGTGGAGGCGTTGTAAATATGCTGTGAATGCATTGCCAGCATGTGTACTGTGTATACAATGCAGTGAAAGTCTACTGTGTACACACTGGGCTGAGAGTGTTGTGTGTTTTAAAGTGCTTGTGTGTACAATGTGCACCATGTGTGTGTACTACATGTACACAGCTGGGAGAATATACACACGGTCCAGTGTTTGTACACTGTAACATAAACTGTAGCGTGTATGCATTGTGCTGTAGGTATGCATTGTATGTGTACTGTCTATATATATAAGGTGCTTTAGAATTGTATTGTCTGTTGTGAGTGTGTACATTGTGTGTGTGCACCTGGGTCCGTCTCGTAACGTGCCAGCATCGAGCCCTTTGCTACTTCACGGTGGCCTCGAGGTGCACCTAGCCTGGCACAAGCTCAGTGGTGATGTCACCGCCACTTAGTGTCGAACGCCGGTCATTGTTGTTGTTGCTGCTTCTGCCTGTGACTGTGTGTGTACAACATACACAGTTCGTACGCCGTACACAGTATTCCGATGGCATTCTCAGTGTGTGCATGCTCTCGCCGGTTTGATTCTCACTGCATCTGTTTAAGAGTAATTATCTAAACCCTCAAATTTCACTATTGACGACGTGGGATCACCTCAGCGCGGCATCTGCTGTGTGGTTGGGCGTCGTCGTCGTTGTATTCTGGTGGTGGCTAGCAATTTCTGTGTCGCTGGATTGCTGAGACCACGGTGGCGAGATGTTGGCTACCTCCCACTGGAGGAGGTCGTGGGTTTGATCCCGATCCTGACGGCTTAGAAATGTGGAGTTTGTGTGTCTTTCTCTCTCCACCGTGGTCGCGTGGATTTTTCTCCGGGTCCTCCGGTTTTTTACCCCTCCACATTTAGAAAGAACGTGCGTTTAGATGATTTGGTTGGTTTACATTTCCACACAATGAGCCACTTCGTTGGGTTATCATTTGTGGCCAGGTGGCTTCTGAAAAAAAGAGCTATAAAAACTCGGTTGGCCTTACCTGGTAAAATAAAAAAAAAGTTAAAATCACAAAATTGAAAAATGACAACAGAGGATGGTGCAAGTTGTGGTGACACGTATACAACAGTATTTACAGCCATTCCTTGCAATACAAGTAACCACCCCAAATGGTTAAATATAGGACGCGCAAATAACTTTTGCTTTCTTTAAGGACACTGTGTTATCTCATGTGTGCACTGAAACGAACCATAACCAAGCTCAACAAAAGTCTGAACCTTGACCTTAGCCCAAAACTATAACCCACCTGAGCCTCTTAATGAGACACAAGCAGGATAAGCCAACTTGAGGTTTTTAAGTAATCCCCTATAGGCCATATGAGCTACTTATTATTTGCACTGTATTTTATCTCGTGTCTTATTTTGTTATATAACAAATGTTTTAGTAACAGCTGTGCTTGTGTTGAATGTAGGATTTTGTGAGTGATAGAGACAAATAATTTAGATTGTTAAGTCTTAAAAATACCACTTGCTGGTGATTTTATATGGCACTGATGTGTATTGAAAAAGAGCTGTGTTGATTAAAACATTGCCTTCAATTCTCATTGCTGCCACTGATTTCAAATGATTACGTTTGACCTATTTTCAAAATCATCCCAAAGCAGAAGTTACAGCAAATAATGAAAGCAGCGTTTGCCATCCTAAGTGGCCTCCAGTATTGTTTTTTTGGTCTATATTGCCCCAGGTTTTTCTTTTCAAGATTTCTTTCTCATCGAAGCCTCGTAGCGTGGGTTTTAGGTCCCTCGGCTCCTGGAGCCAAGCTAAGGCACTTAGACAAGATGAAACCAAAGAGAAGATGAGACGGCACACGCCACGTTTCTGTTTGCAATTGCAGCCAATTAAGACGTCCTTCTTGTTCCGTTTTGACAGCGTCACGGTGCCACACTTTGCAACTGCCCCTTAATACTTTCTTTGAACTGCACAAGTGTTCAGTGCTGCAGCCTCTAACCCAGAATAAGTGAAGACTTTGCCCCCCCCCCCCTCCATAGTGCAGAGCAGCTGGAAATCAAGGACAGATGTGCTAGTGTCCTATCTTGCACAAAGGAGGACTTCTTTTGAACCATCATGTGCTACTGTCATTATCATTTACCCCCAGTGAGAGTCAGCAGAACGCAGTACAGTGGTCCCATTATTTGTAGCACCAGCAGGGAGAAAGAAAGTGGGGTTTATTCACCAGAATTCAAATATTTTTCTACGGCTTTGTGATTCGTGCAAGGTCTTGTTCGGCATCATTATCAACGTCCAGTTGCCCTAAGTGAATAATGTTGGGGGTCATCTCTCAGTCCCTTTTCCGGATCTCCCTGGTTGTTTGTGATATATTTTTATCGCCTACCATTGTTTTCGCTTGGTTGGGGCACGAATTCACAAATTAATCACTTTAAAATAAGCTTAATGGCTGTATCGGCGATGCAAGTGTTGGCTATCACAGGGTTTCACGATAACCAAAGGCAACTAAGCCTATTGTTGTCTTCTCTGAACACTTTGAAGTTGTGGCAGAGGTGGCCCACACTGATTTCAACTGCAGCGGGGACCATAGAACAACAAAAAGCAAAGTTACCGTAAGACGGAAGCCTAAAAAGTGTCAGTAAGACTACTCTTGAAAAGGAGTGTGTGTGTGTACTCACTGGCTTGAGAGGCATACGACTGTTCAATTTTTCAATACCAGTCTCTGAGAATAAAGCCGCTTCTGTTATGCGTGTTGCTGTTGGTGTAACATATGACTCGCCGGAGATGTTTCTCCATTTGACATTTTCTTTTTTGAAGGTAAATTGCGTTTTGCGAACAAAAAAATTCAAATCCAGAGCTCCCCTCTAACACGTGGCCCCTCGTGAGTTCTTTCCTTTCATATGTAGATGCCTCGATTTTGCCAGCATCATTATTTTAGTAAGATGCAGCGGACAGGCGGGCAATCATGGCTGGCACACACCCCCCACCCACCCCCTTGTGTCGTACAGCAAAGGAAAGGAACGTGTTTGCTTTTCGCACTTTAAGTGAGTTCCGTATCCTGGGGGGGGGGGGGCTGGTGGCAAGTTGGCTGATGGTGGTGAGGATGTGGTGGGGCGGAAGGGGGGGGGCTCCCTTCACCAATGCGCACCTGCTCACTCTGAGCCGTGCCAACAGCTGCACGTTTTTAAATGGCAAGCACGCGGGCTCGGCTCGGCGTTTGATAAAGCTGCGGTGCCGAAACTGTGGCCGGCCCTGGCATTTTCAGCCCGAGCCGTTCCAAGTGAAACTCCGCAGCGGACGGGGATGCGCTTAAGAATTATCCGTGAAAAGTTTCGGGTAAATGATATACGTCAGGTTTTCCCCCCAAAAATAAAGTACAATTATGCGCACATTACTTAGTGCAACAGGTCTCCAAATGGTGGCCTTTAAAACGACGATTAAACGTAGCTGAAGCTGAATGGGTTTTTTTTTTTCGCGTTTGTTAGGCGGAAATGGGAGTATCTTGGGGAAACATAAAAGTTAAGTGTTATCAAGGCTTTCTAAGACGCCTGCTTTTGTCAAACGTTTACAAAGCAAAATGTGGCTTCCCTTTAAGGTTTATCCAACAGAAACCTGTTCACACAGGAGCACCGGGGGTCCGTGCTCCTCTTCCGCGATGGCAGCCCTGAGGTTTTTTATCACCTCTATGCATTGCAGTCGTCACGTCGAGGGCCCAGATTCATCTCCATAGGCCTCGAGTCTTTGACAGCGAAACGGCCTCGAGTTGGTTCGGGGGTCAGTCGAGAAGTGTCAGCAGAGGAAGCTTAAGGGGTCAATGGTGCAGATTTTCACCTATGTGTGTACCCAGGCCTAAGCCACGGCTGCTGCTTTGCACAGTGTTTCTTTTTTTTGCCGAGATTTTCTAGGTAAACAAACCAGAACCCCCTTTCTTCATCGCGCTGGAAAATCCAAAACAACATTCGCCGAGTTTGTGCGCAATGCGTTGGCGGTAGCCATCGGTGGAGAATTGTCAGACTCGACCGCAGTGCCATGAGACTTGCCTGATGTGTAAATACGTGGCAGTGTTTGTAGACCAGGGGCGCCGAGGTAACATCTGCCAGAGCATATCCATAACAACGACAAAGGACTTCACGCCTGCAAGCGTTGCACTGTGCCCATTCACTGTGTGTGCAAACATCCAGTAGCAAGGTGGCCCTGTACTTTGACTAAGATCCGAATGAGCTTCGGGTCTTTGATTGTGCACACGCTGAGGTGCAACTAAACGCATTTAGACAACGGTACGTGGGAATGATTCGAGCGTTTACTGCCTGCCTCTGTGAGAACAGCCTACACAGAGCATCTATTGTCTCGTGAATGGACACACGGAGTTTATTGCGGGGCCTTGGTCCTGTTCCCTTGATGGGCGGATTGCAATTTTGAATTGCATTCTCCCCCCCGCATTGCTGTTGACAACTGAGATTGTGCACATGCAGTCGCATCGCATCCTCCGTGTGCACTAACCACACTGCAGATACATCGCACGTCGCTTCAGAGCGTGTGCATCTGCAAGCGTCTGCTGGTGCTTTCACGGTGTCGCTCGTGCGCGGTTGGTGCTGCTGTCCCATGCAAGAGATCTTCTCGGGGCCGAAGAAATGTCGGCGCTTCAACTCTATTTGCGCAGTTGACGTTGCAGAAATGTGGCTCTATTTTGTAGGAAGGCGTTTGCACGCAAGCATGGCGTATTTTCAGATGGCCTTCTGCGGCCGTTTGGAATGCCCTTCTGATAATAGGAAGCCACTGGAATTATGCACTTTAAAATCTAGATTGTAAAATAATTTCTTTATAACTGCTTTTTGTGTTTAGTTTGTTGTCTTTCCCCTGCACCTCCGATTAGCACGGTTGGTTATGCACGGTGCGAAAGAAGTTCAACATACACACATACATGGGGAAGACACAAGCCGTGAAGTAGTTGGCTAGCCAAAAACTGTATGCGGAGAATAGCAAGTTCATAAGTTACGCGTGTTTATTTTTAAACTTGGTGGGAGCCTCAAAATAATGTGGTCTGTGTCGCATTAGTAATTTTATGAGCACCCTCTAGTGAAAATTTGTGGTGCCGCGTGTGAGTAGATTTTCCCGCTGTCGGATAAAACGGGGGAGTCTGAAGGTGGGGATGGTCTTACATAAAACATATATTCGTGCTCTATTCAGTACTTCTGCTGTGGAAATGTGTTTTTTTTAATTATTTAAATTACAAAAAGATTAAACGCTGCCTTCAACAGGCCAAAAAAAACTCGTTTTTATTTCCCCCATTGTGTCTGGCCAACACAAATATTTCAGACGATGATACATTTCAATAAATAATAAGGTAATCACTTTTCATTCGTCTGTTCAGGTCTCTTCACAGATGTTTTAACAATGCGAGAAATGTGAATGTAACCTAAAGTTTATGAGTTTGGGCTTGTGTGCAGTTGCAATTTGCTTAAGCGGCAATGGAGTGGCGCTTACATTTTAATTATTCCCACGAAAGAATGAGTATTTAAATGAATTGCTGTGGGTAAATGGCACTTTCATTTGTAGTATCGTCGAGTAGGACAATCTAGAATGTGTAAAGAACTATTATGAATTGAGATAAAATTCCATGTGAACGTCATGCCTCTTGTAAAATGAGTATAATTATAGGAAATAGTTGAATATGTAAATTAACAAGGAATTCCGTTGTGTGGAAAAGTATACCTTTCTGCCACGTGTGTGCATATAAAGTGTACACCCAATACAGCAGTGCTAATTAAATGTTTTTCCTAAGTATTTGCGCGCCGTTTGTAATTGTTTCACATGCGTGCACCGCAGCAGTAAAACTCTCCCCTGGCCAAAACCGCACACTCCTGAGCACAAGCCCCACCATTGTTGGCAGCAAACTCCCTGCTCGCCGTTTTCTGAGGACCCTTTGGCCTCAATCGCAGCCACTGCTGTTTGGGTCGCACTCCATGGCGGTGCCGCTTTAATTGCGACGATTTAGTGCGTGCACACGCACATGCGCGCTCGGGCACGCTCCGTCCATACTGTACACGGACTCCCACCGGCGTGCTTTCGGCACGCCGCGGGCTAAAGTTGCACCGCAGAGGGCTCAACGCGGCTCAACCGAGGGGTTTGTTGCCGTGGAGTTTTCGTGAGCCGGCACGCTTGTCCGCCGGGAAAACACCCGTTTAGGTCGTTTCGTCTCGATCTGAGGTTGTTGCTCCCGCGCGCTGCTTTTCTGGCGCAGGAAAGAGTGGAACTCGGCGTCTTGGCGTCTTGCACCAGCCGTGTGACCCGAAATTTTTGGAGCCGGGCCGCAGCTTAACGTTGCAAGTGAGATTGCCGGCTTGCGCGGCTTATGCCGGCGTGGCCACCTCGGAACGATTTATAGGTCCGCCCAGGAGGTAGTCTACAAAGCAGCGGAGTGGGCTGTTTTTATATCGATATAAATGTGGTTCGAGTGTGTATAGAGGCTGCTTAACAGCATAAAGCATTCGTCAAAGCATTACTCAAGCCGTCCTAACTCCAGTGTGAAGATGGCCTTTGTGATGGCCACGTTCACTGCCTTTGGGTGCATCTTTCTCGTAAAGGCTTGGGCACCGGGTGTACAGTTTGTGGGCACACAATTACAGTAATTGACCCGGATTTATCCTGTTCAGATTTTACCATAAGGTTTTTTTTTAGTAAATGAAGACACCACTTTTCATACTTGGTGAATTGGCAATGGTAAAAGATACAGCTGCATTATTCAAAGAAATTAACAATTGGGCTTCACTCACTATTTATCAGGCAGAAACAGCCTGACATGGGCATTTTGGTCTTTAAGTGTATTACCTACGTAGAGGTGCATGTCGTTAATCCCCTGGTGCTTGCCACACAAGCACGCACGTGAATACATTTACGGGCACGGATTTTCATGGCACGGCATTTTAAATATTGCTTTCACATACCGGAGCCTCACTCATGGGGTTACGAATGCACGGCACAGTAGGAAATAATGGCAATGCTCTGGTAGAGTGGCTCGGATTCCATCTCTCAAACTTGTGGTGTCAGCTCACTGCATGTATTTGGGCCGACCTTTAAAAGCACAGGTTTGCCAGCCACCACTATCGAGATATTGTTCTTAGTTTTGCCCACACCTCCCCTTCAAAGCACTGCTATCCCTTTACTCATTGTCATTCACTTTGAATGCTGATTTATCCAGATAACAAGTTGTTGCTCTGTCCAAGCTTCGTGCAGTCATTTGATCGATTGAAACGATCATATTTAACGTGTGTAATCTGATGATAAGGCGCCAGGGGTCTGAGAAGTTGCAGGATTATTTGCCGGCTATCGGTGAACTTTAGGCTCGGTGCATCTCTCGTGCGAGATGGTGTGAGTGGGTGGGGGGGAAATTGGATGGGACCAGTAGCTGGGGAAGGGGGGTGGTGGGTGGGTAGTGGCTGAATAGAAAACCAGCAAATTGAATTATTGCTGTTGAAATGCCTTGTAAACAGTTTAATAGCATAAAGTAAAATCTTTTCAGTTGAAATAACTTTTCTTGGCAGTCTCCTCTGCCAAGATGTCTGATTTTGTCTCGTGTGCTTTGCGCGGGCTGTAAACAATACAAGAGCTCCAGAGACTTTACGACGGTGGGGCCTAATGAGCAGCACTGTGACCTCTGGGTCCGGAGTTCATTGGTTTGAGTTCAACCTCTGCTCTAAAATAATTTGTCACGGAGGGGACCTTTGCAAGCAAACAGGTCTATGTGCTTTTAATAAAAGATTCCCTGACACTGATGGAAAGAGTAAGCCATTATTATGATCCAGTGTTGGGACTACATTATAAGAATTATATGCGGTGGAACAAGCAATTAGTATGTTTTTACTGCCTTTCTTTTTTCAGGCTCATCGGATTTGTGTAGAAACCCAACGTGACCGTGGTTGTGAACGTGCAACTGGCTGAATACCTTCTCCGTCGAACCAGGAGCTTGAACTCTGACGCGCCACGTGACGTGACTTACCAGACGCATTATGCAGAATCTCTTTCCCCCGTCTCACTTTTATTAATTATACTTTGGTATTCATTGCAGCTTCAGCTGATAAAAATGTAAACGTTTTGGAATGCTCCCATGGGCTCGAAAGAAGTTCAAAATTTGTACATACAAACATGACCCAACGTTCCAGCTGTTCTAAGAAGAACTTGAAAAGTAGTGTCTGGTGACTGCCCAGAATCTATAATAGAAGTTTCATAAGGAGCTCTGTGGATGTAACAATGGCCTTATAAGAGCACAACGCACAATAGAAAAAAATGTGCATGTCTAAAGTAAAAATTCAGTACTCTGCCAGTCGTCCTACAAACTTGTTTAAGATTCGCCAAAAATCCCTGCCCACATGCCCCTCGGCACAACTATTTTTGGCACTGCAGATATCTCTTCTGTCAGGCTGAAAAGTAAAACTATGATGAGACTCGACTCTCTTGCCCACCATAGTGTGTGTGTGTGCACACGCATATATATCTAGAGGCATCGAAGGACAGCCGAGCTAAGGGAAACTAGTTATTGCCTGCGGTCTTGGCATCTCATTGCCATTGCAAAAAAAAATAGATTTTCAAAAGCTCTTGTCTTTTGATGTGCGGTGCAGTTTTAACTGCTGCACTGTTTTTACCGCTGTGGTGGTAGGCAGCGTATCGGTGCTTTGTGGCCTTGCCAGCTCGCTGTAAACAATGGAAATAAAACTACGAGCCAGTTGGGGTTGCAGTATGATGCCCAGGATGAGCGATGCTCTCCCTCGACCATCGCATTTAGGCCAACCAGCATAGTTGTTTCATTCATTTGGTTTGTTGTCATTCATTAGGTCCTTGTCTGTTTGTAGCCATATCGAACATGTAATTTAGCAGCAGAGTGGAAGTTTGTGCAGGGAGATGTCGAGAACATTACGCCTGACAAGAAGGTTGCGAGCCTTTCTGTAAACTTAATCGTTGGAACATTACGGCTGAGAACTGTGGTCCATTCGACACATTTGTTAAAAAATAATTGAGAAGAATACAAAAGCATTGCCAGTACTTATATGAGCACTATTTTTCACTAAACAAATTGGAGGTATTGATCGAGCAGTCAAGAGTGGACGATAACGCACCTCCAGCGAATATCATTGCGCATTACGTGCATGTTGAAAGTTGTCGGTCAGGCTACCATTTCTAACATAACCGCCGTAGTTAAAATAAATCATTGTTTATGGGCTGCCTGCAAGCAGTGTGTTGCCCATGACCAGGTTTAAAAATAATATTGTTAAAATCCTTGCCCGTTGGGAGACATCTCCAGGAAGAGATACTCCTTTGCGGCACTCAGAGCACTTGCAGATTATATAATATATAGTGCTGCTTCTGCAATAACATTGTTTGTAATTCGTAAAAAAAAGACTTTGAAATTTTCCCCCGACGGCCAAATTGCGCCGAAATCTGGGATCTGTTGGTAATAAACTAATGAATGTAAAATTTTGTTTCGTCGTTTGGGGTTGGCATGTTATCTGAATAAAATAACCTTCTTTGCTATTTTCACCGTGGTGGAACAACAGGTTAATTATTCCTCGAAGAGTACGAGCGAAAAGCGTGTGGTAATTCGCGGTGATACCGCAGGTGTGATTGTGAAATTTTAATGCATATTTACTTTGGACTAAATTGCCAAGTGCATTCGTGATGGCTTTGTTTTGTTGACAACCAGAGGAAACGCATTAACGTTATTGCTGAGAGAGGGCGAGTGGAGGGAATGCGGGGGGGGGGTGCTCACTGCATTTTCACAGACCATTTATTTATTTGTGTTTAGTACCAGTGAGGCAAATCGTTCAAACACAACCCGCATTTGCACACAAGCCCCAGCGTTCACGTCTGATGAATACGAGTAGGCTTCAGAACGCGCATGTGTGTTTGCCAAGCTCGGTAGAAAATAACTCTTCGGGAACTCGATAATAAAACATTTCATCGAAATAAAATGGTGACTTTTGTTTATTTTTATATGAATAAAGATCCTTTTGCCGTGTTTTTAGCTGACGATAGTGCAGCGCGCTTGTTTGTTTATCATGCATTGGAACGTAATCGGAAGTAAACAATGTTTTGTTTAGTGAATGAGCACTTGTGATTTTACGCTCTCCGTACATCACGCATGCAGAGGAGTGTGCATTATAAACGAGAGTGAGCAGCAGCACTAAAGTAAATACAGAAGAAGCCATTGCATTTTATGGAAAGCCATTTGTCAGATAATAAAATAATAAGCAAACAGGCCAGGGTCTGCTTCACTACGTAACAAATACAAGAAAATGTTTGCAATCAGCATTTGGGCAAATCTATGTAGCGGCTTCAAATTTCTGAGTCACTTCAGCAGAGTTCTGCTTTGTTTGACATTGTTCAGTCGCTCGCTTGATATTTATAATTAGTCATGCACGACTAACCCCTTCCGTCCTGCTTTGTTGCTTTGCGAATCTGCGTCCATCGAAACAAAGCAAGCGGGGCAAGTGGCCGCACAAAAAAAAACTAGAAAAGTAAACGTCCGGCGAAGGGTTTGGTAACCCATTTGTCGTTGACATGCCGGCCTTTTAAGGGGCAGCTGCATACTCGAGTCGCGTCCCCTGTGTGATTTAAAACACAGGCGACCACGCCTGGGATGTGCGCACGCACACATGCGCACGCCACGCGCCACATCAACAGTTAAGGCAGTGAGCATTATATAACCCTTCAGTACTGCTGCGAACTAAAACGCGTGTTTAATAAATCACGTGAATCACAATGGATGCGTTTTGGGTTTTTTTTTTACGACGGTAAAAGTCGTGCCAAAATTAATTTGTGTCCCGTGTACTCACCCCTTAGGTTTTGATTTACTTTCAGCTTTTGCTCCACAGCCCGTTTTTATTTATTAATTATCCACTGTGCTTCTGCTAGGCAAGGGTGCGGGGCGGTTGGGCGAGGGGCCAGTCAGTCATGCCCCAATATTCTTCATCGTTTGGACTGTCCGAACCAATTGAGCGTGGCTGTAAAAGGTTGGGAGGACTTAGGAGTTGGCGGGGTGGGTGGTTTGGGGGGAGAGCAAAAGAACAACCATTGCCTCGGCCACGATTGACCTTTTACGTAGGAGGATGACGCCGAGGTGTCAGCATCGGATTAGAGAGTTGCTTACCAACCGCGTGCCACCTCGGCATGCTTTGGGATGTCGAGGATTAAAACAGGGATACCGCGGGTTGGCGGTGGGGATGGCGTGGGTTGCGGTGAGATTCCGCGAGCTGGCCGCCAGCTCGACTCAACATCTGCTTTGCTTCTGCGCAAGTTGGCACGTGCCCCCCCCCCCCGCGAGAATCAGCAACAGAGGCCACGCTTGCGCAAGCGAAAGCCCGATCGCATGGAATTTCCCCGCGCGGTGCCACGAGTTTATTAAATCGGCAGTGCGTTTATTGCATTTTGCCTGATTCGGTGTAGGAGCGATTGTGTGGTTTGTGGAGATGGCTCCGTGTGGAATTGAATAAGTGTGCTCCATGGCATTGTTGCGAGGCCCCATTGCATTATGGATAGCAGTGTCTGACCGGAGTGATTGGGATGCCCGGTAACGGGGCCGGTGTGCACTTTTATTGCCATGTAAAAGAAATCTGCCCTGCCTTTCATTAATATTTGGCCTTTGTTACTCGCTCGGCAATCCCATAGTGCTTTACTGAAGCACATTGGGAGCGTGTGCGCTGTGAATGCATTAGTGTCACTTTAAAGGGCAAGTGTTTTGTTATTTGGCACTTGCGGCTGCTGTGAGGCTACAGCGGTAACACACCCAACCTGTTTGCAGTGAGAAAACCCTGTACGTTTGCATCAACTGGGGGCCCTGTGATTGAGCCAACTTGGCATTTCTATGAATAATGACTACCATCGATGTAATCGTATAGCATCTCAACACACCAGCGGTCCTGCTGCTTCAGGCGAGAGGCAAGGTAACAGATTATTTTCTTTGAACCTGTCTCCGTGACTTTACCGAAAGACCCAAGAATATGATTTCCTGCAGTCACGAAAGCTTTAGGTCAAGGAAATGAGGTTACAAGTCAACGGCCTCAAATATTTACACAACTTAAAGTTGCAAACGTAACTAAATATTCCTAAGTGTGAACTTTTTGCCCGTGTACATATGTACTGGACTGCATTTCACATTAATAGCATGGTAAGCCTGAACAATTGAAAGACATTTGCCTTTTGCTGGTGCTTGGTCCCATCCAACTGAACGTGCTTGCTAGTTCTTTTGAATCTATCCCAAAAAGTCCAAACGATGTATTTCTCTCATGAGCATGGATGCAATGCAGTAATCATCTATGTACAGCCCCTAAGCCAGTGGTGAAAAATACACACAGAAGACTACCACAACGTGCGTCTGATTTTATCAGCCCCAGAGATATAATGGGCTGAGTCAACTTCCAACCACGATTTGAACTCGCAACTTTCCAATTGCGAGCCTCTCATTCTTCTGCCTGAGGTCACGATGCATTGAATCGTTTGTTTAAAGGCACCGCATACGCTTATAATACACGCAGTGGTACCGTGTGTAAGATTCATGTCGATTGTACACTGATGTTCACTTTGGTTTCATGGTCACATAAAACTGTGCAAACAACGACACACACGAGAAACAATGTAAATGATAACAGTAAAAACAAGATTGAACGTACATTTTTCTTGGATTGATTCACGACCTCGCAGCGTGACATTTCATTGAAGCGCTGGGGCAAGGGCACGTGAACTATTACATATCTACTTAATATAACCCATGTCAAAAACTTGAAATGACTAATTGTCTTCAAGGGGTGACCAGTCATTCTTGGTTTGTGGGATGGGGGGGTGGTAAATGGAATCATTTACCAATTCCATTTGTTCTTTTTTAAAGGGAAATGTTGTGTTTACTTGGAGCGCCGGCTGAATATATACGACAGACAGAGGCGGCGGCGTCTCTGTGGATCTCCGCTGTCCTGGCCCACAAGCGGCAGTTCATATTAGGAGCTAATTAGCGCACGCATCTGATGGGAGACACCTCTTCCAGCAAAGATGTGCACGCTAAGTGGTGCGTGATGATACGAATAAAAAAAAGTATTGGTATTATAGCAGTGATTTTTTTTTTTCTATAGCCGGGTAACCAAGAGGTTAACGCATTTTCCACTTAGACAATTGGCACTGATCAGTGCGACACTTGTAAGTAATGTCTGCTTGCTCTGCGTGTGTGTGAAGATTAAAGACCCTGTGATGTCATTTTCAAGAGTAGGCCATTGTTTCTGTGTGTCATGGCCGAAGTCAAGAAAGACATTTGTCAACTATCTACAACTATATTTGTGAAAAATATTTTTATCCCACTCTGTGGCTGCTCCCTATGGGGTCACGCAGCTGTTCTCTCAATGAACTATGAACCCAGAAACTTGTGTTGGACTCCCAGCCACTGCTAACATCGGTGGTGAGTGATATCTGAACTGGTGCTGGTTTGTCCTCTTCACCAAGCTGCACTGGTCTGCATCCAGCATGGTGTGGATGAGGCTTTTTTATGCAGCAGTGAATGGTGTTGCTTTTTATTTTTTAGGCTACGAAAATTGAATTGTAGTTTATGAAATACAGAGGATTCTTTAATTCATGTTACTTTTAGCATTATTCGCTGAAATCATGTGAAAAAGGTTAAAACATGCATGTTTGCTGTTAATGGTTTGCACGTGTTAATAAAAAAAAATCTGCCCAACGGAAGAGATGAAGGTGCTTGTTTATACTGCAAGCGGATGTAATATGGTCTCGGCTAATTTAGCCGTCAGGATTAATCTTTAGAAAATAAACACTAAAAGGAGCGCCTGCATTGATGGCTTCCCCCATGTGAATTTATTTATACATACGGTGTAAATGATGTTTTGGATTACTTAAAAAAATAAACAACCTCGAAAAAAAAAACATTGCTGGTCACGTGTTCCTCAGTCAAGGCCATCATCACCAGCACATCTTGGGTGCAACCGTAGAGAATCGCAGTCCGCCCATCAATTCACCATCACCTCGTCGCCTGTTTTTGCGACCAGCGCATGGCTGCTTCCGTCCGACCATTCCGCCCCGTGATAATATTACATAATGATTACAAACCACGCGACTTTGGTGGGCCATTACGAGCCCCCGAGTTGAGTTACAGGCGATTGACCTGTGACCCTGGAGCGCGTGCATGCAAGCCCGCTGATGCCTGCCCGTTCAAACTCATCCTGAAGCTTGCTTGCTTGCGCGCTTACGACCGTGCAAATATTTTGGTCGTTTTTTAACCCACTTCCCGTGATCCAATCGAGCTGACATTTTGCACACAGACTCGTTGTGCGTGACAATTAATTTTCGTGATAAAATGTTTCCAAAATTTTACACTTTTTAGGAAAAATAAATTATATTTAATTACCAATTGCTTAATGGTGGCAGGCAATCATCTGACCCATAGGTAGCAGCCATCTCAAGCCAGAGGACGAGAGGACTCTAGCCGCCACGCATATAAAGGATTTATAGTGAAAAACTTTGTTTTTACGGGTTAATTTTATTAAGTTCACTTGCTTGCGTGCTTACGACCGTGCAAATCTTTCGGTCGTTTTTTAACCCACTTCCCGTGATCCAATCGAGCTGACATTTTGCACACAGACTCGTTGTGCGTGACAATTTATTTTCGTGAAAAATTTTTCCCAAAATTTTCCACTTTTTAGGAAAAAAAAAAATGTCATGTTTAATTTAAAATACCAATGTGATAAAAATGAAACTCTTACTCAAGAAAAACTGAAATGAATAATAAATAAAACCGATGCCACGCATATAAAGGATTTATAGTGAAAAACTTTGTTTTTATGGGTTAATTTTTTGTGGTGTTGTTACGCCGTGTAGTTTTCCGAAATAACAATTCTGCTCATTTCCACGTTGTGTGCAGTGTAATGGGGGCCGTGATTGAAGGCGTAATCACCGTTTGTCCTTTTTCAGTTGTTTGCATGTAATGTGTGGTGATAGGCTTAATACAATCAGCTGTTTTGGTGTTTGTTTGTGAAATGTATTTTCAAAACAGAAATTATAATAGATTTATAGTATAGATGCATATTAATCTGGGCAATGAACTGGTACATTTTAAAAAATGAAAGCTATCTTCTTTATAGCGATTTTGGTTCATGCTAAACACTTTTAATATTGTCCATCTTTTATTAAATCTAAATAGTAACATAATTATATCTATAATACAAGAACCAAAAAATCGTGAAATCCACGAGTACACCCATCACGTTATTTTCGTGTAAATCTAAATAAATTATAAGGAGTCTAGCAGTAAAAAAAAAATAATTAAAGATGTTTGACATTTGATTACAAAGCGGGCCACATTATTACTTAAGATGATTCCATACTTCACACGCAGCTTTGTAAATTGCACCGTGCATAAAAAGATGTCCAGATAAATATCTCGGAGCAAGGCTTAACCATTTACATGCCGTGCATCTATCTGCAAGTTACTCACCGCTTTGGCTCCGCTATGTGAACGTTTCACCTGGGCCTCGATTGTCTCTACGATGAACAGTACCGCCCCCCCCCTTTGCAATCAAACGCAGTGACGCTCGCAATTTGTGTGTGTGCGTGTGCGATCGTCAGTACTACTATTGTCCCGTCAAATTAAGCTTTCCAAGCGCTGAGCTTGGGCAGTGCGACTGCTCGCGGTATTGTTAAATGATGCACTTTGCATTTTCCTTAAGAGACATTTCAAAGGGGAGTGTGATGAATGGATGGTAATTATGCTTGTGGCATTTAGAGCATCAGAGGGCGTGCCCGTGATGAACTGGTTTGATGGCTCCAACAGTATGCCACGGAGTTTTTTTTTATTCCTTTGGCCATGGAAGGGTGTTATTTTGATAAAGATTTTTTTTTAATTAACAGTTCCTTTCTGCCGAATTACATTAATCATTTGCGTAAGTGTACGTTTACATAATTAGTGGTCTTAATTTGCCAGAGTGGATGACGTCAGTAGTCTTGAAGATGTCGTTTTTGAAAAAGGTCATTGCAGTTATAATTATGACTCGTTGGTATGTGGCATACAAACAATTGTAAAACGATCCACAGTCTACATTGTCGTGTCAACAACAATATATTAATTACACATCAGCACCTATTTGTCTTGGCCTTTAATAAGTAGCGACCATTTATGATTGGCCATTTAGAGTTCATGGTGACTATCCATTAAATGAGTATCCAAACAGTTCTCAAACGGGAGTTCAAACCTATTAAAATCCATATCTATTTAACAACGAAAAACATGTTTACATGTTAATAACAGAGCCACAGCAATACCATCTTACCCATGCATTGTCACCTATTGTAACATGCTTGGTTTCTCGAAAAGAAGAGAGTTTTTTTGAACTGCATGATGTCAGGGTCTGCCAAGAATAGCGCCTCATTACCATCATCTCTAATCTGCAGCTTTGCCGAGTGTCTCTTACACCCAGGGGGCACTTGAGTTACCAGAGAGAAACTGCGCAACTTCTTCCCTCCTAAAGTTGCCCCGTTGCATCGCGCCCGAAACTGCCGGACGAGCCGCGGGGGTGAAGGTCGTGGACGCGTGTTCTCCGCAAACCGCGCACGTGAAACGCGACACTGCGACGTGAGAAATCGTTGGCGTTGGTGAGACACAAATACAACACCGGTGACTTGATAACAAAACCATCGCGAGTCTCACCATCGAATGGCCCCGGCGCAGGTCATGACTTTGGCGATGGGCTGTGACAAATCCCCTGCCGTCGGGAAGCCCAGCTATCGTTTTCGCCGCCTCGCCATGCTGGGGGGAGGCATCGCCGGAGCCGTCCGGCGCTGCATTCAAAATATCGCGACTACCCCCGGGGCTCCGCTTCCCGTTTGCCCACATTGATTTCTCTCACCGGGAAGTCTCTACGCCTGACTTTTTCACAGCGGCGCCCATTAAATATGAATAAGAGATGGGTTGGAGCATGCCAGCCCAAGTCAAAATAAATCCAGTGCGCGGTAGCAAAACACTGTGTCATTGCCGCCCAGGATGACAGGACCGACGCGGTGTTTAAACGCACGCTTTCAATCTTCAATTATAATGTCACAACAAGGGTGTTGGTGCTGCCAAAAAAGTGACCCTTAAACTGAGTTTTAAAACCCTCTTTGCAAATCAAAGTGGCTCTTGCCATCATCATTATTATTGTGAGCACCAGTAGCCAATATAAATGTGAGTGATGAGATTGCCTCGTGCACTCTTTGTGTTTTTATTTTCCCATTCTCTTCTGGGAACGAGTGAGTCCACGGTCTTTCACCAGCCACTGCCTACGTGCTTGCTATCGCGACTACTGCATCCCCACAATGCGCTGCAAGGCACTCGATGTAATAAATACAGCAGTCGTATTTCTGACAGGATCCGTTCTGATTGACGGAAAGCAGAGCGCTTGGGTGAACACGTACCGATTTCTGCAAGTCGCACCTGGCGCATAACGAGTTACGCAGAGGAATTCGAGTTGACGCCGCATCGCAGATAACCTTGACATTGAGACGGTTGTCCGGTTTGAGCGACTGCACGTGGCTGGAAACGCATCTGTCAGTGCTGCGCGCTTGAGTGGACGTGTGTGTGTGCGCGTGCACGCGTGCGCATACACAAACCCGTGGGGAGCAGTAGTTGTAGCGGTTTCGCGCGCCATGCTACAAACCTGACGAACAGAGTTAGATTCCCGCTCACGGCCATCGCCAGTGACGATTATCTGAACTGGTTCTGGGCCTCTCCTAGGTCGACTCGGCCTCAAATGAGTACCTGATGCAATGTGTGAACATCGCCACTCGGGAGACAAAGGCGGCCGGGGGTGGTGCTGGCCACCCAACCCCCTCGTGCGCTGTGTCGGCCTTCATAGGTGCTCCCAAACAGCGCTTGCCCCGACAGTCTGTTAAGGCTATACACGG
Source organism: Lampetra fluviatilis (assembly GCF_964198595.1). Lineage (NCBI taxonomy): Eukaryota > Metazoa > Chordata > Hyperoartia > Petromyzontiformes > Petromyzontidae > Lampetra > Lampetra fluviatilis. The sequence goes on along the minus strand of NC_136294.1, from coordinate 8,048,951 downwards.
GGAGATGTTTTTATTTGTGCACAAACCCGGGAACGTTTCACTTGTCAAGATGCATCAGAGCCGCTCGCTTGCCCATTACTATGGCGCTCCATACTGACGGGCAATGGTCGACCAGACATAGAGAACACGCGATTCGAAATCGCAAGGCTGCAAGTTAAAATCCCAATCGGGGTCGATTCTGCCCTTCACCCTACCGGGGCTGAGGTCACGTGTGTACCCGCTGCACAGCGTACAACAGCGATTGTTTCGTGGATTGAATCGACGCACATCGTATAAAGGTGACGTTTCCAGCACCTGCTGGGGGCTGTAAACGTGAGGTCATTGTTTCCTCGTTTCCTATTGTTTTCGTGAGAAACCATTTGGATGTTTTTGGTGAAATTTATGTACTAATGATATACATTTTGTAACGGAATTTAATTGCAATCGCACAGCTTGTTTAAGTAGTTCTGCAGTACCTTTATTTCTGTGATTTATATTTTTCACTTCTACTTCGTGGTTATTCGTTGCTTTTTTGGATAAACATTTGGGGAAAACATGCATTTAGAGTATTTGGCTGCAATACATTTCCGCGTGATAAGCCACTTCGTTGAGATAACATTTATGGCCAGGTCGCTTCTTAAAAATAGCTATATAGCTCAGTGGCCCTTACCTAGTAAATTAAGAAATAATTCAGTTTTTTTATTTGTTTAAAACAGCCTTTTCCTCCGGCACTTTATTTCAACGGGCTGTTCACCATTAAAATGAAGATAGATGCTCCTGCAATTCTTTTGAGCCTAAGGTAGGGGTGGGGAACGTCCGGCCCGCAGGCCGTATGAGGCCCGCAAAATCATTTGGTCTGGCCCTGCCAAGGCAACCGCAGGTGGGACTCGAAATTCAATAAATCTAGGAGCAAACCTGGAAAAGCAGTTGCGAGTAGCAACATCATCAATACCAGCTAACATCGCACGCCTCGCCAAAGAGAAGCAGTTCCAGCCATCGCATTAGAGGTGAGTTAATTAAATGTTTGACCAAATATAACAGGCTAATTTTTAAGTTGATAATTTTGTATGGCCCGCGAATGATGTTATAAATGTCCAAATGGCCCTTTGCAGAAATAAAGGTTCCGCACCCCTGGCCTAAGGCATGACGACCTGCGTTGAAGCGGGGTCTGAACTGTGGCGAACGTTGACGTATGACGAAACCATCGAGGCCACCGGGTTGCACGTTGGCTCTGTCAATCCGGTTCATACGCTGCCAACGTGTGGCGTTAATACCTGTTTTGTCGGCGGGTTGTGGCACGGGAGTGAAGGGGGACCACTTAATGTGCTTCCCTTGTATTCATTATGTGTTACCACGAGGCTTGCTCCGCTCACCAATCAATATCCTGCAAATGTGTTTTACGTCGCCCCCTTGTATGATTTACGCAGCCGCTAAGGCTTGTTGTTGGCGGAGGTTTAAATCTTGTTTTTTTTTTACCCCCACCCCATACCCGTTTGTATTCCGTGCATAAAATAATCTCCAACCAACTTAGTGCGCTTTTGTGTGCAGAGTGCTCACACCTCCAAAACAATGCACAAATATTAGTCACCATACCACTGGAGGCTCTTGTATTCTGCGAGCATTCAAACTGTGTTTGCTTTATAGCTTGGCAGTGGCTTGGGGCAAAATTCTCACGTGACAACACTTGGCCTGTTGCTGATAATAGTGGTGATTTATGGCAACAATGAGGCGTGCTAATTAAGTAGTTTAATAGGTTGAGATATTGTGCGCTTCTAATTGTAAAAAAAAGCGTCTCTTGTTGCCCGGATAGCCAATTCTAATCGGACACTTATCGCGCTCCGTGTTGAAAAAAGCCAAGCTTGACACGTCGCTAAGTGGTACGACAACTGTTACACAAAAGCGGTGTCAGAAATTGGCAGCCAGGAGAGGTGGGGGGGGGAGGAGGCGATGAGTTGACGAAAAATGCGGTCCGTTGTGCGTCTCCCTCCCCCAACCTGCGGGCCAATGACCACGGTTGTCAATGCCCCCCCAACCCATTGAAGAGTCAGCCCAGTCGCACGGCCACCCGGTGACCCCCCCCCCCCGCACTTTTACACACAAGCAATTTGAGTTGGCACAAAACAAACGGTTCGCCAACGTGCCCCTAAAAAAAACGATGGGGGCCATTTCGAAGACTCATCGTATACCAGTGGTGAAATTGGTCCATTTGCACCCTTAATATTTAAATGCTTCAATCCTTAATATTTAAATGGAACCCATCGTCGCAGGGTCTCGTAGCGATTCATTTGTTTCCGTTGTGGCTTTCGTGAGCGTTGATTTCAGTGTCGCAAAGTCCTGGGGGCGCCCGTTAGCACTTTATAATACAGTTCTGTCTGCTTAGCTGCGGCGAAGAGGGGATTGGTGGGAGCGGCGGGGGAGCACTGGGTAGGGGTGGTTGACTGCACTGACAGGCACAGAGTTGAGGTTTGCAAACACGGCCATCACGCTCGCACAGGCAAACTGAATGGCGTTCATGGCGCATGGCCAAAAGCTTGTGTTCGGTTTGCCTGCATCTCTGCATTCCATTAGGCTGCTCTGTGGGAGACCGGGCAAGCATTAACCTTTATGCTGATGATTCTTCCAGAATTCTGGGAAGGGATTTGGTGAACTCCCAACAGCTGCGTAACATGTCTTAATAAAAAAAAATAACTTTCTCTGCCTTATTGTTATACTTGGAAATGTTTCAATCCTGAATGCGGTGCATGGACTAGATAATAATTCTCCCGGTCAGTCGGCTTCACGGTGGAGATGATGATGTCAATGGTGTGGTGGTGGTGGAGGTAATCTTGATGAATCAGATGTTTTAATCTGCAATCCACAGCAACGGTTATAGTGGGCAGTATGTACAGTATTTAGAATCGTTTAGCACGGGAAAAGCGCAGGAACTGCTTGTAAACTGTTGCTTTTTTATTCATATGTTGTTAAAATTTGGCGAGGAGTGTTTTCACAGAACCGCTATATTAGCGGCTCAGCAAAATGGGTTAAGTGAATTTGGGCCGTTTTTCAGTGGATGTACACATACGCCAAGGGCGTGCGGGATCGTCAGCGAGGCGATCAAGTTATTGGAAACTGCAGGGCCGGGCGTGGAAGCAGAATGGTCGTGCTCCTATTCAGTTTCGCTCTTTTGCCGCAGTCAACCCCGGGGCTGCAGGGCCCTGGCTGCGATGCCGAGCGCACAAATATCCAGCGGCACTCGAGATTCCATCTCGACGCTGAACTGCGAAGGAATCCGACGCGTGCGCGAAATTTTACGTGTCGTTTCTCGATCGTCGGAAATGCATTCTTTTGGAGTTAGGGGGTGAGGCTCGGTGAAGAATTATTGCGTGATCGTGTTTTTCATTGCTTCGTAACATTTACATTTATTTCCCCAAAGCGTGATGCATGCGTAAACAAGTAAAGCAAGCGCTTTGCTAGCTTGCGTGTCTTGTAATAATTATGATTTAAACTTCGAAGGCGCTCAATCTCGAAAACGACTTGGAGGAGTGAGGAACCAAAGGTGCAAGTGTGACATCAGCCAGGCAGCAAGCCAACACCCAAAGGGTAGTTTTGGTGGATCACAGCATTTGTGCGATCCATCAACCCCCGCCTCCGCAGTACTGGATTACAGGCGTGCACCAGGTATCTTAAGCTTCATTAATGAAGAAATGTACTTTTAAACTACTGTCAAGCGTTTGAGTGAAGTCTCTTACAACGGCATTCCCAAAGGGTTAAATACAAATTCAGTGCATCGGCATCACTGGAGCACTGAGATGTAGTGACAAAATGATGATTAAAACTAAAAAAAATCTAATTTAATGAAGCTTCAAACTCGTGTCAAACAGCCTGGTCCACACAGTCTGGACATATTTGGGTTTTTTTGGGTTGCATCGTATGTACCAAATCCGTTAACATTCTAATTGGTGAATTGTTACCACCTTATTAAATGTGCGTTTTGTAAAAAGTTATCTGACAGCACGAATAAAGTGACCATGCAGTTGTTCCGTCTTCCTTGCTAATTTAGTACAACACTTGCTTGCCATAAATGAACCACAATACGTTGCCGATCACGTCAAGGAGCATAAACCATAATGCGAACTCCGGTCAACTTCGCACCGGCTTTTGGATAACCATTGAACAAAGATGGTCACTGCATCGCGCACTTTCAGATGCACTTTTACGTTAGTCTGGAATGCTCCTCCCGATGTTAGGAAGCCACTGGTGCTATGCATTTTGAAATCTAGATTGAAAACTAATTTCTTTAGAACTTGTTTTTCTGTTAACTTTGTCCTTCCCCCGCACCTCCGATTATAATTATCACGGTTGGCTACGTACGGTGCCAAGGAAGTTCAACATAAAACAGAACAGAGTAGTGGGACCCTGGGTAATCGTAGCTTTGCCCAAGGCAAATCATTATTATTAGCCTCCAGCAGACCAATGGCACCACAAACACTGCGCAAGTTATATCTACTGCGCATTGATCTACCAGCCACTAACTACCACACCAGTTCCATCAGACAGCAATTGTAATGTGTGGTGACATTAACGAGAACTGGCCATGGTGACCCTTTGACCTTTTGACCTCGGGTTCTTGGTGGCCGTTAGTTCGTCCGAGTCGAATGTCACTTGCCAAGCGGACGCAGCAGGACCTTTCACTGCTCCACCACTCCAGAGAAATGAACCAACTTGTGATTCATCTTCTTGGTTCTTTCGGTAAAGTCACGTAGAAGGGAAATAATAAAATAATAAAATAAAACATCATTAAATAAATGATATTGCATCACGTAGAATAATAATAAAAATCAACCCATAATAATTTTTTTTATATTATTTTATTAAGCTTTATTCTAATTATTTTATTATTTCCCTTCTACGTGATTTAATATAAATTATTTTATTATGTTTTATTTTTATTATTTTATTATTTCCCTTCTACGTGACTTTACCGAAAGAACCAAGAAGATGAATCCCTGCAGTCACGAAAGCTTTAAATCGAAATTCAACTTGTGATTTAAAAGAAATTTGAGTTTACAGCTCTTAAAGCGAATTAGCTGCGGGTTGCATTAAATTCCTCAAGACCTCAGGAGGCTCGTTTCAGATGAGCCAAACAAAAATATATATGTATTTCAGCGATGACCATGCCCTGTCGGTGCTTATGCAAAAGTCTTATTGCCAGCATCCGAACCGACCTTGCACTATGCGGCTACTCTCCGCTGTCTCCCCGTAGAGCAGCGTGTACTTTGTTTCGTATTTTGGCGAATGTCCTGAATTTCATGCTGACTTAATATGATTTGACATCTCGAATGTACTCATTTATTTATTATTTATTCCCCAGCTGCGTCGCCGAAGCACTCGAGCTGGAGGTCATTGTCACATCCGTGTGTGTGGTTTTTTTTATAGCGCAGAGTCCAAGTGGCATGTGCGCAGGGGGCCAATGCCGCAATAGCTGCTGGTCGCATGCCGTACACAGCTGAACCCTTGTGCCTCGTCTCCAGAGGTGGACTTGCCCTCAATAGCTGCCTTGTGTGGTCCTTGGTGTGATCACTGTGGTTTTGTGGTCGTGGCCTCAAAGCCGTGCGAGGATTTATCGAGAGTCGTCAGTGCATAATGGTTGCAACAGGATGGGTGGGGAGGGGGGGCTAATCGATGTTGTTGACAAATAAAATATGCTGAGTTGCGCTCGGCATGAATAGCACGCGGGGCCAAAGCTAATCACCTTTGAGGCTAATGGAATGTGCTTAGACCTCCTGTTAAGTCAGCTTAATGTCATCCTTCTTACATGCACTTGCCAACACCTGTAAAGGTCAGCCCGGCACACAGTCTTCACTTTGCAGGCAGATTCACCCCCCTCCTGCCGTTCTCTCAAAGGACGTTTAGCTTAATCTTCTGTGATGGCCAGGTGGACTGGAGGAGATTAAAATGGCTTTGCTTTAGCCCATCACATGCGATTCCTTAGTTTCTACATTCCACTCCGGTTTACATTTTCATGGCAAGGCAACAACTTGTTTTTATGGTTGCCCTTGATTTGGAGTCGAATGCTCGGCACCGCTGTGTTTTGATCGCCGGTCCTTGTACGCGAGCCGTAACGTCGACAGCAGACCAGCTCCCTTTCCATGCCTCGTGACTGAACGGTGCAGCGTGTCCTGCAGCGTTTGTTTTAGTGTTGTTCCGCCGCGATGTCTCGCGTGTTTTTCTTCATTGTTGCTCTGCAGTATATGTCGACCGTTCCGTCATAAGCCGCGGGAGTTGAGATTAACGCACCTCTTAATTTTTCATGCAGCAGAGGGTGAGGGAGAAAAAAAAATCGCGCGCACGTAACACAAGAAAAAAACCCGCCGGCTGCACTTCAGGGGTGCCTCTTGCTGCATGTCAATTACAGCGGATATCGAGTTTACCCTAATCAAAAGCACTTGCAGGTGGATGATCCCCAGAAAGGCCAATAATCGTAATGCTTTGCAATGTGCATCCTGCGCACGTCTGCTGATTAACTGTAATGGTGAGGGATTTTTCTTTTTACAACGGCATACAAAATTGTCAAGAGACCGCATCAGTGCTTCAGTGCCTCCACCGTTGTTAGCCTCGTAGGATCCAGAGGCAAGCGTCTGTTAAGACTGCATGGCACACTAGTGTTACCTCCACCAAGAACACCTGACCACCTTTGTTTCCCCAGTGAGAATGTTTTACCAACATAAGAGTCATTGTGCCTCATTTTCCCACCTAGAAATTCTGTTAATTGCCCTGATTTGCCATCAACATGTGATTCGAGAATTTGTTTTTTCTCTTCGAATTGTGGTGCACAGGAGAATCCCCGTGGGGCTGTGGGTGGCACGGACTACATGCGACATGCATACGAATTGACAATAATAGAAAATTTCGCGCGCACGATTCGATGGCGCATGTGTCGTGAGTGCAGGAATCAATGTATTCATTTAAGTCGACCGAATGGATAGGCCCACGACTGGTTGGGTGACATGGCACCGATTGTTGTTGCGCGTGGCCACGAATCGAATCGAAACGCACACACGGTCACTCTATTATTTGATACCGAGGGGACAATCTCGGCAAACACCTTTTGGCCAGCAGTGTGGTTATTGTGAATGGACGCTCCTTGGATAATCTGCCTCGTGCCGCAAAATAAATACATTCTGTATTGTGCGTGGGAGTGAAGGCGGTGGCGGGGGGGGGGGCAGCATTGTTGCAATACTTTAGAGGTATTTGCGAAGGTGGCTTGTAAAATAACACTGGCCCCTTCTGCTGACATTACACCTACGCCGTAATGAAGTGCTTGCGCGTTTTTGAGTGTTGCAGGTTACGCGTAGGTGATCGCCGTCAAGCTAATAATTACTCGGGCAGATGTGCGCGGATCTGGTACGGATGGAGCGATGACCCTCACGCGTGCATAGAACAGAACGTGCGCTTACGTAACGCATACCAGCAGAATGAATTGACATCTCCGAAACGCCCCTTCGTATTTTTCTGTCTATTGCGCTTGTTAAAACACAGGGAGGTGCCACTGAGTCTCAAGACTCTTTTTCAGGAGGATCCTGCCGAGTGTTTGCAGAGGTGGTGTTGGGGGTGGCGATTTTACTGTGATTAATGCCAATTGAGAAATTAGCAAATTATTTTTATTTGCAGGCAAAATCATAAGTTAAATCCGTTTCTTGTAAACAATAGCGTTTGCCCTCGTTTGCCTGATGGCATTGAAAAAGAGACAATTTGATTTCGAGAAAAAAAATAGCTACATCTTCACCAATGTTAGTAGTCATTTTGTAAAATAGTTTTAGCTTTCAGTAACCACTATCAATCTCACCATCAACAAAACGTAATTGCTCAGAACGGTTTGGAAGATATTTATTGCACCCATTACTCAATGGCCCAAACATTTTAATGCAGGGCCCTCTTAAAGAAATTGTCTTGACTTGTCGAGGATTTTCTGGATTAATTTAGTGGTGTTAATATTAAAGTGAACACACACACACACACACGCCGCAAACCGAATGCTCCACCCGGATTAACCATACAATTTCATTACCTCCAATGCTCAATGGCCAAACGTTTTAATGAAAAGCACCCTTCTGAGAAAAAAAAAACATTCAGTGGGACTATCCTGGATAAACAAGAGTATTCATTACACACGGGCACGCCGAAAAAACAAACGCTTCGGGATTAAAGAGTTTCGCCCAAGGGTTTTTTTTCCTGCCACCTTCGAGGTGCCTACTGTGTATTTTTAGCACTCTGTTGTGCTTGTTAGGCTGTTAGTAAGTGGCATCCTAGCAAGCGATTCACTGATCTCCCGTTTGCCATTTGAAACGTGCAGCTGCTGGTGTGGATCTGAGAGCAGGTGCACACTTGTGTGGGGGATACCACCCCCACGCCCCCCCCTCAAGAGGCATCGCTTGCTTGGCGCACTAACCGCAGACGCTCATTCCCTTGGAATTCTGTGTGTTGTGACTGCCATCTGCGACGCCGTCGTGCGTTTTGCAGTGGCCACACGCCCCCCCCCCCCCGTGCTGTCGCTATGAGACTTTGGGACCGTGCCTGACTCGCGTCCCATCTTTTTTTCCAGGAAAGCCTCTCGTGGTTTTTCTCAGGAGGGTTCCCCGCATTTTGATTTTTGGCCGATTTTAACTTCACGAGTAAATCGGCGGCGTGCTTATTGTGATTGCGTGGTGGGAGAAAATCGGTGCCTTGGAAACCAGCGGTATGCATTGTGAGGGAATACAACTCCTCGATCGGTCTGCACAGACGGGTTTATGAATGTCTCTTCTGTACTGCCGTCTTGTGGCTACATCTGTGGTAAATCGTCTGTTCTTTGCAAAAAAAATCCCAGTTTCTTAGGACAATAGACTGACAGATTGGTCTGATCTAGGTATAATTTTTTCAAGTCGAGTAATGTTGCTTTTATGTCGATTTCTATTTTTTATGTAATATTCATATGTAGATTTCACGTTTTTTTACGTAATATTAATGAGGTTTTTTTAATCTCTTTAATCTAGAGTGTTAATTGCATTGCTTAGAAATCCAATTACGGCTGGAAGTATGTTGCATGTTTTTACTTTTTGTATGTATCGAGGTTGCAAATTATTAAGTGAAAATAAAGCTTGTTCCCAATTAAAGTATTTTAAGAGTAAATTTAGGTTGACAGTTTTGAGTGTCACTTTTACCCAACGTTCCTCGATATTTTGTACGAAAACCCATCTGCATCACAGAAGTTTATATGCTGTGCGATAATGAAGTGATAACAACTTCGTGCAAATAGTGGCAGGCAATGTACTTGGCTGTTAAATTATGTAGACGCATACGTTGTCCGACTGTAAGCTACTGCATACAAATCATCATTATTACTACTGTACAATATATACACACTTTGCCCAGTAAAGCCTCATTGAGTCTCAATACTCTTTGCATGAGGGTCTGTGGGGCTTCTTGGCCATTACCTCTCCCGAGTCTTTTTTTAAAGATAATAGATCAAAATATAAAAGATATATATTTTTTATATTTACACTGGAGGAATCAGATCGGCTATAACGCTCTTTTTCACGGATGTCCAGTCAGGCCAAGTCACAACAAACAATACAAAAACACGATAGGCGTGCAAAGTATAGGAAAGGTAAAAAAAATAAAAAATATTTACACAAATAAAACTAAACAATTTTTTTTATCTTACCAGGTGAAGCCTACTTGGCTATTAGCTTTTTCAAAAGTGACCTGGCCACAGATGATAGCTCAACGAAGTGGCTTATCACGTGCAAATTCATAGCAGCAAAATCATCTAAATAATCTCAACCGATATCTTGATTGCCGAAAGAGAGCGCTAGTCCACACGTATGAGATGGCAACACTGAAAAGTGCGCACGGATGAATTCCCAAACTCATTTACTTCCGCATCCTCTCCTCCATCCACCTTGCAGCCCAGCGAGGTTTTTTTGAGTTTCACACCACACGTGGCACTCATCCACCCATTCTGACCCCCACCCCTGCCCCCATGTTCCTGGACAACAGACGTGCGTTGCCACCATCCTCAGCTGAATCCACACTTGGCTGGGCACGGGTTTAACAATCTCTCGCATTCCGACGCGTTTGGTATTTATTGAGAGTGGGTGCAGAGCGAATGCCCCTCTTACGGGCCGTATAGACGTTTAATACACTTCCTGTGCAGGTGTAACTTTTCTCTTGTTTAAAAACTCGCTATATTTTATAGGGCTTGGGCAACGGCCAGGTTTTCCTGCCATAGCTGCGCCGTCTCTCAAAGACGTGCAATATAAACTTTCTTAAAGCACCGTTCGGCGCGCTTCTTTCTTCGTGGGTCATTGCCCGCGTCACTCAGCCAGGTTGAGCCGAGTCGGCGGTTCGATCCCGACATCTGCCCAAGCAACACCGGCGTTTTGTTACGCGCGTGCATCGACCAAACGGATCCATTGAAATCAATTCGTTTGGTCAAGAAGCATCCATTTCACCGTTGGTGAATTGATTATTTACGGTGTGTCCAAATTACGTGAGCAATATGCCAACGTCACACTATATCTTCTTAGCGGTGCTAACACACCTGTGCTAAACAAGACAAAGCAATATGAAACAATGCGAACGAGACGGTCAAAACTAAATGACAAATAACGGTGAACCGCATGTTGGCAAATGGGTACTTGCAGCAAATCTTTACCCCTCTTCTCGACAACGCGCCAAATCGCTGGGCGGAAGGGGTGAAATTACCGCGTGCTTTGTTAGTGCTGTCTTCTGTGACCTAGCGCTGGGTGGAACCTCTGCATGGTCCTCCTGCGTGCTCTTCTGCCTTGCTCTGTGAATGGTGGCTTTATGCTAATACGCATTTTAACGATCGCCTGCAAAATAGATAATCGAGGTGTTTGCGATCGCCGCCCCCCCCCACCAGGAACACAGCAGTTATCGTGAGAGCCACGTCGGACGTGATCACATCTCTTAACCTCGCGTTTCATCTCATCGGAAAATAATTCTCATTAAAGTGGCTTCTAGAAATGTGGCTCGTCAACAACAGAGGGGAGTAAAATTATAATTAACAAGACCAAAGATGTCTGTGCTCAAGCGCTTTGCATCAGGCTGTAAGTCCAAAGCATGTACGTCATGTGCATCTTATTATTATGATTGGTGTATTATCTGATGGCGTTTCAGATTGCCATGAAGGCTATGGATTGAACATACAGCCCAAGAAATCGCAACGAGGACCATGCCACCCTGCAGATTTGTTTGTCGCTCAGATCTTGCCTGCGTGCCGATCCGTTGTTTGCAATAGCATTGGCATGCGTGTGAGAAGGACACGTGGCATTTGAATTTTAACCGGCAGGGCTGGTATATCATCTTTATAGAATACGCCAAATATTTCAGAGAGGAGAAATTGCATTATCGAGGTGACAAATATTTAGTCATAATTAGAAAGGGAGAGAATGGAACAAACATAAAAAAAAACCTCGACACGTTCGTCAGTAACACTGGGGCCCTAAAAAGCAAACGTGTGCAATTGGCGGCGTTTCAGGCAATGGCCTTTATTCATTTATATTTTTTCTTTCAAGGCAGTTTCATTGCCAAATGTATACAGTTTTTAAGTCCTTTATATTAAGTTCGCTTGCTTGCGCGCTTACAACCGTGCAAATCTTTCGGTCGTTTTTTAACCCACTTCCCGTGATCCAATCGAGCTGATATTTTGCACACAGACTCGTTGTGCGTGACAATTAATTTTCGTGAAAATTTTTTTCCAAAATTTTACACTTTTTAGGAAAAAAAAAAGATATTTAATTACCAATTGCTTAATGGTGGCAGACAATCATCTGACCCATAGGTGGCAGCCATCTCAAGCTAGAGGACGAGAGGACTCTAGCCACCATGCATATAAAGGATTTATAGTGAAAAACTTTGTTTTTACGGGTTAATTTTTTTTAATTCTTGCTTGTTGTGCACCCCTGCTATTGCAGCAGCAACATCGCAAAGTACATTTTTGAACATTTTATAGTTTATCTTTCCTAAGAGTGTGCCGTAGCTAAGCACACTCATGATAACCTGGGTTATAAGAGTTGTGGGTTTATAAATGTACTTAGTTGGCAAGCATTGTTTGTCTCCTGCTATTAGCCAGATACAAATTTTACCATAATGGCTGCATAGCAGTGCTCCAGTATTGATTCAGAAACTATGAATGAGGATGATGATGGTCATACAGTGCTAAGTGTACATTTCTTAGCAAAGCTTTCCCCCTGAGTGTGTGTGTGTGGGATTTTAAATAGAATCATTTGACATTACCGAGTTCCCTGTTTAATGTGTAAGGTGAACGTGCGCGTGATTTGTAGCGCGTGCCCATAACCGTTGTGTCAGATGCGGTTTGATAAATGAATGATTGAGGAATTAATGAATCCCTATTGACGTTGAGTCACTGCGAGAGGCGTGAACAGGTTAATTTCTGATGCGTATGCAGACTGAAATGAAAACGCTTTTTTTTACATCTTATTGAAAATTATACACGTGCAGAAACGTAAATTCCACAATTAAACACAACGCCAATTAATATTTAATCAGCGATCAATAGCAATTTCCCTAATTGACCACATGAAACGCGTAAAGCCGTTGGTCAAATTAAGACGGTCTTATGAATAATTCAATCCCATTTGGGGATTTGGCTCACCTACAGATGAGTAATAATTGCTAAAGAATGTTTGTTCCGGCAAGACCATTGAACGGGTGTGGGGGGGGCATGGTCGTTTCTTCTCATGTGCACGCACGCTCTCTCGTCTGTTGGAAAACAACGGCGCTCGATCGTGTTTAAGGTTAAATTTATGGGCACCTTTATTGGCGCTGGCCCAAGCTAACCGGTTGAGTGTGTTGGACGCGACCGTGCCAAGCCCACGATATTATTGCTGTGCTCACTCCAATCTGGCCTCCCATCTGTTTACCCATTTGGCCGCGTCACTCCAGACGACGATGACGGAAGAGGAGGATGGCGAGTGTTCGGTGCAAAATCTGGCCGCCTTCTCTTCAAACTTCGTCATTCGAGGTGCTGGGCCGCCGTGTTTCTTGTTGCCCGACCTAGTTAGGCATCCGCCCCATGGTCAGCTCATTTAACTTTCCAAGTTACTCGCACTCGCCCATTCTTTTGTCCAGCGTCATGTGCCATGGTGGCGAGATGTTAACTGCCTTGCCTGGTTTACAGGAGGAGTTGGTGAGTTCGATCCCGACCCTGACGATTCCTGTATATTTGGAGTTTGCGTGTTCTCCTTGTAGTCACGCGGAGTTTTCTCCAGGTCCTCCATTTTTTTCCTCCACATTTAGAAGCATGCTTTTAGAGTAGTTGGCTGCTTTACATTTCCACGTGATAAGCCACTTCATTGAGATATCATTTGTGGCCAGGTTGCTTCTGAAACAGAGCTATATAGTTCAGTGGTCCTTGCCTTGTGAAATAAAATAGTTTAATCGTTTTTATTACGTAACATTTTTGAGTTTCAACTGTTACATAACAATCTTCCCATGAAGCTGTATTTTTAAAAAAACGTATTTTCATCACTATCTTTAGTCCATCATATTTTACACCCGTGAAATGTTCATCTAGTGCGATTGGAGCAGGTGGATCAGGTGGTATCTTGTGTGTAGCCTCTCTGATTGTTATCAGATTACAAGAGCTCTGGTTTGGCTCAGTAGATTAGAGAAATGCCCTTGCCCTGCCTAGCACCAACCATCCAAATCATCTGCTTGTAATCAACTCCCTAAGCACCCAGATAAGCCATTGAAAAAAACATCAATTTCAATTGAATTGTGCCCTAGATTTTACAAATTAATTGCACCCCAACATTATTGCTTCATATCAGAAGAGTGAGCTTATATATACTGGCAAATCCTGAACAGTGTAATGAGTTAAATATTCATGTGTCCACATACCGTGCTATGAGGGCCCATAAGGCTGGGAGGGAATAATGTGGTCATTTTATAAATTACACTTTTCCATTTTTTGGTCTCATCTACTCGCTGTTCATGCAATAATATTCTCCATTGGAGGCTTCCTTTTAACTTTATTCCTACATATTCTCCCTCTGAAGTGGCTTATCCGAAATTTACTTGCTATAAAGAACGGGCAGGTTTTTTTTTTGCCGATAGTGGAAGTTTTACGGCCATATTCATCTTTTATTTGCGCAGCTCAAAACTTAATGGAATAAATTTATGCTCCCCGCATAAAGTGTGTCTGCAAGAACGCACGTTCACTGCGACACCGTTAAATGTTCATTTCAATCAACGTGTTACTTGTTGAGAATGTTTCAGAGATGTCTCACTTCATTGTTTTCGTAGAACGTCAGCCTACCATCAGTGGGGACGCCCAGACAGTCGGGTCCAATGATCCTTTCATCAACATCATCATCCTCATCCTCCCTGATCAATAAATGCAAGCACTGTCTATAGCTACGTAATTAGTGAACCGTTTTGCTGGAAAAATATATTTTTCTGTGCACGCAGAAAAATATAGTTTTAGACAGCAAAAGCACACTGGGAAGCCCCTGATTGTTTGCATGGCAAGGTGACGGCAGCAATCTTGCAATGTTCGAGCGCACACCGCCTGTGTGTGTTGAGCACCGGCTCATCAAGAGTTGGATTTGTGACCTGTTCGTTTTATGCAGCAGCGAGGTTACTAAACATCGGTTTCAAGCTAAGCAACGCTCGCCAGTGCAATGTAGCCCACCGTCCTGCTGTTAATTGTGCACGTTTGCTGAGAAGCCCTCCACGTGCATTGTGGGGGACAATTTGGCACGAGCCTGAGGCTGCACACACAGCTTCAAATAGTTTACATAGCGGATGAGCAACTCCAAGATTTGCAATAAAGAGTTGGGTCCCTCTGATCACTCCCACACGCAACGTGACGTGCTGCGCTCATCGTAGGGGGGGTGGTTCTGTGACAACGCACTACATTATTAATAATTACCCGTAATGTTTGTTTAAATCCCTGCCGCGTTGTTTGTATGGCAACGCGAAGAAAACATAATTTTGATGCAAATTTAGGCCATGTTGTTTAAGAGGGAACACTTTCACGCTGCCAGGTTCCCCCATAAATGTGCGATTTAGAGCGATAACTGGCAGAGACGATTAAGCAATCTTTAACGAGTTTCTTTTTGTTGGTGAAATATATTTGCTGTGAATGTGTTTTACGTGAGAAAAATCAGAGAAATGTATTGGAGTTTTTGGATTTTTAAAACTGTACAAACAATGCATTTTAATATTTGTTATCTTTCTTGAAATTTGAGCCAGTTTTCGTTACAAATGGGCTATTGGCATCATGTTATGAGGCAATGTGTCCATCCAGAAGCCTCACGGTGCATTGCAAACCACCCATACGTTGGAGTGACCTGCTGAAGAGGAACTCTTAGAACTTCTTCTGAAATGCCTTCAAGTGACCTTTGTTTATCCACGTGTTCGGTCTGCTGCACTTTCCCACCTAAAACTGAACTAAACTATTTGTTTACCAGGTCAAGGCCACTGCACTTTTTTTTCGAGGCAACCTGTCCAAACATGGTAGCTCATCGAAGTGGCTTATCCTATGTGAGAATTATAACATAAACGCATGTTTCTAAATGTGGAGGGCAAAACCGGAGGATCAGGAGAAAATTACACGCAGCCACGGGGAGAGAGAAGATGCTAACTCCAGATATGAAGGTGTGGGATTGAATCCACGACCACCCAGGCGAGGGAGATAACATCTCGCCACCGAGGTGCCACCTGCCTTGCTAAAGAGAAATGTTCATCACGTGGAAGATGTTTCTCGCGTGGGGAATTCTCTAGAGCTAAAAGTTGGGCCACATTAACTGGAAAACCAAATTTTATATATTTTTCTTCTTGGTTCTTTCGGTAAAGTCACGTAGAATGGAAATAATAAAATAATAATATTTGTTCTTTCGGTAAAGTCACGTAGAATGGAAATAATAAAATAGAACCAAGAGAACCAAGAAGATGAATTCCTGCAGTCACGAAAGCTTTAAATCGAAATTTACATATTTTGTTGTGCAGTTATTGGTGACTTGGTTAAGACCACAAACGCATTACACTTGAAATCCTAATTTAATCACAGAAAATATTTAAATAGCGAGTGTGTGATTAGACCAAGAAAGGCTGAGCTATTGGTCAGGTGTGGCCCCTTGATATGTCAAATTGATTGTCGTGTAAAGGCGTAATTGTCAGTCTTTTGCCATTCAGAGATTACCCAAATTTAGCTTCAAATGTAGATTGATAGCTTAGTCCCAGTTTAGCTGGTTTAAATTCAACAAAACAGGCATGTGAAACAAACATTAAATAGTATCCATGTTTTACAGACCATCTTTTCTCAAGGCTCGACCAGTAAAATACTTAAATTAATGTAATTGTCCACACTCAGCAGCTGTAGCCGTTTAATTTGCTTTTTGTAATGCTAATAAAAAACACACTGAGAATAAACTGACCAATAACACCTGCAAACAAGTGCTTTTCCTCCAATTTGCAGTGTCAAAGACTAGGTGGTAAATACTGATGCAAATAATTTCCTGCCATTTTTTTTATTCCTTGACTGTAATTTTCAGTCAAATTTTGGGCTGGGAGCTCTCCTCCCCCACCCACCCACTCACCTCCCTCCCCGCCCGCCCGCCTCCCCGCTGGTGCAGGGGATTGTGAGCACTCCATCACAAAGCGAGCCATATGGCCTGTCTGTACATAATAACCCCCATCATATTACGCTGATGTAGGAGTGAGTAACGGCCGACCGTGGTTGCTGCATTCTTATTAACCGTTTTCTGCACGAGCCATCGTTTACGAACGGCCGGAGCTAAATCGCAGCTTCTCCGTTGCTCTGCCCTTTTGTCTTTTTTTCCCCCGCAGCGGCACGGCTGTTTGAACCTACACGGCAGGCTTCCCTGCGCAGTGAACGGGTGTGAGACCTGTCCGCTGTATGCCTGCGCCGTAGCCGTTTTTTGGTGAAAACTCTGACCTAAAACCGCAGTCGTTTAACGTGTCCATTCCGATTGTTTTCGACCGCCGCTGCGACGTAAATAGGAGGGAAAAGCAGAGGCGGAGGGAAATTAAAATAAAAGTTACGACGTAATTTCATAGCTGGGTGGGTTAAGCCAGGCAGGAGGCAGCAATATGGAATATGCACGCTGATTTACTGGCTCGTGCAGCCTTGTGTGAGGAATCGAAACGGTGTGCGAGGAGCTCGCCGGATATTAAGAGCGGGCCTCCGGTCGCAAACTGCGCTGAATCGCCGCGAGGCCGTTGCGGGATACGGACGACGTGTGTGACCCCAGGCGTCACGCACCCCCCGTACCGTTCGTGGCACCACCGCAAACGTCAATTTGTCAACAAGTATCCAGGTGGTTCATTGGGCACTAACACCTTTACCAGAGCACTGCGCCAGCATGTGGTATATATGTATGCCGGTGTTGGAATATGGGTTGCAACTGCCTGTTAATAACTTCACACGCAAAAATTCAAACGCTTTATACTGTAAGTTATATAACTTGCAATTTGACTTGTTCCTCTGACTGTGACTCATCTCTATATTAAAAATAAATATGCCTACTTTTCTATGCAGCGTCTTCAGATTTGGTTCCCTTTTGATGCCACTGTAGACAATACATCCTTATTGAATTGTGATTGAAGGGACTTCAGAAGTAATAATTAAGAAACTCATCATTTATTTTTTAACCAGGTAAGGCCCACTGAGCCATATAGCTCTTTTTCAGAAGCGACTTTGCCACAAATGATAGCTTAACGAAGTGGCCTATCATGTGGATATTTTTAGCAGCCAAACACTCTCTATAAACGCGTGTTGCTAAGTGTGAAGGCACAAACCGGAGGACCCAGACAAAAAAATCCACGCAACCACAGGGAGAATATGCAAACCCCATATATGCAGGCGTCAGGGTCAGGATCGAACCCATGAGCTCCTGCATACCAGGCGAGGAAGTTAACCTCTCGCCACGGTGGCTCCCATAAGTATGAAGTATCTTCGACGAGCGGTGAAGGTTCCAAATGTCAATGTTTTCACCTCGTGGAACGATGCTGATAAGCACGGTTGGATGGTAATTAGGATCAAAAAGGACGAGAGAGTTGTATATAGTGGTGTCTTATTTCATGGACGTGCAAACCCACCACGATGTGATCGCACTCAACAGAGGATGTGCAGAATGGGGTTTTCTGCAACAACAACAACAAAATAGGGCGAGCTGACTGGCCCAGGTTGCCCTCAACAAGCACCGTAAACAAAATCGAAATCTGAGTGCCACATTTTTTTTTTAGTTTGGAGGATCCGTCAAGTAGCTTTTGGCAGCAATAAAAAAAAGGAAAAACAACGCCCACAGGTCACTTGGTCTTATTTACGCGGTTGCGCCAGTGCGTTGTGGGTGCGACCGCACGTGGCCCGCACGTTCGGCTTTGCGCCCTCTCCTCCCGTCCGCGCAACGAACCCCGCTCTGCGATCGACACCAGCTCGCGTAGCGAGCGGCTGCTGTAAATCGACGTGATTTTCATTTTTTTATTTCTGCTCGCTCGCGTTTGGTTCCTGCGCTCGGTTCTTTGTCGACGTGCACGTTTCAAGCGGAGATTCTCGTATAAATGGCGTGCTGTTTATACTGCGTGCGAGCGTGAGTATACAGTAATGCTGCTGCCCTCATTACCTCGTCGCCTTCAGTTGCGATTAGCGATTCTCAACAGCGCTACCTCTCAAAAATGTTTGCGTGCATAAATGAACTCGTTACATTATGAATCTGCGATGCTGTTTACAAGCAAAAAATGCATTGAGCATAAAGCGACTAAATATAATTGCTGTGAAACAAATTACAGAAGTTGGGTCATTTAAAAATAATACTGCATCGCTAAAACGAGCAAAGAGAACCCATAAAACATGCATATATCAATTACCTTGCATACATATTTACGTGAGTGTGTGTATAATATGCAAAATCTAAGTGTGTGATTGCCACACGATCGTCTGGCGTCTACGTACATGGAGCGCATGTGCTCTCTTTCCTTGGACCGCTGAAGCCCTCGCATTTGGCGGCTCTGCTCTCCCGTCCACATGCTGTTGCGAACTTTCTCTTCGCCTCGGTCGATTTAACCCCCCGGCGCGACACTTGCCGCCCCCACCTCTGCCTGCCATATGCCAGGAATTGAACCCGTAAGGAAGCACGTGGAGAGGAGAGGCTCGCGTCAAATGCGTTGTCGACTGAGGAGTGTCTTGCGCTGCGGGTGGTTGTTCACACGCCGTGGAAATAGCTCCTCCTTTCGGAGTGTTTAGATTATTGTTTGGCTGCTGTAAATTTCCACACGGTAAGCCACTTAGTTGAGATATCATTTGTGGCCAGGTCGCTTCTGAAAAGAAGCTCATAGCTCCATGGGCTTGAACTGGTAAAATAAAAATTGTTCAGTTTCATTATTTTGGTAATTGTCTTACCTTTCCTAGACTTTACACTCCTATCGTGTTTTTGTTTGCTGTTGTAACCTTCTGACCTGCCCCCCCCCCCGCTACTGGACATCTGTGAAAACGACCTTTATAGCTCATCGGATTCCTCCTCCAGTCTGAATAAAGATTCTGATTCGGGTCTTTCGTGAGTGGTAGCAGCGACGCCCTCGGCGCGGCGCGGCGGCGGAGCAGAGATCGGCATTTTTTACGAACGGCGTCGGGGAAATCGACTGTGCGGGACGACGGTGCTCGGTGGCTCCACAGTGGGGAAGGGATTTTAGCTGCAAGCGGAGCGAGGTGCCGTGTCAATCAACGGCCGTGACACCGGCGCCTCGTACAGCTTCTAACAGGCTGTTGAGGCAAGTGCTGTTAGCAAGCACCTAATTAAAGCCAGTACAGCATACGAGGGAGGTGGGGAGGGAGGTGTGGCCAGCACAACGCCCCTCCGTCTTTGTCTCCCCAGTGTTGATGCTTACCGCACCAGGTACTCGTTTAAGGCTGAGTCGACCTGGGGGGGGGGTGGGGGCCCAGGATCGTTTCAGACATTTGTCATTGGTGTTGGCTGTGAGCTGACATTGAACTGGGTCACTGGGTTCTGATGCTCAGTGCACTAACCACTACATTAATGCTCATTTATACACACACATAGCATGGGAATGATATACACGTGATTACACACTTACATATTTTGTATTTACACGTACAAACAAACCCTTGGTCAATCCATTGCTTCGTGTCAGAGGTCCAATAAGATCTGGTGCTTTCCGGGTGATAAGGTCATATGAGCAATACAATTTAAAATTCTATAATCTCCAAATGTGTTTCTGTCTGCATATCATTGCTCCATATATATATACAGGTGCGCATAAAAATATGCATGTGCTGTATACATGCATACGTGCATGCATGCATTTTCAATATATGTATGGCGATTTCTCCATCCGGTGAATGCGTACCCATGTCATTGTATGATTGCCGTCTTATCAGGCTTATGCAAATGTAATACGCATGCAAAATATTATTTTAAATGTTACGCTTACATTTTCCTGAATCGGGGTGTTTAGGCAGGCCAGGAAAGAAGCCTCGATGGATTTGCCTTTGTTAAAAAAAGCTGGCTGTGGTAAACGATAACATCTATTTTAATCGATGAAATCAAAATCTACTGCTGTTTTGCGCACACACATTGGCCTCATGTTAATTGCATCCGTGCGTGGATGTATACGTGCGTGCGCGCGTGGATGTATACGTGCGCGTGTATGCGCGCGTGTATACGCGCGTGTATACGCGCGTGTATACGCGCGTGTATACGCGAGTTCGTGTGAAAGGGGAGCGGTAGTGTCGTGGTTAGCGCACGGCGCTAAGAACCCAACAACCGTCTGATTCCCGCTCACGACCAAAAAAGTGACGAATATTTTTTTTACATCCATGCCCATCGTCCACTGGGGAATTAGTCTCCACAAGTTCACAATCCCGTTAGGCCCCCGGAATGTAGTGCAGGCAGAGTTTTTGGAGGGCACGGAGTGCCCGCCCCTACCACCTTGCTTCCCGAGACCATAATCGTAAGCCTCCCATCTTTTTTCTGCATCACGAGGCAAGCTGCAACTAGTTTTAGATATCCAGATAAAAGTTAAAAATGTAATACTATTTTCACACTTCGAGCGTCGGGCATGCAAGAAACTGCGTACAACCTTTCTTGCTTCTTCATCATCATCGCCTTGTGTGTGTGTGTCTGTTCTGAAGTCCAGTTAGGCAGTCTACTTGGCAAGCGTATGCTTCCCACTGGAAGAAACGTCGAGGATGGTACCACGTGACGGGTGTGAACCTGGCGCATTGCGGCGTTTGCGCAGATTGTGCAATTCTTAGTGGAGGCGTTCGATGAGAGACTTTCGTTGACGGCCCTGATGGTCAGAGTGGCGGCTATCTCGGCCTTCCCCCACGAGGAAGTCGAGTGGCACGCAGTGGGATCCTCAGAGTGCTGTTAAGAATTGTCAGTGCCATGAGGCAGGAGAGGCCACCAATAAGGTCCAGGGGGGGGGGGTGTAGCTCCCTTTTACGCCTGGTGCTGAACGCTCCATTGTAGTTCTCTCTTTTGTACCCTGGGTGCGACGTGCTCCCGAGAGGCTGTCAACTCTCCAAACGCTGTCTCGGTTGGCGATCACCTCACCGCGAAGGAGGGTTTGGCAAACTACGAGCCCTTGTGGTGGACCCTCCATTTACCGTCATATCTAACGGGAAGGTCAGTGTCGCGGACTTGCCCCCCCCCCCCCCCCCTTGTTTGTCTTGAAGGTTCTTTCCGAGTTCCATATCAACCGGGAGATTAAGCGTTGTAGGAGTTTTTGCCCCACCACCTTTCTGCTCCCCGGCAGAAGCAAGGCTTCATTGGCTCGACCCGGTTCGTTGGTCGTTGATCTTCTGTCTCTTCTCTGTCTGCCAACGTGGAGTAAGGCGGAGCAGCTGTTTGTGTTGTAGAGAGAAATAAAATGGGGGGGGGGTGGGAGGTGGAGGCGGCGGCTTCCAAACAGAGGGTGGCTACATGGCGTGTTGCAATGCATCCAAGAGGCGTGTACGAGATCAAGGGGCGCGGCAGAGTCGAGCGACGTAATCCGTATTCCACCAGGGCCACGTCGTCAGGTGTCCTGGGCTAGCAAAGGATGTCGTGCCGCTGGCATGAATCTGCAAGGCCGCGGTGTGGAGCTCCCCCCCCCCCTCCTCCACCTCACATGTTTACCAAAACACTGCAGGCCTAATTTGTGGGGGTGGGGGGGGGCTCAAAACGGCCGATTTTAGGAACGCGGTGCTCTCGACCGCGGTGACCCAGTAAGAGCTTCCTGCAGGTTAAGATCCTTTTTCTCGCCTCTGGCTTAGCTCTGTCTTTAATTCACTTGTGTACAGTCTGACCGTGTCGGTGGCCATTGTATAAATAAACAGGGTTTTAGCAGCTGCGTTAAACCCAGTTTTCATGGTTGGCCACCCGGCACGCTCCACATTCGTCCACATTCCCCGCAAAAAGGGTTCCCACCTTCTCTAATGCCTGGGCGGCGTGTATCTGGAGTGTGTGCCGGTAAGGTGAAGTGCACAGTTGTGCTTGGCTGGATCGTTTTGTTGAGTTGCCATTGTTATTGTCTGATTGGTCTGTATCTCATGGCGACGAGATGTTAACTACCTCGCCTGGTATACAGGAGGGCGTGAGTTCAATCCCGACCCTGACGCCTGTATATTTGGAGTTTGCATGTTCTCCCCGTGGCCACGTGGATATTTTTCTCCGGATCCTCCGGTTTTTCCTTCCACATTTAGAAACATGCGTTTAGTGTATTTGGCTGCTGTAAATTTCCACGTGATAAGTCACTTCGCTGGCTATCATTTGTGGCAAAGTCGCTTCTGAAAATAGCTATATAGCTCCGTGGGCCTTACCTGGTAAAATAAAAAAAAATGTAGTTTAGTTGACCTTGTTAATGCATCTCACAGATCCGGGTTGCCGTCACGTAACCTCCTTAAATCGCTAGGTTATACACGTGCTTTTGGAACCCATCTCGCTCGGTTCGATTGTCAGCCATGGGTTAAGGGAGTCTTCCCCTAGGTTCACTCGGCCTTAAAGGTGTGCTTGGACCGCTGTGTAAACATCAGCACTGGGGGACACAAACGCGGCGGGACGTGTGATGCTGGCCGCACCACGCCGCCACGTGCCAATCTGACACGAGATAGGTGCTCGCTTAAGAGCACTTGCCTCAATCGTGTTTCATGGTTTTGCAGGCGATATTTGTGTGTCCGCGCGGGTGTGCTCTTGGAGATGCACGTGCTTGGAATTACATTGCGAGATGGGAACAGGAACGCATGGTTGGAGAAGATACGCAGGTTAAAGATTTTGACCGCACAGAAAAGCAAGTGGGCTCTGACAAAGCATGTCAGGAGAAGGGAGGATTGGAAGTGCTCTAGACCCACGGCGGAGTAGCAGCCAGCAGAGCGACCATGGCCAAGATGAAGCTGTCAACGGCCCGTGACAATTACCTGGGCCTCCCCTAGGTCGACTGGGCCTCAAATGAGTACGTGGTGCGATGTGTAAACAAAGTCGGCCGAGCATGGTGCTGGCCACCCCACCCCCGTTGCGTGCCTTGTCGGCCCTTCACAAAGGTGCTGCTCGCTAACAGCACTTTTACCAACCGTCTGTTAAGGCTATCCACGGGCGGGGGGAAATATTTGTGTTCTCTGTGCTGTTGATGCAGAGCGGGCCGTGGCGCTGCACCAGGTGCGAGCCATAGAGCAGAGGCACACACAGGAGCTGGCAACGCGCGCCGAGGGTGGCCCCTGGGGAACGGGGGGCCCAGACGACCTCATCGTGCTCTACAACCGCGTGCCCAAGACGGGCAGCACCTCGTTCACCAACATCGCGTACGACTTGTGCGCCCGCAACAAGTACCACGTGCTGCACATCAACACGAGCCGCAACAACCCCGTCATGTCGCTGCAGGACCAGGTGGGCGTCTACCGCAAAGCACTCTTGCCAGGCGCGTGACGACGCGTCGATTCCCTCAAGCTCGGGCGATACATCGAACGAACAATTGTGGGCGTTAGCGATCGATGTTTTTCTGTTGGAGGGTGTCGCATGTTAATGTCGTTCAACGTCGCCCGCCCCCCCCCGCCGCAGCCGCTAGATAGAGGCACAACGGTCTGCTGCAGTGTGGTGAAATAGAATTGATTGCGCGAATTGAAACGTGATCATGAACCACGATGATTAAATCGGCAGGAGGGGGGGGAGTATTGTTACACCCCTAGTGACAGTCCCACACCCCCTAGTGACATGGGTGAATGGTTCCTTCCCTGCCGGGATACGTTAAACCTAGGGTTTTGTGAGCTCGAAAATAAATAGTTTTCATAATCGCGTTAATTAAATTCTTTCATTTATTTGTAATTCACGTATTGTGTCGAGTGTTATCGTAGTAGGTATTTGCATTTCTATTAAAATAAATTGTCGCTTATCAAGATGGTAAACAAAAGAATGTAATTACATTTCTCATGGCATGCAGTAAGCAACAGACCAGCTGTCGTAGAAAATATAGAAATCTTTAAATCTGGCAGTGAGGTCTAAAAACAAAAGCACAATATAGAATAATCGTGCTCGCTGCTAAAGTGCCCGCTAATTTCTTGCCACGCAATGCGTTGCTTTTGACTGCTGCACTTTTATTGAGGCTGTTCAAAACATCGGTGGTCATTCGTCAACGACACAGCCTTAATTGTAAAAGTATATAATAGGTAACGTTTCGGGTAACAGCCCTTATTCATGTGCTTCTAATATGTTAATAAGAAGGACCATCGCCCAAAACATCACCTTTTGGATATGTTTTCCGGTCAAGGTCTCGGCGTTATCGACGAAAGTGTTGAGTGCGTTTTGTTACTTGTGCTTTGTGCAACGCTGCCAATGCAGTGTCTCCAAATAATTTGTTTACTGGCGATAGGTCACCTCTCCGGGTTGATGTGCGCAAAATTCGTGGTGCGTCGCGCACTGCACATTTAGGCCGGCGACACGAGCGACGCTTCAATTGATGTCTCGCCGCCGTCCCCCGTCAGGATGGGATGACGTGTCATGAGCACGATGCCAATGCTGTAAATCCATCCTTCCCCCCCGCTGAATTACGGCTTCTGCTACCGCAGCCCCAAGTCGTCTTAAAAGCAGGTAGCAGCATGTGCTCGCACGGACTTTGTCAATTCAAAGGTTGGCGGTGTAGAGGTGGAGTGGAATCCCCAAAATAAATTCTTCAGTTCAGAAACGATGAGTGCCTGGCTCCTACAAGCTCGTGGCATGGCTTGTTAAGCCATGCATCACGCTGTTAGCTTAAACTCAGCCGGTGTTGATGCCAAATAGTCAATTAAAAACATACCGTTAAACAGTAAAACAAGGATTGAGCACCGCTGTTGTAAGGCGGCCACCTGCTTGAAACGACCATGGAGGCCCTTAATGGGCCACCTCCGGCGTAATTTCGGCTAACCGTGTGTATGGAGACCACAACCCCAGCGACGGCAGCTTGATGGGGAAACTGTCAATGGTCATTACCCAAATGTTCTGCCGTAACTTTAGAAACATGGACAAGGATTATGGGTTGTGTATTTTTTTTTTTTCTCGGGCTCTCTTTACCAATTTGTTTAATTCCACCGTGTAGCACTGGTCGTAACGCACAGGAATTATTTGCTCTAATTTGTCAAAGCTAACGGCATGTGACCACACGGGAAGCATCCCCCTCGTACCTCGCGAACGCGCTTCAGCGTCGATCGCAGTCGTACGTGCGGTGAGAGCGCGCACCTGTTGTCAACGTCCGGAGTTCATAGCCAAACCCGAAGCAACGTCACCCAAAGACTCTCCAACCTTCCCTTTGGCCATCTTCCTCGTCCAACGAAACGGATGGTGATGAGCCGAGCGGATGTGCCGCCTTGTAAAAGGGGGAACTCGGCACGCATTGCCGAGCCTCCTTGTTCTCGGGTGGTGCCTCGCCGACTGCCTGTCGCACCCGGAGGCCCCTCCCCCCCCCTCCCCTGTCATGCTCACGACGCCGACGGCCACATCCGCGAACATAAGCTCGTTAAATTGGCGCCGCCGTGCTCGAGCGGGTTTTAATTCGCCGTTGGCGCCAGGAGAAAGGATTTCTGCGCGGAGGAGGAGAGCGAGGCGATGGACGCGTTGTGCGAGAGAGGATGGCCGAACCTGCGCGCTCCCTCTCTCGTGCGCGGGACCACAGGGACGCGCGCTAGCGGAACCAGAAACTTTAACTGCGCTCCGCTACCGTGTGCAGCATAGTAATTTCAAATAGGGATGCAGGGAGGATTGTGAGAAATGCAGGATACTTCGTGCTGCGTACGTTTCCTTCGCATATGCAATCACGTACGAGACATCGATGCCTCGCTTAGCCTAGTTTGACCGTCAATAATAAACGTGTGTTCTTTGCGAGCGCCAGTAGCACGCACAGGGAAGGGTGTGGGCAGCAGCAGCAGCAGCACACACGCGCACAGCCACCTTTTGTATCCTAAAATGTAATGTTCGTAAACCCATTCTTAACAAGTAGTCACCTTTAGGCCTCAGTGTACCTAGGGGAGGCCCAGCCCGTGTTCAGATGTCAAGTGGCGCTGGCGATGGACACGGCTAGGAGGTGAACCTGTGTCGTTAGCGCAGTGTTCTTGCCGAACCAAAGTAGCACAGCTCAATTTAACACGTAGGCTTTCGCGACTAATACTATTCATAATCAACGTTTTTGGGTTTAGATCGCGTTATTTATAAATGTGTCGTAACCCTCCACCACCCGACACGGCCAATCAGTAAAAAAAAAGTGTCACGTTGACAAAAGACAAATAGTTCACTGCTTTAGCCCACCGGTGTGTTGAAGCGTGAAACCACAACATTTACAATTTTTGAGTACGACGTTTTGCTGGTAATTGCATCCAGCATCCAATGCACAATAATACACACGTGCACATGAAGACAAATGTCCCCCATACAGCCTTTACCAGAGCTCTTGAAGCAAGCGCGATAAGCGAGCACTGGTTAAGGCTGGCACGGCACAAAAGTGGGGGTGGTGTAGTCACCACTCCATGCCTGGCCGCTTTTGTTTCTTCAGTGGTGATGTTATACCCACTGGTCCATTTGAGTCCGAGTCGACCTAGGGGAGGCCCAGAACCGGTTAGGATACTTGCCACCATTATTGGTCGTGAGCAGGAATCAAACTCGGGTCGCCGTGTTCGCAGAGCAATGCACTAAACACTGTGCTCTTTGCACACACGTATGCACACAAGATACACAGATGCACGCACGGATGCACATGCCCACACTGAAAGATATTACTTGCACGCATGCATGAACACGCATGCGCAAGCCAACTAGGGAGCTGCACATAAATACAAAGTGTTGCACAATCTGTTTCATATAGCCGGTGACTGCTACCTTTTATTTGTTTAGTACTCTTGACCCCGATTGTTTGTGTTTCTTGTTGTCATTGTTTTCTTTTTAAGGCGAGATTTGTTAAGAACGTAACGGTGTGGAAGGAGATGAAGCCGGGATTTTATCATGGACACTTGGCGTTCGTTGATTTCAGCAAGTGAGTCGGAGTGTCTCCATCAGCTCGCTCGTGCTTCTCTTGAGTGTAATATTGCTGTCATATCCGTGGGGTGTTTTTGCTAGTCTAAAAAAATTATGGGAAAATAAGAATAGGTTTTACCATATCCGGAAATAAAGCAGGTTTGTTTTCATGTTTTGCCACAAGTACGTGTGGTTAATGCAGACATCATGCCTTGCAAAAGGTATATTTTTGGTGTTTGAATATCTTGACAACTGTTTAACACGTAGGCTTTCGCGACAGGAGGATTTTATCCTACAAATCTGGCTGCGGCCTGATGATGCCCGTTGTAATTGCTGGCGAAACGTTGTGCTAAAATTGCTAATGTTGTGGAATTACTCTCCAACACACCGGTGTGCTGTACTAGTAACGAATTGGCATGTTCTGTTTACGTGACAAACCTTACTATATTTCACGCAAGTTTTGTGGGACTATGGGAGGAGGTTTAGGAGGAAAATGAAATGTATGCAGTTGAAATTTGGTTTCTTACAAGCCTGGTGAGAAAAAAATGATTACATCTCGTGAGGAACAAACATTTGGAACATCACGGAGAGTGAACACTCGATAGGACGGAAGAGAGTTGCACTGTAGTGGGTATAGTCACGTGTGGCAGATGGATGAAAACTCGATTACCCAGGTGGTCCTCTCAATTATGAACGCAGGGAAGAAGAGACAGAGTTAGCAAGGGGTGAGACTGAGGTGCCATGGAGGCCTTGGGAGAGAGAGAGAGAGAGAGGACTGCACCTGAGATTTATGAAGACAGAAGTTGGGAAGATAGGAATGTTTGTAGTCTCCCAACAAAACCATGCGATGCCTAGACATAGAGACTGATGAGTATCATAATGATTGTTGGTGTGAGCATCGATCCATATTCATTATTGTCAACTTAATCGTCGTTCCGCCCCGGCACCGACTGCCACCGCAGGCAAGAATGGTGCAGAGAAACAAAGCGAGGCTTCTGGATGTGACGAGGCGACCTCTTCCAGTCGAGAAATGCCACGAAGCAAGTTCCCCCGCCCACTCGGCCGTGCAGAGCTGCAGTACGGGAGCTCCCCCCCCACCGTGACAGGCGTCGTGTTATCGTGAAGGCCGCGAGTCAACGGAGTGGTGTCGTTCCCCACACCCCCAGGTTCGGCGCCTACAGAAAGCCCATCTACGTAAACGTGGTGCGCGACCCCATCGAGCGCCTCGTGTCCTACTACTACTTCCTGCGCTTCGGGGACAACTATCGGCCCAGCCTGCGGAGGCGCAAGCAAGGGGACAAGAAGGTAATCCGGCTTGGGTTCACGCGCCAGTGGGGAGTGGCCCACGCGCACCTTGGAGGGTGAAGGGTTTGGTCGACCGCGTAGATTTGACGAGCCCCTCAAAAAACGGTGATTGCGGGAGGTGGTAGTACAGCAAAGTGGGTTCATCAACCTGCCTTGATAAACCCAAAGTGGGTTCATCAAAGTGGGGTCATCAAGGCGAGCTGATAAACATTCCACGGTGGCGAGATGTTAACTACCTCGCCTGCTGTACAGGAGGTCGTGGGTTTGATCCCGACCCTTACGGCTGTATATTTGGAGTTTGCATGTTTTTTTTCTCCGGGTCCTCCGGTCTTTACCTCCACATTTAGAAACATGCTTTTCGAATAATTGGCTGCTATAAATTTCCACATGATACGCCACTTCCTTGAGCTATCACTTTTGTGGCCAGATCGCTTCTGAAAAAGAGCTATACAGTTCAGTGGGCCTTACCTGGTAAAATGAAAAAAATCGTTTAGTTTATAGTCTGTGCAGACCTGTGAGCGTTATCATCTCGTAAATGTGCTTTTTTACAGACGCTCTGGTTTCTTGGCACGATTAAAGCCCTTCTTTTATAGCATTAATATGTTATTAATTACAAGCCTGGGGCTCAGAGAAGGCAAAGGTGTGAAACCTTTCCTGTGGAGAACTTAACGCTTTAATAATGGGGCAACTATAGCAAACTCATTCGCACAGGGTATCGTCGTTTCGTTGAGATGGCGATTAAGGGGCCGGCGGAGTGGTGGTGCAATGTTTCGTGCACTTTGCTGTGAACCTGGTTACCCGAGTTCAATTCCTCACCACGGCTAACGTCACTGGCAAGTGATCTGGCCGAACAAACCCTAGTTGCTGGGGCGTAATGGAGATAACTTAATCCAGCAATGGATTAGCGAAGGATTGCAAATTGCTATTTTCCCAATTGGCTGCTTCAATTTGTTGGTTGTTTCTTTAAAATGTAATTTTAGATAGTGCTTTGTTACCTGTGCAATTATGTTTCTTTTATGCATGTATGTTGAACTTCTTTCGCACCGCACGTAGCCAACCATGCTCATCGGAGGTGCAGGGCAAGGACAAACTAAACGCAAAAAGCTGTTTTTTATTGTCTAGTGTGATTATTGAATTGGCATTGTTATTTTTTATATAGATTTATTTTGTTTGGTATCTGCAATGAATTTTCCAAATGTGAATCGTGCCTCTTGTATTTTAAACCAGGAGCGGGGGGGAGGGCTTGTTTAAATTGGGCTCTCATACCATTTCTAAAACAAGGTCATTGATTGGCATCGAGTGGGTCATCTGATAATCGATCCACCAATTGCTTTCATTCATAAGCGACCGAGAGCCCATTGATACTAATAATCCATCTTTCGATGGAGGTTTCGTGCGTCAAACACAAAAGACGAGAATGTAAAGGTGTATTTCACTTCTGAATTAAAATAAAAGTGAGTGCAATAAAACACCCAAGTGAGCATTCATGAACAATACAATAAAATAGATTTCGCACACTTTGTCTGGTATCAGCTCAGAGCTGCATTCCAGGTCAATTCCCGTCTTTGTCCAATTTGTAGTCATGCGGCTTTAACAAAATCATATGGGGACATTCCTGATGAAAGCACACAATGTGTTTGTTTCTTCTTATGCAGTTTTTATATTTTGTATCTTGCCAGGGCCCATCAAGGCCAAGGCCAAGGCCAGCTTCATTGTGGTTTCTAGATTATTTATAGGTCTGAGAAAATGGTTTAATTTCATATTTTATAACCTCTGTGTCTTCAACGGTTTTCAAGACAATGTAGTTTACATAATCTTTACCCCGCTACTTAAAAAATCTTGCTGTTAAGAGATATAGTTCTGGAAGACGGTCCCATAGGAAGACACAATATGATACTAGCGTAGTGCTATTGTCATCGGTTGTCAAACTAACTGTAAAATTACTATATCGATTCATTGCATACACAAGAGGGGTCCAAGCTGTCCAGCTAGTCTGGAGCAGTGTTCAGACATACAGCGTTGGCATCTCTCCCGCCTTGTCAAGCCTCTTTCCAGATTGTCTCTGCCAAATTATCCTGTATGAAGGTTTGCACAAATGTGGTTCTATTTTTATTGATGAAGTTATCCACACCATTGGTACCTCATTTGCCAGTAAAAAATATGATAATTGGTTTTTTACCCTTTTATCTGGCAACAAAACTGACACCTTTTTTTACGAGGAGCCCATTGATACAAATAATCCATCTTTCGATGGAGGTCTCGTGCGTGTATGAGGTACCAATGGTGCAAATGCTTACCCCGAGCTCTCATACTCTGATGGTGCATTGATAGATAGATAGATCGTTTATTGTCATTGTCACCAGTACAACGAAATTTAAAATGCTCACCAGTCAGGGCATCATTCATAAATTTAAATTAAATAAAACAAGAAAATAAAAATAAAATTAAATGAAAAATAATCAATTTATACTATATATAAAAACAGCCCAAGTATACCCACATACCCACATAAGGTTACATTTTGTCATTGCACATCTCTATTTCACATTCAATTGTAAACACTATTACTTAATAATTAATTAGCATTATTGAGTGTGGTGATCGCTGTAGGATAAAAGCTCTGTTTGAATCTGTTTGTGCGTCATCTGGTCCAACCTATGTGAGACTAGGCTCTAAAGAAAGCTTTCTCGGGTGTGGACCAATCAACTTCAAGGACAGTGCATACATTATCAGAGTTATGTTTTTTGTTTGCATTATGACTGCAGGTATTGTGGTCTATGCAAACATGACGCCTCGTAAAAAAGGTGTCAGTTTTGTTGCCAGATAAAAGGGTAAAAAACCAATTATCGAAATTATCCACAGTTTAGAAAAAGGTCTCCTCCAAAATTAAGTGGCACCTTGCAGTCTTGTCAGATTTCTGAATGCATTCGCAGCGTTCAGAAAGTGTCTACAATGTTTCGTATTATCTCCAGGCCCTGGCACATTGATGGGACAGTTCAGACGTCAATGCTTATCACACACACACTGTCCAATACATGTTGCGAGCGATTTTCTGAGACTTATAGAAACCAAAGTGAGTGGATACTGGCATTAAGCAGATTAAACATCGATGTCGGGTGTCAATAGGCTCAACTTGGTGACGTAACGATGAGACTGTAACTGGGCTACATTACCAATCGGGGGAGAATTGCAAAGGATGACGTTATACTGCTGAGGCGTGCAACCCGCTTCCGATTGGTCGTTGGGAAGCTTTATTTGACAGCTGCTGTCTAAAAACGGTTGATCCGCGGGTCGAAATTTAACCCACGGGAGTAATGAGACCTCGTGGAAGCCTCTTAATGAAGATTGGGGGACGAAGGGAGAGGAGTGTGACGGTGGTTGTTTGCATGAGGGTGCCAAGCCGCACGTGATCTCTGTGTACGCGCGTCGTCGTCGTCTTTGCTAACGCGACGTTTTCCCGTGCCGATGTTTTAAACCTCGTCTCCCATCTCGTGGAGTTCATTAAGAACTTTAACGAACGTTGTTGTGTTAAAAAAAAGAGTTGGAAAGTTTTTAATTTGTTTTCGTAATTTCTGTCGTTTGGGGGAAGAAAAAAAACTTTCAGATTTATTGCGCAAATTATTAGAGAAAAAGCGATGTAATACAAATCAAATGAAAAAAATGTTAGCTCATGCCACTATTTTGGTACTATTTATGAACCAGGATTTTTGCATGCTCCCGCCCCCCCGTGTGGAATATGCAAAAGACTGCAACATGACTCTTCTGAAAGGGCCCCCAGCGTGCAGTGTTTGGTTGGGTCTCATCAGCAACAAAAAATCAATGGCTAAAAACCTAAGACCGGAAAACTAAATTGTGTGGTGCTTTTGTCCTGTTGGTCTTCTCATTTAAATAATGTTGCTAAGCTGCCTCACTATTGTGCTCCTGGGGCCCGGTGCCCAAGGGTGGCTGGCTGCCTTTGCACACATAATGATGTGTTTACTTGTTTGGTCAACATGTGTCCCATTATTAGCTGGATTAACCTAATGGGTGAAAATGTAATAGCCCTGTGGGAGCACTTACAACGCTTTGTCCCAGTGGACCCCAGTCCTGGCACGTGCGTCACACATCCACGATTCGTCGATTTCAAATGCATAAAATAACACGTTCTCGTGTATAACCTTCCCTCGAAGGGCATTCTCTTGAGAAAGGGAGGGGCTAAAAAACACCCCGATGTTATTTTAAGGGCAGCGGCGCCTTAACGGCACTTGCGTAAAAACGTGTGCCCCCTTTTTCAGACCGAATTGAAAGCAGTGCCAGATTTTTCTTAGTTGACTTTACATTTCTCACGCTGCGGACATCCAGCCCCAGGTGACACAGTGACCCAAATTTGAGCAATCATCTCGACGAGCTCGTCATCAGCGACGAGCGAGCCTGTGGGGAGCGCACTTCGCTTGGAGGGTAGCGGCGGTGGTGTGGGGAGGAGATGGGAGAGGTGCTGCAGGTGTGGGAGCATCACATCTGCTGTCCCACGGACGCGACGCGTCTCTCGCGGTGCTTGTTCCTGGCTCGCGATATCAGATTTTTTATTCATCGTCTTTTTTCACAGATGTCCAGTCGGGGCGGGTCATAAGTTCGCACTCATTACACACAAAGTTCATGCCGCAAATGAACCACAATGCCTCGCTGATCTTGTCAAGGAGCATAACTCATCGCGCAAAGTCCAGTCGTCCTCAAAGCGGCTTTTGGCTAGCCATTGAACAAAGGCGGTCACTGCATCGCCAACTTTCAGATGTGACTTCTGTGGCCGTCTGGAACGTTCTTCCTTCCGATATTAGGAATCCACTGGATCTATAAACTTTTAACTCTAAATTGAAAACAAATTTCTTCAGAAATGCTTTGTGTTTAGTTTGTTGTCCTTCCCCCGCACCTCCGGTTAACACGGTTGGCTACGTACACTGCAAAATAAGTTATAGCATACATACAGAAAATTACAAAAACAAACAATATCTCGCGGTCGGTGTTTCGTGCCCGCTCCCACAGACGTTCGACGAGTGCGTGCAAGAGAAGGGCGTCGACTGCGCCCCCGAGAAGCTCTGGCTGCAGATCCCATTCTTCTGTGGCCACAGCGCCGAGTGCTGGTGCGTCCCACTTCACAAACAATGTATTCGTACTCGCACCCTTGCACGCTCACTGGTACCTCAACTGTCACGAATTTAAGCTCGGTTGTGCGTATAACGCTATGGGAAAAATGTTACCTTCTTAAAGTCAATAGAGCAGCAACATCTCATTATCGGGAATGGCGCTAGAAGATGAAGTTGTAAAACTACTTTTGAGGGTCATGTCAATAGGTCATGCTCAACCCAACACTAGATGGCACTCCTTAGTGATCCGTAAACAATGCCTCATCGTTTGTCCGTTATCTGGTGTATTGATACATTCTAGCCATAAGAGTTTGGTAATCCAAATTTTATTAAAAAGACGATTGCGCAACACATATTTGGCCATTTATTTGTACCTAGGCTGAAGCTATCCAACTCGCTTAAATTTCACTGTTGGGAATTCAAACCCATAGTGTCATCGGTGCCCGTGTCGTTGATTTAACACCAAGCCACTCTGAGCCACCCAAGTCGGCTTTCGCAATTAATACAAGTCACCCAAATAGGCAATTGGGGTCGTTGCCAAAGTACATAGTGCAGAACCCCCCCCCCCCTCCCCATTGTGCTTTTCTGAGCTGAATCCAGTCTCCCATCTGTCTAGGAATGATATCTATTATAAAAGTCCGGTTTTGTCCGTCAACTAAATTATGAGAGCCTTTCAGAAGGCCTAAATCAAAAAAGTTATAGAAAGTGGATCTCCCCCCCCCATTCCCCCAGATGTGGGGGTAAAAAATTGACCCAACAGGTTTACAACAATTGTCGACCGCCACCCATCCCCCACCCATGTTTTTAATGTATTTTATAGGCATATGCCTACATACCCTATATGCAATAGAGCCAGTAGTATCTGCATACATTTGGGGGGGGGGAAGGGGGAGAAAAGGACATCAGTGGGGGCGAAAGCGCCAAGAAGCCTTCTGCAGGAGCTCGACTAAGGTGGCTGTAGGCCGCCGAAATTCCAGTCAATTAAAAATCCCATCTCGCTACCGGAGAGCAGTGGACACTGAGCCAAGGAAATGACCACTGGATTCTTCAGATGCCCCCATAAAACCTTATACAGTCTGCAAGTCTCCCTCTATCAATGATTCATCATGCACATCAATTATACATCCTCTTGGAATGCTGAGTTATGGGCATACGTTACGTTGGGTGTTCACTGACAAGGTTCAGCTTGACTTTTCGAACAATGGATGAGTGTTTTCGTCCACAGTTTATGGGTGCTTTTGCAGGGCACTGATTAAAATTTCTGGCATTTCACACCATCTAATGGAAAACTACTTGACATGCTGCGGCCGCGACCCTCACCAGGACAAGCGGATTGAGAAACGAACCAAGGGACAAAAATTATAACTGCATGTTAAATTACAATTTCCAAATATGTTTATTACCTAAACTAAAATACAAATCAAATATTAAATAACACGTAAATATACAAATTATTAATACACGTAACAAATACAAATGTCTGGCCTTTCACACCATCGGTTATAAATACAAATTACCCCTCAAGTGGACTCAACATTATATGCCCGCCTACCTCTTATCATGCGAACGAGTGCGCATCAACGGTAGCGACGCGTGCCCTCGCACATCAAGTAAATTTTTATTTTCGCTTAAAAGCGTGGCGCCTTTCCTACACAAATCTGTCACTCACAGCGCCATCACATTCAATACCGTGAACTCGTAAACACAGAAATAAAAAAAATTATACGATGACAAAAAAATGTTATGCGATTGCCCCGGCCACTGACGCATCCTCGCCGACCAACCGCACTCCTCCAGTCAGCGCGTTTGGCTACGTACGGCGCGCGCGTGTGTCTGGGATGCGCAGGACGGTGGGCAGCCGCTGGGCTCTGGAGCAGGCGAAGCTGAACCTGGTTAACGAGTACCTCCTGGTGGGGGTCACCGAAGAGCTGGAGGACTTCATCCTCATCCTGGAGGCGGTGCTGCCGCGCTTCTTCAAGGGAGCCACAGAGCTTTTTAAGAAAGGTAGTGCTCTTTTATTTCCCGTGAATCGCTTGTTTTTTCCTAAACTATTTATTGACGCGCGCATAAACAGCGCAACCGGAGGGCAGTTAAGATGTCGCCACGGTGGCGAGATGTTGACTACCTCGCCTGGTATGCAGGAGGTCGTGGGTTCGATCCCAACCCTGACGCCTGCTGTATATTTGGAGTTTGCGTGTCTCTCTCCCCGTGGTCGCGTGGATTTTTCACCAGGTCCTCCGTTTTTTCCCTCCACATTTACAAACATGCGTTTAGAGTGTTTGGCTGCTATCAATTTCCACGTGATCAGCCACTTCTTTGAACTATCATTTATGAAGAGCTCTATACAGCTCAGTGGCTCTTACGTGGTCAAATAAAAGATAGTTTAGTTTTAAATTTGCCATAGCGTTATGGTTTCTAGTTTGTCGCCGAAGGATGATAGCCCAACTGATATTCCCCTCCCTTCCCCCAACCCCCACTGCGCTGCACCAGGAACAAAGTCGCATCTTCGCAAGACGGCGGAAAAGAAGGCGCCGTCGGCAGACGCAGTGCACACGCTGCAGCAGTCGGAGGTGTGGAAGCTGGAGCACGAGTTTTACGAGTTTGCGCTGGAGCAGTTCAGCTTCATCCGCGCGCACACTGTGCGGGAGAAGGACGGGGAGCTCTATCCCCTCGCCCAGAACTACTTTTACGAGAAGATTTACCCCAAGCAGAGCTAGCCGCGCCCGCGAGGGTCACGGAGGGCCATCCCGGTGCCGTCCCCCGTGCGTGGCCATGACGGGAAATGTTCGGCTCGGCACCGTGCGTCTCCGAGAGAAGACGCAACGGAGCCCTGTTCTCTCTGGTCAAAGCGTCCCGCACAAGAAGGGAGGAGGAGGAAGAAGGGGGGGGGGTGATTTTGGCGAGCGACTGGAAGATGGAAGACTTAGTCACAGCATCGTTTCTGGATAATTGTTTTAAAATGTGAGAGCTTTGGTTTCATTCATTTTTTTTGGTCACCTGCTTTTGAGTTGTGTGGGGGGTATTTCTTTTGTTGTCTCTACCAGTAGCCAACTCGGCTGCCCGCTACCCAACCACTACAATCGAAGGCTCCTAAAAGGCGACATTTCGTCGCCCTTGTGAGGAAAATCCAATCAAGGATTGTAACGTTTTCCAGGGACGTGCGTGCAAATGTCAAGATCGATGGTAGAGAGAGCATTGGGGGCAGTCGGGGCCTGCGCTCTGCTCCGCACGCAACAGACGGCTGAATGGTTGAGGGAAAAAAAAACTGTTCTTTGAATAATGGACGTGCACGCAGCAGCAGCAGCAGCAGCAGCAAAGGGTTGTTTTGTTTTTTGTTTTCTGTCCGGGACCACTCGTGCATAATAACTCTTAGACGACGCATTATTATTGTTTTGGAAATAAATGTCTCAACGTTGGATACATGACGACAGTTTGAATTATGTTTATGTGCGTGTGTGTGCTGTGATAATTTAATGTTTTTTTTTTATCAGGGAGACGCTCGCGCACACACGCAAAATATATTCTCAGCTGGCGTGGTGTACATTTCCTTAATGAAAAATCTAGCGAGTATGGTAATACTCTTATGAAAAGAGCATATAAATCATACCATTAATATTAATTCACTGGATAAAACACTGTTTTGAAAATGAGAGTGTTTTAAATGGTGTGTGGTGTATGTTTTGTATCTATGAATCTCACGGTCTGAAATAGAGTAACAAAGCTATTCCTTTTTTTGTGTGTTTTTTTTGCAAAACACCTGACCCACAACATTCTCTACGGGTCAGCTTTTGTTGTGGGTGAAGAAATGTGAAGGTCATCGAGAATAAAAACGGAATTTAGCGATCGTCATTTTTCATCCAAAGTTATTACATCGTACTGCACTGTCTGCAGATTTCAGCATAAGAATAATTGCCTTTTTGAAACATTCGTGAATTTATAACAAACAAAAAAACCCCCATCGTAATTTTGTATTAAATGTCAACAAAACGAGGAGTATATATATAATGTAGCTGTTGCAAAACTATTGGGTGAGCCTTTTTTTTACTATTTGCGAGATTAAAAGAAATGTGACTTTGTTTTGTGTTCCTGCTTTTTGCCCCAGAAGCCGACGGGGGCGCTTTTGAATTTTGTTTTCATTCAAATTGGTTTCAACGCCTAAATGGGGCAACACTGGTTTCTTCCTTTCAATTCTACTGCGCTTTCGTTTCTTATTTGCTGTAATGTACCCTAGTTGTTAGTGTCAAATAGTTTCTGCTCCGTGTGATATATGCTTTTCAGTCTTGCGTGTTTTTAAGTTAGGTCCGAGGTACAGTGTGTGCGTGTCTTGCATTGCTGGTTCATGGATGCTATCAATAGTTTGCACATCTTAACGTTGTCCTTACCTGCAGATGCCGCTGGAATAACATAATGGTCGAGAACTGGACTGTTAACCTTTACGCGGTCGATTTGGCAAGTGCATTTGCCGTGCCACACAGACACGAGCGGAGACCGGCGCACAGCCAAATCTCGCTGTGCCAGTGCACAATTCCTGGCGTTTGATCGATCCTATGCCTCGTCAACGCAGAAGAGTGGCTGAAATCGGGTGGTCGCTAACTGCCATCGATTTGTTGGCCTATATACAAAGTTGAATTTAAAAAAGAGATTTGTTTTTATTTTGATGTCAAAAGATCTGATATTTTCTACGATTCAGGTAAGCTTCATTTTGCTGTAATTTAATTTGTCCGTGTTATATAAGCGTGAATCGATGGCCAGCAAAATCCCACGTGAATTACAATAACTACGACGTATAAAACATTAATTTAATCTAAGACTTTAATGATGGGCCCGCAATGTTAAAAACAGTTTCATCTTTGTGTCAACGTTCATTTGATTCTGTTTGTATTTTTGCAAATTTTCAAGCAAATGTTCAATCGTATTTTACACAATAATAGTAACATCAGCCATTTGTCTATCTCCTGCTGGATGAAGGCCGCCGCATGCCAATCGGTTCATACGACCTGCTAGAGCA
This sequence comes from Lampetra fluviatilis, assembly GCF_964198595.1. Classification (NCBI taxonomy): domain Eukaryota; kingdom Metazoa; phylum Chordata; class Hyperoartia; order Petromyzontiformes; family Petromyzontidae; genus Lampetra; species Lampetra fluviatilis. The sequence goes on along the minus strand of NC_136294.1, from coordinate 8,010,045 downwards.
GGCATCAGAACTAAGAAAATATTGCGGACTGAAAATCATTAAGAGATATTGGGAATTGCACCAAGAGACAGAAAAGCAGATATATCAGATAGCAAGAGCAAATTTGGGAGATGTGATTTTAACTTAAGCGAGCATACGTGGGCTCGGGAAATACGCCACGAGAATGGATGATGGCCCAACGAGACTAGTGATGGAATGACAGCCAAGGGAGAGAGAGGGGAAAAAAAACACTGAACAGGTTGATCACTGGGGAGATGGGAGTGAGTCGATGAGCTCTTGTGCGGGAGCAAGACGGATTGTGGCGTCACAGGACTGGAGGGATGGCATAGGTTGTGGGGGGAAGCCTTCATCCATCAGTGGGTATGCAATGTCTGATGAGTAACATTATAAACAAAACGTGCGCGTCATTAAAAGTTGCTTCGTCGTGGTGGGTTTCCATTGTGATTGAATTTTAAAAAAATTTAAATTAATCTTGAAACACGCTGTTTAACAATAACAAAATAATAACAATACAGTTATTGGATGTTTACCGTTGTTGGTTTGGTGTAAAATCACATGAAATGTTCTATTTTTCATGTTTTGTATATAAAATAAAGAAGTGTGGTGATATTTTACCGTCGTTGGCGCCTGTTCCGTCCAACACGTTCGGCGCCTTCTCCCCACCGCGAGCTCCTCCGTAAGCTCAGTGAGTTCCTCAGTGAGCTCCTCAGTGAGCTCCTCCGTGGAGCTCCTCAGTGAGCTCCTCCGTGGAGCTCCTCAGTGAGCTCCTCCGTGGAGCTTCTCCGTAAGCTCCTCTGTGAGTTCCTCAGTGAGCTCCTCCGTGGAGCTCCTCAGTGAGCTCCGTGGAGCTCCTCCGTAAGCTCCTCGGTGAGTTCCTCGGTGAGCTCCTCCGTGGAGCTCCTCCGTAAGCTCCTCGGTGAGTTCCTCAGTGAGCTCCTCCGTGGAGCTCCTCCGTGGAGCTCCTCGGTGAGCTCCTCCGTGAGCGCCTCCGTGAGTGACACATGCCAGGCACCCCTCTACACACGGCTCCGTTTCTCACTGAATCTTCTCCAGCTCGCTGGTCTACCGAAGTTGGTGGCACGTGACGAGTATCTCTGCAGCCACAGCGAGGGGTGTACGTGATAATAACTTCATAATGATTGCAGTTGTATATACTGTAGCGTCATTCGTGCTAATTGCATCTCGCAACGCTGTTGCAATAATTAAACAGTTCAACGCACATGCATAAACACATGAAGGGCTAAATCCTATCCATAGCCAATATTAAGTAAATGTAACCCTCCAGAAAATAAAACATGAATGAACAAATCAAGAAATGGCATGCAAACAAAAGGCACAAACAACAACAAAAAGTTATCAAAACAGAGGTAAAGAATATTATCTATGTATGTTGAATTTGTTTCGCACTACGCAGCCAACCGTGCTAATGTTGAGGTGCGGGGGAAGGACAAACTAAACACAAAAAGCAGCTCTGAACATCTTGGTTCTTTCGGTAAAGTCACGTAGAAGGGAAATAATAAAAATAAAACATAATAAAATACATTTCTCACATGTTTTATTTTTATTAATTATTTTTTCCTTCTACGTGACTTTACCGAAAGAACCAAGAAGATGAATTCCTGCAGTCAGGAAAGCTTTAAATCGAAATTCAGCTCGAAACAAATGAGTTGTCAATCGAGCTGTAGAAGCGCATACCTCCAGTGGCTTGCTCATATCGAAAGGCAAGAGCATTCCAGGCGGCCGCAGATGCGCATCTGTATGGAACTGTGCAAAGGTTTAGCTCCTCACACCAGCAAGAGCAATTAGTCCACCAAGTGACATCCCAAGATGTGATGCGATGGATGCCGAAATATTTGCAGGAGAGCTGACCCAGCTAACAATTAAAACCCACCGCGCTGCTTATACGGCTACGAGGCGTTATGGTGGTGACGAGTACCCGATGTTGCCGGCTGTGGCCGACTCCCAGTGAATGCCAGTCTCCTAGATTTGAAGCTTTCGTGGCTGCAAGGATTCATACTCTTCTGCTTTTCGGTAAAGTCACGTAGGTAAAAAATTATAAAAATAAAATAAGTAAAATTCTGAAACGTGATTTATTATTTTATTTCTATTATTACTTCTATTAATTTTTTTTACCTACGTGACTTTACCGAAAAAGCCTACGAGTATATAATGCCAGTCTCCTCCACGCCCGTCATGATATTAGCGCTGAGTTGGGAGCCGACTCCTCGCCTCTCGACTCGTTCGTCCCTGCGAGGTTGATGGTCCCTTGTGACACCGGTATTAGAATAATAACACTACTCATCATGCACTCTGATGAGATGCAGTAGTAATGCAGTGCAAATGAGTCAGTGCTGATTAGGTGCTATTAATCCCCAATCCTGTTACCAATTGTGCAAATACGTAGCTAAGAGTGTGTGGTTAACTCGATGCTTGAAGCAGATCCTTGATGGGTTGTGCTAATCTTGGCGTGCCAGTTAACTCTCTGCTCTATACACTCGTCCTAACCCAGTGGGTTAAACGAATTCTTCATTCAATTCTCACGCAGCAGGAACCCGAGTGGAATCTAGCTGAGAATATACTTTGAAAGCAGGAGGGCATCTTGCTGGCCGTGCTGTAAAGAGAAGCCACCGGCGCAGCGCGATCACCTATCGCTGAGAAATCGAGAGGGTCTTCTTGGTTCTTTCGGTAAAGTCACGTAGAAGGGAAATAATAAAATAATAATAATAAAACATAATTAAATAATTCTCACGACGTTTCGGCCACAACGCAAGCAGCCGTCTTCAGGTGAAGACCAGGTCTGTCGGGGAGACACCGTCTGAAAGAAGATGAATCCCTGCAGTCACGAAAGCTTTAAATCGAAATTAAAACGCGAGAGGGTTTTGGGCATCGCTGCATCCTTTCCATCGAGTCGCTGGAAGCACGAGCAAGCGGATTGTCCTCACGAGGTGCTACAGCCCGGCACGTGGCACGCCGAGGTCGGCATCGGTGCAACGCAGTGACGGCTTTTTGCGCTGGGAACACATTCCTGCTGCGGAGGGAGCTGGTAGGAACGTTGGGTTGCTCGGTCAATGGCCAGAGTCAACGGCGGCGTGGTGTATTCCGCAAATATGCCCGACTGCGAGGGCGGGCACAAGCCGGCGTGAGTAGGTTAAACGTTGAGTTGCATAAGGGCACCACGGGGTGACCAGCCCCTCCCCACCAAGCCCCACCCCTACCCAGCCCCTCCATCCCCACCCAGCCCCTCCCTGCACGACGGACGGACACAATAATCCCCTGTGGGCTGGTGTAACCAGGAGGTTACTACCAGTAATATTTTTTTCTTGTTCCGATTCAAACAGAGCTCGCTCGGTGGTGACTTTGTCAATTCAAACGTCAAGCTCGCGACACGCGCATCGGGTGCGATAATCCCTGATGTTCGGTTCATGTACGTGCGCTCAACGATGGGGTTCGCGTGGCCCCTGTAGTTGCTAATGGAGTCTGCTACCTTTTCCGCAATGTTGACAATAGAACCAATTTATTAGTCGAATCGTGGCCTTGCATCGGAATTAAATCGACAGGGGGGGTGTGGGTGGGTGGGCTGGTGGGAATCTTGACACCACCAGAAGCTGGGTTTGTCTGCGCGACGGTGAGCAGGTGAACGCGTGGTCCAAGTGACCTTCGTGCTGGTACATGAACCACTGACTACGTACGGTGCAAAAGAAGTTCACAACATACATACACCCGCCAGGAGCGAGCATTGGGCTCAAATGAGACAATGGGAAGCCAAGGTGAAAGCAGCGAAGGCTACAACATCAGCAGGCTGTTAAAGACAAATAAGTACCCACGTTGCTCTCTTAAAAGTGTTCTTCACTCATTTTCAGAGGGGGACCCACTTTCGCCGTTAAGACATCATCGGTGTGTGGGTCGCCACACCTTTGAAATCTTTGGGGTTTGACAGCAGCACGATGATGATGTTGGGGGTGGGTGGGGGGTGTTTCCACGTATCGTGTGTTGTTGCATGCGACACGTCAGGGGCCACACTAAAGGCCACCAGGGGCCACAGTCGCCTGCGGGCCTTGCAATGAAGAGCACTATCTTAAAATATCCATAATAGAGGGTTTTTTGGGGTTCGATTGCGTAAATATAAATGTGTCATTAAACCCGCCACTACCTGGCACAGCCAATTAGTGAGGTTTGTCACGTAAACAAAACATGCCAATTCGTTACTAGTACAGCACACCGGTGCGTTAGAGAGTAAACCCACAACATTTACAATTCGAGTACGACGTTTCGCCCGTAATTACAACCAGCCTCATCAGGCGGCAGCCTGGGCCGGATGGTGGTGGGTTTAACGACACATTTATATTTACGCCATCTACCCCAACACCAACATCTTATGGATAATATTTATCGCGAAAGCCTCCGTGTTAAACCAACTTAAAAGATAATGCTGCAGGCCTTTGATTGAATAAAGAACATCACTACAATGCAACAATGATGTATCTGCGCTTGTAAAATGTGCTAATGTTGGTCGTTTTTTTGTAATTCAATCACTGACAACAGCGGTCACGGTGACGGCCCTCACAGCTCGTTAAATATGTCCCCATGAGATTAAACTAATTTGTGCCCCATGCGCTTTTCAGAAGATGTCGGAACATGTTCTGCATTTCATTCTGTATCTGTACAGCTCAGGGGTAAATCTGTGCGTGTACCCATCTCCTCGCCTTGTCTGCCTGCATCTCTTTGTCCCCCGTGTCCACGTTTCTAATTATCCATCCAGTCTCTTTCCATCTCTTGAGTCCATCTCTGTCTTTTCATTTGTCTCTCGTCACCCCCTGCTCACTTTGTATTTTCATCCCTCTTCTATTTGTTTCCGTCTCCCTTACCTCGCCACTTATCCCCCCCCCCAGTCTGTCTCTTTGGGTTTAAATCGCTCCCCAAAGCTAATGTGACTGACCTAGGACTGAGCCGCGTTGTTCCGCCAGCCCTGATGCACACGGCTCGAGGTAACAACATTGCCAAGGGTCTCTCTGTTCTTCACCGCGGTCGGTCGCTCCGACGACTCTCAGGGTTTTTCATCAAACTGCTTTCGAACTCGCCTTCTTGCGTGAGTGGCATTCGGGTGCTGGTCTACTGTGTATCTCTATTTTATTTTTTCATTTTACCAGGTAAGGCCCCACTGAGCTATATAGCGCTTTGTCAGACGCGACCTGGCCAAATGATAGCTCAACGAAGTGGTTTATCTTAAGGCAGCCAAATACTCTAAGCGCGTGATGTCGATTCTAAATGTGGAGGGAAAAACCGCAAGACCCAGAGAAAGAGTCCATGCAACCACAGGGAGAGAGACACGCAAACTCCAAATATGCAGGCGTCGTCAGGGTCGTGATCAAATCGACGACTTCCTTCATACCAGGCGAGCGAGTTAACATCTCGCATAAAGCGGCGCCCACATCATCAAGGCAATATGCTCGTTGCGGGCCGCTGGTCGACGGTAAAAGTGTCCGGAGGACCTTCAGGATTCTACCAGACTGTTGCCCAGTCACGGTTGGGTGACTCTACAATTGCAGAGACGCCACCTGTAGCACCCGCGAGGTCGCTGGGATACCTGTGTTTGGGTTTATAGTTTTGCATTATTATTCTTGAAAATGTTTATTACAAGTCGCGCGCTTAAACCGAACAAATATGTTGCTCCGGTTAATCCGAAATCTACGTGATTGCCTCTACAGTTCAGGAGTTGCATATCTTTACAACAGTGGGCGGAGTTTGATTGATGTTGAAAGGCGTGGCTCTGCTGCTATCCACTTAGTGGGCCGAGTCTTCTGCGTGGGAGCAGGAAAGTGTCATTGTCACTGAGCACGTGGCATCAATCGGAAATCGAAAGCGTAACAATGAAAATCGTCGTTCGTGCTTCATTTAAAGTGATTTGTCCGATCATTTATTTTGTGAGTATTAATTGACGAAACTGTGCGATGGCACAGAAACTTAAATGTAATTAATACCGAAATGAGTGGGGTTTGTGGCATAGAGATCCGCGGGAAAGGGTTACATATTTGTTTTATTATCCGCGATTTTGAATTATCCGCGGCCATCCTCCCCGTCATTTGCGCGGATAATCGAGAGTCGAATGGACTCTCACAACGCACCACGTGATCACAAGGGTAATCCCATTTATAAAAAAAAAACCGGTACACAGAAACCAGCAGAGTGGAAAGGTAATCAGCGTTGCCAACTAAGAGATTATTCTTTCCGGAGAGTTTTTTTTTAGGTATCCCATCACAACCAAAGAAATGTAGTCAAAGTGACTTACGACGACACATCCAGCGACGTTGCGGGACGAGGACACGATGCAGAATTAGGAGCAAGTCCAGGTCCTTGTTGGTACTAAGGAAAGATTCTTAATCGATACACGATGTTCAAAGAGAGATTTCCAGCTCATACGGCCATTACGGCCTTGCCTCATCTCATCCATTGCAGCCCTGAGCCATTTGTGTAAATTCCGCATTTCTGATTACAGGAGCATGCCCATCCATAGGCCACCCATGGTTGACTTCCCGCACAAAGTGAGACACTCATGCTCCTACTAATACGTCGTAAATTGCCTTGTGATGTTTTCGATGACCGTTGATGTAGGGTCTATCAAGCGACATCCATTGACCCTTCGAAGTGAATCCGGAGACGTTCTAACTCAAGGAATTGGGCAAACCAAGAAGGCAGTGAGACAAAAATTGAGGCGTTCGAGTGGGTTGCAGTTCCGGTGTATGTGTGTAAGTATAGCAACGCTCAGGGGTGGACCAGCAACTCCCCAAACGAGTGTTTTCAATGCTCACAGTGTTTTAGTTTAAACACATTCCTGCGGAGGGAGCTGGTAGAAACGTTGGGTTGCTCGGTCAATGGCTAGGGTCAACGGCGGCGTGGTGTATTCCGCAAATATGCCCGACTGTGAGGGCGGGCACAAGCCGGCGTGAGTAGGTTAAACGTTGAGTTTTATAAGGGCACCACGGGGTGACCAGCCCCTCCCCACCCAGCCCCACCCCTCCCACCCCCACCCAGCCCCACCCTCCACACCCAGCCCCTCCCCACCCAGCCCCTCCCCACCCAGCCCCTTCCCTGCACGACGGACGGACGGACACAATAATTCCCTGTGGGCTTGTGGAACCAGTAGGTTCCTACCAGTACGAGACATCAGAATGTACGAACGTGTCAGTGAACTTATCAATGATGGGCGGCAAATGACTGGAACGACGTCGACTGCAGCGTTCTTCATGAGCAAGGCCCGCGGGCGACCGGCGGCCCCTGATGGCCTTCAGTGAGGCCCTCTGACGCGCCCCGGCATCGTCGTTCTGCCGTCCAACCCCCAATGGTTTCAAATGTGTGGCGGCCCTCGCACTGATGGCGAAAGTGGGCCCCCTCTGAAAATTAGTGAAGGACACTGGTCGACTGCATTCAAACGAGGCACCGCCCCCTCGCTGAACTTTGTTGATGCTTCAACGACGAAACATTTCAGTTATATCGTTTTGCTCAGTGGTCATCTGCTCGTGCAGACACCCGCCAACATGTGTTTCCCAGGTTGCGGTTAAAAAAAGAAAGAATGGATCGACAATGTCACGGTTAAAAATAAAGGACACACGAGCGAGGCAATATCTGCTTCTGACGCTGCATTTTGCCGATGCTTTTTCTCGCATCGCGCTTGCTTCTGATTATCTGCCGGGATTCATTCTCATTATAAGTCCATACCCCTCTCACTTCATCGTCTCTCTGGCTTATTATGTTAACTTAATGTACAATCTATGCAGCAGCAACAACAACAACAACGAAAAATTGGCGTGAATTCCGCATGCCTTCTCTTGCATTTGCCTAATGAGTGTCATTAATTCCGTTTAACAAGGCCAGTGTCGCCGCGTGTGCAGCACAAATAGAAATCGGCAGCGGCCGCCGTTGAACGTCGCATTGCTCGACACCCACCTGCCATCAAACCAAAAATATTGCTTTCATGAAAATCAGCCGGCGATCATTCTGCATCTCCAAATAAAAAAATATAAGGTGGGGGGGGGGGGGAGAGTGTTTTCGTTCAAATATCACCTCTTTAAGAAATGCTTACTCTGTACATGTTTTCCACAAAGGCAAATTCATTTCAAACTAGTGCCTCGTCGTCAGGTGCACATTCTTACACGGGAGCAGCACGAAACGTGCGCGAGTTTGCTGCCGTTCATTGAACGGCTTTGAGTCCGTACCTGTGTGGCCTGCGGCTGGCTGGAGTGAGTGGGTTAATGAAGGGCTATTGACTCAACCAGTTAATGACTTCGCCGTAATCACCCACGGTCAGTGTAATTCATAGATGCCTTGGGTGTGCAATTAATAAACGGCTAATGAGGGTGGCTCCTGGCTTTCCCGCTGGATGCTGGTGTTGTGGCCAAGTTTTTTTTTCCGTTCGAACGCCACGGCTTGTCTGGCTTTGATGAAGCAACAGCAGTAGCGCAGTGAGGGGTGAGGGGTGGGGGAGCAAACACAATTCTAGCCCCCCGCCCCGTCATCTTCCTCCGACGACCCTAATTTCTGACCCGGCTCCGACGTCTCGCTCTCTATGAGCACATTTGTGCTCCTCCATCGGCTCAACTGTCCGGCAGCCAGACCTCTCTGCCCATACCACCCCTCCACCTATCCTCACCCATGCCAATTTCACAACTTAACGCATGTGCCCCATACCCCACTGTCTCTCTTTGTTTTACGATCAGTGGAAACAAGAAGATGCTCGGTGTATTCGGCACTTTGCTTCGTTCATCATTTCGTAATTTTTTTTTTATATAACTTTGCTTTATGCAAACCCCCACCTCTCGCTCACTCTCTCGCTCTCTCTCTCGCTCTCTCTCGTTCTGCACGCAGCCCTTCTCGCAGTCCGACGGCCTCCGACGGGTAGCTCATATCAGCATGCAGAGCTCCCCGTCATCTGCCACCGAGCACACGGCCTCCTCCATCGCCCACTGCTCCTTGAAGGCTGGCACGGGGCGGGTCAGCCGCGCATGGCGGAACTCCAGCCCACACACCCTGACTCCGACCAGAGCGCGGAAGATGCCCAGGCTGCTGGCCGGACGTTTCCCCTCTCATCCACGCTGCACCCATCAGACATCCTCACTCACCATCACATTCCACCTAATTCTGCCTTACCTACCTCTGCAACATCAACTCCATTGCCAGCCCCTGTCCCTCCATCCATTCCACGGCCTTCCTCACTGAACGTCGTCGGACTGCATCTGGAAAGGGCGCTATATACACATTCGAAATAGAACAGGAGAGGCCTCGTTGAGGCCATGCCGGCATACGCCGACATCTGGGGAGGGCGTTGAGCGGTCTGTCACGCCCGCACAGGAGAAGGAAAACTCTAGGTTATGTTTTATTTGTCATGATAGAGAACCATATTTGCAATGTGGACGATTGCGTCGTAGCAGTATCGCCACATCCCCAGTAAGCGTGCGAGGTTGCGTCGACGTTGGCTTGCGGATTGACGCTTTGAACCAACATTCCGTGTTTACTGGGTCGCAGCAACCCCAATCACGGGCGATTGACGGAGAGCGCTAACCTGGGTCAAGTGTCTCCCTGCCCACTCGATCTACAAACCACTACTCGCCTGGCTTAGGGTTAGTCAACTAGACAGAGTTTTTACTTTACCAGGTAAGGCTCACTGAGCTATGTAGCATTTTTTTTCGAGAAGCGACCTGGCCACAAATGATAACTCAACGAAGTGGCTTATCGCGTGAACATGTAAAGCAGCCAAATACTCGAAACGCGTGATGTTGATTCTAAATGTGGAGGGGGGAAACCGGAGCCCCCGGAGAAAAATCGACGCGACCGCGGGGAGAGAGAGACGCGCAAATTCCAATTATTCAGCAGCCGTCACCAGGCTCGGGATTGAGAGCCCACGACCTCCTCTATACTCGGCGAGGTCGTTAACATCTCGCCACCCAGGAAGAGGCCGAGCGATTCTGAATGCCCGTGCCCAAGGTCGTGCATTTTCTTCCGTATGAACGTGGGTTTAAAATATTGATTGCGACGTAGGTTGGAATGCAGATGCGCACTCACGTGGGAGGTGGGAGGGGGGAGCAGGGGGAGATGGGGAGAGGGGGGGGAGCAGGGGGAGGTGGGGAGAGGGGGGGGAGCAGGGGGAGGTGGGAGGGGGGGGAGGTGGGAGGGGGGAGCAGAGGGAGATGGGGGGAAGTTGGAGGAGGGGGAGCAGGGGAGATGGGGGGAGGTTGGAGGAGGGGGAGCAGGGGAAATGGGGGGAGGTGTGGGGGAGCAGGGGGAGATGGGGGGAGGTGGGAGGAGGTGGGAGGAGGGGAGCAGGGGGAGATGGGGGGATGAGGGGGGGGGAGCAGGGGGAGATGGGGGGATGTGGGGGGGGGGGGAGCAGGGGAAGATGGGGGGAGGTGGGAGGAGGTGGGAGGAGGGGGAGCAGGGGGAGATGGGGGGATGAGGGGGGGGGAGCAGGGGGAGATGGGGGGAGGTGGGGTCAAGGGCGAGATGGGGGGGGGGCAGTTGAACCCGGTCTCAAATGTTTAGACGGTGCCCTTGCAGGTGGTACAATTTAGAATAATTTTTCATCATGAGACCTCTTTTGCCAGCACCATAATATGAGAATAGGGTTTCGCCTTTTTTCTGGCAACAAAACAGGTCCATCACCATCATGGCTTGGCTTCGCGAACGAAGATCTAGGAAGGACATCCACGTCTTCTGCAGGCACGCTGGTGGCTGAAGAGGCTTATGCGGGACAATCAGGTCTTGCCACAACAGCTGCAAGTATAGGTCTCATCTGGGATGGGTGCTGAGGGATCATGGTTCTTCCTCCTTCTCCTTTTGTCCTCCATACGGGCCCTGCGGGTATCTTCGAAGAAGGAGGTGGCATGGTGGACTGTGTGCCACCAGGAGTTGCGATCAGCTGCTTGTGTTGCCCACTGACGGTGATCGATGCAGCAAGCAGTGAGGGACTTCTTCAGGGAGTCTTTATATCGCTTTCGTGGTGCCCCTATGTCGCGATGGCCAGAGGACAGTTCCCCATACAGCACAATCTTAGGTAAGCGGTGGTTCTCCATCCTGGCGATGTGCCCTGCCCAACGAAGCTGTGTCTTGAGGACCATGGCCTCGATGCTGATGACCTTCGCTGACTTGAGGACTTCAGTGTTGGCGACGAAGTCACTCCAGTGAAGGTTGAAGATTGTGCGGAGGCAGCGCTGATGGAAACGCTCGAGGAGACTCAGGTGACGACGGTACGTGACCGTGACCCAGGACTCAGCGCCATACAGGAGAGTGGTCAGCACAACAGCTTTGTAGACGTTGACCTTTGTGGCTCTTTTAAGGTTTCTGTTGTTCCAGACACGTTTGTATAGTCTGCCAAATGCACTGTTTGCCTTGGCCAGCCTGTTGTCGACTTCGTTGTCGATCTTGGCGTCAGACGAGATCACGCACCCCAAGTAGCTGAACTGGTGGACAGCTTTCAGTTCTGTTTGTTCAATGAAGATGCTTGGTGGATGGTGCTCCTCATGGGGTGCGGACTGATGAAGAACGTCAGTCTTCCTCAGGCTGACTTCAAGGCCGAAGATCTGAGCTGCTTTCGCGAAACAGGACGTAATTCGCTGCATAGCTGCCTCTGTGTGAGCAAGGAGGGCGGCATCGTCAGCAAAAAGCAGCTCCCTGATCAGTTGCTCCATGGTCTTTGTGTGGGCCTGCAAACGCCTCAGGTTGAACACGCTCCCGTCGAGACGAAAACGGATGTATATGCCATCAGCGTCGTCGAGGTCCTCTGTGACCTGCTGGAGCATCATGCTGAACAAAATGGTGAACAGCGTGGGAACAAGAACACAGCCCTGTTTCACGCCGTTTGCAATAGGGAAGGGCTGCGAGAGATTGTTGCTATGTCTGACTTGTCCAAGCTGGTCTTCATGAAGCTGGACGATCATGGTGAGGAACTTCGGTGGGCAGCCTAGCTTGTCCAGGATTTTCCAAAGTCCCTGCCTGCTCACGGTGTCAAACGCTTTTGTCAGGTCCACAAAGGTGACGTACAGCGCTTTGTTTTGCTCCCGGCACCTTTCCTGAATCTGCCTCAGGACAAACACCATGTCTGTGGTTCCCCGGTTGGCTCTAAAGCCACACTGGGTCTCTGGGAGGTGATCTTCAGCTATTGCGGGTACCAGTCTATTCAGCAGTACTCTTGCGAGGATTTTGCCGGCGACGGACAGAAGTGTTATGCCACGATAATTGGAACAGTCTGATTTCTCCCCTTTGTTCTTGTACAGGGTGATGATGACTGCATCTTTGAGATTTTGAGGGAGTTTACCCTGCTCCCAGCAGCAGACGAAGAATTCATGGAGTTTGGTGTGCAGTGCTGGGCCTCCGTTCTTCCATACTTCAGGAGGGATGCCAGGGGGGAGGTGGGAGGGGGGGGAGGTGGGAGGGGGGAGCAGAGGGAGATGGGGGGAAGTTGGAGGAGGGGGAGCAGGGGAAATGGGGGGAGGTGGGGGGGGAGCAGGGGGAGATGGGGGGAGGTGGGAGGAGGTGGGAGGAGGGGGAGCAGGGGGAGATGGGGGGGATGAGGGGGGGGAGCAGGGGGAGATGGGGGGAGGTGGGGTCAAGGGCGAGATGGGGGGGGGCAGTTGAACCCGGTCTCAAATGTTTAGACGGTGCCCTTGCAGGTGGTACAATTTAGAATAATTTTTCATCATGAGACCTCTTTTGCCAGCACCATAATATGAGAATAGGGTTTCGCCTTTTTTCTGGCAACAAAACAGGTATTGAATTGTTAAAACACAAAACTGAAAGCTTTTACAAGGTTAGAATTCTTTGTTTGACACTTGTGCTACTGCGTCGGCAGCGGGTGCACAACGCCCAACGCAGTGCTTGCTCTGGCATCAGGCAGTGTCTTCATGAATGCGAGTTTGAAAGAAAAAAAAACCCCAACACAAACCACGGAGCGCACTTGATGTATTTGTAGTGTTAATCACCACGAACATTATACGATGCAGAACTCAATTCGTATGCAATGACAATAATGTAGTTTCCCCAAATTACTTGCACCCTCCGAAACGACGCATCTCCTCTGAATCTGTCCGCTGGGTGTACCGCTGCCGGGGGGCGGTGAGTTTCTGCTATCGAGTTGTGACGGACGGTGCGTGTCTGTGCGTTTTACTGATATAGAATTCTCTTTCACGTTGCATCCCCCCCCCCCTACCTATCTCCCAAACAGTAATGCGCTAACAAAGCGAGATGCACTGCGTGGCCTGAAGCACACACACAGACACACACACAGACACACACACACAGACAGACACACACACAGACACAGGCAGGCGCACGCATCTCCATAAATCAGCATTTGCTCAACGCGGTATGTTGTTACATTTTCAAGATTGATGCAGCGATCGTCCACTTAACATACCCTGCGCCGTGTATCCAAGTAATCCCGCTCTGAAACTGCAGCTGCTGCTGCTATTAAGGGTGGAGTTGGGACGCCTTCAGCGGCGTGCGCAAGGCCAGACGAAGTCACGGTGGCTAGGAGATGTTAACTACCTCGCCAGGTATACAAGAGATCGTGGGTTCGATCTCCCGACCCTGACGCCTGCTGTCTATTTGGAGTTTGCGTGTCTCTCTCCCAGTGATCGTGCAGATTTTTCCTCCGGGTCCTCTGGGTTTTTCCCTCCACATTTAGAACCGTGCATTCAGAGTATTTGGCTGCTATGCATGTACACACGGTACACAACTTTGTGGAGCTATCATTTGTGATTGCCAGGTCGCTTCTGAAAAAGAGGGCCCTAGATGGTCAAATAAAAAAAACATAGTTTATCGTTTAGTTTTAAGCGGCCGTAGAGGCTGGCTGCCCGGCAGAATCCATCGGTCTCAATCAGACGTGACAGCGCTTTGATAAACACTCGCCAAATGAGACACGCCTTGCTTCCCGTGCGGCGAGATGTGTGACGACTGCTGCGCGTGCGCTAATTATGCGGCGCGTGTCGGGTGCAGGGAGATATGAGACCTCGTCAATGCATCCTGAGGATTTTCAATAAAAACACAAACTTCTTTGAAAAAAAAAAGAAACACCGAGTTATTGCAAAGCTTCAGAAATTTTCAGTTTTCCATCTTTTATTTCTCATCGAGCTACTCTGAGCGGGAATTTAAAATAGTTTTTTTTAGTATGTTGAATGTTATTAGTTTTTTTTTTTCAAATGTGCTTCATACCCCTGTGCATGTTCTGTACAGCCGATATTATAAAATGCGGCATTGCATATTTATTGTTGTGGATGAGCCAGAACGTGTCGACTGTGGAACGACCGACACACAGATGGAGCAATGAGATCAACTAAAAACTATATACTTTTATTTTACCAGGTGAGGCCCACTTACCTATACAGCTCTTTTTGAGAAACGACCTGGCTTTCACAAATGATAGCTCAATGTGAAGGGAAAAACCAGAGGACCCGGAGTATAATCCACGGAACCACGGGAAGAACATGCAAACTCTAAATATGCAGCTGGCGTGAGGGTCAGGATCAAACCCACGACCTCCTGTATATCAGGCGAGAGCCGTTAACTTCTCGCCACCGTGTTCACGCACAGGCGTGTTGATGATAGAGCGGCGGTTCCCAATCCTTTCGAGTGTGCGGACCCCTTTTTTACACCTCCAAACATTTCGCGGACCACCACGTGCTTACTCGTAGTGATTTCAAACTGTTCATTTCCTTGGTGAGGATGTTATTATTTATCGTTTCCGCAGGTTGAGAAGCACAGTGGCAGGGCATTGGCATCGCCGGACCGTGACGGATTGGCGACAGCGCGGGGCAGACCTTCCTCCAGCCAGCAGTGAGTAGACAACGGCCGATGCTGATGAGCATTGGCAATGCGGAGACTGGCACTCGTCGTGGGAATGTGGAAATGCCACCAGTGGCTCAAGCCCTCCTCGACAGATGCGCGTCACCCCCACGCCACTGCGTGTTTGGCAATGGATGGATGTTCGCGTGTTGTCATTTTGCGACCAGGCGCTGTCTTATCAAATTGGCCCCGGGGCGATGGCTCTGACTTGACATCTGACGACACGACGGCAAACAAATAAAAATATCGATGTTGAATTAATCGACAATGGCAACTGTGACCTCCAACGCGAGCGAAACCTTGGACGACCCCAACGTAATCGCAGTTGTGCGTGACATCGAGATTTAATTGTTTAAGGATGGTGAAAAAACCCTTATAAAGATTGGTTTGCGTATGCGTACTTTTCGCGGATATGATATGTAAACTTCTATATTCTGCGAATGAAATGGTAGGAGTTTGCAGTCCTATCATTAAGTCTTCTTGTTGATTGATAATGGCACTGTCATGAGCATGACATACATAACCCGCCCCCGTCAAATGAAATCTGTGGGTAGGCAGAGGTCAGATGGGATCTCTTGTGTGTTGCTCTGGGTGTAGAGTTGGTGGACAACTAATGGATGATGGAACTCTTCCCCGTGTTTGCCGGTTTTATCCAGTCGATCTTGTGACCGTGATGAATGAGTGGGGGAGTAGAGGGGGTAGCGGTGTGGAGCTTTTTCGGCAAAAGGGCAACTTGCCTCGGTTACAATTCTCAAATGCCGATCGTTGGACTGTTAACAAACTGCAGCCCCGCTCGGCAAGCCCGCCCGTCTGCCGCTGCCGTGGTTGGCAGATGGGAAGCGATCTTTCAAAATCCTGCCCGCTGCTGGATGGCGCTGCGGGGCACCAACGAAGCACGCTCCCCGCTATGAATCACAACTCAAAGACCCCCTACGAGATGGCCACGCTGTATCGGTGTGTCAAGGCTCATCCGAACCCTTGAATGTTATCTACATTTACAAATCCCGATACTGTATATAAATAGAGACATTGGTGAACGAGAGTGTCAGCCTCTGCTTTCTTACGGAAATTGAGCGATTATTGACAAATGTGGTATCAATGGGGCTGGGAACGGCCGTCGCAAGGTTACGGGACAACGCTATCGCTTGGTTAAGCCCGAGACCTTTGAGAAAAAAGTCGCGTTTATTTATAAACCCAGGCGAGAAGCCACTGAGAGTGAAGAGCCCAGCTGGGACCACGAAACCAAAAACCGACGAAAACAACGCAATGGAATACAGGTGGGCAGTTGCCACAGCAATAAAAAAAAATACCAACAGCAATTGCAAGATCAGATGAACATTTGACACAAACAAAACAACAAAGAAAATGTCCATGTAAAAATGCATGGAGTTAAGCCGCGTTTAACAATTACATACATTCGTCAATAAATACCAAGCATGTCATAGGTGACGTTTCGGGCAATGGCCCTCTTCACAGTACATTAAGAGAACAGAGAGAGGTAAAAGTTATTACAACAATGCCGTTTTCTCCTTCTAGCGTCACTCGTTTAGGTCAATATCGAAATGAGCGTGTCTTCTTAATTGTAGCAATCAGGTGATTTACGTTGCGTTTTCATAGCGTCATGCTTCTCTCTTCAAATAACACTCCACTGCTCGCTCAGCAGGGTAACGGGCCTCATGTGATGACTTGGAATAGAACCATTGTCTCCTACTGAGAATGAATAAATATTGGCGTGAATTATAGGCAAAGCGGCGGGCGATCTGGCAAGGAAAGAGTTAAACCAGGGAATGAATGGGCAGATAGAGCGAAGAGCTGGCGAGGGAAGGGTTAAACCAGGGAATGAATGGGCAGATAGAGCGAAGAGCTGGCGAGGGAAGGGTTAAACCAGGGAATGAATGGGCAGATAGAGTGACGAGCTGACGAGGGAAGGGTTAAACCAGGGAATGAATGAGCAGATAGAACTAGGAGCTGGCGAGGGAAGGGTTAAACCAGGGAATGAATGGGCAGATAGAGCGAAGAGCTGGCGAGGGAAGGGTTAAACCAGGGAATGAATGGGCAGATAGAGTGACGAGCTGACGAGGGAAGGGTTAAACCAGGGAATGAATGAGCAGATAGAACTAGGAGCTGGCGAGGGAAGGGTTAAACCAGGGAATGAATGGGCAGATAGAGCGACCAGCTGACGATGGAAGGGTCAAACCAGGGAATGAATGAGCAGATAGAACGAGGAGCTGGCGAGGGAAGGGTTAAACCAGGGAATGAATGGGCAGATAAAGCGACCAGCTGACGAGGGAAGGGTCAAACCAGGGAATGAATGAGCAGATAGAACTAGGAGCTGGCGAGGGAAGGGTTAAACCAGGGAATGAATGAGCAGATAGAACGACCAGCTGACGAGGGAAGGGTCAAACCAGGGAATGAATGAGCAGATAGAACTAGGAGCTGGCGAGGGAAGGGTTAAACCAGGGAATGAATGGGCAGATACAGCGACCAGCTGACGAGGGAAGGGTCAAACCAGGGAATGAATGAGCAGATAGAACTAGGAGCTGGCGAGGGAAGGGTTAAACCAGGGAATGAATGGACAGATAGAGCGACCAGCTGACGAGGGAAGGGTCAAACCAGGGAATGAATGAGCAGATAGAGCGAGGAGCTGACGAGGGAAGGGTTAAACCAGGGAATGAATGAGCAGATAGAACGAGGAGCTGGCGAGGGAAGGGTTAAACCAGGGAATGAATGGGCAGATAAAGCGACCAGCTGACGAGGGAAGGGTTAAACCAGGGAATGAATGAGCAGATAGAGCGAGGAGCTGACGAGGGAAGGGTTAAACCAGGGAATGAATGAGCAGATAGAACGAGGAGCTGGCGAGGGAAGGGTTAAACCAGGGAATGAATGGGCAGATACAGCGACCAGCTGACGAGGGAAGGGTCAAACCAGGGAATGAATGAGCAGATAGAACGAGGAGCTGGCGAGGGAAGGGTTAAACCAGGGAATGAATGAGCAGATAGAGCGAGGAGCTGGCGAGGGAAGGGTTAAACCAGGGAATGAATGAGCAGATAGAGCAAGGAGCTGACGAGGGAAGGGTTAAACCAGGGGAATGAATGGGCAGATAGAGCGAGGAGCTGGCGAGGGAAGGGTTAAACCAGGGAATGAATGAGCAGATAGAGCGACCAGCTGGCGAGGGAAGGATTAAACCAGGGAATGAATGGGCAGATAGAGCGAGGAGCTGACGAGGGAAGGGTTAAACCAGGGAATGAATGAGCAGATAGAGCGACGAGCTGACGAGGGAAGGGTTAAACCAGGGAATGAATGAGCAGATAGAGCGACGAGCTGTCGAGGGAAGGGTTAAACCAGGGAATGAATGGGCAGACAGAGCGAGGAGCTGACGAGGGAAGGGTTAAACCAGGGAATGAATGGGCAGATAGAGCGACCAGCTGGCGAGGGAAGGATTAACCCAGGGAATGAATGGGCAGACAGAGCGACGAGCTGGCGAGGGAAGGGTTAAACCCAGGGCGTGCAGTAGCAGCAGAGCGATCGGGATGAATCGACCGGCGTGCTGCAGAGACGCCTGCTGCCAGTCTCGCCGTGACGGGCTATTAATTTAGCACCGGGTTTGGCTGTGACAAGGCCACCGCTCGCCAATCGATGCATCGCTCTGCGTCTCCTTTCTGTCCTGCCCCCTCCACCTCCTGCCAGCACCCCCCCCCCATCTCTTACCCTTCTCCTCCTCGCTCTTCCTCCCCCCCCACAGCCTGGGAGGGGGCACTGGGGAGGGCTTAGCGAGGTGGCTAGGGCAGGGATGTGGGTCAGTGGCACCGCACGCTCGCACGCTCGTTTCGCAGATTAATATGGAAGTGTCACACTGATGATGCTCTGGTTATGAGCCACGGGTGTCAAGACCTCTCCTGCATCAACCCCCGCGTCAGTAATAGCTCTGATGAGCCAGTGGGAGGGCGAAGTGGTTTTTGTCTTGATTGTTATTATTATTTTTTGGAGCTCAAGTTGATTCAATGTATTGTTTTTGTATCGTTTCCCTGCCAGGGATGATGATTCCTCGTGTGCCTCTCTTTCGCTGTACCCCGCTAATTGGCGTGCGCTGCAAGCGAGGTCGCGTGCCCTCTTGATTCTTGACGCGGCCGTGTGTCTGTCATGCTCTATTTTAGTTCTTTAATGTTCCCAGCGGTTACAGTGAGTGGGGAAATCACAAACGACGTCAAAAACCTCGCTTGGTATGCAGGAGGTCGTGGATTTCGACCCGGACCCTGATGCCTTGTTGTATCAAAATATTATTTTTTTACTGGAGGAATCCGATGAGCTATAATGCTCATTTTCACAGATTTCCAGTCGATATATTTGGAGTTTGCACGTCCACTCTCCCCGTGGTCGCGTTAATTTTTTTTATCCGAGTCCTCCGGGTTTTCCCTACCACATTTAGAATCAACGTGCGTTTCAAGTATTTGGCTGCTATACATTTCTACATGATAAGCCACTTCTTCGAGCTATCATTTGTGGCGAGGTCGCTTCTGAAAGATAGCTACATAGCTCGGTGGCCCATACCTGGTCCAATAAAAAAAATAGCTTTAGTTTTACAGCAACAGCAACACAGAAGAAGACGCAGCAGCGGGCTGACTTGCAATGTAAGCCACGGCAAGAGGTCGCCATCCATCGACATCCCGTTCGCCTCGTTACATTCGTAAACACGCGCCACATCGTAAAGCGTGGACATGGAACTGGGCAATCGGATGCTTTGGCGCTTGAGACGACGATGGTGCCAGCACGCGGGGAGGGGAGACCCTTCCATTGAGCGGTGGATAGAGAATGGCGGTGGTGAAGAAAGTTCAAATGAAGAGCACCACATTTGAGCATCTCCATGTATTATGATTGGGTTCAGTGATGACGTCGTGTTGCTCTATTTAAGACCGGAAGCAGGTGGATGGCTTGACTCTTCTTGAAAATCGCCCGATGATGCTGGATGTAATTACCAGCGAAACGTCGTAACACTCAAATAGTAAATGTTGTGGAATTACTCTCCAACACACCAGTGGGCTGGAGTAGTAACTAATTGGCGTTTTGTTCACGTGTCAAATCCCTCACTAATTGGCTGTGTCGGGTGGTGGAGGGTTACGACACATTTATACTTACGGGCTCTAACCCAAAAACCTTTATCATGAATAATATTGGTCACGAAAGCCTACGTGTTAATCTATAACACTGGTCAACAAAAAAAATTCTGGCCTGGACTTTTGCAGCTGTTTTAGACTAATTTCAGGGTGCTGATTCCAAATCTGATCTCAGATTTGCTCTATCACATCTCATTTTTATGCTATCGGCATACACCATTTTCATTGATTTTACCCGAAATTAACTCTGTCACTTATGATTGCAAGTTGTTGCGAATTAGTGACTGCTTTAGTGTTAAAACATGGTGCTGTATTTTTAGGATAGTGTGTTTATAATATCATTTTATGTAGATATCCAGATTTATTTAATATTTTTCTTCTGCAGTTTTTATTGAAAATGCAATATTTGATATCTCAAAAACCTGATGTGATAGACAGTAACTGATGCCAGATTTGGAATCAGCACCCCAAAATTATCTTAAACCCGTTGGAATACCTTATGCCAGAAAAAAGTGTGTTGACCAGTGTTATGGAAGGGATGGTTACGTCATCTGTAATCCACCACCCGGCCACCCCGTCACGCGTAACAAATGTCATTTGCAAAGTGTAGATCACAGCGGTGTTTTCCACTGCACCATGGGCCTTGGCAATTACGGTCGATGAATTCGACCGATGATTATGTAATGCAACGGGGCTCTTGCGTCACGTGCACCGTGCGTCTCGTGTCGGTGGCATTTGGCACGGGAGGAAAGTTTCACCGCGTGTGCCTGACAGTCAGCGGCGGCAGCGTTAGCAGCAGGGGCCACTGCGCGGGGAGTGGTGAACTCGATATGATCGTCGGCTAGCCGGGGGCGCGGTGCGGCGCGGTGCGGTGCTTGTGCCGCTCAGCACAAGCTCGTTCGTTCATGCTGCTCCGCGAATCTTGTCCCCCCACTCCTTCTGACACTTGGGCTATGCCCATTTAAAATCTTTATAAAAGTTGCATTTAGGGGCTTACCCCCCCCCCTTATTTTCTCTCCGCCTGATGACGACCGCTCGTGTTGCGATCGAAACGTCGTGACATTTTTATTCACTTTATTTTCATTATTATTTTTTCTTCTATCTACGTGACTTTACCGAAAGAACCAAAATAATATGAATTCCTGCAGTCACGAACGTTTTAAGTCAAAATTTAGTCTTTGTTGACGTGCGTTTTTGTTCTTTGATGTGTTTATCAACTGCACCGTGCACAGGCGAACATAGTCCTGCGGAGGGAGCTGGTAGGAACGTTGGGTTGCTCGGTCAATGGCCAGGGTCAACGGCAGCGTGGTGTATTCCGCAGGCGGGCACAAGCCGGCGTGAGTAGGTTAAACGTTGAGTTTTATAAGGGCACCACGGGGTGACCAGCCCCTCCCCACCCAGCCCCACCCCTCCCACCCTCCACCCAGCCCCTCTCCAACCTCCCCACCCAGCCCCTCCTCACCCTCCCCACCCAGCCCCTCCCCACCCTCCCCTTCCCACCCAGCCCCACCCTCCCCACCCAGCCCCTCCCCACCCTCCCCTTCCCACCCAGCCCCACCCTCCCCACCCAGCCCCACCCTCCCCACCCTCCCCTTCCCACCCAGCCCCACCCTCCCCACCCAGCCCCTCCCCACCCTCCCCTCCCCACCCAGCCCCTCCCTCCCCACCTAGCCCCTCCCTGCACGACGGACGGGCACAATAATCCCCTGTGGGCTGGTGTAACCAGGAGGTTCCTACCAGTATTAGCTCTTTCACATCTCCCTTCGTCGAGTCCCACTGCTGGATGAAGGACTCTCCACGCTGCGTTGGCCGTGGGGGGGGCCTTTGGCCTTGCTTCACCATACTTCACCACGCTGGTCAGTGCGGGTTGGGCAAGGCATGGCTAAGGGGCAAGACCAGTGGCAATCGGTCAAGTGGGGCCCCAATATTTGATTTGTCTCACACGGTCGCACCTTGGGTGCTATACATCGCGGCTCCTCTTGCCGAATCGCACCATCACATAACTTTGTTGTTCTTTGACGCCGTTGTTGAAAACACATCTCACGGTTGTTGTCAAGGGGGCCCCAACTCGTAGATTTGGCCACCGGGGGAGGGGAGGCGAGGTGGGGGAACAAGGCACCACCTGCCCCCACGCTCGTTCCGCTGCTGCGCATGACTGGTTCAGATATCACTCGTCACTGATGTTCACCGTCACCAGGGATTGAAGACAAAAGGGCCGGGTTCTCATGGCGGTGCTCTAACCGTTGTGCCACGGCCAAAATGAACTAAGCCAGGAACCTATAATAAATATGGATTTTTATTTTTATTCCTCAAATAAATTCATTGCGATGAAAGTGCTGCACCCGCAGGAGAGAAGCGGCTATCTAAAGGTTATGCTGAGACTTTAATGCGTGGTGCGATAGAACTGGCTTGCTATTTCAATGTTTGCTGTCAAGATATGTTAAACCGTGTGTGTTTAATTTGTCCGGACTGGAATTTGCTTTTTGTTGCAATCTGTGAGTCTGATTATGTTTTTTTGGCAGTAGCAGACTTCGCGGTTCCCATGTATTCGTTGTGGCCCAGATGTCCCTTCGTGAAGCGACTTCTGGTCTCGGAAGGGCACTCACCCTGTGTTAAATAATTGCAAAGAATTAATTAAGTGCGTGGGAAAAGAGGCCCTTTGATGGCATATGCCAATTAGTTATTCATGGACTGACAGCAAAAGCACGCGCAGTAATGCAATACAGTTTGGTTGTATATACAGTATTATATTCTTAGGTGTTTTCGGTAAAGTCACGTAGGTAAAACATTAAAATTCATAAAAGTAAAATAAAATAAAAAGCACGACGTTTTATTTTATTTTACTTTTATTAATTTTAATGTTTTACCTACGTGACTTTACCGAAAACACCTAAGAATATGAATCCTTGCAGTCACGAAAGCTTCAAATCTAGAATTATACAGTATTAGATTATCTGTGGGCGAATCAGACAATCTTCACAAAGCCGCACTTTGTGAACCTCCCCATGAGCTGACAAATGCAAAATAAGAAAATACAATTAACTCTGACACTGTGAGTTAATGCGGATGATTGGTGTCCTTTATTTTACCGGATCAGCGTCTATTGCTGGTGATTACACATTGCGCATATTGGAGATGTGGTCACCATAGTTACATGGAGGCAGTTCACGCTGATGGTTAGGAGGTAATAGTGGAGGGGTGGGAGGTTGGTTTGGTTGGTTGGTTATTTTTTTGTGTTTTTTTTATTTGCTCGTTTAGGCGACGAACTCGGCACGCACGGCGCAGGTTTAATGGAGCGAATGACGACGCGCGGGCATTCTACATTCAATAAATGTGTTTATTCGCAGCAAGCAAACGCGGCAGGCGGCTGTGAAAGCAATTCCCGCAAAATTAGACAAATTCTCTCGGTGTCAGCGTCTGCCTTTGTCATTTTTAATCAGCGGCTTGCAAAACACTCTGGAGCTGCACGTGTGACCGGCAGTATCCTAACTCGCACAGCCCTGTGTCTCTAAGTACCCGGCCTTGCGGTGACCTTGACACTATCACCATCATGGTTTTAATTTCCAAAGATCCCCAACCACCCCACGATTCCATATCTGATAATACTAATACTTATTATTATTCCTTTTTTTAATCCACTGCATGTTTAATGCCACCCCTATGATGTCCTTAAGCCCACCATCATTGATACCTGGTTTGATGAAAATTATTAGAAGATCCAAGAATTGATCGATCACAAATGCAAGGCTTTTTTGTGCTTCGCAAAATGACACCAATTCCAAGCAAAATAAGTTGAATTACCTACAAGCTAAATCAGCGGTCCAGAGGAGGACCTGCGATATGAAACACAGAAGGTGGTAAGACAAGGCGAAAGAGACCCAACATTTTGCCGACATCCATAATTTGCGTGGCTTCTTCAGTACCACCAGAACCGCCTATGGTCAAAGCACTCAGGGACCAACCCCACTGAGGCCTACGAATGGAGGAGATATGAGCAAGGAGAGGGAAGCTGTCAACATTCGCTGGAAGGAGAATTTGAAAATCTTCTCAATAGAGACTCGTTCGTCGATGACAGGGTTTTCCGCTCCATCCCACAGCACCCAATCGAAAATGAGCTTCGACTCCCCCCGACCCTTGATGAAGCGAGGAAAGCCATCAAGCAGGTGAATAACAATACGGCATCTGGAGCAGATGGAATCTCTGCTGAAATCTTCAAACAAGGGGGGGGTGGGGAGCTCACGTCACTGCTCCAAGCGCTCATCTTGAAGAATTGGAAATACGAGGAAACCCCAAAGGACCTCAGGGATGCCATGATTGTGACAATCTTTAAGAAAGGAGATCAAGCCGATCGTGGGAATTGCAGGGGGGGGGGCACCGTACTGTCCACTGCTGGAAAGATAATTGCAAGAACTCACCTGAACCATCTTCTGCCACTTGCTGATGAACTCCTCCCAGAATCCCCGTGTGGGTTGAGGCACAACTGCAGGAAACATATTAGGAACAACATAAACCTCTCTATTGCCTTCTTTGACCTCACAAAAGCCTTTGCTTCTGTCAACCGAGACGCACTGTGGAGCATCCTGCAAAAGAATGGATATTTGTCAATATTTTTCGCCTGCTGCGTGATGGTATGCGAGCAGTCATTATAACCATTGGAACCTCATTTGCCAGCAAAAATATGATAATTGTTTTTTTACCCTTCTATCTGGCAATAAAACTGACACCTTTTTACAAGGAGTCATGTTTGCATAGACCACAATACCTGCAGTCATAATGCAAAAAAAAACACAACTCTGATAATGTATGCACTGTCCTTGAAGTTGATTGGTCCACACCCGAGACAGCTTTCCTTAGAGCCTAGTCTCACATGGGTTGGACAGATGACGCCAAAAGGCGCATTATGACTGCAGGTATTGTGGTCTATGCAAACATGACTCCTTGTAAAAAGGTGTCAGTTTTGTTGCCAGATAGAAGGGTAAAAAAACAATTATCAGTCATTATTAGTAATGGATCCATCTCAGACCACTTTAAAGTTAAGGCTGGAGTCAAACAAGGATGTGTCATCGCCCCAACACTCTTCTCAATATCCCTTGCCGCGATGCTGCAGCTAACTACTGGTAAGCTTCGAGTGTAGCTAAACTACCGGATGGATCGTGAAGCTGTTCAACTTCAACCAACTTCGATCGAACACTAAGGCCATCCCGAAAGCAGTTGTTGAGCGCCAGTGTGCTGACGATGTTGTCGTGTGTCCACTCAGATGCAGATCTTCAGGCAATCGTCAACACTTTTGCCGAGGCATATGAGAAAATGGGACTGACGCTTAATATTTTTTAAGACTCTGGTCCTCCATCAACCAGTTCTCAATGAGCAGCCCCCCAGCTCCGACAATTTACATCCACGGTGAAACTCTGGAAAGTGTTGAGCATTTCCCACACCACGAAAGCCTTCTTTTGAAGAATGCTGACGTCGACAAAGAAATCAAAAATCGCCTGAAATGTGCAAGTGCAGCATTTGGTCGGCTGAGGAAAAGGGTGTTTGAGGAACGTGACATCAGGTCCAAAACCAAGAAGGTGGTTTATCAAGCAGTCGTGATCTCTACCTCACTGCACGGATCTGAGACGTGGACAACATACAATCATCCCCCGATTGCGAGGGATAGCCTATGACGATGACCCCCTATGGCGTGTTATAGCCACGTGCTTTACTTTTCCCCATACTTCACCGTACCGGTCACTGCGGGTTGGTGGTGGACCCAGCACGGGTTCACGTTTACGTATCACATGCCATTGATGTTAGCCGTGGGTTGCAATTGAGTGGTAGCTGGGTTCAGGGTAGCCGGGTTCATTGTGAACATCGCAATGCGCCGCGTGGTAAAGCACAGAAGGAGATGTAGCCTTCCTTGTCATCTGATGTCGTTATTACAGACGCGATGTTTTAGGACACGAAGCTGCCCAATTATATGTATATTCTACGAGCCCATGAGCGCAATGCGAGTCAACAGCAGGAGAACTGAATCCACGCTGCGAATCCACTGGCACTCGTATGGGACTCACAGAGCTGACTGTAACATTCGACTTGGGGCGCCACGATGGCGAGATGTTAAATACCTCGCTTGGTATACAGGAGGTCGTGGATTCAATCCTGACTCTGACGAACTGTATATTTGGAGTTTGCATGTCTCTCTCCCCGTGGTCACGTGGAATTTTTCTCCGGGACCTCCGTTTTTTTCCCTCGTAAATGTATCATCATGCGTTTCCAGTATTTGGCTGCTATACATTTCCACGTGATAAGCCACTTCGTTGAGCGATCATTTGTGGCCAGGCCGCTTCTGAAAACGAGCTATATAGCTCAGTAGGCCTTACCTGGTAAAAGAAACACCTCGTTTAGTTTTAGTTAAAGAATAAATAAGAAGAAGCAGACGAATGCAAATCTCTTTGCCAATCCACTGCTGGATAAAGACCTCCCCCCACACAGCGTCGATCACAGTCGGGGTTTGACGATACTTCAACCACGCTGGTCAATATTGGGGATAATGCGATGCTGAAGTCATCACCGCAAAAATCACCCTCACCGCAGTGCCTGCACCTTATCCTTCCTCACGAAAACTGAGCAGCACGTGGTTCACGTGGAATGTAACGACAGGATCAGAGATTGTAGTAGATGCTTTTTTGTGATAGATTTTTTTTTATTTCTGCAGATTTAGGAAATGTCGTGTGGACAGAGGTGGCCCCAGTGGCTCGGAGGTCAGAACATTGAGGCTCGCAGCGCTGACACCCTCTGGCTTGAAATCCAGGCAGGTGCCGAGATTGAAACCTGCGATAAGCCGCTTCCGTGAGCCCATTATCCAAACTAAACTAAACCATTTTATTTACCCGGGTAAAGCCCACTAAGCTTATAGCCATTTCCTCAGAGGCCACCTGGCCACACATGCTAGTTCATCAAAGTGGCTTAATATCATCATCATCATCAGACGTGAGAATTTATATCAGTAGCAAATAATCTAAACGCGTGTGTTTCTTCTGCTTCTTCCTCTAAATATGGAGAACAAAACCGGAGGACCTGGAGAAAAATCCACGCGTCGACCACGGAGAGAGAACACGCAGACTCCAAAGAGACAGTCCGGGCATCGTCAGGATGTGGGATCGAACTCACGACCTCCTGCGTACCAGGTGAGGCACATAGCATCTCGCCCTTCTGATTCTCCAACAGGAAAGGCTCCACTGCTCTGCGAGATTTCCACGTGGATTCTTCGCCTAGCCAAACGATGCTCATTGCGCAATCGGAATAAAACTGAGCGGAAAATATTTTCAATCTAAATATTTGAAAAAAATAAATGCCGCAGACATTTACATTTAGATGGTGGTGAGTGCCAGAGTGCGGGTGCAGATGCAATCATTAGATAATGGTGCTTCACTGTCTATTCCTTTGCACTGTTGTTCTTGATCGATTAATCATATTACGTAGCTTTTCGTGTCTTTTCATAATCAAAGTGGGTGGTGGGTTATTTATAGAGAGGAGTTCCGTTTGAGTTGGATCGTAGCACGAAGAGATACTACGATCTACGAGAATGTTGCTCGTAATGATCTTCTTGGTACATTAGGGGCTATCATTATTGCAGTGCATGGCCCATTGCGACGAATGAAGCCACTATATTTCATAGGCACAGTCAGCAGAAGTTTCGCAGTAGAGGCGGTGGTGGGGGGAGGGCGATGTTGCTACGTGGAATTCAAATTAAGTATTTTTTTCCGTGTAAAATGTTTGAATCATATTTGGCAAGTTTGGACTATGACGCCAGCACACGTAACGGCCTCCTCTTTTTGAATGACATCACGGGATTTTAAAATCCCACTGGGAAGCAGGCGGAGTGTTAAAAACATTTTTTCGATTAAGACACCTGCAGTGATAACCAGGGTGGCCCGGGGGATTCGAACCGTGAGCCTCTACAACACGCATCGAAGGCCCTACCTCCCACCGGGCCAAAGTCACTGCTCCATTGGCACCAACGACCCGCTGAGAGAGAAGGACGCGCTGAGCATTAATCAACCCATAACTGAACCTTATGGCGGGACCCCGGGGTCCCATAAGCCCCTGGCTCTCGCATGAACTGCGTTGCGAACGACACGGCGATCTATTCCTCTCGACGAGCTCTACACGATGCGCTCATCAAAGTTTAAAAGTTTTGTTTATTCTGCGCATTCGTCCTCGCTGCTGCGCTTGGTCATGACATGACAACAGAATGATCTGCGCCAGGCGGGTCGCGGCGTTTATGTGCGCGGTGGGATGGAGTCGCCAAAAATAAATAAATTCATTTCGATTTTGACTTCCGTTTATTCGGGACCCCGGGGTCCCGACATAAGGTTAAATTCTTTAATTATAATTTCTTAACGGAGTCATACATTACAGTATATACACAGCAGGGAGTTTTTGTTAGTCACCCGAATATCGCTCCGGGTGAAGGTGTCTCGCACAACCGGGGAATGTTTAACTCATGGCGTGACATGGCCTACGAGAGCACGTCAAACCCTTCCCAGCCACAAGATAAATAAACCCCAGCGGCCTACGACTTTAGTTCTAACATTGCATCTAAGTTTGTTATTTTTTGTTTAAACAAATCATTTGGTGATAACTGCATTGAGCGACCCTCACAACAACGAGCGGAGCGCCGGGTGAATAAAGCACAGCAAGTTGGAACAGTAGGGGGCACAGGTGGTGCATCAGCCAGTCATCTCAGTCATCTCAGTCAGTCGACCCGTGGCAACCCGCTGGGTCTGTCCCGTGACCTCCTGCCAGCGGACGTTCGACACTTCACGTGGCCTCAACGTGCACCTAGCCTGGCACAAGCGTCGTGGTGACATCACCGCCACTTAGTGATGAGTGGCGGTTGTTGTTGTTGTGTACCCGCGTGTCTGTGTGCATCCACGTGTGTGGGGGAGCAGCGGTGTGGCCGCTGAGCGCGCTGCGCTACGAACCCCGAGTCCCGCTCACGGCCAACACAAAGTGATTATTATCTGACGCCGGTCAAATGAGAACCCTGGTGCGGTGTGAAAACATCGGCAGTGGTGAAGACAAAGGGAGCCGGGCATGGGATGCTGGCCACACACCCCCTCGTGTGCCATGACGACCTTCATAGGCACTACTCGCTAACAAGCACTTGCCCCAAAAGGGCTATTGAGGCTATACGGGGGGGGGGTATCTTTGTCTTTGTGAGCCATGCGTGTTTTGCGCACGTGCGCGTCAGACATGGCCTTGAGTCGTCACTCGTTCTCCTCGCTCCCAGAACACTTTCCCAATTACAGGGAGGGTGAAAGACGAGGGGGGGGGGAGTGGGTAGCTGGTGGGGGAGCAGCCACGGGGGAGAAGAGCCCATCGCGTAATTGCGAACCGAGAATCGAGGCTCCCCCACCCCCCGAAGTTGCTGCTTCCAATTAGGGCGGCCGGTTGCTCGCAAAGATTGAGTCGTGGAGATGAAAGGAAGGCACCACGTTGACTCGCTGGCAGGAGGATCCCGCTAAATGCCCCCCCACCACCACCACTCGGCAGAAAACCCCCCCACCCACCTTACGCATTCCCCTTCCCCCCACGCACCTCATATTGCCCGTGGGATGTGGGGAGGGCGGCTGGTGAAGTTGGTGTTGGATTATTTGCAGCAAGTTGACACAGCAGGGGGCACAGGTGGTGCATCGACCGGCCATCTCAAGTCAGTCAACCCACGTGGCACCTGCTGGGTCTTTCCCGCGACCTCTTGCCAGCGGCCGTCAAAGCGCACCTAGCCTGGCACAGGCGCCGTGGTGACGTCACCGCCACTTCACGACGAATGGCTGCTGCTGCTGTTGTTGTTGTTATTGTTGTTAGATCGTTGCCATTGTTCGTGCAATATGGTTTAAAGAGGGCGGTCAAGTTCCCTCTCTCTCACTCTCTGCCTTCGAGAGAGAGGGGAGTTAAATAAACACATTCCTGCGGAGGGAGCTGGTAGAAACGTTGGGTTGCTCGGTCAATGGGCAGGGTCAACGGCGGCGTGGTGTATTCCGCAAATATGGCCGACTGTGAGGGCGGGCACAAGCCGGCGTGAGTAGGTTCAACGTTGAGTTTTATAAGGGCACCACGGGGTGACCAGCCCCTCCCCACCCAGCCCCACCCCTCCCACCCCACCCAGCCCCTCCCCACCCTCCCCACCCAGCCCCTCCCCACCCTCCCCTCTCCACCCAGCCCCTCCCCTCCCACCCCCCACCCAGCCCCCCCCCCACCCTCCCCACCCAGCCCCTCCCTGCACGACGGACGGACACAATAATCCCCTGTGGGCTGGTGTAACCAGGAGGTTCCTACCAGTATAAGTTGAAGCTTGAACAAGCCTCATTCCATCATGAACGCCGACATCGTATGCAGAAGAGACACGATACTCCATCAGGTACGATGATCTCCATGCACTTCATAACGCGTCTCACATTTGCGTCACCAGCAGCAGCCAGTGACACTGATATTGACCCCAGTGACTAAGAGGCCGTCCATAAATGACGTCACGCACCTAGGGGGGGGGGAGTCAGACATTTGTGACCATGTGTGACGAGGGAGGGGGGTTTGAGAAATGTGACGTCACATCAAAATGCGCAACTTTAAATAAATATAGACAACACGTTCTACTTAATTAAATAGACTTTTTAATAAATGTTTTCTCCTGCAACATCAGAGTGCAGCACCACATTAAATACGCACTACAATGACAATAGTTTAAAGCGATTTGAAGCATGTTTTATATTTGGGGGGGGGGGGGCAGAGCTTTGTGACGTCATATTTTAGGGGGGTCTGACTTTTTGTGACGCCGTGTGACGAGGGGGGGGGCAGTCAAAAATCGTCCAAAATCGCGTGACGTCATTTATGGACGGCCCCTAAGCTAAGCTGTGTGTCTATGTTCTGTGTGTCTCTCTCTGTGTGTCTCTCTCTCTGTGTGTATCTGTGTTGTCTCTCTCTGCTTGTGTGTCTGTCTGTGTGTCTCTGTGTTGTGTGTCTCTCTCTGTGTGTCTCTGTGTGTCTCTCTCTGCTTGTGTGTCTGTCTGTGTGTCTATGTGTTGTGTGTCTCTCTCTGTGTGTCTCCGTGTCTGTGTTTTGCCTCTCAAATTTAGTTCTACCTGATGACGATTGCTTGTGTTACAATCGAAACGTCGTATTCTATGATTTAATTTATTTCATTTCTACGTGACTTTACCGGAAGAACCAAAGAGTAATTCCTGCAGTCACGAAAGCTTCAAATCAAGTGTTTAAACTAAGCTATGAACTATTTTTTTTATTTTGCCAGGTAAGGCTCGCTGAGCTACATATCTCCTTTTCAGAAGCGACCAGGCCACAAATGATCGCTCAAGAAAGTGGCTTATCATGTGGAGATGTACAGCAGCCACATACCATAAAAGCATGCTTCTTAACGTGGAGGGAAAAACTGGAGGATCCGGAGTAAAATCCACGGGACCACGGGAAAAACACGCAAACTCCAAATATGCAACAGGCGTCAGGATCAGAATCGAACCCACGACCTCCTGTATACCAGGCGAGGTAGTTAACATCTCGCCACCGTGGCGCCCTGTCATGTATGTTAAAACTCGAGTCGCACGTGACGTAGCCAACCGTGCTAGTCGGAGGCCCCGGGACGCTGCAGTGGTGTAACGGCGATCTGCTCTGGACGTTTCAATCCCAGAGGTCGCGGTTCGTGCTCCCGGTTCTGCAGTTAAAAGGTTGAAACAACGGTGCGAGTTGATGGAGTCTTTCCTCTCCACCGCCTGTCCACCCACGGGGATACGACCACAGTCGGTCGGCAGATCGCGCGTCGTGGGGGTCAATCGTGTGCGGTGTTCCCCACCTCTTCCAAGGCGTGTGGACAGCGCAGGAAAAGTAGGCCAATGCCCTCGAGAGCAATGTTCTTCTTTGCAAGGTCCGCGAGCTACTGGCGGCCCCTGACGCGTGACCCTCGGACAATTCACAGATGTGAAAGCACCTCCCATCATCTCGTGCTGCTGTCTAAGGGGCCGTCCATAAATGACGTCACGCGATTTTGGACGATTTTTGACCCCCCCCCCTCGTCACACGGCGTTACAAAAAGTCAGACCCCCCATCAAAATATGACGTCACAAAGCTCTGCCCCCCCCCCCCCCAAAAAAAATAAAACATGCTTCAAATCGCTTTAAACTATTGTCATTGTAGTGCGTATTTAATGTGGCGCTGCACTCTGATGTCGTAGGAGAAAACATTGATTAAAAAGTATATTTAATTAAATAGAACGTGTTATGTATATTTAATTAAAGTTGCGCATTTTGATGTGACGTCACATTTCTCAACCCCCCCCCCCTCGTCACACATCGTCACAAATGTCTGACCGCCCCCCCCCTAGGTGCGTGACGTCATTTATGGACGGCCCCTAACCCCAATGGTTTCAAATGTGTGGTGGCCCTCACACCGATGATGTCCTATTGGCGGTGAAAGTGACCCCCCCCCCCCCTGCTGCTCTCGAGGCGTGCAAACACATCTCAGGGCTGTACCTTTACCTTTATTTAGAGAGATACAACCTTGCCAGTAGCAAAAGGCGATCCTTGTGCGTTTTGCAACACCCAGCTATCATGAGATGCCTTGGCATGCAATAACAGCGTTCTTATAGCATGACTGGAGGCTTGAATTTGATTGAGGCATGGCCCCTTTAATTCTATGCGGGGTTTTTTTGTTTGGAAAATATTATTTTGCCCATGAGATATTATCATCATCATCAATAGGAGCTGCAATTTAGAAGCCACGTGTATATATATTTGTGCCAATTTATCCCCTGCATGCATAATATAATTTTCGATTGTGAATTAACGTGATAAGTCGTTGCCATGGCACTCATTTCTAATTTCTCAGCCCATTTGCGTTACGTCGTCCTTAATGCTAATATATATCAGTGCATGCAATATACTCAGAATTAGAATCTTTGTTTAGACTGGAGGATGAATCCGATGATCTGTGAAGCTCTTTTTCACAGGTGTCCAGTCGGGGCAGGTCAGCAAGTTACAACAGCAATGATGCAATCAAAATTATAGGAGTGCGAAATAAAGAAAATGGAAAGCCACTAAATATAAATAAGCGATAAATAAATACATTTAATATATAAGACTGATTTATCAAGATTGGGCGAGGCAGGAAAAACAAGAATAAAACGGTCTCAGACCACACCAAGATAACGCCACGCACCATTATTCCCACAAATAAAGTGGCACATTGACATTGAACTATCGATACTGCACAGGTAATGATCAAAGGTACAAATCACATGTGCCGATGTGACTGTTATCCAGAATAAATCTTTCGGCTACTTTTTTGATGGAAGATTTACGACGTTCAGGAAGGAAGCAAGGTTGGGCCCATCCCGATTGCACGCCCGTCACCTGCCCGCTTGCTCCCTGGTTGGTGCTGACGACAATGCAAGTGTAATAATAAAGGTCGTGGAAGCCACTTCTGGAATCCGGTCTTTATTTGTCTTTCGTTCACAACACTCCCATCTTACTCCTTCACGCTGCTGACAGACAGCGTGAGAGGGAGAGAGAGAGAGACACGCGCGGCCACGTGGCAGCCTGGACCCCGCTCCCGCGTGGCCTCACCCTCCGTTCGTTCCAGATCTGACCACGTGTTGTCCGTCTCCACCCCTTTTAATACCTGGGTCACGTGGTACCTTTCCACCAATCCTGGTTAACCTCTATGGAATCTTCTAGACTCCATCGTACGTTCCCAGGACCGTGCCCCTGACTCGTCCCCCCATTGGCTGTGGCTAAAGCCAGCAGAACCAATCATCTACTTGCAGATGTCACCTTCCCATTACGTCAGGGCCACGCCCCTAGACTTCCCCCCATTGGCTATGGGCCAGGACCGGTAGAGCCAATCATCATAACGAGGTGTGATCCATCAGCAACCCGGATATATCCTCACATTACACAAGGATACGGCCACTACGTACTGTATGTTGAACTTCTTTCGCACCGTACATAGCAAACCGTGCTAATCGGAGCACGCTTGTGTATCGACTTTTCGCGGTTGTGTTGTAGAGCTCAGATGCGTTCGATTCTGATGTTGCCTGTTCCTCTCGTACTTAACAACTCTGATGTTGTTGTCATTGCCCTGTGCCGATACAACACGGATCGCTCTTGCATAGATGGGTCGCTTGGCGACAGTTACCGTAGTTCCCCCGTACCTCCGATTATAACGGTTGGCCACATACGATGCGAAAGAAGTTCTACATGCATACATACACGGGATTTTCTGTGTAACAAGTAAACATCGATTGATTGATTGATTGAGGGGTGTTTTCATATGGTTCTGGGTTGTATTATATGCAATGTTTCTATTTTCA
Source organism: Lampetra fluviatilis (assembly GCF_964198595.1). Taxonomy (NCBI): domain Eukaryota; kingdom Metazoa; phylum Chordata; class Hyperoartia; order Petromyzontiformes; family Petromyzontidae; genus Lampetra; species Lampetra fluviatilis. Next base: position 7,975,749 of record NC_136294.1, on the reverse strand, counting down.
GCTACTGGGAGCTACTTCAGGAATGTAATCAATTTCCTGAAGTTCCTTCCCTTTGAGCAAAATGTGATGTGATGTTACAATGCAGCAATGTCGAATGTGCTGTGTGGGCTTCCTCAAGTAACCATATTCAGAAATAAGTATAACCCGTAAAAACAAAGTTTTTCACTATAAATCCTTTATATGCGTGGCAACGAACTTAATATAAAGGATTTAAAAATATATTCGCCTGTGGAGGACGCGGGGATCGATCCCGCGACCTTTGGCATGGGAAGCGAGGGCGCTACCAACTGCGCTACTCCGCCACGGCCTGTGGAGGGGTTACGCTCTGGGCTCTTACACTCTGACGTTCAGCCAAAGCCATGAATGCGTTCTATTTGAATATATGTAAAATACAAATTTTTTGCCTAAAAAGTGTAAAATTTTGGGAATTTTTTTTCACGAACAATAATTGTCTGGCACAACGAGTCTGTGTGGAAAATGTCAGCTCGATTGGATCACGGGAAGTGGGTTAAAAAACGACCGAAAGATGTGCACGGTCCTAAGCAAGCAAGCAAGCACGCAAGCAAGCAAGCAAGCACGCGAACTTAATATAAAGGATTTAAAAATGATTTCAGTTCCTTACACGTGGCACGAAACGTCGGACAATGGTGCTGTGGAATCTGCGAGACAACTCGAAGCTGACGTATCGGAGGGAAAAAACAAGACCCCAGGGGTTGTTTGTATGAATTTTTTTAAAAGAGCACTCACGGGGCTTTTGACCCCGTGACCCCCGTAAGCCGAAACCATTTTCGCTCGGCTCCAGCCCCCTCACCTCGACCGTTCGAGAACAATCACGCCGAGGAGCCCGTTCAGGGCTTCTAAGACGTATGGATCCTGGGACGGCGAATGAGCCCGAGGGATGGCTCAATCGTTGGGCATGGTGAGTGCGTGCGGAAACATGTATGTGCGCACGTATGTATTTTATGTGTGGGGAGCGGTGGTGTTGCGGTTAGCGCGCTGCGCTATGAACCCGGCGATCCGAGTTCGATTCCGCTCACGGCCAACACCGGTGATGATTATCTGAACGGGTCTTGGGCCTTCCCTAGGTCGACTCAGCCTCAAATGAGTACCTGGTGCGGTGTGTAGTAAACATCGCCACTAGGGAGACAAAGGCGGCCGGGCGTGGTGCTGGCCACCCACCCCCTCGTGTGCCGTGCGGCCTTCATAGGTGCTCGCTAACAGCACTTGCCCCTGCAGTCTGCTATGGGCTAAACGGGGGAATCTTTGTCTATGAACTTCGTTCGCACCGTACGTAGCCAACCGCACTTATCGGAGGCGCGGGGCAAATTGGAGGTGCGGGATGTGGTGGTAAGACCCAGGACAAAGCAATGTTCCGTTCTACTTGGCCATCTTGAGAGCGCCTTAGGGGATGGATGCCTCCCCTCATTCCACGCCCGTGACTGCGTCGTTGACTTGCCACCTGTTTGTGGCTAATTGAGCGTCAAAATTCTTAAATGTGCGCGGCCACTATATCCCACGATGCCCATTATGGCCCCATGACAGTTGCTACACATTTTTCCTTTTTGGTCTTCTTTGAAAAGGAATACGTGTAGCCGTGAGGAGTATGAGCACAAACTCATTAGTTAATTTGAAACAAGGAAATTAATATGCATGTAAAAAACAAAGTAATGACACTGGATCACCTGTGGCCGTGTTTATCTTCCTGCCGGTTTCACGGTGCGCGAAGCTGACAAGCAAAGGAATAAACACGCAGAGCCGAGTGAATGAGTTCACGAATGAGTCGTGCTGCAGGCATCACGGATAGATTAATAATGATGCATGGTGATAATTAATGATTATAGCGAGTTAAGGAATTAATGCATTAAATACGTTTTTTTTTTGCTGACAGCAATAAAATAATGATTGATGAAGACGGTAATTGAAAATGTAACGGTGACATTGATGATGACACTTAACTAAGAGTTTATAATCTCCACACATCGACAGCTAATTTAAATGTGACCGATGCTTAAAATTAATTGAGTAGCGAATTATTCCATTCAAGATCGGGACTCTTGCAGACAGGTTTTTTTTTTATTTCTAGCTGGTTTTTAATTTATTTTGGATTCGAATTTTTCCCACTTTTGACCAACGTTCCATGCCTTGTTTAAAAAAAAATAAGGCAGTCGCCTCACGATCGTATTACAATTGGGCCTTCGCATTAAAAGAAAAGACTCCACATCTATCAGTGATTATTTTTTCTTACCATCCCTTACTCGTAAAGAACATTTCAATCAAGCGGAAGCGATTTGCATTAACCGGCTCTGTAATTAACATGCTAATTATGGGAAGTAGGGTTTCTTGACTGCACACTGTCCATTCGCAAACACTGACGCATCGCACGCACACACACACAGCGCATCGAGTGACGGACGTGTGACATTCTGTCTCTTGTCCCCGCGCATTCACTAAAAGGCCCTTTTTTCTATTTTCTTGCTGTTGTTGTTGCCAACGCGGGCATCCAGTGCTTGTGCTGTTGCAAGGGAGACACGACACGGCAACGTGGGCACGTAGCCGTTGCAGTGTCTCTGCTGTTGTGCTGCAGCTTTTGTGGAGAGAGAGGGGAGGCGAAGAGAGAGAGAAAGTGGGTGAGCGAGGGAGGGAGGAACCCTGCCGTGCAGAGGTGACTTGTGTATAAAATGCCGCAAACATTCGTGTGCACATTTCTGCAATCATATCTGGCGTGGCTAATCCCGGTTTTGCTGCACTCGCAAAACGAGCGCCTTGCGAACTGCAGTAGGGATTTAACAGGCAGCTTTGCGGTTTTGTCGTAGATTTAGCAACATGTGTATAAATAACAAATGTTCAGACTTTCTAAATATTGGGGGGAGATGGGTGGGGGGGGGATACCAAACAAAAATCCAAACTCTTGTCTTTTACAATTTGTTCAAACGGATTTTTATTTTTTATTTATCATTTAAAATATTGCGGTTTGCATTAAGATCAAAACATTTTTTTACAAAAACAAATTGCCAGCCCGAGAGGACATCAGATGCCGGCGGGTAGCAAAAAATACCAATAATCGTATAGGTCACGTCACATTTCAATCCCGGCGGTGTTGTTTGGGCGTCTGATTTATGGAGTGCCTGGCTTTTGATACTGCCATGATGCGAGAATTAAATGTTTTATGATTTTTCTATTGATTTTCCAGGAGACATAAATCAAATCGTGAAAAAAGCACGAAGGTTCTTTTTTGAGGCAGCATTCCAGACCTTTGCATCTCTTGGAGTCGAGCCATCGGAGTTCAGCTAATAACCTGAGCGATATCACAACCAATGGAATTAAATTTACAAAACTTACTCAAATAAAACTACACTTTTTAGTTTACCAGGTAAGGCCTGGTCACAAATGATCGCTCAACGAAGTGGCAGCTTCTCACGTGGATGTTTATTGTAGCCGTTTCTAAATGTGGATGGGAAAAACCGGAGGACCCGGATAAAAAAAATCCACGCGACCACTGGGGGAGAGAGAGAGAGAGCGAGACATGAAAACTCCACATGTACAACAGGGTGTCAGGGTCGGGATCGAACCCACGACGCCCTGTAACCAGGCGAGGTAGTTAACATCGTGCCACCACCATCCTGTGGCTTGGGCAAGTTCTTATTCAACTCCTTCCTGACAGCTCGCCTGCGATGAAAGCGTCGAGCAAGCGGTGGTGAGGTGGGGGGGTCGCCAAGTATTGACGGTGGCTACAGCGCAGGACTGTGTGACCCTTTGTACCCTCCAGCCAACGGAGCGACCACGCGCGCCACGACGGAGTCATTCCCCAGCTCCGGACAGGGAGAATTCCCAGCGTAAGCCGAAGATTAGCAAGAGAAGAATAAAAATACGAAGAATAAATTGTCATGGACAAATCTCGGACTGCCCCAAGCTGCAACGGGGTAAACTGTGGGCACACAGATGCAGATGAACCCGTCGTATGACTTAACATGGCTCTATTTCGATTTAAGGCTTTCGTGACTGCAGGGATTCATCTTCTTGGTTCTTTCAGTAAAGTCACGTAGAAGGGAAATAATAAAATAATAATAATAATAAAATAATAAAATAATTCTCACGACGTTTCAGCCACAACGCAAGCAGCCGTCCTCAGGTGAAGAACAGGTCTGTCGGAAAGACAGCGTCATTCAGACGCTGAAAGAACAGGTCTGTCGTAAAGACAGCGTCATTCAAACGCTGTCTTTACGACAGACCTGTTCTTCACCTGAGGACGGCTGCTTGCGTTGTGGCCGAAACGTCGTGAGAATTATTTTATTATGTTTTATTTTTATTATTTTATTTCCCTTCTACGTGACTTTACCGAAAGAACCAAGAAAATTAACACGGCTCGTTCGCGAACATGCTACAGCCATACACATGTAAACCGTCTCATAGTCATTATCCCTTGAATAAAAAAAACACATCCCTGGCGAGCCAGCCGATTAGCAGACGATCCGCTCTGTGTTTCGACGCTGTGCAGGGCAGAGCTGTTGCCGCATTGGGGACATTTTGCCGCTTGCTGGCGGCGGCGGCGGCAGTGTAATCTGTGACCAAAGGGGACCTCAATATTGGAGGGGGCCTCCAGGAACAGCCAGGCATCACTAATCCCTCACCTGTCTGTCCATGCCTCCTGCAGCACCATTGCCTCTGGGGGCCCTGTTTGTGGGGGGCGGGGCGGGGGGCCCAACCAACCACCCTCTACCCCCGCAGCTGAAGGCTCATCCACCTTCATTATAGATTCTTAGAGTCAAGTAAACAAATGTTGCCGCAATATTTAACCACCAGTGGCAGGTTGTTGTTGTTTTTTCTATTCGGAGTTGGCCAATTTGGTGCACACCCATAATCAATTGACGATACGTTTACTGTCTGCATTCAACGGGGAGAGTCTGGAGAGAAAACAAATATAAAAATGTGTACAGTACAATCAGCCCCCGTGGGCGAGTCGACGCCTGAGCACAATGCACCACAGACATGAGCAGATCGTATCATTACTCCTTCTGTGTAGCGTTCGTGTTTGTTATTAAGTAGATTCCCGTTCAAACGAGCAAGGGGACACTCCCCTTGCCTCTTGAGTTTTCAACTGGTTTTGACAAAATCTGCTTGAAACTCGTCTCCTCGTTACAGCCCTGAGCCAGGGATAAACAATTATCTATTTAATGTTAACTCCCTCTCCTGATATGCAGGACGTCGTGGATTCGATCCCGACCCTGACGACTGTATTATTTGAGTTTGCGTGTCTCTCTCCCTGTGGTCGCGTGGAATTTTCCCCGGGGGTCCTCCGTTTTTTTCCCCTCCACGTTTAGAATCAACATCGCGCGTTTAGAGCATCTGGCTGCTATAAATGTCCACGTGATAAGCCACTTCGTTCAGCTATCATTTGGGGCGGGTCGATTCTAAAAAAGAACTCTATAGCTCAGGGGGGCTTACCTGGCTTAAAACAACAACAACAACAAAGTAAAACAATACATTCTAGATTAGAAGCTTTCGTGACTACAAGGATTTATATTCTTAGGTTTTTTCGGTAAAGTCACGTAGGTAAAAAATTTAAATTAATAAAAGTAAAATAAAATAAAAATCACGACGTTTCGGAGGCAACACAAGCTTCCGTCTTCAGGTGGAACCGTCACAGCACGATTGCTGTTTCAAGTAAGAGAAATTCCAAGAAAACAGTCGTTGTATATATACTGGTTGAGGGTTGGAGGAGCCAAGGCAGGCACCTGGAGATTAATATTGTGAGGTTCGGTGCGGCTGAAGCACAATACATATAAATGAACAAATTCTACGTTCCTATGGTGGGAGCAAATATCTCCACAAGGCAACACGTGACGTTGCTACTCCGTTGACGCCCGACCGCGAGAAACCACGAGGCTGGCTCGCACTGAACACGCGATATCTGAGAGCTTTTTCATCCAGAGCCCCGGAGCGCTTTCGAACGGGAGGCGGCGTGATGAACACGCGGGTTAACGAGGGGGCTACCGGATTAATGTGGGAGGGCTGGCCGTGAGACGCGTGCTTGAGCTGCGAGCGAGCACGCAAGATCTCTGCTTAATTATCACCGGGTCGAGAGGCGATGGGGCCTGAGAGTCTCTTGGCTATGGGAGATCTGGGCCATAGAAGGAAGCCAATAACAACGGTGCGATACAAAATCGCGCGCAGCGGAAGAGGAGGTGAAATGCTCAAATGCTAAAACACATTCCTGCGGAGGGAGCTGGTAGGAACGTTGGGTTGCTCGGTCAATGGCCAAGGTCAACGGCGGCGTGGTGTATTCCGCAAATATTCCCGACTGTGAGGGCGGGTACAAGCCGGCGTGAGTAGGTTAAACGTTGAGTTGTATAAGGGCACCACGGGGTGACCAGCCCCTCCCCACCCAGCCCCTCCCCACCCAGCCCCTCCCCACCCTCCCCACCCAGCCCCTCCCCTCCCTCCCCACCCAGCCCCTCCCTGCACGACGGACACAATAATCCCCTGTGGGCTGGTGTAACCAGGAGGTTCCTACTAGTATAATAACATCATGTCCGCAGTTGTACACATTTACTAGCTGAGAGTACTGCAGAACTCAAACGAATATTGTTGAAGGTCAAAGATGAAATCGTGAAACGCGGACCGACTGCTCCTCAGTGCGAGCAGACGAAGCTTCTGGTGTTTGGCAGCGAGCGAGTGGGACAGATCTAACGCGCTTAGCAAATCAAAGCATGGAGGGAACAGGCTCGACTACTTCAGGTCCGACACTAACACCAGAATCAGCTGCACAGAGGGGAGAAGGAGACACCAGCTATAGCGAGGAGTAACTTCAACACGCGAATTCACACCGGGACTTGGTAGTGAGACGGTATTGCCGAGTGCGCCGTGTTGGGTATGACTTAACGAGCAATAACGATGGGAAGGTGAGGCAAGAAAAGTCTATGTTGAGTTGCGATGCCATGTAGCCGCGTAGTGCGTGACCTCTCTTGGATGGCAAGAAAAGACAAATGTGTCACCAAACCGGCTGAAATATAAAAAAAAATAGAGAGAGAAGCCCGTTGAAGCAAGTACACCACAGAGAAAGAGCGCAGGTGCTTTGGGCAAATTATGAGAAGAGGAAGCTTGGCAAGTGGCCTAGAAAAGGCAATCACGCAAAGGGAAATTGTGATGGAGAGAGGGCGTGCGGGAAGGCCGTTGTCGAGATGGGAAGACGGCGTTATAGAGAGAATATGGGATGAATCTGCCGAGCAGCGGGCGGCAGTGGCGGCGGTCGCGGACGCATAAAGAATGGCAGAGTGCGGGAGGGTGTGCAGGGGGTTCGATGTGAATGCCACAAAGTCCCGCAGGGAATCTCGTGCCATGAGCGGGGTTTTTGTGGGGGGGGGAGGGTAACGCCCCGCCCAAACTGGACACCTTTATTCATTCATTTTCAGTAGTTTGCAATTAAGACTAAACATACATTATTTATATTCATAATGTGAGTGATGAAGCAAACCGCTGCCCACCTCCCCCCCCTCAATATAGAAGTCAAACTCCGTATTTGGAATATGCTCAAGTTACCAAACGTTCTGCTCTGGCCGAGACAGGTCATAGTACGGTGCTGCCAAGGGGTGGGGGCTGAGTATTGCCCGGGGTTTGGCAGAGGAGTTCGCATGACCAGCGTGAGAAAGAGCGAGGTCATTCAATGACTGCGCATTGAATGACCTCGTTCTTTGAAAAAGTGGGCGGCCCAGCTGACAATGTGTCACGGTTGAGCCTGCACGAAATTTGGTATTTTTAAGGAGATGCTAAGTGAGAGAAAAAAAAAATTGGAACTCGGAATAAAATATCTGAGTGCTATTAAAGACAATCGACACAGGGCCACGTGTATCCGTGGGAAGGGTTGGAGCAGAGTTGCAGGAACTTTGAAGCAAGTTACGTCAAGCTCAGAGCCATGGTGGTTTGCGATGTTTAATGTGTGGCACAGATGCTGATGGCACAATCACGTCGCCACGGTGGCGCGATGTTATTTCCTTCGCCGATATATTTGGAGTCTGCATGTATCTCTCCCTGTGGTCGCGTGGATTTTTCCCCTGGGTCCTCTGGTTTTTCCCTCCCCATTTAGAAATATGCGTTTAGAGTATTTGGCTGCTATAAATGTCCACATAATAAGCCACTTCGCTTATTATGTGGAAAAAAGAGGTATAGCTCAGTGGGCCTTACCTGGTAAAATTAAAAAAAATATTGTGGTTTTTACCTTCTGCACCTGTGAAAAGTGAAACGCACTCGGCTGGGAAACCTATATCATCAATACATGATTCATTCTTTGGTTCTTTCGGTTAAGTCACGTCTAAAGATAAAATAATGATTAAAAATAATAGCGACGTTTCGATTGCAACACAAGCAATCATCATCAGGCATAAGAGAAATAGCAACAAAAATCTAACTAGAAAACTATAGACAGACATACAAGCAGACAGACATCACAAGGACACACAGAGAGAGGACACATATCGGCACAGAGAGAGGGGTCGTTTCTGTGACGGTCCCTTAAATATAGGTAGGGGGTGCGGGGACGGAGAGAGGGAGGGGGCAGAGAAAATTAGCATATCAATGAGTGGACGGCAACGTGTTGCTGCTGCGCAAGTAAGATGACGACGTGGCACGGCACGCAAGCTTGAAAATTAGGAGAAAGACACACTAAAATTAAATAACCTCGCAAAATATCGAAATGTGATGTAATGCAACACAGAGAGTCGGTCAACACACAATTAACGCATAGCCTGGTTGATTACGTATTTCAAAGATTGCTAAGTTAGAATTTAAGTGTGAAAATTCCAAAGAGAGGACACAGGCAGAGAGAACAAATAGCCAGAGAGAGAAAAAAGATAAGCTTAAAACTTCCCCGTAGAAGTGGTTCAATCTTAATTTTTGGAGCTTTCGTGACTGCAAGAATTATTCTTTGGTTCTTTCGGTTAAGTCACGTCTAAAGATAAAATATTGAATTAAAATAATAGCGACGTTTCGATTGCAACATAAGCAATCATCATCAGGCATAAGAGAAATAGCAACAAAAATCTAACTAGAAAACTATAGACAGACATACAAGCAGACAGACATCACAAGGACACACAGAGAGAGGACACAACGTCGCTATTATTTTAATTCATTATTTTATCTTTAGACGTGACTTAACCGAAAGAACCAAAGAATAATTATTGCAGTCACGAAAGCTCCAAAAATTAAGATTGAACCACTTCTACGGGGAAGTTTTAAGCTTATCTTTTTTTTTCTCTCTGGCTATTTGTTCTCTCTGCCTGTGTCCTCTCTTTGGAATTTTCACACTTAAATTCTAACTTAGCAATCTTTGAAATACGTAATCAACCAGGCTTTGCGTTAATTGTGTGTTGACCGACTCTCTGTGTTGCATTACATCACATTTCGATATTTTGCGAGGTTATTTAATTTTAGTGTGTCTTTCTCCTACTTTTCAAGCTTGCGTGCCGTGCCACGTCGTCATCTTACTTGCGCAGCAGCAACACGTTGCCGTCCACTCATTGATATGCTAATTTTCTCTGCCCCCTCCCTCTCTCCGTCCCCGCCCCCCTCCCTATATTTAAGGGACCGTCACAGAAACGACCCCTCTCTCTGTGCCGATATGTGTCCTCTCTCTGTGTCCTTGTGATGTCTGTCTGCTTGTATGTCTGTCTATAGTTTTCTAGTTAGATTTTTGTTGCTATTTCTCTTATGCCTGATGATGATTGCTTGTGTTGCAATCGAAACGTCGCTATTATTTTAATTCATTATTTTATCTTTAGACGTGACTTAACCGAAAGAACCAAAGAATAATTCTTGCAGTCACGAAAGCTCCAAAAATTAAGATCAATACATGAGTTGCTGACAGTTGTATATGAATTATCTCCATTATTAATTACCGATTCTTGAATTTACATGAATTCAAAAATGTTGTGTTAAGTTTGTTGTCTTTCCCCGGCACCTCTGATTAGCACCGTTGGCTACCTACGGTACGAAAGAAGTTCAACGCAAAAAATGGGACCTTTTTTCGCCAGTATTAAAGTATGAAAAAATATAAGTATAGGCTTTACCCTTTCTGGCAATAAAACAGGTGTTAAGATGTTCAAACACCAAATAGAAACCTTTTGCAAGGAATCAAGTCTGCATTCACCGCAAACAATACTTGTGCTGAACATACATACAAACACGCTCTGATAATATATAACACTGTCTTTGAAACTGATTGGTCTACACCAGAGACAGCCTTCTTTAGGGCCTAGTCTCACCAGTGTCAGACCAGATAACGCCAAAAGGCGGACGGTACAAAGACAATGCACTATACATATAGACACATACGTTTGAGTGCATTTTTAACGCATAACAATTCCGTACGCGAAGTGCATTCTATAAAGTGTGAGGGAGCCCCCTATTGGCTGGGGGCTGATATCACACTTCATTCATGTTTCATTCACATTTCATTCTTAATTTTTAGAAGTGCGCGGGGGCCCCCTATGGGCTGGGGGGCTGATATAACACTTCATTCAGTTTCATTCACATTTCATTCTATGAAGTGTAAGGGGCTTAAGCCCCCTCATGGGCGGGCTAAGCCAACTCATAACAGAGGCGAGTTTCGTTTTTGCCAAGCATTGAAAACACACTTTTAATCATTCAAGTTTATTTTGCATAAGCAGATTCGAGGGACCAGGATATAGTCTAACATTTTAAGAGCACCACAACCAAGCACAGCAGTGCAGTAAGGGGCCGTCCATAAATGACGACACGCACCTAAAGGGGGGGGGGGGGGGGTCAGACATTTGTGACGATGTGTGACGAGGGGGGGGTTGATAAATGTGACGTCACATCAAAATGCGCAACTTTAAATCTAGACAACACGTTCTACTTAATTAAATAGACTTTTAATAAATGTTTTCTCCTACAACATCAGAGTGCAGCGCCACATTAAATACACAATGACAATAGTTTAAAGCGATTAGAAGCATGTTTTTTTTTTGGGGGGGGGGGCAGAGCTTTGTGACGTCATATTTGAGGGGGGTCTGACTTTTTGTGACGTCGTGTGACGAAAAAAAAGCATCCAAAATCGCGTGACGTCATTTATGGACGGCCCCTAAATGTTTACACTGCGAGAGTTTCCATTTTTCCCGCATTTACTTTCATCCCAAGTGTCTCTTGGAAGGAAAAATAATACCTTGTTCTTAATCGGCACGTAGCTGGTTATTTAAAATGTTATGTTCAGTTCTTCCAGAATCAAGCCGTGCCTACATGCAAATGCACTTCACGAAAATGTGCGTCTGTTTACATATTGTGCACAATACTTACCCAAGATCTGTCTCGTGCTTTTGTTAACTTAACTGCACTATGATCAGTCTAAAAAGTATCTTTCCCGAGCCGACTTACGCTATAAGGAATTTATTTAACACTGATTCGTGTTTGTGCAATATTTTATAATTCTCACGTGACGTAGTTGTTGGGGAGGGTGGTTGCTTCTCTGCTGCGCTTGCTTTTAATTTCTTTTGTTCCTTTGTCTTTTTTTTGGGTGAGACATTTTCTATACTTTTGAGGCATAAACAATTAGAAAATGACACTTACTATCCAGGAACAAAAATCGCGTTAAATCGTGGGACCTCCTTTGCCAGTACCAAATTATGAGAAGAGGTTTTACCCTTTTTTCTGGCAACAAAACAGATGATAAAATTTAAACTATGAGACCTCCTTTACCAGTGGCAAAAAAAATATAGTAATAGGTTTTTACCCTTTCAACTGGTACAAAAACTGACACCTTTATACAAGGCATCAATAAACTACAAGGACAGTGCATATCATTATCATTATCAGAGTTGTTTCTTTTTGTTTGCATTTTGACTGCTTGTGTTGTGGTTATTGCAAACATGATGCCTTATATAAGGGTGTCAGTTTTTGTACCAGTTGAAAGGGTAAAACCCTATTACTATAGGTGTTAAAATGTTAAAACACCAAACTGAAACCTTTTACAAGGAATCGTGTCTGTATTGTGGTTAATGTATTATGGTTAATGCAGACATCATTCCTTGTAACAAAATTTCAGTTTGGTGTTTTAACATCTTAACACAGCTGTTTTGTTGCCAGAAAAAAATGGGAACACCTCTTCTCATATTTTGGTACTGGCAAAGGAGGTCGCATGATGTAGCTGCTCACCCCGAGCTCTCATTACTCTCATAGTGGCTTTGTCTTTGGGCTGTACGCCTTTTGGCGACCTCTGGTCGAACACCGTTTGAGACGAGGCTCAAAAGAAAGCCGTCTCTGGTGTGGACCAATCCGTTTCAAAGACAATGCAAATACTATCAGAGTACGTTTTTTGTTTGCATTCTGAAAAAAAAAACAAAGTATTGCGGTTAATGCAGACACGATTCCTTGTAAAAGGTTTTAGTTTGGTGTTTTAACATCTTAACACACCTGTTTTGTTGCCATAAAAAAGGGGAAAACCTATTCCCGTGTGACATCGTGTTATCGCGCCTGATGGAAGAACTGCCTCGCATTTGACTGGTTGATGTTTTACTGCCCTCTTCTGGCTAGAGTCGCCTCTGTGCAGCTCTGCAGCACAACCACGAACTCACGCGAGATGCCCTTTTGCTCGAGAGCTCCAGAGGATTGAGTGACAAGCTTATGCTGAGCCCGATGATGATGATGACAGCTGGTTGCTGAAAGAGTGGATGATTGCGTGAGATTGAGGGCAGCGTTTACGCCACAGGAGGTTGATTTGTGCAAAATAGGATCCGAGTTGAAGGACTGTCGTCTTATTTTTGACGAAGACGAGGGGGGGGGGGTTATCCATTGAAAATGACGAACGGTTTTACGATGAAGTTATCACCGAAGGAGATATTGAGACTCAAAGTGTGTCACGGACACAATGTGTTCGCGAACGTTGATCATACCAAAGTTGGAGCATAATTCATAAGAACCCAATCATCGTTCAAAAGCATTAAACATGTCTAGCGTTTTCTCTTCATTTGTAAACGCAGTACAAGTTTGGCTGCAGGTGACCAGGAGGTTGCAATACAGTATAGCAAGGATGGAATCTATCTTTGCAGATGATACGTGTTACCCAATTTGCGTAGATTTTCTTCAGGTATTCTGGGTTCCTCACACATGCTAACTAATTCATATACTTGACCAAACATCCCGATGCTGGGCCCCCTGAAAAAAGGGTATTGAGACTCAGCGCAACATTTCATGGGTGAATAAGTGACAAGATACATTACCATGTCAAGTTTTTCACGCAACCATCTCCAGGATGACAATATGCACTTTAACATTTCCAGACTCAAGACCTCTCCTCCAAATTCACCAAACCCCAGAGGTCGCAAATGGGTTTTGATTCCTTACCCGTACCCGTACCCGGCCGCACCAGGGTCGCAAATGGGTACCCGTACCCGTACCCGGCCGTGTACGGGTACCCGTTCCCTACCCGTACCCTACCCGAAATGAGTGACAAACAGTTACTCACCAGTGACTCACGGCCTACCCGTACCCGTACCCGGCCGCACCAGGGTCGCAAACGGCTACCCGTACCCGGCCAGGTACGGGTAGCCGGGTATCGGGTAGGGTACGGGTATCGGGTACCCGGTTGTGACCTCTACCAAACCCCCAGATCTAACAACGAATCTCCATCCCAAACGAGCCACACTTCATTTCCCTTAGGCCTCCCAACCCCCGTCCCCACAATCATTATCATCATCGTGTACATCGTCACTCTCGCCCAGCAGCCTCTGCAGGCTGCAGCCTCCTCCCCCCCAACCTTCCCACTGATCTGCTAGGGTCGTGACCTCTGCTTCTATTAATGTTGAGGATGGCTAATACGCGAGACGGGCGAATGAGGGAGCATATGATTGGGTGATCTATGCGTTAAAGTGCCACGCACCTATTTTTTCAGTAGCCAGTGAGGCATGCCAGGGGAGTTGCCATACCCAGGAAGACTGAAATTACTGCATTTACACACTTCCAAATGCATGAGATTTACCACCAGCATCAGTGTGCGGGATCGACCCAGAATATGAATCTTATGTCCAATGCATGACGCTCCAGAGGTCTGCATTCCTCCCAGGAGTCCTACGTTGGGAAACATAGCGGCGCACCTCATGTGTTATCTATTATCTACTCGACTTGCTGGCCCAGCCCCTCCATCACACGCCTGGTCCACACGTGGCTGGGATCTGCGTTAGAGATGGGGGCCGGAGGCATTCATCATGCCCGGAGTTCACTTTGGAGCTCGGGTAGTGAAACTCTTGCTTAGCGGACATTGAGGTGTGGTCACACACAGCTTGTGAATGCACGTGCACAGACGCAGCTCTGTGTGAAGCCAAGGCTGGATGAGCGCTGTGCGGATTGTGGGGGTTATTTGACGATGCTTCATCATGCTGCTCAGCGTGGATTATCGAAGGTCTGTCGATTCAGGGCATATACATTGAATGCGTGTTGTCCAGTGCTTTGGAGGCAAGAGTGTATTAATTTTCGATTTAAAGCTTTCGTGACTGCAGGGATTCATCTTCTTGGTTCTTTCGGTAAATAAAACATAAAATAATATAATATTTTATTATGTTTTCTTTTTATTATTTTATTACTTCCCTTCTACGTGACTTTACCCAAAGAACCAAGAAGAGTGTATTAATTATTCAGATTTATGAAACCCTCCAAACCCACTCTGCTGCTATGTAACTGGCAAATGGCAGCAAAGAAAGTTGGCCCATGAACCCATCTGTGATGACCAGAGCGTTATACTCGATTCCCGCTCACGACAAACACCAGTGACGATTATCTGACTGGTCCTGGGCCTCCCCTAGATCGACTCAGCCTCAAATTAATACCTGGTGTGGTGCGTAAAATCGCCACTGGGGAGACAAAGGCGGGCAAGGGTGGTGCTGACTACCCATCCCCTCGTGTGCCGTGCCGGCCTTCATTGGTGCTCGCCAACAGCACTTGCCCCAACAGTCGGTTAAGGCTATGCGGGGATCTTTGTCTTTGTTATCATCTTTAATCAGTGGGTTTTCTCCAAGTACTCTGATTTCCTCTTACATGCAATCAATTGCTTAAATGGGAAATTATCCAACACCCACTGCAGGATCCTCGTGAAAAGAAAGTATTGAGACCTGGACTTTGTTGAATAACAAAACTATCACACATGCACTTAGGTCCTAATATCATTTAGAAAAAATACATAAACCCTAAAACCATGCAGGTGCATTCGTCTTTTCAAGCCCGTTGGATTTATGGAACCCTAAGGGCTCAGAGGGGTGCCTTTGGCTTTTGGCATTTTGAGCGGTAACACCGCACCCACCGTATGAACCACATACGTGGTTCTGAACCTCAAGCATTAATACAAAATTCCATGGACTATACAGGTGCATTAGTCTGGCTCTCCGAGCCACAAAGACTGGCATGCAGCCCTATAAATCACACGGATGCGTGAAGCTGCTACACGGTGCAACTCTCCTGCACGTCCATGTGTTTGCGCCCTTTAAACGAACGCGCAACGCCCCATGTCAGATCCCGTCACTTCAACGGGTTTTTCATTCAGCACAGTTGCACATTACTAAGTGATTAAAATCAATCATGAACCAATTTCGTTGACGATTAATTTATATTAAGTACAATTTTTCCCACGGCCTGACCCCCCCCCACCCCACCTATCCTCTCCTTGTCTGAACGCCCAGCCCAGGTGTGATCATTGCCTTCGCGTTCCCATGCAGGTGAGCGACGAGGTCAGAAAACTCTCAAGTGATACTGAACAGATTTATGACTTGCAGACCGACACGTAACTCTTATTTCCTCGGTGCTGCACAACTGCTGCTAAATGGAGCAACACGGACAGAAAAAGGTTAAAAAAATTAACCCGTAAAAACTAAGTTTTTCACTATAAATCCTTTATATGCGTGGCGGCTAGAGTCCTCTCGTCCTCTGGCTTGAGATGGCTGCCACCTATGGGTCAGATGATCGCCTGCCACCATTAAGCAATTGTTAATTAAATATAATTTATTTTTTCCTAAAAAGTGTAAAATTTTGGAAAAAAATTTTCACGAAAATAAATTGTCACGCACAACGAGTCTGTGTGCAAAATGTCAGCTCGATTGGATCACGGGAAGTGGGTTAAAAAAACGACCTAAAGATTTGCACGGTCGTAAGCGCGCAAGCAAGCAAACAAGTGAACTTAATATAAAGGATTTAAAAACCCGACTATGCGTGAACGTCATTGCACAAAAGTTGCACATTTAACATCAGCCTAAGTCGCCCGTGGAATTCGCAGTGAAACATGGCAACCGAGCCACAAATGTGTGGTGGATAGGGCACGTATGGACTTCACGCCGTCTATGGCCAATGCCGAAGGCTCTACCCTGGATTACCCACAGTCACACACAAATCACGCTGCGTACTTTAGGCATGAGCGCCAGGCACAATGCGTGTGCTCAAGTGTCCCGGTAAACATGACGTTCACGTGTTGTTAGAACTAGATTTTAAGTTTTCGTGACTGCAGGGAACCATACTCTTTGGTTCTTTCGGTAAAGTCACGTGGGTATAAAAAATAAAATAAAAATTTAATCACGACGTTTCGATCGCAACACAAGTGACCGTCATCAGGTGGAACCGATACAGCAGGACAGCTGCTGATTTAGGTGACTTTACCGAAAGAACCGAAGAGTATGTTGTTAGAGCTGTTGGGCCAACGTTGGCCCAATGGTCCATGTTTACTGGGACGTTGCTGTGTCATCGCTGCCATAGTCCAGCACTAGCCCCGCACCTCGGATTAGTACGGTTGGCTATGTATGGTGCGAAAGAAGTTCAGCATATATATATAAATAGCACCTACCCAGACTAGGCACTGGTTTGTGGGTACGGTGGAAAGGTAGTTCCCATAGCCCTGTGTTAAAGGTAGCGTTATCAGCATAGCATTTTTTACAATACAATTATATTTAAATTTTCACAATATGATTATTGCAATATCGGTTTCTCATAACTGTGTAATTGTATTTTACAGTTTTACCTCCAGTACAAATAACGGCTAAGTTCTTCAAATGCAGTGCACTCAACAGAAGCCACCATGAATATTTTAATGATTGCAACTTTACAACCTATAATGCTGATAATGCACATGTTGTCAGTAATTCGAGGCATTGTGAAATCATTAAACGAGCTCCATGAATGTGGTCATATAGCCACCAGAACATCAATTACTCTGGAAAACACATTACAAACCACTAATCGGTAACAGCTATTTACTGAGGATGTGAATGCGTTCTCGTTATTTCGTAAATCTTTAGTCGGGAAATAAAATCGGAATATATTGTGTTTAGAAGCCACAGCAGTCATGATAGAGAAATATTTCTGCAATGTGGACGATTGCGTCGTAGCAGTATCGCCACATCCCCAGCAAGCGTGCAAGGTTGCGTCAACGTTGGCTTGTGGATTGAAGCTTTGAACCAACGTTCCGTGTTTACTGGGTCGCAGCAACCCCAATCACGAGCGATTGACGGATAGCGGTAACCTGGGTCAAGTGTCTCCCTGCCCACTCGATCTACAAACCACTACTCGCTTGGGTTTGGGCTCTGAAACTATTTTTTTTACTTTACCAGGGAGGGCCTACTGAGATATCTAGAGCTCATTTTCAGAAGCGGCCTGGCCACACATGACAGCTCAAACAAAGTGGCTTATCACGTGGACATTTATAGCAGCCAAATACCTCGAGAAGAATCCACGCGACCACGGAGAGAACATGCAAACTCCAAATATCCAGACGTCAGGGTCAGGTTCGAAACCACGACCTTCTCGTAGCAGTATCCCAGTTTTAGCTTTGCTGTTTCAATTTGACAATACCCGAAATCATTTCTCGTGAGTGCACATGCATTGGGCAGCGCTATAGTGTTCAAGGCACGTCAGCAGCAATAGGCGCGTTCGTTTAACGTGGCACACGATTAACATTTAAAAACCTTCCAATGGACCAATGTGTGTGGGTGTAAGTGGACTTGATCTCTGTTTCTACAGCGCAACCCCTGCACGGGTTACACGGGCTCAATTCCACGTGATCCTCGGGTTTTAAACAAGATTTATTCATAAAAAGGTCATATCTACAGCACCGTTAAGGTCATAATGAAAGCATCGGATGGCCGACTGCTGCAAATCACTGATCGCGTGACTGCACAGACGCAGCAAAAAATTGCTGAAAATGCTTTCCCTTATTTCCCCTTCTCAATTTAACATCATTTGGCCATTGTCACAGCAACAAATAAAAATGCATGCACATGTAAAAGAAACGTAATTGCATTACAATAATTACTTTTAAAAATGCATGACGCTATTGCTCTCCGCTGCCAAGAAACCGATTTGCATGAGCACGCTGCAGCCAGCTGCTCTGCAACACAAAGAAGCGGACATGCCAACGCTGACGGTTCCATTTGTAACTTCATCAGACGGTACATGTGCGAAAAGATGAAGGGGGGTGCATTCCGGAGATGTCATGGCCGTAATCACCAATCGGCGAAATTAACATGCAAGCAACATTCAACATGTGGAGAAATAAAAAAAAAATTAAACTTGAAATGGTAAAGTGTTCACGGCCGGTTTTTTTTTTAGCCGACCTCAGCCTCAGGCAAGCATGTCGCTCACTCGATGGAAGAACACATGTATAATGTATAAACTCTGTTCTGAACCAAGCACCGTGCACCACATTCTGCCAGTCCTGACAACGAAACTCTATTGACTTTCATGACGGAGACTTCTGAACGCACATCTTTCCAGCTGACTATGATGTGTTTTCATGCCCGTCTGCTCTGGCCAGCCCTGTGGAATGAACCGTAATCTCATTTCCATATCACAAGCCGCAAAATGACTTCAAAAGGGCGTGCATTCTAAAAAAAAACCGAGGTCTTATCATAGACCAAGCCTAAAATACAAAGCACACGCGGAGTATGAACGAAAAAATGCATCAATTTGGTAACCTAGAAGCAGTCTTAAATCTTAAAACGTGTTCACCGATCTACATCTTTGTAACTAAAGAATGTACGCTGATTTACTCAGGCACCCAAAGTCCAACCATCCGTCAATTAGATATTCGGGAGCAACACCCAACTGAGAATTTCAAAATTAGTTTTTATCTCCAAGCTGCATGGACCTAAATTTTGACTTAAAACTTTCATGACTGCAGGAATTCATATTCTTGGTTCTTTCGTATATACATTTTCAATTCTTATTTTCTATCTACGTGACTTTACCGAAAGAACCAAGAATCTGCATGGACCTACCAAATTTTGAACATAAACGTATGCTTGTCGTGTGAAAAACTAAATGGTCGAGCATTGTATTACACATTCTATAATTCAACATCCTTTTGTACAAATAAAATAAGTTGTAGGAATTATATAAGTTGTAGGAATTCAATGGTGAACAAAAGAAATACTTTTAATGTGACCGAGGGAGAATTTTTATCTCATTGAAATAACGCATGCTGTACATTTCTGTAAAATAATTACACTTAAAAAGTGATTGGGACACATGCAGGGTTTTAGATGTCTACACAGGCTAACTAGGCATTCACAAGTAAATTGGGGCGAGAGGCATTGACCACTTAACATGGGTTGGTGATTATAGAAACGTTCACTGGCTGGAATTCGCCAATGTTCTGTTAGGAAGCCACTGGAGCTATGCACTTTTAAACCTCGATTGAGAAATAATTTCTTTAGAACAAATTTTTGTGTTTAGTCTATTATCCTTCCCCCGCACCTCCGATTAGCCTGGTTGGCTACGTACGGTGTGAAAGAAATTCAACATACATTAATTCCCAATTAATGCATAGAAATGCGTTATAAACACGCGTACACTGCATTAATATAAAATAAGTTATGCATGTTATACAAGATTAGTGCGTAGAAATTTGAATATGCTATTTAACATACATTCCAAAGCCGGACTGACTAAAACTTTCGAGATAAAGCTGTAGGTTATGAAAGCCAGCGCTTTGGAAATACAATAATGTACAGTCATATTTCATTCAATGTTTACACAAAATACTGGAAGAACAAAACATGTTTTAATGCTCATATGGACATACCGAAAACAATTAACTTTATGTTTTTGTTACAAAAAAAGCTTAAACAGCCATAAGAGAAAACAAAATCGTAGACACCTCGATGGATGACTCATTGTTATGTTCTTAGGTTTCTTTTCGGTAAAGTCACGTAGGTAAAAAATTAAAATTAATAAAAGTAAAATAAAAAATAAAATATTGTTTCATATTGCTTTTGTGTCCTCTAGGATATTCTTCTTCTCTTTCAGAGGTATAATTTTTGTACATGTGTTAGCTTCTCAAGTTTGATAGTTAGATGTCCAATATTTAAATCCAACAATTGTATCAAAATAAAACAAGTTACTTTGTACATAGCTTAACCAAGACGCACCTGTGTGCGCATTCGCTCGCCTTATGTAAAGACTAAATGAGTTCCTGGAACGTAAAATACACACCGCAAATGCCACGTACGAACCGAGTTGTTGTCAAAACAGAATCTGGATTTTAAAAAAAGCACACCCATTGGGAGTTCCTTCGATTGGCGAGTTGCATTTCGCGGGGGTAAACTGTGGGTACTCCACACTTCTTCCAAAACTTCTTGCCGGCGTGGGAGAGAAGGTCAAATACTGAGTGTGTGGGCTCTCTAGAGCTCCCTCTAGTGGAGGCCCTTCCGCAGCAGTGGTGTGAGAAGGCAACTGCAGGGCTGCGCTTTTGCCTATCATCTAGGACGCAAGTCCAGCCGTGCTTATATCTGACATGTGCTTGCCTCCGCCCCACCAAGCTTACATTAACCAAAAATATAAGCTTGCGTTGCTTATATCAAAACTGTGCTGAAATAAACGCATTTAAATCCAGCTTCTACTGAAAGTTAAAACTACTCTTTAGCAAAATTATACTTGAGTAAAGTATTGTGAACCCTAGAGACAGCTTTATGCAGCAATCACATGGCCTTATAAAGAGCTATTATAACGAGCTATTGTTAACATCTAGACTGAGGATCTGCTTAGATTTATCCATAAGCGGCATTTGATATTCACGGAAGCCTTGTGATCACAATTTGGAGAGCTAGTAAATCAGATTCGTAGTGATTATATTACAGTATTTTACATAAGCCTCTTCGCATTCCCACTGACAATGTTATTGTAGATAAGGCATTGAGCACAGGAGTGGAATAATGATTCTCCCTGCCTTCTGTTTCGATGAATTGTCGCGTTCCCAGGTTGTGATTCAATTGAAGGACCAATCTTGTTTCATCATTGTTGTGGTCAGTCTCAAGTGGTTGGAGTGGTCTTAAATGAACCCGATACATACAAAGTATACGAACCAAAAAAATCCACCGAATCTTATATATATACGCGATTCAATGCACGTATTGTTTCGGTAAATTATCAATATTCATCAACAATTGATATCATAGGGTAGTGCTGGTAAGTTTGTGAACCCCCTGTAGCAAATCAGTTTAAATATTTGTCCAAGTTTATTTCTCTTGATCAATTTTATTCAAGTAACGAGAACACCCGCCAAGACCTGCCCTCCACTCCTTACAATAAGATAATACAGAGGGGAGCGGGGGGGGTGAGAAACTTGACTAATGTATGTACAGCTCACCTGGGCTGCGGTGATGCAAGGCTTGTTCTCGTTGGTCATTTGAAAAATGAACATCCATCGTTTCAATCGGCAAGCGGGGAATCGACCGAATACGAGCTGCAGAACCCAACCACGGACGATCGGCACCGGAAAACAAAACTCCGATGCAGGCCCAACGCTTGAACCAAGCTGCAACGGGCACGATTTATTATTTTATAAATCTCCACTGACGTAATATGCACAGCATAGTCTCGTCATGTAGTATAGCCTGCGCATTTTGCAATCACTGCTGAAACTCCAGCCAAAATAATCGGAGAGAAACGACAACCGAACGTTTTGACAACAAAAAAAACATGCAACACATGCCGGGTTTTTGTGTCGAAATGTGCAAAGTTTAACAAATGAGTAGTGTTGTTTCTTCAATGGCATCAGTCATTATTAAGTTAGTGTGAATCAGGAGATATGGCACTTAGTTAGCCGAGAAAGTGTTGAAAGCTTATGCCTAGAGATGTTGATGGGGTCACAGATGTAATCGAAGGGCAGTTTATACAGAGAGAGAATTGAGCTTTCGACTGGGGTATAGAAAATGTACTCGCATGCTTTAGTTTATTCCATATCCTTTAAAAATTAGATGCCCCTTGGCAGTACAGAGATAATGAGATGCGTTTAATAGTATTAGCGTAAAACATCAAGAGTCAGTTAATTTGTATTAATGAAGATGCAATCTGTACAAAATCATGTTATAAAGCTAATAGAGTTGCTAATGTATGTTACAAGGTGGAAATTATTACAATAAGGCATTTTGGTTTTCAGTTTATACAAATAATACAGCGGACATCCTAAAACTAGGTGAAAAGAAAAGGACACTATAAACGTTGCCAAAAGCAATAATGAAACAGCCAACCATTAGAGGCTTCAGCATTAAAGGCAAGAACAGGGATTACATTTCTTAGAATACTTGGATTCAGCAAATGCTACGCACGCAACCAAAACTACAACATCACAACCAGACTGGCAAGATAACTGCTGTACAGTGAACAATACTGTGACAGCACCTCCAACAGATTTGAAGCAGACAGGCCTGAATGCACAACACGAGGTGTTCTTACGACCCTCCTGATCAAATCCTTTTCACAAGCCGGGGAAATTGTCAGTTCAGAATTATACATTTTCTTAAAGCCGCAAAGTAGAACGGACCTGCAACTGAAACCCTGTCGACATCATAGCCCTGACTTGAGTCCAGTTTTATCAAAACTGTCCAGGTACTTTCTTTAAATCCCAAGTGGTTCCTTCCACACCAGACCAATACAAACGCGAACAACAAATGCATCGCAGCAACAGGTTTAAAAAAATATATCAAAGCCGCTTGTGCGCAATCACCTGTTGCCATGCGATCCGGCAAAGGTGTAGGTGTGTGTGTGTGTGCGCGTGCCGACGATGTCTGTACACGCCGCTGCTGCCGCTACAGCTCATCTCTGGCGGTGGCGTCGGCTATGTCCGTGGCGCCACCTAGCGATTTCCTAGCGGCCTGTGTGTCTACGAGCTCCTTGGCGAAGGCGCCGCCACCTTTCACGACGCCGGCCCCCCTCTCGGGCCAGCCGCCGCCCACGGCCCCCACTCCAGCGGCCACGCTGGCCTCCCAACCCTTGGTGCCGCCGGCTTCGTCGGCCTCCCCTTTGTTGCCACCGTTGCCGCCTCCGCCGTCGGACGAATGTTCGGCGCCGCCGCTGGCCCCGGGCCCCTCCATCTTTGGCGAGGGTCCCCAGTTGGTGTCGGGGGCCGCGGTGCCGTCCCGATCGTCCCAGATGGTGGAGGTCTCCGTGTCGCTCACGTAGTTGGCCTCGCCCGTGTACTGCGTCGGGTAGACCAGCAGCGGCTCGGCCGAGAACGCGCGCAGGTCCCGCGGCTCAAAGTACTCGAGGTACTGCTCACTGCGTGGCGGGAGGGGACAAGTTGAAATACAGGGCGAGAACAATTGGGGCGAGAGATGGCACCGATAAGAAAAAAGACTGGTGGTCTGGACACGAGTCTACAATGGATCCGGAAAGAAGACCAAACACGGGGTGACACACGCAAAGTGCAGGGAACAAGAAATATACGAAAAGAAACGTGTGCTGGATTGACGCGGTAGAGAATGAGTGGTTTAGGCGAGAGTTCTTCAATTGTTGCAACCCGTGAGCCAGATATTAAGCGCACAAGATCACGGACCGGGCCTGCCGAGCCATATAAAATTCGAGATGCAAGTTGGCGAGACGAAAGCGAGAGATAAACAAGGTCTAGGCATGGTAGAGCTACAGAGAAGAGAATAATATTAATGAGATGCAGGCAGGATAAACAAGAGAGAGAAGGAGACAGATGAGAGACCTGGAGACAAGAGGTTAGAGGTCACGTTATGACGTCACGACGCCAAGGCGGCGCCATAACGTCTGCCGCGCGTGACGTCGTAGTGCCTGCGTGGCCCGTCACCACGCCCTAGTTTTATTCGTGGCCCACCATTGCAACGCAACCCTCGTTTGGGGCTAAAAAGTATAACCAGTAAAAACAAAGTTTTTCACTATAAATCCTTTATATGCGTGGCGGCTAGAGTCCTCTCGTCCTCTGGCTGGAGATGGCTGCCACCTATGGGTCAGATGATTGCATTGCACCATTAAGCAATTGGTAATTAAATATAATATTTTCGTCCTAAAAAGTGTAACATTTTTGAAAAAATGTTCACGAACATTAATTGTCACGCACAACGAGTCTGTGTGGAAAATGTCAGCTCCATTGGATCACGGGAAGTGGGTTAAAAAACGACCGAAAGATTTGCACGGTCCTAAGCAAGCAAGCGAACTTAATATAAAGGATTTAAAAAGACGATGAAAGGGAGGCCGGAAGGTGGGAGGGCGGAGTTGGAGGCGGAGAACTGGCGGCGTGAGGGATCGCAAGGAGGCTCTCACATGGGATGCTTGTTGAACATGACGGGCAGGTACTCGTCCACGGGAAGCATGCGGCCCAGCGGCTCCCCAGCCAGCAGCTTCCGCGCGCCCTGCAGTGACACTGCATACGCCAGGGTCCAGTACGAGTAGTCGGCCCACACCAGGTTCCGTATGCCCTTCACGGACCGCTCCGGGGTGTCGATCTGCATCTTCTTGCGGCCGATGTATCTGCGGGTGAGATTAGTGCGTTCACCTGTTGTTAGTCCGTCTGTTGTTTTATTTTTAAATTGAGACGTCTGTGATTTATTTTGCCCACTAAGGTGCACGTACTGAGGGACCCAGTGCAAATAGCAGAGAAGCACGCACTTCCACTGAACAACTTTGTGAGTGATTAAAACAGTACATCCGTTATCCATGGAAGTGGAACATTTGATTTCGCAATGAGTTCTCATTTTTGGTCCAAAATTTAAATTGAATGCAACTGATTAGGGTGAGCGTTAACTTGAGCTTTACCTTGGGCTGAATAAATACAAATTAAAAGTGGTTTATTTGTCCAAGTCTCTTGCTTACAGCCCAGAGCTTTGAGAATATCCATTTCTGTTACAGAGGGTAGGCTATTCAGACAACAACAACCTCTGCCGGTTTAATCCACTCCCAAGAAATCAACGATCGAGTAGACCCCCTGCCGATTAGACTTCAGAGTGCGAATCACGTTCTCTACCCGCTGCGCAGCATAATCAGCCCCCACGTGTTAAACGCAGCATACGTAAATGTCTCCAAAAACATCGAAATGTATTGGCCACTGTACAGCTTGGCCTGTGTGGCCGGTTAAGTATCCTCCGCTACTGAAGCTTGGTCTGTCTGGCCAGTTGGCTTAAACACCTTGAGTGAGAAAGCAACAATACCAGCTGGCTCCACACACGCACGCACGCATGCACGCTCACATCAGGTCCCAGTTGAAGTTTAAGCTCTTAACGTCTGCAATGAGCCTCTCCAGGCGGTGGCGGAAGAACGGCTCGAAGCGGACGTCGTCTTCCAGCACCAGCGAACTGGGGAGGCCGCGATCCACCACCTGGCGGGACAGCGGCGAGTTAGCCAGGGCGGGCGAGGTGCTATGGGCGACTCCAGACCCAGCTATTGGCTGGTGCGCATCGACCGAGTTAATACTCCGTTTCTAATAACAGTAATGTACATGATTCACCCAGGAAAGCCTTATTTAGTTGGGGATGTTTGGTCAATTCTATGCAGGAGTGCATGGCATGTGAGAGGAAACCAGAGTACCCGGAGACAACCCACGCGCAAAAGGGTGTTATGCTCAGCACTGACGCCCCCCCTGCACCCCTATGCCTCCAACACTTGGCAAGCCTTGATGGTCCCGAAACCAAATACCATCCAGCCTCGAACCTGTTTAGCCCTGGAGACATTCAAGTTCGGGCGCATTTGTGGTAATTTGCTTGCATGCACCTTGGTGCAGAAGAACAACATTATAGCTCAATTTCATCAGCATGTGTAGGTGCTGATTTTAGCCAAGTTGACAGGAGTGCAGGAATGTGCACGTTAACAAAAGCAATGCTCACCCACCCTAAAATGCTCGTTACTTCCAGGTCATTGGCAGTGCGAGTGTGCACAGTAAAGGAGAGAGAGACAAGCGTGGGCGACGTGGCAGACAGAACAGTTTCCGAGGAAGAGGATATGCCGAGTATATGTCAGTGGTTCTGGTGCCAGGGGCTGCAAATCATTGCTCCACCAACACGTTTGCGTCAACGATGCAATTTCGATTTAAAGCTTTCGTGACTGCAGGGATTCATCTGCTTGGTTCTTTCGGTAAAGTCACGTAGAAGGGAAGTAATAGAATAATAAAAATAAAACATAATAAAATAATATAATAATATAAAATAAAAACGATGCAATTGTCAACTCAAGCGTCAAAGCCACATTGCGAATTCAGCTTTAGAGGTTCACTCTTTACGGTCATGGAATGGAGTTATATTTTAGTGTTGTAGCATTCATGTGTGACTGCTATGATGTGAATACCATTAAAGTGTCCCCAAAATGTGGGGTCATTTTGAAAAAAAAACTAATATTTGTGGGGAAAATATGGGATCCTTGGAAATCAGTAAACAAAGGATGAAAAATACAAAGTTGTTAAATATATACACAGGATGCTTGGAAAATAATATGGTAATAATGAAAGTGGCTGTGTTACTGCAATACAATTGCTTCCTGTACACAACGCCAATAAAGTTACTAAACAATCTGGTCACATATATAAGAGTGGAAGTAGTCGTGGTGCCAATTACGTAATGCGCCAGATGGTGAAACAGTCGCGTAGACACAACCGATATTCAATTGCCAAAACAAAATACACAAAACAATTCGAATCTTTGGAGCGGTGCAGAAGATACATCTGCACCCACGGGGCAATGGTTCTGTGGACAGCACCTACATTCACAAGTGGCCCTGAGATCACAACAAGGAACCTAACTAGCTCTGGCCAGGCCATGGAAAGGGGAACACCTCTTGCCAGATGCCGTAGTGGCTCAAGAAGCAGCCGATCTCTCCCTTGGTGAGAACGCGGCCAGAGTAGGGGTCGTGGTAGCCGGGCAGCATGTCCACTCCCAGTGCCCGGATCTGACTCTTGTTGAGTGCCCTAGGGGAGCACACGGCACTCGCTTGAGCAAGATCGCAGACGCAACAACAACTCAGTGTGGTGGTGGTTGTTGCGGCCTGCGTACTTCCCGTCGACCGCGTCCACGACCTTGCACTGGATTTGCTGCTCTTCGAGCGATCGCAGCATGCGGAGCCGCCGCTCGGGACGACGTTTCAGGTTGATCATGTACACCTGGAGCGCCAAGCAGGGAACAGTTGTTGTTGTTGTATAGAAATTAGGAACAGCTTTTATTCAGAGGGCTCGATATGAGGCAACATTGCATGTAAACAGCTTCACGTTTTAGAGTTTCATATTAAATAACGTCATCATGAAAATAATTATATTCCAGTTTTATATTGAATAGTCTTATATTCAGGAGATTCATATGCCACAGCTTCACATTTAACCATTTCGCGTTCAATAGTTGTTCAATCAATTTAAATAAGCAGACAATTAATCTCCTTCATATGTCTCCCATCATTCTGGAAGTACGTAATTTTACCAGCAGTGATTCAATGCAATTATTTTGTGTTAAGTTGTCCTTTGCCTGCATCTCCGATTAAAATGGTTGGCTATGTAAGGTGCGAAAGAAGTTCAACATAAATTTCGATTTAAAGCTTTCGTGACTGCAGGGATTCATCTTCTTGGTTCTTTCGGTAAAGTCACGTAGAAGGGAAGTAATAAAATAATAAAAACAAAACATAATAAAATAATTCTCACGTTTCGGCCACAACGCAAGCAGCCGTCCTCAGGTCCTCTGGACGGCTGCTTGCGTTGTGGCCGAAACGTCGTGAGAATTATTTTATTATGTTTTGTTTTTATTATTTTATTACTTCCCTTCTACGTGACTTTACCGAAAGAACCAAGAAGAAGTTCAACATACATAGATGCATGCAAACTCTGGACCGGTTTTGACATGCAAGAGTCTCGTAAGCAGAGCCAGGCTTGCTTTAATCAGTGCTGGTGAGCTGCCAGATGGTATCGGCAGCATGGCTTCTTGGATGTATGCTATGGCTCACCAGCATCTGACAGTTCACCGGCTTCGATTCAAGCAACCCTGACCTTGCCGCTGAGACACTGTATGTTGAAAGACGGTCCACAATTTGCTTGCACAGTAAAACCTTGGATTGCGAGTAACTTGGTCTGCGAGTGTTTTGCAATACGAGCATTTTTTTAAATAAATATTAATTTGATAAACGAGCGAGGTCTTGCAATACGAGTAGTACGTGTATATGCTTTGTCTGCCGAGTGTCACGTGATCACAACTGATGTACGACGAGTGCTTTGATATACGAGTGCTTTGGATTACAAACACGTTTCCGGAACGAATTATGCTCGCAATCCAAGGTTTTACTGTATTGAATCAATGTTGATGAAATTACGCACTCCCAGAAGGCGATGGGGCCGCTAGGTTGGGTGGAGACAATATTGGGGAAAGCAGATGAAGACGATTAAAGAAAAACATCGATGCAACTCTTTCACAGCAGCGATCATTCCAATAGTTTTGATTATTACACGCTTTTATTTAACTCACTCTGTCTGTTGTTGTCGTATCCTCAAATCTTGTAACTCAATTGTAACCGACTTCCCAATGTGGTATCGACTTGTAAACTTCGTATGCTTATGTCTTACTGATGACAATACTATATTCTATCATTAAAAATAAAATAAATATTTATAAACCATCTTTTTTACATGTTATGTTTCAGCTTTGGTCTAATTGTCCACGCTCAACTAACGTTGGCTGTAAATCACCACGGCCCCTTACGTTATGGCAAGCCTCGGGCCACTTCCTGGAGTCGTGGAGTTCTGCCATTACTCGTACGGTACATTTCATTAAAGCGTGTTTTTTAAAAAGTATTTTTTTTATATTATTTGACTAGAGCTTACACGATGAAAAACTATTCTCTATTTATAGAGCCTAGTAATATAAAACGTGTTGAAAATTAAACGAAGCTCAACGTGAACCAAACAATTAAGTAACAAATGAAAGTTACGCACTTTTGCATAAATCACTTCCTTCGGAGGCTCACAGCTGGAGACGTTTTCGGTTTTAAAAATTATTTGTTATTATTTAGTCTTGAAATGTGGTCAAACATAATATAACGATACAACACTTGTAAAACAGATATGGAACAGTTGGGAAGGCAAAAAAACAAATGCACACGTTGACTCGGATTAACCCTGACGAAACCTTCAGCCTCTATTTATAGATAAAACATTCGCCTGTACCCAACAAATCATCTAGCCAGGCGATTACTGACAATCATGGGAGCCAATGGGTACAGTAAGGCCATATGTTAATGGTTGGTTGCCTTACACAGAACAGGGCAACCTGACCCAGGACATGAAGAAACCATGTTATTCCACCTCCTGTAACGGGATCCAGTGATTTTTTTAAAATAAATGTAAAATATTCCAACATGAAAACCCCTGTTCGATGAGACATCTCATTCTAACAGGTGTACTGGTGCCATTCCATTAAGAATCTTCTTAATTGACATTAACAATCGTGTTAACTATCTGTGGTGGCCTTAAAAGCAACCCAAAGCAGAACTAAACAGACACAGGAAATTGATATGTCACTCACGGAAGAAAACTATCCTGGCTTCACCGCCCATTCACAGCTTTCCAGCCGATGTGGTCGGGCCAGTGAGACGACAATTCATGACGCCCAGTGCCCGTCATTACCTCGTCAAAGCCCATCTTGTCGAGCTCCCTCTCCGGCATGTGGATGTACTGGGATGGCTTCATCGGAGGCTCTTCCACTGCAAGGGCACAACGGCATTAGCTAAAGGTCCAATTACTGAAACAGCCTAACCGCAGAGCCCCCAGAGTCATGCGTGATTAATAAATGGTATTTTAATGATTCGTGCATTTAAAGGCAGATAGAAAAAAAACAAAAGACCTTTGGTCCACACGGCACGCCAATAGCTCTCTTGTAATGGCTCTCCATGTTACGGCGCTATCAAAAATGTCGTTATATAATGAATGAGCCAGTCATTTTAATTGATGGGTCTTATTTCCACAACCACTCAATAATATCTACAGGGAATTAGTAAGCAGTGTCTATTGCGCGAGTGGATGTTAAAGATGCTGTTGTGTAATTTTCAATCAGAGGCCCACTGAGTGCCTGTGTCATGGCCCACATCCCAAATAAATAAATAGAAATTATAAAACAAAAAAATTGTATCATTCACTTTTCACAAGACTTCCCTGCCAAAAAAACAAGACGACTGTCAACATGTGCTCACCTGGTTAAATAAATGTGAATTCAATCTTGAATTGACCTAATTCTTGTTAAATTATCAAAGCTCTTTTTTTGGGGCTGGTACTGAACGCTGCCGCCTTGTGTAGTGTTCCAGCGCGGTGTACAGCTTGCACGCACCCATGATCTCCAGATGGGTGTGAATGAACATGTCCACATCGTCCTGCAGCGTGATCTCTGCCTTCCCTGGCACCACCAGGTGTCCGAAGCGATGCTGGTTACAGATGTACATGGGCACACCTGCAGGGAGTGAGCAAAACACATGGAGCGATTGCACGAAAATCCCCCAGTGAGGCCTTGCCAACTGGACAAACCAGTGCTGTTACAGAAAGGACACTTACGTAGAACAACACGGCAAACAAGAGGACAATGTTGTCAGCACCAGGCTTGACCACCTTCGTCTCCCCAGAACTGATAGTTTACATACCACACAAAGTACTTCTTTTGAGCTGTGCTGACCTAAGGGAGGCCCAGGACAAATGTTGATACTATGTGCCATTTATTCGATCCTTCTAGGATGGTGTCACACATGCATACACTATGACCAGTTTTCTCGAACAAAAGTGATATGTAAATAATCTGCCATCAATCAACTTGATGAAATAAAATAAACCACCATGTTATTTTTTAACATGGTGGCATTACAGTAGCAACATCGTGAACATAACGATGGGAATCATTCAGAGTGTAATATTACATTGACTAACACTCACAACACATGCATCCAATCGTGTGTTGAAAATATTATTTTCGATGTAAAAAATTAGTTCATGCGACTCCTGAATCGGCCACCAGAGGTGCTACATTCACCGCAATGCAAAATAAAATAGATTCTCGTATCAAACCGCGTGACAAGTCGTCACTGCATGGCGAGGAGAGTGAATTATTTTAGGAGAGGCTGCCATAGAGGCTATTTTTCCTCCTCTTCCAGCGCTGGTCAGACACCTTGGAAGAGGTGGGTGACACCCACACTTTACCCCACCACGCGCAAGCTGTCAATCGACTCGTGACGGTACCTATTTATACTGCTCGTTGGATATAGTGCAGTGGGGAAGATTTAATAAACTTGCAACATTGTTTCAACCGTCGCGCCAGGAAAATACACCGGCCACCCTCTAGCTTACAAGTCCAGTGTGACCACCGT
The DNA here is from genome assembly GCF_964198595.1 of Lampetra fluviatilis. Taxonomy (NCBI): domain Eukaryota; kingdom Metazoa; phylum Chordata; class Hyperoartia; order Petromyzontiformes; family Petromyzontidae; genus Lampetra; species Lampetra fluviatilis. Next base: position 7,944,168 of record NC_136294.1, on the reverse strand, counting down.
TACAAACGCGGTAGCGTCAGGATTACAAACGAAACAAAAATGTGAAAACTTAAACAACAACAACAACAAATTAAGCAACATTCATCCGTGACAGAGGAGGGCATTGCGGCACCGAAGTGTTTGCAGGAGGCGGCGAAGACGATGATGTCGTCGAAGGGCCAGGCGTAGTTGGGTGGCGGGGGATAGAAGCTGATGAGGCGCGACGCCTCGCGGCGCAAGTCGATCAGGAACGTCGAGTGCACCATGGGCACGCGGAAGCAGCCGAGACGCTCCCGCTCCCGCACAGGCAGGTACTCGGGCGCCCTCTTGTAGTAGCCCTGCACAGGGAGGCCCCGGTGTGAACAAAACAGGCACAACGACATCTCCCCCTCGTCCAAAAGTCACATTATTGCGAAAAGTCCTGCACGTGGCAGCAGTCACGCATGGTTATTTGTGTGATCATTTGCATATTATCCGTTTCCTTCAAGAAACATTCAAAACAGTTTCATATCTTCTTCTTATAAGCCAAAAGTCAAATTATTGTATGCGGTCAGCTGCTTGGAATTTCCTTCTCTGTGTGGCTTCCATTCTGTTCCTGATGTCCAGTCCCAGCCACTGTCCTCATATCTCACTCCACCGCATGCTCCCATCTCACCCTTGGCTTCCATCTACACCTTCTGCCGTGCACCGGTGGTATCTCCACAGCGCTTCTAGACGACGGGTCTCTATGCGAGTCTGCGGGCCTCTAATCTCAAAAGCCCTTCCAGTTGCATATTCTTTGTTTCTTCTCAACACGTGCCCAAACCATCTCTCTAACCTTCTCGATGCTATTGCTAACCCCTGAGAAGGCTCTTAACCTCTTCGCTCAGCCTTCTTTCCTCTACAAAATACCTCCAACATCCACTTCGGCGTTCGTATCCCCGTCCTTTTCTAGCACTCGTTCCTATTCCTTCCTTGGTGCCCACGTCTCTGCACGATATAAAAGGACCGTGCTCTACGCGTTACCGTTCCGTTGTACTCGTGTATGCTTTACAATCAACGTAACACTCGTGAGACCTTGGCCCATGTGTGACATCATGCTGTGTTGACCCATTTCCTTCCCACCACTGTTGCCCCACCCTCCTTCCTCAATTAATATTCCACCTGAATACTTTAAACTACTGACCTAAATTGATGCCCATCCCCCCCTCTGAGAACGAACAAAGCTGACGCTTAGCTTCGGTATACGAGGGGTGGAAGTAAATTCTGTGACTTAACACAGGAGGCATGGCCATACCACAGAGGATGGATGTTAAGTGGGCATTTATGAACGTATAATTTCCTCTTTTAAAATCGATTCTCAAGACAAGGGCATTCAATTGTGTGTGTGAGAAAATCTATTATTTCTCATTTACAATGTATGCATTTTTAGTTTGGGTTAACAGTACAACCAAAATTTGACAAACAAGACATAAAAGTGATTAACATTAAATAAAATCAACACCCTGAATTGTGACAATTAATCAAATAGCTAGGGAGGTAAATTGTGAGATGACCAAAGCTCCGTTCAAAGAATATACACATATCAATCCACTGCTGATTTTTGCCTCCCTTCACCGTGCAGGTTGACGGAGGTTATTTGACCACACCTCACCACGCTGATCAATGGAGTTTGGTGAAGTTGGGCAGCAAACACGTGGTGGGATGGATCTTACTGCATTGCCCTCTACTGCATGAACATAACCCGCCCCAGCCTACAACGTCCTGTTTCACGCACATTGGTCACCCATCCAACCACCACCCAGGCTCAAATCCTGGCTTAGCTTCCGAGATCTAATGAGGTGGGGCGCATTCCAGGCACAATGCAAAGACACAAACGTCGTTGTCTCGTCCGCCACATATCTAGGCTGTATGTCTTGGGCTCATTCTAGATTTGAAGTTTTCGTGACTGCAGGGATCTTTGGTTCTTTCGGTTCTTTCGGTAAAGTCAAGTAAGGTATACAATATAAAATAAATTAAATCACGACGTTTCGGGCGCAACACATATACCTACGTGACTTTAACGAAAGAACCAAAGAGTATGTCTTGGGCTGTCAGCAAGACTTTGAAGTCCGTTAATGAGAAACATGACTGTGAAACCGGGATCGGGCGTGCCTTTACGGCCCTCTAGTGAAGTAAATCCCATACTCTGTATTGCGTGACGTTACTGGATCACCATGATTTGATGCCTGACTGTAACTTAAAGCTTTTTTTTTATTAATAGAGCCTTAAAATCATCCTGGAAATTCTAGGACAGACATAGCTCAAGTTTGCATCTACTACATAAGAGGTTTTCATTTTTGTAGTTGTGTTTTCCACGAAAAGATATTACTTTCAAGAAGGATTAGCAGGTTTCAGAATAACATTATGAACTGTCATGTTTCACAGGGCGATGAAATCGCGTTGTTTGTGTGGTCAAAGCCAAAGACTGGAGAAAAATAGAATAAAAAAAATCCGGAAAACCTATCCTCACCAGATCTGGCTTCAATCACTTCCACATGTGTTCACAGTTAAAGAACAGCTTGCAGGGAATGCAATTTTCTCGTGACGATCAACTGACACGGGCCGTGTAGAGCGAGGCAGAGAGCTCTTGCAGGCGAGGATTAGAAGCCTCAGGCTTTGCCCTTCAAGGCGACCTTACAGAAAAATAACACAGTTCCAACAAGATCATCCACTCCTTTCTATATCATGCTACACACGCGTACTATGCGTGTATGTATGTTGAACTTCTTTTGCACCGTACGTAGCCAACCACGCTAATCGGAGGTGCGGGGCAAGGACTACAAACGAAACACAAAAAAGCAGTTCTCAAGAAATGAGCTTTCAACTTAGAATTAAAAGTGCACAGCTCCAGTGGCTTCATAATATCAGAAAGGAAGAGCGTTCCAGACGACCACAGAAGCGGATCATTTCACTGCTGTTTTCAATACTTAAAACGGGTCAAAGCGCGCCCATCTGGATAAACAGCTGACAGACTGGGGAATCGAATGTTGTCAAGTCAAGGAATGAAGCCCGAGATGCACGCCGAGAAAATTCCTTTCGGTGTTTCCACCCAAGGCCTTTCCGTGAAGTAAATGGGACAACGCTGCAGTACGCTTTTCAAGGACGAGTTGACTGCATGTCTTAGTACCTACTTCCCGAGCGTATGCAAACCGCCGCGATATATACCCAACAAAGCGCGCAACTCAACTTATGCAACGGGTGTTTCTGTGCAGCAATGTGTTACATGGTCCCAGGTGGGAGCTTGAGCTCAAAACCTGAGAGCCAAGGATTTAAACATCTCGGCTGTCTGCTGATATATCCCTTTGCCTATCCAGCCAAATGCTACACGTGCTGGCTATTACATAGCATGTACACAGCCAGGGGCAGCTGAACACTAAGTGGGGGCCCTGTGCAGAAGGGAAGAACTGGGGCCCTGGGGACAGCCAAAGATGACATGCAGAGTAACACAAAGCAAAAGAGAGACATGGAGAGGGACGGACACAGAGACACGAGACACTTTTTGGAGCCCCGTGCATGTCAAAATGTTTCGCAAGCATAGGGACATAGCACTTTTTTCCGTCAGGCATTAATGTATATGCATGCAAGACTTCAACACTACAGTACTAGAGGAAATAGTGATTGTCTATATACATAAGCTCACCCTCGCCACAGGATCAAGACTGTAAACAGGAAATGGGTGCCACCCCATGCTCGTTGAGCTGGTAATTGTGTTGACCAGACTTTGATTTGAGGAAATGCAGGTATCGCTGCAAGGGGGTCATGTACGCTACGTACGGTGTGTGCGGTGTGCCCAGAGTGTGCAATGAGGGGGTGTGGTATACACACGCAATGCTGAATGCGTTGTGCGTGGTGTGCACTTGGTGTACATGCGGGATTCGTGTGTGAGTGTGTGCATGCGTGATGAGCACGTACGGTAGGCGCAGTGTGTCTGTGTGGGTGTGGTGTGCACGTGGCACATGTGCGGGGTGGGATGCGCGCATGCAATGCGTGCGACAGTGTCTGTGGTGTGAGTGTGGCGGGTATGAGGTGCGCCCGCGCGATAGGCGCCATGCACGTGGGGTGGGGTGGCGTGCGGCCTGCGGTGTGTTTGGTGCACACGCGTGATAGGCGGTGTGTGTGTGTGGGGTCCAATCGCTGTGTGTGTGTGTGGGGAGTGGTAGTGCAGCGGTTAGCGCGCTGCGCTATGAAACTGGCGACCCGGGTTCAATTCCCACTCACGGCCAACACCAGTGACGATTATCTGAACCGGTCCTGGGCCTCCCGTAGGTCGACTCAGCCTCAAATGAGTACCTGGTGCGGTGTGTAAACATCGCAACTGGGGAGACAAAGGCAGTCGGGCGTGGTGCTGGCCACCCACCCCGTCGTGTACCGTTCCGGCCTTCATAGGTGGTCGCTAACAGCACTTGCCCCTACAGTCTGTTAAGGCTATACGGGGGATCTTTGTCTTTGTTTTGTGTGTGTGTGGGGTCCAATCGCTGTGTGCGTGTGGTGTGCGCGATATAAAAGTTGCATATGTGGTGTGCATTTGTGCGAGAGGCGAGGTGTGCGCGTGAGGTGTGCCAGGTGCACACGTGCAATAATAGGCGGCGTGTGTCTTGGTGTGCTCCCCGTGTGTCTGCGGTGCACGTGATAGGCGCGCTGTATGTACGTAGAACTTCCGTTCGCACCGCACGTAGCCAAGCGTGCTCATCGGAGGTGCAGGGCGCGTGTGCGGGGTGCGTGTGGGGCGCCCGAGGGCCGTGTGCCAAGAGCGCTGCGGCACCTGCTCGGTCATGGCGCTCCAGTAGTTGGAGTAGGCAGTGCGCGAGTCCAGCATGGGCGCCACGATGGTGCGGTTCTGAGCCACGAGGAATGACAGCGTCTTCTCGTTCAGCAGGAAATTGTCAACGTCCACGAACTGTGAAAAAGAACACCCATGGCCTCCTGTAAATCGGGGAACATTGCCCGAACAACGATTCATTCAGCCCTCCTTCATGTAACCATGTGATGGCTCACACAGGTTGTGTCGGTTGCAATGGAGACCTGCAGAAACCGATGAACAGTAATTTTAAATATTTTTGTACAAGGAATATTCATTGCCTTCTCATACCATGCTCGTGATCGGGGGCTGTATGACCGTACTTTACCACGCGGGGACATTATGCAGTTCGGTAAAAGAGGGGAAAGCAAGACTGGTTCAGATATCACCCACCGCTGATATTAGCCGTGACCAGAACTCAACCTCAGGTCACTAGGCTCATGACCACTGCAATGCACTGCTACCTTCTCAAGTATTGTATTCGAGTATTTGGCTGCTATACATATCAACGTGATGAGCTATCATATGTGGCGAGGTAGCTTCTGAAAAAGACGTCATGCACCTGGGGAGGGGTCAGACATTTGTGACGATGTGTGACAAGGGGGGCGGGGTTTGAGAAATGTGACGTCACATCAAAATGCGCAAACTTTAAATAAATATAGACAACACGTTCTACTTAATTAAATAAACTTTTTGATAAATGTTTTCTCGTACAACATCGGAGTGCAGCACCACATTAAATACGCACTACAATGACAATAGTTTAAAGCGATTTGAAGCATGTTTTATTTTTTTTGGGGGGGGGGGGGGGGGCAGAGCTTTGTGACGTCATATTTGAGGGGGGGGGTCTGACTTTTTGTGACGCCGTGTGACGAAGAGGGGGGGGGGTCAAAAATCGTCCAAAATCGCGTGACGTCGTTTATGGATGGCCTCTATACAGCTCAGTGGGCCTTACCTGGTAAAATTAAAAAAAAGTTTTTATTGTTAGTAATGTCTGCGTTTATCTGCACATATGTAAGATGGCTGGATGACCCAACACAAATATTTTAGTGCAGGGCGGAAATCTAATGATGACTGTTAGATGGTCGTGTCACAATGTTGGATTATGGGCTTCCACTTATGACTAAACATTCCAGAGTTTTCATTCTTAGTGAGGTTCTCTTAAGCCTAATTTCTGACCGCTGTGCAAAAACAGTGATTAAATAATCTAGGCCAGTGGCTCCAAGATTAGTTCTCGATACAACCACGTTTGAAAATGTGGTTTGCATCGATAGTTCAATTTTAATGTGCAATCTTAATGTGCAATTTTATTGAGAGACTGTGTGTTGTCTTGCTGTGGTATGGGACTTTTGTTGTTGTTGTTTTGCTGCCTTTCCCCAGCTTGCATTTATTGTTGAAATTCGGCAGGAATGTATATACTGTACTTTTCAAGTTGTACCTATATTATATTTATTTATTGACCTGCTTACCTTTCCATACCTTGCACTCCTATCGGTTCTTGTATTGTTGTTGTAATTTTATGACCCGGCCCTTACTGGACATCTGTGAAATAGAGCTCCATGGCTCATCGGATTCCGTCAGTCTAAATAACGATTCTGATTCTGATCACTCGTTGTGTCACAGGGGCCGTGGGAACTAATCCTAGGAATGCTGCACGTAAAAAAATAAAATAGCAAAATTCTTTCCACTGCCCGTCGCACAAATATTTAGAGGAGTCAATTAAAAGCAAGTTAATTGCTCACATCGCTTGTAACACTTTTAGGGTAGAGCGATTTTTTGGGGTTTGAATGTGTCACTGGTGGCATGGCAGTCTGCGAAATATGCTGGTGGGTCGGCTGTGTGGTCCACGGGGTGCAAAAATGTTGGGCACCACTGACCGGGGCTGTGAACACAATTTGGTAAAGGCCAGCTGTAGGGGCTAACGTTGCCACATGCTCGCCGATCAGATGACAGGCACACGGAAAACTCGTCTCTTTGTCGAGTGAAGCAGTTATGCCCCTTTGCTTCATAGAAAGCCCTTTTGTAGGTAATTAAACTAAATATTTGGCGATACTGCGTTGGCAGTGGCAAACAAGCGCAAACAGCAAAAAAACCCAACTCATTCGTCAATAACACTGCCCTAAGAGAAAACAAATAAATATATAATTGCCGACTTTTCGGGCAATGGCACCTCTTCATAGCACCGTGTTTTTTGACGATAGTGTTTGGTTTTCTTTGTCTATTATAGAAACATCAGTGGCAGCAGTCTTCGATATTGCAGGGCTCTTCCCGAACTTTTTCCAAATAGGGTTCTGGAGTCCATTGTTGGGAGTTTATCCAAATGGTCACTTTGCCCCTAGTTTCGGTTTCAGACTTGGACAAGACAAGCATTGAAGAGACTACCCCCTATTTGAATGCATGCTCACTACACGGGTGTGCTTTGGCAAGTACCTGCAGAATTTGCCAGGCAGCTATGGGAATAGATCCATCATCTTGGTGAAAACTGGCCTAGCAGGGGAGAATGTTAACCACCAGGCTAACCAAATGCGCATCACGATTGGTGCCATATCAACATCGCACCAACCCCGATTATCTTTAACGGTATCTTGACTACTCTTTCACTGGAAACTTAAGACATTTCCTAGGAAGGGCAAGTTGGGGAAAACGTCAAAATCTTCTTTTTCTGTTGATGATGGCAAAATAATGTTATTTTAATTCATCTGTAATAAGTTCATGAAAGCAGTAACTTTATGTTATGAATGGGTCTTGCCGTGTAGTTGGCCAAGCCGATTCACAAATATGTGTTCCTATGATAGTGCTTCATCTCAAAGGATTGCAAGCTCATAAAGGGTTTGTCTAATCTACACCAGGAGCCAAGGCTTGGTTAAATAGACACTGTCAAAATGAAACGTTGAACGATGTCAGAATATCGATAAAAGCACTTGGAAATTCCTCAGTTACACAACCTGACATTTGACACACAAAAACAATCATTTACAAATTAACACCACAAAGTTGTTTCGTAAAAGAGTTGTGCTGTAAAAAGGATCATCATTCAGCAACTGCTTCCGAAAGGGAAACAGCTGAATAGGCAATCTAAAGCTCGCATAAAAAATATGATCAACGTTTGCACACAACCACATATACAATCAACTCAACATTTCACTGATCGGTAGGAAAACAGTTCAGTACTCAAACAATTATTAAACATTAGTATGGCTGTCAATTAATTAATTAATTAAAATTGATTGCGTTAAAAACACAAGCATCAAATTGTCTATGCGACAATGGCCATCAATACAGACAAATTTTACGATTCACGTTTTCCTTCAGGTTGAATGTCAGAATGAAACTAGACACAACAAGGCACACAGTGCAAACAATACACGTGGTACAGGACACACGAAAACGAAAATTGACAAAACTATACAAAGCAATCACGCCAGAGAAGGCGATGACGGCACGTATTTTGGTAACACGGGGCATATTGATGTGGAGTAACGTATTGGCAGGCCCCGAGGATAGAGAAGAAACTGCTGAATTTGTCAAACCAGCCAGTAACACCCGGTCCACAAAAGTCGATTCAAAGAGCTTCACCGAAACTGGCACAGTTTACAAAATCGCGCACAATCATCTCAAAATGTGTAGACTTAACACACGCGAAGAGTACGGGCATTTAGAGACGTGATTACTTTTTGCACCGGGAAATCTGTATTGTTATACGCTACAACTCAAAGAGGAAACACGATGTTTATCTGAAGCCTTTTGATCCTGGGAAGATGAAACAAACTTTCATGTCAGTGGGTGAGTTCAACACTCACTGCTACATTGTGAGGGAACTGAAAATTCCCATAACAGCGCCAGTCCAAAAGTAAATGCGTGGGCATGTGTAATGCAGACAAGTATACAATGGCCCTTTTATTACCACAACTTACACAGGATGGACTACTCTACTGTCCTATCTACTGACAAGACAAGCCCCTTCCACAGTGCTCATATGGGACTTGAAGGAGCACCCAAAGACTTTACGCAACAACTGGTGTGGATGAGACAGCACGATATCATGACCTACCAAACTAAACCAGACCTTCTTCTTGGTTCTTTCGGTAAAGTCACGTAGAAGGGAAATAATAAAATAATAAAAATAAAACATTATTAAATAATTCTCACGACGTTTCGGCCACAACGCAAGCAGCCGTCCTCAGGTGAAGACCAGGTCTGTCGGGGAGACAGCGTCTGAAACTGTCTTCCCGACAGACCTGGTCTTCACCTGAGGACGGCTGCTTGCGTTGTGGCCGAAACGTTGTGAGAATTTACACTATGAGACCTCCTTTACCAGTGGCAAAATAGAGTAATAGGTTTTACTATTTTTCAACTGGTACAAAAAACTGATACCTTTATAAGGTGTCACCTTTATAAGGTGTCACCTTTATAAGGTGTCAGTTTTTTGTACCAGTTGAAAGGGTAAAAACCTATTACTATGTCGTGAGAATTGTATTTCATTATGTTTTATTTTAATTATTTTATTATTTCCCTTCTAGGTGACTTTACCGAAAGAACCAAGAAGATGAATCCTTGCAGTCACGAAAGCTTTAAATCGAAATTTAAACCGGACCTGTTGCTGATGCAGTACTTTGTGTGGGGCTGTCTGTGTGTAAAACAATAAAATGTATGCCACAAAATTCACGACAAATATAATCACACCCGACATGTTGGCGAATCTCAACACGAGATGGATTGCTGATGCATGGCCGGTAGACATATGGAGGTTTAGAGGAATGAAACTCATGCGATGAAATCTTCATACTACCAAGTGTGTGAATGCTTGTATGTAACTATCTCAAACAGATGGATAATTATGGGTAATTATTTAACCTTAGTGAAGGTCCATTATTTAAATCATTCTAGAATATGCTAAGTTAATACGCATCAGCCAGTTGATGATAATAACAAAATAAAACAAAACACATAGAAACACTTGGAACAAGAGATGGATCGTATGACTGGCCCCTACTGGACATCTGTGAAAACGAGCGTGAAAACGAGAAAATAAATATTCCGAAAAAGATATTCTATAATAACTGATTGAAAACAGAAGATATTAATACTGCATTTAAAATATTTGTGAGTTGTTGGACAGCAACAGCAAAAGCAATGGCATATGAGGCCTTGATGACAATGCTGATGAGTGAGGATGACTAACGGTTGGCATATTGATGATCATGACGAAGATGGTGGGATACCAATGATCATGTGCATCAGAATTTGATGGGTTGAGATAACTACAATGATGATTATAGTTACGGACATGAAGGCGATTGGTTGGAGTGACCATAATGAATTGTGATTATGTCATGAGAGTGATGACGATGAAGGCGGCGGTGGTTTGTTACGATGATCATAATGATGACGACGATGATTCCGACGAATGCGGCGGTGGTGCCGGTAACGTACGAAGATGTAGTCGGCCCATCTCTCGCGTGCCGTGTTGAGGGCGCCCTGCCTGAGCTTCATGACGTACTCGTAGCGCGACGCCGACCAGTGCTTGGGGCCCACCTCGTCGAGGTACGACCTGCCAGGAGAGAGAACACACACGCAGCAGCGGCAGCCCCCCAAGACTCACACACAAAGCCAATGCTACAATTAATGGACTCATTTCTTTGTTGTGAAAACTTGTTTGTTCTTCTTGGTTCTTTCAGTAAAGTCACGTAGACGGGAAATAATAAAATTCCCTTCTACGTGACTTTACCGAAAGAACCAAGAAGATGAATCCCTGCAGTCACGAAAGCTTTACATCGAAATTTAACTTGTTTGTGATTTTTGTTTTAGTGCCATTTCTTAATTTGTTTATTCATTTTAGACTTTGCTTGATATAGGGTTTTAATTTGTTTGGTAGTGGCTGAATAAAAATGAAAGTAAAATTATTAGTGGTGGTGGGGGGTGTTTAAAACACAGACTTTTAGTAATATACATTCCTAATTTGGTAAGTTCATGTCTATGAGCAAATCACCTGGAATATGCACCTGACACGGTCAGATCTCAGAGGATAAGCAGAGTGAGCCTGGATAGTTCTTCGATGGGCAACCACTATGCGTAAAACAAGCCTGTCATAGGCTGCTGCGGTGCTACGTTGTGGGCAGCAGATTCTATTGTTGTACTGTACATCTATGCTCCCTGCCTTTACCAATCTGCACTTACCTGTGTGGTAGAGTATGGTGAAATAACGTCCAAAGCCTGCACTTCATGGGGATGCCCTTTTCCAGCAGTAGATTAGCAATAGGGCTGTACATGTATGTAATGGAACTTGCATAACTTGCTGTATTAGTCGACCGCACTATGATGCAACAGATGGTGCAGATGTTAGGTTGTGGTGGCTTGCAAAGCAGAAGACTGTCTTCAAATCCCGTTCCGTGATAAGCTCAGCTACTGATCACTCCAGGGCCATGACAATCACTACAAAGTCGACAAAGTTTGTCCTCTTTATTGATTGGCCCACGCCATGGGAATGTGAAATTGACACCTCTGCCTCACAGCTGCAAGCAGGATATGAAAATTGTCCCATGCTTATATAAGCAGGAAAACACTTTGTAAATGTGGATTTAGTGGAAATCTTTTGGGCTCCTACGTCATGGTTTATCTATCGCTATAATCTACACTGTTCAATCTACTAACATTAAAATCACTCTGAGATGTACGTGTAAAAGTAATTTCTTGAGTAATACATACTCTACATGTAAAATTCTGTAAATCAGAAGCACACTAACTTAGGTCCTATATCACCTACTCTGCTGACTTATCAGCCAGCGCTATCAGCCAGCGGGTATATAGAGTTCAAAACAAACAGATAACGTTAAGCCTGAGCCAAGAACTTCGGGGTAGACTCTCCCACCAAGGCAAACGACATCTTGAGCTCAGCATGAATGGGTTTCCACATTCAAATTTGGCTGTTTGTGTTGGTGCATGCACCACAACCGCAGTCATCAATACACTGCGATGCATTAAGCACTTGGAAGGAATTGTTTTGTTTCACGGATAAGGCTTTATTTTAAGGTAGACTTGTATACAAGGTGCAACCGCTTGCTTTGATTGGAGCAGATACTGTATATCTCATTCCAAGGCGAGTTTGGACTTGGCAAGTTTGGGTGTAGTGTTCCCATTATTTTAGGCAAGAATTTTAAATGCAGAAACGTAATACGAGTTTAAAAAAAAAAAGGTACCACCATACGGAACGCTACATGTAACATGCTACGGGGCATTGCGTGCATTCACCAAGCGAAAATGTAAACAGACTTAACCGATCCCTACTACTGCGCCCTCCTGAAATCGCAAAGACTCAGTGGAACGGAGCCTGTCTTGCCGCATTTTTAGCGGTAACGTCTGGAAAAATACCACCGTGGCGGCAGAGCCAGTCGCAGGCCCAGGGCCAAGCAAACCACCCGTCAAACAACTTGACGCGCCAGCATGCCCGCTTTCCCGGGAGCCGTGGTGGGCGCAGCAGGTCCTGGAGACGTTTTAATAATAACGGCGGTGTCGTGACACATCAGCTATGCGGAGGCACGGTTGCAACTTGCACGCAGCTCATCCAATTGAATGGAGCAGTCTGTTATTTGGCAGAGCAGGTATGAATTCGGGGGTTCCAGCCAGGACAGAAGAATGTCGTGGTGCATGAATGTGTTTACCAGCTTGTGCACATTGGGTGTAGCTTATGCAATGAAATGCCAGCATTGCATTGATTTCGTCCACGCATTGAAGCATCAAAGGTATTTGCCGTATCTTGTACGATAATACATATAAATAAAATTGAATGTGCATAAATGTATGCACTTCTTTCACACCGTACGTAGCCAACCGCGCTAATCAGGGGAGCGGAGAAGGACAACAAATTATCTGTATGGTGTATAGTGTCTAAATGCAACTGCATCTCATGACACTGCACACATCTTAAATCGAAACTTTGAAAATTAAATGCTGTAACGTTTGTAAACTTGCCTGCATGTTAAGCGGAGAGGTTAAGAAGTCGAGCTACTAACAAACTGGTGGAGAGTATGAAGTTAGTTTATTTTGACTAATAATGTGCACTTAAAATAATATGGGGATAATGAGAATAAATAGACAATGAGTTAGAAAAATATGCAAGCTTGTTATCAATTGTTACGGGTTTGTTTTAATGACGTGACAAAGCTTATCATTGATTGTGAGTTACATCACCACAAAGTTATTGTCAAAATTAAAACATTATGTTGAGTAGCATCAGAGCCATGTTAAGTCAACTCCTTCCACTGTTTTGGATTACTGGTGACAGTGCGCATACCTGGCGAAGTGGCTCCACTCCAGCCACATGTTAATCCCCACCACATTTTCTGTCTACTGCTTTTCGCAAACACAACCACAGGCACCGTCATTTTTTACGCATGACCAATTGTCCTTTTGGGAAAATGTACGCGAGGTTTGCAGCTGTGCATAAGGCAGCGAGTGCAACGTGGGAAAAGGCATACATTTGCCTTACGGTAATACATACCTATGGTAACAACAACAACAAAAAACAACCAATACAAAATCTGCAGGAATAGTAACCAAGTTATACAATACCTAATACTTTGCAGATTGTAAGATGTATTACAGGGCTTTCTAAAACGATAGAGGCTAAGTTGCCCGGATGACGACACACAGCTTCAAGTGCCGTGATCTCATCGTGGAAAGTACAAGCATAAATTGAATACTTTGGAAAATGCGAAATGGATATTTTCAATCCACACTTAGGCTTTCGCGAACAATATTCTCCATAAGAGAGGTTTTTGGGTTAGATTGCGTAAATATAAATGTGTCGTTCAACCCGCCACCAACCGACAAAGGCATTTAGTAAAGTTTGTCACGTAATCAAAACATGACAATTAGTTACTGTTGAGGCTGTGGCCTGATGAGGCTGGTTGTAATTACTAACGAAACGTCTTACTCGAATTGTAAATGTTGTGGGTTTACTCTCCAACACACCGGTGTGCTGTACGAGTAACGAATTGGCACTTTCTGTTTGCGTGACAAACCTCACTAATTAGCTGTGTCGGGTGGTGGCGGTGGATTTAACGGCACATTTAAATTTACACGATATAACCTAAAAAAAAAACCTCTATTATGAATCCACACTGGCCGAGCGATCGATGGGCGTTATGAAATGCAACGAGTGCCCGTTACATTTCATAGAGTGCACAAGTGACGCTTGCAAGTCGTGTTTGTTTGGCAAGAGCTATAAACTCAGCCACACACCTGCCTGCAGGCTGTCAGAGTAGTGAGGAATGTCACTTCTGGTATTTGTTGTCACTTATTTTGCGTTCTCAATGCGGTGGCTGCAAGGAAACTATACACTGTATAAAGTAGGGTCCCAGTGGTTGGTTAAAGCTGTGGTGTGAGATGTTAACTATCTCGCCTGGTATACAGGAGGTCATAGGTTCAATCCCATCCCTGACACCTGTATATTTGGAGTTTGCATGTTCTCCCCATGGTCGCGTGGATTTTTCTCCGTGTCCTCCGGTTTTTCCCTCCACATTTTGAAGCATGCGTGGTGTAGAGTATTTGGCTGCTATAAATTTCCATGCGATAAGCCACTTCGTTGAGCTATCATTTGTGGCCAGGTCACTTCTGAATAAGAATTATATAGCTCAGTGGGCCTTACTTGATAAAATAAAAAAGAGTTTAGTTAGTTTTAGCAACTGGACAGGCTTAATTCAGGACTTTACGCCATTATGCATTTGTAAATCTTCGTATAAGTAGATTCCTGCATGTCCTCTACAAAGTAACCTGCATCTTTTTTCTGCTTTAAAATATTTCTCATTGCAATCTGCTATATGCACGTAAAGCATTTAATATGTTGTACAGAATAAGCATATGTGTACACACACTTCTTCCAAGACTACTAAAATGTTGAGGCAAAAACTATTTAAAAAATAGCTGTAACACACAACAGGTGTTGCTGCAATCTGTAAAAAAAAATCCCATAAAACCTAGGTAAGCGATTTAAATCATGAAAATGTGTGCATTTTCCGAGTAATAAAAGCAAAGATCAATGGGCACTTTCTTTCTCGCAATTGCTCAAAAAATAACACTTAAAGGTCCAAGAATGTAATAAAAACAAACATTAAAAAGCACACAATTAAAGTGCGATGTTTTATTTTTAAATGCCACTGGCGCAGCAATAGGGCAGTGATAAGCACGCTGGACTATGAACCTGACGACAAAAGTGCGACCCTCACTGCGGATAATTTGTTTCATCTAAACTAAACTAAAATCATTGGCAATATCTGAAAGAGTCCTTCTGAGGCAACCTCCTGCACAAACCCCCGCTGACCTGTGTGGTGATGTATGGTCCCACACTGGCCATTGTGGTGATGTATGGTCAAACAACACCCACCACTGCAAGGAATGGCGAGGCCTTCTTCCAAAGCGCATTAAAACGACTTTATTTAATTATTTTCAACAACCTACACGTGGACACAAGTCCAATCGAATGATTGATGTAAAAAAAACTGGGCTTCAAGGTTAGTGTGATGGGGGTATCTTTTAGAATCTTGTTCTAAAATATAGCCGACCGACACCCCATCCGTGCACGGGCAAAGATATGCGTATGGCTTAAGTATTACGAATGGTATAGGTGGCGTTAGGAAGTGGTAAGGGTGTAATGGTCAAAATGGAGTGGTAAGTATGGTGTGGTGTGCGTGTTACAGATGAAACGGTGAAGCTGCTCAATTACCCTCCTAGGTGTGATGACCTCCCTCTCTCCTCTGGCCGTAGACCCCTCTCACCCGTAGTTTTCCGGGACCTTTCTGCTGCTTTAAAAACACAAAAGATGACTCTACCTTCCTTGAATCAATCCATCCATCACCATGTAGGCATCTCTAGCACACACTTTCTCTCCTGGTTCCACTCTTACCTCTCACACGGCACCTTCTGTTTCCATACTTGGACTGCCTTCCTCTCAAAAACCCCTGTTCTTTGGTGTCTCTAGAGGCTTCATCCTTGCCCTCCTGCTTTTCTCAAGGCATCTTCTCCCTCTTGGGCAAAATCATCGCTAATATTTACGCTGAGCACCACTTCTATGCATAAAAAATATATAAAATGAACCCAACCTCACTGTCCACTCTGATACCCTGATTTGACATGGTCTCATCTGACCTTTTACACTTCCGCTGCCCCAACTTCTTGTTCTGTGACAGTAATACTGTAATCGCACGCTTCCTTTCCCAAGCATGCCCAGGCACCACTCTTATGTGCGGCATCTTGAGATGCGATTGCATGAAGACGCTCTGTGAATACAAATAGTTATCGTTCCACGGTGGCGAGATGTAAACTACCTCGCCTGGTATGGAGGTCGTGGGTTCGGTTCGATCCCGACCCTGATGCCTGTATATTTGGAGTTTGGATTTTCACCCCATGGTCACGTGGATTTTTCTCCGGGTCCTCCGGTTTCTCCCTCTACATTTATAAACATGGGTTTAAGAGTATTTGGCTCCTATAAATTTCCACGTGATAAGCCACTTCGTTGAGCTTTCATTTGTGGCCAGCTCACTTCTGAAAAAGAGCTACATAGCTCAGTGGGCCTTACCTGGTAAAACAAAAGTGTATACACTTAGTCGTGGGGGTGCAGTTGTACAGACGGGGCGATACAAATGAGACGTGTGCAGGTCGTTTGTGGTGTGGGTGGGGATGTGGTGTGCTTGGAATTGATGGTGCAGTTTGGTGAATTGAGAGTGCATGAGGTGCACATGCCAAGCAGTACTCGGACACACATAAGCACTCACAGGGGCTCTGCCAAGGGCCTCCACTCCACGTAGTGGTACATCTTCTGCACGCCCATCAGCCACTCCATGAGCACCGCAGTCGTGTTGTCGATGTTGTGGTCCGTAGCCACCCTTGGGGACACAAACAAGGTTTAGGATTTTCACGTGGAGGACATTTAGGGAGACCGGAAGAGACAGTGACAAGTGACAAAAAGCAGAGGGCCTCTCCATCTGACGCTTGGAGAAAGGAAACCACAAAATATGAACACAGAGACCAGGGGACATGTGAGAGTCATAAGTATGTAATAAGAAAAGTGACACAGACGTATAATCCATCTCGCTTGCTCTGACCACAGAGGCCATGGTGTATGGGGTGTCTATGTTGTGTGCATGGTACGTGTGTGTGTGTATATGCTATGTGTACGTGAATAGATGTGGTGTGAATGGTGCACATATGGTATGCATGGCCTTTATATGGGAGGTATGGGGTGTGTGTGTATATATGATTTGGGTGTTCAATATTGCGTGATGTGCAATTTGGATATGCTCTCTCACCAGAGCACCATGCGGTCCTTGGGGAAGTCTACCCTGTGTATATATGGGATGTGGTGTGTATATGGGATGCGTGGTGTGTATATATGGGATGCGTGGTGTGTGTATATGGGATGCGTGGTGTGTGTATATGGGATGCGTGGTGTGTGTATATGGGATGCGTGGTGTGTGTATATGGGATATGTGGTGTGTGTATATGGAATGTGTGGTGTGTATATGGGATGCGTGGGGTGTGTATATGGGATGCGTGGTGTGTGTATATGGGATGTGTGGGGTGTATATGGGATGCGTGGTGTGTATATGGGATGGATGGTGTATATATGGGATGCGTGGTGTGTGTATATGGGATGTGTGGTGTGTGTATATGGGATGTGTGGTGTGTGTATATGGGATGCGTGGTGTGTATATATGGGATGCGTGGTGTGTATATATGGGATGCGTGGTGTGTATATATGGGATGCGTGGTGTGTGTATATGGGATGTGGTGTGTGTATATGGCATGCGTGGTGTGTATATGGAGATGCGTGGTGTATATATGGGATGTGTGGTGTATATATGGGATGCGTGGTGTGTATATGGGATGTGGTGTGTGTATATGGGATGCGTGGTGTGTGTATATGGGATGTGTGGTGTGTATATGGGATGCGTGGTGTGTGTATATGGGATGTGTGGTGTGTATATGGGATGTGTGGTGTGTATATATGGGATGCGTGGTGTGTATATATGGGATGTGGTGTGTGTATATGGCATGTGTGGTGTGTATATGGAGATGCGTGGTGTATATATGGGATGTGTGGTGTATATATGGGATGCGTGGTGTGTATATATGGGATGTGTGGTGTGTATATATGGGATGTGTGGTGTGTATATATGGGATGTGTGGTGTGTATATGGCAGTGTTCTTCATTGACTGTGGCCCCTGACGTGCCGCATCCCACAACACACGACACGTCCCCCCCCCCACCCCCATCATCATCAGCGTGCTGCTGTCAAACCCCAATGATTTAAAACGTGTGGAGGCCCTCACACCGATGATGTCTTATCGGTGAAAGTGGACCCCCCTCTGAAAATTATCGAAGAGCATTGATAGACGGTATGCATGGATAGTGCGCGTGTGTGTGTGTATACAGTGTTGTGTGATCGGCTCACTCCAGAACGCCATGCGGTCCTTGGGGTACCCTCTGCCGTGTACATATAGGATGCATGGCGTGTGTGTGTGTATGGTATGCGTTGTGTGTGTGTGTTCGTGGTGTGTGTATACATGGTGTGTGTGTGTGTGTATATACATGGTGTGTGTGTGTTCATGGTGTGTGTGTTCATGGTGTGTGTGTTCATGGTGTGTGTGTTTATGGTGTGTGTGTGAAAATATGGTATACATGGTGTGTGTGTGTGTGTGTCCATAGTGTGTGTGTATATACATGGTGTGTGTGTGTGTGTCCATGGTGTGTGTATGCATGGTGTGTGTGTGTGTACATGGTGTGTGTGTATGTATACATGGTGTGTGTATGTGTCCATGGTGTGTGTGTATGCATGGTGTGTGTGTGTACATAGTGTGTGTGTATGTATACATGGTGTGTGTGTATGTGTCCATGGTGTATATGTGTACACGGTGTGTGTGTCATGGTGTGTATGTGTCCATGGTGTGTGTGTGTTCATGGTGTGTGTGTGTTCATGGTGTGTGTGTATGTATACATGGTGTGTGTGTGTATGTGTCCATGGTGTATATGTGTACACGGTGTGTGTGTCATGATGTGTATGTGTCCATGGTGTGTGTATGTATGGAGTGTATGTGTGTGTTCATGGTGTATATGTGTCATGGTGTGTGTATGTGTCCATGGTGTGTGTATGTATACATTGTGTATGTCTACAACACGGTACACGCGGTGTCCGCGCGTTCTCTCACCAGAGCGCCATGCGGTCCTTGGGGTAGTCGAGCCTCTCCAGGCAGCCCAGGGCGTAGGGGAGGCTCCGCGCGGCGTTCCTGGCGAGCAGCGCCACGAGCACGGTGGGCGCACGGGGGCCCGACTCCGACACGCTCCTCTCCTCAGAGAAGTAGGCGCCCGCACGGCCACGCAGCAGCACAAGCAGCAGCAGCAGCAGCAGGGGGAGCAAGCAGCGACACAGCATGTTGTGATGATAAACAGCAGCAGCAGCAACAGCGGCAGCAGCAACAGCAGCAGCAACGTGAAGAGCTCACGGGAGCGCAAGGACTCCCCAGCCGACGCGGGTGCCACGAATGCCACTGAGGAATCGAATCGAGGCTGCGCGTAAATCGTCGCGCGCGATTCCAAACAAGCCCCCCCCCCTCCCGTGTGCTGTTGAATGCGATGGGAGGGTTAGACGCTGAATCGATTCCGGCGACAATGGTTGTTTTCGGTTTAGGAGGAATCGATTCCGGTGGAGGATGTTTCGATTGCGTGCGCTTTGCGTGTATTGGATGGAGTCTCAATTGAGTGTCAATACAAATTGACTCGCCTCTCTCTTTCTGGCTTTCCGTTGATAAAATGCACCAACACTCGGTCTGGTGTTTAGGCCACCAAACATTTATTGATGTATTATCAGACAGCGTTTTTTTAGAGTTTGTCGTCAATTTTAATTAATCCATTCTGACCCAAGTGTTTTTTTAATGTTAGAGTTAACGGTGTAACTTTTTTTATTCAGTAAAGCCTAAACCTAATATGGTTTCAATTTGAAATAGAAAAAAACAATAGTTTAGTTAAGCAACCAAAAACGGCTAAATGCCCTTTATATATATAAAACACACAATTACCTAAAGTAAACAACGCGTCCTTCCACATATTTATTTGTCTTTACACGTTACAAACTGTTTTACAAACCAAGACCGGGTTCGGCTATTGCCCAGTGAGACACGATTATATTCCTTTTAAGGCAATGTTATTGACGGATGTGTTGCGTCTGTATGACACAGCTTTTCTCGAAACCAGGTAATAAATACTGCCTCTAATGCTGCCAGTTCATGTCTCCAACTTGCTTACGATGTCTAATCCACACGGGTTGCTTTGCATTTAAACTTTGCAATAGATCATTATCAGACGATAACCTCCCTCCTTTCCCATCGATGTCCAGCCACAGACAAAGCATCCCATCAGCCACACGGGAGTGCATCATTTCAGCAGTCCCTGGGATCAACGCAGCAAACCATAAGGCCGGTTTCGACTTTCAGCGTCTCATCAGCAAGCCAGACTTTATACTCTTAGGTTTTTTTTCGGTAAAGTCACGTAGGTAAAAAAAATAGAAATAATAGAAATTAAATAATAAATCACGACGTTTCGGAGGCAACACAAGCTTCCTTCATCAGGTGTAAAAAAGGCACAGCCAAATAACTGTAATAGCCTCAAATCTAGAATTAAAGCCAGGCTTTCTTGAATCATATGCTGGGTGACTTTTAAAGGCGACGGGCGAGTGTGCAGGCCTTCATCTCGCGGCGCATAGACCATGGATAAAGATAATGGTAAACTCATTAAGGGGCCGTCCATAAATGACGTCACGCACCTAGGGGAGGGGGGGGTCAGACATTTGTGACGATGTGTGACGAGGAGGGGGGGGGGTGAGAAATGTTACGTCACGTAAAAATGCGCAACTTTAAATAAATAGACAACACGTTCTACTTAATTAAATATACTTTTTAATAAATGTTTTCTCCAACAGCATCAGAGTACAGCGGCACATTAAATACGCACTACAATGACAATAGTTTAAAGCGATTTGAAGCATGTTTTATTTTCAAAATGGAAATATGGTTTGGGGGGGGGCAGAGCTTTGTGACGTCATATTTGAGGGGGGGTCTGACTTTTTGTGACGCCGTGTGACAAAGGGGGGGGGGCAAAAATCGTCTAAAATCGCGTGACGTCATTTATGGACGGCCCCCAAAGGAAATATAATGTCAAGCAGTCGAGTTAATTGATGAACCAGCACGAATGTCACTCCCTGAGTGCTCCCGTGAACTTCACTCATTGACTCATTGATTCCTCCGCCCATGTTGAGGTCTAAGAGATGGGTCGACCAGACTTACTCTTTGGTTCTTTCGGTAAAGTCACGTATCAAGAGAAAATAATAAATTCAATACTAGCATACGACGGTTCGATTGCAACACAAGCAATCATCATCAGGTATAAATGAAATAGAAACACAAATCTAGTATACTTAGAAATGTAATGTAATACTACAGAGAGTCGGATAACATAACAGTCAACACCCTACTTGGTTGATTACGTTCTTCCTGAGAACGCTAGCATTCTAGGGTGTTGACTGTTATGTTATCCGACTCTCTGTTGTATTACATTACATTTCTAAGTATATTAGATTTGTGTTTCTATTTCATTTATACCTGATGATGATTGCTTGTGTTGCAATCGAAACGTCGTATGCTAGTGTAATGCGGGCGTAAACGGCTTCGCGGATATGACGTCATGGGGGGGAGGAGTTAGGTCACGTGTGAGAGAGGGGTGAGGTTTTAAGGGAGAGATACCGGAAGAGACGGGGGAGTGTGGGAGACAGAGTTAGAGTGAGGCCACGCAGGGCGGAGGTCGAGGAGTGGCGAGATCGCCACACACACGGGGGAGTAAGACTTGGCACCGTCGGCCAGCGGTGACCAAGCGCGGAGGAACGACGGGCAGCGGTGGAGCTGCAGTGAGGGCAGCGGTGGAGCTGCAGTGAGGGCAGCCGGAGGACTGCACAGGGGATCTGCAGAGGTGTGGAGGCTCGGGAGCGAGAGCAGCTATGGAGCTGCCAAGGGGAGAGCTCTGAGCGAGGGCCGTGTGGGAAAGGTGTAAGAACCCGAATAAAGGACAACGGAGACAGACCCAGGATCGAGTCCTTTATTACACTGGTGTCAGAAGTGAAACGGCATGTCAAAACAGCTCAGAAGAAAGAATATTCGTGCGCCATCATCTGCTACATCATCCGACGACGACGACCTTCCTCGGGCGGTCGACCTGCCTGCGATGGAGGAGGAGATCCGTGCGGGAACAAGTGCGGGTCCGGGAGTCCAAGATGTCGCCGCGTCGGTGGACCCGTCTGCACCAGAGGACGCGGATTGGCGATGGAGGCAGATGGCGGCGCAGCTGGAGACGCTGAAAATCGTGCTCGCGCAATTGTGCCAGCTCGTCACGCCGAGGACTGCGTTGGAGAGAGCCGATGGAGGTCCGCAGGTCGCTGCCTTGCCTCTGCTGTCGGCGCCATTGGCCACGCGGCAAGAAGACGCCATCTTGGGCGTGGCAGGAGAAGAACGGCGGGAAGCCGCCATCTTGCGCTCTCCGCGTCGAGAGGCCGCCATCTTGAACACGTTGCGATGCGACGCCATTTTGAATATGCCGCCTGGTGAGTCATCGGCTGAGGACGGTGCAACAAGGAGTCGCAGTCGTCATCTCACGACCGTCAAAGAATTCTCCATCGGGGGCGATTGGAGTGCTTTCGCCTGCAGATTTCTGGCGGCGGTACGCTCAGCAAGGTGGACGGACGCTGAGGCATTGGAGGTTTTACCGACTCTTCTCGATGACGAGTCGGTGAGATTCTTCCGCTCCATAAAGGCAGAGAAGAAGAAAACATTGAGAGGAGTTTTCGACGAGATGGCAGATGCATATGAGCCACCGGATGATGCTCATCGCCGGTTTGTTCAACGTCAGCGAGCACCCGAGGAGTCGCCGGTGGCATACAGGGGTGCGGTATTGGAGTTGGCCATGGCTGCATACCCGGAGACGGAGCCTGACCTGCTCGAACCTCTCATCTTGGGTAAGATGCTCGAGCTGTCCCGGGATTTGGGGATTCCTATGCCGGTGTGTGGCCACGAAAAGCTTACGTCCCGGGCGGCCGCTAAATGTCTTGATGCCCAGTTCAACCTGCGCCGTTGGAAGCAAGTCACGGCGTGGACGGGGGGGCCCATCGTCGAGGGAGGTGCCGCGGGTTGGGATCCCAAGAAGGCGGTGTACGTTCCTGACGGGGGGGGCCCGCAGGAGCTGACAGCCGCCTCTGCTCAGTGGTTGGCCAGCAGTACGCCGGGGCCGGGATCTGCGCCACCGCCACGGGAGCGTCGGGACGGGGTGCCTGCGGCGCGGCGCAACAACATCGACTGCTTCCGCTGCGGCCGTAAAGGCCATTACGCCAGGGACTGCTGGGCCTGCGTCCCGGGTCCGCCCCAGCAGGAGGCCTCGTCAGCGGACGTGCCACGGAAGGATCCTCCAGGACAGACAAGCCGGCCGTGACATTGCTGGAGACAGGAGACTCTGCTCGGGGTGTGCCTACCACGGCTGCGGGGACTCCGAGCCCCGCCGCCCTTCCGACCCCGTCGCAGACACGATCGCGACGCACCTCCGACGCTGGGCCTTCAGGGACACGAGACCGGGACGTTGACGGGCCTCCAATAGCGACAGGAGGACTTCATCCTGTCGCTCCTAAAACCCCGTCACGTACCCGGTCTGCAGGAGGGCCGCCGCCCGTCCGGGACGGACCGGCGACCCGAACGCGCTCAAAGTCCCTTACATTTCGTTAAATTTTACTGTTGTGTTTTGTTGTTGTTGTTATATTTATTGTATGCTTCGTTGTCCTTGAATGTGTGATGGTTGTGTTCGCTCGCATTACTTGTCTCGTTATTGTTCAGCCGAGGTCGGCTGGATTTTCTCTACGGGGGAGGGTGGTGTAATGCGGGCGTAAACGGCTTCGCGGATATGACGTCATGGGGGGGAGGAGTTAGGTCACGTGTGAGAGAGGGGTGAGGTTTTAAGGGAGAGACACCGGAAGAGACGGGGGAGTGTGGGAGACAGAGTTAGAGTGAGGCCACGCAGGGCGGAGGTCGAGGAGTGGCGAGATCGCCACATACACGGGGGAGTAAGACTTGGCACCGTCGGCCAGCGGTGACCAAGCGCGGAGGAACGACGGGCAGCGGTGGAGCTGCAGTGAGGGCAGCGGTGGAGCTGCAGTGAGGGCAGCCGGAGGACTGCACAGGGGATCTGCAGCGGAGCTGCAGAGGTGTGGAGGCTCGGGAGCGAGAGAAGCTATGGAGCTGCCAAGGGGAGAGCTCTGAGCGAGGGCCGTGTGGGAAAAGTGTAAAAACCCGAATAAAGGACAACGGAGACAGACCCAGGATCGAGTCCTTTATTACACTAGTATTTAATTTATTATTTTCTCTTGATACGTGACTTTACCGAAAGCACAAAAGAGTAATTCCTGCAGTCACGAAAGCTCCAAATTAAATTAAGGATGAAAACTTAAAACATATGAATTGCTTCCAACATGCATTTATTAAAATGTTTTCATTTAAATTTAACAATCAAACATAGAACAATTATTAAGTTAAATAAAGTAATAATACAAAATAAAACCATTCCAATAAGAAAGTAATAGGACTTTTCAAATCGCAGCCTTTGCGATTTGCTAATCGCATTGTTTCAAATTGCGATATCGATTTGAAATCGATTAATCGCTCAGCCCTCGTCTCAACCACACTCTGAACAAACGCCCCCAGTTCACAGCACGCGTCTTTCTGCTCCACTGTAGAATTTCCCTCCCCATCGCCGTCTCTCTCCTCCCAATCTCAATGAAAGAAACGTGTTTACACCTCTTATAACAAATTTAGTGGTGCTGTTTGTTTCTGGCCGCGTGACGTTCTGGGCCTTTTCTCCGCACCTGTGTTTTAAGATAACGACACGGATGTATCGGGGAGAATCGATGAGCGCTTCAAAGGTCATCAGATTCCTCCTCGATAAATTTTCTGATTCTGACATTTATTTATTATTTGGTACTTGCTTATATTTCTCTATCTTGATGTTATATCGGATTTTTTAAAATTGTTTATGTAACTCGGTGACCCGCCCCTATTGGTCATCTGTGCAAACGAGCTTTATAGCTCATCGGATTCCTCCTCCAGTATAAACATTCCGATTCTCTGTATCTGCCGTGGAGTGGAATCCCCCATACGGGGAACGCTGTGGTTGCGGGACTCGCCCCCCACACGCACACTGGGATATACAGGGGCCGTCCATAAATGACGTCACGCGATTTTGGACGATTTTTGACCCCCCCCCCCTCGTCACACGGCGTCACAAAAAGTCAGACCCCCCCCCCCCTCAAAAATGACGTCACAACGCTCTGCCTCCCCCCCCCCAAATTTTTTTTAAAAAAATATGCTTCAAATCGCTTTAAACTATTGTCATTGTAGTGCGCATTTAATGTGGCGATGTATTCTGATGTTGTAGGAGTGTTGTTATATAAATCAGGGTTGTTATAACAATTCTATATTATTTTTCGATTTAAAGCTCGTTGTGGCCGAAAGATCGTGAGAATTTTATTTTATTATGTTTTATTTTTATTATTTTATTATTTCCCTTCTACGTGACTTTACCGAAATAACCAAGAAGATGAATTCTATATTCATTTAAAGTTGCACATTTTGATGTGACGTCACATTTCTCAACCCCCCCCCCACCTCGTCACATATCGTCACAAATGTCTGACCCCCCCCCCACCCTAGGTGCGTGACGTCATTTATGGACGGCCCCACACGATGGTGCAGCAGGCGCATCTACCGGTCGTCTCGGTCAGCCAACCCCTGGGCACCTGCTGGGTCTGTCCCGAGACCTCCCTGCCAGCAGCGAGCCTTTGACACTCCACGTGGCCTCTAAGTGCACCTGGCCTGGCACCAGGCGCCGTGGTGACGTCACCGCCACTAAGTGGCGCACGGCGGGTATTGGATGTCGTCATAGGACTTTCGTGACCCACTCTAGCCACTAGATGCCGCTGCATTAAAATTAAAATAAACCCTCGCACTCGAATTACAGGATTAGAATTGCCATGTTTATTTCGATTATGTTATTTGTAACGCGACCGGAGAGAGAAGATTTTGCTGTTTTTTCTTGGATTTTTCTGTTGTGCGTAGTCACTTTAAGATGTTATTTGTTCATGTTTTTGCTTGTTGCGGTTGCACCCCAGTCAATAGCCGCATGGCTCACAGAGCTTTACCGAATAAATGAAACTGAAAAGCGATGACGTCACGCCGCCCCTCTTTCCGCAGCGACGTCATAGGTAACAGAGCCGCGCGCGTGACGTCATCGCGCCACCGTTGTGTGCGCGATGACGTCATTTTTCTTTCGCGGCGTGTGACGTCACGCCTTCGCGAGGCATGCGCGTGTCTCCGTAACCTGCGGGTGATCAGAATAGTGATTGTAGCAAAGTAGTCGTAGCGTACTTCATATATATTTTAAATAGAACGTTGAATTTCGTAGTACTGTTATAGCGCTTGGGAAACCTAACTTGTAACACTGGCGCGAGTGTGGAGCCCCCAGGGGGCCGTGGTTGCAGCCTGACGGAGCGAGTGGGTAGCGAGTGGGCCCCCCAAACTACCAGGCCACCACCAACAACCACCAGGCCACCAACAACAACCAACAACAACCACCAAGCCACCAACAACAACCACCAAGCCACCAACAACAACCACCAAGCCACCAACAACAACCAACAAGCCACCAACAACAACCAACAACAACCACCAACAACCACCAAGCCACCAACAACAACCACCAGGCCACCAACAACCACCACCAAGCCACCAACAACCACCACCAAGCCACCAGACCACCAACCACCCAACCACCAAGCCACCAACAACAACCACCCAACCACGCCGACTAGGTTGGAGGTTGGAGGAGACCCACGGTCGTTGTGTTAAACATTCACAACTCGAGGACCGCTGCTCTCATCGTGATGATGTTGGGGAACGCGACGACGGCTCCAGCTGCCGGCGGCACTTTGTACATCCTGAACCATCCCAAGGTGCGCGCGGTTCACTTGTGCCGAGGATAAGAACGGGGTCCGAGTGTATTCCAAGTTAATTGCTGTAATACGGGGGGATGTTGTTGTTGGTCAGATCGCGTAGATATCTAAATGTGTCGTTAAACCCGCCACCACCCGACACAGCCAATTAGTAAGGTTTGTCACGTAAACAGAACGTGGCCAATTCGTTACTGGTACAGCACTACACCCGGTGTGTTGGAGAGCCAAGCCACAACATTTACAATCTGAGTACGACGATTTTGTGGATGATATTGGTCGCGAAAGCCTGCGTGTTAAACTGAATTTCTGTAGTTGTGATGGGTTGAGTGATTACCTGAAGTGACTCAATGGTTGAATGATTATAAGTGAATGAATGGATCGAGTGATTGCAATTTAATGAATGGGTTGAATGATTATAAGTGAATGAATGGATCGAGTGATTGCAATGTAATGAATGAGTTGAATGATTAGAAGTGAATGAATGGATCGAGTGATTGCTATTTAATGAATGAGTTGAATGATTAGAAGTGAATGAATGGGTCGAGTGATTGCAATTTAATGAATGGGTTGAATGATTAGAAGTGACTGGTGTGGCTGTCATGAACAATTGAGTGACATAATGAATGGGGCGAGTGGTTGGAATTGACTTAATAAATTGGTTGATTACATGATAGATGAATGTGAGTCGTAAAAAGTGATTGGGTTGAGTGTAAGTAAATGAATGGGTTGAAATGCCACTGTAATAGTTGCATTGATAGATGAGAACTTACAGAATGAGTGGGTTATTTTTTCACAATATTCTTATTGATTATAAGTGAATGGATGAATAGGTTCACTAATCCAAAGTGAGCAGACTAGTGTTTCACAATAAGTGAATGACCTGAGTGATTGACAGCGATTGAAATGTTGAGTCACGAGTAGTGAAAGAGATATTATAAATTAATGAACAAGTTTTGGATTAATTAATGGAATGCATTCATTTGTGGACTTTGATGGGTTTTCATGAGCCGTGATAGATGGAAAGCCGGTTTGCATACCTGTCACCCCCCTTATCAGTGGCTACCTTATAACAGACCAATTCAGACCCTTATAAATCTCAACGTTCATCCTACAAAGTCCCATCACAAGGGAGAAACACAAACACATTGCCAAACAAAAATCCCTGTATTGAAACGGCTGTATGGACCTGAAAACTCAATTTCCCTGTACAAGAATACGGGTAAACCGTATGGGTTCACAGGTATGGGTTGGTTTTAACTTTGTGAAGCTAACCAGCTATAAATTGAGCACACTAGCACTGCAGGTGATACATTCATGTCAACTTCATTGCCTCTCTGTGTCTGCAGTACAAGGAGCTCCTGGACTTGAAGGTGGCCGAGGAGAGCGAGGCATTCACGACGCTTGTCGTTTACCTTGACCTACTGGAAGGTGACTCAAGCAACCAGATAGTGCGGAATACGTGTGATTAGTGCATTAGCAGTGGTGCAAAAGCACAACAAACAAAAGACTCAAAAACACATTCGTCAATAACACAGCCCGAAACAGGAACATTATAGAATGGGCAACATTTTGGGTAATGGTCTTTCTTCATAGCGGAGAGATGGAGAGGCCAGATAGATTGAATAGTCGTCAGAGACTGCACAATACAAAACATGTGGCCCTGTTAGATATGTTTGAAGAATATTCTTAGGTTTTTTCGGCACTGAAAAAACCTAAGAATATGAATCTTTGCAGTCACGAAAGCTTCAAATCTAGAATGTTTGAAGAATGTTTCTTGATGAACATTCTAGGGACAAAAGTTGTTGTTGCCCTTTGCATCATCTTGGGATTCGTTCGCATGTCGACAAATTATATTGCCTTGTTGAGTTCCAATATTTATCTGGGTTGACGCAGCCCGTCACCCCCTTTTGGCTGATAATTTGAGCGCCGCCGAATGAGCATTACTTGGTAGGAAGTCAGCAGTGATTTTTACATGGATAGCCTGGCCCCTGCCTTGGAAATGATGTTCATCAGAGGGATTGCCTCGTAAAGATGAGCACTGCTTGTTGATGACCTAATCGCCCCGCATGTGCCCTATCTCATCAGATCTCAGAAGCTAAGCAAAATCGAGGCTGGTTAGTACTTGGATAGGAGACGATTGGGGGTTATCAGATGTGGTACCAGGGGCACATATTTGATTGTTATCCCCTCGTATATATGAGGGGGATTCCCCATACTCCTATATCCTCCCTTGTGCCAAACACTCATCGTAGGTATTTATTAAACATCTCAATGTGGGAACTTCTTAGAAATAAGTATTCAGACTGGGTGAGAACTTCCTCAGTAAAGGGCATCATTATTATTATTGTAGTCAATTCATCACACTTTTCAGTACGTGAGGACACCTACTTCATGAGGCCAGGGTGTATGCATGTTGAACTTCTTTCGCACTGTATGTAGCCAACCGTGCTAATCGGAGGTGCGGGGAAAGGACAACAAACTAAACGCAAAAATCAGTTCTCAAGAAATCATTTGCAATCTAGATGATTTTATAGTGCATAGCTCCAGTGGATTCCTAACACCGGAAAGGAAGACCGTTCCAGACGGCCGCAGAAGCGAATCTGAAAGCACGTGATCCCCCAAGCCGCTGCTGTGATGATGACCGGAGTTTGCGTGATGGTTTACACCCCTTGAGACGCGTGGTGAGAGACGTGGTGAGGATAACAGCTACAGGCAGCCAGGATGAGACGTGGTGAGGTTGACAGCTACAGGCAGCCAGGATGAGACGTGGTGAGGTTGACAGCTACAGGCAGCCAGGATGAGAGACGTGGTGAGGTTGACGGCTACAGGCAGTCAGGATGAGAGACGTGGTGAGGTTGACAGCTACAGGCAGCCAGGATGAGAGACGTGGTGAGGTTGACAGCTACAGGCAGCCAGGATGAGACGTGGTGAGGTTGACAGCTACAGGCAGCCAGGATGAGAGACGTGGTGAGGTTGACGGCTACAGGCGGCCAGGATGAGAGACGTGAGGTTGACAGCTACAGGCAGTCAGGATGAGAGACGTGGTGAGGTTGACAGCTACAGGCAGCCAGGATGAGACGGGGTGAGGTTGACAGCTACAGGCGGCCAGGATGAGAGACGTGGTGAGGTTGACGGCTACAGGCAGTCAGGATGAGAGACTTGGTGAGGTTGACAGCTACGGGCGACCAGGATGAGAGACGTGGTGAGGTTGACAGCTACAGGCGGTCAGGATGAGAGACGTGAGGTTGACGGCTACAGGCGGTCAGGATGAGAGACGTGGTGAGGTTGACAGCTACAGGCGGTCAGAATGAGATACGTGGTGAGATTTACAGCTACGGGCGGCACGTGTTTGCAGTGCGCTGCTGGACGGAGGTGAACACGGCGGCGTCGCACGAGCTCGGCCTGCTGTACGTGACGGGCCGTCCCGCGGCGGGAAAGCCGCTCACCGTGGTGCTGCCCGTGTCCTCCCAGGCCTCCGTCAGCCACTGCCGGCAAGTCACAGACGCCTAACACACAAAATTCATCCACGCTCGAGGTGAGGCATACGACACCAATTCATGGACACTGCTGCCATTGCAGGATTCACGAGATCATGAAGCACACGTGCGTGGGCACGGAGCCGGCGAGCGTCACGCTGGCCATCGCGGAGAGCGATTCCACGGTGGTTTACTACCGGCTGACGGACGGCCTCGTCACGCCCGAGCCCCCCGACTGCGTCGAGGACATGGACAACAAGCAGTGGAGGCGGCGCCGACGACGCCAGCAGCGCTGAGGCACACGCCCAGAGCGTCACCCTCGCACGGACAACACCGCGGTGGGGGGGGGCGGATCCGCACGACCCGATGTGACGCGCGCAGCGACCGATTTGGCGCCGACGTGGGTGCGGCGCTGGCAGGCCAGAACGGTCGCCAGATCTGAGCGACCCGCATCCAAGGAGGCTCAACGGAAGCTCAGCGCAGCGCTTTGGGAGAGAGTGTACGTGACGGCAAGCAAAATTGGACCTGCATTAAAGAGGTGTAAAACCTCCACGTGTCACCGCACCCAGGGATGAGCCATGCTTCTGGATTTTAATAGCAGAACAGAGGCAGGGGGTTTCACTGTGGTCTCGCGGATACTGAGGAGGCAAGGGTAAATAATAGACTCGTAACGATTCAACGATTGAAATCAGTTTCTTATGCTCGCGATGCAGTCAAAATGGTGCATTGAGGAATCGACTATGATTCGTAAGCATTATGCTAATGTACTTTTAGGTTCGAAGAAACGGAACATAAACGATGCAAAACATGCAAGAAATAAGGTGCAAATGAGACATTACTAACAGGTCAAATAAAGGAATCAATTCGTGATCCCACATTTTGAGGGTTCAGTCTCCAGGAGGGGAAGTTAATCGTTGGATGCCCAGTAAATTGCACTGACCGGCCCACTATTGCTTTTGAATTCTGCTGATATCCTGTCACGTTTGAATCCACTGCCACATCAATTATTCCCCAAAAAACTACTTCCTAGAGAATACTGAACATGAAATTGTTGATTATCAATTTTTCAATTAGGCTACGCTGTTTAGCTATGTTGGACATATTGTTTTACGCAACTGTATAACTGTATGCAACTTTCATTTTCTAATTGTTTCATGTTTAAGCACTGAAGATGCTTCACAAATGTTTACGATAAACTCACAGCTCTGTTACTCATCGCATTGCCTTCTGTTGACACTAAATGGTGTTACACTTTAGATGGTATTTGTGAAGATAGAAGTAACAAGCTGGGAAGATAGTAATTTAAAGGAGCTTAATGCATGTATTATTATTTGGTTCTTTCGGTTAAGTCACGTCTAAAGATAAAATAATAAATTAAATTAAATAATAGAATACGACGTTTCGATTGCAACACAAGCAATCATCATCAGGTATAATGAAATAGCGACATAATATCTAACCAGAAAACTATAGACAGACATATAGTTTTCTGGTTAGATATTATGTCGCTATTTCATTATACCTGATGATGATTGCTTGTGTTGCAATCGAAACGTCGTATTCTATTATTTAATTTAATTTATTATTTTATCTTTAGACGTGACTTAACCGAAAGAACCAAATAATAATTCCTGCAGTCACGAAAGTTCTAAAATTAAGATCTTAATGCATGTGTACTGTTACAACTCCGGAGGCTTGTCTTAGAGGCACACTTGTTTATTGTAACACCGTACGGAATACTACTTATGGCTTGCGTCCCTAACACTGGTCACGCTCTCGAGCCCTCCGGCTATCCATTACCTAGGGGAGGCTATCTCTCTCCCGAGCCCTCCAGCTAACAATTACCTAGGGGAGGCTATCTGACCTGACCTAGCCAGGGTGCGGGTCCCAACCACTGGCCGCTCAGACCCGGCCCTGATAAGGACGTCGGGTCAGGGGCTCCAGGATCCTAGCTGAGCTGCTCCGTCTTCTGTCTTCGCTCCGTCTTCGTACTGGCTCCCGAACCTCTCGAGAGGTCCGTTATCAACGCTTTTACACCGAGGGGCGGGGCTGTGTGGGATCCAAAACCACCCCGCAGCTCCCACCCGTTGGGAGGGGCTGTGTGGGATCCTGGAACATCCCACAGCTCCTCCTGCTCCGGGACTCGGGATACTGCAATTGCCCCTGCAGGTGTATTTGACCCCCTCTCAATCAGAAAGATTTCTGGCTCCCAGGTGTCTTTTATACAGGTAACGAGCTGAGATTAGGAGCACACTCTTAGAGGGAGTACTCCTAATCTCAGCTCGTTATATACAGATAACGAGCTGAGATTAGGAGCACACTCTTAAAGGGAGTGCTCCTAATCTCAGCTCGTTACCTGTATAAAAAACACCTGGGAGCCAGAAATCTTTCTGATTGAGAGGGGATCAAATACTTTTTCCCTCATTAAAATGCAAATCAATTTATAACATTTTTGACATGCGTTCTGGATTTTGTTGTTGTTATTCTGTCTCTCACTGTTCAAATAAACCTACCATTAAAATTATAGACTGATCATTTCTTTGTCAGTGGGCAAACGTACAAAATCAGCAGGGGATAAAATACTTTTTCCCTCACTGGAAGTGTCTGCAGTCCCCGTTGCCCCACATAGCCCATTTATACCCCTACACGTGCATATTCACTATCTTGCGGGGCAGAATAACATTACTTTTAAGACTAAGAATTGTTTGCTTGAAAGTGTCTTGTTGCCAATCGTGTCCAAAAACTATTGTAAATCTGAGCTTTTTCTATTGGTAAGCTGTGGCGAGTTTAGTAGTGAAAACATGTTACCAAACAGATGGACAGGCATCATGCAGGGTGTCTATTAAGGTATCCTCCATTATTAAAGAATGTTAATTCGCAGTTTAATTTCGGTCGATGAAACTATACAGACTCTTGTTAGTATGACAATTGTATAAGTTTCATCGCTCTAAACCTTCGCAAATCTTTCACGGCATTGGCAAAGCATCACACCGAGATTTGGGAGTCCCCGGGTGTTTGGCAACATCTCAGCTGTGATTATTTTGATTTGAATGCCTCTGTAATCCACTTGTCAAAGCTCTTGCACATGGCGAGTGTACGTGACCTGTGGTGCAATCCATACCAAACTCTTTGGTTCTTTCGGTAAAGTCACGTAGGTATAAAATCAAATAAATCACGACGTTTCGGGCGCAACACAAGCGTACATCAGGTGGGAAAGCGTGGCCTGCTGCTGAGACAGACTGTTTTAAAAGGTTTGAAATGGGTGTACATCAAGGGTCATAAAGAAGTGGCCGGGGCTAGTGATGTTAATGTTAGAAATTAGCATGTTAATGTAAGATCGGAGAGCGGCCTTCTCGACGAGGACACAGAAGTGGCTATGTTAATGTGAGGGATTAGCATGATGTTAATGTGAGGGATTAGCATGTAAATGTAAGCTAGGAGAGCAGCCTCCTATTCCATTTAAGATCTTTGAATCGACTTGCGTGGACTACGCGCTATGGCTGTGTCCAACACGTTGAGCAGCTTCCCCAGACGTGGATGGCTTGCGAACTAACGTGCATGATTCCAAATCAACGTGCCAAACATTTTAAAATCTATGATAGCCGGCACAAAATGCTCTGCAATACTGTAGGATTTTTCCCCAGTCTTAGAAATATTATTTTTACCGAAGACACGACTTTAATTTTGATTTAAAGCTTTCGTGACTGCAGGGATTCATATTCTTGGTTCTTTCGGTAAAGTCACGTAGAAAGGAAATAATAAAATAATACATATAAAACAATAACATTCTCACGACGTTTCGATTTCAACACAAGCAATCATCATCAGGTGTGAAAACCACCGCCACTTTTTTCAAATGTTCTTGCTGTGGTTTTCACACCTAATGATGATTGCTTGTGTTGCAATCAAAACGTCGTGAGAATTTTGTTTAATTTTATTATTTCCCTTCTACGTGATTTTACCGAAAGAACCAAGAATATGAAGACACGACTTTCAAATATCGCTTGCAAAATGTTGCTTTATATAGTAAAATAAGGACACTCTTGGTGGTTTGCTGACATCTAGTGGTAAAAAACGTGTGTGTGTGTATCGATCAATCTGATGTCAATTCTTGTTTAATAATAGAGGGCACCTTTATGGACACCCAATACTTTTGCTGACCTTACCAATTGGCAGTTTCGCAGCTCCTTCACAATGTACAGTTTAAAAATGACGTTTTTCAATGCAATTTTTTTCATTTGGTACTGGCGAATTTGAGATTCGAGTGTTTTTTTACAACTTTTGTGCATAACGATGGGTCCCCTTGCTTAGAGACCACAAGGGCAATCGGTGAGCGTGAGCCCTGACTAACCACAGAAGAAACCCGCAGTGGTTCGGCCGTGTTACATGACACGGCATGGACTGGACCGGCCTGAGAGAGGCTGTCGTTCGGTCTGCAGATAGCAGAGGACATTCTTCTTTCGTATGTATTAATAACAGCAGATTAAAGACGTAATTGTAAATTTGTTATCCACTCAGTTGTCTGTTCATAAGCAGAATGGATCTCCTCCATTCCTCCTTTAAAGCCGTGAAGACAGCAGCGGAGTGTTTACGATGTGGTCCATGGTTTGGGATTAGTTAACGCACTCGCAGGCCGCCGAATCTTTGATGCGCCATTTGTGGCATCAGGTGGGCGCATCGGCCATGCCCGGTCCCGATTCGTTTGATGGTTGATCACACTGGTCAACAACAACAACAAAAACACTTTTTTTCCTGGCCTGGATTTTTGCAGCTGTTTTAGACTAATTTTAGGGTGGTGATTCCAAATCTGTTCTCAGATTTGCTCTATCACATCTCATTTTTATGCTATCGGCATACCCCATTTTCATTGATTTTACCCGAAATTAACTCTGTCACTTATGATTGCAAGTTGTTGCGAGTCAGTGACTGCTTTAGTGTTAAAATATGGTGCTGTATTTTTAGGATAGTGTGTTTACAATATCATTTTATGTAGATATCCACATTCATTTAATATTTATCTTCTGCAGTGTTTATTGAAAATGCAATATTTGATATTGTGATAGACAAAAACTGATGCCAGATTTGGAATAAGCACCCCAAAATTACCTTGTAACCGTTGGAATACCTTATGCCAGAAAAAGTGTGTTAAAACCAGTGTTATCGACGGCGTGGAAGGTTGAATCGCAACTCTCCATGGTTCCCCACGGCCGATTGATTAGCGAGTACAAGTCGCTCAATTCAAGTGTTCACCTGGCTCCACCTTGTGGCCGTATCCGCAACGTCAACACGCAAATCCCCGACAAGGAGAATTGCACCCCTGAAGTAGCTGTCATGTTGACAGATTCGGTCAGTATCATCCTCTTCTTGGTTC
Source organism: Lampetra fluviatilis (assembly GCF_964198595.1). Lineage (NCBI taxonomy): Eukaryota > Metazoa > Chordata > Hyperoartia > Petromyzontiformes > Petromyzontidae > Lampetra > Lampetra fluviatilis. Next base: position 7,908,441 of record NC_136294.1, on the reverse strand, counting down.
TTTCGGTAAAGTCACGTAGAAGGGAAATAATAAAAGAATAAAAATACAACATAATAAAATAATTCTCACGACGTTTCGGCCACAACGCAAGCAGCCGTCCTCAGGTGAAGAACAGGACGCTGTCTTTCCGACAGACCTGTTCTTCACATGAGGACGGCTGCTTGCGTTGTGGCCGAAACGTCGTGAGAATTATTTTATTATGTTTTATTTTTTATTTCCCGTCTACGTGACTTTACCGAAAGAACCAAGAAGATGAATCCCTGCAATCACGAAAGCTTTAAATCGAAATTATCAACATAACTTTTCCCTAGAACGCTTTTACATTTGACATTATTTATGGACAGTTATTTTGCAGGTCCTGTTTATATCTAGTTTTGTGTCTCAGGTGCGTGTTTGAACCGCGACAAAAATTACCCATCTAAAAAAACGTTCAAACTAGGCACCTTATCACAATGTTAGCGTTTCAACCGTTGTAGGAATTCAGCAATGGTCATTAAGCCTTACATGGGCTGCCGATATCATCCCGTGCAGAATTTATTTCCTCCCATTGGAGCGATTAGAGAACACATTCCACTAGACTCCATGCTACATGCAAATCGAGTGCAGCGATGCTCCATAGCTCACTTATTTATTTGAAGTTCACTTATTGAAACTTTGCAGGCCAACACGAGAAGACAAAAACACACATGACCTCAGACCGATAAGGCTGAGGTTTTTTTTATCATTTAAATAACATTTTTATGGAGACGCTCTGCATAGTTCAAAAATAACTAAAGCTAAACAGACCTGCAGTGAAGAGTAAACCTGCATGACCTCCATAAACAAACAAATTGAATTGGGGAAGCTTGGCTCCTCAAACAAATTAAACACATTCCTGCGGGGGGAGCTGGTAGGAACGTTGGGTTGCTTGGTCAATGGCCAGGGTCAACGGCGGCGTGGTGTATTCCGCAAATATGCCCGACTGAGGGCGGGCACAAGCCGGCGTGAGTAGGTTAAACGTTGAGTTTTATAAGGGCACCACGAGGTGACCAGCCCCTCCCCACCCAGCCCCACCCCTCACCCAGCCCCACCCCTCACCCAGCCCCACCCCTCACCCAGCCCCACCCCTCACCCAGCCCCTCCCTGCACGACGGACGGGCACAATAATTCCCCGTGGGCTGGTGGAACCAGTGGGTTCCTACCAGTAAAACTCACGATATTCATCCTTGGCCACTTGTTGCACTTCATCTGAAGGTGACAGCAACAAAAACCGGAGAGAAACTCAAAGCTGCGACAACAGCAGCTCGCGCTATGGAGCATCACGGAATTAATGCGCGCAAAAAGCCCGTATCGTTGGACCCGAGCAACACACGGAGCTGAGAACACGGGCCCCAAGCCAACAAAGCAACGCCGCTTCCCATGAATATCTTGGCCACTGTTAAGCATAACAGCGGCGATTGAGTTCTAACAGTTCCCGGCCAAGTGGCGTGGTTCGTCATTGTCGATTCGTTGTTCACGCTTTTGCCAGAAAATGTCAAAATGAAGCCAAGGCGGTACACGGAGATCACCTCTGCGGACAACGCACCTCTGCAAATATTCGTTGTGGCGAAGTGGAATTGTCACGTGATGATACCAGCGGCTGCGTGTCGTGTAAATTGAAGCACGTTTCTGTCGGAAGTAGTTGATCTCACAAACGGTCTCCGCAAACATTCAATTCCATGGACATTGCCCCATTTTGCACTTTTGTGAATGAACTGCATTACTATACCATGGCGGAAATAAAAGTCCAAACGTCAACTCGTACAACAAAAAGCCAGAAATGTCTTGCTCAAATGGGTTGCAGCGGTGCTTATCTTGTTTCCAGCTCCGAGCCAGTGTTGAAAATGTCAAATTCCTATGACGTGGATGAGTCTCTATAGCACAATCACCATCGACTTCCTCAGAGATACCTATTTTATCGACCCCAAGTGATGAGACAAATGAATCTCCCAACGAGGCTGTTAAATCTTCCGATTGCGAGTCATTTGCTCGCTCTACCGCCGAGCCACCTGGCGGATTGATTTCGCAGCTGATCTCCGGGAGTTATTTTGAGCCGTCAACACCACACTTGGAAACATTGGTGAAAGGCTCACTTTCTCACACAACTCTTGCACCAAACTATGGTGCCAATTCCACCTCCTGGCTTTGACATTGCTCAAACAAACTGCTGTACCATCAACCCCATCAGAACATCAACAGTGCGACTATGGAGATTTATTTTATACCTACGTGAATTTACCGAAAGAACCAAAGAGTATGGATTCCTGCAGTCACGAAAGCTTCAAATCAAGATAGGATATATTAATCGCGCATTCCATCAACTGCACCGATCGCTAGTTTCTCCAGTGCCATTAAACCAGGAGATGCCACTCCGCAGGTATTATTTGGGTTCTGGTGAGCCACAGTAGTGGTATAAACATTGTGCTTTGGGGCCGTCCATAAATGACGTCACGCGATTTTGGACGATTTTTGACCCCCCCCTCGCACAGCGTCACAAAGTCGGACCCCCCTAAAATATGACGTCACAAAGCTCTGCCCCCCCCCACCCAAAACCATATTTCCATTTTTAAAATAAAACATGCTTCAAATCGCTTTAAACTATTGTCATTGTCGTGCGTATTTAATGTGGCGCTGCACTCCGATGTTGTAGGAGAAAGCACGTATTAAAAAGGCTTTGGAAAGCTTAAATTTAGCATAAAATTCTCTTGAAAATATTTAACGTCGAACTAAAACTGCAGATGTTCAGAAGATTATATTGAAATTATATTAGAATTATAAAATATTAAAATTATAAAAAAAATACTTGAAACTTTGTAGTAGAACGAAGCAAAATGGAGAGTACAATTATAACAATCACATTCCACAGAATGAAAAATGTTCAAATGTATGCTTCTCCATTCTCCCATGGAGAAGCAAAATGCTCCATGGAATAAATAAAAGGTGACCTTGGTCAATTTAAATAATAAAATAGTTAATCAAAATCAGTGTTGTTATAACAATTCTATATTTATTTAAAGTTGCGCATTTTGATGTGACGTCACCTTTATCTCACCCCCCCCCCCAGGTGCGTGACGTCATTTATGGACGGCCCCTTTCATTCGGCAGGCAAAGCCACCATTCAGTGGTGACATCTGGTCCATGGTGCAGCACGCCAAACGTGACCCTCGTCAACGTGCGGCGTTGCATTCCAAGCGACGCGCGGACAAAAAAAACCACACAAATGAAACCCGTCCCTTAACAAGGTTTAATGTGAAACGAGGCATGCCCTTTACAAAGCCGCGTTACCAATTAGACTTCAGTTCTGGAATACCGACCTGCAAAACTTCACCGTCAAGGCAACCCATCCCAGCAGAAGGCAATGTTTGTTGTCAAAAATAAATAATTTAAAACTGGAAAACAAAATCAATATTCCCCTCCATCATATTCTGGTCTCGTATGGCATTACATACGTTTTTGTATACCAACTATCATTCGGAACCCATTAAAATAAATCGACACTTGAGGTTACCATGGCATTATGTTTTTTTCTTTTCTTTTTAAGTGCGCTAGAAAACAAATATTGGAAATGCACCGTGAGAAAAGACCAAAGGGTCCCATTTCAAGTCTCTGCCGAGCACCCTCTACGTAATAAACAGACGTGTGCATCTTGATGGTAAGAAGTCAAATGTGTTCATGAAAAATAAAAGTATTTTTAAGCAGGGCTCGTCTAAACAAGGTCCACAAAGCCATTCCCAAACAGGTAGTAGTCTCAGTCGGTTTAGCAAAAAGGCATTTTTGGAATTACGTGTGTCCTGTGCTATAGACTGTCAGACAGGACAGGGCAATGCGAAAGATTCAAGTAAAAAGAAAGATTCAATTTCACTGGCTTGAAAGGGTGACAAATGCGGAGTTCAAACACGAGGGTTTGTATGCAGATTGTGTGTCCCAAGTCGTCAGAAATGTCGAATGTGGTATTTTTATTTGTTGACCCTTTGCATCTTAACTGTAAATAAACTATATTCTTTAGGTCTTTCCCAAATAATATGAATTTAATTCCTGCGGTCATGAAATCTTTAAGTCAAGATCTAAATAAACTCCCTTACTCCGTCGTCCTCAGCGACAGTGGACACACTTTCGACGAGTTGTTAAAACGACAGCCGGTGGTTAAGGGTTGAGATGCGTAAAGGAACCTCCCCATCGCCCACCTTACCACTTACATCTACGAAGATTTCTTCCTTCAACGCGAGCACCGACATTCATTGGAAAGAAAAGTACATCTCGCAGTAAGAAAACCCAAACCAAAAAGATAATCCTCCGGTCCTAAACCGAGATGTTGCAGATTTGGCAATGGTAAACAAGCTAATTTATTACGACGACGATGATCATACGCGAACTGGACCGCGGGCCGTGCACTCTGCGTTAAGCGTACAGGAATTTGCGAGCGCCGTTCTTGCAGTGGAGGCAGCGAAGAGAGTTCGTTCACGAAGATGCGCAAACAGCACCCGAGCACAAGGTATGGACAAATACTGCCGCGGGCATTTTAAAGGACGCGCGATATTAAAAACGTCTCCCCAGTGCATCATGCCACTCGGCATGCGCGCAGGCAGTCGTCGGGGCGCGAGCGGGCGCGCGGCAATAATCCTCTAACACAAAATGCAATTAAAAAAAATGAATTCCAGATCATCGTGGGCGAGCACGTGGCGAGGGATGTGGATGGACTTGCAGGCTAACGGCCGAGTCGGTGCGCTGCTTTGTGTACTCGCGCGGCCTCGTCGTGCGCAGACAGCCCCCCTCCCTCACCCCTCCACGTTGGGCCTGTTCGTGCAGCGCCCGCGAGCGACAGTCACACTCCACAGCAGATGGGCGCCACGGGTGGACACCGCACGCATTTGCTGCGGGACTCGGGTTCCGTTTGCCGCGTGCGAGCATCTGCGATTCCAAACACTTCCCGCCCCCTCCACCCCATCTCCACCCTCACCTCCCTGCACTGGCAAAATCAAATTCGCGTGCGTTCATCGCCAATTGATGCGACCTAATACTGATTTGTTTCTTCTAAACCTCCAGTTAAAAAAAAAAAAGGTTTGATAGAAAATCGGACAGCAAGCACCGGTCATGCACTGCTAAGGGGAACACCCAAAAACACAGTCTAGAACCCAGGAGCGGCTAAAAATAATTTCAAAACGTATTTTTGGCAGTTCGAGTGAGGCGAGGACGTGCACAGGTCTGGAAGGGTGCGAGCGCCCCGAAGCTTCGTGACCTCTGCCGTGATCGAAACGTCAATCCTTGGCAGCCGCCGTAGTGTTTAATTTTTCGGCCTTCTCACAAACAGCACCACTCCACCAGCGTCGCACGCATTGGAGCACGCCCAACATCCGGCGCTCTCCACCTGAACCCGTTCGACCCCGGGCTCGCGTCCGGCCAGTCTCGATGTACATCAATTCGTTAACTGCTTGGCAAATGTGAAATTGGCAGAGTTAAAGCACATTGAACACAGTAAGAGAGAGAGTACTCGGGGAGGACGGCATTATGAACAACACTATATTAACACCGTGTGTATATACACGTGGTTAAATTTTACCCTATTCGCACGCAGTAAAAGGTAGCCATGTGCGTGTATGTACATGTATGGTACTGCATCCAATTTATGTGTACGCAGCATATATTCATACACGTGCGTGTATATACACACAGCAAAAAAAAAAACAACATAAACTCTACCCTGACAACTCTTGTAAAATCCCTAGGACTTGCCGGGGGGGGTGGGGTTGGGGGTGTGAGGGGGGGGGGGCTACGGCACTGGCCGCGCCGTTTCACGTGCGGCCAAAACCTTCCCCTACGACCCCCCCCCCCCACCTCCCTGCAGCACATTGAACTCTTGCATCTGGCAACAAGGCCCGGTAAAACCGCCGGGCCAATTGGGCCAGCCAGGGTCTTTGGGGTCGCGGCCGAAGAGGGGGGGGGTGGGCATATGATGAGAGTGGGAGGGAGGGGGTAGGGTGGGGGGGGACGATGGCGGCCAGGTCAGTGGGGTCGGCTGCTGGGCTCGGCAGCGATGCGCGCGACGGGGGAGCTGTAGCCATTGGAGTGGCCGTTGAGACGCTTCATCAGCCCTCCCATGAGGATGTCCTGAATATGCTGCACGATGAGGTTGATGGCCACTGTTTGCGAGAGAACACGGGGCAGCAAAGATGCGTGTCACTTTGGTCGCGCAAGACGGCACACACGTTGATCAGTCATCATCATCGTCGTTTGTCTCGTATACGAAGCAAGGGGGGGGGGGGTATGCAACAGCTTTGCAGGTTAATGGGAAGGGCAAGTCGCTCCTAAATGCTCCACAGACTCTACATTTTAGGATAAACGCGTTTCATCAGTTTGACTTTCGCGCAACTTTCACTTCTAACCGAGAGCAGACAGGATGAAGAGTGTCGCACCTGCAGGACTGCAGCCAATGAAAGCGTTTAAAGGCTACAGAAACACTCCGTTGAAGGGACTCTCTTGCCTTGGGGACGCAGGGCCAGAACGCAGCGACCGCTTAAGTTTGACCTACGGATAAAATTGCCGGATTCGTCGAGTCAGTCAATCCACGCGGGGGTCGATTTCCACGAAGTGGCGAGTCCGACGGTCAAAGGCTCAAGGTTTAGGCGGTCATCAAAGGAGATCTCAGGATCACATCCTCCCCCCTCCCTGAATTACATTAACATTAAGAGTACCTTTAAATTAACCATGCGTCTCTTCTGTATGTTACTCTAACCTCTTCAGTATCGCAATCTATTATTATTTTCCAAACCTCTCCCTGCCGTTTCAATGCAATGTGTATTTGTTGCACAGAAAATCCCATTTAGCCAGTTACCCAGCTAGCTTCGGTGGCGACGGCACGCAGCAGCCACTCAGTCAGCAGCCACCCAGGAAACTCGAGCCATAGATCAGTTTTAGTAGTGTGGTGCGTTTAGATGTTGCATGCCATTTACTACACACGACTGTCCGTACACTTCCCTTTATAAATCGGTCAAGGCCCCTATGAAAGGGGCGAGGGAGGGGACATTTTTTTTTCCGGACAAACGTGTTTTGGTGTCGTGCGCATGTTTCGGCACGCTGCACACATGGGCTATAGGTACTGTAACAGCGTTTGCAAGCGCACAAGTAAACGCACGCAACGTGTTCACGGCACCGCACCGGTTCGAGCTCGGCCGCATGAAGGCACTGAACATTTCCAGGTGGACAAGAAAAATCAGCGAGAAAAAAAACTGCTGCGCATGGCGCCATTTACACGCATGGCGCCTGCACGCGTGTGCGCACCTACACGTACACATTGCCCTTTTGGCTAAAGGTTGGGGGGGGGGGGAAACGTTTACACGCTTCCAAAAGCGTAACCATGGCTCACGAGTCTGCTTCCCGCGCAAAACAAAAACAAACTTTGAAAAGGACTTCTTCAGTTGGTCACGCCTGTCTGCACTCAGTCGGTTTTGCTAAACACTTTATTTCGAATGCAGATCGGGAAATGTGCGAGTCCATAACGAATCATTATTTATTTCTAAGCCAGACCTTGATTATAGTTGCAACTCTTGATAGTCTTTGGTCTTCAGTTTACAACAGATGGCTCGTAAATACAAACTTCCCCAAATATCTAGCAGGTGCACGACTGCGAGTGCCAAGTGTGAACTGACATCGAAGGGAGAGATGCATGCTGGCCATTGGCCATTCCAGCCACACGATTGCATTGTTAAGTCCCGTGTGCAGTTAGGAGCCTTCAGCTTTCAGCTCCTAACTGCAACCTGTAGTACTTCCATCAAGGCTCCCCGGCTCCCCCTTCTCGTGCATCATCAAAATCTCTTGCCAGTGCCCGCGAGCAAACGATTTAAAACAGATTGGCAAATGAACTGGTGGTTCTCTACGACCGTCAAATTGCACGATTCGGCCCTGCACGGACAGATTATCGTCGCACCGAACGTAAACAAAACGTTGGCTCGTGCCCCGACACACTACGATCGTGAGCGTGACGTGACATGCCTGCGCCCCGACCTAAAGAAGCAATCAAGATGGACATCCAGCGAAGACGTTTGCAGGCAGCTCTGGCACAACACACAAATTTAGGCTTTTTAAAAATGTTTGTGATGTATTTGTTCAGATTTACTTCTGGAGCTGTCTGGAACACGCTTCCTTCGATATTAGGGAGCCACTGGAGCTATGCACTTTTAATTAGATTGAAAAAAAATTTTGTTCGTGAGAACTACTTTTTGTGTTAGGTTTGTTGCCCCCCCCCCCCGCACCTGCGATTAGCACGGTTGGCTACGTACGGTGTGAAAGAAGTTCAATGTGCATTCAGGTCAATGAGTGCGAGCGCTTGAGAGCGCGATACTGCACGTGTTCCATGTTTGTGACAACCGGCCCGCGATACGCCCACCAGAGTGTGGGTGTGCACAGGTAAACGGTTGTTATTCAAGGGGCTATTGCCTATGTCACCTATTATATATACTTTTTATTTTTAAGGCAGTGTTATTGACGCATACATGTATATATTAATTTCCGATCAAGGTGTGGCAATGACGATTGAAATGTAAACATACATTGGCTGCACACACAGTGCGCTAATTGAAGACAGAGTTCAAAGTACTCGAACAGCTATACACCGAGTGAGCTAAGCACTCATGGACGCACCCCAAGCCTCTGGCACGAGTGAACCCATCTCTCGTGCGGTCTGGGCGTTGCTCGCAAAATACGAAGGCACAGTCCGCCTCGGGAAATCGGACATGACGCCTTCCCTGCATAGCTTCTATAACACCATCGTGTTCGGCGTGTCATTTGCAATTCTGACCATCGCTGCAACTGGCAAGAAGCTGGGTTAAAGGCATAAATATCTTCAATATAAAGACAAAGATACCCCGTTTCGCATTAACAGACTGTAGGGGCAAGTGCTATTAGCGAGCACCTGTGAAGGCCGGCACGGCACTCGTGGGGGTGGGTGGCCAGCACAAAGCCCGGCCGCCTTCGTCTCCCCAGTGGTGATGTTTTTACACCGCACCAGGTACTCATTTGAGGCCGAGTCAACCTAGGGGAGGCCCAGGACCAGTATTGGCCATGAGTGGGAATCTAACTTGGGTTGCTGGGTTTGTAACGCGGTGCGCCAACCACTACACTACTACTCCCCATATATATTACACACACACACACACCAACTGTAATCGAGACATGATAGTGTGCAAGAGGTAGTTGCACTAACTTGGTGGACTGCGGGTAAAGCAATTCACACAATTATTTCCCAAGTAAATGGATGAACAGACACTTGTCCATTTCACAACACATTATAAATATAAATTTAATTACTGGAGCCTAATTGGCCTAAATGCTGCTGGTGGCATGCCTGGCATACTGAAATTGATTCAAAGTTTTGCTCCGTAAATCATGAAACGCCAATAGGCTGCTAGATATGAACAGAATTTCATTGTATTCTTTCACGGCGGAACGTACCCTCGTCTGTTTAACCACACATCCACCAAGGCAGAGTACGCCGATTGTTATACAATTTTGCGGCGTATTGCGATGATTGGGCCCTGAAGGTGATGATGGGAGATCTATCGGCAAGGCAACCGAGTGGTATGTTTACCAGGCCACGATGCTGCCGACTCCTGCCTGCCAAGTCTGTTGTCTATTGTCACTGGACCGGCCAAGTGGACCAACAGTAGAGTGTAGGTAAAAAAATTGAAATAAATTAAATCACGACGTTTCGGGCGCAACACAAGTGTCCTTCTTCAGGTGGGGATAACTTAGCGAAAGCACACTGCACTTAAGCGGTGTGCTTTTGATAATTGGTTTTTTTACCCTTCTATCTGGCAACAAAACTGACACCTTTTTACAAGGAGTCATGTTTGCATAGACCACAATACCTGCAGTCATAATGCAAACAAAAAACATAACTCTGATAATGTGCACTGTCCTTGAAGTTGATTGGTCCACACCCGAGACAGCTTTCCTTAGAGCCTAGTCTCACATGGGTTGGACCAGATGACGCCAAAAGGCGCACAACTCAAAGACAATGCACGATCAGAGTATGAGAGCTCGGGGCAAGCATCTACACTATGGGAACCTCATTTGCCAGTAAAAATATGATAATTGGTTTTTTACCCTTCTATCTGGCAACAAAACTGACACCTTTTTACAAAAAACATAACTCTGATAATGTGCACTTCAAGGACAGTGCACATTATCAGAGTTATGTTTTTTGTTTGCATTATGACTGCAGGTATTGTGGTCTATGCAAACATGACTCCTTGTAAAAAGGTGTCAGTTTTGTTGCCAGATAGAAGGGTAAAAAACCAATTATCATATGTTTACTGGCAAATGAGGTCCCCATAGTGTAGATGCTTGCCCCGAGCTCTCATACTCTGATGGTGCATTGTCTTTGAGTTGTGCGCCTTTTGGCGTCATCTGGTCCAACCCATGTGAGACTAGGCTCTAAGGAAAGCTGTCTTGGGTGTGGACCAATCAACTTCAAGGACAGTGCACATTATCAAAGTTATGTTTTTTGTTTGCATTATGACTGCAGGTATTGTGGTCTATGCAAACATGACTCCTTGTAAAAAGGTGTCAGTTTTGTTGCCAGATAGAAGGGTAAAAAACCAATTATCATATTTTTACTGGCAAATGAGGTTCCCATAGTGTAGATGCTTGCCCCGAGCTCTCATACTCTGATGGTGCATTGTCTTTGAGTTGTGCGCCTTTTGGCGTCATCTGGTCCAACCCATGTGAGACTAGGCTCTAAGGAAAGCTGTCTCGGGTGTGGACCAATCAACTTCAAGGACAGTGCACATTATCAGAGTTATGTTTTTTGTTTGCATTATGACTGCAGGTATTGTGGTCTATGCAAACATGACTCCTTGTAAAAAGGTGGCAGTTTTGTTGCCAGATAGAAGGGTAAAAAACCAATTATCATATTTTTACTGGCAAATGAGGTTCCCATAGCGGTGTGCTTTTGCTACCTACGTGACTTTACTGAAAAAACCAAAGAGTATGAATTCTTGCAATCACGAAACTTCAAATCTTGAAACAGAGTGGGGGCTTGCAATCAGACATTGAAATGTTCAAAATCCTGGTTGGGTGTCGACAGCCCCATAATCCCCATCAGGGTCAATAAAACGAGCATCACTTCACGGGAAGTCAACAGCGGTCATCCTGTGTACAAACTCGTCCCCACCATAAGAATGTGGAATTTCCGAAACTGGCTCAGAGCCGCGGAAAATCACCTCGACTTCTTGTGTCCTGTGATCGAGGTACGAGTGAGCAGTGCGTGCGTTGCAGATGTAAAGGAAAGAGGACGCGGCTTACCCATGTTCTCGGCACCTCTAGGAATGATGACATCTGCGTACTTCTTTGTCTGATCGAAGAAACACAAACTCAGTGTTGCACATTATCGGCAACCATGTATTTGAAAAAACAAACAAGAAAAATTATACACATCGGCTTTCGCGACCAGTATTATTCATAATACAGGTTTTTGGGTTAGATCACGTTATTATAAATGTGTCACAACCCTCCATCACCCGACACGGCCAATCAGTAAAAAATATCATGTTAACAAAACGCCAATTAGTTACTTCGACAGCCCACCGGTGTGTTTGAAGAGTGAATTAACAACATTTAGAATTTGAGTAGCACGACGTTTCGCTGGTAATTACATACAGCAGCTTCGGGCAATTTGCCAGAATAGTGATAGCTAGACTTAGCGCAGCCTGGAATCACATTATTAAGTAATATACAATACATAATACAATTCCTTATAGAGGAATCGCATACCAATTAACTGATTACTAATCTATTATATAATTACAATACCCCCCCCCACCTCCGCCTCTGATATCAAAACCTGATGGAGTTCAACAATGATGACGTCATCCTGCACTATTTAAGACCTTAAGCAGGTGGATGGCTTCACTATTCTGGCAAATCGCCCAAAGAAGCTGGATGTAATTTCCAGCGAAACGTCGTACTACTCAAATTCTAAATGTTGTGGATTCACTCTTCAAACACACCGATGGGCTGAAAAAGTAACTAATTGGCGTTTTGTTAACGTGACATATTTCTTACCGATTGGCCGTGTCGAGTGGTGGGAGGGTTGCGACACATTTATAATAACGCGATCAAACCCAAAAACCTTTATTATGAAGAAAAATGATGCGTGGATCATTTGGTGACGCTTTCAAACCCACTTTTATGCTCGTGACTATTTTTTTAGTTAAACGCATATTACCAGCTTTGACATATGGATAAGAAAACGTGGACATCAATGAAAAAAATGAAAAGTATGCACGGCACGGAAAGCATTTAAAATACTCACGATTGTATGCGAGCACGTTTCGCATCTCAGTGCACCCACATTCGTTAAAATATTTCTACAAAAACCGTGTTGACATGAAACCCAACACCGGCATTCTGACACTGTAATCATTGCCAGCAGATAAGCCAAATACAGTATCGCATTCCATTGGGGGGGGGGGGGTGGAAGCCGTCTCATCGCATCCCATCACGTAACAATCCACCACCATAACCATTTCATCGGCAGTCACGATTCAGCGTCACGACATCATAATAAAAAATAATAACGTCCGGGTTGTTTGCTGCATTACTTGTTGTTGTGTCACTTGTACGATCCCTTTCGCTCCCTCAGGATGGAACTGAATTTCTGCGCTTCATTTGGACCGAATCGCAAGCAATCGCCTCTTAAATAAAAACGAATACATGCACGTATCCCTGAACGTAAGAATTCATCTTAACCATTGAATGCTCCCTGTGTGGGTATCACATAGCCGCTATCGTGCACACGTTGCATCCGTGGGAGTTCCGCTCGGGACGTCCCAAAGGGGTGCTGCTGGCGGGGGGTGGACCTCACACAAGAGAGAGGGTTCCACAAGAGGCAGGCCTGGTTTTTGTCGCCAATGAATAAGGGGGCCGCACGCGGCATTCCACACGGGACCTCCAGGTAGGTCCAGATGCACGGTCCTGTTAACCCCTTCCCGAGGCTTCTGCAAGTTGCAGGCTGGGTCCCGTTCACCGCCGTATCTCGGAACGAGCCAAGCGGTGAGCGTTGATTTTATTTTAGAGGCATAGCACCGCTGTTTATAAAAGACATTGTACTCAACACAGAGAACTGTAGCGACACAACCACACTATGAAAACTGGTGATAAACTGTGCCACACGCTCTCCCGCACGGCACCAAACTGTTGACGTACATGTACATTAGCCGAATGGGAAAAGGTCAACTGCTGCTGCAACAATTTCTCCACGACGAGGATGCGTACCGGCAGGCAGAACTCCTCGAAGGCCGGCTTGACGAACTTGGTGTACTGAGACAGCACTTGCTCCAGATCTCTGCCTCGCTCAGAAATGTCGCGCAGCACTGCAATGCGAAGAAAGACCACGCGGTCCACCCCACTATGAACCCTTGACCAAGTCACCACAGTCCTGGATTCTACGCCTCTCAAACGATGGCATTTTCTCTAAAACCACGCTGTGAATATTTACCAAACTCTCACAAGTCAGCGTTAAAAGGGCCACTCGTATAAACCACCATGGCTCTGGAAAACCTCTTATTATAACATTTAATTTAATCAGCATTTAAAAACACACACATTGAAGATAAATGGGTTCGGGAAGTAGGGGGCAGAAGAAACGTGCGAGGAGCACGGCAACGTCAAGTGTTACGTGACGGGCACCGATTGAGCAGGGTCAAATGACAGCTACGAAAGCAAAGGGGCTCCAGGTGCTATTTAGCCCATGAGCCAAGGGGGATTTGGTCGGTACCACCTGGGGGTGGGAAAATTGCTGCCAGAATCCATCAAGGGCAGTGTCGACCATGTTCGACGGGTTTTTACAGATGGTTCACGTTCTTATTTCGTATTACACGCACGTTTCATAAAATCGCAATTGTATGTTTTCTCCCTTTAACGAAATGTTCTATCAAACATACTACGATACCATTTTAAAATGACGTTTCACATACACATCTACCACGAAGGTCTTGCCATCATAAATATCTGTGACGGCGATAATACGCTACGAAAAAATCGTTGGGATTTTTCCACCTTAGATGGTACCGACAGCTATTTTTCAGGCAAACGGCTCAAAGACCATTTAGAAACTTGGACCAGATTTTCACACACTGTTCACCCTCTTATTGGTCGAGGCCGCATGCGGCGCACGGAGAAGGAACAAGTGAGAGACCGAGGGCGCGCGCGGTCTGCGTGGAGTCGCACCTCTCCGGGAGAGCCTCGTGTCGGCATCCATGTCCACAAAGAGCTTCATGTGGAACATGTCCCGGATCTCTTGTAGGTAGAAGACAAGGATGCCCTCAAAGAGCACCACGTCGGCCGGGTACACCATCAACTCGGCCGTCCTGCACGCCACCGCACGCCACCGCACACCACCACCACCGCCGCCACCGTCGTCGTCACCCTCCCACTACGGCCAAGCCCCATGCCTCACCACGCTATTACCACCATTACCAACACCACCACCATCACCACAGCTTCTGAGTGCAACCACCCTCCAACTACGACCAAGCCCCATGCCTCACTTCGCTATTACCACCACCATCACCTTTGGCTTCTGAGTGAGGGGGGCCTCAGACAAAGTGATAGCTCGAAAACTTTTTTCCAGCTTTCCATATTTTGCCACAGAAGAGAAGTGTGGGCAGGCAGGCCTTATGTATCCGATCGAATTATTCGTTTGTCATCAGCGATGATCAAGCTACTGCCGGATGAAAGCTTCCACAAATAGTTGTCGATATCCTTCAGAGTGACAGTTACATTTTTATGCCATTGGCATGATTATTTTGTAAAGATATTTTTATTTGGAACTCATACAGTGAGCAGTGTACCACCTTGTGGGAGACCGGCTCCAGAAAGTCCCTTTTTGTAGGTCTCTTATCGACACTAGGTGGCACATGCATGCATGTACTGTAAAGCATTTTCATCGCATGGTAATCAAACAACAAAAAAAAGTCCTCAGCGCAGGAACGGGTCAAATTAAGTTAAATATTTAACTTTCCTAGTGGTTGTTTAGTTCACTGATGATTGAGCCAAGGACAAACTCTCTACCCTTGAATACATAAGGGTAACCAGAGCCACGCAGCAACCACCCCGTTTCAACTCCTGGTCACGGAAAGCTGGAATAATACGGCACGAAAACAGAGTTGTGACTTGCTCTACACTTGTGGAAACTTCCCCATTACTTATCGATAAAAAAAAGATTCACTCAAGGACCACATTACGAAGGCAGGCAAGAAAGGCAAAAATAAATCAATTACATGATCCATTAGTAGGTGATACGAGCCAGGTAATAAAGAGATGCAAAGCATGAGACAGGAAGAGTTTATCTTTTATGAATCCACTGCCCTGGAAGCACTAGACCACGTGGTGCTTAATTGAAAGGCGAGGCCAGGGCTTAATTTCTCACTGAATGTTTTTCCGGGTCACTGGTAGATGTTAGTCACAGCCACAGCGAGAGGTCCGATGGACACGGTGGTCTAGGCGTGGAATTATTTTTCCACGTCGCAGGAACGGACAAACCTCAGCTGAAATTAAGCCCTGGAGGGTGACCCTTACATTGAAGCAACCCCCGAATAGTGATGTGATGATGGAACTGCGATACTGTCCACCCCCACCCCCTCCCACCAGTCCCTTAAGAGCACTGAAAGCATCTGTAACAAAGCGAGAGAAGACGTGTCTGTTGGTGCAAGCTCACGCACACCTAACGTGCGCGTATCGGCACAAGGTGTTCAGGATTTTGGGAGTGTTGTAAAACTGCACCTGGCATGGCTGTGCATACTTTCTGCTCATGGCCTATAATTTTTTTCAGACATCGTCAGAACCATTGAGAATTGATGGCGGCAGAGTTAAAATAAATATATGGGATTGCCAAACCGGTCGATAAACTTATGGCTAGTTACACTACTCACTTAAAACTGCCCCCAATCATTCGGTCAACCACAATTAAGTTACCGTGGTCAAAACCCCAAATTAACTTCACGACGGTAGAACCACCCAAACCCCTCCCCCTGACCATTGCGCGTGCACACCTGGGCCAAAAATCAAACACGCCTGGACATGGCGGAGACCAGTAACCAAATGACCAATCGATTCACCCGGGCATCAGTCGCTACTGCACGGCTCTGCTGTAACAGGGGAAGGCTCTGGTTTCTTACTGAAGTCAAGCGTATTCAAATCGGTTCTCAATGCTCAACGTGTCAAGACGCATATGGAAGAGGGGGAGGCGGTGGTAGGAGTTGGTTTACACACCGGGCTCTCCTAGACGAGCCAGAGCTGCGGAAAAAGGGGGGGGGGGAGGGTACCCTTAATATCTCCGCGTAGCGGGGTCCGGCGGCGATTGTGCGGAGCGAGCGTGGCGGCTTGTGATACGGGGCGCGGCTAAACGTGGCCGGTGTTATCTTGCGGCTTTCCTGCCAAAAGCAGCCCTGCAAATGGCGCTTCCTGGTGGCAAGCTACAAATATAAACAAAGTCCTGCATGCACTGCTCACACCACCAACTTTCCTACAATCAAGCAGGTCAACACGCACCCAAGCTGCACGGCATGAGACGCAAGAATTGCTTCCCCCTAAATCTGAGGTAAAAAATCTCAAGAGTAGGGGGATGGAAGTCCAGAGGGCTTTTAAATCCATTCGCCTCGTTTCCCCTCCCAGGGAATTAACCTTGAACCCATAAATGTGCGTCTCTCTCCGTGCTGTGCGTTCTTAATTTTTTGTGTAACTGCGCGAGAAAAACCCAGTGCCCCTCTCCGTGACGCGGTGGAGGAGGGGAAAAAAACAAAACAAAGAGACGCCGATGACGGTCGCGGACAGGCACCCGCGAGTTTGGGCAGCACAAAGGCCGGACGGACGGGGTTTAGCGCTTCCTGCTGAACCAGGGCCAACTTGACAGGTAGGAACACGCC
Source organism: Lampetra fluviatilis (assembly GCF_964198595.1). NCBI lineage: Eukaryota > Metazoa > Chordata > Hyperoartia > Petromyzontiformes > Petromyzontidae > Lampetra > Lampetra fluviatilis. The sequence goes on along the minus strand of NC_136294.1, from coordinate 7,891,504 downwards.
CAGCCCACACCCACACACCCACCCAGTCGCCGGCACACCTCGGCCCAAGGCTGGACAATGCCATCCCAACCGGATGCATGGAATGGAGATGGAGGGGGGGGAGTGCGATGGGGCTCGACACGTCGCGCCACAATCAATGAAGCACACACACGCAGACGGAGAGAGAGAGAGAAAGAGAGACCTTGCTATCGATCGACGAACTCGCCCGCTGCTGTGGAAGGCTGGGGGAATTCCATTTGGTCACGTGATCCCGTGGCCGCATTGAGTTAAAGGATGCAGGTGCGAGGACTTGTTGTTGTGTGGAACCCATCCTGCGATAGCTTTTTTAAAATACATATATTTTGGGATTCAGTTGTGACAAAGGGCCTCTATAACACGTGCCAGGTTATAACTGCCAATTATAACTGCCGAGTGTTATTTTGAGCACCTTCTTCTAAGACTTACAATCGTGAATTAGCAATCCAATTGTCTGCGACGTGTAAAACGGAGCAAGCACAGGAATTGATATCCTGCTCATTAACAACGGCACTAAACCACCACAATGGGAAACTTTAAAACGCCACGATTTTAACAAGTGTTGGCCTGCTGTCATGGGCATCCGCAACGAAACAGGAGAGAGGGGGAATTGCAATCGAGACAAAGGTTGTTTAAATCAATGGCGAAGTAACAAAGGGCTTAAATGGTAGTGGATCGTTGAAGTGGTTTCAACCTGACAAAGGGGGGGGGGGGGGGGTGAGGGGGGGAGGCACAGCTGCTGGCAGGCCGTGTCCCGGAGTGGACATCAACAGGAGCAGGTGAGGATCGACAACCGCTAACCAGAGGACGACGAAGCAGATTCCCACCCTTCCACACCTGGAGCTCGTGACGAAGTCATAGACGGGCACTTGAGCCGCACGCCCAGCCACCAGGTCCTGCAGTGTCCTCATGATGAGCTCGTTGTCGAAGGCCTCTGAACGTCGGCACAGGCGGGAGGGGGAGGGGGGGGTGGGGGGGGGCACTTGGTGACAGATCCTTGAACACTTCACTTTGTATTCTTGGTTCTTTCGGTAAAAGTTACGTAGGTAAAAAATTAAATTAAAATTAATAAAAAATAAAATAATAAAATCACGACGTTTTGGAGGCAACACAAGTCTCCGTCATCGGTCCCACCTGATGACGGAGACTTGTGTTGCCTCCGAAACGGCGTGATTTTATTATTTTATTTTTATTAATTTAAATTTCATTTTTTACCTACGTGACTCTACCGAAAGAACTAAGAGTATGAATCCTTGCAGTCACGAAAGCTTCAAATCTAGAATTAATACAAATATAAAACAATAAAAATTCTCACGATGTTTCGACTGCAACACAAGCAATCATCATCAGGTGTGAAATCCACAGCTAGAACATTTTTGAAAAAAGTGGCGGTTTGTCCTAACGTCAGCACCACAGACAGCGATTTTTTTCAAATTTTCTTGCTGTGGATTTCACACCTGATGATTGCTTGTGTTGCAGTCGAAACGCCGTGATAATTTTTATTGTTTTATATTTGTATTATTTTATTATTTTCCTTCTACGTGACTTTACCGAAAGAACCAAGAATATGAATCCCTGCAGTCACGAAAGCTTTAAAATCAAAACTTCACTTTGTGCTTAGTTTTATTGTCCTTCCCACGCTCCTTCGATTCGCACGGTTTGTTCAACATGCACACATAATTGTGGCCACCACGTGGCAGGCCGTTATAATCTGGACTGTCGCGACACCAAATGCACCAGAAACATGGGGCAAGAAATGTGCGTGGTTGTGGTTTGCGTGGCTCGTTACTTTAAAAAAATACGGCCGTAACCAAAAATGTATTAATAATAATAAGGTTGAGTTCTATACAGTGTCGTTCATGCAAGTTGCATCTCAGAATCGCTGAAAAACCACGGACAAGCTGGAAGGCTTCCAGGTGGTGAGCTGGCGATAAACAATTGCCCAAGCTTTGCACTCCTCTATTTCAAGTTATTTTCAGCCAATGATTCAGTGTTTATATGCATGTGGGAAGAAACCAGAGCACCCAGAGAAAGCCCACGCGTGCAAAGCGGGAACACCGTCTCAAACGGAAGGAACGAGCGATACGAGGCCACACTTTGCTGGGCCACATTCTCTAGGCGAGCTGGCGAATGGCACCTCAAAACCCACGGGGGGAAAGGAGTTTCACAGCATCCGTGCGATCCACCAGACCCTCACTACCCTCCAGTGCTGATCTGACAATGTCCAAGAGCAGGAAGACTGACGTACATTATCAGATCTGTTTAACACGTAGGCTTTCGCGACCAATATTATTCATAATCAACGTTTTTGGGTTTAGATCACGTTATTTATAAATGTGTCGTAACCCTCCACCACCCGACACGGCCAATCAGTAAAAAAGTGTCACGGGCAATTCTAGCGAATTGCCCGATGATGCTGAATGCAATTACCAGCGAAACGTCGTACTCAAATTGTAAATGTTGTGATTTCACTCTTCAACACACCGGTGGGCTAAAGCAGTGAACTATTTGTCTTTTGTCAACGTGACACTTTTTTACTGATTGGCCGTGTCGGGTGGTGGAGGGTTACGACACATTTATAAATAACGCGATCTAAACCCAAAAAGTTGATTATGAATGATCAGATCTCTTTCCACCGCGGTGCCCTAATACACCGAAAAAAGTATGTGTGTGCATAACCACTGCAACGAAGATTTCTGAACGTTTCATATCAAGAGCTTGGTCAGGTGGCTTAGCGTAAGAGGGAGCTGCTCGCGGTCGGAGCAGCTGCAAATTCAAATCCTAGTTCAGGGTCATTTAACGCGACCCACTTCGCCAGGATATCAACGGTGGTTGTCCTATGAACTCCCTCCTGCCATAGCATCGTGGAATGTCTCACACTGGCTCAGGGATTTAAATACGATTAGCACTACTTCTATGCTCATATGAGCAGGCAATCGCCGACTTGTTTAAACCGGGGAAATTCTCAAATGAGACTTCAAACTTTGAAAAAGGTTTTTGCGTCGGATGTTTTTGCTCAATTCTGTTTGACGTATGCATTTTTTTTGTTCAATACACCTTGGCCTCATCAGTGCTTATACACTGAAGCATTTAGTAATGATATCATATTAAAAACAAACACATTGAAAACATAACGCATTCATCACAAGCTGTAACCTCAGCATTGCTCTCCGACTTTGATGGCTTTATATGTACGAGTGTTAAAGAAATGCCAACTGGGTGTGGCCCAGCTGCCTTTTTTTCCTAAACACTTCAAATGTCAAGGTACAGTCCCCCCCGGCACAGCTGCGTACACAGTCGCAGCGCAGCTATGCGAGGGGTTTCACAGGGAAGTATCATCGTTTTCGACAGAAGACATGGGATTAGACGCAATAACCGTTTCTTGAGAACAACCACAGAAATCAACCATCCAGAGCTGCAATCTCACTCCGGAGGCCACAAAACAAGAATCCATTTTAGTTTGCGTTGAGGGAAACATTGAGTTCCCTTACTTTTTGTTTTAAAGGGAGAAAAAAAAAGCATTTTTAACATATTCCATTGCCAGTATCGTCACCAAAAGTCTGTAGAATTTGGACGTGGGTATTTTTTGTCTTTAGTTTGCCGTCCTTCCCCACACCTCCGCTTAGCGCGGTTGGCTACGTACGGTGCGAAAGACGTTCAACATCCACATGCATAAAAGGTTTTCGTGAAAACATGTGGTCTCCTCTGATGAATAAATAGACGGATAGGAGGGTATAAAATGTTCCAAACATTGGAACAAGTCAATCGCGCTTACCAGAGGCTTCGCCCACTCGATGCACCCGCCCTTACAAGTAATCTCTCCAATTCAGACTACGAAAATAAAAATCGCAGAACCTTGTGTTCGTTCCTTCACGACACAACACGTTATTAGGTTAGTTAGAATAAAACTCAATGCCAAGCACTTGCTAAATATACATTTCTACACGTAGGATGCCTTGTTCATAGTTAAGTGGATTAAAATGCAGAGTTATCTTCGTGATTGTTTCTCTTTTACATTACCAGGTACGTAGCCTCGACAGGATCTAGCGCCGTGGTCCAAATAAAGCAAGCGGCATTGTTTAAAAATTCTACGCAAACATTGCCCACGTGGCTTATGTATTTAAGCTCGAAAATCCGCACAGACATCCGCAAAAGGCAGCAGTGTTTTAGACAGATCATTATTATCGCAGAACAGCAGCGCCGCATTGCTTCTCTACTGCCCAAAATATGGGTTTAACACGAAGACTAGTGAACGAACGGCAACCCACTTTCTCCAACGCTTAGTCATGAGTACAGATGGAAATTCCATGATCGTTAATTGCACATTTTAAGGGTGGGGGGGGCTGCATTAACCAGCAACAGTCTTGGTTAGAAAGTGTGAACATGACACTCCAAAATTGGTTCCTTTCACTCTTCAGAATCATCATAATCAGCACACGATTCATCCACTGCTGGATTAAGGCCTCCCCCCCCCATTAGCCACCGTCATTTCTCACAATCGCGTGATGCAACGATGCGCGCTCAGCACCGGCGTACACGCGGACTTCATCTTCTTGGCTAAACATTCTCTCAGGCACGTGCCCTCTGTTGGCTCCGACTGGAGTTATTTTCACCCCCCACCCTTCCAGCGATTCGTCCTTCCCGAATCCCCACTCGTTTTGACGACCAGTGCAAAATGAAGTATTTCAGCTGCGTATGCGCTCTAATTCGATGTCTTCTGGCGTAGTGGTACAAGGAAATTGCCCACTAAAGAAGCAAAAAATTACTTTAAAAAAAATATCGTTTTACAGAAAAAATAACTGCACATCTGGCCACAAATCATCATGCATTACAATCGTTGCGATTTTCAGCCACTGCATTCCTGGGTCCGCCCATTCGTTACGCGATAAATGGCGGAACTGGAACAGCTGCGTCCAAAGCATACAAAGATGTAGCAAAGCGCAGATGTTAGTTTCCTGAAATCGGTCAAACTTGGCAAAGCGCAACTCACAAGTGGATACACAAAAAAAAACCATTCAAATGAACGTGCACCACAGTTGGGAGTTGTGTGGACGTTCACTGGTTAACATCAACCAAAAATTGTTGAACGTACTATGAAGGTCTTTATTTACACGTCACCCTTTGAGAGTCAAGTGAGTGCAAGTGTTATAAATAAACTGCGTGGAAATAATATCCTTATTGACTTTTCTGGCACGCCAAAGAATGTGGCGTGGAAAAAAATGTTGTATGGAAACTCGATTCGATTTGGGCCGTAAATTGCCATCCCCCTTTTTTCCCCGACCAGCTAAAACAGTTTTTTCATTGAATTTTTTCGGCGGCAAATTCGTACGAGCATAAACTCAAAGACGTGGTTTACTTCAGCTTTTACATGAGTAAAGGTTCGATCAGTCATGGATTAAACATTAAATATGAAGCTTGACGTGCAGAAAATGAACAACAAGACTTCCCCCCCCCCAGTCTTCAAATTCGAGTGCACTTTTCACAACATTGAGGCAGCGAACCATTCTTGGCAGCACAGCTGAAAATGCAGAAGTCTGAGTTACCGCACTGCTGTTGGGCGTCCCAATGCCGCAATCCAGCTGCGAGGAGTTCCCCCCGATTTACAAGATGACGATGATCGATTTCTTAATTTAAGCAGTTAAAACCCCCAATGAGATTTACTTTTTCTGCCCTTTCACAAAGGAAACTAGCAAAACTAGAATGGAGGGATAGCCATCAACAGTGCAATTGACTTATTATTTTAATTGGGTACAAAATCATTAATTGGGCATATTAGGTTGACACACCTATGCAAAACACTTGTAATCTATGACACGATGTCTTTCATTTGAACTTACTAGTAAAGTGTGCTTTGGCAATCGATTTTTTTTTCTCTCGCACTTTTCGCAACAAAGAATCCTTTTATAAACGCAATACGGGTGGGGGGAGTGCAAGTCTACGTACTGGAAAACAGCCCACAGAAGTAGATTTCACAGATCTACTGCCACGATCCCGTTCTAGTGACCTCACTCGCTCTGCACGAGGGAGAGGCTTGCCACATGACCGTGAAACTGATAGTCATACCTCGGTATACGACCGCTTTGGAATACGTCGAATTTGGTATACGTCGTGTTTTGACGAGAGAAAAATGTCTTGGGATACGACGTGCTTGCTAGAACTTGTATGGGTCGGGATGAGTCACCGCGTACCCGCGTGTACCCGCGTGTACCCCACTCACGACTCCTCCCCTTCCTCATCCTCGTAGGCTATCAACTCCTCTCAGCAAGGTAAAGTGATGTTAATTATTATTTTATTTCAATTTATTTTAATTTATTTATGCATTTTAGTAATAAGTAGTGTCTAAATTATTTTATACAACCCAATTAATGAATAATATGCCATATAAAATATCATTTATTTTCCTCTGGAACGGATTCTTTCCTTTCCCTTTATTTCTTATGGGAAAAATGCGTTTGGTATACGTCATTTTCGGTATAAATCCTACCTTCTGGAACGAATAAACGACGTATACCGAGGTACCACTGTATTTGAATTCTCAGAACTGGAATTTAGCCAAATGAAGCATGTGCCGAACTAAATTCAATGCGATTTTTTTGCGCCGTCATAAGTCACTGGGCTTTTGACCGCTACACTTGATATGTTTTTTATATGACAGGCGGTTGCCTGGATTCTAAACCAGAACCTCGGCACTATCAGCACGCCACTCGGGACCGATGAACCACACGGCCACCTCCGTAAATTCTTCATGGCAGATGTCGGATGTCCGACTCCATGTACACATTGACCACCCAAGTCAGTCTGCCCCGACAGCTTTAGGCCATAAGACTGGTATAATATTGTATTTACACAGTGCCAACACAAACACCGCACACTTCACATCATACGAGAGCACAAGTGAGATTTGTACAGCAGTGCCTTCCAAGGATTGCGTGCTTTCAGTGACAATCTATAAACGCGAACGTTTCATTGCCAAAAAATAAATTAAATCCATCGGCCAATTGGACTTTCCTGACCAATATTTTACAGCACCAATTTTGTTTGAGGCAATAAAATCTTTAATTGACCAGGTTTCAACTTCTACTCGGCTCATCAACAGTCCTTTGCTTGTTAAAACAAATGCTTGCGCGGTTGCCTGGTGTAACGATAGAGAGCCATCTTACAGCCAAGTCACTTTTAGCGCAGCAACACGGCGCCAAAAGTACACAGACTCGGAAAACGGTGGTTCGTTAAGAAACAAGAGTCAAAGTTCCCGTGTCATCACCAAATTCGAACATCACCATCCCATCACTCAGCTGGGGTGTTCTGCCCCAAGCTTCTCGCATACAAGCGAGGGGGCAGACACGGTTGGCCATGTACGGTGTGAAAGAAGTTCAACATACATACGAACGTACCAGGATGGTCGAAGTTGAACTGGCCTTTGGCAGCACGGGCGCTCTGCTCAGGGGAGAGCTCGCGGTAGAAGCTGTCTTGGCTGAGGATCACCACCTGCCTCTGTCTCTGGTCCACCTCGTGCTGTCCCAGCAACTCCATGATCTTGGCGCACACGGTCGACTGTGGCCCGCACGCACACAAGCACACACACACGCAAGTGCACAAGCATGCACAAAAGCCAAGTCAAGCACAGCGATGCTTTTCCTTCAATAGCAAACACAGAAGGAACCCTCACTCTTATGTTAGGGTCTGTAGAGAGAAGAATGTTAAAGCATTTGAACGAAAAAAAACATCACAGCAGTTGCCCACTGCAGTGAGCATGGGAAGGTGCTTAAGCCGCAAGCCAGGCGATTGTGGAAATATTTTCACGGCAGGAGAGATTAAATCCACTGGGCAACCGCAATTACCGAACTTCCCCCAGGAGGCTCCCAAGCAGATGTTAAAAATGAAGGCCAAGTGAAATTCTTGGCAGCACCGATCAATGATGATATGATGACACGTACAGCCCTTTTTTCAAATCGACAACTGGATGAGGGCATCCTCACACTTTCATTGAGGGTTCGACTTACATCACCATGCCGGTCTGTGCGAATTGGTGAAGGCTGGGAGCTCAGACATGGGACAATTAGAGTACATTACAATGTATTTTGTTGTATTACCCTCAGCTGCTCACCACTTCGCCCATCTAAGCAATCTGCAGGCTCAAATTATGCTTGGCTTTCGCGACCTAACAAGTTCGGACACATTTTTAATAATTCGGTAAAAGGTGAACTAAAATCGGCTAGAGCCTACTTTTAACAACAAAAAAGAATCCTAAGGTCATGAAAAACCAATATGAAAAAGTTTACATTTCTTTTCATATGGGGGTCATGAAATGTGTGCTTGAAATAATACGGATGTTAACACAAGTGGCGTATGTACAGTGGAGTGTTGTATACGCGAGTGTGCTTTTTTACAGTAATTGGGCGTCGCAAAAGAAATTAATAACGGTGAACTAATATCAGACGATGCATTTAAAGTAAAGTTTCTTTCATTTCACAACCTAGTTCCAATTTAAACACTGTTAAAGTGGGTTAAGTGCTTCCTGTGTTTTAAAGGCCAACATTTATGGGCCAAGGAATCGCAAGATAAATTCCATTGCAATGGATCATCCTCATTGGTATCATCCTCATCGGTATCTGCAACATTTCAGATGGTTCAGGTGCTCGAATTCATTGCCACCATTGGCTCCCTATACCCACCAACACAAGATTAACAATCACTCTTTGATCACTATGAATGTAACCTGACAAACAAACTCCATCATATTATTCAAATCTGAACTAAAGGTCTTCTTATTCGTCTAGGCATACGTTGAAAGAGGGGAATGTGTGGAGAGGGCCCCTACTAAGAGACGATATTTGGTGGGGTTTATGCACGTTTCAAAATGGATGGAGGCCAGAACTTGCAAGCTTCACAGGAAGGGAGATGCGTTCCTCATTTTCGGATTAATCCCAAAAGTAAAAAAAAACAAGGCTACGCTGTTTCGTACGGATCTGAAATGGTAGCGTCATACGAAACGACGGCACTTCGTGCCTGGTCTATGACAAATCCCGTCACAATATTGATGGACGCACAAGGCCACCTTTACTGGAATTGTTACAATATATATTTTCTCGCAACAAATTTTTTTTTTAAGCTTGAACTGTTCAATATTTCACATCAACCATTTCTAAGTTCAATAATTAAAACTACTACATTTAGTGCACTGGCAATTATTTTAAGTCTGAAATTTTTACTTGAAAATTAACAAAAATTCAGAAATTTGATGGAGAAACCCCAAAAATACAACATCAGAAACTCATCCCTTCCTTTAAAACACGTTCCTTCAGAGTGGGCAGGTAGGAACTTGGTTGGACAGCGCATTCGTGCACGACAGACAGACAAATAATCCCTGGTGGGCAGTGTGGAACTGTTGTTCCTACCTGTACTATATCTCTGTGCTAGCTCCCCTTCTATGGTAGATAGCAACATTTGGGCACTGTGGTGGCGAGATGTTAACTGCCTCGCCTGGTATAGAGGAGGTCGTGGGGTTGAATCCCAACCCTGATGCCTGTATATTTATAGTTAGCAAGTTCTCCCCCTGGCGGTGTAAATTTTCTCCAGGTCCTCCGGTTTTTTCCTCCACCTTCAAAAACATGCGTTTAGAGTATTTGGCTATGATAACTTTCCACATGACAAGCCACTTCATTGAGCTTTCATCTGTGACCAGGTCACTTCTGAAAAAGAGCCATATAGCTCAGTGGGCCTTACCTGCTAAAGTAGTTGAGTTTCTAGTTTATATAAAAAGGTAAAGGTGCAGCCCTGCAAATAGATTGATCACTCAAGCCATTGGTGACCGACTTGTGCTAGGGGGCCATCAGAATCATTGCATATTATTGGTTCTTTCGGTAAAGTCACGTAGAAGGGAAATAATAATACAAATTAAACAATTAAATTATCATGACGTTACGATTACAACACAGGCAATCATCAGGTGTGATGATGATTGCTTGTGTTGCAATCGAAACGTCGTGAGAATTTTATTGTTTTATTATTTCCCTTCTACGCGACTTTACCGAAAGAACAAAGAATATGAATCCCTGCAGTCACGAAGGCTTTAAATCGAAAAGAATCATTACACTTAAGGTCTAATCTCACATGCAAAGGCCCACATTCAAACCAAGGATTTCAGCTCTCTGACATATCTGTGAGTCACCTAGGGGGGCCACCTCAGGAAGGTGGAAAATATAATTTTACTTTTCCAGGGCATAAAACTTGCAGGGGAAACTGTTGCGACGGCTCGTTGCCTCTGGAGTAAAAACACACCACCGCGGTCACGTGCGCACACTTGGAGACCAGCGCCATGTGTGAACGTGCAGCTGCCTCGCCACAGAAGCAATTAAACACCAGAGTCATCGACGGCCCACCGAATTTCCACATGTGTTTTCAGCAAACCTCTGAACCAGTTTCACCGTTTTTATGATTCTTATCAGCAATGTGTGGCCTGATAAAAACACGTGCTGCGGCTCTGCTGGCTAGTGTCATTTGCAAAGAAAAGCCCTCTCCCCCCCACCCTCCTCCACAAGCACCGTGGGTGCTGACGCTGTACAGGACAGCAAACAACGTGTGAAATATAGATCATGCGTGATGCCTGGGCAGATGGCTCTTCTTGGGTGGCACCCCCCCGCCCCCGTTCTTCCACCCCTCCCCCCCCATTCGTTGGCGCCTGCACGGGCAGCACTGTGCCACGTGGCAACCTTTAGAGGGCGCAGTGGAGCGCGGTGCATGTCGGCCACGTGGGCCCGCGCGGCTGCTCGCACGCAAACGACACCTGCCAATCACTTGCTGGGATTTCCATTCAGTTTTATGTGGCCAAAATGATGTTTTAGTTTGGGTCGCAATTCATTGTTAATTGGAAATGGCAAGAGGATTAAAGAGCATCACACACACCCTAGCTTTAATATTGTGCCCATGCGTTTTTGCTTAAATCGGTGCTGCTGAAATGACTAAATATGTAATGGCAATAAGAATGAGATAGAGTCTTCCCAAAAAATTTTGGGATGATCCGTGGTATTACTAAACATGTACGGATATTTAAAAACACACTTTTATTAGTCACAACCAGGATATCAAAATGTACACATCTATACTTTTAGGATGGAGATGAATGTGAAAATAAAATAAACATAAACTGGATTAATTCTACTTGCAGACAGTGCTTTTTGCTCACAAGAATGTGGAATTCCCACTATTGGCTCACCACGGCTGTAAACAGGAAATAGCAGCACCCCCTCGATTCCAATAGCGGCCACGGCGGCGAGATGTTATCTCCGTGGATTCAATCCTGACCCTTGACGCCTACAGACGCGGAGTTTGCATGCTGTCCTGGTTGGTAGTCGGGTGGATTTTTCTCCGGGTCCTCCGGGTTTTCTCTCCACATTTTTAAACGTGAATTTGAAAGCATTTGGCTGCAATAAATGTCCGCATAAGCCACTTCGTTGAGCCATCATTTGTGACCAGGTCGTTTCTGAGAAAAATAACTAAATAACTTACCTGGTAAAATTTAAAAAAATGTTTTAGTTTATAGCCGCGCACCTCCGATTAGCACGGTTGGCTACGTACGGTGCAAAATAAATAAAATACATGCATAGCAGCAAGCCACTTTTGTGAAAACGCTACGAAACCGATGCTATTGCTGCCAAAAACACCAGCGAGTGGGTCCATGTCGAGGAACCTCGCTCCATTTTGGGAAAAACGGAAGTGAAATTTTCCAGTGAAATATGGAAACTTTTATTGGTTAAATGCCGAGCAACTTCCCCATCTTAATGTAAACCCAGTGAGTGCCGTTTCAGTCTGATGCCATTTGCATGAGGTATTGCATTCAATACATTTTAGGACCACGAGTGTTAACAATATGGTACCATTCCCTTACAATGGAATGGCAAAACGAATGCCTTTTATACTGTTTAGAGTGCGTTTAGGTTAATGTGACATTCTGAATGAGCTCTAGGTGACTAATAGCACCCACATTTTTTGTGGAAACACGAAGGTGAAAGTGACGCATTAACCACAAATACACCATCAAGTTGATTATGTTTAACCAGGTGAGAACTCAACCTAGACCAGGAGTCTGATTTGGTTTCGTAAAGTGGACGTTTCTCAACTTACACATATGATTGGCCGAGTTGAACTTCTAAAAACACATTAATGTAAACATTGCTTCGGTATAATGATACCTCCTCCAGGAAAAAGCCAGAGACTTTTAAGTCAAATTCCCGCAGACCGTCACCAGGTTTTAATAACGGCAGAGAGGACAATGTGAGGTCTGTCCCAGCGACTCATGAGGGACGTGGGACTCTCTCCTCCCCCCACATGACTCAGTCCACATTGTAAAATGAGAAGAGAGGTCTGAAGCTCTGGTTGTGGAGGTCACTACACAATTCGCATTCAACCAAGGAGACACATTTGGCCTTAAGACTACAAAATGCAGGTAATAGTTACGAGAAACTTAGTATCAGAATCTTTATTTAGCCTGGAGAAATCCGATGAGCTATTTTTCACAAATGTCAACTGGCTTTCCATTGGAAGGCTTCATCCACTTTCTATTAACTTTCGTGGCTGTGTTAATCACCTTTGCCCCCAAAATAAATGGATTCAATTGTTTTCTGGTTATGAGCGTTGATAGTTATACAATTACAAACCCGTCCTTTTTACGTAGTGCATTTCAATTCCATGCAGGATAGGCATCCCCCATGCAGTTGCAGCCGTGGGGGTTGTTTGATCATATTTAACCACGCTGGTCAGTGCGGATTGAAGGATGGCGCCCAGGACCCGTTCAGATATCAATGCCCACAGATGTTATCCGTGACAGGGAATTTAACTTAAGCCGGGCAGAGGTTTGTAGAGCACGCAGTCCCCCAGCTCCGCCACTGGTAGACGCAGAATAAATCGGCTCCCTAGCCCTACTAGAACACAATTATGAATTATCTCGGTCACAGTGACTGTGTGCGGGGCAGTAGGCGGGAGTTTCACAATGCGAGTGCATACGAGGATAAGCGAGAGTCACTCTGCCCACGGGGGTTTGCAACGTGACACGGGTAATGGGGGGAAAAAAGTGGCACGATTGTAGGGGCGGAGCGATGTGACGGGCGAATTGGGAGATGACAATCATAATCACCACACTGAATGAAAATGGAAAGTCTTTGATGTGTTATTCCACCTCCAAGCACTCAACCTACGATCTCGGTCTACCAGACCCAGAGTGTTCAACCACACCCGCAGGTCACAACACGGCTTCTTCCCCCGCACTGCTCGACTTTGGAATGCCCTTCCGTCGCCGCCTTTCTCGAGTGCTTACGTTCGTCAATTCAAACGGATCAACGCTCACCTTTTGTACATTTAACAGCGTTGTTTGGCACTGGTAGCTTTTGTACAGTACGTCGCTAGGAGGCCTAGCATTTATAAAACACCTGCTAAATCGGCCCAATGGCAACGTATCACAAGCACATTACGCAAGGTTTGGCGCTGCCTGGCTTACTCGTTAGTGGTAATTAGTTAACAAGTCGTCACCAAGTTGCGAGCGGGGACACGAGGCGCGTGGATGTGGAACGTTAGGGAACACGTGCTCGCGGAGCGGCTTTAGAATTTGTAGCCCACATGCGCTACACGAGCGCTCATTGGTCGAGCCGTTCCCGGTCGGCGCCGAGTCGACCAATCAGAGGGCGGTGTGCGCGCATCCCTTGTGGGAAATGTAAATGGGGTGACTCGAGGGGGTGTGTGGGGGGGGGGATCTCGCACGTCGGCTAATTTCGCCGTCACGACACATGGCGCCTATCACCGTAGTAGTAGATTTCAATACTAGAAACAATATATTTTAAAAAAAATTTTTGTTAAACGATCGTTGTACAACTGACAACCCATGTCGACGAAATAATTTTTTTTTACATTCGATTATCAATAAAGGTCCAACTTTCCCCCCCGCTCGGCTGTGACCCCCCCGCCGCCAACTCCGAGACAATGGGTGGTCAAGTGCAGTCCCCGCTACAACAAAAAAAAATTCCCTCCAAATTTTTTGTTGTTAATATATAGAACAAAACTCCACGCGAGACCGGGTCCCACATACTTTTCCGCTGGCCGTGCCGCCGCTCACGCCGATGAGGAAGGGCCGCGGGTGGTGGTGGTGATGCTGCGAGGAGGAGGAGGAGCTGCAGCTGCCGCTGGGGCTACCGAGAGGAGCGTCTCCCGCCATCACCTCCTCCATACTGGGGCGGCAGCGGGCGGGCCTCGCCTTTTATAGAGCGATGCCGAGCGCCGCCCCTAGAGCCCCGAGAGCCACGCTCGCGAGCCGCGGCTGTCGAGGGCTTCGTCGCAGCGAGCGCCGTCGCCATGTTGCGCGAGGAAGCCTCCGTTGGTTGGGTTGGTGGTGGTGGCGGTTGACCCCTGGGGTGGTTGGTGGTGGCGGTTGACCCCTTGGGTTGGGGGGTGGCGGTTGACCCCTTGGGTTGGGGGGTGGCGGTTAACCCCTTGGGTTGGTGGTGGCGGTTGACCCCTGGGGTGGACGTGTGTATGAAGGGGGGTGTATGAAGGGGGGGGTGTATGAAGGGGGGGAGTGTATGAAGGGGGGAGGTGTATGAGGGGGGGTGTATGAAGAGGGGGGTGGTGTATGAAGGGGGGGGGGTGTGAAGGGGGGGGTATGAAGGGGGGGGTGTATGAAGGGGGGGGTGTATGAGGGGGGAGGGGTATGAAGGGGAGGTGCATGAGGGGGGGGGGGGTGTATGAGGGGGGGGGTGTATGAAGGGGGGGGGTGTATGAGGGGGGGGGGTGTATGAAAGGGGGGGTGTATGAGGGGGGAGGGGTATGAAGGGGGGGGTGTATGAAGGGGGGGGGTGTATGAGGGGGGGGGGTATGAGGGGGGAGGGGTATGAAGGGGGGGGGTGTATGAAGGGGGGTGTATGAGGGGGGGTGTATGAAGGGGGGGGGTATGAAGGGGGGGGGTTGTATGAAGGGGGGGTGTATGAAGGGGGGGGGTGTAGGGGGGGGGGTGTATGAAGAGGGGGGGGGGGTATGAAGGGGGGGGGGGGTATGAAGTGGGGGGGGGGGTGTATGAGGGGGGGGTCGCGCGCTCCGTCCACTCAGCCGGGTAGTTTCCCCTCACCAAGATGGTCGCTCCTGCGGCGTCAGCTTCGCTCTCCCTCCGCGACTCTCGCTCGCACGAACTCGCGCAGAGACCCCGCGGGGCCCGGCGGGACCCGGCGTCGTAGTAGCCCCAAGATCTCTGCGACATCCTCGCACCGAATTGGGGGGTTTTTTTGCCGAGGCCAGCGATCTCTCGGCATTAAGACGGCTGGGGGCGCTTTGACATCGCTGCCTCCTCCTCGTTATTGCCACTAAATCGAGGAGGAAAACAACGAGCGGACGAAGGAGCAGGCGGGCACCGAGGACACCTTCGTCCGCTGCTTCATATTCAAGGGACCGGCCACGATTTCCCCTTTTCCCCGTTCGCTGAGGGGTTGCGTGGGTGCCGGCCGAGGCGAGGCTCCATCTATTGCCTCTCGACCTCCTCGTCGTTTAATTGACGACAAACAACAACAATAATAAGAAGAAGCGAAATCATGTCCACCATGTTCGCCGACACAATACTCATCGTGTTCATCTCTGTCTGCACTGCCTTGCTGGCCGAAGGTGAGCGACGAGACGAACACAACAATTGCGTTTAGGCCCCTTCACCTCCATCATCTCCACACTCAAATCTTCCTCGAGCTTTGATCGATCCACTGCTGGATGAGTCTCAGCTTGTGGGGTTTGTGGAGGTCAATTCCGTCAGACTTCAACCTCGATGGTTCGTGTGGGGTGGGCAAAGAGACGAGGGTTGGGAAGAGTCGAGCAACATGGACTCGCTTTGCAATGCCCTCCATGACTCTCACATCACGTTCTTCGTCGCTAATTTGTCAACTTATCTTACACAAGAGTTAGTTAATGCTGGGTGGGTAGGGGGGGGGTATTGCTTTTATAGCGTCCTGGATTGTTTTGTGGCTTTTTGTTGTGGTTGTTGTTGTGGTTGTGTGAGATGGCGCTGACGTAACCTGATCTTCAACGAGACCGCCAGGCCCAGTTAGGCCTCGGTCATAGAAAGTCGCTCGCTGTCTTCACTATCGTCTTGCCATCTTCACTATCTTCTTTATCTTCACTGTCCATGTTTTAAAAGTCGGCACCCCCCCCCCCCCGTGCATGTGAGACAACGCGACCCCTAAATGTTCGCGGCTTCCTTGACGAAGTAATAATTCGCGAGTATGAGAGGGCCTTTATTGTGTTGTGCCATGTTGGTGACCCCAGGGGGTTATTACTCTTTGCGAACGATACCACGTTATGCCTCGGCGATTTCTCGTGTGGATTCCACACCTGGTGTCAACAAAATAAACTCACGCTTCAAGAGTTCATTCTCATGGAGATAACCAGGCCGAGGATGGTACTGTCCAGACAGATTGGTTGTAAGAACATCAGTTTTAGATGCAGCTGTCAACATTAACCACCCCGTCACCCGGATCCCACGCCTGGACTAAGCCTCTAACAAAAGGTAACCTGTGAAACAATTATAGGTTTTACCCTAAATATAAAATAATAAATTAAATTAAATAATAGCATACGACGTTTCGATTGCAACACAAGCAATCATCATCAGGTATAATGAAATAGCGACATAAAATCTAACCAGAAAACTATAGACAGACATATTAGCAGACAGATATCACCAAGATACATAGAGAGAGCAACACAGGTAACAGAGAGGGGTGATCATCTCTGTGGGGTGGCCTTAAATAGACAAGAGGGGGGAGGAGGCAGAGAGAGGGAGGGGGTTAGAGAAAACATTTGCATATCAATGAGTGGACAACAAAACAAGGTGCTGCAAGTGCGATGACACGGCAAGCAAGCCTGAAAATCAGAAGGACAAACTAAAATTCAATAACCTAGTAAAATATCGAAATGTAATGTAATACAACACAGAGGGTCGGTCAACACACAATTAACGCATAGCCTGGTTGATTACGTATTTCAAAGATTGCTAAGTTAGAATTTAAGTGTGAACATTCCAAAGAGAGGACACAGGCAGAGAGAAGAGAGAGAGAGAAAAAGGATAAGGCTTAAAACTTCCCCGTAGAAGTGACTTAACCGAAAGAACCAAATAATAATTCCTGCAGTCACGAAAGTTTCTAAAATTAAGATTGAACCACTTCTACACTACACAAAACCTTAAGAAATGGCGTTCCTTAATATGTTATGTCAACTGAAACTCAAGGAAGCTCTATTTGAACGAAAGTGTGAACTGCGATTGTACAAATGCGGATTACATTAGTGATTTCCAGACACTCGGGTTCATTTCCAGCATGTCAGCAGCGGCGATCGACAACTCCAGCTCATTATTACCTCGAATATTCTTGGCTTGAAATGCATTTACAGTCAGGGCCTTATATTTAGAGCCCCCCCATTGGTGTCACTGCGACTTAGCCCCCCACGCATTTGAATGTTGCAATTTAGTAACGTCGCGAGAGAGCTATTATGGGTCGTCTGACGGTATCTTTAGGTTTTCTCTGTCTCGTTTAAGGTGCTTCGATGTTGTTTCCGACTCCCCAAAGACACGCGGTGCATGAATGTAACTCGTGGAGAAAGAGCCGTGGCTCATTTTAACAATTTCCAGCGTTTATGCACCGTCCATAAAGATCCAATAAGAACTAAATTTGAGTACAGTATACAGTTGTGTATCGATTAGGGACTTAAGCTTTACAAAACCGGATACATTTATCACATTTTTACCCAAAAACTGGAGACAAAACCCTCCGTGTCCCGGCCCTGCCAGCCGAGATGGGCTCTCTGGCAGCCACGATCCAAAAATCGGCAGCCCTCATCACAGCCTCCTGACGTATCACTTGATTAAACACTCTCAATGACTATAGCATATTGGAAGGCGTTACAAAATCCATGCCAAGATGATTTTTTCTTCTTCCGTCATCATCCTTTAAACGTAATGTGTTTGGTAAATTTCCCGGACAGGAAACGTTAGAATAAAGATTACACGATGAAAAAAAAATTACTTGCCGAATATTTGTGTGTGCGTGTGTGTGCGCGCTCCCTGGCCGTGAACTTGCCACGTTTTAAAGAGCCACTGAGCCCTGAGGTCCAATAGTGTTGCAATTGACAGTTCATGACGCATGTTGAACTGTTTATAGTGTGAGAGGCCGCACTACACACACATAATACATATGCAAATACACAAAGACATGGCACCTACAAATACCCACAAACACTGCACTTACAAATATACATACACAATCAAACTACGCGTACAAATACATGTACACAGTCGCACGTGCAGTTGTACAGTCCGTGTCTGCGAACTCACTACGAATACACAAATTATTTCTAGCTTAGATTTACGCAGTGTTTCCACATTTAGAGCTCTGTTTATCACATAACCAACCACTTACACAGGAGTTACTGATACTATACATCAAGAAAACTGATGCCATCGGATAAGCTACCAGTTAATTTTCAAATGCCATTCGCAACAATAACTTTTAACACAAAACTTTAACACGTAAAGTTAGGCTACCGTGTGCAGCTTTTTGGACACGTGATGGTGATATTTAAACTTCGTTCAGAGAGTCAACATTTTCACAAACTATGCTTCTGTCGTATGGCGTTTGAGAAAAAAAAGGCTTCAATTGTATTTTTTTTATTTTGTAAGCCGTTCCACGGCATCCACGGTAACCGAGTGGCCTCAGTCTGCTCATTCCACCAGAATATCCGTGTTGCGTTGGGTGATGTGTTGTGTCGGTGATATTCTTGGTGGTTTACCACCTCGCGTCATTTTCAATTTGGCGAATTCCTTGATCTTCCATTGATGAAGGAAATATCCGCAGCGTCTTCCATGTGTTGTTTGGACACGCTTAGCGAGTGGTCCACTGTCAGAGTGGAGGGAAACAAAGGCAGGTCCTTTGTCGGGACTTCAACAAAGTTCTTGACAAGCCAGTTACTATGAGTTTTTAGAACTGCTTTTTGTGGTTAGTTTGTTGACCTTCCCCTGCACCTCCGATTAGCACGGTTGCCTACGTACGGTGCGAAATAAGTTCAACATACATAGTTTCATTAACAACGCTCAATCTTGCCTTCATGTCCTTGAGTTCAAACTGCATTTTATTTCAAGTCTAAGTTACATTGCCGCTCATGTATTTATTTTAGAAACCATTCCATCACAACGTGGTGTTTTCATTTGCATTAATTTTGGCTTTTACAGAAGGTTACTTATTATTCATCGCTGGTGGTGAATGACTGGTTACAGTTTTAACAGCCTGAGAAGATCAGGCTGCGTTAAACTCTTGGCCACGTCACAGAGAACTCAATGTGTGTTTCCTTTTATCTCTACATGGCACGTGTACAGTCCATAGAACATAAAAAAACGTGTTCAGGTTGGACTCCAGTGTTAATTGAGAGAGCTTGCTGACTTTACTTTGTGAAGTTTGTAACAACATTTAGAGGGACTTTTGCAAAGAAGTTCCTGCATTTTAGGGAATGTCATGAATTTGGACAATCTGGTATCCAAGGGATGTGTTGAGACCAATGGATATGGTCATTTGTGGCATGTGCATTCAACTGCTGCCACGTGAGCATTTGATGTTACGAATGCCAATATTCTTGTGCGCTTGACACTTCCCAGAAGAAAATCACTCGGCAGTATCCTGGTAAGAGCATGTTCATAGCTGGCCATGTGGCTCGGCAGTAGAGTGACCAGCTTACACGTCTGAAAGTTGTAGTAAGTTAAATTCCTGGTTAGGGGTTATTAACTCAGCCCATCATCTAATCTGGGTCAATAAAATGAGTGCCACTTTGGGGGATATCAACATTGGTTGTCGTGTGGATATATACTCACCCCTGTCAGGAATGGGGAGTTTCTGTCACTGGCTCCGGGTTATAAACAGGAGATGAGCAATGCCTTAAAGCTTATTGCCGCAGGAAATCGCATTGACTACGATTCAAATAAAGTCTTATAAAAAATCTAACCACTGTAAATCCTCGATTTAAGGCTTTCGTGACTGCAGGGATTCATCTTCTTGGTTCTTTCGGTAAAGTCACGTAGAAGGGAAATAAAAAAATAAAAATAAAACATAATAAAATATTTTATTATGTTTCATTTTTATTATTTTATTATTTCCCTTCTACGTGACTTTATATAAAAATTAAACATAATAAAATATTTTATTATGTTTCATTTTTATTATTTTATTATTTCCCTTCTACGTGACTTTACCGAAAGAACCAAGAAGACACTGTAAATCCTGTTTTCCTTAATTTCACCGGCCGTTTGTTCGCACGTGCATGACACAAACTTGCACACGGACGTGAATATTTGACGCTCAATAGTATGTTGAGAACACTCGATGGCTCGGCTCCAGCTGGCAGCACAGCTGCTGTTCTGGCAGATACGGACACGGTCGGTGACATTGGGAGCCCGCCAGTGATGGAAGGGATGGGCGGTGCGTTTTCTTGCAGAGCGCTCCCACGGCACCAGCTGAAAAGCAAAGTGTCACCGATACAGTGGTAATTGCAGTGTTACGGTGATAATGCGAATAATCATAGCTGCTGACGGTCGCTTAATTAACATTCCTGGCTGGATCCATCTTAAGCTTCGGAGTGATTACCGTGCCCCCATCGTCTGAGATTGTCACATTAAAAAATGATAATACTGTATATTACATCTGCAGCAGTGAATGCCCCTTGTCACTGTTTAAAAGTAATATTTTAATAATATAACCGGTGAATCTGCTTTCACAGGAAAATGGTAAAAAAAAAGCTTGGACAAAGCAGTGAAGTCACTTTGTCATTGGCAATTCACTTGCAAGATTGGCTAGCTATAAATGTTTTTGGCTCGAAGTAAATATGCAAATGTTGCAATTGATGCAGCAATTACATGAGCTTGCTTGTGTTGAACCAATACTGCTGAAAGGCCTTGTGGCTGATGAGATGTGAAACAAGTATATATATTTTTTTATGTGGCGACCACACATTTGAAGAAGGCATATTGTCTGCATATTTATTTTGTTACTTAGCTTTTGGGGGCTAGTGTTATGGTTTTATTGCTGGTTCAGGTTTTTTTACTTTTGACTAACTACATTTATCCAGGTGTTATACAGTTTAATTCCTCTTTATCCGCTCTTCCTAATACCATGGCCACAGATCACTCTGTAGACCTTCCTATTGTCCCCACACTTCCATTCTCCCCCCTGTGTGGGGGATAAGAGGAGTACACTTCCAGCAAGTAACCTGGTAGTCTTGGCACATATCCGGCTTCTAATGCGGATTTTACTTGACCCGGAAGTGGCCTACCCCAAGAATGTCGTTGGTCCTCTTGGAGATGCCCAAGCACAGATAAGAGGAAGGGACCCAGAGGCGATGGCAGACATACCCTGTCATCCGCACACCTCCGCACGGATTAGAGGAGTACAATCCGTGCATAACGTATATCATTGTATCTGCAAATAGCACCGCCATATCAGAGCAGATAAGAGCAACGTAGCGGCGGTTAGCGCACTCTGCTACGGACCCAGGGACCTGAGTTCAATTCCAGCATGGAGTAAGTATCAGTGGTGAGTGATATACATAAACATACGGGCCCTAGTGTATCCTCTCCACCCCCTTTACCAGCCAATACCATTGTGGTGAAGTATGGTTAAACAACCTCTACAACTCGCATGGTGTGGGGATGCCTTTGGCACAAGGGATTGACAAAGTTAATATTGATTATAATCGATAGTTTCACTGTAGTTTTTCTGCCATCAAACAAAACTGTGACACTCATTCAGCCAATCGGCAGGCACGGTTTGTTGTCAAGCGTATTTAGCGTATTTGCCAAGTGGAGCTTTTCCATTTGGTAGAGAATAAATAGTTGAAGATAAGTTGGTCTTTCTGATAAATGAATAGAACTAGTTTTATTTTTACCCAAAGTGTTTTTATTGTCATGAAGTTTACCAGCAGCATATGACATGTAGGGCAACAGGGTGGCATAGCGGTAACACTTTTGCTCCACAGCATTAAGGGCCCTGGGTTCGATTCCTGACTGCCACCTTTCTGTGTGGAGTTTTATGTTCTTCCTCCTGGTCTACATGGGTCTCCAATTTTGAAAATAAACCATGTAACTGGTATTGGACTAACATCCCAGTGCTTAAAAATTACTTGCTAATTCATCTTGGTTCTTTCGGTAAAGTCACGTGACTTTACCGAAAGAACCAAGAAGATGAATCCCTGCAGTCACGAAAGCTTTAAATCGATACTTGCTAATTACTGAATTGGGATTAGACAAAGAAATATTGCCCCCCTCCCTATTGTGAAAACTTGGCAGGACCCTCCTGATAAAGAATCTTGAGACTCAGCGAGGCTTCCGTGGGTAAACAAGTGTAAGAATTGACAGCAGAAGTTGCACATAGTAACGTTGCAACAAGGATGTGCATACAAGTAAAACTTTAAAGGAAGTAGATCGTTTATAGATGCAGGAAAGCATTTTTCGGGCTTTCGTGTTAGGAATGAGTCATTAGTAATGCTTCATAATTCCGATGCAGTCCATGGGACCTTGTAATTAAATATTTATTTCTCGGTTAGGTGTGTTTGACAGCTTTGACCTATTTCCCGACTGCTGAGTGAAAGTGTTCAATTTTTACCCATCGTTGGAACCTGTGCAGAGACGTAAACACCCCTAGGGGAGTGTCAGGTTTCTTGGGTGTGTATTTAGGTCATTCAAGGCTAAGAGAAGCCAAGCAGCAACAGGACGTGAGTTTGCCGGAGGATGCATCTCACTGACAGTGGTGGACTCGCCCAGGCAAGCCCATGAGAAAGGGATAGTGCATTTGCTGCATGTAGGAGAGATCTCTTAACCTGCTTATGCGGTGTGAATACAATAACCTGCTTCTTCATGTATGTCAACAGTTATATAAACAATTATTTGTTTTTGATATAGCACGTTGTACGGCAGGACGTCAGTCAGATGTTCTCATCGCATTTCATCTCAAACTTTGAAAAGGCCGCCCCAGGTTGTAGGTGCCCCCCTGTGTGGCACAAGGCACCTGCACTGGAAGCGGGCATTAGTCTGATGATTTCTATGCGTAATTACATGCATAGTTTTGGTATAATTTTCGAATTCGGAAAATGAGGACCATGAAACCAGCACACAATGGCCTACTCATTTCGAATGGCGTCCGGGGATCTTTAATGTCCACTGTGAAGTAGACGGAGAGTGTATATTTTAAACAATAGCCTATTTTTATTTTACCAGATAAGGTAAGGCCCACTGAGCTATATAGCTATTTTTTCAAAAGCGACCTGGCCACAAATGATAACCCAATGAAGTGGCTTATTATGCAGAAATTTATAGGAGCCAAATACCCTTAAACACATGTTTATGAATGTAGAGGGAAAGACAGAGGACCTGGAGAAAAAAAATCCACGCAACCTCGGGGAGAGAAACATCCAAACTCCATAAATACAGCGTCAGGGTCTGAATCAAAACCCACGACCTCCTGGATACCAGGCAAGGTAGTTAACATCTCGCCACCTGGGCACCCTTACATTATACCCTACAGTAATAACCGGGGTGGCCTTGCCGGATTCGAATTCATGAAACCCCCTCTGCAACAAGTGGCGATTAGCGGACACCGCTGGGCCACGCCCGCCGCCGCCTCGGTTAATGATGCGCAACAACCTACAGGGGATTAAAAAATTACTACGTAAATTTGCAGTCAATTAAAAAAAATATCTAATGCCTTTTGATCTGTGTATATGGAGCATATGCAGATGCTGTAGTTTAATGTAGGTGTATTTAGGCATCGAGTTAATAGCTTGCTTTTTTTTTAAGTAGCCCACAAATCGGAAGTATGAAAATAAAAATGGAGAAAAAAGGCCATTCATGCCAACTAGGGTTTTTTATATCGCTTAATCAATCTAAGTTAGTTTCCCTGAGCTTAATTTACATGCACCCAATGCACATATTTCATAAACGTATCGTATTATGGGACTTGCATACCGCGGTGCTTTTAAAATATACTGCATGAAGCCCGCGATTCACAAGTTGAGCAATTCCACAGTTTTAAAGTTGAATGACCAAATGAGGCCACTGGTCATTTGGTGCCGAGGAATTTGAATTTGTCATGCGCTGTGAAAGTAATGGACAAGCGTTTTGATTTAAAAAAAACACAATTCTCCCTTTGTCTCTTAAAGTCTCTACAGTCAGTACTGCACTATAAATTCCCAGCTAAAAGAATGGCATTGTCTCAAAGCGTAAATCACTTGGCTTTACCATTCAGAAAACCAAACAGGCCTAATGAAGCATCCAGAGCTTTGGTGCCTGAGTGCTTTTGTTTTACCAACAGAAAAAGGTGTTAATTATAAAAATGTATGCAAAGTAGGTTGGCTTGGGAAGGGTTTTTTTCTGCATTAAGTATACAATATCATGGGACCTCCTTTGCCAGTATCATAATATGAGAATAGGTTTTCCCCTTTTTTCTGGCAACAAAACAGGTGTTAAGATGTTAAAACACCAAACTGAAGCCTTTTGCAAGGAATCATGTCTGCATTAACCACAGATACTTGTGGTCAGAATGCAAACAAAAAACATACTCTGATAATTTATGCATTGTCTTTGAAATTGGTTGGTCCACACCAGAGACAGCTTTCTTTTGAGCCTGGTCTCAAATGCCTTTTGGCGTCCTCTGGTCTAACACCATTTGAGACTAGGCTCAAAAGAAAGCTGTCTCTGGTGTGGACCAATCGGTTTCAAATAAATGCATATATTCATAGTGTTTTTTGTTTGCATTTTGACCACAATTTTGTGGTTAATGCAGGCATGATTCCTTGTAAAAGGTTTTGGTTTGTTGTTTTAACATCTTAACACCTATTTTGTTGCCAGAAAAAAAAATGGGAAAACCTATTCTCATGAGTATACAATAATTAATTAATTAAATTACTATTGCTGTGACCTTGTAAGTCACGCCAGGACCAGCACACGGGGGCCTGTCGGATATCGATTTATCCAATGGAGATGCTATTTTACAGCTAACAAGGGTGATTTACACTATGGGAACCTCATTTGCCAGTAAAAATATGATAATTGGTTCTTTACCCTTCTATCTGGCAACAAAACTGACACCTTTTTTTACAAGGAGTCATGTTTGCATAGACCGCAATACCTGCAGTCATAATACAAACAAAAGAACATAACTCTGATAATGTGCACTGTCCTTAAAGTTGATTGATCCACACCCGAGACAGCTTTCCTTAGAGCCTAGTCTCATATGGGTTGGACCAGATGACGCCAAAAGGCGCACAACTCAAAGACAATGCACCATCAGAGTATGAGAGCTCGGGGCAAGCATCTACACTATGGGAACCTCATTTGCCAGTAAAAATATGATAATTGGTTCTTTACCCTTCTATCTGGCAACAAAACTGACACCTTTTTACAAGGAGTCATGTTTGCATAGACCGCAATACCTGCAGTCATAATACAAACAAAAGAACATAACTCTGATAATGTGCACTGTATGCACATTGTTTGTATTATGACTGCAGGTATTGCGGTCTATGCAAACATAACTCCTTGTAAAAAGGTGTCAGTTTTGTTGCCAGATAGAAGGGTAAAGAACCAATTATCATATTTTTACTGGCAAATGAGGTTCCCATAGTGTAGATGCTTGCCCCGAGCTCTCATACTCTGATGGTGCATTGTCTTTGAGTTGTGCGCCTTTTGGCGTCATCTGGTCCAACCCATATGAGACTAGGCTCTAAGGAAAGCTGTCTCGGGTGTGGATCAATCAACTTTAAGGACAGTGCACATTATCAGAGTTATGTTCTTTTGTTTTGTATTATGACTGCAGGTATTGCGGTCTATGCAAACATAACTCCTTGTAAAAAAAAGGTGTCAGTTTTGTTGCCAGATAGAAGGGTAAAAAACCAATTATCATATTTTTACTGGCAAATGAGGTTCCCCATAGTGTAGATGCTTGCCCCGAGCTCTCATACTCTGATGGTGCATTGTCTTTGAGTTGTGCGCCTTTTGGCGTCATCTGGTCCAACCCATATGAGACTAGGCTCTAAGGAAAGCTGTCTCGGGTGTGGATCAATCAACTTTAAGGACAGTGCACATTATCAGAGTTATGTTCTTTTGTTTTGTATTATGACTGCAGGTATTGCGGTCTATGCAAACATGACTCCTTGTAAAAAAAGGTGTCAGTTTTGTTGCCAGATAGAAGGGTAAAGAACCAATTATCATATTTTTACTGGCAAATGAGGTTCCCATAGTGTAGATGCTTGCCCCGAGCTCTCATACTCTGATGGTGCATTGTCTTTGAGTTGTGCGCCTTTTGGCGTCATCTGGTCCAACCCATATGAGACTAGGCTCTAAGGAAAGCTGTCTCGGGTGTGGATCAATCAACTTTAAGGACAGTGCACATTATCAGAGTTATGTTCTTTTGTTTGTATTATGACTGCAGGTATTGCGGTCTATGCAAACATGACTCCTTGTAAAAAAAGGTGTCAGTTTTGTTGCCAGATAGAAGGGTAAAGAACCAATTATCAAGGGTGATTTAGTTTTTATTTAGTTTCAGAGACAGTGATGTGTGGAGACTTTCATCATCGATTTGCTTCATGCGTCTGGTGCCCTTTTGTCCAAGTACAGTACATACATTTTTGCACAGTGTTATGAACAGAAAAATGTCTCGCGATGAAATAGAAATGGAGTTAACGTGGTGATGGTGGCCTACATTCAGTTTTTTTGCTCTCACGCTGTGGAATGTTTTTGTTTCCAGATTGTGTTTTTTTTCACCCGAAATACACAGTACTCACATCCATTCTATCTCTTATGCTGCACAAAATAAATAGTAATCGTACAAAACAATAATAAATCCAAACAAATAATAACAGTGTACCGTGGCTTGTTGAACCACTTAGATTTTCTCAGACATTTCCCACAAATGTGAAAATATTTGCGTAGAATGTTTGATCAATGATCATTTTGTTGCATGCTGGTGGTTTCATCGTAAGTGGTCCATCAAGCCCTGTTTATTATAACCCCACGTAGTATAAGCTTTGTTTTTAATGGGAAAGATTTTTAAACATAATAGGAATGACAATTTATTAACACGGGATTTGTTGAAAAATTATAGAAATGGCCAACGTTCTGTCCAATAAGATTGAAGGTATCTGTAGCACTGATTACATATCATATTCTAACTTTTATTCGAGTCTGATTGCGTGTGTGAATGTCGCCAGTTGTTGCTTAATCCTCTGCAAAGTCAAATTAATAAAAATTCCATTGCCTGACGGAGCTGCGCCACCAACACCTCGCATGTCACCCGCTCACACGACTCGCCATGGTTTCTTCCACGCAGGAATCACCTGGGCCCTCGTGTACAGGACAGAGAAGTACAAGAAGCTAAAAGCAGAGGTGGAGAAACAAAGTAAAAAATGTGAGTAACGACCATACGTACACTGGCAGCCATGCATCAGTTTACACACTGGGGGCATTGTGGTGTAATGACAATTACACTACAAGGAGCATAAACGATCGCGCAAACTCTGGTAATCCATGTAATGGATTTTGACGAGCCATCAGATGCACTTTTGCGGCTGTCTGGATTGCTTTTCCTACCGATGTTAGGAAGCCACTGGAGCTATGATCTTTTAAATCTAGATTGAAAACTAATTTCTTTATAACTGCTTTTTGTGTTTAGTTTGTTGTCCTTCCCTGCATCTCTGATTAGTGTGGTTTGCTACGTATAGGGCGAAATAAGTTCAACATAATTCTAAAGAACATGTTTAAAGTAGGACATTATAGTGTTAGTGTCTTCATAACATTAGAGAATTGGCCACAAGTTGGCTATGATTATGCATTGCAATCGTAACGCCCTGACTGCAAAAACTTGGCAGGAGCTTACTGAAAGCGAGTCATGAAACTTTGTGAGGCTTTTCTGGATTAACAGGCATAATAATAATGATGATGAATATAAAATGACTGTCTACCGTTAAATATTCATTTGGCAAAGTTGTGCACCCCAGTATATAGAGCTGGAGGTATTTTTAAGCCAACACTGTTACAATACAATTTAAATTGAGATGTGACCACATCCCAAGATGCTGTACATGAAGTAAGGCATGTGCATTAGGAGATCGTAGGCAAGAAGGGAAATGTTATTTTAATGCAGAGACTAAAAGTTAGTGAGGGAAAAGTAGGTGGGAGAATAACATTTTTAGTACTGAATAAATCGCTATTGTAAGCATCACATTGTGGTGGTGATGGTTATTTGTTTAAATGCCTGTGAGTTTTGATTAATTATCTGCACCCCGCCACCCCATGACAACGATTGTACTTTGTTCCATTTTTTTTTGTCAGTGGAGAAGCGGAAAGAGACGATAACGGAGTCAGCGGGAAAACAGCAGAAGAAGAAAATTGGTGCGTATGACAACTTGCGTCTCGAGCACCAATCGGAGAGCTCCACTGGGCGGCCTGGCAGCCACTCACGAGGGTTACTGATTAGATAATTATTATAAACCACTCGCACAGTGCGAAGTACTTAGGCCCTTTGTCAGGCCACTGCTGGTTGGAAGACCTTTTCACGCCATTCTTGGAGGTCATGGCGGTTGTTTGACCTAACATTTATTTTCCAAAATTGTCATTTTTTTTATTTTAACAAAGATCCATGTCGACATAAAATTTACTGATTGAGTAAGGAAAAGTAGCTTTTGTTAAAATTTAATTAGATTTTTCTACACTTGAACAATGTGGCTGAGTTGGGTTTTTTTGACCTACTAGGTTCCTGGATATTTGTTATAAAAGCGGCATGGAGATGCAGTACACCAAATGTAATTTATCTAATCTCTGGAGGAGTACCATCTCATGTTAGCATAGCCATGTATTTATTCACTAATGTTTGCCTTAAGTGAAGTCAATTTTAATTTTACTTAAATTGGAGGTGGCTAAAAACGGGGCGGGCACTTTTCTTACACAAAGTGCCTAACATTTGGCTTTGAAAACAATAGACAAACCAAATGAGCTACAATAAACATTTCCCTCTGTACATGCCAAGCCTAATCTGTATTTTAAAATGTCGGTCCAGTGCTTTTTGTCTGTGGGTTCCTTTTTCACATCCATGCACACGTAGTTGTCTCTCTGTGTGTGCTAACATGTGACCCATATAAACGCGACACTGGTCAGTACTTCCAAGAACATCTGAATGCTGCTCTATAAACAGCTGTTCATTCACCCTGGGTGCGTTGTACAGAAAGAGAAGAAGAGAAACTCAAGAACAACAATCGGGATCTTTCCATGGTAATCCATTGGCCTGATTAATCTCCGGCCGCATTGCACGATGTTCATTTCTCTTTTTGAAACCGTGAAGTTGACATTTTTTAGGGCGTCCAAGGGAAAACGTAAGCGTGCAAGTGTCCACACAGAATGCAACTCGTGTGAAAGCTGGCTCGGGCCTTGTTTGGTATATTGTAAATACAAAACATAGTGCAGTCTGTTCTCCTATAACGCGTTTCTGAAGAACACCGCGGAATAATAAATCATATATAACATAGGGTAAAGCACAATCCGCAATAACACTTGAGGTGCATACGCAGGCTGAACAAAGACTGAGGTGCGTGTGCAGCATCCAACAGCAATCCCGCCTTGTGTGACGCTACGCCGAGGCATCCGTAGAACCGCTTATTCCTACTTGCGCGGCATAGTTCTGTTCACTCGATCGTATTATATCCAATTTGCATCCTCATAAAAGTGCTTTCGAATACATTCATCACGTTATGTCCAATTCGTGTTATGAAAACACGCGTTATAGGATAACAGACTCTATTTTTAGCGCAACATTACTAGCTGCCACACTGCAGACTATCAAACAGGCCTAAGGTGCTTACTTAAGGGAAATGCCGCTGCGGTGGCTTCAGTACATTTTAAGCTTAATGTCTTGATACTCGCATAAACATTTTAAAAGTTCGCAAAGACACATTTTTTAATCGATTAAACGTCGCAACTGTGAGCGCAAAAAGGTTCTAGAAATCGACGGTTTTAAATTCAAGCGGTGAGAATATTTTTAGCGGCTGTGATGAACACTGCAAAGCGGCTCAAAGCTGGCGTAACGTGAAGGCGTTTGCCCCCCCCTGCAGGTTCGCATGAAGTCCATGCTCGCCATTGGATTCTGCTTCACAGCGCTCATGGGCATGTTCAACTCCATGTAAGTGGTTTTGAGTTACTCAAGCTTCTATAAATATCAGCAGGCCCACCCTGCCAATGAGACTCAAAGTTGAAATCGGTCCCAAAGCTTGCCAGTGTCGTGGGTTCACAGGCGACAGAGACGGTGTAGTCGAGGCACACTATTTATTATAACTTTACACTCGGCACAGGGCAACGTATACAACACGTGAAGGGGTAACGGCCCCTTCAGCCGTACTGGACTGGGATACACCCCTAGAGCTATCTGCCCAACTGGTCTGCTCCCAGGTCCTCCGCGAAGGGTGCTAGGGGAGGCTATCTGACCCGGCACAGGTCACGACACCCAGCCAGACAGACAGAGCCGGCTCTCAGAAGAACATCGACTCTGAGGCTCTGGGGCCGCGCCACTGGCTTGCCCTGCTCGGTCCTGAGAAGGACGGCGAGTCAGAGGAGTTCCAGGGCCTATATGCCGGTCTTCAGTCTTCACTGGTTAGCTTCCCAACACTGAACCACGAGCCCTCTCGCTTCCCTGCCTTTTATACCAATTTGCCACCGAGGGGTGGGGCTGTGTGGGATCCCAGCATCCCCCCACAGCCCCCCAGGATGTTAACCGTTTGCGGACGTGGATGTGGACACCCCTGTGTTTGTCAGTTTCCCTCCCGTCACACCCCTACACCAGTTTAAACAAATGCACATGCACGGCACTTTCATCAATCCACTGCGTGCCGTGCGGGTCGTGAGGGCTGTTTGACCACACTTCACCACTCCGGTCAGTGAAGGTTGGGGGAGGAAAATAACAAAGACGTCGGAGCATTAACGAATTTTTGCTGCACTGCTGCCCACTACGTAGCTCTGCCGCCCTATGACCAAAACCTTTTTGTTTCAGGTGGTCTCTCATCCACGCACAATGCAGGCTCAACTCTGCTTAGCTTATTATAATTTTCAAGATTATGTGCATTTTGGCTGATTTGGCCACAGGCATTTAAAACAAAATGCTGCTAAAAAACTTTGGTCCAGATGCCAAAAACGCAGATGGAACTATTTTTTTGTATTTTATGGCATCGGATACCCTTGTATTATTTATTATTTCATCTTTTAACTTACTTTTATTTGTAATTGAACATGGGATAATCCCAAAGATTGCATCATAAGTTTCCATGCTCAAAGAAATGGCTGAGTGGAACTCTTCATTAAATTAACACTTGCTGACATCAAGGAGTATGGGGTAGAGAGGCGAGGCTTTCCTATTCAAAAGTTGTAAATACATATCAGGGCACTGAGATATGAAGGTCTGTATACTAAAAAAGGTAAGGGTGTGTTTCACTTGTTGGCTATACTGAGAAGGAGCGGTCTGCCAGGCTTATAGGGCTCCTCACCAAAGTGTGAATCTGTATGTGTGTTGAACTTCTTTCGCACCGTACGTAGCCAACCATGCTATTCTCACCTACAGGCCTTAGCAGTTTTGCCCTGTCGTTTTTATGATAATTGTTTTTTTACCCTTTTATCTGGCAACAAAACTGACACCTTTTTTACGAGGAGTCATTTTTGCATAGACCACAATACCTGCAGTCATAATGCAAACAAAAAACATAACTGATAATGTGCACTGTCCTTGAAGTTGATTGGTCCACACCCGAGACAGCTTTCCTTAGAGCCTAGTCTCACATGGGTTGGACCAGATGACGCCAAAAGGCACACAACTCAAAGACAATGCACCATCAGAGTATGAGAGCTCGTTTTTAGTTTCGTAGAAAATTGACATGTATTTCAATTGCAGCTATGGTGGTTGGAGGCCCTTTGTGTCTTTCACATGTGCGTGTGTGTGACCGCAGCTTTGTGGAGAGCGGTAGTGTACTGGTTAGCGTGCAGCGTTACGAGCCCAGCAACACAAATTCGATTCCTGCTCACGGCCAACACCAGTGACGATTTTCTGAACCGGTCCTGGGCCTCCCCTAGATCGACTCAGCCTCAAATGAGTACCTGGTGCAATGTGTAAACATTGCTACTTGGGGGACAAAGGTGGCCGGCCGGGTGTGGTGCTGGCCAACCACCCCCTCATGTGCCGTGCTGGCCCCCATAGGTACTCGCTTTAACAGCGCTTGCCCCAGCAGTCTGTTACAGTCTAAAGGGGGGATCTTTGTCTTTGTTTGAGCGCAGCTTTGAGGGCCGCGTCGTGGCCAAGCTCCCGTTCGTGCCATTCTCGTGGCTACAGGGACTCTCCCACCGAAACCTCTTGGGAGAGGACTACACGGACTGCTCTTTCATCTTCCTCTACATCCTCTGCACCATGTCCATCCGCCAGGTTCATATAATGTACCCACCCTCACCCTGCACGTGTTGGTGTGAATGCCTCTCCACTTTTCGTGTATCTGTTCACACCTTTGAAGGTTTTAAAACTATTATTTTTTTAAATCAGGCTGATGTAAGTTGTATATTTGGAGGTTTTGAAGGATGAGATTACAAGATCTGAAAACTAAAATTGCATCTTTTTGAGTCCTCCAAAATTATAGGAGTAAACATTTTGGACTTTAACTGATACCCCGTGAAAGTTTGCACTTTGAGGCTTTCAAGGGTGCTGAATCCACGTGTGGCGTCAGATTTTAAAAAACGATATTAACCCGCAATTTTTTACAAGCCCCCCCCCCACCCATTATTATTATTTTGAAACATTTTCAAGAATTATATTTTTCAGATATTTTCGGAAGGGAGTCACCAAAATCAAATGGAGACACGAGAAAGCGGACAAAGTTTACCAGTTACTCGTACCTGTTACCTGTACATTGTATTCCTTAGCCCAAATGTGCCTCTTGGTTGAATTAAATTGTGTAGTGACCCCCCCAACCAGAGCTTCAGCCCTCAAAGCGCTCTCATTTTTTTCAATGTGGACTGCGGTCGTGTGGGAAGGAGAGAGCAGCACCACTCTCCTAACGAGTCACTGGGACAGACCCCACATTATCCTCTTTGCCGTTATTAGAATCTGGTAATGCGCTACGTCATTCACTTCATTCTGGCTTATTACTGGAGGGGAGGCCTTCCATTTAAAATAACGTTGCATCATATTACACCTACGCTGTGTTTACATGATGATGTTTGAGACGTTCCTCAGCTCGGGGTACTTTTTTCTTCGTGTAAGTTGAGTAACTTATACTTTTCCAAATTTAATTGTTTCTCGTTTTTATAAGAAGCAATTAATTTTGATGAGAAGCAATTCGTGGACCTTGACTCATGCGCTGCTTTCACCTCGGCGTCTCCACAACAGCTGCAGGTGGAATTGGTCACCTGTAGCTCCGTTTGCAACAATATAAAAGACATTCGTTTTGCCATTGGGGGCCGTCCATAAATGACGTCACGCAATTTTGGACGATTTTTGACCCCCCCCCCCTCATCACACGGCATCACAAAGTCAGACCCCCCCTCAAATATGATGTCACAAAGCTCTGCCCCCCACCCCCAAAACCATATTTCCATTTTGAAAATAAAACATGCTTCAAATCGCTTTAAACTATTCTCATTGTAGTGCGTATCTAATGTGGCGCTGCACTCTGATGTTGTAGGAGTGTTGTTATAACAATTAGTGTTGTTATAACAATTCTATTTTTATTTAAAGCTGCGCATTTTTACGTGACGTCACATTTCTCAACCCCCCCCCCCCCAGACACAAATGTCTGACCCCTCCCCTGGTGCGTGACGTCATTTATAGACGGCCCCATGCACGATTAGGGAATGGTATCGCAGCATGACACTCGTGGCTCTAAACATTTGTTGAATGCAGTCCCCCATGCAAATGGCATCAGAATGAAACATTCGTACGGGGAAGTTTTTTTGGTGTATTAAAATAAAAGTTGCCACACTTGCCATGTAATTCGAGTCCCTTCCTGTTTCCCGAAACGGACCGGTTCTCCTTGACAGCCCGTTCGTTGGTGTTGGTGGACAGTGGTTGACCAGTGAAGTAGTGCTCAACTGTTCACATTGACCAGCCGGGTGAAGTTTAGTGAAACGCCCGAAATGGTTAAAAAGCATTGGAAGGTCTTCATTCAGTAGTGGATTGACTAAGGGCTCAATTATTTATCATGCAAAGACATTGCCTGTTTCTGTTTGGTTCATCCACTGTGTTTGTGTGCACTCTACTTGTATACACAAGGTGGCAGTATTGCATGGATATTCAGATAATGAATATACGCCTTTCTATTTCATTTGCCAGTACAGTAAAACCTTGGATTGAGAGCATAATTCGTACCAGAAACGTGTTTGTAATCCAAAGCACTCGTATATCAGTTGTGATCACGTGACGCTCGGCAGACAAAGCGTATACGTACTCCTCGTACTGCAATACCTCGCTCGTTATTCAAATTAATATTTATTTTAAAAATTTGCTCGTCTTGCAAAACACTCGCAGACCAAGTTACTCGCAATCCAAGGTTTTACTGTATTGTTAATTTGAAAGAGTTTTGGCTAATAATGATGATGATGATGGGGGGGGGGGGTAATGCTTGCACTTCTCACCGCCAGAACATCCAGAAGCTGTTGGGACTGGCTCCTTCGCGTGCTGCCACCAAGCAAGCTGGAGGATTCCTGGGACCACCTCCTCAGGCTGGGAAATTTTCGTGAAAGTCATGCCTGCATTTACGAGGACTGCAAGAGCTTCCTAATGGTGTTGTGAAGGAAAATACAAACTCTTCAAGACACGTGTACAGCAGTGGAAACTTGACATCACGCAACTGGGAAAGTCACCTGCACGTGACGTCCATCCTAAATTGTAGGGTGAAAGTTAGCCACTACAGAGATGTATCAGAAGGATCTAGACAGTTGTGTAAAATAATAATAACTTAATTGCTGGGTTTGTATGCTGCATTGTGAAGTTTAAGTAAAATCTTGAGCACCTTCAAATCAACATCATATGCCCAGGTATCTCTAACTTACACAACTATACATAATGCTCTCTTAGACTGATCCCCAATTACACGATTTATATACACGATTGAATAATTCACGAACATGACCAGATTTCGATTTAAAGCTTTCGTGACTGCAGGGATTCATCTTCTTGGTTCTTTCGGTAAAGTCACGTAGAAGGGAAGTAATAAAATAATAAAAATAAAACATAATAAAACAATTCTCACGACGTTTCGGCCACAACGCAAGCAGCCATCCTCAGGCGAAGAGGATGGCTGCTTGCGTTGTGGCCGAAACGTCGTGAGAATTGTTTTATTATGTTTTATTTTTATTATTTTATTACTTCCCTTCTACGTGACTTTACCGAAAGAACCAAGAAGATGAACATGACCAGATTTAGATATTTCGAGCAAAAAAGTGGATGTACTCAAACCAAACTTAAAATGTTTCCCCTTTCTGAAAAAATAGATAAGTACATTGAATTCTATTTAAATGTGAAATTAGTTCATTAACATTTCTGATTTGTTTTCCCAAACCTCTGAAACAATGGGGGTTTCCCTTAAATGCTGCATTATGTAATTTTGTACTTTATAAAGTTCGTAACGTTCGTCACATCCGAATAATTGTTATGTATGGCAGACCGCAAAATAAACATCTTACATTTTTACTCTATAGTGAATTTTGCAATGTTTAATACAAGCGTGCTTTTTTATAAACACAACGGTTGTCTAGAGGTTAAAAACGAGCTTCTCGAAACACTAAACCTTTAAAAATGTGATTTGACGTAAAAAAAAACGTGGTTGTTGCTTGTCTTTTTTTGTGAAGAGTCGAGACAGTGTAGTGTGGGAAGTGGTAATGTAGTCGTTACCGCGATGCACTGTTCGACGACCCGAATTCCATTTCCTCTCATGGCCACCAAAAACTGACGATTATCTGAACCATTACCTGGTGCCATGTGTAAAAATCGCCACGAGGAAGACAAAGGCGGCCGACCGAGAGCGTGCAACTGGCCACACCCACCCGTCATGCGCCGTGCCAAACTTAGAGGTGGGATTTTTGTCTTTGCTGTGGACAGGGGTGGATCAGTGCCGTAGTGGTTAACGCACTGCGGAAATAACTTCGGAGTTTGATTCCCGGTCATGGCTAACATCGGTAATATCTGTACCGATCCTCCCCTTCCCTTCATCCAGTACGAATCGGTATGGTCAAACAACCCCATTCCTGACATGGAATCATGAGGCTTTCAGTAGTGGACTCACAGGTATCTTGTTTTTAACAGGAGGTGTTAGAGCTCTAGGACATTTATGCAATAATGTTAACGTTCCGATTTAAAGCTTTCGTGACTGCAGGGATTCATCTTCTTGGTTCTTTCGGTAAAGTCACGTAGAAGGGAAGTAATATAATAATAATAAAATAATTATCACGACGTTTCGGCCACAACGCAAGCTGCTTGCGTTGTGGCCAAAACGTCGTGAGAATTATTTTTCTTGGTTCTTTCGGTAAAGTCACGTAGAAGGGAAGTAATAAAATAATAAAAATAAAACAAGCTGCTTGCGTTGTGGCCGAAACGTCGTGAGAATTATTTTATTATTTTATTACTTCCCTTCTACGTGACTTTACCGAAAGAACCAAGAAAATGTTAACGTTCTGCAGGCAGCACGCACAGCATGGAGCCTGTTTGATCCCAGTCCAACCGAGACATCTAAGAAAGCATTTTACCAAGTAAGGCCCACAGCTATGTAGCTCTTTTCCAGAAGCACCCTGGCCAAAATGATAGTCCAAATGAAGTGGCTTATGTGGAAATTGATAGCAGCCAAATACTCTCAACAAATGTGGAGGGAAACCCCGGAGAAAAAGCCACACGCCCACTGGCAGAACATGCAAACTCCAAATATACAGCAGGCGTGTAAGGGTCGGGATCGAACCCACGACCAATTTAGCAGCCGGCCCACCGCGGCGCCATATCAAAGCCACCACAGCCACCCGTCAACTCCTGCGACAACCGCTCATCGGAGACATCGACCGTGAAGCAAAGAGGCTTGGGCAGGACACGTCAATAGGGGTCACCAGTGGCAGAATGACCACTGTAGGCACAGAACGATGGAATCACAGGACCTTAAGACGCTCATAGCTCAGTGAGCCTTAGCTGGTAAGATAAAAAAGACGCGCCTTTTGGCGTCCTCTGGCCGAGCACCAATTGGGTCGAGGCTCAAAAGAAAGCCGTCCCTGGTGTGGACCAATCAGTTTCAAGGACAATGCCAATATTTTATCACTAGCAGTAGTACCCGGCGTTGCCCGGGTGAAAAATATATTTCTTAATAACCTTACATATATATACACCCTCACCATTCACCCTCACCACTCTCCCTCACCACTCTCCCTCACCACTCTCCCTCACCACTCTCCCTCACCACTCATCCTCACCAATCACACCCTCACCAATCACCACTCACCACTCACCCTCAACACTCACCCTCAACACTCACCCTCACCACTCACCCTCACCACTCAACCTCCCCTCACCACTCACTAATCACCACTCACAATCGCCACTCACAACCGCCCTCACCATTATATTTTTGCCCCAGTCAACGCCGGATATTTCCCATTCGTAGCAGTTTATATCAACTCTATAAGCAACTTATATTAAACAGGAAGCGCGATCCTAAAGTACTTTACAACCTTCGATTAGTCCTTTGTGCGATTCAAAGAATCGATTCCTGGCATGTTGGGGGTTTACATTTTGAATGATAGAGTTTCATTTTCATTGTTCTTTTTTTGTCATTTTTTCAGGAGTTTTTAATTACATTTTTGCCCCGGTCAACGCCGGATATTTCCCGTTCGTAGCAGTTTATATCGACTTTAACCAACTTATAGTAAACGGGAATCGTCCGAATCTAAAGGAATCTACAACCTTCGATTCCTTTGCGCGATTCA
Source organism: Lampetra fluviatilis (assembly GCF_964198595.1). Taxonomy (NCBI): domain Eukaryota; kingdom Metazoa; phylum Chordata; class Hyperoartia; order Petromyzontiformes; family Petromyzontidae; genus Lampetra; species Lampetra fluviatilis. The sequence goes on along the minus strand of NC_136294.1, from coordinate 7,853,466 downwards.
GAGAATCGATTCTTGGCGCGTCGGGTTTAAAAGTAATTACACAGTTGTTTTTTCATTGGTATGTAATGTTTGAAAGTTTTCATAAGATTTTAAATGTATTTTCCCCCCGGGCAACGCTGGGTATATCGAATTTATACCACAAAGTCGTCGCTTGACACGGGTGGGATGTCGAGGCCTAGTACCGTGCAGAGCCTCCGGCCTCGCCTAGATTGCCCACCCGGCTGAGGCTGGGTACCGGGGCCGTTACCCCCCCCCCCCCCCGCGCTACAATAATACTGTGTAATCGCTATAATTGTATTATCTACCGACCCTATAATAGTAATTGCACACATTGTGGTGGGGGGGGAGTGAAGAGGACGTGAAACTTTGATGAATTTACCTCAGAGTCGCGTGGTGGGTGTCGAGGCCTAGTACCGTGCAGAGCCTCCGGCCTCGCCTAAATTGCCCACCCGGCTGAGGCTGGGTACGGGTGCCGTCCCCCCCCCCCCCCGCGCTACAATAATAGTGTGTAATCGCTATAATTTTATTATCTACCGACCCTATAATAGTAATTGCACACATTGGGGTGGGAGGGGAGTGAAGAGGACGTGAAACTTTGATGAATTTACCTCAGAGTCGCGTGTTAATGCGTGCGCATATTTTTAACGGGAATTAAAAATGGCGTGCACCCGGCAGCGAATGCGTCGCTACCCGTTGCCAAGGTCAACCGCCGTCCAATGAAACTGCGTATGGTCCGGCGACACACAGACACACACACAGACAGACAGACAGATTTGCGATTTTATATATATAGACTAGCAGAAGTACCCGGAGTTGCCCGGGTGAATATTTATATTTCTTAATAACCTAACATATATACACAGATGGCTTGCTACCCCTGCCCCCCCCCCCCCCCCAGCCACGATCTCCTCGGCCGCTGTGCAGTAATATCTACGGCCTATAGTGGTAGCATCTAGCAAATGTATAGTAGTAATCACTGCAAGCATCGGGGTGGGGGGTACATCATGCAGTGAAGAATTTACCTGAGCGTTTAGTGTATTTTTAAAGCATTTTTAACGCAAAATAAAATGTTCCCCTCACTACCAACTATTAGTCTTTTATCAACGGGACACTTTTTTACTGATTGGCCGTGTCGGGTGGTGGAGGGTTACAACACATTAATAAATAAGGCGATCTAAACCCAATAACGTTGCTTATGAATAATGGTCGCGTAAGCCTACGTGTTACAAATTGACTAACTTTACTTAATAACCAGGCTACAGTCTACATTATAGACTGCCAGTACACCCACCCAGCTTAATAACCAGGCTACAGTCTACATTATAGACTGGCAGTACACTCACCCAATTTAATAAGCAGGCTACAGTCTACATTATAGACTGGCAGTACGCTCACCCAGCTTAATGACTATTTGTACAGTCAACATTTAAAGAATCGATTCTTGACGCGTCGGGTTTAAAAGTAATTACAGTTGTTTTTTCATTGGTATGTAATGTTTGAAAGTTTTCATAAGATTTTAAATGTATTTTCCCCCCGGGCAACGCTGGGTATATCGAGTTTATACCACAAAGTCGTCGCTTGACACGGGTGGGGGTGTCGAGGCCTAGTACCGTGCAGAGCCTCCGGCCTCGCCTAGATTGCCCACCCGGCTGAGGCTGGGTACCGGGGCCGTTACCCCCCCCCCCCCCCCCCCCGTGCTACAATAATACTGTGTAATCGCTATAATTGTATTATCTACCGACCCTATAATAGTAATTGCACACATTGTGGTGGGGGGGGAATGAAGACGTGAAACTTTGATGAATTTACCTCAGAGTCGCGTGGTGGGTGTCGAGGCCTAGTGCCGTGCAGAGCCTCCGGCCTCGCCTAAATTGCCCACCCGGCTGAGGCTGGGTACGGGTGCCGTTCCCCCCCCCCCCCCCCCCGCGCTACAATAATACTGTGTAATCGCTATAATTTTATTATCTACCGACCCTATAATAGTAATTGCACACATTGGGGTGGGAGGGGAGTGAAGAGGACGTGAAACTTTGATGAATTTACCTCAGAGTCGCGTGTTAATGCGTGCGCATATTTTTAACGGGAATTAAAAATGGCGTCCACCCCGCAGCGAATGCGTCGCTACCCGTTGCCAGGGGCAACCGCCGTCCAATGAAACTGCGAATGGTCCGGCGACACACAGACACACACACAGACAGACAGACAGATTTGCGATTTTATATATATAGATAGTGTGTTTTTTGTTTGCATTTTGACTGCAAGCATTGTGGTTAATGCAGACATGGATCCTTGTAAGAAGTTTTCAGTTTTGTTGCCAGAAAAAAGGGGAAAACCCCTATTATTAAGATAAAAAGTTTAATTCTAGATTTGAAGCTTTCGTGACTGCAATGATTCATATTCTCAGGTTTTTTCGGTAAAGTCACGTAGGTAAAACATTAAAAGTAATGAAAGTAAAATAAAACAAAACAAAAATAAAATTCACAACGTTTCGGAGGCAACACAAGTCTCCGTCATCAGGTGGGACCGTCACAGCCAAATAAGCTGCATCAAGTGAAGCAATGATTCAAGATGTAATCCCTTATAAGCAAGTTGAAGGGGGGGAGGAGAGGGGGGGGGGAGTTCATCAGAATGTGGTGGCCAGTGTTGGCGTGCGCAGCAGCCGCGTCCAAGCCGTCGCCAAATTTTTTGTTGGCTCCCTCCCCCTCCCACCCCCCTCCCTCCCGATACGTTTCCATTCATTGGCCACCACATTCTGATGAACTCCCCCCCCCCCCTCTCCTCCCCCCCTTCAACTTGCTTATAAGGGATTACATCTTGAATCATTGCTTCACTTGATGCAGCTAATCTGGCTGTGACGGTCCCACCTGATGACGGAGACTTGTGTTGCCTCCGAAACGTCGTGAATTTTATTTTTGTTTTGTTTTATTTTACTTTCATTACTTTTAATGTTTTACCTACGTGACTTTACCGAAAAAACCTGAGAATATAAAAAGTTTAGTTTTATTAGTATATATTTGTACGTGATTTTTTTACCTTTACTATACTTTGCACTCCTGTCGTGTAACTGTATTGTTGTTGTAACGTTCTGACCTGCCCCTACTGGACATCTGTTAAAAAGAGATTTATAGCTCATCGGAATCCTCCAGTATAGATATTTTGACAAGGGATGGGGCACCATGAGGAGGCCTTCATCCCGCAGTGATGACTCTCAGATCTCACTCTCCACAAGGATGCACACGATTATGTTGTGTTATGTTTTGCGTATACCTTTTGCGTACAACTAATAATAATGTGCACGTAGTAGGCCATGCATAAACAAGTATAACCCGTAAAAACAAAGTTTTTCACTATAAATCCTTTATATGCGTGGCGGCTAGAGTCCTCTCGTCCGCTGGCTTGAGATGGCTGCCACCTATGGATCAGATGATTGCATTGCACCATTGAGCAATTGGTAATTAAATATAATATTTTTGTCCTAAAAAGTGTAACATTTTGGAAAAATTGTTTCACGAACATTAATTGTCACGCACAACGAGTCTGTGTGCAAAATGTCAGCTCGATTGGATCACGGGAAGTGGGTTAAAAAACGACCGAAAGATTTGCACGGTCGTAAGCAAGCAAGCGAACTTAATATAAAGGTTTTAAAAATGACAAATGTTGAACAATGAAGTGGGTGGCAACATGAGGGCCAGACAGGCACAAAGCTAATTGGAATACTGTATACCTTTTTTCATGTATTTCACGATATTATTACAATTAAAAACTTTTTTTTTTTATCAGGTAAGGCCCACTGAGCTATCCAGCGCGTTTTCAGAAGCGACCTGGCCACAAATGAAAGCCCAACGAAGTGGCTTATCACGTGGAAATATAAAGCAACCAAATACTCTAAATGTGGAGAGAAAAACCGGAGGACCCGGAGAAAAATCCACGCGACCACGGAGAAAGACACGCAAACTCCAAATATACAGCAGGCGTCAGGGTCGGGATCGAACCACGGCCTCCTGTACACCAGGCGAAATAATTTAAATCTCATCTTCAGATATCCCTCACGGTCCTGCAAGGCGTGGGGAGACCCTCAGCCAGCAGCAGATAGCCACACGAGTCGTGCATGTACATGCCCTACGACAACAACACGCAACTGAAACTTCTAAATCATGTGAGGCCATCTGCTGTGAAGGGACACTCAAGAAGAGCCTGTGTGCCATTAGTCACCAGAGTTGCTCACTCTGCCAAAGCTTTAATATACAGTGCAAAACCTCCACGTGTATTTACAGTGTAGTATCACATGCTATATCGTCTATACGCCTCTACAAATTAAATATGAGTGCAGTCAATAATTCAGATGTTACGGTAACACAGTCGGAATGAGACACCGCAAATCCAACCACGATGCGATTTGCGCAAATCCGACCGACAACTTTTCATGGCAATGGGCCACCCAGCACCGAGTTGCAGTGTCGCGATGATGAGGTTCAGACACGAGACTGCTTGGGATGGATGGAGATCGAGCCACGGAATCTGTCGATCTGTCCAGGTGCACACACACACGCCGATATGTGTCCTCTCTCTGTGTGTCCTTGTGATGTCTGTCTGCTTGTATGTCTGTCTATAGTTTTCTAGTTAGATTTTTGTTGCTCTTTCTTTTATACCTGATGATGATTGCTTGTGTTGCAATCGAAACGTCGTAATATGCAATTATTTAATTTATTATTTTATCTTTAGACGTGACTTAACCGAAAGAACCAAAGAAGAAGAATGAATCCAGAGTTTCTCTCCTTCACCGCGTGGTGGCAGTATGATCCAAGAAAACAATTAACGCATTGGCTGGCGTGTAAAAAAAAAACCCAGTTTGTGTGGCCTGGAAGATGAAGATCGAACGCGTTGGGCGTGTTATTCTTGAGCCCGTGTGGTTGACGTCAGGCTATATAGAGAGAGGTCGCTTGTCTGAGAAGGGCTCGGATGCACAGCCGTGTTCGGGGCGACCCATGTGCGTGGCAGCATCAGCAGCATCAGCAGCAGCATCACCCGCAGAGGAGACTTTTTGTTTGTCGTTGCTTGTAAAATCGAGCCCATTTTTACGAGCTTTCGGTAGCCTCGCACGCCGGGAGGAAGGTGGGAGTGGTGGTGGTGGTGGCCGGGCTCTTTTCTCCTCTGTCTAAGGCAGCGTCACAACAAAAGGGGCGAGAGAAAATCAGGCGCTCGCCAGCCCCAGGCTGTCCTGGGAACCCAGCGTGGCACGGACGTGGACGCGTGACGAGAGGCGGGCAAGGTTGCTGTGAAAGACAACGGCGACGTTTCTCACGGATTGCTCGGTCGATGTGGTCGTTCGTGATTTCTCTCCGTGACCGCGTTGTTTTTATGCGGATCGGCTGAGCCGGAGAGGTTTGGACTTTAATCCGGTGCCCGAAGTCACCTGCCCAGCCTACCTGCTGCACGCCTTGCGCCCTAACACCCGAGGATGGACATCAAGACGGCAGCTGCGGCTCAAGGCGGTGCTGCTGCTGCTTCTGCTGCTGCTGCTACTACTGCTGGTGCTGGAGGAGCAAGTGGCGATGGCAGTCATCGTCCATCTGCTACTGATGCCGGTAATGGTCCTGGAGCGAGTGCTGCGAGCAGAGAACTTGGTGGTGGAGGTCGCCCTTCTCGTGCCAGTGCTGCTGTTAGTGTTGTCGGTGGAAGTGGAGGAGCTGTAACAAGTGGTGGTGGTGGTGGTGGTGGAGGTCTCCCAGCCCTTGTTCGTGTTGGTGTTGTTCCTCTTGCTGCTGGATCTCCTGGTGGAGCCCTTGGTGGTGGAAGTCGACCAACTCTTTCTCTTGCTGGTGCTGTTTCTCCTGTTGGTGGAGCACCTGGTGGTGGAGGTCGATCAACTCTTTCTCTTGCTGGTGCTGTTTCTCCTGGTGGAGCCCTTGGTGGTGGAAGTCGACCAACTCTTTCTCTTGCTCGTGCTGTTTCTCCTGGTGGTGGAGCACTTGGTGGTGGAGGTCGATCAACTCTTTCTCTTGCTCGTGCTGTTTCTCCTGGTGGTGGAGCACTTGGTGGTGGAAGTCGACCAACTCTTTCTCTTGCTGGTGCTGTTTCTCCTGGTGGTGGAGCACCTGGTGGTGGAGGTCGATCAACTCTTTCTCTTGCTGGTGCTGTTTCTCCTGTTGGTGGAGCCCTTGGTGGTGGAGGTCGATCAACTCTTTCTCTTGCTGGTGCTGTTTCTCCTGGTGGTGGAGCACTTGGTGGTGGAGGTCGATCAACTCTTTCTCTTGCTGGTGCTGTTTCTCCTGTTGGTGGAGCACTTGGTGGTGGAGGTCGATCAACTCTTTCTCTTGCTGGTGCTGTTTCTCCTGTTGGTGGAGCACTTGGTGGTGGAGGTCGATCAACTCTTTCTCTTGCTGGTGCTGTTTCTCCTGTTGGTGGAGCACTTGGTGGTGGAAGTCGACCAACTCTTTCTCTTGCTGGTGCTGTTTCTCCTGTTGGTGGAGCACTTGGTGGTGGAGGTCGACCAACTCTTTCTCTTGCTGGTGCTGTTTCTCCTGTTGGTGGAGCACTTGGTGGTGGAGGTCGATCAACTCTTTCTCTTGCTGGTGCTGTTTCTCCTGTTGGTGGAGCACCTGGTGGTGGAGGTCGACCAACTCTTTCTCTCGCTCGTGCTGTTTCTCCTGGTGGTGGTGGAGCACTTGGTGGTGGAGGTCGCCTTATTCTCCCTAACGCACGTGTTGTTTCTGCTGGGGGTGGAGGAGGTGTTACAAGTGGTGGTGGTCGCCCCACTCTTGCTAGTGCTGTTGCAGCTGGTGGTGGTGTTACAAGTGGTGGTGGTGGTGTTGGAGGAGGTCATCCAGCTTTTGCTAGTAGTCTTGCAGCTGGTGGTGGACGAGGTGTTACAAGTGGTGGTGGTGGTGGAGGAGGTCACCCAGCTCTTGCTGGTGCTATTTCCGCTGCTGGTGGAGGGAGTCACCCAGCTGGTGCTGTTTCATCTGGTGCCGGTAGCGGAGCCCTTGGTGGTGGTGGAGGTCACCCAGCGCTTGCTGGTGCCGTCGCTGCCGGTGCAAGTGGAGGAGGTGTCGCAGGTGGAGTTCGCCCTTCTCTTGCTAGCGCTAGCGCTGTTTCTGCTACTGCTGCTGCTGCTGGTGGTGGAGGTGTTACAAGTGGTGGTGGCGGAAGAGGTCACCCGGCTCTTCCAAGTGCTGGTGCTGTTGCAACTGGTGGAAGTGGAGAAGGTGTAACAGGTGGTGGTGGTGGTGGAGGTCGCCGCTCTCTTGCTAGCGCTGGTGTTGTTTCCGCTGCTGGTGGAGGGGGTGATGCAAGTGGTCGTGGTGGGGGAGGAGTTGACCCAGCTCTTGCTAGCGGTGGTGCTGTTGCTGCAGGTGGAAATGGAGTTGGTACAACCAGCAGTCGTAGCTGTGGAGGTCGCTCTACTCCTGCCCGTGCTGGTGCTGTTGCTGCTGCTGGTGCTGGTGGAGGAAGAGCAGGTGGAGCAAGCGGTCGCGGTGGTGATGGTGATGGTCGCCCTGTTGCTCGTAACGCTGGTGGTGCCGGTGGTGCAGGTGACCCTACTGCTGCTCCTGCTGGCGAAAGTGACGTCGGCCCTGCAAGTGCCGCAGCCGCCGCTGCTGCTGCTGCTCCTACTACTGCTGAAGTTGGTGGCGGTGTTGCTGCGGACGGAGCTCACGGTGGACAAAAGCTCACCTGTCCAGCGGCCGAAACCTCCGCTGGATCCACCGCGAAAGCCAAGAGACGGAGCTTCTACCTCGGCGACAGGATGCGCGTCGCGTCCACGGCGAAAAGTGGCCCCGACCACGGCTACGATGTCTGCTTCAACTTCTTGAGGCACGCCTTCGACACCCTCCTGCTCTTCTTTCTCGGGCTCTGCTCCCCCGCGCTTCGGGTCATCCTGGACGTGCTGGGCTTGGGAGGAGGCGTCTTCAAGTATGGCCTCTACGGCATGGCCATCTTCTTGGTGTCCGTGTACGGGCTGTCCTTCGTGTTCACGCTCATGAGGACCTACATCGTGGAGACTTCGATTGTGTTCGCCGTCCTGCAGTGTCTGGTGCTGGCGGTCAGCCTGAGGAACAGCGACTGCTGAGGGCATCTTGAAGATGTCCTCTGTGTGTGTGGGCGGTGTGTGTGCGTGCTTCATTTTCAGCCACCGGTTTATGAGGGATCTTGTCGGTCCTTGACCATCCGTGAAGGCGGCTGATCTCACTTGCGATGATTGATGTCGCAAGTGATTGTGTGTAATATTGGTCGGTGTCGTGGGGGGGGGGGGTGATGACTTCTGTGACAGGACCAGCCAGCAAACCCTTGATGTCCGGAGTTTCCCTTTTCTAGTCATTCGAATGGAAATGTGAGCTTTGCATGCGTACATTTAAACAATCTCCCATCTCGTGTTCGTGCTGTGAATCGGGGATGTAACGTTTATTGTTGTTATTATTATACAGTGATTTTATAAACATACCACCGAGACTCCCCCCCCCCCCCCCAAGATAATATACCGACAAACAATTTTAACCGTCGTCAATATGTGAAACTGCAAGACGTGAAGGAAGACGGGTGGACAATTTAAAAAGTAGACATCAAACATCGGAAAAGCTGTGATTGTTGCGTTTCCGTGGGACATTGTGCAATCACGGTTATTTATAGCGGACTCCGTCATATCTGGATGAATTGAAATCGTCACATTTGCCACGGACTTGAGAAAATATTTGATGACATTTACTGCACAGCATCCTTCGAGGCATGCGTTGGAATGTGTCGTGAAAGGTTGGTTTTCTAAGGGAGTTTGGGAATGAGTGCAGCTGCTGATCTTCATTTAAGTAAGTCCTGTGTAGTGATCAAACCACTCCGGTTCCTTGTGAAAACAGTTTGTTACCGAAGGGAAACAAAGAGGTTTTGTAAAAAAAAAAGTATAAAAAACATCTCGTGAGATATGGGAAACGTACTGCATTCTCTTCCGACCTCGAGTGAGAGCACATTTATTAAATGTGTTAGAAGCTATTGCTGTGATTGTCTTTGCCCTACAGTATTGGATGAGCTTAAATTAGAAATGCATCGGTCGATGTAATCGGGGTGTCGTGTTAGTGAAGTGTTTGCGAGTCAATATAATTCACTGAGTAACGCAATTATGCCTTCTTAATTTGACCACCGCTGCGTAAAATGCGCAGACTATCTGAAAAAATATCCTTTTTGAACTTGGAGGAGACAGAGTTGAAAGAATTTTTAAAAAACTCTAAAAACATTTTTACCAGGTAGGGCCCACTGAGCTATGTAGATTTTTTTCAGAAGCAACCTGGCTATCACAAATAACAGCCCAACGAAGGGGCTTACGTGGAAACTTACAGCAGCCATTTCGTTTAAACGCATGTGTCTAAATGTGGAGGGAAATCCAGAGGACTCGGAGAAGAGTCTATGCGACCACGGAAAGAGAGAGACACGCAAACTCCAAATATACAGGCGTCGGTATCGAACCCACGATCCCCTGTGTACCAGGCGAGGTAGTTAACATCTCGCCACCATGGGACATGGTTGGGAGTCGTTGAGGCGAGAAGGAAAGTGGGAAAACAACTCCAATGTTTTGAAAAGGGAGCTAATTGCACCAACAAATGTCAGTGCAGTATTGGGTTTTACAAATCCTGTGCTAGAATACCTCGTCGTTTTTTTAATGTGACGTTTGTTATGCAAAACAATACTCTTTAGATGGCAGTGTTATCACCGTTGACTTTTCAAGTTGACGATTTGATCGATTAAGCCATGTTTTAGAGATGTCAGCCAATATGTGATGTGCGTGCTTTTGAGTGTGCCAACCCTCTAGTATATTACAGTAATTTGTATCTTATAAGAATGTCGTGTGATGGAAGTAATACATACCTTGGGTACGTTTAACCCCCCTAATTACTTGCGTTGGGGATTGACTTCCGATTACGGAGCATACCACTCTTTTTACCTGTATTCTGTCATCTTAATCTAACCATGTAATGTGTTTTATAGGGTTCAAGACCTATTCTGGGTCATGGTCTATGACCAATTTGCTTACAAGGTACATCAACCCTTACAATACCAATAACCTGAAACCATTTGCATATCTTAATTGTAAGAAGGAACCTTTATGATAGTGTTAAGTTTTGGAGGTAATAGATTTACATTTAGAAGGAACGATTTGAAATACCTGTTATAAGATTAACACGTATTTGGAATGAGTTCCAACTTAAGGATGTAACATAATGTTATTTTTATATATAAATCTACCATATACTGTAATTGCACGGATGGTTAATCAAAGTTTGCACCTACATTTGTTCAAACTCATCGTTGTTTTTTTGTTTCGTGAAATTCACTTTAATTTGTATCGCGAGGACGCAAGGTTACCTGCATCGTCAGGATGAGAAACTTCAACTCTCAGTAGCGGAACGTTCATTGGTGGGCGAACGCTTTGCGGTGTGACGGGAGCGATGGGAAGTTACGTAAACACTATTTCGAGAACAAAAGCATCACCCTCCGCCTTATTTAAAGCAGCGGCAGTGGCGTGAGTGAGGTGGGAGCCACAAGGGAGACCTTCCCTGCCCGCCTGCCCACTCCGTCGTCACGGAAGAAATTCGCGTGACCCTGTGTCTCGCACGCACCCACCCACGCCGTCACGGTGTTCATCCCCGAAACCCTAAACCAATGAGGCCGCCCTTAAGGTGTCCTGCAGCTCCCGTGAAGACCAGCTGTTTCCAAGCGCAGCAAAAGCCACGTCTAAATTGGGAATACAGTGCTGTCGCTTTGGCGTTTTGATCGTTTTGCTGGCTGGATTTCCCGAGTGTGTAACAGTGGTGTATTCTTGTACAGTGTAGTCTGGAAGGTGTTTTTTTTACTACGACTACAATGGAAGCCCTTGCTGTACTCACTCGTGTCTCTTGGTTTTACTGTGGTAACGAGCAGTGTTGAGGCTCAGTGTCAAAAAGTGCAAGCCTTCATTTGAGAGAGAGTCCTCCTGTCTGCGGCATGCTTTCATTGTATCTGAAGCAAGTGCTGTACATAGAATAGCCCCTTTTTAAATTAACGGAAAAATCAACTGGCTTCGTATAAATTACTTGACGAAATAATTAGTGGGTAAACCGAGATTTTAAAAAAGACGTATTCCTCAATGTGGCACGTTATACTTCTCCCTTAAGCATCAAGTTGTGGTGAAGCAGTGGCACAGTGGTTCGTGCACTGCACCACGGATCCCTGCAACCTGAGTTCCATTCCTGGCCAACGGGTGACATCAGTGGTGGGGGTGATGTCTTCAACTGTCCCAGGGCCCGATCCTCACTGTGAACAGTTTTTGGTCAAAGAACCCACCAAACGCATGACACGGTGTGGGGAGGCCTTCATCCAGCAGTGAATTAACAAGGGTCTGGACAACTATCTTCATAACAAGATAATCATGAGCATCATTGTGGCTAATATAAGTAAAAAAAACAATCCATGAGCAGACTATACCTCCGTCAGAAATGTGTCCCTACACATCCCATCGGCGACAGGGCGTACTGGAAGTGCGTCATTTCAGCAGCTTTGGTTGAGGAGGAGGTTTAGTAATTATATGTTTTAATCTCTTGATCTAACGATTGCACCAAACCGGTTTTGTAATTGTGTGAAAAGGGCTAATTATATGACTGTCTACTATGGGTTGTTTAACGTTCAGCCACCTTTGCTATGATATCGGTCAGCTCGGTGCGCATGGCATAGCCATGGCAGAGGTCCCAACCGGGTACCCGATACCCGTACTTTACCCGATACCCGGCTACCCGTACCCGGCCGGGTACGGGTAGCCGTTTGCGACCCTAGTGCGGCCGGGTACGGGTAGGCCGTGAGTCACTGGTGAGTAACCGTTTGTCACTCATTTCGGGTAGGGTACGGGAAGGGAACGGGTACCCGTACCCGGCCGGGTTCGGGTACCCATTTGCGACCCATTTGCGACCCTGGTGCGGCCGGGTACGAGTACGGGTAAGGAATCAAAACCCGTTTGCGACCTCTGGGCCACGGACAGCGTACGCAAGGTAACAGCAGCAGTAGGCAAAGAGGGCTTCTGTCCCAAAAGTGAAAGGGGCCCCCCTACTGCTAATTTTGGCGGAGCACAGCGTGGCATTTGAAAACTGCCCTTTGCGGTTAGCATTCAGTATACGGCAGCAGAACTACAAGCTGTGCGAAAATAATCAGCGTGTTTTATTGTCAATATTGTGACTGATTCTCCACTCCATCAAAGCCCTCAAAAGAATAGCCGAGGTATCAAACACACCAGCTGAGTCTTGTAGCTGTTACCAGTGCGGAGAATTGCCATCCTCCTTGGGTTTATTGCTTCAGCGGTTGTTAAGAGCAGCCATATAGATAGGGACACACACACACACATGCCTTCAGGCTCAGAGCGCCAAACTGTCCGACGCTGCTCTGGATTTCTCAATGTGCTGCTCGCTGCGATTGTTAATGGTGCACGCACAACACTTTGTTGCCTTGGTAGCGAAGGTGGCACACGATCAGGAGGGCAGTCGTAAAAGGTCGCCTTAGATGTGACCTCTCTCACGACGGCCACGTGTCGAGCGAGGTAGCAGTAGGGGCAATACTTCTTTTCCTCTGAGCAAGTTTCTTAACTCTGCACCCCGCGCCTCTGTGTGTACAACCACTGTGATAGTCTACGATCAGCAGCAGGTCGCTTGCAGTAAGAGTAAAACTGAACTACTAAACTATTTTTTGTATTTTACCAAGTAATGCCCACTGAACGATATAGCTCTTTTTCTCAGAAGCGACCTGGCCACAAATGATTTCTCAACGAAGTAAGTGGCTTGTCACGTGGACATTTAAATCTGCCAAAAATTCTTACACGCACGTTTAAGAGCAGTGACGTGTGAGCCACGACGCAGGAGTTGCGCCTTTGACACGCGTGCCTCCTAGGTGTGATGTACACAGGGCTAGTAGGCTCTCGTATCGTCAGTGCTGTCGTTAAGGGCACGATACGCCACAACACCCAACCCTCAACCCCCGTGCCGCTTCAGGCGATGACGCTGTCAACGTGTGAAAATCATTAACGCATGAACTCGTCTTCAATATACGATGGTTTATTTTTTTCCCACCGTACATGTCTATTTTGCAGTGTATCTCACCTTTCTTCCCTCCTTAATAGTGACTCATGTTGTCGATTTGTCAAGACAAATTCCCCTGCATTGTACCAAATGTAATGTTGATGGCTTTGAATATTCTGGTAAACAATGTGGTGCTTAAAGGCCTAAAGTGCTTGTTAATTTATGAAAAAGTATTGCGTTCATCTTTATGAGGTGTTGACCGTTTCGAATAAATGATCCAAGTCCCCCTTTCCTTTTTTTCTTTTCAGGAGATTTTTTTTGCATTAATTTTAATTGAAAGAAATGTATTGTTTCACTTGTTTTAACCGAAAGCTTTCTAGAGGGTCATGGCAAGAAGGCTAAACATTATATTTGTAGTCCATGACCCAGAGCAGAAATTGGTACAGCTTATTCGAGCAACACTTTAGCAATACCGATTTATTTATACTGCTAATAAGTTAGTTACTCGATAACCCCACTCATTCAAATGGTTATCGCATCGTGCATTGTTTTGGCCACATTGGAACCGTGAATGTTGTGCCACCTCAGGTAGTACTGACATGTGAAATATCTGGTCTGGGCTCATGAGCTATGAATGTTCTGCTCCCTAGATCGTTTATTGTAGTCGGTCACACTGTAACGTGCCTTGACACACGCGCGCTAGACTAAAGTCACACTGCCACCACTCACAACAAAAGTAGAGATACCACGTGTAGCCATTATAACCTGGTGCCGTTAGCACCTATTAAGACCAACATAGCACACAAGGTGGTGGTGGTAATATAGCCAGAACTATGCCCGGTCACTTTTGTTTCCCCAGCCCTAATGATTACACTCCACGTGTTCTCACTTGTGACTGATTTGACCTAGTGGAGGACCCAGGACCGGTTCAGGTATTCACCACTGGTGTTGGCCGTGGCGAGGTATTGAACTAAAGTCGCAGGGTTCATAGCGCGGTGCATTTGCCATTATACGACCCGTCAACCCACACACAATATGCGTCATGCACTGACTATTTGCCAAGCTACCATCATGTTGTGGCCACTTGAATCTACAATTGTGGAATTCTAGCTATCTCATAGGTGAATATGCAGTGGTTGAAGGTGGTCAGTCCTACACTTAACCAACAACTCTGGAAATCTACCAGGCTCTGTTTTAGCTCCAATGCTGTCCAGAATATGTATTAACGACTTAAGTTCCACTCAAAATTAGCCATTTTGCAGGTAACAGTCCACTTAACGAGTCACATAATAAAATCAAACAGCTAAAAGTAATAGACATTTAGCTGCCCAACCCTCAGATGCTTCACTATCATCACCGACTAGACAATAATTCCTGATATGGGTGATACAATTCTGGTCACATTAAACTAAAAACCCAGTCGTAATATCATGTAGGGCTGGCAATACCACAGGCCCTATTGTTTGCATATTGAAATATGTTCAGGAGCTAAATGGCAATGTCGAGGTCTGCTAGCCATTAGATGGCTTCAGGAGAGAGTCAAATTTTTTCTATTCCTCGTTTTAAGAAGCACAGACTACAGTTGTTTACTACATGGTCCACAGTTTGGGGTTCCATGGCAACAGATGTACGTACAGTGGCTTGTCTTTATGTTTACATCCATGAAGGAGATGCGCACATATGCCTGTTGATGTTCTGATGCGTTTGATGGTTACACATTTGTCTTCAAGGAATGTCAAAGCCAGAAGATGTGATGTTTGGGTGTCGAACGAGGTGCTTATTTGGATGTCCGCATTATTCCACTCTGTTCGGCAACATCCTTCTGGATCTGGGTGAGATTCTATAGATGTTGATCACAGAAGGGGGATCGTGACTTGAGTAGGTACGTGGTTGTCATTGGGGGGAAAAAAACATGTAAACTCCCATGCAGTTTGCATGGCTCTGGCAATATTTGGTGGCACAAAATAAAGATAAATAGCAATGTTAGCTATCGTAAAACCATTCACCTGCTTGGCACAACAATCGCATCTGACCTGTCATTGAATGCCTATACAGGACAGTATTACTTATCTGGCCAACGAGGATTCAAATAAGCTTGTTTTTTTTGCAATGTAAAAACTTATTTAACTCTAGAAAATTGTGCTACATAAGGCACACATTCAGCCGAAGTTGCAATTCTTTGTTCTATTTGGGGTGGAACACCCAGTTCTTAGCTCACTGCACTGTACGTAGATGCTAGAACTCAATGTACAGGAGTCAGGTTGATGGATGATCCACCATTCATTGATCCACTCCAATCACTCACCGAAGGTCCGTTGCCTCCTTATCTGTCTATTATCGCTACTACCACTATGACTTCCCACCAACTTTAGCACACTGCAGTTCAACAGCATGTTTTCGTCTTTCCTCGCACCGATTGATTTTAGAATCCCTATAAATTTTATTTCCCACGTTCTTATAGCATCGCTAAATTCAAGAAATGTATTAACCTGTATCCAGTATAACTTCAATATTGCCGCTTGTTGCTGTCCGCTTGGCGTTTTGGAACTTAGGACCAGTGCCCAAGAGCCGTGATTAAAAAAATATATATATACAAATATCACCCATATAGCCTCACAACTATTTATTTCATTCGATGGACCCCAAAGACAAAGATCCCCCGTATAGCCTTGACAGACCGTTGGGGAAAGTGCTGTTAGCAAGCACATATGAAGGCCGGCACGGCACACAAGGGGGTGAGTGACCAGCACCACGCCCGACCGCCTTTGTCTCCACAGTGGCGATGTTTGTACACACCGCACCAGGTGCTCATTTGAGGCTGAGGCCCAGGACCGGTTCAGATGATCGTCACCGGTGTTGACCGTGAGCGGGCATCGAACTCGGGTCGCCGGGTTCGTAGCGCAAACCGCGCTACGGCTCCCCACTATACAGTATGCGCGCACACACGCACACACAGAGACACACATTGCTAGCTGCAATGCCTGTGGTGCCTCAAGGATAGATTGCTTTGAGGAAGGGACAGCGTGCGTTTGTTGTGGCCGGTTGCATTCCATTCTCTGCAGTCTGCTGGCAATGTCTGGGCCCTCTAACCGTCGTTGACGTGGCACGGATTTAAGCGCTCTGCACCATCTCCACGTCCAGTTGCCGTGCGTGGCTCCTTCATTGTTTAAAATGTCGTGCTTTTGGTTGTGTTTCACGGAATAATTGTTTCAATGCGTTCCCAATATTAACCGTTGGGGATAGTAAGCCCGTCTGAATAGCAAGTTTCTACAGTGGTTTCATTAAAATAACGAGATATTGCTGTTTTTACAATTTTCTATCTCGGATGCACAAATGAGATGTATCATTTCTCTGGCTTGTTAATTATTTTTTGGGCTTGGCTGAATTATTCTTCTCGTGTATGGATGGATGTAAAAAAAAAGTCAGTTTCACACAGTAGGCTTTCACCACCAATATTATCCATAATATCGTTTTTTTGGGATGAGATCGTGTAAATATACAATGTGTCGTTAAACCCACCACCACCCGACACAGGCTGTCACCTGATGAGGCTGGTTGTAATTAACCAGCGAACGTCGTACTCGAATTCTAAATGTTGTGGGTGTGCTGAATTAGCAACGAATTGGCATGTTTTGTTTACATGACAAACCTTACTAATTAGCTGTGTCGAGTAGTAGCGAGTTTAACGACACATTTATATTTTTACGAGATCTAACCCGAAAAAATACCTATATTATGGATACAAAAAGTCAAAATGCGAATTACACATTCAGGTCCATTTATAGAGCCAAATTATTAGCGTTTGGGGAGGCAAGGGTTGTATCCCCTCCTCCATTCTGTGATCTTGTGGGGGGCAGTGCATGTTTAGACTCAATTGTGTTGAACCATTCTTGATGCAGCGATTCCCAGATTTGCACTTTTCGTCAACTCTGTGCTCTACTCATTCTCCAAGAAAAACAAACAAACTCATCAGGCCACATCGAAGGACTGTACAGCTTTTTGTGCATCTGTACGAGACGCCTAAGAGCTCACGGTTGCGCTTGACCGCCTCGGCTGCGTCTGTCTACAAACCAGCTAAGCAACCAAACGCTACCGGGTGGGGTAAGTTCATGGGTGTATAAGGTCAGCGAGCCAGCCCCAATATGTTGAGACCACCGTTCCTCCTGCTCAGTGTTGACCTTTCTGGAGACCCCTTGGCGTGGCCTTGCTCGATGCTCCCTTGTTCACGTCCGTGCGGAGAAAGCACGAACGTTTAACGGGGGGGGGCAATTCAGACTGCTCCTCACAGCCGGAGCTATGAAATTTGCCATGAGGTCCGATCGTGTTATAGACGCTGTTATGCAAATCCACATTGAATTGGACATGTACGGCCCTTTCTCAATCCACCGCAAGTTGCCCCTGGGTCTCCCCCACACCATGCAGCTGGTGCCGTGCACATACCTGTCAAACCCTTTGTCAAGTGCCTTACCTTATTGCAGACCAATTCAGACCTTATTGTTCACCCCTTGCCCTTATACATTTCAACGTTCATCCTACAAAGTCCCATCACAAGGGAAAAACACAAACACATCGACAGGGTTGACAGGTATGAGTGCAACCCCATACTTAACCACGCTGGCTAGCTGCGGCTTCATTGGTGAAGGCGGTGGTAGTCCAGTACAACAATGGAATCGGCCACACTACCCTCTGCTGTCCCACCAAGGTAGACACGCAGTCTATAACACCTGTTATGCACGTGGTGGTCACCCATCCAAAGCACTATCGTTAGGCTCAAATCTGCTTAGCTTCCAACATCTGATGAGCTCAGGCGCTTTCATTCCCAGTTGCTCTAATCATAATAAGCCTGTAGAAAGCCACATGGTATTCATCTTCTTGGTTCTTTCGGTAAAGTCACGTGGAATGGAAATAATAAAATAATAAAAATAAAACATAATAAAATAATTCTCACGACGTTTCGGCCACAACGCAAGCAGCCGTCCTCAGGTGAAGAGCAGGTCTGTCGAGAAGACAGAGTCTCAATCATTCATTCTACGTGACTTTACCGAAAGAACCAAGAAGATGAATCCCTGCAGTCACGAAAGCTTTAAAATCACATGGTATTGTTCTACATTCTTAAATGTACGAGGGCACTCAAGAACGTGGCTCTGCACAGAACAGAATTGGCATCTCCCACTCATCACACACGCACACGTGGCTTGGACCGCAACAGCTCAGCACTGGGACGCGAGACACGTGGCTTCTTACAGTACATTCCCCCCTTTTCCACATCTTTAGGGAGCGTTACATGTAAACTCTAGGTGGTGATAGCTATAAGCTGCTGCCTAGACGCACAGTACGCACCGTCGGCTCGGATTCGTGCATGGAAAACTAGAGGGGAGTTTTTTTGTTGTTGGTTTAAATATAATGTCGGTATGGAAAGAATGATCCGTTTAAATGTTATTTTTCCAGACATTACAAAGCTCGGCTCGTGTGCTTGTACAGCTCTTTAATGTCTCAATTCACTGCCACATTATGCACTCCACATGCCTTACTTGTCAGTCATGAGGGGGAGGGGGGGCTATTTGACCATACTTCACCATGCTGGTTAGTGCGGATTGGTGAGGATACGATCAACCATTCACGCACTATCTTGGGTCAACCTTTCAGGCCACCGCCGATTATCACGGTTGGCTACGTACGGTGCGACAGAAGTTCAACGCACACTACGCACACACAACTCTGTTTACCTTCCGAGGTCAGTGACAAGACCGTGTAAATCGAGGGCCAACAAGAATACATCAAAGTCAGCATACAGTCATTGAACGAGCTTCTTCAAAACTTGTTTAAAAAAAAACTTGTTTGAATAGATAAAAGCTGTTTCTGTAAGGGGGTGTGCAGATATCGTCATAAGAATATTTTTTTTAATTGTAAGCCGCCACACATGAACTCTTTTTAAAACCCATGTGCCTCGGCGTTCTCAATCGTGAATGCTTGGGTTTCCACCTCTGACGGACACACAAACAACAACAACAACAACAAGGATTTGTGGGAAGAAGAAGGATAGAGTCTCTCACAATATAAGAAACAGATAGGGGGAGGGGGGGTGGTAGCTACACATTTGTGTTTTGTCTTGAGCTCTTTATTATTACACAGCTGACAAAAAAAACAGCACTTTAAATTTCCCGGGAAGACCGACAAATTCCGAGTAAAAGCTGCCTCAAAAAAAGCGGAGATCCTGGGTAAAGTTGGACAATTGGTAAACCCCAGTACAGGGACCTCGAAACACAGAACCTTTGTGTTTCCCGTAGAACACGCGCACAAGACTAGCAGCTGCTTGCATCTTTGCCCGGGCGTGGGATTTTTTCTCCCTGAGATCAACCCAACAACTCTACAGGGAGAATACTCTTTGGTTCTTTCGGTAAAAGTCACGTAGGTATAAAATAAACTAAACCACGACGTTTCGGGCACAACACAAGCGTCCGTCATCAGGTGGGAAAGCATGGTCTGCTGCTGATGCAGACTGTTTTAAAAGGTTTGAAATGGGTGTAGCCCAAGGGTCATAAAGAAGTGGCCGGGGCTAGTGATGTTAATGTGAGAAATTCGCATGTAACTGTAAGATAGGAAAGCGACCTACAGGGAGTGCTTCGCGTTCTCCCGTCAACACGAGGACGACAGAGATCACGGTCTGGAGTGATGATCTCCCCTCACTAGCGTCGTACCTGTCCCGGTGTTTTACTTCGTGCAGGATTGACCTCTTTTGTACCGTACGTAGCCAAACCGTGCTAAATCGGAGTCGTCTTTGAACAGGTCACAAGTCTTCACCAGGACAATAAAAGTCCTGGCATTTGTTAGTTGCTTAATAGTATATATATTTTTAACAAATAATCAACTTGTAACGAGCACAGTATGTCGCTCACTCTCGTAGACAAAGATAACCACTCAGAGGGTCGAGGAACTCCAGACAAGAGGGCCAGCTCTGGCAGTCCTCTATCCAGATTTGAAGTTTTCGTGACTGCAAGGATCCATACTCTTTGTTTTTTTCGGTAAAGTCACGTAGGTGAAAAATATAAAATAAATTAAAATGAGAACGAAAAATGTATTTGTCTTCATTTTAATTTATTTTCTATCTACTACGTCGTTGTTGGCCAATTCCTGAACGCTTCCCAATGCGACTGCTTTGGGATATTCTTCACATGATTCTGTGTTTGTACATCAGAGGGAGGAACCAAAACTCCCAGACGCTTGTGAGCGCCTCCCCCCTCCCCCCATCGTACTTGCCGTTCGCCAAATGCCTCTTGTCTCAGCAGCACTGCAAGGGGTAACAAAGGGCATCTTTGTGTGAAGCCCTTTTACCTTCCGCGAGGCTGGGGTAGAATGCGCCGCGTTCAAACAGCCCTTGCACTGTGCAACGGACACGTGCTGCGCTCAGATGATTTTGTTTCGTTCGAGACGCTTGAATTTGATACAGCTGCTTACGAGACATGCGGTACTTAGAATAGTCCGAGGAAAGGGGGTGAGCTCGGGTGCATTAAATAGTACTGTACCGTCTGTTATTTAAACATTCGTAAATGGTGAGAATAGCCTATGACAAAGGACAGGTTTCAAAGGGCAGATAATTTTACAAAGAGCAATCGGTATTTGGGCATAATGCAACAACAAAAAAACCCCTCCATCAGCAGTGTCTGAAGATCCTAAGATAAGCGGACCACAAAGCACTTGTTCAGGAACTGTGGATGGTGTTGGCATCATGCACAGAGGTTGAGTGCTTTGTGAACTTATATTCTTGGTTCTTTCGGTAAAGTGACGTAGAAGGGAAATAATAAAATAATATACATATAAAACTTGTTCCTTTCGTGTTATACAGTAGAAACTCTGTCAGGAGTGGCTGCATGCGGTAGAGCTGAGTTTTAGGGGCAGTCCATAAATGACGTCACGCACCTGGGGGGGTAGGGGTCAGACATTTGTGACGATGTGTGACGAGGTGGGGGGGGTTGAGAAATGTAACGACACATCAAAATGCGCAACTTTAAATAAATATAGACAACACGTCCTACTTAATTAAATAGACTTTTTAATAAATGTTTTCTCCTACAACATCAGAGTGCAGCGCCACATTAAATACGCACTACAATGACAATAGTTTAAAGCGATTTGAAGCATGTTTTTTGGGGGGGGGGCAGAGCTTTGTGACGCCATTTGAGGGGGGGTCTGACTTTTTGTGACGTCATGTGACGAAAGGGGGGGGGGGGTCAAAAATCGTCCAAAATCGCGTGACGTCATTTATGGACGGCCCCTTTACAGCCCCCCCCCCCCCCTTGTCAATCAACTGCTTGATATGAGCCTTCCCTCGACCTGTCGGTCATTGGAGTTGTTTGACCATACTTCACCATACTGGTCATATTGATTGGTGAAGGTGGCAGGAGGGAGACCCAGGACTGGTACAGATATCACTCATGACTGATGATAGCCACGATCAGGAGCACAACTCTGCTTTCCGGACACAGGTGCGCTAACCACGAGAAATATGTTTATTGATAACAAATACTATTTTCTGCAACAGGACTCAATCAACCATGACAGTGCATGAGCAACACGATTGCAATGTGGTGCAGAGAATGTACAAAATTAACCCGTAAAAACAAAGTTTTTCACTATAAATCCTTTATATGCGTGGCATCGGTTTTATTTTATTATTCATTTCTGTTTTTCTTGAGTAAGAGTTTCATTTTTATCACATTGGTATTTTATATGCATGACGGCTGGAGTCCTCTCGTCCTCTGGCTTGAGATGGCTGCCACCTAAGGGTCAGATGATTGCCTGCCACCATTAAGCAATTGGTAATTAAATATAATATTTTTGTCCTAAAAAGTGTAACATTTTGGAAAAAAAATGTTCACGAACATTAATTGTCACGCACAACGAGTCTGTGTGGAAAATGTCAGCTCGATTGGATCACGGGAAGTGGGTTAAAAAACGTCCGAAAAATTTGCACGGTCGTAAGCAAGCAAGCGAACTTAATATAAAGGATAAAAAAAACTTCACGTGTGAAATGCATTGTTTGATCTGTCTGAACAACCAATGAGGACATCTGTGTGTGTGTTGAACTTCTTTCGCACCGCACGTAGCCAACCATGCTCATCAGAGAGGTGCTGGGAATGACAATAAACTCAACACAATCTTCTCAGCTGCTGAGGTTTCACTGGAGCACAGGCGGACACGCTGAACCTGATTCCTCGAGGATAGTTTGCTTTTCAGAAAGGGCCACGGGTGTTGGTTCGCATGGCAAAGTGCAATGCGTTCCATTCTCCTAAAGCAAAGTCTGTGTGAGGGCAGCGTTCCCGTAGCTGTCAACCCATTATCAGTGCCGACCTTATTACAGACCAATTCAGACCTTATTGATCACCCCGTGCCCTTATACATCTCAACGTTCACCCTACAAAAGTCAAATCACAAGGGAGAACACACAAATAGACGAAACCATGTTTTGTTACTCATATTGAAACGGTTGTACGCCGTATGGACCTGAAAACTAAATTCCTCTGTACAAGAATATGGGTTAAAGCGTATGGGTTGACAGGTATGTGTCCCCCCCCACCACACGCTCCTCGCTAACTGGTTGCGTGCCAGGGACGGTGCCCTGGCTGCCGTGTACGTGGGCTGGGAACTCCGCCTGAGGTTTACCAGCCATGAGATCCACGCCCAACAGGTCTGGCAACAAGCCTAGGGACCAAACGTCACCTCCCGCTTTCCCATCGCTCTCATCGCCGTCGATTCAACATCAAAGTGAATCACCTGCTCACGTCACCAGGGTGCCGATGGGATGGATGCCTTTGCGTCTAAACCCTAGGGCTACCGCAGGCAACCACGACCTACCTGCGTGTTACGGTGGGCGCCGACGATGGAAATTGGGGCACGTGGCTTCTCGCTTCGCCTTGGTTGACCCGGGCCGCCAATGGTCTCTCTGGGACTGCAGTGAGGGGGTGCAGGAGGAGGCCGAGAGGGTGGCCACAAGCCTCGTGGCTACATCAGATCGGCCGCTACTGCTGCGACTTGGGGATAGAATGGGGGGCTCGCGTGGGGGGCTCGCGTGGGGGGCTCTGCCAGGAGGAACCCCAAGGAATGGGGCTCATTTGCGGACTTTACCACGAGGAGCCCCTGAGTAAGGGGGCTCACTCAGGGGACTTTATCAGGAGGAACCCTGAGGGTTGGCGTCGTCTCGGCGTGTGCGTTCCCACTGTCGCCTCGTGTCATCTGCGTTGACACAATCCGGGGTCAGAGTTCACCGCCTACCTGGACCGTAGCCACGCAGACAGCACCGCGTGCGTGGCACCCACGTGCGCATTGCTCGTCACACAGTCGTGCTTCTCTGAATCATGTCATTGCTATCCCTCAATTAGTTTCATTACGTAATGTTGAACATTGTATGTCCACGTGATATATTGTTTGCGGTGTTAGGTCCTAATTGTTCATTTGGTTACGCGACTCGAATTCGAGAATGAAACACTGTACGCTTTAAATTTCGATTGAAAGCTTTCGTGACTGCAGGGATTCATCTTCTTGGTTCTTTCGGTAAAGTAAAGTCACGTACGTAAAGTCACGTACGTGACTTTACCGAAAGAACCAATACGACTGTACGCTTTGCTACGGTACTTATACATGATTATCTTTATCCAGGATGTGGGGTGGTGTGCCAATGGCCCTTCTTCACAGCACAATAAAACGGTTTTATGTGATTGAGTTGTATTCACGGCCGCAGCTCGCATCAGTGGCGAGTGATGTTATCTAAACCAGTGGTGTGCCCTCCGCCTTCACCAACTGGCAATGACGAGTGTGTGAGCGAAGTATGGTCGGGGAGGCACTCATCATCCAGCAGTGGATTGACAGGGCGCTGTAAATAAATATACGTGTTATCTAGGAGGTACAAATTACTCATAATAAAGGTTTTTGGGTTAGATCGCGTAAGTATAAATGTGTCGTAACCCTCCACCACCCGACACGGCCAGTCAGGTTTGTCACGTAAACAAAGCGCCAATTAGTTTACTACTTCAGCCCACCGGTGTGTTGGAGAAGTAAACCCACAACATTTACAATTTGGGTAGTACGACGTTTCGCTGCTAATTACATCAACCAGCGTCATCGGACGAACACATTCCTGCGGAGGGAGCTGGTAGGAACGTTGGGTTGCTCGGTCAATGGCCAGGATCAACGGCGGCGTGGTGTATTCCGCAAATATACCCGACTGTGAGGGCGGGCACAAGTCGGCGTGAGTAGGTTAAACGTTGAGTTTTATAAGGGCACCACGGGGTGACCAGCCCCTCCCCACCCAGCCCCACCCCTACCACCCAGCCCCACCCTCCCCACCCAGCCCCTCCCTGCACGACGGACACAATAATCCACTGTGGGCTGGTGTAACCCGGAGGTTCCTATCAGTATTAAACTGAGGTACAAATGAGGTGTAACATTCGACTGCGTCATTCGTTCGACACGGCTGAATTGCATTACGCATTCAGGCAGGATGTTGTTCCTTTACACTCGAATTGAGTCACAGCGTGTGACCTCAACGTTTTCGAACGCTAGCTGCACTGTACTCTCGTGGATAACAAAGCAAAGGACAGGATCACGAAATGTTATAGCGTGGTGCGAATTGACGATGATGATGATGATGATGGTGACGATGAGTAACAATGGTAATGCTCACGTTGAATGATGGTGTTCACGATGACGACGACATTATGTTAATGATTGTATCGATGGTGGCAACTGGGTTGGGTGACCTTGATTTGTAAGCCGCAACTTATTGGGTGAGGTTGTCAGAGGCTCACAACTAGACATGACACCACACAGGCCGGCCTCACAACTATTTATTTCATTCGATGGGCCCCAAAGACAAAGATCCCCCGTATAGCCTTGACAGACCGTTGGGGCAAGTGATGTTAGCAAGCACCTATGAAGGCCGGCACGGCACACGAGGGGGTGGGTGGCCAGCACCACGCCAGACCGCCTTTGTCTCCCCAGTGGTGATGTTTTTACACACCAGGCACTCCTTTCAGGCTGAGTCGACCGAGGAGAGGCCCATGACCGGTTTAGATAATCGTCACTGGTATTGGCCACGAGCGGGGATCGAACCCCGGTCGCCGGCTTCGTAACGCAGCACGCGTACCGCTACGCTGCTGCTCCCCGCACAGGCCCCTTTCACAACTTTATTTAATTCGATGGGCCCCGAAAAACCATGCCCATCACATCTATCAACTGCCGTACTCCCAATGATGTCACCACACCCTGATGTCTTCCAGGCAGATGGTGGCCCTCACAGTGCCTGTCCACCAGCCTCTGTGGGGAACCATTGGCTGAGCTATTCACGCTGTGCTCTGACACACCACGCTCAAACATAGCATCTAGACCTGAATGAGGCTGTTTTAGATTGTCCCTCGTCCCCGAAGGTCATGTTACTCAAGCCTGGTCCACCAAGGATGTTCTTGCACAGCCTTAGTCGCTCAAGCTTGCGTATCGTGCCAATCAGCATTGAGTTGCTATCTATCTGTCCTGGGTGCGTGCGATGGAGACCAAAGAAAACTCTTGATGGTTGAATCAGGTGAAAGTGTAATTATTTTAGCTTCTCTTTGTTTTCTTCCACAATTTTAACGCGTTCTTGTTCCCCAAGTAAAATAAAAATACATTCATTTCGCGGCTAAAATTATGAAATGCTAAATTATTTCTAATAGTCCAACAGCATGTGGTGAAGCCAAGGCCCTCTATTAGCAGTTGAAGAGCTCATCCACTGCACGTGGCCAATGTGGAATCAGGGAATTGGTCTGGTTCAATCTATCTTCACCATGCGATGCATGGTAAATAAAATAAACAATAAAAAACACACACACAAAAACTCCCTTGGGTGGCCAAACTAGTCACTTGCCTACCGAACGCTTGTTGCAATGCTGCAAAGTCAGCACTATGCGAGCTAGTGAGCTTTGTCCTTCTCTGGTATTGTTGTCATCACAAAACAATGCCAGCGGCCACAGTGTACAGTGTATAACCATGCATCTGTGCGTGTCCACATTCACTGGAAATCTTCTTATCATGGATTGAAGTACATTACAGTATTGTACACCGTCATTAAATCTCAAGAAACATAATATAGCTCTTAGTTTGACTCTGAATATGTTTCCACTGAAACATAAGAATTGTAAATGTATGCCTTCATAATTAGCAGAGGCTCAGTCTTGGATTTATGCAATACAGCCTAAGGGTCATTTGACGTGTAATGTGCAGGCATGCATGATTGCCACGTGTATCACTACACCACCCCATGTAGGTTACCTTGTATTACCCACCACCCTATTACTCATGTTATGTGATTACAATTGATCCGCAGAAAGTTGTAAAATATGGTCATGCATACTTATGATTATCTGCATTTTGCATGGATAAGTGAACCAGAAATGGACACATTTATCCTATTATCCACGTTTGTCTCTGGATAAGTCACCTGGAAGTGGTCCTTTGTAAAACAGTAATGTGCATTAATTATATAATCAATTTATTTTAGCAGATAAAAGTAGGCACACATAAGTCACTGCAAATTCGTCCTGTTTTCTGCATATATCCACGGATAAAGGTTCACCAGAAGTTATCTCAAGGAAATGGTAAACTTTTATTATTACAACAAATTTAAATTCAATTATAAGAGGGTTGACTGAGAAGTGTCAGCAAATGTATCCTTGTTCATTGTATTCTTTGGTTCTTTCGGTAAAGTCACGTAGGTAGAACAAATATATATATCACGACGTTTCGAGAGAGCAGCTACAAGAGTATATATGTGGCGATTGTTGTAACAGCTCTCTCGCTGGTTCAGCAGTTCCACTGCTGGATTATTTTTTCTGCCTGAGGACGACCGTTTGTGTTGCGATCTAAACGTCGTGATTTATGATTTTTTTTTAATTTATTTTTTCTACCTAAATGACTTTACCGAAAGAACAAAAGAGTATGGATTCCTGCAGTCACGAAAACTTAAAATCAAGACTTATTAATTGTATTTAATAAGATGCAACAATATGTACTTGTATGTTCGTCTATTTTCAGGGGATTTTTTTGCAATCTCAAAATGTGATATAGTAACAATACATTACCCAACGTTTTTAGAGTTCACATTTTGCTTCTAGATTTGAAGCTTTCGTGACTGCAAGGATTCATACTCTTAGGTTTTTTTCGGTAAAGTCACATAGGTAAAAAAGTATTAGGAAATCGTATTATTTATTTATTTACATTTTGCCCCAACTTTAAAAACTTAGGTAAGCAAAGTAAGATATGGAAAAATATTTACGCATTTGAATTACATGCCCCTCTACACCTACACCGATTTACCATTCACATGATTTATAGTACAGGCGAAGAAGTCAGGTTAAACAAAAAACAATATTCATACATTTCCGAGAAATACGTGCCAACTCTGTTCATTGGATTTTACAGATTCTGTATATTAATGCGAGACGCGAAGAGCCTGTTTTAATCTCAGAATGAGGAAATCCTATTTTTATAGTATACATCAATCGCAATGTCAAGAAGCAATGATAAATAGTTTGGTTGCCTCGGGGAAAGGTGGATATGACATCAGTAATATTTGCACTGGGCAGTGATGCAAAACACATTTTTCCCTCCCACTTCAAGGCCATTGTCAGGAACGCACAACTACTTTTTGGATCAAGGCCAAAACATCATCCAATTTTCGAGACGTAAAATGTAATGTATGCTTCTTTATTTACGTACCTTTGTTAATCAACTGTTGGGCAAAGGCATCTCAATTCTATGTCAGTCAGGAGGATAGTTTGACCATTCTTCACCAAATAATAATTTTCATCTCTTTGTGAATCTAATACTGGATGAAGGCCTCTCCAAGCGGTGTCGGTTGTGAGGTTTTTTTCCCCCACCATACTTCACCAAGCTGGTCACGGTGGGAATGTGAAGGGGGGATAAATGGGAATGTATGTACGTATGTA
Organism: Lampetra fluviatilis; assembly: GCF_964198595.1. Classification (NCBI taxonomy): domain Eukaryota; kingdom Metazoa; phylum Chordata; class Hyperoartia; order Petromyzontiformes; family Petromyzontidae; genus Lampetra; species Lampetra fluviatilis. The sequence goes on along the minus strand of NC_136294.1, from coordinate 7,825,472 downwards.
CAGGGACTCCTCTACTTACGAACAAGTTAGGTTCCAGAAGTATGTTCGTCCGTCTATTTGTTTGTCAGTCCAACTTTACTCCTGTCGATTCCAAACATGTTGCACGGCGTGTACACTAAACACGGGGAATGGCTTCAAAAGTTGCATAATCTCCTGTAGATGTAGATGCCACTGGTTCTTCACGTTCTGCAGATGTAGATGCCACCACCGCCATCTATTGCACGGCGGTTGAACAGGCAATTGGACATACAGACAGGTTTGTTCGTATCTCTGAAAGTACGTAAGTCGAATTGCCTAAATAGAGGAGTCCCTGTATGTTGAACTTCTTTCGTACCGTACATAGCCAACCGCGCTAATCAGAGGTGTGGAAGAAGGACACCAAACTATACACACATTTTTAAGAATTGAGTTTTTAATCGAGATTATTTAAAGTGCATAGCTCCAGTGGCTTCCTAATATTGGAAGGAAAAGCGTTCCAGACGGCCGTAGAAGCACATCCGAAAGCGTGCGATGCAGTGACCGTCTTTGTTCGGTGGCCAGCCAAAAGCCACTGCGAGGATGACCGGAGTTCATGAGGCAGGACATGTTACCATCTCACTCGTCACATGCCGTGAGCTGGAATTAAACCTCCGGCCACCAGGTTCATTGCCGAGTGGACAAACAACTTCGCCTTCGTCCCCGCCCCCTCTCAACCAAGTTGATATTGCAGTGAATTTAATATTTATCGGAAAAAAAAACATTCTTGATGTGTACCTTGCTCGCGGTCATGCCTGGCAGTGCTTAAATAAACACTTGCATACCTGTTCTGACGTTATAGGCGGAGTGGAATGAAGAATGACGACGGAAATACTACTTATAAGTCAAATGACGTGAGGACAATTTGTTCAGTGGCACAGGGAGAGGTGCGCCTGAACAGACCCCACCACAACGGAACATTGAGTGGAGACGACCCACTGCAGTATTGGAAAAAATTAACCCGTAAAAACAAAGTTTTTCACTATAAATCCTTTATATGCGTGGCATCGGTTTTATTTTATTATTCATTTCTGTTTTTCTTGAGTAAGAGTTTCATTTTTATCACATTGGTATTTTAAATTAAATATGACATTTCCCCCCCCCCCTAAAAAGTGGCAAATTTTGGAAAAAAAATTACACGAAAATAAATTGTCACGCACAACGAGTCTGTGTGCAAAATTCCAGCTCGATTGGATCACGGGAAGTGGGTTAAAAAACGACCGAAAGATTTGCACGGTCGTAAGCGCGCAAGCAAGCAAGCAAGTGAACTTAATATAAAAGATTTAAAAAGCAACGACACTCCAGGTCCCACCATTCAATAGCACTTATGGGACTACTTCATAGGTTTTCACGGTTGTGCTGTAATGTATAGCTTTGCGATGTGTTTTCGTGTTGCGTGTGCTGGCGTGATGTCCGGCGTTTCGCTCCACGTGCCGGCGGTTTCTTCAGAAACACACTTTCAATTCCCGAAGAAGCTCCCCAGCCCATCGAGCGAAACGTCGGTGAATTTCTCCCTAATCAACGTTTTTGGGTTTAGATCGCGTTATTTATAAATGTGTCGTAACCCTCCACCACCCGACACGGCCAATCAGTAAAAATGTGTCACGTTGACAAAAGACAAATTAGTTCACTGCTTTAGCCCACCGGTGTGTTGAAGCGCGAAACCACAACATTTACAATTTGAGTACGACGTTTCGCTGGTAATTGCATCCAGCATCATCGGGCAATTCGCCAGAATGGTGAGGCTCTGCTGTGTCTGGCGAATTGCCCGATGATGCTGGATGCAATTACCAGCGAAACGTCGTACTCAAATTGTAAATGTTGTGGTTTCGCGCTTCAACACACCGGTGGGCTAAAGCAGTGAACTAATTTGTCTTTTGTCAACGTGACACATTTTTACTGATTGGCCGTGTCGGGTGGTGGAGGGTTACGACACATTTATAAATAACGCGATCTAAACCCCAAAACGTTGATTATGAATAATATTGGTCGCGAAAGCCTACGTGTTAAACTGAATTTCTCCCTATTATTTATGAGTGGGATGTCTATAAATGGATCGCTCTGTGTGTTTGGGAGAAAAAAAACTAGTTAATGAGTAGTGACTACGTAATGTAATCCTTTGGTTGGGATATATTTATTCAGTGGTCAAAATGAGCTGGTATATGATGGTATTCCATACCGGCACTTCTCAGAATACCAAACATCTACACCGGCACTTTGCAGAACGGTTCCCATGTCTGTACTACAGTGCAATGTTTCCGTAGTTTCAGTTTTCAGTTTCATTTATTTGGTATAGCCCTGTGAGCCATTCGGCTCTTGAATCGGGTGCAACCGCAACAAACAAAAAACATGAATAAGAAAACACCTTAAAGTGACTATGTGACTATGTGCAAACAGAAAATCTAAGAAAAGACAGCAAAATATTGCAGAAAAGGCACCGTACAACAACGCTGTGTGCAAAAATACGTAGAGGGGGAGCAGCAGTTGACATGGGCTGCTGCAGCAATAAGAGGTTTTATATCGGGGCTTCTACATTGCCATTTCGGCCACTGGATGTATTCGAAAAACATACATCGCAAAATTAGTGCAAGGAGCTTGGCTGGCAGATTGCTGCTTAAAATATGTTCTGAGTTGTGCGGCGCTAAAGGGTTTTGGCTGCTGTTGCATGGCCATGCTGACACTTCCTGCTATATCTGTTGCGGTAGTTGACCCAGCTAGCGTACCTTGTGTCCAAAAATAAGTTAAAGTTAAAAATAAATACACCCTTTTTCTGGAGTGTTAGAACAGCTGTTGTGTAGCAAGCTGGCAGAAAATGTTGGCAGAGAAAAGTAATTATATATATTTTTTAATGCCCTGTACACAGGAAACTCTCATTGAATCTCTAGACTCCAATTTAGGACGGTGCTGCATTTGGATATTTGTCAAATTCCATTAATGAGTGTTTGGTATGTGGGAGAAACTAGAGTAACCGGAGAAAACCCACACATACAAGAATTAAGCCTCAAAGCCCCGCAAATATATATTCTATAATCCATTGCTGTGCTGCCATCTCCGGCCCATCTTGCAGTCCATGCTTACAAACACCTCGTGTTCACAGGCAGTCACTCATGCAAGCACTGTACTAGCCAGGCTCAATCCTGATAGGTTTCTGAAATCTAACAACATTCTATGTATGTTGAACTTCTCTCACACCGTACGTACAGCCTACCGTGCTAATCAGAAGTACGAAAGATTGGCCACTTTCGTGGTTATTTGGTCAGGATTGTTATATTGGAGTGATTTCTAATTTTCATTTTTGATAGAATAGTTGAAATATTTTAGAACCCTTATGTGGTCAAAAATTATCAGAAATAAATATGATGATTTCAGGCCAACTCCCGTGCAAAAGCTGCCTGGGTAGTGTCTGCGCTGTCTGGTGATCATTTCCCGGACACATACATGGTTACACATCACCTCGCTTTGGGCACTGCCTTAAACATGCTTAGTCTGGAAAAAAATCCACCTGAACTTTGATATTTTATCAACACAAATGTATTACTCATTAACCATTTGTACACACTCGGTGCTGGGCTGCATAGAGCTGACACACAACAAGAGTTTATATTAAAGTAGCTTTTCAAGCTATGAACAGCTGCCTCCTGTTTCAGCACCTAAAGGTAAAGTTATCTATCCTCTTTGTACGTAAAAAATGTGTTGCTTTAAGGATTTTAAACTCTCAGGAAAGGACAGAGGGGATTTGTGTTTGACTTGTGGTGTAAGGAAACGGGAAAGTGATTGTTTCTGAGTTCAATGTTCAAATGAGAAAGTAGAAATGCATTCGGATGGAAGGCGGATATATGAAACGTGCTAGGTTTGTAGGTTATCATCATCATCATCATCCTTGATGTTTTAAAGCACAGTGGTTCACAAATAATGTGACGAGTGATATCTGAAAAAGCTCCTGGCTTCTTCTTCCCCCTTCACCAACCCACACTAACCAGCGTGGTGAAGTATGGTCAAACAATCCCCACGGACGACACGAGATGCGGAGGCCTTCATCCAGAAATAGATTGACAAATGGGGCTGTAAACAATTGCACTGGATAACTGTTGATGTGATGTGTGCTTCTTGACAACTCCTGCAAGAAGTTTGAACAATGGAGATGTTTCTTGTTTGTTTCAACTCTGTGCAATAATGGCCATTAGCATTACAGCAGAGAAGACAGTGGCCAATTGAGATAAATGGCAGCGCTCGTTAACTATAACTATGGCAAAAGCTTTCCCTGCTTGTGTGCTTTTTCAGTAAAGTCACGTAGGTAAAAAATAGATAAATAAACAACTAAATTAAATCACGACGTTTCGGAGGCAACACAAGCTACCATCTTCAGGTGGAACCGTTACAGCCAAATTCACTGTGAAAAAATGAGAAAACATGAAAAAACAACTACATAAAATCACGTTTCGGAGTGAATTTGTGAATTTGGCTGTAACGGTTCCACCTGAATATGGAAGCTTGTGTTGCCTCCGAAACGTCGTTATTTAATTTAGTTGTTTTTTTTCATTGTTTTTTTACCGACGTGACTTTACCAAAAAAACCAAAGAGTATGAATCCTTGCAGTCACGAAAACTTCAAATCTAGAATTGTGTGCTTTTGTTGGCCAATGCTAACACAACTCTGGAAATTGTATTGGTAGCTGTATGCACTTGTGTGAGGACTGAGGAGGTGTTTATTGTAGCAGTGGATCAAAGCCGTAGATGATCGATTATTATTTAAACACAATAAAGGGTCACTGACCACTTGGCGATCACCATTCACTGTGAGCTCATGTCGTAGCTATGTCCTTCTGCAGGTCACTGAAAACCAAAACAAAAATCGCATATTTAATACAAATTATTTGGTGATGCCGTTGACAGCGGTGCACCATGACAAGGAACATAAAATAACCCAACACTAGATTTGAAGCTTTCGTGACTGCAAGGATTCATATTCTTAGGTTTTTTCGGTAAAGTCACGTAGGTAAAACATCAAAATTAATGAAAATAAAATAAAATAAAACAAAAATCACGACGTTTCGGAGGCAACACAAGTCTCCGTCATCAGGTGGGATCGTCACAGCCGAATTAGCTGCATCAAGCATCAATCAGCTAATTCGGCTGTGACGGTCCCACCTGATGACGGAGACTTGTGTTGCCTCCGAAACGTCGTGATTTTTGTTTTATTTTATTTTATTTTCATTAATTTTGATGTTTTACCTACGTGACTTTACCGAAAAAACCTAAGAATATAACCCAACACGTTCATTTGTCGAAAACACTGCCTTAAAAAGAAAATAACACGTGTGCAATTGGTGATGTTTCAGGCAATGGCTCTAAATCAGCATACAAATCACATCTTTCACACAGTAGAGATATACTCTTCTTATTCACACTCAATATGGGGGTTTGGGTTATATTTGTAGTTCCTATTGTACGCTTCTTTCCACGAGATTAACTCCCCATATCCGTACAGATTTCAGCAGATAATTCTGGACAATAGGACCACTTTAACACCCCTTCAAGATGACTCCTTTTATCCACAAAAATCACGTGGATAACAGTACGACTATCGTGCTTCCAGGAGACAGCTTCTGACTCACTCATCTGCAGTGAAACGCGGACACAGTGCAGTACTGGCATGAATGTGCCACCACTTCTGGGTCAATCCCACAAAAAATAGGAAAAATACTGCATTCTTTGGGTTAAAGCATTTTTAGCCAACTCTGTTGTGGCCACAAACAATACGACTTGCGGGGGGGGGGGGGGTAATAGTGTCCGCGGATAAAGAGAGTTTCAACCGTAGTAAGAAAGTTCATCTTGAGAGGTGGCAATAGCTTTGGGAGGACTTCATACCAGCAGTGGAATGAGCATGGTTTGCGGTGATGATTAAGAAAAAGTCATGTTACGCTGGGTCTGCGTTCTGAGCCACGAAAATAACGTCACCTAGTGTGCTGCAGCCGTAATAACATCATCAAGAATCAGAATAATTATTTATACTGGAGGAATCCGATGAGCTATAAAGCTCTTTTCCACATATGTCCAGTCAGAAAATTACAACAATTAAATATACCAAAAACATGTTCGGAGTGCAAATATATACAAATAAAATTACAATTGTGTTATATTACCAGGTGAAGAAAACAGCTATATTCTTGGATCTTTCGGTAAAGTCACGTAGATAGGTTCAAAGAAAATAACAAAAAACAACAATACTTTATATTTTTTCAATAATATTTTCTTAGACCCTATCTATGTGACTTTACCGAAAGACCCAAGAATATGAATTCCTATAGTCACGAAAGCTTTAAGTCAAGATACAACTGAACTAATAGCTTCTTTTTGAGAAGTGACCTGGTCACAAATACAACGTGGTTCAACCACGTGGAAATTGATAGCAGCAAAATAAACAAATACTCTTATATAAGCGCACAACAACTTTATCTATCTGTGATGAACGCTGCACTTTCCGTCGTTTTCATGCAGGGGGCGCTGCAAACCTACGCGCCCCCTGCATGGACGACGGAGACGCAGGGACAGACGTTCGATCCCTTTGGGATCGATCTGCAGACGGCGGTCTTCTCACACGGCCAGCAGCTCTGTGTCACCTTATCTCGATCCCGCAATCCCAAACAGGTGAAAGTCCGCATCAAACCAAACCACCAGCAAGGCCATCTACTTAACGACGAGAGAAAATTCACACGAAATGTCGTTTTCAATGAAGTCTTCCAGATGTAAAATGATATAAGCTTTTAATGAAGAAATACAATTACTGTATCTAAAACAATACAATTCAAAGATGTTTCATTTTGAAACTTCAAAACGGAGCATCGGGTGCTTGCATGAATGCGTTGTTCGTGTGCAATTCTTTTCGTGATTTTCCTGGAAGAAGGTCGCAAACAGTACTGATGTAGCATCATAAAACACATTCCTGCGGAGGGAGCTGGTAGGAACGTTGGGTTGCTCGGTCAATGGCCAGGGTCAACGGCGGCGTGGTGTATTCCGCAAATATGCCCGACTGTGAGGGCGGGCACAAGCCGACGTGAGTAGGTTAAACGTTGAGTTTTATAAGGGCATCACGGGGTGACCAGCCCTCCCCACCCAGCCCCTCCCCACCCAGCCCCTCCCCACCCTCCTCTCTCCACCCAGCCCCACCCCTCCCATTTTTGGATGCAAGACGGACGGACACAATAATCCCCTGTGGGCTGGTGTAACCAGGAGGTTCCTACCAGTATAATATATCGCTGTAGGGAAGCAACACCAGCTAAGGGGGGGGGGGGGCTACTGGATGTGTGTGGAGCCCCTCCACGTGTTCAGGGTGGGAGGGGCGCAGCGAAGGGAAGGGCGGGGGCCGGAAGAGAGAGCGGGGGCCACGCCGGAAGGGGTTGAGGGCGGGGGCCGGAAGAGGTTCGGGGTTGTCGGTGGCGGAGCGAGCGGGAGTGAGCTGGGAGCCGGGAATGTGTGTCCCGCGCGTGACGTCACTCCACGTGAGGCCCACCCCCCCCGCGTGACGTCACTCCACATGAGGCCCACCCCCCTCGCGTGACGACACTCCACATTAGGCCCACCCCCCGCGTGACGTCACTCCACGTGAGGTCCACTCCCCTCGCGTGACGTCACTCCACATGAGGCCCACCCCTTCATTAATATTCATGAGCGGGTTGATTTTCACACTCCCGTAGAAGGTCGAGCGGAAATAAAAAAAGTTTACGCAAATTCGCTTTAAATTTGACGTTTATTTATTGAAAGTTATTCAAATAAATTAATAAATCTACGCAGACGTTTCTTTACAGAAAGTGACGGTAAAAAAAAAATCTACGCGGCTCAGTGCAACATCCGTACGTGACGTCACTGCCAAAGAGGCCCCTCCCACCTCATGAATAATCATGAGCGGCTGAATCTCACGAGGAAACGTAAATGTCCATCTTTAATATTTCATTTTCCGTCCAATTACTTGCAAACAAGCTGGCAATATAAATAATAACAATCTCTGTTGCCCTGTTAGGGCAGATTTAATAACTTAAAGTTCGCTGAGGGTTGTGAATATTAAGTGACTCATGCAGCCCGCTATAGCTGCAGGGTTTGGTGGTATATGTTGTTCACGTCGTTCATTGTGAAAATTCGGTCACAGTTCCTATGATCGCTGTTTCATCGCTTTCATGGCTTTATTTTGGTGATTTCGAGAAGTTTTTTGTTTTGGCCACGTTTTTTTGTTGTAGTACAGAGTTAGACTGATGGCTTTAATCTAAGTTGTCTTGTGGTTGTTGTTTGACTTGCAATCCCACTGGGATTTTTGCACACAGCGTTGGTGTACGGTGCCTTTTCTGCAATATTTTGCTGTCTTTTCTTGGATTTTCTGTTTGCGCAAAGTCACTTTAAGATGTTTTCTTGTTCATGTTTGTTGCGGTTGCACCCGATTCAAGAGCCAAATGGCTCACAGGGCTATACCAAATACATAAACTTGAACAAGGCCTCACAATTGAGGCCTTATAATTCACTGCGGCAGGGGGTTTGACAGCCAAATTATCGTGGTCTCTCTGTGTTGTTGTTGTCTTCACAAAGAAAGAGCCATCATAAGTAAGGCAACATCGGAATAGCTCCAATCGTTGCTGTTGCCCCAGCACAATTCACTGCTGAGATCTCAAGCCAACCCACCCCTGCTGCCAAAGCACGTCGTTGTGAGTACTGTCACTTTATCGACCATGTCGTGTGCTCGTGCAATAACTGCACACGTTAAATTTCGATTTAAAGCTTTCGTGACTGCAGGGATACATATTCTTGGTTCTTTCGGTAAAGTCACGTAGCATTGAAATAATAAAATAATAAAAATAAAGCAATGAAATAATTATGAAACGTAATAAAATAATTAATTTATTACGTTTTCTTTTTATTATTTCAATTCTACGTGACTTTACCGAAAGAACCAAGAAGATGCACACACATTGTACCGTACTCTCTCTCTAAAATATGGTCAAATAACAACACAGCGATCCGCACGGCTCGAAGATTAACACAAAAGAACGGGTCTGTCATTAAAGTGCGTCGTGTTACGTTGTTGCAACGACAAAGGTCGTAATCCCTTGGTGTTTCAGCGAGCAGCAGCGGTGTGGGCCGGCTACGGTGCACGAGGGCTTTCAAGGGTGGCTAGCAACAACCACGCCCGGCCGCCTTTATCTCCCCGGTGCTAATGTGTGCGCGCCGCACGGGGTACGCGTTTTAAGGCTGAGTCGACCAAGGGGGAGTCCCGCGACGGGTTCAGATTTTCGTCACTCGATGTTGGCCGTGAGCGGGAATCGTAACTTGAGAGAGAGCCGGGTTCGTTGTGTAGTGTGCTAACCACTGCGCCACCGCTCTCCCCACACACACACCACTACGCTTTAAATCAATAAATATAATCAGCTTTCACTATGAGACCTCCTTTACCAGTGGCAAAATATAGTGATAGGTTTTTACCCTTTCAACTGGTACAAAAACTGACACCTTTATACAAGAGATCATGTTTGCAATAACCACAACATAAGCAGTCAAAATGCAAACAAAAAGAAACAACTCTGATAATGATATGCAACTGTCCTTGAAGTTGATTGGTCCACACCCGAGACAGCTTTTCTTAGAGCCTAGTCTCCATTGGTGTTGGACCAGATGACGCCAAAAGGCGTACGACTCAAAATCAGCGCACTATCAGAGTATTGAGAGCTCGGGGTAAGCATTTATACTATGAGACCTCCTTTACCAGTGGCAAAATATAGTAACAGGTTTTTACCCTTTCAACTGGTACATGAGAGGCACGACAACACAAGCAGTCAAAATGCAGCTGGCGTCATCTGGTCCAACACCAATGGAGACTAGGCTCTAAGAAAAGCTGTCTCGGGTGTTGATCAATCAACTTTTCAAGGACAGTGCATATCAGAATTGTTTCTTTTTGTTTGAATTTTGACTGCTTGTGTTGTGGTTATTGCAAACATGATCCCTTGTATAAAGGTGTCAGTTTTTGTACCAGTTGAAAGGGTAAAAACCTATTACTATATTTTGCCACTGGTAAAGGAGGTCTCAGTGTAAATGCTTACCCCGAGCTCTCAATACTCTGATAGTGCGCTGTTTTTGAGTTGTACACCTTTTGGCGTCATCTGGTCCAACACCAATGGAGACTAGACTCTAAGAAAAGCTGTCTCGGGTGTGGACCAATCAACTTCAAGGACAGTGCATATTATCAGAGTTGTTTATTTTTGTTTGCATTTTGACTGCTTGTGTTGTGGCTATTGCAAACATGATCCCTTGTATAAAGGTGTCAGTTTTTGTACCATTTGAAAGGGTAAAAACCTATTACTATATTTTGCCACTGGTAAAGGAGGTCTCATAGTGTAAATGCTTACCCCGAGCTCTCAATACTCTGATAGTGCGCTGTTTTTGAGTTGTATGCCTTTTGGCGTCATTTGGTCCAACACCAAGTTGAAAGGGTAAAACCATATTACTATAATCAGCTTAATCCCTGAATATAGAACAAAAACATTCGTCAGTTACACAAAAATATATAATAAGTGACGTTTCAGGCACAGGTCCTTCTTCATAGCACGTAAATAAGTTTATGGAAATATTTATTTATTTATGAAGAAGGACCTGTGCCCGAAACTTTATTTATGTGCGGTGGAAAAATAAATGTTCACGTATGTGTCATGGAGAAGGGCCATTGCCTGAAACATCGCCGACTATATATTTTTCTTTTAAGACCATCATGCTTGTACACCACTGCCAAAGCAGCAGCAACAGCAGAATCACCAAATAATTTCCACAAACATGAAGCCGGCTCATATTGATCGAATTGTGAGTGGCACGCCTAACCGTTCCCCTGGCTTGTGCCCCTGCCGTTGGTGCTGCTGTGTGTGAAGGCGGTGAGTGTCGTGCCTCTCATGCGTGCAGGGATGGCATCTTCAGGGTCACTTACTGCCAGGCTACGCTCCCTGTACAGCCCTTGTGCAGCATCAGCAGCGGCGGCGGCAGCGGCTCACTCACCTGCACAGCTCAACTTCGTGCACGGCCGACAGACGATCCCTGATAAGTCGACCGGTGGGCCGGAGTTTGACGTCGTCAATCCTGCTACAGGTTCGTGGCCTCGCTCATTTCTCATTCAGTCACGTAAATGTTGTTGTTCAGTGCCCACCGCCGAAGGTGCTGTTCTCTTTGTGTTGACAGGTGGCCTACTTTGCCGGGGCCAGGCATCTGGCGCAGTAGACGTTCAGGCGGCCGTGAAGGATGCCCGAGAAGCATTTGAGGGGTCCTGGAGGGGCCTTTCAGGCTCGGAGCGCAGCCAATTTCTCCTGCGAGCATCTGCAATAATTAAGGTGAGACCCGTACCCTTTTTTATACCGGCACATCTGAGCATCTCGCAATGCAGGTGGTTTTCCGCTGGCTGCCTGAAGTACTGCACCGCAACCAAACCCTTAAATGCTGCCATCACAAGACATCAGAATCTAGCTCGGGGCCAAGCAGGGCTAGGGGCGGGGATAAAATGTCATCGGCACGGGTTCTGCAGTGGAAAAGCAACCTGGCGCCTCCTGAGCTGCTCTGGGCTGGCTCGGTACGGTCCTGGCACGGCTCAGTCGACTGCTCGATGAGGACCTTCACACACCGTGCAGGTCCACAGGGTTATTTGAGCACACTTCATCAATCAGTGCACGTTGGTGAAGCTGAGCATAGATGTGGGAGTGCGGAAGTACAGTACAACAATGGGTTTTGCCGCACTGCCCTCAGCTGCTCACTACTTTGCTCCTCAAGTCCTTTAAAATAACTTGCATGCACATCATGAATTCACTCTTTAATAGACATAAAGGATTTTCACTTGTCCATTTCTAACTCCTCTTTGTGTTGTACAACGAATGGGCACTTCAAATGCCAAGGCTTCATGTAGTTCTCATTGTGCAGGCCTGCCAGCAGAAGTTTGGCAATGGTGAATTATTCAAATTCCAGCCTCTAAACATGCTCCCACGCATAGTTTAATAATGTTTAACATAACACCGAGGCAATTAACAACGAATGGCAAGCACTGCTCTTGTTCGTTGGTCGCAGCCACAAGCTGCGTAACCAATCTTCTTAGATGTGGGAAACCTCTCACCCCATCCGAACAGCGGGTGGCTTTGTCTCTTCCTGGAAACGCCACTGATACTTTTTTCAAAGGGGCGAGCTTTTCAAAGAGGCTTCTGAGCCAAGGTGGCATGTCGTGAAGCGGAGGGGCGATGTCGAAAGGTCGTTTTGTTTGCTGCGCAGGAAAAGAGGGAGGAGTTGGCCATGATGGAGGTGAAGGACACGGGCAAGCCGGTGTACGAGGCGCGAATGGATGTGGACTCGGGGTGGCAGTGCCTGGAGTACTTTGCGGGACTCGCTCCCACCATCGCCGGTACCGAAATCAGGCTGTGGGCACCGGGGCTTCTTGGGATGCCTTCGGCTGTTAGAAGTGGGCGTCCAGCCAGCAGAGCCTGTTGTGTGAACTTTTTTGCTGCATCGACAACGGCTCGTGAATGATTGTAAATGCCTCATAAAACGTTGACGATGAAGAAAAAAATATCCAGTCAATTTATACTGTAATGTTTTGAGAGTGAATTATATACATTGCTGCTTTAGAAAATAAAATTCCATCCTTTGATAATGCAAATATATTGGTAAGTCCATAAGGCGCTGTGGTGATAAATGAGTTTGCAGCATGTGTAAATGCACATTAATTTTATGAGAGGCAGTGAAAAAATGGGATTGCAGTATATTACGTAACTTACAATCACTTAAAATCTGATTTAGTTAAGAGACCACATGATAATCATTGTGGACAACAGAGGGCAGTAAAGTGAAATCAAGTGTTGCACTTTACCTCTATGCTGCAACATCTATGCTCGCTGCCTTCGACATGCACTGATCAGCGTGGTGAAGTATGGTAAAAAAAAATTCCCATGAATGACCCACACGGTGTGGGGAAACCCTTGTCCAGCATTGGTTTTACAAAATGGCTGTACGTGTACAAATTACATTTACATTATTCCCATTTGTGGTTGAGAAGTGTGAGTTTGTGCACTTTTTTAAAAACTGCCTCCTCAAAAGCATTTTTGGCAGCCCCTCATTTCGAGAATACATTCACAATCGTCTCAGACCAATACGACCCATTCATTGTCTTGATGCCTATGCACAGAAATAGGACTCGCTAACTCACCGCGCGCTGTCTTCCCCCCATCGTCAGGACAGCACATTCAACTCCCTGGCGGCTCCTTCATGTACTCGAGGCGCGAGCCGTTGGGAGTGTGTGTGGGCATCGGAGCGTGGAACTTCCCCTTTCAGATCGCCTGCTGGAAGTCTGCCCCAGCCCTGGCGTGCGGTACCGTGCCACCTGCCTGTCTCACACTTGTATTCAAGATTGAAGTGTTGAGAGCAATTGCAAAGGAGATACCAAAGCAGAAACTCCATCACCTGGCCATGGCCTGGTCTATGCCAGCAGAGGGGAACCGACAGTATCCGGCCCGCAACTTCATTATATCTGGCCTGCGGCAATATGAGGCCTGCCAATCCACTTAGAAACTACCAACAAACAATATGTATCCGTAACTGCGGAGATCTTAGTCGCACTAATCGGGTAGTAGAGGGGAATATTGCCAACCTAACAACACTGTTTTTAATTCTAGAAACACACTTAGTCACTTCTGTTACTGTCAGGGCCACCTGCAATAGCATAAGTGATTGAGCGTGTGTGTTAATGTGTCGACTGCCAAAGGCATTTGAGATTCCTATTTGCCCCTCAGTGAAAAACAGTTTCTCCACCCCTGGTATTCATCATCAGTATGAATGCTTCTTTGGAATTGTCTTGAGATATTTAGCAATTAAATTTACAGTCGGACATAAACGCCACGCATGTGCTCAGCCAGTGACCACCTAAATGATGCAATGCAACACCACAAACAAAAAAGCATCGTCCTCAGCCCAAAGCTATAATCTTTGTTGCAATTTATGGCATCAACGTTTGCAATGAATGCTACCATGTGTTTCCTTGTGCAGGCAATGCGATGGTATTTAAGCCGTCGCCCCTCACTCCGCTGACCGCCGTGGCTTTGGCGGAGATTTACACCGAGGCCGGTTTACCACCGGGCCTCTTTAACATCGTCCAGGGCGATGGGGAAACCGGGCAGCTGCTTTGCTCCCATAACGATGTGGCCAAGGTGTCCTGCACTGGCAGCGTGGGCACAGGCGTCAAGGTGAGGGCTCCAGCACTCAGGCAGGAGAGGCGCGTGCTTCTGTGGACATTTACAAGTGAATGAGCCAGGTGCATGGAAGAGCCTTTTCTTATCAGCACTTAATTCCAGCTGGAACAGTCCGGAACGTGGCTCCGGGAATTGTTTTAGCAGGTCGCATCCATCCCGCGTTATGTGTGATAAACACGTGGAAATAGTGCTCAGGGCTACTGGATGTCCTTAAGGACAGTACTTTATATTATAGAGTTTAAAAAATGTTTATTATGGATAAGCATACCTTGTACAACAGTGGTGGTGCCTTATGCCACAAATCCCTACCTAAAGCCAGCCTAGCAGTGTTCTGAAAACTATTGATAGAGAAATCAGGCCTGCATATCATGAACTCGTACATTCTTGTACACTCAGGCTAAACTTGTTTTAGCATTTTATTTTTGTCAATAGTTTGTCTGCATGCGATAATTCACCCTGATTTAAACAAATTTCAGGGTCACATTTGTTCAACAAATGTTATTTTTTAAATCAAAATTGTATGACCTTCTAAATATTTTCTGGTTTTTGCCTCATCTGTACAGTTTTGTTATCCTCTTTAACCTATATGTAACATGAGCATTCAATTTGCATATATTTTGTATGAGATGTAAATATCCATTGTCACATGCTTGATTTTATATGTACATCATGAGCATAATCATTTAAATGGTGCATTTTTATATTCGTCTATATTAGCAAAGCCAGATTTTTTTTATTTTACTGCCTCTGCAATCAGGCTTCTATCTAAACCTTTATCACAAGTGTCTTAAAGTCAACCGGCTAATCAACGGTCATGATTCAAGTGCGATTTTTCAGGTTAGTCTGCATGTTGAGCATTTCTTCTCTGGAGCCCAAGACAACCACCAGCAAGTAGCGCGTGGCAAAAGCTTGAGAGAATAAATTCTCAACACAGTGCAACCATGGCAACCACACTTGGATTACAAGCGACTGCGCAAACTCGTGTTAATTTCTACAACAAAAATATCATGGGACCTCCTTTGCCAGTACAAAAATATGAGAATAGGTTTCCCCTTTTTTTGGCAACAAAACAGGTGTTAAGATGATAATTGGTTTTTTACCCTTCCATCTGGCAACAAAACTGACACCTTTTTTACAAGGAGTCATGTTTGCATAGACCACAATACCTGCAGTCATAATGTAAAAAAAAAACATAACTCTGATAACGTGCACTGTCCTTGAAGTTGATTGGTCCACACCCGAGACAGCTTTCCTTAGAGCCTAGTCTCACATGGGTTGGACAGTGCACGTTATCAGAGTTATGTGTTTTTTTTGCATTATGACTGCAGGTATTGTGGTCTATGAAAACATGACTCCTTGTAAAAAAAGGTGTCAGTTTTGTTGCCAGATGAAAGGGTAAAAAAACAATTATCATATTTTTTACTGGCAAATGAGGTTCCAGGTGTTAAGATGTTAAAACACCAAACTGAAACCTTTTACAAGGAATCATTTCTGCATTAACCACAATACTTGTGGTCAGAATGCAAACAAAAAACGTACTCTGCTAATATATGCAATATACATGCTTCTTCTGTAGGTGCTGCAACAGACAGCGCCAAGGATAAAGCCCGTGACCCTGGAGCTCGGGGGAAAGTCCCCCCTCATCGTCTTCAGCGACTGCGACCTGGACAACGCGGTCAAGGCAGCCCTCATGGGGAACTTCCTCAGCCAGGGACAGGTGAGCCGTCTCAGCCCTGGCGGTCCCGCTGGGAAGGCGAATGCCTCCTCTCCTTACCCACCTCTCCTTATATAGTTCAGCCCCAGCGTCATACACCTCAACAAGCCCTTTTATTATCACTGGCAGCTGAAGACCTCTCAAAAACAAGCTTGGCCGTAACAAAAAATGTACCCTTTATTCGTCACTGCACATTTCACTGAGATGGCAAGGGGTACTCTGCTGGTTTGACTTACATACAATTGCACCTACAGCCATTGGACATTTTCCGATAACTACACTGCGTATGATTGTTATGGTGTATGATATTTTCAGTGATCAGTAGTTTCCAATATGCAAAATATATTGCATTCTTTAAATGTGCTAAAATAGTGTTGTGGTTATCTGTTCAGTGAACATAATGAGTTAATTAGTTTTGAGATGAGATTTCAAAGTTCCATGTGTCTCCATGTCATACTCCAGGAAAGCCTCGCTGACTCTTTAGACCCGATTTTTAAGAAGCTCCTTCAGTAGGATGTTTGGCAAATTTTTATACCTCCATCTTCTGGACATGACACAGCCCGGCCGGATTTGAGTCTCATTCTTTCATATGGCATTTGAAAATAGCAACAGGCTACAATTGTATATTTCATTTTCGAAGCCATTCCATGGCATCCAAGGTAGCTGAGGGGAGTCTGCTTGTTCCACCAGAATAATTGTGTTGTGTTGGGCAGTCATCGGCGATATGTCAGATGGTCGGTCTCATACATCCACGCTATCCACCACTGCTTTCCTCCTCAGCGCTGAATCATAGGCATTTGCACCTGTGGTGTAGCATGGTTCACATGAGCCCTGATGGAGAGATGAAATGGGCCTTCTCACCCAGTCCAATCTCCCCACTCTTTTGCAGCCTGGCACCTCGGCCTGTCCAGCACGTGGGCCCCGATGTATGTAGTTGCATCGCCTGCACATTCGATAGCTACGCCACTGGTGTGTGCCTCTGCGCAGGTGTGCTCCAATGCGACACGAGTGTTCGTCCAGCGATCCGTGTGCGAGCGGTTCCTGGAGCGATTGCTGGACAGGGTGAACGCCATCCGCATCGGAGACCCCCAGCAAGACGGCACCACCATGGGAGCCCTCATCAGCCAGAGCCACCTGGACAGGGTGCTGGGCTACGTGCAGAGGGCCGTGCAGGAGGTGGGGTGTGCTCACAGCGTCAATAAAATCATGAACGCATAGCACGTCGTGTGTGGTAAACAAGGTGAAGTGTCTTTGTAAAACCAGGTCGTGTGTATGTGGTAATTTGTACAGGGAGCAAAGCTCGTTTGTGGTGGCAAAAGATATGTTCCTGAGGATCCCAGCCTTAAGGGAGGGTTCTTCATGACTCCCTGTGTTCTGGGTAAGTAATGTGGCCACACCTTTAAGCTTACAGTTACATAGATTGATTCCATGATGTGACGTGTTTTCACTCCGTGATAGAATAAAATCCCCAGTTCATTTGTACTGGTCATAGTTTACAGCCCTGAGGCAGTGGTGGAGATTCCAAATTCCTTTGGCTAAGGGGAGTCTTTCCATAGAACAACCACGTTCGACACAACCACGTTTGACTTCCCCACAAACTGGTACTAATCTTTTTCAAACCAGAGGAGGGATGATAGGCCATGCCAACCCCCTACCAGAATTTGAACTCGCAGCCTTCAAATTTCAAGCTGCTCACTCTACTGCGAAACCACAGACATATCATTATTCAATAAATAATATGCTTCTTGGCTTTTATAAAAAAAAATTGCTTGATTGTTTACATACAAATGCACTACCAGGTCCTATATAAATGTATGAATTTTTGCATTTGGAACTGCACCTCGCCAAGATATCCACGGTGGCCTTGAATAACAACCGACGGCTGCACTTTTGCCTGACAGCGGAGTGCAGGGACGACATGCAGGCCGTGCGGGAGGAAATATTTGGACCTGTCATGGCCGTCCTCGTCTTTGACACGGAGGAAGAGGTGTTGCAGAGGGCAAATGCGACAGACTTTGGATTGGCAGCCGGCGTTTTCACAAAGTGAGGAACAACACCAACAAATTCAGTTTATACGGCATCTAAATGCAATCACATCTTAAGGTGCTTTACAAAAATCGAAACCTGATTTTGGGGGTAGAAGAGTGAGGTTGGGGAGAATGGGAGCTCAGAGCAAGGGGGGATCCATGCGGGAGAGAGGAGAGAGAACAGCACTGGGGCGGCACAGCCCGGGATGAAGCGACCAGGGCCCTGCACAAACAACAACTACGGACCCCAGGGACACCAAGGGCAGCACTGACAGGTCCCAAATTCAACTGAATCGTACTCCAGTAGGTAAAAGTCCGTGTTATTTAAGTAATTTCAATGTGCCACTGCTGATACAAGTAATATATCAAGTATGGCTCATGTACATATCCTTCCGTATTATTTTCCCAGATTAGTCTGATGCGTAGGAACTGACTCTTTTAAGGGAGCCAAAAGGTTTATTAATCCAATGCATGGTAAAATACAGGTTGTCCGTCTCTGGCTGTCCGTTTGAGGACACATCTTCTATTTTTCACAAAAATTATAATACCCCTAAACCAATCGCTACAAAACATACCAAACAGCCTACAAAATAGCTTTGCCAAAATCTGTATAGTTGCTTTAACAAAATACAAATAATCCTTGAAAACATTTGTAAAATTGCGAACCAATTACGTGGGTGAAAGGTTGCGCACTTAATGTGCACATCCATTTGCCTACTTCCATACGCACATTTCGTTTTATATATATACACACCTGCATTACCTTAATAATTGAAGATGCCAAACATGTTTTGGCTTGTCATATCTGGTTATTGTTCCATTGTATCCCCAGAGATCTGACTAGAGCCCATCGTGTAATAGCTGCTCTGCAAGCTGGGTCCTGCTACATCAACAACTATAACGTTGTCTTAATGGAGATGCCCTTTGGAGGCTACAAGATGTCTGGTACGTAATGCATCGTCATCATTGCTTAACATTTATTCCATGCCCTTCCAATGAGTCAATTTAGAGGTGCCCTTTGGCAGAGGACACCTGGTGGCAGCTGCAAGGTGAATACGGCACCGGCCTGCAAGTGAGCGTTAGTCTGCCAGTAGGGGCCGATTCTGAAATGTGGTTTCCCAAATAACCAATTTGTGAGTAACTTATACACTTTTGAACTTTTGGACCATGACACTGGAAAGCATTGCCTATTTTTCAAACAACGTAGTGGGATTTGTAACACCCGCAGAGAAGCAAATGGTGCATATTTTACACGCTTTCTTCTAACTCTGTCTGTTGTTGTTGTTGTATCAACCCACTTCCCAATGTGGTATCGACTGCAAATTTGGTATACTTATGTCATACTGATGGCAATACTATATTCTATCATAAAAAAATAAAATTTTTTTTTTTAAACATTCTTTTTTATATGTTATGTTTCGGCTTGGGTCGAATTGTCCACGCTCAACTGACGTTGGCTGTAATTGGCCACGGTTCCTTTCGTTATGGCAAGCTTCGGGGCTCCTGGAGTCGTGGAGTTCTGCCATTACTAGTACATTTCATAAAAGCGTGTTGAAAAAAAAGTTTTTTTAAATATTACTTTTTACAGTTCATACACTCGCAGGGCATCTGCTGGGGTTTGAAGCGTGAATCTCTGCAACAAACGTTGTATCACTGTTTTACCTGTTACTGTCACATCACTGTCACTCGAGCGAACTTCTCAACTCAGTTGACTTTCGCCATGTGTTCTTTTCTTATAAAATGTTCATTACAGTTTTGTGTGCTCTCCAGGGTTTGGAAGGGAGAATGGAATGGCCACTGTGGACTATTACACTCAGCTCAAGACTGTGTATGTTGAGATGGGAGATGTTACATGCACACTGTAACACTCACTTCTCGGATTCTTAAAAAAAAAGTCATGCAGCTTTGCAATTAAAATTTTAATCAATCAATGTCATTGTCGACATTTGTCTGTGTTTTCTCATAAACGTACTGTTCTGCATATGAACCTGTTTTAAAGATTGCAAAATAAAATCAGTTGCAACACTGCTATTGGGAATGTTAATGACCCTCGAGTGAACTTTCGATTGTAATGCGTATGTTTATTCATAACTTAGAGGTGACTAAATTGTGATTACTACCATGCTACATACAGGGACAAACCCAAGTCTCTGTTTATGGATTTGGCTAAAATTCTTCTTGCCTCATTGCAGGATCATGAGAAGTGGTGATAGCATGGGGAGGCCTTCATGCAGCAGTGGATTGACCATGGCTCGTGATGGTGACATGAACTTAGGAACATGTAATTTTTGATTCATATAGCATCTAATGTGACATCTCAAAAAACTGTAGAAATGGGATACAATCACGTAACTTGAAGACATTTATATTTGGGGAAGAACTGAAGTGGAAGCCTACCAGGCGGGGGGGGGGGAAGGAGGCATGGTAGTCATAGAGAATCATAACGACACCTTGAGCCTTGATTTGAACCGTGGATGTTACAGACATCAAAAGCAGCTGCAGATGAGCGACTTCTCTTTAAGTGGAACTAGACTGGGAGGTTTTGACACAATGCCTTGGGTTGTGGAGCAGAGTGGAGTGACGTCACGTAAAGAGTAGAGTTATGTTTGTATTTGATTTTTTCACGCTGCTCTGCGGCAACGCATCATGACTTTGTGTGGAAAGCCAAGAGCTATAAAGCCATGTTTCAAACAACACTGTAAAAAAAACTCACTGTGCAGTATATGCACACGCCATCATCATTTCCTGAAGAGGTGCATTGTGCTCCCCTCGTCTTAGGTAAGCATCAAAATAAACTTGATTGACAGCAACAGTGGTGATGCAGAGATGGACAACTGTGGACCGGTTTCATTATAATTGGGGGCCATCAGCACAGTATAGTCACCATTGCTCACTGCTGCAAAGAATGGAAACCATTATACTGTATGTCGAGTTTCCACTTCCACACCATGGAAAGTCAACAGGTCCCATGGACGGATCCAGGTGTTTACGCTGGAATTCGTGGACATCCTAGAGGCAATGTTGTTCATTGTATAAAGACTGTGCCAGCAAGTCTTGAGGGTCTTGGTTGGGAAATTCCCCAGCGTGTGGCTGGATGCAAAGAGAAGGCGCCAGCCAGTCTGGAGGGTCTTGGTTTGGGAAATTCCCCAGAGTGTCCAAAAGGGACAGCTGGGGAAATTCCCCCGGAGAAGCCAAGAGGACAAAAGCAGGGCAATAAGGGATGTTCGGGGTCTGTGGAGAAGAACCCAGGCCATCGTCGCTGACTTCACGTCGTCGCTGTCTTCAAGTCACCGCGGTCTGCTCGGTCATACGATCTCCACGTCGGCATCATCTCAGGACGACGTGGTCCTAAGTTACGTTTCTTGCAATAAAATAAACCTCAAGTTCGAGTCCGGAGTTCTTACAATTGCAAGGCCCGTGGTCCACTGGCGGCTCCTGGTGGCCTTTAGTGCGGCTGCTGACGTGCGGCCACAGACAATACACACATGGGGAAAACACCCCATCATCGTGTTTTAGTCAAACCCCAATGGTTTCAAATGTGTGGCGGCCCTCACACTGATGTCTTATTGACGAAATTGCCCCCCCCCCCCCCCCCCCCATTCTGAAAATTAGTGAAGAACACTGGCCTAGAGGCAGCTGGGTTGAAAAAAAATACAACCCAAGTGTTCTTTAACAAATACAACTCAACACATTCGTAAATAACACTGCGGCATTCAAAAGAAAAACAAATATACAACAGGCAACGTTTCGGGCAATGGCCCTTGTTCGTAGCACACGGGCCAGAGAGTCATCACGATCCATGGGCAGATAATTCGTAGGTGTCCACTGGACATTTCGTCATTTGTTTCCACTTTCCTCTCTGTCTCGTGCCAATATGGCTCAAGAAGTGCCACATCTTTCTGGCACCAATATTTTATGTCGTCGTCAAGCCGTTCATTCTCTGTGAGATATTCCTCTCTTTCAGGTTTCCTTCCATTCTTGTGAACAACACTTTCACATTTTCCTGTTGTCCATCCCACGTGTGTTCAAATAGTGCCAGTTTTCTTCTCATCACTACCTGCATCATCGGGTCTTCATATTCGTGCAACGTTTTTTTCCTTCATATTTCTACGTTGGTCACTCTTTGGGTTCAGTCTTAGATGCAGCATCCGTTTGTAAGCAATATTTTTTTTGCAAATTATTTTTATTGATCCAACCACGTTGGGGGGGGGGGGATATACAACTTTCGCGACAGGTGAGTGGTGCGGAGCGGGATAGGCGGCTCGGACAGACAACTAACGGGGACGTATAGGACCGTAGGGGGACGTGATACTTCAGATTCCTTTTGTTTGGGAAAGGAAAAGAGGAAAGAGTTTAAGGGAGTCGGTCTCATTTCATGTTCAATTGAGTAAACTCAAGGTCTCTGGAGTGTCATTCACGACGATTCCCCAGATCTGGGTGAACTCTCCTTACCAATTCCTCAGTTTCAAGACTCTCGGGTGTTCTCAAGCTGCTCGGGCAAATAGGGGGGTTATGGCAGAGGGTGAACGAGGGGGGCCCCCATGATTCTTCCACGCAGCTTAGCGTACGTGGGTGGGGTGGGGGGTGAGTGGGGGTTGAGTGGGGGTTGAGTGGAGTGTAGGGTGGGGTTGAGTGGGGGGTGGGGTGGGGGTTGAGTGGGGGGTGAGTGGGGGGGGGGTGAGTGGGGGTTGAGTGTGGGTTGAGTAGGGGGTGAGTGGGGGGGTGAGTGGGGGTTGAGTGGGGGTGGGTGGGGGGTGGGGGTTGAGTGGGGGGGGGTGAGTGGGGGGTTGAGTGGGGGTTGAGTGGGGGGTGAGTGGGGGGTGAGTGGGGGTTGAGTGGGGGGTGAGTGGGGGTTGAGTGGGGGGTGGGTGCGGGTTGAGTGGGGGGGTGAGTGGGGGTGAGTGGGGGTTGAGTGGGGGTGAGTGGGGGTTGAGTGGGGGGGTGAGTAGGGGTTTGAGTGGGGGGGTGAGGGGGGGTTGAGTGGGGGGGGTGAGGGGGGGTTGAGTGGGGGGTTTGAGTGGGGGGGTGAGGAGGGGGTGAGTTGGGGTTGAGTGGGGGGGGTGAGTGGGGGGGTGAGTGGGGGGTGAGTGGGGGGGTGAGTGGGGGGGTGAGTGGGGGGGTGAGTGGGGGTTGAGTGGGGGTTGAGTGGGGAGGTGAGTGGGGGTTAAGTGGAGGGTGTGGGGGTGGGTGGGGGTTGAGTGGGGGGGGGGGGTGAGTGGGGGGTGAGTGGGGGTTGAGTGGGGGGGTGAGTGGGGGGTGAGTGGGGGGTGGGGGGGGGGGTGAGTGGGGAGTGGGTGGGGGTTGAGTGTGGGGTTGAGTGGGGGGGTGAGTGGGGGGTGAGTGGGGGTTGAGTGGGGGGTTGAGTGGGGGGGGTGAGTGGGGGGTTGAGTGGGGGGTTGAGTGGGGAGGTGAGTGGGGGGTGAGTGGGGGTTGAGTGGGGGTTGAGTGGGGGGGGTGAGTGGGGGTGAGTGGGGGGTGAGTGGGGGGTTAGTGGGGGTTGAGTCGGGGGTGAGTGGGGGGTGAGTGGGGGTTGAGTGGGGGGGTGAGTTGGGGTTGAGTGGGGGGTGGGTGCGGGTTGAGTGGGGGTGAGTGGGGGTTGAGTGCGGGTGAGTGGGGGTTGAGTGGGGGGGTGAGTGGGGGTTTGAGTGGGGGGGTGAAGGGGGGTTGAGTGGGGGGGGTGAGGGGGGGTTGAGTGGGGGGGGTGAGGAGGGGGTGAGGTTGGGGTTGAGTGGGGGGGTGAGTGGGGGGTGAGTGGGGGGGTGAGTGGGGGGTGAGTGGGGGGGGTGAGTGGGGGTTGAGTGGGGGTTGAGTGGGGGTTGAGTGGGGAGGTGAGTGGGGGTTGAGTGGAGGGTGTGGGGGGTGGGTGGGGGTTGAGTGGGGGGGGGGGTGAGTGGGGGGTGAGTGGGGGTTGAGTGGGGGGGTGAGTGGGGGGTGAGTGGGGGGTTGAGTGGGGGTTGAGTGGGGGGGGGGGGTGAGTGGGGAGTGGGTGGGGGTTGAGTGTGGGGTTGAGTGGGGGGGGTGAGTGGGGGGTGAGTGGGGGTTGAGTGGGGGGTTGAGTGGGGGGGGTGAGTGGGGGGTTGAGTGGGGAGGTGAGTGGGGGGTGAGTGGGGGTTGAGTGGGGGTTGAGTGGGGGGGGTGAGTGGGGGGTGAGTGGGGGTTGAGTGGGGGTTGAGTCGGGGGTGAGTAGAGGGGTGAGTGGGGGTTGAGTGGGGGTTGAGTGGGGGGGTGAGTGGGGGGTTGAGTGGGGGTTGAGTGGGGGTTGAGTGGGGGGGTGAGTGGGGGGTTGAGTAGGGGGTGAGTGGGGGGTGAGTGGGGGTTGAGTGGGGGGTGGGTGGGGGTTGAGTGGGGGTTGAGTGGGGGGGTGAGTGGGGGTTGAGTGGGGGGTTGAGTGGGGGGGGGTGAGTAGGGGGTGAGTGGGGAGGTGAGTGGGGGGTGAGTGGGGGTGAGTGGGGGGTGAGTGGGAGGTGAGTGGGGGTTGAGTGAGGGGTTGAGTGGGGGGGTTGAGTGGGGGGTTGAGTGGGGGGTGAGTGGGGGTTGAGTGGGAGGTGAGTGGGGGTTGAGTGGGGGGTTGAGTGGGGGGTGAGTGGGGGCGTTGAGTGGGGGTGAGTGGGGGGTGGGGGAGAAATCTCGCGAGACTTGACGAAGCGAAGGATGCGAGGTCTCGCGATATTTGGGGAGGGGTCTGAGGGGGGATGGGTCTGAGGGGGAGGGGTCGGAGGGGGAGGGGACAGAGACGGAAGATGGCGTCGGGCGATCGACCCCGCTCGCTCGCTTCTCCCGGCACCGACAAGAGGTGAGATGGCTCAGCGATGTGTTATTTATTCACCTACACCTCCTCATCCTCCATCACGCAAGGACCTCTTTTGGTTTCCTGCCGCCCGCGTTGCGCTGTTGGCAGCTTCCGCGGCGCCGGCCTTCCGACCTGTACTGTACGTACAGTGGCGGGTGAAAGTGTTGGCGATTTTAATTAAAAAAAAATATTTGCGGATTATAAAACAACAAAAGACGCGGCACCGAGCTTTGTCGGACCGAGTTGTACAACGTTCAAGATAGAGGTGTTTTTTTGGGGGGACGGGGTTAGAACGCGTAGATATATAAATGTCGTGAAACCCGCCACCACCCGACACAGCCAATTAGTAAGGGTTGTCACGTAAACAGAACGTGGCAATTCGTTACTAGTACAGCACACCGGTGTAGTGTAGTGTATAGTGTAGTGTATAGTAGTGTAGTGTCTAGTGTAGTGTATAGTGTAGTGTATTGTGTATAGTAGTGTATAGTGTATAGTAGTGTATAGTAGTGTAGTGTATAGTAGTGTATAATGTGTATAGTAGTGTAGTGTATTGTGTAGTCACTACACAATACACTACACTACTATACACTACACTATACACTACACTGTAGTGTATAGTGTAGTGTATAGTAGTGTAGTGTATTGTGTATAGTAGTGTATAGTGTAGTGTATAGTGGAGTATACTAGTACAGCACACCGGTACGACGTTTCGCCAGTAATTACAACCATCATCATCAGGCGGACAGCCAGATGTGTAATGATGGTGGTTGTAGTTACTCGTGGAGCGTCGTACTCGGGATTTTGAAATGTGGATTTTATCTCCAACACAGCGGCGTGCTGTACTAAGTAACACACTGGCATACGTGACCAACCTTACTGATTGGGTGGTGGCGGGTTTAACGACACTTTATATTTACGCGATATAACCCAAACAACACCTGTGTTATGGATTATATTGGTCGCGAAAGCCTCCGTGTTAAACTGCACAACGCTGATCGTCCAATACCAAAAACCCGAGTGACGGTGGCGTCACCATTGCGCGCCTGTGCCAGGCTAGGTGCACTTTGAGGCTGCCACGTGAAGTGTCAAAGGCTCGCTGCTGGCAGGAGGTCTCGGGACAGACCCTGCAGGTGCCATGGGTTTGTACTGCTGTGCCAGGCTAGGTACAGGAGGAGGTCTCTGGACAGACCCTGCAGGTGCCATGGGTTGTACTGCTGTGCCAGGCTAGGTGCAGGAGGAGGTCACGAGACAGACTCAGCAGATGTCATGGGTTGTACTGCTGTGCCAGGCTAGGTGCAGGAGGAGGTCACGGGACAGACCCTGCAGGTGCCATGGGTTGTGCTGCTGTGCCAGGCTAGGTGCAGGAGGAGGTCTCGGGACAGACCCTGCAGGTGCCATGGGTTGTACTGCTGTGCCAGGCTAGGTGCAGGAGGAGGTCACGAGACAGACCCAGCAGGTGCCATGGGTTGTACTGCTGTGCCAGGCTAGGTGCAGGAGGAGGTCACGGGACAGACCCTGCAGGTGCCATGGGTTGTTCTGCTGTGCCAGGCTAGGTGCAGGAGGAGGTCACGAGACAGACCTTGCAGGTGCCATGGGTTGTACTGCTGTGCCAGGCTAGGTGCAGGAGGAGGTCTCGGGACAGACCCTGCAGGTGCCATGGGTTGTACTGCTGTGCCAGGCTAGGTGCAGGAGGAGGTCACGAGACAGACCAAGCAGGTGCCATGGGTTGTACTGCTGTGCCAGGCTAGGTGCAGGAGGAGGTCACGAGACAGACCAAGCAGGTGCCATGGGTTGTACTGCTGTGCCAGGCTAGGTGCAGGAGGAGGTCACGAGACAGACCCAGCAGATGCCATGGGTTGTACTGCTGTGCCAGGCTTAGTGCAGGAGGAGGTCACGAGATAGACCCAGCAGATGCCATGGGTTGTACTGCTGTGCCAGGCTAGGTGCAGGAGGAGGTCACGAGACAGACCCGGTAGGTGCCATGGGTTGTACTGCTGTGCCAGGCTAGGTGCAGGAGGAGGTCACGAGATAGACCCAGGAGGTGCCATGGGTTGGCTGACTGAGATGACCGGTAGATGCACTCTTGCTGTGTACCCCCTTTCGGTACCAACTTGCTGCATCTTATCCGTCCAACGCTCCGCTCGTTGTTGTGAGCGTTACTCCTCCGCTCTCCGTTGTTGCTGGAATGCGACTGCCTCCAACCTGCCCAGAAGCAGCGTCCTTCACGAGCCTCCTCCACAGAGGCCGATCATCTCACACGCCACACACGGGCGCACACACTGGATTATAAGATGCACTCCCCCCCCCCATGATGTTACAATACAAGGGGGTGTCGGGAAACGTGCTCGTAAATTCCGAGAATTACAGGATATTGTATTGGTGTTTTATTGTTTAGCATCAATTAGTGCCTTGATTGCGCGAGTGTTTGAGTTGGTGCTTCTTGATATCGAGGGTTGACGCGTTTGCGGGGTTAACATTCTTACAGTGTGTGCAGTCTTGAATGTTAACGTGCATACAGTTTACATTGCATATACTCCATACTCCCCGCCTTCACAAACCTCCGTTGACCGGCGTGGTGAAGTATGGTCAAATAATCGCCACGACCCGCATGGCGTGGAGAGGCCCCTCATCCATTAGTCGATTAACAAAGCATCACTCGTGTGTGTGGGTGTATGATGGGTATATGAATTATGTGTGTATTATGTAATGTGGTGGTGGAGTTTGACTCCCACTCCTGATGTAAGTAATTTCTTGAATATCTCCCAAAGTCGACTGAAATTGATTATTTGGTTCATTGTGAAAACTGCACTGGAGAGACAGGCCAGGTGTGGTGTTTGCCTCACTTTGCCGCCTTGTGGGTCTTTCTGGCCTTAATAGGTTCTCGCTAACAGTACTTGCCTAGTAGTCTATTCACACCTCAGTGGTTGCGGGGGGGGGGGAGTCTCTTCATATCATATACAATTATGAAGTATGTCAGCTGTGCGGGGTGTGTTGCATGCCTTTATTCCAGGACTGCGGAGGCGAGGGTTGATGTGTCGTACAAATCTTATCAAACGCCGCGTGGGTGTTTAGCTACCTCCGCTTGGCTTGCCAGGAGGATGCGGTACAGAAAACTGTGGATTAATCTCCCAACCATTAGATCTGAATGGGATCGAGCGTTGCCTCCTCGCATGCGTGGGTTTTCTCTGGGTACTCCTTTTTGTTCGCGCTGGCTTACCGCCTGGATGACATCCCACTTGTCTGTGGGTCCACGCCTCCGACTAATTCTCTTTCTATGAGGGAGCGGATGCTGTGTACGTTTAAAGTTGAATATACACTTTATGTACATTAGGGGCCGTCCATAAATGACGTCACGCACCTAGGGGGGGGGGGGGGGTCAGACATTTGTGACGATGTGTGACGAGGGGGGGGGGGTTGAGAAATATATACTTTTTGAGAAATATACTTTTTAATAAATGTTTTCTCCTACAACATCAGAGTGCAGCGCCACATTAAATACGCACTACAATGACAATAGTTTAAAGCGATTTGAAGCATGTTTTTTTTTTGGGGGGGGGGGGTCTGACTTTTTGTGACGTCATTTGAGGGGGGGGTCTGACGTTTTGTGACGCCGTGTGACGAGGGGGGGCATGTCAAAAATCGTCCAAATCGCGTGACGTCATTTATGGACGGCCCCTTATGTGAAGTGTACTGCTGTTACTACACGTGTACACTGATTAAAGGGTGTTGTTTTTACCTTATTTGCACACAATGTACAGCACTACCTTGATTTGAAGCTTTCGTGACTGCAGGAATCCATACTCTTTGGTTCTTCGGTAAAGTCACGTCGGTACCACCCCTTGGCTTGGTTCTCTGGCGTTGATACGCTGGCCTCTCACTATGCAGCAGCCAACGCCGCAGCTTGTGTTGCCCATGAGGTGGCGCTATGCCGGTCCTCTGACACAGACATGCTATCTTCACTAACAAAGCCACCGCAGCACCCTTTTGCCTCGACGTAACGGTATGTCTCTCCCATTAACGCAGCTGTTGTACGTGCGTGCGGTAACGGTGCTCGTTTGCATTAACATGCTAATCCTTCTTCGGCGCAGCTGTTGTGCGTGCGTACGGCGACGGGACTCCTTTTCATCTCTGACCACGCCCACTTACCCTTGGGTGACACCCACCTCAAACCTATATATAACCTCTTGTTGCAGCAGCCCTTTCTTGTTCAGCAGTTCTACGGCTGTATCTTTCTACCTGATGACGATTGCTTGTGTTGCGATCGAAACGTCGCGATTTATTATAAATTCTTTCTACCTGCGTGACTTTACCGAAAGAACCAAAGAGAATGTACGGTACCTCTGTAAAAAGTGCTATGTTTACTATCTGTTTTCATGTGTACGCACTTATGTATTGCCTTCTCTCTAGTTTACGAGCGTTGAGAAGCATCAGGACTTTGCTGGGGAAATAATGTGTGTATGTATTCACATTCTCTACCTTTCTTGTGTCCCTTGACTGCAGTGCAAAGTCAGACAATCAGCCAGAAGCAATGATTGAAGAGGAGACTGTGACATCCCAACCAGACACAGAGGTATTGCCATTACTTTTCCTTACTGCATTTTTGCCAAAATTCACAAAAAATAAGTGCATGCAATATGGGTGCGATGTGCATGCATATTTGGGTTGAGATATGCATGCAATTAGTTGTATCTGCGCACATGCAGGAGGTGAGTGTGGTGGAGGCAACACTTTCTGCAGTGGAGGTTGAAGAGGAGAGGCGGCAGGGCCATGTAGAACTGCAGTGCGGCATCTGTATGAAGTGGTTCACGGCCGAGAGCTTCAGCATTGACACCAGGTAAGCACGCAACCCGCCGTCAGTTGCATTGTGTCAAAATGATGTCAAATGTTTTACGGCAGGATGTCTTCTAGCAGCGTTTACTTAAGTAGGAAATCTCTGGATTGGTTTTGACTTTTTCCTGTGTCTTAAACAAATGCTACTGGAAAATAATACCGAATGCCCATAGTAAGATGGACTAAAAATTGTATTTTTTTGCACGGTAGAACAAATTCTTGTTGCCAATTGTTTTACTGGTAGGAACCTCCTGGTTACACCAGCCCACAGGGGATTATTGTGTCCGTCCGTCGTGCAGGGAGGGGCTGGGTGGGGAGGGAGGGGCTGGGTGGGGAGGGGAGGGTGGGGAGGGGCTGGGTGGGGAGATTAGGGTGGGGCTGGGTGGGGAGGGGCTTGTGCCCGCCCTCACAGTCGGGCATATTTGTGGAATACACCACGCCGCCGTTGACCCTGGCCATTGACCGAGCAACCCAACGTTCCTACCAGCTCCCTCCGCAGGAATGTTTTTGTTTGAAAATGTCTTGAATAGATGTGTTGTACATCTTTGTACATTTCTTGACCAAGGTTCATCAATGCCATGGATGAGACATGCTTGTTATATTTTAGTCCTTTCCTTTTTAATCGGTGACCTTATTTCTCTTCCAACAGCACGTGTGTTCCATTTATCACCAACTATGTCTTTCATTGCAACATTTGCCATCATAGTGGCAACACCTACTTCTTACGAAAACCTGCAAGTAAGTTATTTAGCTGCGCATTGTGCAAGCGCTTCAGGGTGTTTTTGGAAATTATTTGGAGTCTTAAGTTAATATTAACGTGCTTCATGCTTTTAATTGGATTTCTGTTTTGGAAATTCGCTTGTTTTGGGTGGCTCGACATTGCTGTGACTTGGAATGTAGTAAATAACTATTTAATGTCATACATCTAAAGCACTGGCTTGTAGACTTAAATTAAATTCTGAAAATAAAACTTTAAGGCTCACTCTATATCTTTTTGCAGATGATGCTTTCCTTCTTTAATGATTGTAAAGTCTACTGCATGTTTATGCCGCACCTAAGTTTGGGTTTAAAGTGGTTATATTGTACCTTGTACTTGTACAGCTCTCAAAGAGATGTGTCTGACTGCACTGGCAAACCTCACATGGACATCACGCATGCAGGACGATCATCCCAAAACAATGTTCTCCAAAGACAAGGTATGTTCTTGACTCTTGCCTTCTGTGCCATCTATGCTGTAGGTGTTTTTCGCTGAGTTAACGTTCATTGAGCCATTGTTGAAATTATGAATGTATTCCATGTCGTGTGTTCCACAGCTATGTGCAACAATGCTTTATGTTTTGATTTAAAGCTTTCGTGACTGCAGGGATTTATATTCTTGGTTCTTTCGGTAAAGTCACGTAGAAGGGAAATAATAAAATAATACAAATATATTAAAAACTAATAGTTTTATATTTGTTTTATTTTATTATTTATCTTCTACGTGACTTTACCGAAAGAACCAAGAATAATGATTTATGTGTTTCCGATTCCCACGATCCACCAGGACATCATCCCATTCATCGACAGACACTGGGAATGCATGACAACACGGCAACGACCAAACAAGCTCACATGGCAGAACAACATTGTCAAGACTATGGTAAGGCTGCTGCCACAGGCGGTGGGAAGATGGTGTGTGAAAGTTTTCACAGCTGGTGCTGACACCCATGAATCGGCTGCACCCGTGGTGCAAAACCTAAAAGAAGACTTGACCCAAGAAAATTAAACATTTCTTGTTATACGTATCTAGGCTGTGCATCCCAAGCTCTCTAACACGGGTTTAAAGCATCATCATCGAGAAAAATTGACCCTTAGGCACAATAGTGTTACTACGACAGAATCCCATGCATTTGAAAACAGTAACTATCGGTCCTTGCCACTCTAGCTATTGAGTCATATCGATACACTCGACTAATTTTAAAGCATTTTTTGTCATTAACAAATCTTTGCATTCGTGTAGGAGAGCTGAAAGTCAGTCAACCTAGATGTTTCGATACAAAAGAAGTTTATTTTTGTTGTTTTCATTCTATTTTATTTTATGTAATTTATTTTTTACATATGTGACTTTACCGAAAAAACCAAAGAGTATGAATCCTTGCAGTCACGAAAACTTCAAATCTAGAAAGAAAAAAAAAAGTGCCGTTGCATTTCATTGAAAGTAAAAGTTCTCAACTTCTTGAGCTGCGTTGTGCCATAGTTTTTATCTTTGCAAAGCCCATTAACTCCTGTGACGCCACTACCAACTCGCTGGTGAACCCAGCTGTGCCGAACAAAAGTTTTGGCAGACCTTGTCTCCATGGGAGATTTGAATACTCGGGAGTGGTTTTCGTAGGTAGAGGACCTCACCTCGTGTTGGCCTCTAAATATGATTACGTTGTTGTGTTTTTCACGTGTGCGTTTGTGTAGACGAAGGAGCGTGATGTATTCCTCGTGAAAGAAAACCCAGATCCAGGAAGCAAGGACTCTCAAGACGAATACCCAAAGTTTGGCCTCTTAGATCAGGTGCCTAATACACAACAACAACAACAACAACTGACACTGATGAATGTATTGTATGAAAACATAGTCTCATTGACAAATTGTTTCTGCAGCACACAGCAACATCAATTACCAATGTTCATTAATAAAAAAAAAACATGTTTCTTTTTTCTTTTCTTTAGGACTTGACCAACATAGGCCCGTCGTATGAAGGTCAGAAGCAGCCTGGGACACCGGCCGCTGCAGCCAGTTCGAATGGTAAAGAATTTACAACTCCTAATAAAGGTATTTTGGGTTAGATCGCATGAGTATAAGTGTGTCGTTAGCTCGCCACCACCCGACACAGCCAATTAGTAATGTTTGTCATGTAAACAACACGTACAAATTAGTTACTACTTCAGCCCACCGACGTTTTGGAGAGTAAATCGACATTTATAATTTGAGTACGCCGTTTCGCTGGTAATTAAATCCAACATCATCGGGCAATGATGTAACTAATTGGCACGTTTTGTTTACGTAACTAACCTTACCGATTGGCTTTGTCGGGTAGTGGCGGGTTACCGACACATTTATACTTCCGCCATCTAACCCAGAAAGCATTTGTTATGAATAATATTGGTCACGAAAGCCTACGTGTCAAATTTCGATTTAAAGCTTTCGTGACTGCAGGGATTCATCTTCTTGGTTCTTTCGGTAAAGTCACGTAGAAGGGAAGTAATAAAATAATAAAAATAAATCATAATAAAATAAAATAATTCTCACGACGTTTCACCTGAAGACGGCTGCTTGCGTTGTAGCCGAAACGTCGTGAGAATTATTTTATTATGATTTATTTTTATTATTTTATTACTTCCCTCCTACGTGTCAAATTTACAACTCGTCCACGAATATGTACACCAGAGTTGTACGTGTAAAATGGCCATCCTTTTTTTCACCACCCACACGTACAACAGGTTAGCTACGAATATAAAGAAATAGGTGAACTTGACTTGAGGCTGTTGTGTACCAGGTGGCTTCGGGATCAGTGGCAGCGGTAAAGGACGCGGCGCAAAGCGGAGGCAAGAA
Source organism: Lampetra fluviatilis (assembly GCF_964198595.1). Lineage (NCBI taxonomy): Eukaryota > Metazoa > Chordata > Hyperoartia > Petromyzontiformes > Petromyzontidae > Lampetra > Lampetra fluviatilis. Next base: position 7,792,272 of record NC_136294.1, on the reverse strand, counting down.
GGCGTCACCCCACCGACGGCAAAGCGCACCCGGCAGTGAGTTGCAGCTGTCGCACGAAACCATTCATTTGACTCGATGAGATCATCATAAACCGGGAAAGGAGAGATGAGAAAATATTTTGTGTGTTGCGGATGATTGCACGATTCTATTGTGGTTCAGCTTAGTCCCTCGTTCCTTCGGGGTCAATAAAATTTTGTGGAATGTCAAAAGTTGTTGGTTGTACTCTAGGTTGATTCGCTCCATCATAGGAATGTAGAATATACACAAATGTTTCATGGTTGTTCACGAGGGGTGAGAGCCACCCAAGCTTACTTGATCATTAAACCACCTTGACTCACTATCAGAGATCACAATCACTAGTCTCACTTTCTGCTGTTGCCTCAGGTCAACGCGGATATGGGTGATACCATTTCATTTCATCTATGTATACTGCAATAACCCACCATCTGTTATATATGAAGGGCAGATGATGAACACTTAACTTGGGTGTCAGTTGACGGCACGTAATCAGGTTTTGCAAAATATACCAGTTTGTGAAAAACATAAACACACAATTGGAAACAACGTAATTACGTGACTTCTGGAATAGTAAGCCGCTTCCGTAACATGAGTCTTCTGGAACAGCGTGGAAGCAGTCGGCTTGGCTGCATGCTTTTTCTGGAAGCTGAACAAATGTCGTTTTCAGCATGGAAATCTTATAGAAGCGGAAGGGAGAATAGGCAGACGGGAGCAGAAGGAGCTGTGGGGGCCACCGCTGCCAGCTGGATCGCCGGCTGCCTGGCAGTTTGCAATATTTTTATCAATGCGGCGTATTGTCTTGCGCAGTGACCCGCTGTTCCAGTCACAACGCCTGCCCCCCCACGGCTACCCGCTGGAGCATCCCTTCAACAAGGACGGCTACCGCTACGTGCTGGCGGAGCCCGACCCCCACGCGCCTGACCCAGAGCGGGTCGAGCTGGACTCGTGGGCCGGGAAGCCGATCCCCGGGGACCTGTACCGCTCGTGCCTCTACGAGCGCGTGCTGCTCGCACTGCACGACCGCGGTGAGACGTGCACACCGGGCACACGCAGATTCTCACCACCCTCTCCCACGGCCAACCCACGGATTGTCATGAATTGGGGTCGCGATTTGACTCAAGAATCGACTGTCTTAAATTTCAATGTAAAGCTTTCGTGACTGCAGGGAATCATCTTCTTGGTTCTTTCGGTAAAGTCACGTAGAAGGGAAGTAATAAAATAATAAAAATAAAACATAATAAAATAATTCTCACGACGTTTCGGCCACAACGCAAGCAGCCGTCCTCAGGTGAGCAGTCGTCCTCACCTGAGGACGGCTGCTTGCGTTGTGGCCGAAACGTGAGAATTATTTTATTATGTTTTATTTTTATTATTTTATTGCTTCCCTTCTACGTGACTTTACCGAATGAACCAAGAAGAAGAATCGACTGTCTTCGTCTGTTGTTTTAACTTTTATTTGCGTTTCTTATTTTTGTGTGTCCCTTCTACAGTTTAGTTCTTCCCATTAGCCTATATGTAATATTATTATTACATGATATAAGTGCATCTGCGTTTACAAACCCCGTTGATATATGTTTCCGTGTTTTTGGATTGTTAGCGCCCCAGCTAAAAATCTCCGATGACCGGCTGACGGTGACGGGCGACAAGGGCTACTCGATGGTGCGCGCCTCGCACGGTGCGCGCCGCGGGGCCTGGTACTTCGAGGCCACGGTGGACGAGATGCCCACAGGAAGCGCTGCGCGCATTGGCTGGTCACAAAGCCTCGGTAAGATGCTTTGCACCAACCCTCACAGCACTCGTTCACTTACAGACGTCTGCTGAGGAGCGCTACCATGACAGCCACGTGGAACAATCCCCCAGGTATTGTAATAATAGTATAGTTACAGACCTTGGTTAATCCACTGCTGGATAGAGGCAATAAATAATGCTCGTTCCGCTTGATGCCCAGTGTTTCACTCTTTAAGTGTTGGCAGCAGCTTCAGGAACTGAAGTGAGCCGCTCACTTTCTCCCTCGCTTGACTGCTCGACACGATGTATCTTTGTAAATGAGCGTCGGTATGCTTGAGGGGATTTCTTTGCATGTGAACGTGCCGCTTTGTGTTTGCATGTCTAAGTGTAGGAGTGTGTGTGTGTGTGAACACCTATGCATTATATGCACCACTGTTGTTCATCAGCTGTGCTACCTTGTCATTCGTTCATAATGTCAAGGCTACACTTTGACACTTGATTTTGCTTCTGTGTGTCCACACTATACATGACCATCTGGATTCCATTTTGTCAGAAATAGAATTTGTATGACAAAAAAAGATGAATTTGCTGATACGTATTGTAACAACAGCTAAAGCGAGCCTCCCACCAACCAAGGCTAAACTACCCATTGCTGACAGGGAACCTGCAGGCTCCGCTCGGCTACGACAAGTTCAGCTACTCGTGGCGCAGCAAGAAGGGCACGCGTTTCCACCAGTCGCGCGGGCGACACTATGCCGACGGCTACGCGCAGGGCGACACGCTCGGTTTCTTCATCTCGCTACCCGAGCATACGCACACGGCCACCTGCCTGCCCGACACGTACAAGGACAAGGTACGCTCACGGGAATGGCGAACGCCGGGAGAGCACGGCGGCCACTCGGTTGTCTGATAACCAGGCGCATGTAACTTCAACCCGTCACTCAAAACCCAAGGAGAATTTAAACTGAAATGACTGGATCACAAACATTGCTTCATGAGACTCCGTTGGTGGATATATCCAGTGTTTACACTCCGCTTTGCGGACATGAGCATAATTCATATGCTCATGCCTATTTTTATAGTTACGCCAAAACACGAGCTCTCCCTATGATCTTAGTGGCCCTGACAGCATATATACAGTGCTTTCCTATGGTATATACATGTGTTATATTAATGGTTTTAATGTAGAATAAAAAAACATGAAGTGGCACGTAAAAACAATTCTGTTCAAATTTTTATGAACTGATAATTATGGTCTTGCCAACAGGCACTAATCAAGTTCAAGAGCTACCTGTACTTTGAAGAAAAGGACTTTGTGGACAAGGCAGAGAAAAGCCTCAAGCCAGCGCATGACAGCAAGGTGGACCCATGTTTCTTATTCGTTTTTTTTTAATATGCTAGTCAGAAGCCATGCATCATCACTTTCTTGGCCTGGCTGTATGTGCGCTGCAGGTGGTGTTTTACAAGAATGGAGTCGGGCAGGGCACTGCATTCGAGGACGTCTATGAAGGAGTTTACTTCCCAGCTGTCTCCCTTTACAAAAGCTGCTCGGTGCGTTTGCAAAAAACCATCGCGTCATCGATTCAAGGGTGTTTATGTTTGACCACCGTGTTTAACCACCACCACTCTACCATTTCATCTGTTGCAGGTGTCTGTCAACTTTGGACCAAACTTTAAGCATCCTCCTAAGGACGTGACCTATCAACCCGTGAGTTATTTTTTTTTTTAAATCAAATTTTCCACACGTTAGTTCGACTCGTCTTCAGTATATGTCCGTAATAAACCTGGCGCACACTTTGTTTATTTCAGATGAGCGACATGGGGTGGTATGCCGTTGTGGAACACACGCTCTCTGACCTGCTCTACCATGTGGAGACGGACGTGGAGGGTAGGCAGAGTCCACCGTGGGATCTGTGAGCCACCGCTCGCTGAGAACATCCACCTACACCTGTACCTGCCTCTTTGACTTGCACTCTCTGGGCATGCCCGTTGGTTCCGCACATGCATATGCTGCGCATAGAGCGGTGGACATTAGTCTTTTGTGCGATTGTGTGTGTGTGTACACTTTTATTTCCATGTGGCTGTAACGTGTACAACCTAGTCGTTTTGATGAAAGACAATTTTTTGACTTGCGCAATGTGACATGACAGCACTTGTTGAGAATCCGTAAAAAGAGATGGTGGTCAAGTTTTGCATTGTTAATGATGAGAATTAGATGCGTTGTTGGTAATGACTGTTTAGCCTTTTCTAAGAGAGGGCATTTTTTTAGTTGCAGTAATTTCCTTCAAACAGGCTATAAACCAAGAAAAGATGTAAGAGTTTTTTTTGCAATCTAGCACTTAAAAACTGACACCAACTTGAATGCAAATTTGTATAATATGTTTAATATATTTTTTATAGAATAGAAAACTAAGAAATCTATCAGCAGCCATTTTACGGTCACAATATTAAATATTTTTGTGATGTGCTGCATTTTTAGCACCTTTTTGTAACGTGTGGAGTTTTAAATCTCCCATGTTTATATATACATCTTTGTTGTTAAAATGGAACACCCTTTTTGCAACTGAATATATATGAATTAAACAGCAACTATTTCAGAGCTTTTAAATTAATTCCACTTATCCAACAAATGCTTTTAACGTACAGTGTACCTGGCACTTGCATACAATTGTGTAGCCTCTATTTTGAAAAATGTTTCTCATTATAATTTTAAAAACTCACCATGGTCTTTGTGTTTACGTGGTGTCTTGACTCTGCATGTGTGTTCAGATTTTGTATTGTCTTCTACATTTGTTCAAAGCATTCAAACTGAAGAATGTACTACTCGCGTAAAGACTGATTTTATAAGCCTTAGCAGCACCCACAGCATTCATCACCTTCAGGTATTTCTTCTGGATGCCAACAGGCTGTACAGAGAATAAATTCCCTTCAAGGCTGCCCCACCTCCACATCTTACCTATAAAAGAGTGGTGCTGCCTTCCTTGCTTCATGTGCATAGAACCAGGATGAATGCACGCGAGATATTTTAGGTAAAATATCGCCATTCCCTACCATATGTCCCGTGCACAGGTTTTTAAAGGGTCTATCTCGTAGCCTTGGCTGCCATGGGAATGTGCAGTGGAATCTTGATGTTTTCATGCTGCTGAGATGGGGAGGAGTGCCAAGGCCTGCAATTTTTTTTTTATATAAATACTTCATAGAGGTACAGTCTGGCAACATCCACAGTATACATTTTAAAGGTATCCCCACCCAAGCAGTGCATTGGAGACAGTGGTGGGCTCACTGGGATACCGAGGATTGCAACGCCCTCTCGAAAACTGCGTTGGCAGATGGTGGGACTTTTTAGTCCGTAGTGCCTCGTAAAGGTGACTGGCACGGCTCAGGTGGCTGCCCTACAAGTGGTTGTGTTACTGCACAAGGCATTCGGGAGGTGGGCCTTGTGCTTCAGCAAACCACCGAAGCCGCGATCAAGAGACCCCAGTGGCTTGCTGGTCTGTGTCGACAACGAACTTCTCGGCCCCTGAGATGTCTTAAAAGGAACTGCTGTGTAACCAGCCTTCCACTATAGATCCAATAAACCAACCCATAAGGGCATCAGTATAGACTCCCATATAGGCAGTTTGCTTCGCTGCATCATGAATGTGCTTGAACTCGTGTGTTGGATGGCCTCATAGCATTTTCGAGACCATTGCCGTATCCACCACTGGAACAGCCAAAATCAAGGACTAGCTGAGAGGCCCAGAGCTGAGAGGCTGACCAACACTTGGGCGTCGATATACACGAGCAGTTGCGTGTTTAAATTCCAGACTGGAATACTTCGATTCGAAAGTGAGATGGTGAATCTAAGTCCATCATGTAACCATGCATTCCAGGAATGTATGCTGAACTTCTTTCGCATCGTACGTAGCCAACTGCTATTTTTGTGTCCTGCTATGAAATGGGCAAACAGAAACTCGGAGCAGATGTGCACCCGGTCATGGTTGTTGGGAAACATTCAGCTGTTTTGAAAGCCATTCTGGCAAGCACATTATTAAAGTGCAGGTGGGCATGGTTTCAATTTAAACACTGCCATTGCTCGGTTTATGTTTCTGCTGCAATTGCACAAAAGGCGACATGGCTTTCGGCAAGAATCAGGCTTTACAATCACAGACATCAAAACAATTAGCTCGGAAAGCGCAAAGTTACCCAGCACATCAAACACTGCTGATCATCCGAGTATTGCATCTTTAACGTGTGCACAAAGTCACTCGTGAATCTCGGCTGGCTTGATGCCTTCACACACAATAAACTTGATCTCTATTCGTTGTTCTACTGCTGGGCTAATGGCCGTATTGTCTCTCACGGTGCATGCACTCGAGGTACCTCTGCCACCTGGTGACCATTCTTAAAAGATCCCCCCCCTACACGGCCGCCGCAACATTTTGTCATCGCCATCCATTGTCCACCTACAAAGTCCGGGAATGACTTAAACCACCGTTGTATTATAACATTGTCAATTCACTTTTTATTAACCACGCAATCCTTGTAATTTGCATGCTAATCAAAAAGGTAACTTTTTAAAGTTAATTTCCTACTTAGCTCACTGTGGCTCAGTTAAATTTTGATTTAAAACTTGATTTTCTATCTACGTGACTTTACCGAAAGAACCAAGAATATGTGGCTCAGTTCCCTCCTCATTAGGGTTATTCAGACTGGTAATGATGGCATTTGTACATTTGTAGGCTTGCGTTTCATTGGCAAGATTGCTGAAAATGGGCTGTAATAGTCTGCAGCCTGTAAACTTGTAAAGTACATTTCACCATTTTGGGTACTCTGTGCAAGGCTATGATTTTGGTTTGGTGATCATGGAAATCGTGGATTTTGATGAAGTTCGTGAAATATTGGAAATCCCTGTTGAAACAAACTCGACTGGGCGCTTCATTTATTTCCTTCTAAAAACGTCATACGACATGCTCTTAAAATACAAATTGGTATCGTCAGCGCATAATGTACAAGAGGCGCTCGAGTTTGTTTCCAATACAAACCAGGCACCCCTTTTTTATTCCACCTGAATTTAAGAAAAAACTTGAATTAGCTCCTTGTTTCAGTAAAAAAAAAATTTCAATAAAATATTTTACATGGAGCACCGTCTCACTTTATTCCATGACCATTACGTTATTGTCTTTTCCGAACCTTGGCAGTGAATAAAAAATGTAAACGCCAAAATCAGCCTTAGCACAGTGTAATAGAACATGTGAGCAATCACAATTAATTTACTGAAGTTAACGTGTTCATTTATGTCATTGCTATTTTGTAAAATCCTGGCAGAGTAAGAAACCCAACAACATTTGCCTGAGATATCGTTTTATACAAACCTCTGAGTCATAAATCACATTGCAATAGGCTTGTGGTGTCGTGCTCTACATCATTTCCATGATGACCCGGTAGGACCCCTCAAACACTGCCCACGATATGATGGAGCCCAGGCAATGCGCGGTCACGCCACGGTACAGCCGACTGGTCCCCTGCCTCCACACCACGTCGCGAGCAGTCGCCAGGAATCCCAGATGAGGCTTCTCGATGCGGGCCTGCATTTGCACCTTGACGGTGTTGAGCGGGTAGAAGGCGAGGCCCGTGAGCAGGGACGAGAAGCCGCCCATGAACGCACCCTCCAGGAAAGTGCTGCGGCCTCGAACGGAGGCGGGCACGAGCAGCGTGACGCTGTCCTGTTTGTGTGGAAAACCGCACAAAGCCACAGTTTGTTAGCGTCGGCTCTGTTGGTGGTTTCGGTGGGTGGTCGCCATGCCCAATGAAAGGTAAAGGTGCGGACATGCAATTGCTTGCTCGCATCCAGTGCTTGTGGAAGGGCGTCCACTAGCAGCGACTCTAGTGGACACGTGGCCTACTCTTCCACAGTAGCCAGATGTTGTACAAGAGGTGGCAGCACCTACAGTTGACACGACCCAACTGGCGTACACAATTAAAGTGCCGGGTGGTCAGGCGAGGGGATTTAAGAAACCTGCCCCATTGACTTCTGTATTAGACATCCAGTGTGCTAGCAATTACAGCATGACAGGATCCTACAATAGATGACAATAACGCAAAATAAAAGCACAGGTAAAGTAAGTACATGTCACCAGAATATGTAGCTAAAAAGGTAAATCAAATGGGCTGCACCAGTGACAATGGCAGGAAATATCCTTGAAGGTTTGGTCAAATATAAGAAAGTGCGTTTAAGTTGTTGTACAAGTAGGGATGGGATAGATTGGAACTTCATAAGAATTGCTAGTCAAATACTAGATATTTGGTAGAGTTGATTAAATGCTAGCACATTATTATAATCACCATAAACTACAATAATGTATATTCTTGGTTCTTTCGGTAAAGTCACGTAGAAGGGAAATAATAAAATACTATTAATGATATTAATTAATTAATTTTATTCATAATATTTTATTATTTCCCTTCTACGTGACTTTAAATAATAGTCATATTATTTTATTAATATTATTTTATTATTTCCCTTCTACGTGACTTTACCGAAAGAACCAAGGATATGAATCCCTGCAGTCACGAAAGCTTTAAATCAAGATACAATAATGTAGTTAAAAAAAGAGGGTCTAAATGATGGATAACCTCGACTAGTTAGTGGGCCACCATGAGCGGCCCTCCTTCGCTGAGCTTGATTTCATGCTTGTGCACTAATAATGACCCCACGTATCACCCTTGACAATGATACCCAAGCCACCACGAGGGGTTCGTTCCACTGACCACTTGCAGCCTGCAGGTTGCCCACCACTATCTTCTTGGTTCTTTCGGTAAAGTCACGTAGAAGGGAAATAATAAAATAATAAAAATAAAACATAATAAAATAATTATCTTTCCGACAGACCTGTTCTTCACCTGAGGACGGCTGCTTGCGTTGTGGCCGAAACGTCGTGAGAAGTATTTTATTATGTTTTATTATTATTTAATTATTTCCCTTCTACGTGACTTTACCGAAAGCACCAAGAAGATGAATCCCTGCAGTCACGAAAGCCTTAAATCGAAATTTGCCCACCACTAGTTTAAACACAGCAGAGCTGCGTATCAAGTTGCCACACAATGTATGGACAACGCATTGGGGGTCACGAAGCTCCCACTGAGTGGGCACTCACACACACACCCACCTTGATATACAGGTAGAGGACGAAGCTGGGCCCGTTTCGGAGCAGTACGGGAGTGAGTCCGACGTACAGCTCGCGCAAGCCCAGCGTGCCGAGGTGCGATAGGGCGGAGAAGGAGTGCCGGAAGGCGTGCTGCCCTCGGGTCTGCGGATTGACCAGCAGAGTCTGCACCCTCTCGAGGGGTGTGAGCACGGCTTCCAGCGATCCGGAGAGCAGGGCGGCCAGGGAGCAGGCCAACCGGCTCCTGTCGGTCAGCATGGGCCCCATGTGGGCCAGCTTGCCCAGGACGAACTCGTAGTTGCCGTACATTATCGAGCGGCAGAGCACACGCTATTTGGTGGGGGACACACGGAAGACACGCGGGCCCAATTGGTGCATTGGAGCATTGCATGGTATTCTACGCCTTTTTGTAAATACAGAATGCAATGTTACTTAGTTTATGACGGTTAAGGTTGTGATGGCTATAATGAAAATTCATCTAAAAGTGTACATGCTATTGGATGTCCAACCTGGTGGAAATTGATATGCAGCTGTAGCTATCGGAAACAACAAGATGAGGTTATTGAGATGAGGGTACATTTGTCTTAAGGTCGACATTATTATTTTAAAAATAATGCTGATTTTGGTTTTCCGACATTTGGAAATATCAAAGGATGGACTGAAAGGTAAGTGATTATAATTAAGACTGAACACTTTTGATTATAATGTACAACCATAATGCATGGCTTCTGAAAACTATAGTGTTTGTTCACGATACTTTTGATTACATCAATTTATGACCAATCAATGACTTATGTGTAAGGAAGACAAGCCAAAAACATATATCTCATAGATACATACCGAGGCTGTTTCCCAGTTTATCTGGCATAGGTTTGTAAACAAGACTCAAGATGTATAAAAACGTATGGCATCGATACCACAGGGATTATTACTGCAGTGTGTTTTAAAACCCTTTAAATATTCTACTCTCATGAACAGTGGTTACATTTTATGCCGGACACCTCTGAGAACAGCCCGAGAAACATAGCTGCTGAGTTGTTTTTGTTTTAAGAGAGCAACTTCCTTCAACTGATCATGATATCTTCTCTCAAATGATGATGCTGCTGCTGCTGGTGTTGGCAGTGGTACCACCACATCCACCTCTTTTCGATTTAAAGCTTTCGTGACTGCAGGGATTCATCTTCTTGGTTCTTTCGGTAAAGTCACGTAGAAGGAAAGTAATAAAATAATAAAATAAAACATAAACGTCGTGAGAATTATTTTATTACGTTAAATTTTATTATTTTATTATTTCCATTCTACGTGACTTTACCGAAAGAACCAAGAAGAGCCACCTCTTTCTTACCTGCAAACTGGGAGCCAAGAGTCCACGCAGCAGCAATGACTTCAATCCTTCGCGTAGCAGCTGCGCGAACACTGGCCGTGCCGAGAGACTCAGGGCCATCTGTTGCCGAGTGCTCGCCTTGAAGATGGGGAAGGTCAGGGCCGTGCTGACGAGAACGCTGGCCGAGCCGGCCAGAGCGCCGCTCTGATAGGAGCGGAGTGGTAGGCTAGCCCACAACTTTGTCTTGGCGTTTGCCGGTGTTACGGAGTCCTCCATCACCTACAGAGCACGTTGAGATTTTTGATGCACGGGCATTATATGACTTTGAACCCCCCCCACCCACCTCCTACGCATTCCACAAGTAGTGACTAATCCCATATCTGCATTTCCCATAAATATGCTAAATTCATCTTGATATGCAAATTGCTTTGTCAAGGCGCCCCTTCCCCCCTCCAACCCAGCTTAAATATACGCTGCCAAGCTTGGTGGTGCCCATTCAGACGCTGTCTTTCCGACAGACCTGTTCTTCACCTGAGGACGGCTGCTTGCGTTGTGGCCGAAACGTCGTGAGAATTATTTTATTAATTTTTATTTTTATTATTTTATTATTTCCCTTCCACGTGACTTTACCGAAAGAACCAAGAGCACGTTGAGATTGTTTTTTTTAGAAACACGTGTTTTGGTGGTACCTTCGCTGCTGTGTCACCACCACGGCAATGGGTAGCAGGAAGCAAGGCCGTAGCCATGGAGTCAACATTGGGGTCAACGGCGGCGTGGTGTATTCCGCAATTATGCCCCGACTGTGAGGGCGGGCACAAGCCGCCGTGAGTATAGGTTAAACGTTGAGTTTTATAAGGGCACCATGTGGTGACCAGCCCCTCCCCCACCCAACCCCACCCTCCCCACCCAGCCCCTCAATGCACGACGGACGGACACATTAATCCCCTGTGGGCTGGTGTAACCAGGAGGTTCCTACCAGTATGATGTATGTGTAGTGGTGATACGCGCTGGGGGTATACGTCGTGTGCCAGCGCGTATGTACGGGTGTGTGTGTGGTGACGCGCGCTGACGGGGAGGAGCAGGCGTCAGCGCGGGTGGGGGTAGTGCTGCTGATTGGCTGTGTGCCGGTGACGCGCTGAGAGGGAGTGATCGGGTGGCAGCGCGGTGTGATTGGTCGAGGAGTGGAAACACGCGCTGGGCGGAAACGGATCGTAGAGATAGCGCATGGTGATTGGGTAACTGAGGAGCGGTGCCGACGTTGAGGTCCGCATCCGCTCCGTCTCCCGGGAGGAAGGGGTATATAAGGTGATGCACAGAGGAGTAGAGGGAGGAAGTGGAACCATCTAGGAATGAAGACGAAGGTGCAGAGATAGAGCCCGGAGAGGAGAGTAATGGAGAGTAATGTAGAGTAATGGAGAGTAATGTACAAGGTGTAGCCAGAGAGAGAGAAAGGTCTATACGAGCCGAGTAATGTACAGGGTGTAGCCAGAGAGAGTGTAAGGTCTACACGAGCCGAGTAATGCATACGGTGTAGCCAGAGAGAGTGTAAGGTCTACACGAGCCGAGTAATGCATACGGTGTAGCCAGAGAGAGTATAAGGTCTACACGAGATAGGTACTGAAGAGTGTGTAGCCGGAGTTGTAAGGTCTACACGAGACGGGTACTGAAGAGTGTGTAGCCAGATGTGTAAAGTCTACACGAGACGAGTGAAGAGTGTAGCGGAGGCGTAAGGTCTACACGAGACGAGTAAAGAGTGTAGCAGAGGCGCAGAGTCTACACGAGACGAGAGAAGAGTGTAGCCGAGGCGCGGAGTCTACACGAGGCACAGAGAGCCAGCAGCACAGAATCTACGGGAGTCGAGAGAAGTGTGGAGCGGAGAGAAGAGGTCACGAGTTGTATCGTTGTATGTGACCGTACTGTGAAGAAGAGAGGCCACGCGTTGTATCGTTCGAGTCAAGATTTAATAAAAGAAGTGTGTTCCCGTCAAAGGAGTTTCCTGCCGTCATTTCCAATACTTCATCTGGCGTCAGAAGTGAAACGGGCTTCCAAGTATGGAGACAAGGAAGACCCGTAGGACCCACGGGATTGACCGCGAGGAAAACCTGGACGACTCGGGGCCGCTGGTGGCGGGGGGTGAGGAGGACGACTTGCCCACGCTACAGGATCCGTCGACGGCGCCGGGCGAGCGACCGGGGACCGAGGCCGTGCTTCGTGAGGCGCACTCCCGACTGGCGGAGCTGCTGCTCGCCGCCGCGTCCATCTTGGCGGAGATCAGCTCGTCGGGAGGAGCGGGGAAAGTGGGGGACATTTTACAAGGTCGCCCCGCAGATTCCCGCCAAAACGAATGGGGGATTCCCGCCATTGCGCCTGGGCCTACTTTTGGCGGGAACGGCGAGCGCCACGTGGTGGTGGGGTCTCAAGCGCGCGCATCGACGTCATCGGCGCGTGATGGGGTCCGCCATTTTACGTCTACCGCTGAAGCCGCCATCTTACACACCGACGGAGAGGCGGAGAGGAACCACGAGGCGGATGACTTCATTTTTCAGCAGCGTCTGCCCACGTTGTCAGCCTTCAAGGCGGAAGGCGGAGACTGGGGCCAATTTCAGCGAAGGTTTTTGGCGCATCAAGAGATGTCCGCGTGGTCCGATGCTACGGCGCTGCGGGCGTTGCCTGCCATGCTGGACGACGACGCGCTCGCGGCCTTCAGGTCCGCACGGAAGTCGGACCGCTCCACGCTGAAAGATGCGCTGGGTCTGTTGGCCAGGGTCTACGGACCTCCCTCGGCGTGCCGCCATCATTTCTACGCAAGACGGAAAGCGGACACGGAGACCGCGCTGGCCTATCGCATGGCGTTGCTGGCTCTTGCCGATGCTGCGTTCCCTCGGATGGACGAGGAGGGCCAAGACGCGATGGTTTTGGAGCAGCTGCTTAAGTTGGCGCAGGACCTGGGGGTCCCTATCAACACAGCTGACGAGATTGATATTTCTTCTTTGAGAGTCGCCACGAGTATTCAAGCACACGAGGCCCTACAACGGAAACAAGGAGTTGTTTGCAACGCTGCTGTCGTCGCAGCTCCGGGTTCGGTGGTCACCGAACCCCAAGTCGTCAGCCCACGAGAGGAGGCGTTCGCCGCGGGACGACCAGGGGACTGGAGGCCGGGGGCTCGGTCGCCTCTGCGATCGGGCCGAAAGTCGGAGCAACCGAGATCTACTTCGACCCTCGTCACGTGCTATAACTGCGGCCTCCGGGGCCACGTGGCGTCCGGGTGCCGCGCTCCGCGTCAGCGCGCCATGGGGGCTCGGCTGGACGACGACCGAGAGCCCAAGTCATCTCTACAATCCCCGGCAAGTCGCGGCACCTCACACGCTCGGCCTGTATACTCGACACACATGGGACGCCGCGTCGCGGCGGAGGAGGGCCGGTTAAGGTTCGGGGATTCGGTTCGGCGAGAGGGGTTCGGCCGGGACCAGGGAAATATTGAATGGGCGGAATTGGGGCATAGAATTGTGGCTGCTTCGGCGGGTTCGTCCGTTGTTACGGGATCTATTGATGGGGTCGAGATTAGGGTGTTAGTGGACACGGGGGCGTCGGCAACTATTATATCGGACCTCATTTATAATATTCTTCCAGTCCAATGTCGTCCGCTGCTCCCGGTGGAGGTGCCATTTTACGCCGCTAATGGGGGATCGTTGGGCATTATCGGTCAGATTAGGGCGTCCATTTGCATTGGAGATATCAAATTGTCGGGACCCGTTATCGTTTCGTCTTCTTTGGCGGTTCCTTGTCTTTTGGGCACTGATTTTTTGGCTAAAATGCCCATTAAAATTCTTATCGATCAACGATGCATTGAACTGCCATCGGGTCGCCGGATTGCATTTTTGACGAGCCCTACTGACATTCGGACGGCGTGCGCTACGATACAAGCGGTGGCGACACAGACCGTGCATGTGCCCCCGGGTTCACAGATGTTAATTCCCCTCCGGTTGCGGAAACCATGGGTGAGGGAGGCTTCGGAACAAAGTGTGCTTTTGGGTCCTTCTAACAAGGCTGTCGGGGGTCTTGATTTATCGGTGGCTCACACTTTGGTGCGGGCTGACAGGGATCCGTTTGTAATGGTTTTGAACGCGGGGTCGCGGCCAGCTGTCATTCAACAGGGCACCGTGCTGGCTCACGCGGCGCGGGTCCCTGTGGATGATGGGTTGGTTGCGCAGGTGGCCTCGAGCCCCGCACAGAACGTTGAGACAAGGGAGGACCTTGAGTGGGTCCATTCGCTATGCGCCGCCTCGGACGATTTGTCGGCGGTGCAGTTGGGTGCGCTGCGCGAGTTGCTCATAGAATTTTCTGATGTGTTCAGTAAACATAAGTATGACATTGGGTGCACGGATTTGTTGCACCACCACATTGAAACGGGCGATGCGGCGCCGGTCAGGCTAAATCCCTTCCGACTGAGTCCTGCGGAGAAGGAACATGTTCAGTCGGCTGTTAACGAAATGTTAGAAGCCGATATTATTTCGCCCTCCTCCAGCCCGTGGGGAGCGCCTATTGTGCTGGTTAAGAAGCAGGACGGGTCCCTGCGATTCTGCGTTGATTTCCGTCGCCTGAATAAGATCTCTGTGGCTGACGCGTATCCGCTCCCCAGGATGGATGAGTCCCTCGATGCATTGTCTGGTGCGCGATATTTTTCGACTCTTGATTTGTTATCGGGGTTTTGGCAGTTGCCACTCGACGAAGAGTCGAAACCTAAGACAGCATTTCGGACTCCAGGGGGGCTGTTCCAGTTTAACCGGTTACCCATGGGACTTCACTCCTCTCCAGCGACGTTTCAGCGACTTATGGAGTTGGTTTTGTCGGGCTTGCAGTGGGATACATGCTTGATTTATATGGACGATGTCATTTTTTTCAGTAAAACATTTGAGGAACACCTCCAGCGATTGAGAGGCGTGTTCTTGCGAATGCGATCGGCTAAACTAAAATTTAAACCGGCCAAATGTCACCTCCTTCGTAAGTCGGTTAGATACTTGGGTCACATTGTCGATTCTTCGGGGATCTCCACCGATCCCGCGAAGACGGATTGTGTCGGTTCTTGGCCGACACCTACGTCCGTTTCCGACGTGCGTAGTTTCATCGGATTTGCTTCTTATTACCGGCGGTTCGTTGAGCACTTCGCCACTATTGCAAAACCCTTGCACGCTCTAACGGCGAAGGGAGTGAAGTTCAAATGGGGACCGGAGGAGGAAGCCGCGTTTCGCTCCCTCCGGGACGCCTTGGTGGGTGCCCCACCCTTGTGTTATCCCGATTTTGCGAGTCCCTTTTTGCTGGACACGGATGCTAGCAACACGGGCATTGGGGGGGGTGCTATCCCAAGTCGTCGGGGGTGTCGAAAGAGTTGTCGCCTACGGTAGTAGGGTGTTGTCTCCGGCGGAGCAGCGCTACTGCGTCACCCGTCGCGAGCTGCTTGCCATTGTCTTTTTTGTGCAACAGTTCAGACCATATCTCTATGGTCGTCACTTTACGGTCCGAACGGACCACGCGGCGCTACAGTATTCATTGAGGGTCGCCCAACCCTCGGGCCAGTTGTCGCGGTGGTTGGAAGTCCTCCAGGACTATCAGTTTACGACTACGTACCGTAAGGGGTTGCGACACACAAATGCCGATTGCCTGTCGCGGTTGTTGCCTTGTAATGAATGCGCGTGTTTGTCGGGATCGGCGCGCTGTAAACCGACGCTTGCGGGGGAGATGGGGGCACTGGCTGCGACAGCGGGCGCACCGATCGTGGATGATTCCATTGCCTCTCAGGGTCGGGACTCGCTGCTCTCGTTGTCGCTCAGCGAATGGGGCCGTCTCCAGATGGCGGACAGCTCGCTGCTAGCATTGCGCCGCAAGGTGGGGGGTCCCGAGGGGGACCAGGAGCGCACCGGCTCCTATGTACTTAAGCAGGGCATGTTATTAAGATGGGACAGTTTGTCCCGGCAGAACGCACTCGTGGTGCCTTCCGCTGTAAGGGGGAGGGTTGTCTTGGCGACCCACGAACGCCTCTTGCATTTGGGAGTTAACAAGACGCTTGCCCTGCTTCAGCGTGACTATTACTGGCCGGGAATGGGAAGTGATGTGGTAAATATTCTGAAGGGGTGCGTTGAGTGCGCCAGACGTAAACCACCGCCCGTGGCAGCTAATCCACCGCTGCAATCTATTCAGGTCTCGCGCACTAACGAGCTCGTTGCACTCGATATTTTGGGGCCCTTTCCAGTCACGCCGAGAGGGAATAAATACTTGTTAGTGGGGGTCGAATACTTTACCCGATGGCCTATGGCGTGGCCTCTCGCTAACCAGTCGGCAGCGGCTGTGACGGACGCCTTCGTCCAGGGCTATGTCCTGGACAAGGGGGCTCCCGAACGCCTGCTCACCGACCAAGGTAAAAAATTTTCGAGTAAATTGTTGCAAGAGGTGTGCGATCTGTTGGGTACCAAGAAGGTGCGTACCTCCCCGTACCACCTGCAGACAGACGGGATGGTGGAGAGACTTCATAAAACTTTAACTTCCATGCTGTGCCAGCAGGTGT
This sequence comes from Lampetra fluviatilis, assembly GCF_964198595.1. Lineage (NCBI taxonomy): Eukaryota > Metazoa > Chordata > Hyperoartia > Petromyzontiformes > Petromyzontidae > Lampetra > Lampetra fluviatilis. The sequence continues at coordinate 7,775,498 of NC_136294.1, read as the reverse complement.
GTGAGGCACATGTAGATTGGGACCTGCAGGTCCCGGGGGTCCTTGCCGCGTATAGAATGGCCCCCCATGCAGCTACGGGGTTTTCCCCATTCTATTTGATGTACGGTCGGGAAGCTGACCCGCCAATGGAAACGCAACTTTGCCTGTCCGCTCCACGAAATAATTCTAAATTGGCAGAACATATTAAGTTTAATATTCACAAGCTGACAGAGGCGAGGGAGGCCACACGGCTTAATTCGCGGGCTTGCCAAATTGCTAATGAACGGTTGCGGGCACGGAAGGTGTCCATGCACGAATGGAAACCAGGTGACAGGGCTTGGCTGCATTGCCCTCAGGCACCCTTGGCTACGTCGCCTAAATTGTTGAGACCGTGGAGGGGACCCGTGGAGGTCGTGCGCGTTGCACGGCCCCAGTGCGTTCAGATAAAGTGGGGAAAGCGCCGTTGGTACGTTCACCCCTCCCGACTGAAACCGTTCTCGCCTCCATATGGCCTCCCCTTGTGTCGTGAGGGCCGAGCGTGTGACGTGACTGGCGACCCAGAGGGGGAAATGTCTCTGCCTGATCCACACGTATTTTCGCCTGATCTGCTCCCAGGTGTCTCGGAACTGACAGCTGCCGACCACCGGCGGCCGGATCTCCGCGGCGGGGCCGGCCCTTTCAGGCCCGTTCCGCGCCGTCTGGAGCTGCCGGAACCGCCGGACGGTCGTCAGTGTCCCGCCCCATACGACGGACCTGCCAGACGGACTCGCGCCAGGTCGCGCTACTTTGCGTGACCCGCCTCGTGAGGAGTCGGGGCAGTTGGAGCGCCTCGTCACTGCGTGTAGTCGCAGGGACGCTGGGCGCGTTCGTTTTCTGGAATTCGCGTGTATTGTGTTGTTGTTGACTTTTCTTGTGTTCGTTGTCAATTTGTACATAGTTCTTGTTGTTGTTGTTCTTGTTATGTTACGGGGCACACTGGGGGGTTACGGGGTTTTTTTGGTTTGGGTTGTCGTCTTATCGTTGCGGTTGGTTGTTGTTAGCAGCCGGGCCGGCTGCGAGCTATGTGGGAGGGGGTGATGTAGTGGTGATACGCGCTGGGGGTATACGTCGTGTGCCAGCGCGTATGTACGGGTGTGTGTGTGGTGACGCGCGCTGACGGGGAGGAGCAGGCGTCAGCGCGGGTGGGGGTAGTGCTGCTGATTGGCTGTGTGCCGGTGACGCGCTGAGAGGGAGTGATCGGGTGGCAGCACGGTGTGATTGGTCGAGGAGTGGAAACACGCGCTGGGCGGAAACGGATCGTAGAGATAGCGCATGGTGATTGGGTAACTGAGGAGCGGTGCCGACGTTGAGGTCCGCATCCGCTCCGTCTCCCGGGAGGAAGGGGTATATAAGGTGATGCACAGAGGAGTAGAGGGAGGAAGTGGAACCATCTAGGAATGAAGACGAAGGTGCAGAGATAGAGCCCGGAGAGGAGAGTAATGGAGAGTAATGTAGAGTAATGGAGAGTAATGTACAAGGTGTAGCCAGAGAGAGAGAAAGGTCTACACGAGCCGAGTAATGTACAGGGTGTAGCCAGAGAGAGTGTAAGGTCTACACGAGCCGAGTAATGCATACGGTGTAGCCAGAGAGAGTGTAAGGTCTACACGAGCCGAGTAATGCATACGGTGTAGCCAGAGAGAGTATAAGGTCTACACGAGATAGGTACTGAAGAGTGTGTAGCCGGAGTTGTAAGGTCTACACGAGACGGGTACTGAAGAGTGTGTAGCCAGATGTGTAAAGTCTACACGAGACGAGTGAAGAGTGTAGCGGAGGCGTAAGGTCTACACGAGACGAGTAAAGAGTGTAGCAGAGGCGCAGAGTCTACACGAGACGAGAGAAGAGTGTAGCCGAGGCGCGGAGTCTACACGAGGCACAGAGAGCCAGCAGCACAGAATCTACGGGAGTCGAGAGAAGTGTGGAGCGGAGAGAAGAGGTCACGAGTTGTATCGTTGTATGGTGACCGTACTGTGAAGAAGAGAGGCCACGCGTTGTATCGTTCAAGTCAAGATTTAATAAAAGAAGTGTGTTCCCGTCAAAGGAGTTTCCTGCCGTCATTTCCAATACTTCATATGTATGTTGAACTTACATTTCTGTCAACCCCTTATCAGTGCCCGACCTTATTACAGACCAATTCAAACTTTATTGGTCACCCCGTGCCCTTCTAAATCTCAACGTTCATCCTATAAAGTCCCACCACAAGGAGAGAAACACAAACAAATAGACAAAAACTGTTGTTTGTGCCCGTATTAAAACGGCTGTGCGCCGTATAGACCTGAAAACTCAATTTCTCTGTACGAGAATACGGGGTAAACCGTGTGAGTTCACAGCTGTGAACTTCTTTCACACCGTACGTAGCCAATCGTGCTAATCGGATGTGCGGGGAGATGGTCAACACGCTAAAACGATGTGTACTGTGTTCATTCGTATTGCCTCCAACACACACACACAGGGCAGACACAAACACACCCAGTGTGAATTAACAGACACGTGGACATTGCATGGGCCACAGATGCGCGCACACACACTGATACATAAATTATGCATAAAGTACAATTAACCAACCCCCACCACTACCCCACAGTTGTCAATCAATAACATTTGTGGGCCCTTTTAAAGAGAAAAAATACACTGGTCAACACACTTTTTCTGGCATAAGCTATTCCAATGGTTTTAAGGTAATTTTGGGGTGCTGATTCCAAATCTGGCATCAGTTTTTGTCTATCACATCAGGTTTTTGAGATATTAAATATTGCATTTTCAATAAAAACTGCAGAAGAAAAATATAAAATAAATGTGGATATCTACATAAAATTATATGATAAACACACTATCCTAAAAATACAGCACCATATTTTAACACTAAAGCAGTCAATGACTCGCAACAACTTGCAATTATAAGTGACATACTTAATTTCGGGTAAAATCAATGAAAATGGGGTATGCCGGTAGCATAAAAATGATGTGATAGAGCAAATCTGGGATCAGATCAGATTTGGAATCAGCACCCTGAAATTAGTCTAAAACAGCTGCAAAAGTCCAGGCCAGAAATTTTTTGTTGTTGTTGTTGAACAGTGATATCTGATAAATATGAAATGGACGTTTCAGGAAATGGCCCGTATCTCATAGCATATCGCTTTGCCCAATATATTGCTACAGTGTAAATGACACCGCCGAATGGGAGTATCGATTTGTATTGTGTTGACTGTAAACGAGATCATCGCATTTGCACTGGATAGACAAACATACGTATCACATGTACATGCATGTGCATGCACACACATGTGCCGATACATGCGTGTACACACGTGTAGTTACATGTACTTTACTGGATACATATACACAATATTTCCGCCGGTGCCGTGCAAGTGTGGATACACACACACGTGTATACATATGAACATGCATTACGGAATAGAGATGTATATGTCCTATGCGCGTATGTCTGCATGTACTCGTGTACATTCATACAGTTACATAACACATTTGCTGCATACACACACACACGACTTTTCCTAAACAACTGATGCACGGGACACCCATATTAGATGTATTGCTGAATTTCGTTCGCACCGTACGTATCCAACCATGCTATAATTATACATTATAGTGCTCGCACGCAAGAGAGAAAAATGACATATACACTACGTGCTCATTGTGCGTGCTGTGTTAACATCGCTACCATTAATGTAGCTCTGTCACACAAATAGCCACGCATTCCATACACACGGCTTGCACGGCACCGGCGATTACAGTATATAGTGCGTAATATACACACACACATCGCTACAGTTCGTACACACACACACACGCGCGTACGTGAAAGTGAGACGAGATTTGTAACGACTTACAATACGTCGGTGTAAAAAATACGAACGTTAGTTGTCCTCTGCCTTTGTCTTTGTGTGGATGAACGTCCCGGTGGTGGTGGTGGTGTGAGCAGGCAGCCGCTGCCAAGTGGTGGCGATGGCTATGGTCAGTGGGTGATGGTGGTGATGGTTAGTGGGTGATGGTGGTGATGGTCAGTGGGTGATGGTGGTGATGGTTAGTGGGTGATGGTGGTGATGGTCAGTGGGTGATGGTGGTGATGGTGGTGAGTGATGGTGGTGATGGTGGTGAGTGATGGTGGTGATGGTGGTGAGTGATGGTGGTGATGGTGGTGAGTGATGGTCGTGATGGTCAGTGAGTGATGGTGGTGATGGTCAGTGGGTGATGGTGGTGAGGGTCAGTGCGTGATGGTGGTGATGGTCAGTGAGTGATGGTGGTGAGGGTCAGTGGGTGATGGTGGTGATGGTCAGTGGGTGATGGTGCTGATGGTCAGTGGGTGATGGTGGTGATGGTCAGTGGGTGATGGTGATGATGGTCAGTGGGTGATGGTGGTGAGGGTCAGTGGGTGATGATGGTGATGGTCAGTGGGTGATGGTGGTGATGGTAAGTGGGTGATGGTGGTGATGGTCTCAGTGGGTGATGGTGGTGATGGTCAGTGGGTGATGGTGGTGATGGTCAGTGGGTGATGGTGGTGATGGTCAGTGGGTGATGGTGCTGATGGTCAGTGGGTGATGGTGGTGATGGTCAGTGGGTGATGGTGATGATGGTCAGTGGGTGATGGTGGTGAGGGTCAGTGGGTGATGATGGTGATGGTCAGTGGGTGATGGTGGTGATGGTAAGTGGGTGATGGTGGTGATGGTCTCAGTGGGTGATGGTGGTGATGGTCAGTGGGTGATGGTGGTGATGGTCAGTGGGTGATGGTGGTGATGGTCAGTGAGTGATGGTGGTGATGGTCAGTGGGTGATGGAGGTGATGGTCAGTGAGTGATGGTGATGATGGTCAGTGGGTGATGGTGGTGATGGTCAGTGGGTGATGGTGGTGATGGTCAGTGGGTGATGGTGGTGATGGTCAGTGAGTGATGGTGGTGATGGTCAGTGGGTGATGGTGATGATGGTCAGTGGTTGATGGTGGTGATGGTCAGTGAGTGATGGTGGTGATGGTCAGTGGGTGATGGTGGTGATGGTCAGTGAGTGATGGTGGTGATGGTCAGTGAGTGATGCTGGTGATGGTCAGTGGGTGATGGTGGTGATGGTCAGTGAGTGATGGTGGTGGGGGTCAGTGAGTGATGGTGGTGATGGTCAGTGGGTGATGGTGGTGAGGGTCAGTGGGTGATGGTGGTGATGGTCAGTGGGTGATGGTAGTGATGGTCAGTGGGTGATGGTGGTGATGGTCAGTGGGTGATGGTGGTGATGGTCAGTGAGTGATGGTGGTGATGGTCAGTGGGTGATGGTGATGATGGTCAGTGGTTGATGGTGGTGATGGTCAGTGAGTGATGGTGGTGATGGTCAGTGGGTGATGGTGGTGATGGTCAGTGAGTGATGGTGGTGATGGTCAGTGAGTGATGGTGGTGATGGTCAGTGGGTGATGGTGGTGATGGTCAGTGAGTGATGGTGGTGGGGGTCAGTGAGTGATGGTGGTGGGGGTCAGTGAGTGATGGTGGTGATGGTCAGTGAGTGATGGTGATGATGGTCAGTGGGTGATGGTGGTGAGGGTCAGTGGGTGATGATGGTGATGGTCAGTGGGTGATGGTGGTGATGGTAAGTGGGTGATGGTGGTGATGGTCTCAGTGGGTGATGGTGGTGATGGTCAGTGGGTGATGGTGGTGATGGTCAGTGGGTGATGGTGGTGATGGTCAGTGAGTGATGGTGGTGATGGTCAGTGGGTGATGGAGGTGATGGTCAGTGAGTGATGGTGATGATGGTCAATGGTTGATGGTGGTGATGGTCAGTGGGTGATGGTGGTGATGGTCAGTAGGTGATGGTGGTGATGGTCAGTGGGTGATGGTGGTGATGGTCAGTGAGTGATGGTGGTGATGGTCAGTGGGTGATGGTGATGATGGTCAGTGGTTGATGGTGGTGATGGTCAGTGAGTGATGGTGGTGATGGTCAGTGGGTGATGATGGTGATGGTCAGTGAGTGATGGTGGTGATGGTCAGTGAGTGATGGTGGTGATGGTCAGTGGGTGATGGTGGTGATGGTCAGTGAGTGATGGTGGTGGGGGTCAGTGAGTGATGGTGGTGATGGTCAGTGGGTGATGGTGGTGAGGGTCAGTGGGTGATGGTGGTGATGGTCAGTGGGTGATGGTAGTGATGGTCAGTGGGTGATGGTGGTGATGGTTAGTGGGTGATGGTGGTGATGGTCAGTGAGTGATGGTGGTGATGGTCAGTGGGTGATGGTGATGATGGTCAGTGAGTGATGGTGGTGATGGTCAGTGAGTGATGGTGGTGATGGTCAGTGAGTGATGGTGGTGGGGGTCAGTGAGTGATGGTGGTGGGGGTCAGTGAGTGATGGTGGTGATGGTCAGTGAGTGATGGTGGTGGTGGTCAGTGGGTGATGGTGGTGATGGTCAGTGGGTGATGGTGGTGATGGTCAGTGAGTGATGGTGGTGGTGGTCAGTGGGTGATGGTGGTGATGGTCAGTGGGTGATGGTGGTGATGGTCAGTGGGTGACGGTGGTGATGGTCAGTGGGTGATGGTAGTGGGGGTCAGTGAGTGATGGTGGTGAGGGTCAGTGGGTGATGGTGGTGATGGTCAGTGAGTGATGGTGGTGATGGTCAGTGGGTGATGGTAGTGATGGTCAGTGGGTGATGGTGGTGATGGTCAGTGGGTGATGGTGGTGATGGTCAGTGGGTGATGGTGGTGATGGTCAGTGGGTGATGGTGGTGAGGGTCAGTGAGTGATGGTGGATGCACGTGGTGTGTGTGGACTGTGAGTGATGAGTGATGGTGGATGTACGTGGTGTGTGTGGACTGTGAGTGATGAGTGATGGTGGATGCACGTGGTGTGTGTAGACTGTGAGTGATGAGTGATGGTGGATGCACGTGGTGTGTGTGGACTGTGAGTGATGAGTGATGGTGGATGCACGTGGTGTGTGTAGACTGTGAGTGATGAGTGATGGTGGATGCACGTGGTGTGTGTGGACTGTGAGTGATGAGTGATGGTGGATGCACGTGGTGTGTGTGGGTTGACTGTGAGTGAGAGATGAGTGACTATCACTGGACAACGTCACGGAGTGACAGGGCACTCGGGAGAGACACACAGGGAGTGGCTTAATCTCCACACACAGAGATGATGATGCTCCTGCAACACTCACCACTGATGGCTGTTGTTATTTCACTGCCCTTCGTTGGGAAGTCAAGGAGCTGTACAGTCAGCGTGTGGGTGTGAGGAAATTAACGATAAACCAATCAGATGCAATTAGCTCTGTCGGGGTAGCTCTGGTACGGAAGGTCGTGCTGCTCCCCTCTTTAAAAACTAAACTTTTAAAAATTCCAAGTAAGGGCTGCTGAGCTATATGTGATAGTGAATTTAGCTGTGACGGTCACACCTGATGACGGAGACTTGTGTTGCCTCCGAAACGTCGTGATTTATTATTTTATTTATATTATTTTAATTTTTATTTTTTTACCTACGTGACTTTACCGAAAAAACCTAAGAGTATGAATCATTGCAGTCACGAAAGCTTCAAATCTAGAATTATATATGATAGTCCAATGAAGTGGCTTATCATGTTGACATTTGTAGCATCCAAATACTCCAAACGCATGTTTCTAAATGTGGAGGGAAAACCTGAGGGCCCCGAAGAAAATCTACGCGACCACGGAGAGAGAGAGACACGTCAACTCCAAATCTACAGCAGCAGCAGCAGGCGTTAGGGTCTGGATCGAACCCACGACCTCCTGTATACCAGGCGAGGTAATTAACATCTCCTAGCCACCGTGATGATGATGATGAGAGAGAGAGACACGCAAACTACAAATATACAGCAGCAGGCGTCAGGGTCAGGATCGAACCCACGACCTCCTGTATACCAGGCGAGGTAATTAACATCTCACCCTCATCCAGGACCAGCGCTGTGCATGGGCAGCGCCCATTTTTTGGTTTGCAAATAGGATCAATTCAAATGTAATATTGTTTCCATTTTAGAATATGTATTTATCAGTTCACGAGCCCCAGACCAGATCTCGTTTTCCGAAACCCGCTCAGGGCCGACACCACGATGATGTATAAATAGACATCGCCACTAGGGAGACAAAGGCGGCTAGCCGTGGTGTTGACCACCCACCCCCTCGTGTGCCATGCTGACCTTCATAGGTGCTACTCGCTAACAGCGCTTGTCCCAACAGTCTGTTAAATGCTACACAAGGGTGTCCGTGGTTCCAATCTCATTATCCGGCCAAAAAAGAGTGAATGCTGCGATAACCATGTGAAATGGCTAGAGTAGTCAAACAATTCACTCTTATTAGCTCTGTAAATACATCGGTACGATTAGAGTTGTAAGTGGTATCTAGTTCTGCCCTTGTCCATGGACGACTGTATGTGACTTGTCACTGAAGTAGTGAATGAATACGTAATTAAATGCTGCCTAGTAGTGCGTATTGCTGGGAATAGTATGAAATGAGTGTTGTGTATATACTGTGTGTACAGTAAGATCTAGTTCTAGATACACCTCTAAAAGCCTCCACACATCTCCCACCAGTGTGAATGCGCATTCAATGTTTGAACACTCCTGCTGATACACGACGTGTCCAACGTAGCCTGTTCGGTTTTCTTACAACATTCGATGATGCCGAAGCTGAGATCTTTAGAAAATTAGGGGGGTTATCCATAAATGGGTCCCCCTGCCATGATGGTGTTGTGTACTCATATCTGTCAACCCCTTGTCAGTGTCCTACCTTATCACAGACCAATTCAGACCTCATTGGTCACCTCGTGACCCTTATCAATCTCAACGTTCATCCTACAAAGTCCCATCACAAGGGAGAAACACAAACAAATAGACACAATTATATATTTTTTGCCCGTATTGAAACGGCTGTACTCTGTATAGACCTGAAAACTCAATTTCCCTGTACAAAAATACGGGTAGACCGTATGGGTTGACAGGTATGTGAACTGCACTGTGTATCTTGATTTGAAGATTTCGTGACTGCAGGAATCCATACTCTTTGGTTCTTTCGGTAAATTCACGTAGGTAGAAAAATAATAGATCACGACGTTTCGATCGCAACACAAGCAAACAATCGTCATCAGGTGGGAGGGACAACCACAGCAATGAAAAAACTGCTGAATTAGGCGAGAGATCTGCCGTGGCACGAGGTTATATAGGCCTCCGCAGTATGGGGCGGGAGAAGTAGAGGGGGGGGGAGAAGGGGGGGGGAGAGATGGGGGGGGGAAGCAGGGCAGCACAGAGAGAGAAAAATACACACAGAGAGTCGGAAATAATAGCTGACATGGGCAGGTAGGATGGAGACATCACAGTCAATTAAGACTTTACCTGGTTCAGACTTGACTGTGTATGTTATACTGTACATGTATATGGCCGATGGGACTCACAGTCACCCCCTCAGTGTTGTAACATTTCAAGATTAGTTTATTTACCTTTTTTACCAACAGGCGAAATTGTTGTATACGTGTCACCACGGCCAATGCAAGTAATACCATCATCACCACTACAACCACCACCATACAAATGACCACCACCATCAATCACCACCCAAATTGACCGAAGAACGCCATATGCTACTTTGCACAGCTTAATTCGCAAGTCAGCAATATTTCCGTCACGGTGGTTCATCTTTAAAATTTATATTTTACTGCGGGGTAACCTTTCCAGGTCACTCGATTATCACATTTGAGAGGCATTCGTGGATGGAAACAAATCTAGAGGTCCCTTTTCTGAGAGGTGAAAATCACACGTAAACGATATGCATAACTTTCGATTTAAAGCTTTCGTGACTGCAGGGATTCATCTTTTTGGTTCTTTCGGTAAAGTCACGTAGAAGGGAAATAATAAAATAATAAAAAATAAAACATAATAAAATACAATTCTCACGACGTTTCGGCCACAACGCAAGCAGCCGTCCTCAGGTGAAGAACAGGGCTATTTCCCTTCTACGTGACTTTACCGAAAGAACTAAGAAGATATGCATAACATTAATAAATCTCCAGAACTGAATAACACAGCTCTTTGAATGGAATAACGCCGGCTTGAAATAGATGAAGCACTACTTTCAATTAAATATTTTAGAACACCCTGGTCTTGAATGAAACAATGCTCACTTTAAATTGAATAACTAAATGAAAACACAATTTTCCCCCAGGTTATTCACTGGCAGTATTAGCTTTCGTCAATAACACTTGTGGCCTTAAAAATGAACCTTATTCAGAGCACATAAATAGAAAGGTCAGAGATATAAGGGTTTATAGGAGTTGGAGACTACACTGAACACGGCGGTACCAGATGAAAATTAAATGCAATACATTTTATGATTTTAAAAATAAATTAATATAGCCAATTTAAAAGCTGGTCATCAGAAAACCTTTATAAAATTTAAACAACATAATGCCCTATATATATATATTTTTTAAGTGCAGCCTTAATAACTTTGTATCTGGCTTCTCTGTGTGCCATGAAGAAGATTCATTACCAGAAACTTCACCCATTACGGTATATATGTTTTCTTTTAAGGCAGTGTTATAGACGAATGTGGAGTTATTTATTGTTCGTTGTGCTTATGCACCACTGCCAATGCTGCATGCTTGTGCAAACACTGACATAGTGGACTTGCGAGTACATTTAACGGTATTGGCGTATGGCTTTTTATATTTTACTTTACATCACTTTTAGTTCCCTTGTCATATGTGGGTTGTTAGGTTTATGAAGCGACTACTTTACCCCCTTCTTCCTCCTACTTTCCCCTCCTCTCTCTCTTTCCCTCCTCCTTTTTGTAGTTTTTTGGTGTATTGTTATTCGCAGCGTTCTGCACGGTGATACATACACATTGAAATAATTTATCTGTATCTGCTGTTGTTTTATTGTGGTAAATGGAAGGTTTCTTTTAAACAAAATTCAACCGTATAGGTCAAGGATGGCCAAGTCACAGTTAGCGAGTCACGTGCAGATTCCTTGCAGGTAGTTCATGTGCGTCTCGACATAACGATATGAACACAGCTCATGTTTAACTTTTCACAATGACCTTGTTGGAAAAAGGAGAAAATCTGCAATAACAGGAGCAGCCTGTGGGGAAACTTGCCCCTGGCAGCGGAGCCAGACAAAATTCCACATAAGGTCAGGAGTTTGACACCCTCCCAAATGTACAGTAACTAGGGTAAATTTCTGGCCACAGACGATGTTCTCATGAGTTAATTAGTTCAATGCATCGCTTAATTATTATCCCTACTCTATGAACATTATGGGATGTCAACAAATCACTTAGTGGGAAAATTGACGGCACAGACGCGCATAATTTCGCATTTAGTCTCCACGGCCACACCACAATGCACGGTGGGAGAAAGTTCCACTAAATCACAATTAAAATGCTGTCCTAAGCTGCTTTGCTCCAACAAAAAAGCCTTCATTACACCTCGTAATGCGCTGGGTCACGCGGCGTTTTGTCATTTTGAGCTGACCACTTGTTCGCAACAGGACAATTTGTGGAGGGGTATAAAGTGAGGAGGCCATTCGAGCCAGCCCCAGTGTGTGCCCTCGCGTTCAATCAACCACATCGCACATCCGGCAGCGTTTTCTCCAACTGCCTCCCACGTGATACGCACTCGCTGACACTCTCGCTTCTGCGCTGTGCCGATAACAAAAAGTTACTCGGGGGGGGGGCTCTGTAAGCCGTCGAGACTCTTCGACTCGAGGTGGTATCACGGTGGACACCATGCCTGGAGACAGGTCACTGTGTCACCCTCCGGATGGGAGAACCATCTACGACTTCTCCTGCAAGACCCTGGAGGGCAGCCGCGTGTCCCTGGGGAAGTATCGCGGGCAGCTGGCGTTGATCACGAACGTGGCATCCTTCTGAAGCCAGACGCCAAAGCAGGTGCAGGCCACGGAAGGCCCTCTCGCGTACACGCTCGGTGGTCTTGGGTCGGAAGAAGTTGATTTGTGCACTTTTCAAATCGAGATTGTCAACTCGTTTCTGTAGAAGAGTTTAGTTTTTTTTGCGTGTTTCATTTATTGGTCTTGCCCCCCCCCGAAACCTCCAATAATAATAATAGTTAAATTTATAACGCGCAAATTTGCGGACGTAACGGCCGCAACTCAGAGGCGCGGAGCCAAGCTCAGAGTCGCTCAAAAGTTTTTAAGTGTCTCTTGAAGGAGGCGATTGAGGTGATGCTGCGAACGTGCAGAGGGATGACGGCGTTCCAGACTGTTGGGGCTGCCACCGAGAAGCGGCGCATAGACACGATGACCATCCTGGATCTTTGTATCAAGAGGAGGTCGTGAGTCGCGCTGCGCGGGCATCTGCCGTGTGTTGGCTACGTAGGGCGCGAAAGAAGTTCTTAACATACTTTCATAAGCACACACAATGTAGACACAGTTCTCACGTAAGCAACCACGTGTTGACACTGCACCGGTGAGGGTAGAAGGTGATGGGCAACTTCTGGTGCAAGGGCACTTGGGACTCAGTGGCGGCTGGTGGCTCACATTGTTGTTAGAGGGCTTTGTTCGGTTCAATGAAATACTGAATTGCAATTCATTAATCTCGCAGTAATGTGCCCACACTTAATACGTTGTAGGGTAGAGTGCTGTGCAACACCACTACGCTACTAGCGGAGCCATCATCACCATCTTCACCACAATGAGAATCTTTATTTAGACTACAAGGGGGAATCCGATGAGCTATGAAGCTCTTTTCACAGGTGTCCAGTATGGGGCAGGTCAGCATCACCACTCCCATCATAATCGATATCGCTATCCTGTCCACCACTGTCATCGTCGTCGTCGTCAGTCAATGTCTGTAATCATTGCGATCATACATAGCAATCATCGCCGTCTCCTATTGCCAGACTAATGTCTCCAAGTCGCTCTTGCAGATGAGACCTCGTCCTGGTCTATTGTGTTCTCGCCTGGTGAAAGTAAAAAAGATACTTGATCATTAACAGCCAAATCCCTATCATCATTATTATCATCATCATCATCATCACTAATATCCTAACGACCACCACCACCACAGTCAATCATCATCGTCATCCAATGTCTGTCAATGTATACCAGTGTCTCGCATTATCAGTCAAATAACGTCAAGCAGGAACCCCTTACAATACTGCTCCAGTAAATACTCGTGTTGTGTGTTGGAGAGGGATGTGAATGCAGTGGAGGAGGGAGAGGGATGTGAATGCAGTGGAGGAGGGAGAGGGATGTGAATGGAGTGGAGGAGGGAGAGGGATGTGAATGCAGTGGAGGAGGGAGAGGGATGTGAATGGAGTGGAGGAGGGAGAGGGATGTGAATGAGGCCAAACAGCTGTCAGTGGGACAGCATCCAAGCCACTGCCACTGAGGAGTGGGGGTGAGCCAAGGGAGCGAGCTGAGAGGGCGTGCGTTGGCTGCCCAGGAGAGACACTGAGACTGTGGAGAGACACTGAGAGACACAGAGTCTGAAGAGAGAGAGAGAGACAGAGACACAGAGTGAATAGACAGCGTCTATGAAAAGACAGAGACACTGAGACTGGGGAGAGACACTGAGTGTGTGGAGAGACACTGAGAGACACAGAGTCTGAAGAGAGAGAGAGACAGAGACACAGAGTGAATAGACAGCGTCTATGAAAAGACAGAGACACTGAGACTGGGGAGAGACACTGAGTGTGTGGAGAGACACTGAGAGACACAAAGTCTGAAGAGAGAGACAGAGACACAGAGTCAAGAGACAGCGTCTATGGAGAGACAGAGACACTGAGAGTGTGGAGAGACACAAAGAGTGTGGAGAGACGACGACACAGATCATGTGGAGAGACACGTCTCTGTCTCCCGTGGTCGCGTGGATTTTTCTTTGGAGCTATCATTTGTCGCCAGGTCGCTTCTGAAAAGAAAACTAGACATGGCTCAGCGGGCCCTTACCACGCATGGTGTCTCCGTGTGGAGTGGTGGTGGTGGTGGTGTTGTGACATCTACTACACAGCACGGAATATGATTACAAGAACCCCACTCATCTTCTTGGTTCTTTCGGTAAAATCACGTAGAATGGAAATAATAAAATAATAAAAATAATACATAATACAATTTTATTATAATAATAAAAATAAAACATAATAAAAATAATAATAATAAAACATAATAAAATTGTATTATGTTTTATTTGTATTATTTTATTATTTCCATTCTACGTGACTTTACCGAAAGAACCAAGAAGATGAATCCCTGCTGTCACGAAAGCTTTAAATCGAAAAACAACCCCACTTGCATTCCTGGCCATGACGAGCAACATATGGTGTTAGAACTGTCCTGGGCCTCACCAAGGGCGACACGGCACGAAATAAAAAGTCACGATTATGCCCGTGAATTTGCCGTGGAAGGTCTACCCTGAGTGGCTACACTCGTCTTTCAAGAGGTTCCTTGATGAGGGCGTTCGGCCTCATGACATCTACTGAGTGGCCGTGTCAGATGGAAGATGAGAACCTGGAGAAACCCCGCAAAGAATACTCTTGCACGGGTCAGGCAGAGTAAAGAGTCCGCTTGTTGTACCACCATCTCCTGACCACCTCTGCAGCTCAAGCCTACAACACCTGGCATTTGCAGGCAGAATTTCTCATGGCAAGTACTAAGCAGGCTGAACACCGCTGAGCTTCGAAGATCTGATGAGATCGGGTGATTTGGTCATAAGTACCGGATGCGATGTGTTAGCTACAGTGCTGGGGAGATACAGGCAGGTGAGGAAAGGACATCACCACCCTTGAAGTTTCAAGTTGAGTTTGTTTAAAACCAGGCGAGAACTCAAGAGCCCAGGATGTGTCTCGATTAGCGAGAGTGACTTGGGTATGTGCTTGTGTCCCGGTGTGTGTGTGCGTACAGTATCCACTGCTGAATGCACTCATGAAAGACTTTGCTCGCTTCGGATTCACTGTCCTGGCCTTCCCCTCCAATCAATTCGGCTTGCAGGAGCCAGGCAAGTTTGTGTGTGCCAGTGTGTGCCAGTGTGTGCGTGCACTCAGCCTTAAAATGAGTACCTGGTGCGGTGTGTAAACATCGCCACAAGGGAGACAACGGCGGTCGGGCATGGTGCTGACCACCCCCTCGTGTGCCGTGCCGGCCTTCATAGGTGCTCGCTAACGGCACTTGCCCCAACAGTATGTTAAGGCTATACGGGAGATCTTTGTCTTTGCCATGCAGGCAGCCACGTTGGGTGGTGCCATCAGCAGAGTCGGGCATGTAAAACAAATGTTGGCCAATTACCAGAAGTTATTGGTAAGAGCACTCCGTAAAAAAATATCTGACTCTGCTCTGTTCATCGTCGAGCATGATGGGCACAAGCGAATATGGCGGAACTCTGTTCTGTCTCCACATATTAAAATGCATTTCCTGTTTGATTTCAAGGCCAATGTTGTCAAGCAGCATTTAATGCAATGACTGTGTGTGTTTTGGTGAGCAGGAAATAACAATGAGATCCTGAACTGCATCAAACATGTGAGGCCTGGAGGTGGATTCGTGCCCAACTTCCCCATTTTCTCCAAGGTGGATGTGAATGGAGATGAAGCAGACCCTCTCTTCAAGTATCTCAAGGTGGGTGGGAGTGGTGGGATGGTTCAGGGTCACAGTGCTGAGCCAGCACTCCAGAGGTCCTGAAGACCTAGGTTCGAATCTGGGTTTCAGCCACCCATCCGTCATTTCACCGGGTTGTTGAAGTGTCACGATTTGTTGGTGTCAGCCCGGTCACCAATGACTGCACAAATAATAACATCACACCACTTTATTAGGTACATTTTCAGCTCTGACTGAGAATAATTGTTTGACTGCCCGACAGAAATTAATACATTTGACGAAGCTTTTAATATTCATGGTTCTTTCGGTAAAGTCACGTAGAAGGAAAATAATAAAAATAAAACATAATAAAATAAAATTCTCACGTTTCGGCCACAACACAAGCAGCCGTCCGCAGGTGAAGAACAGAGCTGTCGGAAATACCTCTTGTCTCCATTTCTTGTCTACATTTCATTTCTCTGTATTTCCACTGAACTGCGCGTAAAATTACCTTCTTGGATGTGGGAAAATCAGGCTGACCAACTATGCAGGGCATTAGATGCGATTGGACGCTGTGCAAAGCCGACCCGTCACTCGGTGGCGCACCGCCTCGTGCGTTTTTGTTCCCATCAGAGGCCATCCATTCAGTACGTACGCATGGAGGGGGGAGGGGTTAACCCAAATGCGTACACTTGCGTATGGGGGGTCTACTAACAATGTGCGTACGCTTAGGAAACGGGGGAGGAGGGGAGGGAAGCCTTGATAATAATTTGTCTACGTTGGCCTTAAAATGAGTTAGATATCTTCTTGGTTCTTTCGGTAAAGTCACGTAGAAGGGAAGTAATAAAATAATAAAAATAAAACATAACAAAATAATTCTCACGACGTTTCGGCCACAACGCAAGCAGCCGTCTTCAGGTGGAAAACAGGTCTGTCGAGAAGGCAGAGTCTGTGGCCGAAACGTCGTGAGAATTATATTGTTTTATTTTTATTATTTTATTACTTCCCTTCTACGTGATTTTACCGAAAGAACCAAGAAGATGAATCCCTGCAGTTACGAAAGCTTTAAATCGAAATATGAGTTAGATAGTCCGGCGGTGGACTCTCTGTTTGCTTAAACACGTTAATATTGTAGTGGCCCCAACTGAGTCACAGACGTACTTCTTAGAGGCAACACATTTATTACACCAACACGAATACACAAAGGGATAGCTGCCCCTTTACCAGATAACAGCCAAGAGTGGTGGACCACCCGGCTAAACTACACTAACACACTGGGAGTTGGCTACAATGGACCTGACCCCGGCTCGGGTTCCGGATTACGTGTTGGAGACTCTTCTGGACGTCGAACGTAGATCTTCAGATGACGGCAGCAACAACCAACCCCGCTCCCTGCGGGGACCCCGCTTATATGCTCCCGGGTCGGGGCCGGCTCCACCCTTGGCCCCGCCCACCTTCGAGAGAGCTCTGCCTCTCTCTCGACTCTTCTTGAGACAATTTTCACGGACACGTGACCACCCCTTAGCCCCCACCTAGGGCCCCATGTAGACTTTACCGGTCACGTGCCGTCGGGGTCAACCAGAGTGCCATGGCCCAGGGTCACCCTGCCCCTGGGCTGACGCTCTGCCGCTCCCTGCGGTAGGAGTCGGCACTGCACGCCACGCGTGGTGCCACTGAGCGCTATCCCAGCGCTCGCCGAGCCCTCACTAGGGCTGGTACTACACCCACCTACGGGGTGTTTGTGATGACGGTGCATCGCACGCCGTGCCTCGCTAGAGTCGGCATTACACCGTGACATTCACGATGTCGCTACACACGTGATGTCCGCGATGTGAGTACATCGCACGCCGTGCCCCTCTAAGGCCGGCACCACACAGTGACATCCACGATGTCACTACAATATTATTCATCCTTGATCGTTTCTGTGTGGATTAAATATCGGCCGTTCTATAGGATTCGGGGAGAGGGGGGGTCAAGCGTACGTACGCAGGTGGGGGGGGGGGTGTAAAAAGTACGCGTGCGAAACAGGGAGGGGAGAGAGGTGAAGTTTTGACAGATTTTTTGCGTACCTACTACATGGATGGCCCCTTCGCCTGTGACTTTTCCCACACGACGCCCACATGCTGCTGCTGTTGCTGTTAGTTCAATCCTCACGCAACCCTAAATAATCCGAGTGGCGCAAGTACGCGAGCGTGCCTGTGTTGGTAACGCTTGCGTAACTCGTTCATTAACGAAACAAAACATTTGTACTTCCTCCTGAGTGTTTCTCAAGCTTAATAACCTTGACACGCACGACCTACAGCTGTGTTTTCGCTGCAGTCCATCACCTAACGAGCTGAAACAACGTTTCTACATCACACCACATACGTGTTTACTTCCCCAGCTAACCGTTGGTCATAATGCAGACACTGGCAGAGCTGCATGACTCATTGTGAACATCCCATGAGAGTTTTTTTTTATTGAACTCATTGTAGTAACTCTGCACAGTTAATAATTGCTTTTCCACTTATTTTGGGAGATTTTTTTTTACATTGAAGCAAAGATGTAAAAATCACATTTGCACGGTTTAAAATGCGAGTAAAGATCACACGACTCATCGTAGTTCAGCGCAACAATAACTTTTATTTAATCACAATCACATTCACGCATCCACTTTGTGTAATCTGCAGACACCCCCTCTATATTATCCTGGTATTGGATGTCGTCTGTAAAATCTGTGGGCCACATCCGTTCAATTTGGAACAGTAGCATTTTGTTTAGCTCCAGGTTGAGGAGGTAAGAAAGTCCGCCTTAGGTTTTCCAGTCTCGGGTAATAACGCGTGCGCGTGGATTCATCAAAAGTCAGTAATGCGCTGGCAGTGACTTCATCATCATCATCAATGCTTTCTCCAACAGACGGACACACATTGCCCACCTCGCCTCCCAGGGCATCTGGTCTGGTGGGAGTCCAGAACTCAGTGCCGGATTAAGCTAGTGCGAGGCCTGTAGCATATGTTATAAAGGGGCCCTAAAAAAAGACGTAGATATGAAAACACAATTTTTTGACTTGCGTAGTAAAGTAATTGTATTTTTTCATTTGCTATACAGCCAGATAATACGACAAATTGCTAACCTTAAACACCCAGTCGTTCATAAAAGTTGAAGGCAGTATAGTACTATAGTAATCGAGCAAGTGCAGAATCACTGAACCGGAATTGATAGCTTGAAAGCATTTAGTGCGGGGCCCTTGAAAGTGCGGGACCCGTAGCTTTTGCTACTAGGATAATCGGGCACTGCCAGAACTGGTGCAGCATCATCATTATCACCATTACCGCACACTGCATATGTGTCCCAATTATGAATTCGTTCACCTGCACATATCGCCAGAGACTGGAAGAGCTGCCGCGGATTTTCTTGCCTTCTGAATCTGGAACCACGAACAGCCATATTAAGACACACCACTCTTAAGAAATGTTGTTTAAATTTCGATTTAAAGCTTTCGTGACTGCAGGGATTCATCTTCTTGGTTCTTTCGGTAAAGTCACGTAGAAGGGAAGTAATAAAATAATTAAAATAAAACAGACCTGGTCTTCACCTGAGGACGGCTGCTTGCGTTGTGGCCGAAACGTCGTGAGAATTTTTTTTATCACGTTTTATTTTCATTATTTTATTACTTCCCTTCTACGTGACTTTACCGAAAGAACCAAGAAGAAGTGTTGTTTATTAAGAGTGGTGTAGTGGTGTAATGTAAATGTAGTTTATTGTATGAGCATCAAGAGCCCCGTGCATGGCTTGTGCTCATTGGAGGTCGGTAGCAGCTCAATCTTGCGCCTCACGCATTCCTCAGGACTCCACCACGGAGGTGGTGAACAACATTGAGGATGTCTCCAATATCTTCTGGAAGCCACTGCGGGCCAATGACCTCCGTTGGAACTTTGACAAGTTCCTGGTGAACCATCTGGGGCGCCCCATCATCAGGTACGAACTTTTCGAAGACCGATGTATACAGGAAATGCCTACTGTACAGTATATAACAAACTCAGTAGCATACCATCTATACATCCATTGTTACACGAGTGACCGTAATATGTTTTGACCAACGTTAATTTAATTCAACATCAGCATCTACGATCATTGGAATTGCCAATGGCAACATCGCTCCCCGACTGAGGTTTCACGTGGGTAAATATTCCTACGTGTCTCTCCTCTGTGTCTCTCTCTCTGTGTCTCTCTCTGTGTTGTCTGTCTCTCTCTGTGTGTCTCTCTCTGTATCTCTCTCCGTGTCTGTTTGTCTCTCTCTGTATGTGTCTCTCTCCGAGCTTGCACCTGATGATGTTGCAATCGAAACGTCGTGATCTATTATTTATTTTTTCTTTCTCCGTGACTTTACCGAAAGAACCAAAGAGTAATTCCTACAGTCACGAAAGCTTCAAATCAAGATTGTCAGAATCATTTTTGCAGGATTATGTATTCCTTTCTCACATGGTGGTACATGATTAGTGCTGTGCAATTGTGAATCGTTGTTGTTGTTGCTGCTAAATGCGATGCCAGCACATTGCGATCGTGATGTCAGTGCAGTTTGCACTTTCGAAATCTGCCACGTTTTACTCGTTCCTCAGAGTACCATCGGTTGGCGCTGTTAAAATCAATAAACATCTGGCACATATACACAGTACCGAACTGTGGAGCATTTGCCACGGACTAATATCAAATGCTACACTGCTATAGAACATCAATGTATGGCTATATAGACTAACAGTGGTTTGTTCCCCTTTGTTCTGACGTCAGATATGACAGGTTGACTTCGTTTGACGTCATTCGCAAGGACTTGGAGGAGATCCTCAGCTGCAGTGGAAGTCATCCATACCACATTCACCGGAGCTAATACCGCTCCATTGAAGACATCTCGACACAATGCGGGTCTTCCGTAGATGATCATCACCACCATCACGGAGGAAGCCCGTTTAAAGTCCACTAGCAACACGCAGTTTATCACGTTAACACAGTAACACATGTAACATTTTAAAAGGCTAGAAAAATATCACGTTTAAATTCCTCGGCCAATTATCGTTAAAAAATAAATAAACTAAATTTGACCTTTTATTTATAGTGAAACTAAACGGGCTCAAACCGATAAATAACACCAGTGACACATAGTAACGTGTGCTCAGAAATCAACGATAGTGTTACTGCAGTTAAATTGACACCAGAACGGGGGATGAGGGGTGGATTAAAAAAAATTACCTAAATAATCACGTGACTGAGCGCAGCAAGGGGGCCGTCCATAAATGACGTCACGCATCTAGGGGGGTCAGACATTTGTGACGATGTGTGACGAGGGGGGGGGGTGAGAAATGTGACGTCACATCAAAATGCGCAACTTTAAATAAATATAAAAACGTTCTACTTAATTAAATACTTTTTTATATATGTTTTCTCCAACATCAGAGTGCAGCGCCACATTAAATACGCACTACAATGACAATAGTTTAAAGTGATTTGAAGCATATTTATTTTGGGGGGGGGGGCAGAGCTTTGTGACGTCATATTTGAGGGGGGGGGGGTCTGAATTTTTGTGACGCCGTGTGACGGAGGGGGGGGGGTCAAAAATCGTCCAAAATCGCGTGACGTCATTTATGGACGGCCCCAAGCTAGCTGCCAGGCATTTAGCTGTCATGGGTTCATGTCATATTGCCTCATCACCAGCTCAGGTTCACATGCGTCGTAACTGTGCAGAAAGATTGCCGGTGGTGTCCTTATTAACCAAAAAAATAATAATCATGAAACCAAGGAGAGAGATAGTAGTAGGTTTTTACCCTTTTAAACTGGTACAAAACTGACACCTTTATACAAGGCATCATGTTTGCTAGGAGAGAGATTTAAACATTGGCCATGTCGCGGTTGTCTGGGTTGACGTTTTTTTTTGTTGCTGTGCGCACCAGCGGATTGGTTTGGCTGTTGATGAAGAGCTCTCGGCAAAAGGCAGACGATGCCCCTGGGAGTCTCCGATGGAAACGCGGGTGGACTATTGGGGGTGAAAGTATTCGTTTGACATCAACAACTCGGTGTTAGATGGCAAACAGGGGCTGGGGGCATCTCGCCCGACTTTAAAGACGAAGTGCATTCAGCCGGGCGAAATGTCGATTCGCCTCTGTGCCTGGACCCCCATGATGTTCATCTTAAAAAGCCGGCCTCGCAGGAACGCACGCGAGTCAAAACGAGACCCGGCACACGGCAGATATCCGACCGCGTCTCTTCTTGAAAACGAAGTAACCGTGCAACAATAAAGGTTACAATTGGTACTCATTGCGTTCTTGTGTTCATTCGCGTGGGCATCTTGGTGCTGCGTATATCTGCCAGGGTGGCTCGGCGGTTAAGATAACAAAAGAAATCCTTAAAACACATTTATAATACTGTGAGCTCAAAAGGAAAGACATTGACCAATGACCCTTCATCAAAGTACATAGAGAGGCCAGGGAGATAAGAGTTATAAGGGTCAGAGTGCAATTAATACGTTAAAACCTGATGATAAACATTAATTATATTTGGTTTAACAATAAAATCTAAAAAAAGTAGACATTAGATCCCGAGCGCAGTTCCTGCAACGTAGTTTATAATATCCGTGCATTCATATACATACATGACATGCTTAACTTGTATGTTAAATACGTATATGAACTGCAAATTAAGCTTTTAAATGAGACGTAGCAATGTCAATTGAGCAAAATGACAATAGGCGGTGCACGTGGATCATGACCGCCACCTATTGGACTGCACGCCACGTGGTTTAGGCAACCAGTAAAAGCGACTCGCACAAAAACACAAACTTTAGCAAAGTCCTTTATTTTGATACACGCCGATAATTTTTTTGTATTAAGTGCTTTGAGGATAATTCTTAAACACAAACAGTACATAATACAATGCCAAACCGCGAGAGGCAATAACACACGAGCGCACGTGGAGACATGTAATGGCTTTGGAGTGCTTTTATCGTGTGGTTGAGGGGGGCGTACCCAATGTAAAATGTCCATTGGTGTAAAAAAACTATCGCACCTTCATTTTCTACTTAATACATCACCGTTCCTTAGGCAAATAAGTGCTAAGTGGGGACGATTCGTCCAGATGTTTACCCAGAACTCTCGATGGGGAAACATCTGGACCTGGCAAGTGCAAGTGTTGGGACTTTTGGACAAGTCGAGTGGTTATTCTCGGTTGGACAAGACTTTGGCGCACAAGTGGTTTATACATTCAGAATCTTGCAACGCCGTTGGACCTCTGCCGTCTGCAGAGAACCTGCAAATTACGGAGTGTTTTTTTTACCTTGTCCCCCCCCCCAAGCATATGATCATGGGGCTGAAGTTTAAGAAAATATAAACAATGTTCTCTTTCCTGAGTTTTATCACTTTATCCGAAGCTTGGGACAAAGTCTGGAAGGCTGCAAGGATGAGCAGTTTCAAAGGTCCTCCCAGTCCCAGCATCAGGTGTTAATCAGTCAACTACTACGGTATGGATAAGCCACATGCCAACAATTGGCAATGATCTTCTTGGTTCTTTCGGTAAAGTCACGTAGAAGGAAAATAATAAAATTAAAACATAATAAAATACATTCGGACGCCGTCTTTCCGACAGCCCTGTTCTTCACCTGAGGACGGCTGATTGCGTTGTGGCCGAAACGTCGTGAGAATTGTATTTTATTGTTTTATTTTTATTATTTTATTATTTCCCTTCTACGTCACTTTACCGAAAGAACCAAGAAGATGAATCCCTGCAGTCACGAAAGCTTTAAATCGAAAAATTGGCATGACATTTCTCCTGTCATATCATTCACGTTTTTTTTTAGAGGGCATAACGTGACAAGGGATTGGTTGGATTTGATTGCTTGCCAGCCACCCATTGACGGATGGCCGAATTACAATATTTTCAAATCATAAAATACAAGTACATTCAA